>NW_027362763.1:594069792-595319792 GCF_046119375.1 Phyllobates terribilis | reverse complement strand
AGATATATTTTTGTGTCACAACAGTCAGGAGACACTACTATTTTTCTTTATTGAAAATATACCAAAACCTGAATAATATAGATTTTTTACCGTGGGATGGCAAAACCACAGTTATTGTTTACTGGGGTATACCACACTTTTTTAAATAGATATACTTGCGGCTGAACAGTGAGCGACACACTCAAACTGCTTTTTTTTTAGATACCAAAGGCCCAAAACTGGATAGTACAGCGATTTGACCCGTGGAACTGCGAAAACACACTGGGATGTCGGGCCTACACAAGACTATTTTCAACAGATATATTTTTGTGTCACAACAGTCAGGAGACACTACTATTTTTCTTTACCGAAAATATACCAAAACCTGAATAATATAGATTTTTTACCGTGGGATGGCAAAACCACAGTTATTGTTTACTGGGGTATACCACACTTTTTTAAATAGATATACTTGCGGCTGAACAGTGAGCGACACACTCACACTGCTTTTTTTTTAGATACCAAAGGCCCAAAACTGGATAGTACAGCGATTTGACCCGTGGAACTGCGAAAACACACTGGGATGTCGGGCCTACACAAGACTATTTTCAACAGATATATTTTTGTGTCACAACAGTCAGGAGACACTACTATTTTTCTTTACCGAAAATATACCAAAATCTGAATAATAGAGATTTTTTACCGTGGGATGGCAAAACCACAGTTATTGTTTACTGGGGTATACCACACTTTTTAAATAGAGATATTTGCGGCTGAACAGTGAGCGACACACTCAAACTGCTTTTTTTTGGATACCAAAGGCCCAAAACTGGATAGTACAGCGATTTGACCCGTGGAACTGCGAAACCACACTGGGATGTCGGGCCTTCACAAGACTATTTTCAACAGATATATTTTTGTGTCACAACAGTCAGAGGACACTACTGTTTTTCTTTACGGAAAAAACTACCAAAAGCTGAATAATAGAGATTTTTTACCGTGGGATGGCAAAACCACAGTTATTGTTTACTGGTGTATATCACACTTTTTTAAATAGAGATATTTGCGGCTGAACAGTGAGCGACACACTCAAACTGCTTTTTTTTTAGTTACCAAAGGCCCAAAACTAAATAGTACAGCGATTTGACCCGTGGAACTGCAAAACCACACTGGGATGTCGGGCCTACACAAGATTATTTTCAAAAGATATATTTTTGTGTCACAACAGTCAGGAGACACTACTGTTTTTCTTTACCGAAAATATACCAAAACCTGAATAATAGAGATTTTTTTACCATGGGATGGCAAAACCACAGTTATTGTTTACTGGGGTATACCACACATTTTTAAATAGAGATATTTGCGGCTGAACAGTGAGCGACACACTCTAACTGCTTTTTTTTTAGATACCAAAGGCCCAAAACTGGATATTACAGCGATTTGACCCGTGGAACAGCGAAACCACACTGGGATGTCGGGCCTACACAAGACTATTTTCAACAGATATATTTTTGTGTCACAACAGTCATGGGACACTACTGTTTTTATTTACGGAAAAAACTACCAAAAGCTGAATAATAGAGATTTTTTACCGTGGGATGGCAAAACCACAGTTATTGTTTACTGGGGTTTACCACACTTTTTTAAATAGATATACTTGTGGCTGAACAGTGAGCGACACACTCAAACTGCTTTTTTTTAGATACCAAAGGCCCAAAACTGGATAGTACAGCGATTTGACCCGTGGAACTACAAAACCACACTCTGATGTCGGGCCTACACAAGACTATTTTCAACAGATATATTTTTGTATCACAACAGTCAGGAGACACTACTGTTTTTCTTTACGGAAAAAACTACCAAAAGCTGAATATTAGAGATTTTTTACCGTGGGATGGCAAAACCACAATTATTGTTTACTGGGGTATACCAGACTTTTTTAAATAGATATACGTGCGGCTGAACAGTGAGCGACACACTCAAACTGCTTTTTTTTTAGATACCAAAGGCCCAAAACTGGATAGTACAGCGATTTGACCCGTGGAACTGCGAAACCACACTGGGATGTCGGGCCTACACAAGACTATTTTCAACAGATATATTTTGTGTCACAACAGTCAGAGGACACTACTGTTTTTCTTTACGGAAAAAACTACCAATAGCTGAATAATAGAGATTTTTTACCGTGGGATGGCAAAACCACAGTTATTGTTTACTGGGGTATACCACACTTTTTTAAATAGATATACTTGCGGCTGAACAGTGAGCGACACACTCAAACTGCTTTTTTTTAGATACCAAAGACCCAAAACTTTATAGTACAGCGATTTGACCCGTGGAACTGCAAAACCACACTGGGATGTCAGGCCTACACAAGACTATTTTCAACAGATATATTTTTGTGTCACAACAGTCAGGAGACACTACTATTTTTCTTTACCGAAAATATACCAAAACCTGAATAATATAGATTTTTTACCGTGGGATGGCAAAACCACAGTTATTGTTTACTGGGGTATACCACACTTTTTTAAATAGATATACTTGCGGCTGAACAGTGAGCGACACACTCAAACTGCTTATTTTTTAGATACCAAAGGCCCAAAACTGGATAGTACAGCGATTTGACCCGTGGAACTGCGAAAACACACTGGGATGTCGGGCCTACACAAGACTATTTTCAACAGATATATTTTTTTGTCACAACAGTCAGGAGACACTACTATTTTTCTTTACCGAAAATATACCAAAACCTGAATAATATAGATTTTTTACCGTGGGACGGCAAAACCACAGTTATTGTTTACTGGGGTATACCACACTTTTTTAAATAGATATACTTGCGGCTGAACAGTGAGCGACACACTCAAACTGCTTTTTTTTTAGATACCAAAGGCCCAAAACTGGATAGTACAGCGATTTGACCCATGGAACAGCGAAACCACACTGGG
The DNA here is from genome assembly GCF_046119375.1 of Phyllobates terribilis. Lineage (NCBI taxonomy): Eukaryota > Metazoa > Chordata > Amphibia > Anura > Dendrobatidae > Phyllobates > Phyllobates terribilis. Next base: position 595,316,862 of record NW_027362763.1, on the reverse strand, counting down.
ATGTCGGGCCTACACAAGACTATTTTCAACAGATATATTTTTGTGTCACAACAGTCAGGAGACACTACTATTTTTCTTTACCGAAAATATACCAAAATCTGAATAATAGAGATTTTTTACCGTGGGATGGCAAAACCACAGTTATTGTTTACTGGGGTATAACACACTTTTTAAATAGAGATATTTGCGGCTGATCAGTGAGCGACACACTCAAACTGCTTTTTTTTTGGATACCAAAGACCCAAAACTGGATAGTACAGCGATTTGACCCGTGGAACTGCGAAACCACACTGGGATGTCGGGCCTACACAAGACTATTTTCAACAGATAAATTTTTGTGTCACAACAGTCAGAGGACACTATTGTTTTTCTTTACGGAAAAAACTACCAAAAGCTGAATAATAGAGATTTTTTACCGTGGGATGGCAGAACCACAGTTATTGTTTACTGGTGTATATCACACTTTTTTAAATAGAGATATTTGCGGCTGATCAGTGAGCGACACACTCAAACTGCTTTTTTTTTAGATACCAAAGGCCCAAAACTAAATAGTACAGCGATTTGACCCGTGGAACTGCAAAACCACACTGGGATGTCGGGCCTACACAAGACTATTTTCAACAGATATATTTTTGTGTCACAACAGTCAGGAGACACTACTATTTTTCTTTACCGAAAATATACCAAAACCTGAATAATATAGATTTTTTACCGTGGGATGGCAAAACCACAGTTATTGTTTACTGGGGTATACCACACTTTTGTAAATAGATATACTTGCGGCTGAACAGTGAGCGACACACTCAAACTGCTTTTTTTTTAGATACCAAAGGCCCAAAACTGGATAGTACAGCGATTTGACCCGTGGAACTGCGAAACCACACTGGGATGTCGGGCCTACGCAAGACTATTTTCAACAGATATATTTTTGTGTCACAACAGTCAGGAGACACTACTATATTTCTTTACCGAAAATATACCAACACCTGAATAATAGAGATTTTTTACCGTGGGATGGCAAAACCACAGTTATTGTTTACTGGGGTATAACACACTTTTTAAATAGAGATATTTGCGGCTGAACAGTGAGCGACACACTCAAACTGCTTTTTTTTTGGATACCAAAGACCCAAAAGTGGATAGTACAGCGATTTGATCCGTGGAACTGCGAAAACACACTGGGATGTCGGGCCTTCACAAGACTATTTTCAACAGATATATTTTTGTGTCACAACAGTCAGAGGACACTACTGTTTTTCTTTACGGAAAAAACTACCAAAAGCTGAATAATAGAGATTTTTTACCGTGGGATGGCAAAACCACAGTTATTGTTTACTGGGGTATATCACACTTTTTTAAATAGAGATATTTGCGGCTGAACAGTGAGCGACACACTCAAATTGCTTTTTTTTTAGATACCAAAGGCCCAAAACTGGATATTACAGCGATTTGACCCATGGAACAGCGAAACCACACACGGATGTCGGGCCTACACAAGACTATTTTCAACAGATATATTTTTGTGTCACAACAGTTAGGAGACACTACTGTTTTTCTTTACGGAAAAAACTACCAAAAGCTGAATAATAGAGATTTTTTACCGTGGGATGGCAAAACCACAGTTATTGTTTACTGGGGTATACCACACTTTTTTAAATAGAGATATTTGCGGCTGAACAGTGAGCGACACACTCAAACTGCTTTTTTTTTAGATACCAAAGGCCCAAAACTGGATAGTACAGCGATTTGACCCATGGAACAGCGAAACCACACTGGGATGTCGGGCCTACACAAGACTATTTTCAACAGATATATTTTTGTGTCACAACAGTCAGGAGACACTACTGTTTATCTTTACGGAAAAAACTACCAAAAGCTGAATAATAGAGATTTTTTACCGTGGGATGGCAAAACCACAGTTATTGTTTACTGGGGTATACCACACTTTTTTAAATAGATATACTTGCGGCTGAACAGTGAGCGACACACTCAAACTGCTTTTTTTTTAGATACCAAAGGCCCAAAACTGGATAGTACAGCGATTTGACCCGTGGAACTGCGAAACCACACTGGGATGTCGGGCCTACACAAGACTATTTTCAACAGATATATTTTTGTGTCACAACAGTCAGGAGACACTACTATTTTTCTTTACCGAAAATATACCAAAACCTGAATAATATAGATTTTTTACCGTGGGACGGCAAAACCACATTTATTGTTTACTGGGGTATACCACACTTTTTTAAATAGATATACTTGCGGCTGAACAGCGAGCGACACACTCAAACTGCTTTTTTTTTAGATACCAAAGGCCCAAAACTGGATAGTACAGCAATTTGATCCGTGGAACTGCGAAACCACACTGGGATGTCGGGCCTACACAAGACTATTTTCAACAGATATATTTTTGTGTCACAACAGTCAGGAGACACTACTATTTTTCTTTACCAAAAATATACCAAAACCTGAATAATATAGATTTTTTACCGTGGGATGGCAAAACCACAGTTATTGTTTACTGGGGTATACCACACTTTTTTAAATAGATATACTTGCGGCTGAACAGTGAGCGACACACTCAAACTGCTTTTTTTTTAGATACCAAAGGCCCAAAACTGGATAGTACAGCGATTTGACCCGTGGAACTGCGAAACCACACTGGGATGTCGGGCCTACGCAAGACTATTTTCAACAGATATATTTTTGTGTCACAACAGTCAGGAGACACTACTATATTTCTTTACCGAAAATATACCAACACCTGAATAATAGAGATTTTTTACCGTGGGATGGCAAAACCACAGTTATTGTTTACTGGGGTATAACACACTTTTTAAATAGAGATATTTGCGGCTGAACAGTGAGCGACACACTCAAACTGCTTTTTTTTTGGATACCAAAGACCCAAAAGTGGATAGTACAGCGATTTGATCCGTGGAACTGCGAAAACACACTGGGATGTCGGGCCTTCACAAGACTATTTTCAACAGATATATTTTTGTGTCACAACAGTCAGAGGACACTACTGTTTTTCTTTACGGAAAAAACTACCAAAAGCTGAATAATAGAGATTTTTTACCGTGGGATGGCAAAACCACAGTTATTGTTTACTGGGGTATATCACACTTTTTTAAATAGAGATATTTGCGGCTGAACAGTGAGCGACACACTCAAACTGCTTTTTTTTTAGATACCAAAGGCCCAAAACTAAATAGTACAGCGATTTGACCCGTGGAACTGCAAAACCACACTGGGATGTCGGGCCTACACAAGACTATTTTCAAAAGATATATTTTTGTGTCACAACAGTCAGGAGACACTACTGTTTTTCTTTACCGAAAATATACCAAAACCTGAATAATAGAGATTTTTTTACCGTGGGATGGCAAAACCACAATTATTGTTTACTGGGGTATACCACACATTTTTAAATAGAGATATTTGCGGCTGAAAAGTGAGCGACACACTCTAACTGCTTTTTTTTTAGATACCAAAGGCCCAAAACTGGATATTACAGCAATTTGACCCATGGAACAGCGAAACCACACTGGGATGTCGGGCCTACACAAGACTATTTTCAACATATATATTTTTGTGTCACAACAGTCAGGAGACACTACTGTTTTTATTTACGGAAAAAACTACCAAAAGCTGAATAATAGAGATTTTTTACCGTGGGATGGCAAAACCACAGTTATTGTTTACTGGGGTATACCACACTTTTTTAAATAGAGATATTTGCGGCTGAACAGTGAGCGACACACTCAAACTGCTTTTTTTTTAGATACCAAAGGCCCAAAACTGGATAGTACAGCGATTTGACCCATGGATCTGCGAAACCACACTGGGATGTCGGGCCTACACAAGACTATTTTCAACAGATATATTTTTGTGTCACAACAGTCAGAGGACACTACTGTTTTTCTTTACGGAAAAAACTACCAAAAGCTGAATAATAGAAATTTTTTACCGTGGGATGGCAAAACCACAGTTATTGTTTACTGGGGTATATCACACTTTTTTAAATAGAGATATTTGCGGCTGAACAGTGAGCGACACGCTCAAACTGCTTTTTTTTTAGATACCAAAGGCCCAAAACTGGATAATACAGCGATTTGTCCCGTGAAACTGCGAAACCACACTGGGATGTTGGGCCTACACAAGACTATTTTCAAAAGATATATTTTTGTGTCACAACAGTCAGGAGACACTACTGTTTTTCTTTACCGAAAATATACCAAAACCTGAATAATAGAGATTTTTTTACCGTGGGATGGCAAAACCACAGTTATTGTTTACTGGGGTATACCACACATTTTTAAATAGAGATATTTGCGGCTGAACAGTGAGCGACACACTCAAACTGCTTTTTTTTTAGATACCAAAGGCCCAAAACTGGATATTACAGCGATTTGACCCATGGAACAGCGAAACCACACTGGGATGTCGGGCCTACACAAGACTATTTTCAACAGATATATTTTTGTGTCACAACAGTCAGGGGACACTACTGTTTTTATTTACGGAAAAAACTACCAAAAGCTGAATAACAGAGATTTTGTACCGTGGGATGGCAAAACCACAGTTATTGTTTACTGGGGTATACCACACTTTTTTAAATAGATATACTTGCGGCTGAACAGTGAGCGACACACTCAAACTGCTTTTTTTTTAGATACCAAAGGCCCAAAACTGGATAGTACAGCGAATTGACCCGTGGAACTGCGAAACCACACTGGGATGTCGGGCCTACACAAGTCTATTTTCAACAGATATATTTTTGTGTCACAACAGTCAGGAGACACTACTGTTTTTCTTTACGGAAAAAACTACCAAAAGCTGAATAATAGAGATTTTTTACCGTGGGATGGCAAAACCACAGTTATTGTTTACTGGGGTATACCACACTTTTTTAAATAGAGATATTTGCGGCTGAACAGTGAGCGACACACTCAAACTGCTTTTTTTTTAGATACCAAAGGCCCAAAACTGGATAGTACAGCGATTTGACCCGTGGAACTGCGAAACCACACTGGGATGTCGGGCCAACACAAGACTATTTTCAACAGATATATTTTTGTGTCACAACAGTCTGGAGACACTACTGTTTTTCTTTACGGAAAAAACTACCAAAAGCTGAATAATAGAGATTTTTTACCGTGGGATGGCAAAACCACAGTTATTGTTTACTGGGGTATATAACACTTTTTTAAATAGAGATATTTGCGGCTGAACAGTGAGCGACACATTCAAACTGCTTTTTTTTTAGATACCAGAGGCCCAAAACTGGATAGTACAGCGATTTGACCCATGGAACTGCGAAACTACAATGGGATGTCGGGCCTACACAAGACTATTTTCAAAAGATATAGTTTTGTGTCACAACAGTCAGGAGACACTACTGTTTTTCTTTACCGAAAATATAACAAAATCTGAATAATAGAGATTTTTTTACCGTGGGATGGCAAAACCGCAGTTATTGTTTACTGGGGTATACCACACTTTTTTAAATAGAGATATTTGTGGCTGAACAGTGAGCGACACACTCAAACTGCTTGTTTTTTTTAGATACCAAAGGCCCAAAACTGGATATTACAGCGATTTGACCCATGGAACAGCGAAACCACACTGGGATGTCGGGCCTACACAAGACTATTTTCAACAGATATATTTTTGTGTCACAACAGTCAGGGGACAGTACTGCTTTTATTTACGGAAAAAAACTACCAAAAGCTGAATAATAGAGATTTTGTACCGTGGGATGGCAAAACCACAGTTATTGTTTACTGGGGTATACCAGACTTTTTTAAATAGATATACTTGCGGCTGAACAGTGAGCGACACACTCAAACTGTTTTTTTTTTAGATACCAAAGGCCCAAAACTGGATAGTACAGCGATTTGACCCATGGAACTGCGAAACCACACTGGGATGTCGGGCCTACACAAGACTATTTTCAACAGATATATTTTTGTGTCACAACAGTCAGGAGACACTACTATTTTTCTTTGCCGAAAATATACCAAAACCTGAATAATAGAGATTTTTTAATGTGGGATGGCAAAACCACAGCTATTGTTTACTGGGGTATACCACACTTTTTTAAATAGAGATACTTGCGGCTGAACAGTGAGCGACACACTCAAAGTGCTTTTTTTTTAGATACCAAAGGCCCAAAACTGGATAGTACAGCGATTTGACCCGTGGAACTGCGAAACCACACTGGGATGTCGGGCCTTCACAAGACTATTTTCAACAGATATATTTTTGTGTCACAACAGTCAGAGGACACTACTGTTTTTCTTTACGGAAAAAACTACCAAAAGCTGAATAATAGAGATTTTTTACCGTGGGATGGCAAAACCACAGTTATTGTTTACTGGTGTATATCACACTTTTTTAAATAGAGATATTTGCGGCTGAACAGTGAGCGACACTCTCAAACTGCTTTTTTTTTAGATACCAAAGGTCCAAAACTAAATAGTACAGCGATTTGATCCGTGGAACTGCAAAACCACACTGGGATGTCGGGCCTACACAAGACTGTTTTCAACAGATATATTTTTGTGTCACAACAGTCAGGAGACACTACTGTTTTTCTTTACCGAAAATATACCAAAACCTGAATAATAGAGATTTTTTTACCGTGGGATGGCAAAACCACAGTTATTGTTTACTGGGGTATACCACACATTTTTAAATAGAGATATTTGCGGCTGAACAGTGAGCGACATACTCTAACTGCTTTTTTTTTAGATACCAAAGGCCCAAAACTGGATATTACAGCGATTTGACCCATGGAACAGCGAAACCACACTGGGATGTCGGGCCTACACAAGACTATTTTCAACAGATATATTTTTGTCTCACAACAGTCAGGGGACAATACTGTTTTTATTTACGGAAAAAACTACCAAAAGCTGAATAATAGAGATTTTTTACCGTGGGATGGCAAAACCACAGTTATTGTTTACTGGACTATACCACACTTTTTTAAATAGAGATATTTGCGGCTGAACAGTGAGCGACACACTCAAACTGCTTTTTTTTTAGATACCAAAGGCCCAAAACTGGATATTACAGCGATTTGACCCATGGAACAGCGAAACCACACTGGGATGTCGGGCCTACACAAGACTATTTTCAACAGATATATTTTTGTGTCACAACAGTCTGCAGACACTACTGTTTTTCTTTACGTAAAAAACTACCAAAAGCTGAATAATAGAGATTTTTTACCGTGGGATGGCAAAACCACAGTTATTGTTTACTGGGGTATATAACACTTTTTTAAATAGAGATATTTGCGGCTGAACAGTGAGCGACACATTCAAACTGCTTTTTTTTTAGATACCAGAGGCCCAAAACTGGATAGTACAGCGATTTGACCCATGGAACTGCGAAACTACAATGGGATGTCGGGCCTACACAAGACTATTTTCAAAAGATATAGTTTTGTGTCACAACAGTCAGGAGACACTACTGTTTTTCTTTACCGAAAATATAACAAAATCTGAATAATAGAGATTTTTTTACCGTGGGATGGCAAAACCACAGTTATTGTTTACTGGGGTATACCACACTTTTTTAAATAGAGATATTTGTGGCTGAACATTGAGCGACACACTCAAACTGCTTGTTTTTTTTAGATACCAAAGGCCCAAAACAGGATATTACAGCGATTTGACCCATGGAACAGCGAAACCACACTGGGATGTCGGGCCTACACAAGACTATTTTCAACAGATATATTTTTGTGTCACAACAGTCAGGGGACAGGACTGCTTTTATTTACGGAAAAAAACTACCAAAAGCTGAATAATAGAGATTTTGTACCGTGGGATGGCAAAACCACAGTTATTGTTTACTGGGGTATACCAGACTTTTTTAAATAGATATACTTGCGGCTGAACAGTGAGCGACACACTCAAACTGTTTTTTTTTTAGATACCAAAGGCCCAAAACTGGATAGTACAGCGATTTGACCCATGGAACTGCGAAACCACACTGGGATGTCGGGCCTACACAAGACTATTTTCAACAGATATATTTTTGTGTCACAACAGTCAGGAGACACTTCTATTTTTCTTTGCCGAAAATATACCAAAACCTGAATAATAGAGATTTTTTACCGTGGGATGGCAAAACCACAGCTATTGTTTACTGGGGTATACCACACTTTTTTAAATAGAGATACTTGCGGCTGAACAGTGAGCGACACACTCAAACTGCTTTTTTTTTAGATACCAAAGGCCCAAAACTGGATAGTACAGCGATTTGACCCGTGGAACTGCGAAACCACACTGGGATGTCGGGCCTTCACAAGACTATTTTCAACAGATATATTTTTGTGTCACAACAGTCAGAGGACACTACTGTTTTTCTTTACGGAAAAAACTACCAAAAGCTGAATAATAGAGATTTTTTACCGTGGGATGGCAAAACCACAGTTATTGTTTACTGGGGTATATCACAATTTTTTAAATAGAGATATTTGCGGCTGAACAGTGAGCGACACTCTCAAACTGCTTTTTTTTTAGATACCAAAGGCCCAAAACTAAATAGTACAGCGATTTGACCCGTGGAACTGCAAAACCACACTGGGATGTCGGGCCTACACAAGACTGTTTTCAACAGATATATTTTTGTGTCACAACAGTCAGGAGACACTACTGTTTTTCTTTACAGAAAATATACCAAAACCTGAATAATAGAGATTTTTTTACCGTGGGATGGCAAAACCACAGTTATTGTTTACTGGGGTATACCACACATTTTTAAATAGAGATATTTGCGGCTGAACAGTGAGCGACATACTCTAACTGCTTTTTTTTTAGATACCAAAGGCCCAAAACTGGATATTACAGCGATTTGACCCATGGAACAGCGAAACCACACTGGGATGTCGGGCCTACATAAGACTATTTTCAACAGATATATTTTTGTGTCACAACAGTCAGGGGACAATACTGTTTTTATTTACGGAAAAAACTACCAAAAGCTGAATAATAGAGATTTTTTACCGTGGGATGGCAAAACCACAGTTATTGTTTACTGGAGTATACCACACTTTTTTAAATAGAGATATTTGCGGCTGAACAGTGAGCGACACACTCAAACTGCTTTTTTTTTAGATACCAAAGGCCCAAAACTGGATAGTACAGCGATTTGACCCGTGGAACTGCGAAACCACACTGGGATGTCGGGCCTACACAAGACTATTTTCAACAGATATATTTTTGTGTCACAACAGTCAGGAGACACTACTATTTTTCTTTACCGAAAATATACCAACACCTGAATAATAGAGATTTTTTACCGTGGTATGGCAAAACCAAAGTTATTGTTTACTGGGGTATACCACACTTTTTTAAATAGAGATATTTGCGGCTGAACAGTGAGCGACACACTCAAACTGCTTTTTTTTAGATACCAAAGGCCCAAAACTAAATAGTACAGCGATTTGACCCGTGGAACTGCAAAACCACACTGGGATGTCGGGCCTACACAAGACTATTTTCAAAAGATATATTTTTGTGTCACAACAGTCAGGAGACACTACTGTTTTTCTTTACAGAAAACATACCAAAACCTGAATAATAGAGATTTTTTTACCGTGGGATGGCAAAACCACAGTTATTGTTTACTGGGGTATACCACAAATTTTTAAATAGAGATATTTGCGGCTGAACAGTGAGCGACACACTCTAACTGCTTTTTTTTTAGATACCAAAGGCCCAAAACTGGATATTACAGCGATTTGACCCATGGAACAGCGAAACCACACTGGGATGTCGGGCCTACACAAGACTGTTTTCAACATATATATTTTTGTGTCACAACAGTCAGGGGACACTACTGTTTTTATTTACGGAAAAAACTACCAAAAGCTGAATAATAGAGATTTTTTACCGTGGGATGGCAAAACCACAGTTATTGTTTACTGGGGTATACCACACATTTTTAAATAGAGATATCTGCGGCTGAACAGTGAGCGACACACTCAAACTGCTTTTTTTTTAAGATACCAAAGGCCCAAAACTGGATATTACAGCGATTTGACCCATGGAACAGCGAAACCACACTGGGATGTCGGGCCTACACAAGACTATTTTCAACAGATATATTTTTGTGTCACAACAGTCAGGGGACACTACTGTTTTTATTTACGGAAAAAACCAGCAATGCTGAATAATAGAGATTTTTTTACCGTGGGATGGCAAAACCACAGTTATTGTTTACTGGGGTATACCACACTTTTTTAAATAGAGATATTTGCGGCTGAACAGTGAGCGACACACTCAAACTGCTTTTTTTTTAGATACCAAAGGCCCAAAACTGGATAGTACAGCGATTTGACTCATGGAACTGCGAAACCACACTGGGATGTCGGGCCTACACAAGACTATTTTCAACAGATATATTTTTGTGTCACAACAGTCAGGAGACACTACTGTTTTTCTTTATGGAAAAAACTACCAAAAGCTGAATAATAGAGATTTTTTACCGTGGGATGGCAAAACCACAGTTATTGTTTACTGGGGTATACCACACTTTCTTAAATAGAGATATTTGCGGCTGAACAGTGAGCGACACACTCAAACTGCTTTTTTTTTAGATGCCAAAGGCCCAAAACTGGATAGTACAGCGATTTGACCAGTGGAACTGCGAAACCACACTGGTATGTCGGGCCTTCACAAGACTATTTTCAACAGATATATTTTTGTGTCACAACAGTCAGGGGACACTACTGTTTTTATTTACGGAAAAAACTACCAAAAGCTGAATAATAGAGATTTTGTACCGTGGGATGGCAAAACCACAGTTATTGTTTACTGGGGTATACCACACTTTTTTAAATAGATATATTTGCAGCTGAACAGTGAGCGACACACTCAAACTGCTTTTTTGTTAGATACCAAAGGCCCAAAACTGGATAGTACAGCGATTTGACCCGTGGAACTGCGAAACCACACTGGGATGTCGGGCCTACACAAGACTATTTTCAACAGATATATTTTTTGTCACAACAGTCAGGAGACACTACTGCTTTTCTTTACCGAAAATATGCCAAAACCTGAATAATAGAGATTTTTTACCGTGGGATGGCAAAACCACAGTTATTGTTTACTGGGGTATACCACACTTTTTTAAATAGAGATATTTGCGGCTGAACAGTGAGCGACACACTCAAACTGCTTTTTTTTTAGATACCAAAGACCCAAAACTGGATAGTACAGCGTTTTGACCCATGGAACTGCGAAACCACACTGGGATGTCGGGCCTACACAAGACTATTTTCAACAGATATATTTTTGTGTCACAACAGTCAGGAGACACTACTGTTTTTCTTTATGGAAAAAACTACCAAAAGCTGAATAATAGAGATTTTTTACCGTGGGATGGCAAAACCACAGTTATTGTTTACTGGGGTATACCAGACTTTTTTAAATAGATATTCTTGCGGCTGAACAGTGAGCGACACACTCAAACTGCTTTTTTTTTAGATACCAAAGGCCCAAAACTGGATAGTACAGCGATTTGACCCGTGGAACTGCGAAACCACACTGGGATGTCGGGCCTACACAAGACTATTTTCAACAGATATATTTTTGTGTCACAACAGTCAGGAGACACTACTATTTTTCTTTACCGAAAATATACCAAAACCTGAATAATATAGATTTTTTACCGTGGGACGGCAAAACCACAGTTATTGTTTACTGGGGTATACCACACTTTTTTAAATAGATATACTTGCGGCTGAACAGTGAGCGACACACTCAAACTGCTTTTTTTTTAGATACCAAAGGCCCAAAACTGGATAGTACAGCGATTTGACCCGTGGAACTGCGAAACCACACTGGGATGTCGGGCCTACACAAGACTATTTTCAACAGATTTATTTTTGTGTCACAACAGTCAGGAGACACTACTATATTTCTTTACCGAAAATATACCAACACCTGAATAATAGACATTTTTTACCGTGGGATGGCAAAACCACAGTTATTGTTTACTGGGATATACCACACTTTTTAAATAGAGATATTTGCGGCTGAACATTGAGCGACACACTCAAACTGCTTTTTTTTTAGATACCAAAGACCCAAAACTGGATAGTACAGCGATTTGACCCGTGGAACTGCGAAACCACACTGGGATGTCGGGCCTACACAAGACTATTTTCGACAGATATATTTTTGTGTCACAACAGTCAGGGGACACTACTGTTTTTATTTACGGAAAAAACTACCAAAAGCTGAATAATAGAGATTTTTTTACCGTGGGATGGCAAAACCACAGTTATTGTTTACTGGTGTATACCACACTTTTTTAAATAGATATATTTGCAGCTGAACAGTGAGCGACACACTCAAACTGCTTTTTTTTTAGATACCAAAGGCCCAAAACTGGATAGTACAGCGATTTGACCCGTGGAACTGCGAAACCACACTGGGATGTCGGGCCTGCACAAGACTATTTTCAACAGATATATTTTTGTGTCACAACAGTCAGGGGACACTACTGTTTTTATTTACGGAAAAAACTACCAAAAGCTGAATAATAGAGATTTTGTACCGTGGGATGGCAAAACCACAGTTATTGTTTACTGGTGTATACCACACTTTTTAAATAGATATATTTGCAGCTGAACAGTGAGCGACACACTCAAACTGCTTTTTTGTTAGATACCAAAGGCCCAAAACTGGATAGTACAGCAATTTGACCCGTGGAACTGCGAAACCACACTGGGATGTCGGGCCTACACAAGACTATTTTCAACAGATATATTTTTGTGTCACCACAGTCAGGAGAAACTACAGTTTTTCTTTACGGAAACAACTACCAAAAGCTGAATAATAGAGATTTTTTACCGTGGGATGGCAAAACCACAGTTATTGTTCACTGGGATATACCACACTTTTTAAATAGAGATATTTGTGGCTGAACAGTGAGCGACACACTCAAACTGCTTTTTTTTTAGATACCAAAGACCCAAAACTGGATAGTTCAGCGATTTGACCCGTGGAACTGCGAAACCACACTGGGATGTCGGGCCTACACAAGACTATTTTCGACAGATATATTTTTGTGTCACAACAGTCAGGGGACACTACTGTTTTTGTTTACGGAAAAAACTACCAAAAGCTGAATAATAGAGATTTTTTTACCGTGGGATGGCAAAACCACAGTTATTGTTTACTGGTGTATACCACACTTTTTTAAATAGATATATTTGCAGCTGAACAGTGAGCGACACACTCAAACTGCTTTTTTTTTAGATACCAAAGGCCCAAAACTGGATAGTACAGCGATTTGACCCGTGGAACTGTGAAACCACACTGGGATGTCGGGCCTGCACAAGACTATTTTCAACAGATATATTTTTGTGTCACAACAGTCAGGGGACACTACTGTTTTTATTTACGGAAAAAACTACCAAAAGCTGAATAATAGAGATTTTGTACCGTGGGATGGCAAAACCACAGTTATTGTTTACTGGTGTATACCACACTTTTTTAAATAGATATATTTGCAGCTGAACAGTGAGCGACACACTCAAACTGCTTTTTTGTTAGATACCAAAGGCCCAAAACTGGATAGTACAGCAATTTGACCCGTGGAACTGCGAAACCACACTGGGATGTCGGGCCTACACAAGACTATTTTCAACAGATATATTTTTGTGTCACCACAGTCAGGAGAAACTACAGTTTTTCTTTATGGAAACAACTACCAAAAGCTGAATAATAGAGATTTTTTACCGTGGGATGGCAAAACCACAGTTATTGTTCACTGGGGTATACCACACTTTTTTAAATAGAGATATTTCCGGTTGAACAGTGAGCGACACACTCAAACTGCTTTTTTTTAGATACCAAAGGCCCAAAACTGGATAGTACAGCGATTTGACCCGTGGAACTACGAAACCACACTGGAATGTCGGGCCTACACAAGACTATTTTCAACAGATATATTTTTGTGTCACAACAGGCAGGAGACACTACTGTTTTTCTTTACAGAAAAAACGACCAAAAGCTGAATAATAGAGATTTTTTAACGTGGGATTGCAAAACCACAATTATTGTTTACTGGGGTATACCACACTTTTTTAAATAGAGATATTTGCGGCTGAACAGTGAGCGACACACTCAAACTGCTTTTTTTTTAGATACCAAAGGCCCAAAACTGGATAGTACAGCGATTTGACCCATGGAACTGCAAAACCACACTGGGATGTCGGGCCTACACAAGGCTATTTTCAACAGATATATTTTTGTGTCACAACAGTCAGGAGACACTACTGATTTTTTTTACCGAAAATATACCAAAACCTGAATAATAGAGTTTTTTACCGTGGGATGGCAAAACCACAGTTATTGTTTACTGGGGTATACCAAACTTTCTTAAATAGAGATATTTGCGGCTGAACAGTGAGCGACACACTCAAACTGCTTTTTTTTTAGATACCAAAGGCCCAAAACTGGATAGTACAGCGACTTGACCCGTGGAACTGCGAAACCACACTGGGATGTCGGACCTACACAAGACTATTTTCAACAGATATATTTTTGTGTCACAACAGAAAGGGGACACTACTGTTTTTCTTTACGGAAAAAACTACCAAAAGCTGAATAATAGAGATTTTGTACCGTGGGATGGCAAAACCACAGTTATTGTTTACTGGGGTATACCACACTTTTTTAAATAGATATACTTGCGGCTGAACAGTGAGCGACTGTAACGGGTCTGGGAGGCGGAACCTCTGAGCTACTATACAAGGGGGCGGTCCTTGTAAGGGAGCGGGTGGCGACCAGGGAAGACGGGCTGGAAGTCTCAGCAGGTGAACGGGACAGTCTCTGAGTGAACGGGACAGTCTCTGAGTGAACGGGCTGGAGGTCACGGCAAGTGACCGGGGCAGTCTCTAGGTAAAGGGTTGGTACGACCTGTGGCGGCTGAAGATAGACGTGAGCTCCCAGGTGAGCAGGCGAGAGTCTCTGGATGAACGGGTGATCACAGCATGTGACGGCGGAGCCTCCAGGAAGACCAGCGGACAGGCGACAGATGAGCGCTCCCAGGTGAGCGGGCAGAAGTCTCTGGACAGGCGGGTGGTCACAGCACGTGACGGCAGAGCCTCCGGGTAGGCAAGCAGACAGGTAGCAGATGAGCGCTCCCAGGTGAGCGGGCAGAAGTCTCTGGACAGGCGGGTGGTCACAGCACGTGACGGCAGAGCCTCCGGGTAGGCAAGCAGACGGGTAGCAGATGAGCGCTCCCAGGTGAGCGGGCAGGAGTCACTGGACAGGCAGGTGGTCACAGCACGTGACGGCGGAGCCTCCAGGTAGGCTAGCAGGCAGGTAGCAGATGTGCGCTCCCAGGTGAGCGGGCAAGCTGGTCCATAGACAGACTGTCAGGAGTTGGAAGGCAGACCGTCGGACCTCAGGCAAGCAGGCAGGTAGCTGATGTGCGCTCCCAGGTGAGCGGGCAGGCTGGTCCTTAGACAGACTGACAGGATTAGTAGGCAGACCGTCGAACCTCAGACTAGCAGGCAGGTAGCAAGTAATCAGGCAGGAATCTGGCAGGTAACTGGCAGGAAACTGGCAACGGGACCTGAGGGCTGAAGCACAGGTGAGACACAGGTGCAAACAACATTGCTCGGGCACCTCCATTTTGGAGGAGGTGCCTTATATACGGTAAAGTCCTCCGGCCATTGGCCGGGGACTCCTTAGGACGGCGCGCGCGGCCCCTTTAAGAGGGAGGGAGGGCGCGCGCGCGCCCTAAGCACACTGGCCGGGAAGGAGCGCGCGCTGCCAGCAGAGCGGGAGAGGGACGCCGGGCATGCAGCAGAGCGGTGAGGGGAACAGCGTCCCTGCCTAGCAGAGGGCAGGGACGCCGGCACTACAGCGACACACTCAAACTGCTTTTTTTTTAGATACCAAAGGCCCAAAACTGGATAGTACAGCGATTTGACCCGTGGAACTGCGAAACCACACTGGGATGTCGGGCCTACACAAGACTATTTTCAACAGATATATTTTTGTGTCACAACAGTCAGGAGACACTACTGTTTTTCTTTACGGAAAATATACCAAAACCTGAATAATAGAGATTTTTTACCGTGGGGTGGCAAAACCACAGTTATTGTTTACTGGGGTATATCACACTTTTTTAAATAGAGATATTTGCAGCTGAACAGTGAGCGACACACTCAAACTGCTTTTTTTTTAGATACCAAAGGCCCAAAACTTTATATTACAGCGATTTGACCCATGGAACAGCGAAAACACACTGGGATGTCGGGCCTACACAAGACTATTTTCAACAGATATATTTTTGTGTCACAACAGTCAGGGGACACTACTGTTTTTATTTACGGAAAAAACTACCAAAAGCTGAATAATAGAGATTTTGTACCGTGGGATGGCAAAACCACAGTTATTGTTTACTGGGGTATACCACACTTTTTTAAATAGATATACTTGCGGCTGAACAGTGAGCGACACACTCAAACTGCTTTTTTTTTAGATACCAAAGGCCCAAAACTGGATAGTACAGCGATTTGACCCGTGGAACTGCGAAACCACACTGGGATGTCGGGCCTACACAAGACTATTTTCAACAGATATATTTTTGTGTCACAACAGTCAGGAGACACTACTGTTTTTCTTTACGGAAAATATACCAAAACCTGAATAATAGAGATTTTTTACCGTGGGATGGCAAAACCACAGTTATTGTTTACTGGGGTATACCACACTTTTTTAAATAGAGATATTTGCGCCTGAACAGTGAGAGACACACTCAAGCTACTTTTTTTTTTAGATACCAAAGGCCCAAAACTGGATAGTACAGCGATTTGACCCATGGAACTGCGAAACCACACTGGGATGTCGGGCCTACACAAGACTATTTTCAACAGATATATTTTTGTGTCACAACAGGCAGGAGACACTACTGTTTTTCATTACAGAAAAAACTACCAAAAGCTGAATAATAGAGATTTTTTACCGTGGGATGGCAAAACCACAATTATTGTTTACTGGGGTATACCACACTTTTTTAAATAGAGATATTTGCGGCTGAACAGTGAGCGACACACTCAAACTGCTTTTTTTTTAGATACCAAAGGCCCAAAACTGGATAGTGCAGCGATTTGACCCGTGGAACTGCGAAACCACACTGGGATGTCGGGCCTACACAAGACTATTTTCAACAGATATATTTTTGTGTCACAACAGTCAGGAGACACTACAGTTTTTTTTTACCGAAAATATACCAAAACCTGAATAATAGAGATTTTTTACTGTGGGATGGCAAAACCACAGTTATTGTTTACTGGGGTATACCACACTTTCTTAAATAGAGATATTTGCGGCTGAACAGTGAGCGACACACTCAAACTGCTTTTTTTTTAGATACCAAAGGCCCAAAACTGGATAGTACAGCGATTTGACCCGTGGAACTGCAAAACCACACTGGGATGTCGGGCCTACACAAGACTATTTTCAACAGATATATTTTTGTGTTACAACAGTCAGGAGACACTACTGTTTTTCTTCACGGAAAATATAACAAAACCTGAATAATAGAGATTTTTTACTGTGGGATGGCAAAACCACAGTTATTGTTTACTGGGGTATACCACACTTTTTTAAATAGAGATATTTGCGGCTGAACAGTGAGCGACACACTCAAACTGCTTTTTTTTTAAATACCAAAGGCCCAAAACTGGATAGTACAGCGATTTGACCCATGGAACTGCAAAACCACACTGGAATGTCGGGCCTACACAAGACTATTTTCAACAGATATATTTTTGTGTCACAACAGTCAGGAGACACTACTGTTTTTCTTTACAGAAAAAACTAAGAAAAGCTGAATAATAGAGATTTTTTTACCGTCGGATGTCAAAACCACAGTTATTGTTTCCTGGGGTATACCACACTTTTTTAAATAGAGATATTTGCGGCTGAACAGTGAGCGACACACTCAAACTGCTTTTTTTTTAGATACCAAAGGCCCAAAACTGGATAGTACAGCGATTTGACCAGTGGAACTGCGAAACCACACTGGGATGTCGGGCCTACACAAGACTATTTTCAACAGATATATTTTTGTGTCAGAACAGTCAGGAGACGCTACTGTTTTTTTTTACCGAAAATATACCAAAACCTGAATAATAGAGATTTTTTACCGTGGGATGGCAAAACCACAGTTATTATTTACTGGGGTATACCACACTTTCTTAAATAGAGATATTTGAGGCTGAACAGTGAGCGACACACTCAAACTGCTTTTTTTTAGATACCAAAGGCCCAAAACTGGATAGCACAGCGATTTGACCCGTGGAACTGCGAAACCACACTGGGATGTCGGGCCTACACAAGACTATTTTCAACAGATACAGTGCCTACAAGTAGTATTCAACCCCCTGCAGATTTAGCTGGTTTGATAAGATGCAAATAAGTTAGAGCCTTCAAACTGCAAACGAGAGTAGGTTTTATGAACAGGAGCATAAATCTTACAAACCAAAAAGTTATGTTGCTCAGTTGAATTTTATTAAATTTTAAACATAAAAGTGTGGGTCAATTATTATACAACCCCTTTGTTTAATATTTTGTGGAATAACCCTTGTTTGTAATTACAGCTAATAATCGTCTTTTATAAGACCTGATCAGGCCGGCACAGGTCTGTGGAGTTATCTTGGCCCACTCCTCCATGCAGATCTTCTCCAAGTTATCTAGGTTCTTTGGGTGTCTCATGTGGACTTTATTCTTGAGCTCCTTCCACAAGTTTTCAATTGGGTTAAAGTCAGGAGACTGACTAGGCCACTCCAAAACCTTGACTTTTTCCCTCTTGAACCAGGCCTTGGTTTTCTTGGCTGTGTGCTTTGGGTCGTTGTCTTGTTGGAATATAAAATTACGACCCATCTTAAGATCCTTGATGGAGGAGCGGAGGTTCTTGGCCAAAATCTCCAGGTAGGCCGTGCTATCCATCTTCCCATGGATGCGGACCAGATGGCCAGGCCCCTAGGCTGAGAAACAGACCCACAGCATGATGCTGCCACCACCATGCTTGACTGTAGGGATGGTATTCTTGGGGTCGTATGCAGTGCCATCCAGTCTCCAAACGTCACGTGTGTGGTTGGCACCAAAGATCTCGATCTTGGTCTCATCAGACCATAGAACCTTGAACCAGTCTGTCTCAGAGTCCTCCAAGTGATCATGAGCAAACTGTAGACGAGCCTTGACATGACGCTTTGAAAGTAAAGGTACCATACAGGCTAGTCTGGAACGGAGACCATTGCGGTGGAGTACGTTACTTATGGTATTGACTGAAACCAATGTCCCCACTGCCATGAGATCTTCCCGGAGCTCCTTCCTTGTTGTCCTTGGGTTAGCCTTGACTCTTCGGACAAGCCTGGCCTCGGCACGGGAGGAGACTTTCAAAGGCTGTCCAGGCCGTGGAAGGCTAACAGTAGTTCCATAAGCCTTCCACTTACGGATGATGCTCCCAACAGTGGAGACAGGTAGGCCCAATTCCTTGGAAGGGTTTTGTACCCCTTGCCAGCCTTGTGACCCTCCATGATCTTATCTCTGATGGCCTTGGAATGCTCCTTTGTCTTTCCCATGTTGACCATGTCTGACTGCTGTTCACAAGTTTGGGGAGGGTCTTAAATAGTCAGAAAAGGCTGGCAAAAGAGATTTTTAATCCACACATGTGAAGCTCATTATTCTTGGTGCCTGAACTACTTCTTAATACTTTAGGGGGACCAAACAGAATTCTTGTGGTTTGAGGGGTTGAATAATAAATGACATGCTGAATTAACTTTTAACGTTTTAAAAAAAAAAAAGCAAAATTTGCTGCAGTGCATTTCCCACTTCCAGGCTGATCTACAGTACAAATGTTACAATGCCAAGTTAATTCCGCATGTGTCAACCAGCTAAATCTGCAGGGGGTTGAATACTATTTGTAGGCACTGTATATTTTTGTGTCACAACAGTCAGGGGACACTACTGTTTTTCTTTACGGAAAAAACTACCAAAAGCTGAATAATAGAGGTTTTTTACCGTGGGATGGCAAAACCACAGTTATTGTTTACTGGGGTATACCACACTTTTTTAAATAGAGATACTTGCGGCTGAACAGTGAGCGACACACTCAAACTGCTTTTTTTTTAGATACCAAAGGCCCAAAACTGGATAGTACAGCGATTTGACCTTTGGAACTGCGAAACCACACTGGGATGTCGGACCTACACAATACTATTTTCAACAGATATATTTTTGTGCCACAACAGTCAGGAGACACTACTGTTTTTCTTTACGGAAAATATACCAAAACCTGAATAATAGAGATTTTTTACCGTGGGATGGCAAAACCACAGTTATTGTTTACTGGGGTATACCACACTTTTTTAAATAGAGATGTTTGCGGCTGAACAGTGAGCGACACACTCAAACTGCTTTTTTTTTAGATACCAAATGCCCAAAACTGGATACTACAGCGATTTGACCCATTGAACTGCGAAACCACACTGGGATGTTGGGCCTACACAAGACTATTTTCAACAGATATATTTTTGTGTCACAACAGTCAGGAGACACTACTGTTTTTCTTTACGGAAAATATACCAAAACCTGAAAAATAGAGATTTTTCACCGTGGGATGGCAAAACCACAGTTATTGTTTACTGGGGTATACCACACTTTTTTAAATAGAGATATTTGCGGCTGAACAGTGAGCGACACACTCAAACTGCTTTTTTTTTAGATACCAAAGGCCCAAAACTGGATAGTACAGCGATTTGACCCATGGAACTGCGAAACCACACTGGGATGTCGGGCCTACACAAGACTATTTTCAACAGATATATTTTTGTGTCACAACAGTCAGGAGACACTACTGTTTTTCTTTACGGAAAATATACCAAAACCTGAATAATAGAGATTTTTTACCGTGGGATGGCAAAACCACAGTTATTGTTTACTGGGGTATACCACACTTTTTTAAATAGAGATGTTTGCGGCTGAACAGTGAGCGACACACTCAAACTGCTTTTTTTTTAGATACCAAAGGCCCAAAACTGGATAGTACAGCGATTTGACCCATGGAACTGCGAAACCACACTGGGATGTCGGGCCTACACAAGACTATTTTCAACAGATATATTTTTGTGTCACAACAGTCAGGAGACAATACTGTTTTTCTTTACAGAAAAAACTACCAAAAGCTGAATAATAGAGATTTTTTTACCGTGGGATGGCAAAACCACAGTTATTGTTTCCTTGGGTATACCACACTTTTTTAAATAGAGATATTTGTGGCTGAACAGTGAGCGACACACTCAGACTGTTTTTTTTTTAGATACCAAAGGACCAAAACTTTATAGTACAGCGATTTGACCAGTGGAACTGCGAAACCACACTGGGATGTCGGGCCTACACAAGACTATTTTCAACAGATATATTTTTGTGTCACAACAGTCAGGAGACACTACTGTTTTTCTTTACAGAAAATATACCAAAACCTGAATAATAGAGAATTTTTACCGTGGGATGGCAAAACCACAGTTATTGTTTACTGCGGTATACCACACTTTTTTAAATAGAGATATTTGCGGCTGAACAGTGAGCGACACACTCAAACTGCTTTATTTTTAGATACCAAAGGCCCAAAACTGGATAGTACAGCGATTTGACCCGTGGAACTGCGAAACCACACTGGGATGTCGGGCCTACACAAGACTATTTTCAACAGATATATTTTTGTGTCACAACAGTCAGGAGACACTACTGTTTTTCTTTACGGAAAAAACTACCAAAAGCTGAATAATAGAGATTTTTTTACCGTGGGATGGCAAAACCACAGTTATTGTTTACTGGGGTATACCACACTTTTTTAAATAGAGATATTTGCGGCTGAACAGTGAGCGACACACTCAAACTGCTTTTTTTTAGATACCAAAGGCCCAAAAATGGATAGTACAGTGATTTGACCCATGGAACTGCGAAACCACACTGGGATGCCGGGTCTACACAAGACTATTTTCAACAGATATATTTTTGTGTCACAACAGTCAGGAGACACTACTGTTTTTCTTTTCGGAAAATATACCAAAACCTGAATAATAGAGATTTTTTACCGTGGGATGGCAAAACCACAGTTATTGTTTACTGGGGTATACCACACTTTTTTAAATAGAGATATTTGCGGCTGAACAGTGAGCGACACACTCAAACTGCTTTATTTTAGATACCAAAGGCCCAAAACTGGATAGTACAGCGATTTGACCCATGGAACTGCGAAACCACACTGGGATGTCGGGCCTACACAAGACTATTTTCAACAGATATATTTTCGTGGCACAACAGTCAGGAGACACTTGTGTTTTTCTTTACGGAAAATATACCAAAACCTGAATAATAGAGATTTTTTACCGTGGGATGGCAAAACCACAGTTATTGTTTACTGGGGTATACCAGACTCTTTTTTTTTTAGATACAAATGGCCCAAAATGGATAATATAGAGGTTTGAACCGTGGAAGTGCAAAACAACACTTCTGTTTCTCTAGCCTACACCAGACTATTTTCAGCAGTTATATTTTTGTCTCAAAAATCAGAGACACGCTTTTTTTTTGGGGGGGGGGACAGATAAAAAGGTTAATAAGACGGGTATTTGTACAGTGTGAAGGAGGAAAAAAAAAGGAGGCTTTAGATGGAAAAAAAAAGGATTTTTCCTGGCACCCGACACCTGGTGCTAAGTCCAGCAATTTCAGCAACAGGAGAACACAGGACTGTAATGCATCGTTTGCTGGTATAACCACTGTGTCTCCTATACAGCCTGCCTGGTATCTGGGATGGATATTAGTCCTGAAAAGGACTGTTTCTTTGTTCTGGCAGCCTTTACAGACCCTACACTAACTATTTCGCAGTTTATATCTCTCCCTAAATCAGCAGCTCTATCCCTACACTGTCTAATCCGGAGCAACTGTGTCCAAGATGGCGGCGCCCGGTTTTAAATACTCGAGGTGACGCTGTGCGGCCAGCCAATCACTGTAATGCCCAC
This sequence comes from Phyllobates terribilis, assembly GCF_046119375.1. Lineage (NCBI taxonomy): Eukaryota > Metazoa > Chordata > Amphibia > Anura > Dendrobatidae > Phyllobates > Phyllobates terribilis. The sequence goes on along the minus strand of NW_027362763.1, from coordinate 595,293,788 downwards.
AACCAACATGGCTGCAGCATTACAGTGACTGGCTGGCAATCCCTGCATGTTCATTGGCTCTGTAAAGAGCGCCAAACATGCAGGGCGGAGACACGAGCTCCCGCCCGAGTAACCCGGAAATGCTCGGTGCTCGCCGAACATCCCGAGTAGCCTAATGCTCGGGCGAGTACCCAGCAGTATCGAGCATGTTCGCTCAACACTACTAAGTACCCAAAAAAAATTTTTTAACTTTTTTCAATTTTACCCCCGTGGGATATATATTCTACCCACACACATTTGGAACTCTCCTGGGGTACCCTCACACATATTATTCCCTCATTTAGTGGATATTTTGACAAAAAAGTGAAATTTTCAAAAATTCTGAAAATTGTCTGAAAACGACGAAATATCAAGGACTCATCGGGCTAAATCGCTCTGGAACTGAAATCGGGATGCTCACTGACATTTCCCCTTTCTGAAAGTCTGATAAACGGCGGAAAAATGACTAAGTCCAAAAAAAAATTTTTTCAACTTTTTTCAATTTTACCCCCGTAGGATATATATTCTACACACACGCATTTGGATCTCTCCTGGGGTACCCTCACACATATTATTCCCTTATTTAGTGGATATTTTTACAAAAGAGTGAAATTTTCAAAAATTCTGGAAATTGGCTGAAAACGACGAAATATCAAGGATTCATCAGGCAAATCGCTCTGGAACTGAAATTGGAATGCTCACTGACATTTCCCCTCGCTGAAAGTCTGATAAACATGGGAAAAATGACTAAGTCCAAAAAAAAATATTTTTCAACTTTTTGCAATTTTACCCCCGTGGGATATGTATTCTACCCATACACATTTGGAACTCTCCTGGGGTACCCTCACACATATTATTCCCTCATTTAGTGGATGTTTTCACAATAAAGTGAAATTTTCAAAAATTCAGAAAATTGGCTGAAAACGACGAAATATCAAAGATTCATCGGGCGAATCGCTCTGGAACTGAAATCGGAATGCTCACTGACATATCCCCTATCTGAAAGTCTGATAAAAGCCGGAAAAATGACAGTCCAAAAAAAAAAATTTTTCAACTTTTTTCATTTTTACCCCTGTGGGATATATATTCTACCCACACACATTTGGAACTGTCCTGGGGTACCCTCACACATATTATTCCCTCATTTAGTGAATATTTTCACAAATTTAGTGAAATTTTCAAAAATTCAGAAAATTGGCTGAAAACCACTAAATATCAAGGACTCATCGGGCGAACCACTCTTGAACTGAAATCGGAACACTCACTGACATTTCCCCTCTCTGAAAGTCTGATAAACGCCGGCAAAATGTCTAAGAGAAAAAAAAAAATTTTTTCAACCTTTTTTCAATTTTACCCCTGTGGGATATATATTCTACCCACACACATTTGGCACTCTCCTGGGGTACCGTTCACACATATTATTCCCTCATTTAGGGGATATTTTCACAAAAAAGTGAAATTTTCAAAAATTCTGAAAATTGGCTGAAAACGACTAAATATCAAGGACTCATTGGTCGAATCGCTCTGGAACTGAAATCGGAACGCTCACTGACATTTCCGCATTCTGAAAGTCTGATAAGCGCCGAAAAAATGAGTAAGGCCAAAAAAATGTTTTTTAAACTTTTTTCAATTTTACACCCGTGGGTAGTGTTGAGCATTCCGATACTGAAATATCGGGTATCGGCCGATATTCGCGGTATCGGAATTCTGATACTTAATTCCGATACTTTTACAATATCGATTACCGGAATCGGAAGTTCCCATAATGCCTGCGCTCTGCAGTGTCTCTGAAGGATGACAAGCTGGATGGCAGCGCTCAGCTGCGATCCAGCCTGTCATCAGAATGCCATCCCATCTTGAAAGAATTCTCCAGATTGTTTAAAAGCCAGCGGGCGGTAGAAAGCCACTGGCTTTTAAACAATCACACAGCCCCATACTGCTTCCCCGCAGCCTCCCACCCCGATCCTCCGCTCCCCCCATCCTGATCGTAAGTTAAGACTGGGCAGGGAGCACAGCACCAAGGAGCGGGGAGCGAAGGACCCGGGCGGGGAAGCCGGCAGTGAAAAGACTTCACCGCCGGCTTTCCCATTCTGTGCTGCGCTTTCCCGCCGGTTATTTCAAATGAACAGCTGAGGTATCAGCTGATGCCGATCAGCTGTTCATTTGAAGTAGCTGCGGTGCCCTCAGAGGGTTCATGTGAGTTTATGCTTGACTGCATTGCATGAACTCACATGAACTTTCCCACGGCCGCACAGGTCAGCCTCACCTCCCAGACCATCAGCCCGTCATGATTAGTGTGTGCGCGGTGTCTGTGCGATATCTGGGAGTGTGTGCGGTATCTGTGCAATGTCTGCGGATGTGTGCGTGCAGGCAGACATAGGCCGATGTGACACTACTACTCCCATCGGCCTATGTCTGCACCCCGTCCACTCGTGCCAGCAGGATCAGCTCGATGGGAGCAGTAGTTCCCATCAGCCTGATCCTGCTATTTAAACTGCCCCATGTGCTATTTTTGCCCCTATACATGTTTTTTTTGGTCCCCAATAAATTTTAAATACATGTCATTGGTGGCCAGTGGTTACCTACAATAAATTAGTTTATACATTACCTGTCCCCGCCGATCGCCACCTAAAATAAAGTAAAAAATAAAAAACTACACCTATACTCACCTAGACACCTAATTCCCCGAAGCCATCGATCTCCTGTAATAAAATGTAAAATAATAAACCACAACCTTATCCTTACCTCTCTGTAGTAGTCCACGAGTGTCTCACGAAGATCTCCAGTTTAGAGCTGCCACATAGAATGTGACTGCTCTGAACCGCTGCCTCCGCTAGAATGACGTGGCCGTAAAGCAGCCCCGTCATTGCATAAGCAGGTTCGCCGGAGTTCAGGCAGCGCTGCTCCGGTTAGTTCCTTTACGGCCCTGCTGTACCGTGAGAAATTCCCACTGTACAGCAGTGCCGTTAAGGAGGTCTCCGGAGCTGCGCTGCCTGAATGCACTCCGGTGACCTCAGTCAGGGGCTCACGCTGCCGGGAGCGGACGTGTTCCCGGCAGTGTGAGCTTACAGCAGCCATGCACAGCTGTGCATGGGAGATCAGCGCAGGAACGTGGACAGGTAACTATTTTTTTTTAGTAAACTAAGAATTAAATAAAATCGTCTTTTTTATTTCAAATAAATTATTTTTTTCTGGGTGTAGCGTGTTTTCTTTTTAACACTTTGTAGGTTAGTAATGGGGATGTCTTATAGACGCCCATCATTACTAACCTGGGCTTCATGGCAGCTGGCGCTGACATGAACCCCACCACTATTACCCCCTGCCACCGCACCAGGGCAGCGTGGAAGAGCGAGGCTAAGCGCCAGAATTGGCGCATCCTATGGAGCGGCTGACGGCTGGTGTTTCTAGCCTGGGAGGGGGTGTTTCTAGCCTGGGCTATTAATATCAGCCCCCAGCTGTCTGCCTAGCCTTTGCTAGCTATTAAAATAGGGGGGACCCCACGTCATTTTTTGGGGGGGTCCCCCATTTTAATAGCTGGTAAAGGCTAGGTATTCAGCTGGGGGCTGATATTAGTAGCCTGAGAAGCTCCGTGGGTATTACCCCCTTCCCAGGCTTCAAACATCTGCCCCAGCCGTCTGCTTAACCTCCGCTAGAGACTAAAATTATGGGGGATCCCACGCCAATTTTTTTTTTAATAAATCCTTTATTTTAACACTAAATGACACTTGAGGAGTTAATAAAGATGCAGTACCTAAATTATTTTTTTTTTTTTAATTAATTTTTCCCAAAAATTTAGACGTGGGCTTTGCCATATTTTTGTATGCCAGCCAGGTACAGCATCCAGGAACGGGCTGCCCCAACTCCCAGCTGCCTAATTGTACCTGGCCAGACAGAACAATATAGGGAAGAACTTTTTTTATTATTATTTCATGAATTTCATGAAATAAGTAAAAAAAAAAAAATACGTGGGGCTTCGCCTTATTTTTGTGTCCAGCCAGGTACAACTAAGCAGCTGGGGGCTGGAATCCACAGCGCAGGGTGGCCCAAGCTTTGTGGGCCCCCCCTGCTGCGAACTGCAGTCTGTAGCCACCCCAGAAAATGGCACGTTCATAGAAGTGCCATCTTCTGGCGCTGTTTCCAACTCATCCAGGGCCCTGGTGCGGTGGCTCACTGGGTAATAAAGGGGTTAGGGCCAGCTTTGTATTATCCGCTGGCCCTAAGCCCGAAATTCATGGGGTCACGCCAATATTAGACATGACCACCATGAATTTCTAGTAAAGTATTTAAAAAAACACAACACCCAGAATAAAGTCCTTTAATTGAAATAAACACACAATTCTTTAATGTTCTAAATTAAACCATACTTACCGTCACGCCCATTCCAGCTGAAGCCAACGATCTCCTGCAATAAAAGTAAAATAATAAAGCAACATCATCCTTACCTTTCTAAGGTTCCCAGGACAGCTTCAGCTCTGCTACATCGAGATGACAGGCTGGATCGCAGCAGAAAGCTGCCATCCAGCCTGTCATCCCGCAGACACTGAGAAGCGCAGGCATGCTTGCGCTCTTCAGTGTCTGGCTGTGACGGCATCCAGGCTTCTCAGTGTCCGCGGGATGACAGGCTGGATGGCAGCGTTCTGCTGTGGTCCAGCCTGTCATCTCGATGTTGCAGAGCTGAAGCTGTCCTGGGATCCATGGGAAGGTAAGGATGATGTTGCTTTATTATTTTTCTTTTATTGCAGGAGATCGTTGGCTTCAGCTGGAATGGGCGTGATGGTAAGTATGGTTTAATTGAGAACAATAAAGAATTGTGTGTTTATTTCAATTAAAGGATTTTATTCTGGGTGTTTGTGTTTTTTTAATCTTTGACTATGGGGTTAGTAATGGGGGTGTCTTATAGACGCCTCTCCATTACTAATCTGGGCTTGATGTCAGCTGGCATTATAAGCTGACATCAACCCCAACCCTATTACCCCACTGCCACCGCACCAGGGCAGTGGGAAGAGCGAGGCTAAGTGCCAGAATTGGCGCATCCTATGGATGCGCCATTTCTGGGGCGGCTGACGGCTGGTGTTTCTAGCCTGGGAGGGGGCCTATATTCATGGCACCCTTCCTGGGCTATTAATATCAGCCCCCAGCTGTCTGATTAGCCTTTGCTAGCTATTAAAATAGGGGGGGACCCCACGTCATTTTTTTGGGGGGGTCCCCCATTTTAATAGCTAGTAAAGGCTAGGTATTCAGCTAGGGGCTGATATTAGTAGCCTGGGGAGCTCCGTGGGTATTACCCCCGTCCCAGGCTTCAAACATCTGCCCCAGCCGTCTGCTTAACCTCCGCTAGAGTCAAAAATTACGGGGAACCCAACGCTAATTTTTTTTTTAATAAATCCTTTATTTTAACACTAAATGACAATTACAGTAATCAACACTGTCACTGTACTTTATATAGATGTGACTGACATGTTTCTATCTCTCTAATCTATGTGTGATTCTCTATTCTTTCTATTTTAAATTGTCGGGAACAGATGCTAAATTGCCGGCTGGCTTTTTTAAAGAGACGGTGCATGAAAACACTAATATTTTTTTAAATAAATCCTTTACACTAAATGACAAGTACAGTAAACAACACTGTCACTGTACTTATTATATATGTGACTGACATGTTTCTATCTATCTAATCTATGTGTGATTCTCCATTCTTTCTATTCTAAATTGTCGGGTACAGATGCTGAATTGCCGGCCGGCTTTTTTAAAGAGACGGTGCATGAAAACACTAATATTTTTTTTTAATAAATCCTTTACACTAAAAGACAAGTACAGTAAGCAACACTGTCACTGTACTTCATATATATGTGACTGACATGTTTCTATCTATCTAATCTATGTGTGAAGCTCTATTCTTTCTGTTATAAATTGTCGGGTACCGGTGTATGCCGCTGCTGAATTGCCGGCTTTTCATGTTTCACTGTGAGCACTGTTCCCATCGATTTGGGCAACCAAATCTCCCAATACATTATACATTATTGTTAGTTGTTTTCCTTCATGTAGAATTAACCTACAAGGAAAGAAAGGGTTTATTTTCATTCCGATATTTGTGTCCCATTGACTTGCATTGGTTTCTGGGATCGGAATCGGCGATATCCGATACTTTTTGGGTAACGGCCCGATCCAATCCGATACGATATTTCCTGATATCAGAAGGTATCGCTCAACACTACCCGTGGGATATATATTCTACCCACACACAATTGGAACTCTCCTGGGATATTCTCACACATATTATTCCCTCATTTAGTGGATATTTTCACAAAAAAGTGAAATTTTCAAAAATTCAGAAAATTGGCTGAAAACGATTAAATATCAAGGACTTATCCGGTGAATCGCTCTGGAACTGAAATCGGAATGCTCACTGACATTTCTCCTCTCTGAAAGTCTGATAAACACCGAAAAAATGACTAAGTCCAAAAAAATGTTTTTTAAACTTTTTTCAATTTTACACCCGTGGGATATAGATTCTACCCACACACATTTGGCACTCTCCAGGGGCACCCTCATAAATATCAAGGATTCAGCGGGCAAATCACTCTGAAACTGAAATTGGAACACTCACTGACATTTCCCCTCTCTGAAAGTCTCATAAACGCCAGAAAAATGACTAAGCCGAAAAAAAAAATGTTTTCAACTTTTTCAATTTTACCGCCGTGGGATATATATTCTACCCACACACATTTGGAACTCTCCTGGGGTACCCTCACACATATTATTCCCTCATTTAGTGGATATTTTCGCAAAAAAGTAAAATTTTCAAAAATTGACTGAAAATGACTAAATATCAAGGACTCATCGGGCAAATCACTCTGGAACTGAAATCGGAACACTCACTGACATTTCCCCTCTCTGAAAGTCTGATAAACGCCAGAAAAATGACTAAGACCAAAAAAATAATTTTTTCAACTTTTTTAAATTTTACCCCCGTGGGATATAGATTCTACCCACACACATTTGGCACTCTCCAGGGGCACCCTCACACATATTATTCCCTCATTTAGTGGATATTTTCACAAAAAAGTGAAATTTTCAAAAATTCAGAAAATTGGCTGAAAACGACGAAATATCAAGGACTCATTGGACAAATCGCTCTGAAACTGAAATGGGATCACTCACTGACATTTCCCCTCTTGAAAGTCTGATAAACGCCAGAAAAATGACAGTCCAAAAAAAATTATTTTTCAACTTTTTTCAATTTTACCCCCATGCGATATATATTCTACCCACACATATTTGGAACTCTCCTGGGGTACCCTCACACATATTATTCCCTCATTTAGTGGATATTTTCACAAAAAAGTGAAATTTTCAAAAATTCAGAAAATTGGCTGAAAACGACGAAATATCAAGGACTCATTGGACAAATCGCTCTGGAACTGAAATCGGATCGCTCACTTACATTTCCCCTCTCTGAAAGTCTGATAAACGCCAGAAAAATGACAGTCAAAAAAAAAAATTTTTACAACTTTTTTCAATTTTACCCCCGTGGGATATGTATTCTACCCACACACATTTGGAACTCTCCTGGGGTACCCTCATACATTTTATTCCCTCATTTAGTGGATATTTTCACAAAAAAAGTGAAATTTTCAAAAATTCTGAAAATTGGCTGAAAACGATGAAATGTCAAGGACTCATCAGGCGAATCGCCCTGAAACTGAAATCGTAACACTCACTGACATTTCCCCTCTCTGAAAGTCTGATAAACGTAAGAAAAATGACTAAAACCCCAAAAAAAAATTTCTCAACTTTTTTCAATTTTACCCTGTGGGATATATATTCTACCCACACACATTTGGAACTCTCCTGGGGTACCCTCACACATAATATTCCCTCATTTAGTGGATATTTTCACAAAAAAGTGAAATTTTCAAAAACACAGAAAATTGGCTGAAAACGACTAAATATCAAGGACTCATCGAGCAAACCGCTTTTCAACTGAAATCGGAACGCTCAGTGATATTTCCCCTCTCTGAAAGTCTGATAAAAGGCGAAAAAATGACTAAGTCCAAAAAAATGTTTTTTAAACTTTTTTCAATTTTACACCCGTGGGATATATATTCTACCCACACACATTTGGAACTCTCCTGGGGTACCCTCACACAAATTATTCCCTCATTTAGTGGATATTTTCACAAAAAAGTGAAATTTTGAAAAAATCTGAAAATTGGCTGAAAATGACTAAATATCAAGGATTCAGCGGGCAAATCACTCTGAAACTGAAATTGGAACACTCACTGACATTTCCCCTCTCTGAAAGTCTGATAAACGCCAGAAAAATGACTAAGTCGAAAAAAAAAATGTTTTCAACTTTTTTCAATTTTACCTCCGTGGGATATATATTCTACCCACACACATTTGGAACTCTCCTGGGGTACCCTCACACATATTATTCCCTCATTTAGTGGATATTTTCGCAAAAAAGTTAAATTTTCAAAAATTTCAAAAGTTGACTGAAAACGACTAAATATCAAGGACTCATCGGGCAAATCACTCTGGAACTGAAATCGGAACACTCACTGACATTTACCCTCTCTGAAAGTCTGATAAACGCCAGAAAAATGACTAAGACCAAAAAAAAAATTTTTTCAACTTTTTTAAATTTTACCCCCGTGGGATATAGATTCTACCCACACATATTTGGCACTCTCCAGGGGCACCCTCACACATATTATTCCCTCATTTAGTGGATATTTTCACAAAAAAGTGAAATTTTCAAAAATTCAGAAAATTGGCTGAAAACGACGAAATATCAAAGACTCATTGGACGAATCGCTCTGGAACTGAAATCGGATCACTCACTGACATTTCCCCTCTTGAAAGTCTGATAAACGCCAGAAAAATGACTAAAACCAAAAAAAATAATTTTTCAACTTTTTTCAATTTTACCCCTTGGGATATATATTCTACCCACACACATTTGAAACTCTCCTGGGGTACCCTCACACATATTATTCCCTCATTTAGTGGATATTTTCACAAAAAAGTGAAATTTTCAAAAACTCAGAAAATTGTCTGAAAACGACTAAATATCAAGGACTCATCGAGCGAACCGCTTTTGAACTGAAATCGGAACGCTCAGTGATATTTCCCCTCTCTGAAAGTCTGATAAAAGCCGAAAAAATGACTAAGTCCAAAAAAATGTTTTTTAAACTTTTTTCAATTTTACCGCCGTGGGATATATATTCTACCCACACACATTTGAAACTCTCCTGGGGTACCCTCACACATATTATTCCCTCATTTAGTGGATATTTTCACAAAAAAGTAAAATTTTCAAAAATTTTGAAAATTGACTGAAAACGACTAAATATCAAGGACTCATCGTGCGAATCGCTCTGGAACTGAAATCGGAACACTCACTGACATTTCCCCTCTCTGAAAGTCTGATAAACACCAGAAAAATGACTAAGACCAAAAAAATTTTTTTTTCAACTTTTTTCAATTTTACCCCCGTTGGATATATATTCTACCCACACACATTTGGCACTTTCCTGGGGTACCCTCACACATATTATTCCCTCATTTAGTGGATATTTTCACAAAAAAGTGAAGTTTTCAAAAATTCAGAAAATTGGCTGAAAACGACGAAATATCATGAATTCATCGTGCGAATCGCTCTGGAACTGAAATCTCAACGCTCACTGACATTTCCCCTCTCTGAAAGTCTGATAAACGCCGAAAAAATGACTAAGTCCAAAAATAATGTTTTTTAAACTTTTTTCAATTTTACACACGTGGGATATATATTCTACCCACACACATTTGGAACTCTCCTGGGATACCCTCACACATATTATTCCCTCATTTAGTGGATATTTTCACAAAAATGTGAAAATGTCTAAAATTCTGAAAATTAGCTGAAAATGATGAAATATCAAGGACTCATTGGTCGAATCGCTCTGGAACTGAAATCGGAACGCTCACTGACATTTCCCCTCTCTGAAAGTCTGATAAACACCAGAAAAATGGCTAAGTCCAAAAAAATGTTTTTTAAACTTTTTTCAATTTTACACCCGTGGGATATATATTCTACCCACACACAATTGGAACTCTCCTGCGGTACTTTCACACATATTATTCCCTCATTTAGTGGATATTTTCACAAAAAAGTGAAATTTTCAAAAATTCAGAAAATAGGCTGAAAATGACTAAATATCAAGGAATCATCGGGCGAATCGCTCTAGAATTGAAATCGGAACACTCACTGACATTTCCCCTCTCTGAAAGTCTGATAAACGCCGGAAAAATGACAGTCAAAAAAAATTTTTTTTTCAACTATTTTCATATTTACCCCTGTGGGATATATATTCTACCCACACACATTTGGTACACTCCTGGGGTACCCTCACATATTTTATTCCCTCATTTAGTGGATATTTTCACAAAAAAGTGAAATTTTAAAAATTTCAGAAAATTGACTGAAAACGACGAAATATCAAGGACTCATTGGACGAATCGCTCTTGATCTGAAATCGGAATGCTCACTGACATTTCCCCTCTCTGAAAGTCTGATAAACGCCGAAAAAATGACTAAGTAAAAAAAAAATGTTTTTTAAACTTTTTTCAATTTTACACCCGTGGGATATATATTCTACCCACACACATTTGGAACTCTCCTGGGATACCCTCACACATATTATTCCCTCATTTAGTGGATATTTTCACAAAAATGTGAAAATGTCAAAAATTTTGAAAATTGGCTGAAAATGATGAAATATCAAGGACTCATTGGTCGAATCGCTCTGGAACTGAGATCGGAACGCTCACTGACATTTCCCGTCTCTGAAAGTCTGATAAACGCCGGAAAAATGACTAAGTCCAAAAAAATGTTTTTTAAACTTTTTTCAATTTTACACCCGTGGGATATATATTCTACCCACACACATATGGAACTCTCCTGGGGTACTCTCACACATATTATTCCCTCATTTATTGGATATTTTCACAAAAAAGTGACATTTTCAAAAAATCAGAAAATTGGCTGAAAATGACGAAATATCAAGGATTCATCGGGCAAATCACTCTGAAACTGAAATTGGAACACTCACTGACATTTCCACTCTCTGAAAGTCTGATAAACGCCAGAAAAATGACTAAGTCAAAAAAAAAATGTTTTCAACTTTTTTCAATTTTACCGCTGTGGGATATATATTCTACCCACACACATTTGGAACTCTCCTGGGGTACCCTCACACATATTATTCCCTCATTTAGTGGATATTTTCGCAAAAAAAAGTTAAATTTTAAAAAATTTCGAAAATTGACTGAAAACGACTAAATATCAAGGACTCATCGGGCGAATCGCTCGGAACTGAAATCGGAACGCTCACTGACATTTCCCCTCTCTGAAAGTCTGATAAACGGCGGAAAAATGACAGTCCAAAAAAAAATTTTTTTCAACTATTTTCATATTTACCCCTGTGGGATATATATTCTACCCACACACATTTGGAACACTCCTGGGGTACCCTCACACATATTATTCCCTCATTTAGTGGATATTTTCACAAAAAAGTGAAATTTTCAAAAATTCAGAAAATTGGCTGAAAATGACTAAATATCAAGGACTCATCGGGCGAACCGCTCTTGAACTGAAATCGGAACGCTCACTAATATTTCCCCTCTCTGAAAGTCTGATAAACGCTGGAAAAATGACTAAGTCCAAAAAAATAATTTTTTCAACTTTTTTCAATTTTACCGTCGTGGGATATATCTTCTACCCACACACATTTAAAACTCTCCTGGGGTACCCTCACACATATTATTCCCTCATTTAGTGGATATTTTCACAAAAAAAGTGAAATTTTCAAAAATTTTGAAAATTGACTGAAAACGACTAAATATCATGGACTCATCATGCGAATCGCTCTGGAATTGAAATCGGAACACTCACTGACATTTCCCCTCTCTGAAAGTCTGATAAACTCCAGAAAAATGACTAAGACCATAAAAAATTTTTTTTAAACTTTTTTCAATTTTACCCCCTTGGGGATATATATTCTACCCACACACATATGGAACTCTCCTGGGGTACTCTCACACATATTATTCCCTTATTTATTGGATATTTTCACAAAAAAGTGACATTTTCCAAAAATCAGAAAATTGGCTGAAAATGACTAAATATCAAGGATTCATCGGGCAAATCACTCTGAAACTGAAATTGGAACACTCACTGACATTTCCACTCTCTGAAAGTCTGATAAACGCCGGAAAAATGACTAAGTCGAAAAAAAAAATGTTTTCAACTTTTTTCAATTTTACCGCTGTGGGATATATATTCTACCCACACACATTTGGAACTCTCCTGGGGTACCCTCACACATATTATTCCCTCATTTAGTGGATATTTTCGCAAAAAAGTTAAATTTTCAAAAGATTCGAAAATTGACTGAAAACGACTAAATATCAAGGACTCATCGGGCGAATCGCTCTGGAACTGAAATCGGAACGCTCACTGACATTTCCCCTCTCTGAAAGTCTGATAAACGGTGGAAAAATGACAGTCCAAAAAAAAATTTTTTTCAACTATTTTCATATTTACCCCTGTGGGATATATATTCTACCCACACACATTTGGAACACTCCTGGGGTACCCTCACATATTTTATTCCCTCATTTAGTGGATATTTTCACAAAAAAGTGAAATTTTCAAAATTTCAGAAAATTGGCTGAAAACGACGAAATATCAAGGACTCATTGGACGAATCGCTCTTGATCTGAAATCGCAATGCTCACTGACATTTCCCCTCTCTGAAAGTCTGATAAACACTGAAAAAATTACTAAGTCCAAAAAAAAATTTTTTCAAATTTTTTTCAATTTTACCCCTGTTGGATATATATTCTACCTATACACATTTGGAACACTCCTGGGGTACCCTCACATATTTTATTCCCTCATTTAGTGGATATTTTCACAAAAAAGTGAAATTTTCAAAAATTCAGAAAATTGGCTGAAAATGACTAAATATCAAGGACTCATCGGGCGAATCGCTCTGGAACTGAAATCCGAATGCTCACTGACATTTCCCCTCTCTGAAAAACTGCTAAACGCCAGAAAAATGACAGTCCAAAAAAAATTTTTTTTCAACTTTTTCAATTTCACCCCCGTGGGATATATATTCCTCCCACACACATTTGGAACTCTCCTGGGGTACCCTCACACATATTATTCCCTCATTTAGTGGATATTTTCACAAAAAAGTGAAATTTTCAAAAATTCTGAAAATTGGCTAAAAACGATGAAATATCAAGGACTCATCAGGCAAATCGCTCTGGAACTGAAATCGTAACACTCACTGACATTTCCCCTCTCTGAAAGTGTGTTAAACGCAGGAAAAATGACTTTGTCCAAAAAAAAATTTTTTCAACTTTTTTCAATTTTACCGCCGTGGGATAAATATTCTACACACACGCATTTGGATCTCTCCTGGGGTACCCTCACACATATTATTCCCTCATTTAGTGGATATTTTCACAAAAAAGTGAAGTTTTCAAAAATTCTGAAAATTGGCAAAAAACGATGAAATATCAAGGAATCATCAGGAAAATTGCTCTGGAACTGAAATCGTAACACTCAATAACATTTCCCCTTTCTGAAAGTCTGATAAACAGCGGAAAAATGACAGTCCAAAAAAAAATATTTTTCCAACTTTTTTCAATTTTACCCCCGTGGGATATATATTCTACCCACACACATTTGGAACTCTCCTGGGGTACCCTCACACATATTATTCCCTCATTTAGTGGATAATTTCACAAAAAAGTGAAATTTTCAAAAATGCTGAAAATGAGTAAATATCAAGGACTCATCGGGCAAATCGCTCTGGAACTGAAATCGGAATACTCACTGACATTTACTGTATCTGAAAGTCTGATAAACGCCGATAAAATGACTAAGTCCAAAAAAATGTTTTTAAACTTTTTTCAATTTTACACCCGTGGGACATATATTCTACCCACACACATTTGGAACTCTCCTGGGGTACCCTCACACATATTATTCCCTCATTTAGTGGATATTTTCACAAAAAAGTGAAATTTTGAAAAATTCAGAAAATTGGCTGAAAATGATGAAATATCAAGGGCTCATCGGGCAAATCGCTCTGGAACTGAAATCGGAATGCTCACTGACATTTCCCCTCTCTGAAATTCTGATAAACGCCGAAAAAATGACTAAGTCCAAAAAAATGTTTTTTAAACTTTTTTCAATTTTACCCCTGCGGGATATATATTCTACCCACACATATTTGGAACTCTCCTGGAGTACCCTCACACATATTATTCCCTCTTTTAGTGGATATTTTCACAAAAAAGTGAAATTTGCAAAAATTCCGAAAATTGGCTGAAAACGACGAAATATCAAGGACTCCTTGGGCGAATCGCTCTGGAACTGAAATTGGAACGCGCACTGATATTTCCCCTCTCTGAAAGTCTGATAAACGCCTGAAAAATGACTAAGTCCAAAAAAAATAAATTTTTCAACTTTTTTCAATTTTACCGCCGTGGGATATATATTCTACCCACACACATTTGGAACTCTCCTGGGGTACCCTCAGACATATTATTCCCTCATTTAGTGGATAATTTCACAAAAAAGTGAAATTTTCAAAAATGCTGAAAATGAGTAAATATCAAGGACTCATCGGGCAAATCGCTCTGGAACTGAAATCGGAATACTCACTGACATTTACTGTATCTGAAAGTCTGATAAACGCCGATAAAATGACTAAGTCCAAAAAAATGTTTTTAAACTTTTTTCAATTTTACACCCGTGGGACATATATTCTACCCACAAACATTTGGAACTCTCCTGGGGTACCCTCACACATATTATTCCCTCATTTAGTGGATATTTTCACAAAAAAGTGAAATTTTGAAAAATTCAGAAAATTGGCTGAAAATGATGAAATATCAAGGACTCATTGGGCAAATCGCTCTGGAACTGAAATCGGAATGCTCACTGACATTTCCCCTCTCTGAAATTCTGATAAACGCCGAAAAAATGACTAAGTCCAAAAAAATGTTTTTTAAACTTTTTTCAATTTTACCCCTGTGGGATATATATTCTACCCACACATATTTGGAACTCTCCTGGAGTACCCTCACACATATTATTCCCTCTTTTAGTGGATATTTTCACAAAAAAGTGAAATTTTCAAAAATTCCGAAAATTGGCTGAAAACGACGAAATATCATGGACTCATTGGGCGAATCGCTCTGGAACTGAAATCGGAATGCTCACTGACATTTCCCCTCTCTGAAATTCTGATAAACGCCGGAAAAATGACCAAGTCAAAAAAAAAAATTTTTCAACTTTTTTCAATTTTACCGCTGTGGGATATACATTTTACCCACACACATTTGGAACTCTTCTGGGGTACCCACAGACATATTATTCCCTCATTTAGTGGATATTTTCACAAAAAAGTGAAATTTTCAAAAATTTCGAAAATTGGCTGAAAACGACGAAATATCATGGACTCATTGGGCGAATCGCTCTGGAACTGAAATCAAAATGCTCACTGATATTTCCCCTCTCTGAAAGTCTGATAAACGCCGGAAAAATAACTAAGTCCAAAAAAAAAAAATTTTTCAACTTTTTTCAATTTTACCGCTGTGGGATATATATTCTACCCACACACATTTGGAACAATTCTGGGGTACCCACAGACATATTATTCCCTCATTTAGTGGATATTTTCACAAAAAAGTGAAATTTTCAAAAATTCAGAAAATTGGCTGAAAACGACGAAATATCAAGGACTTATTGGGCGAATCGCTCTGGAACTGAAATCAGAACGCTCACTGATATTTCCCCTCTCTGAAAGTCTGATAAACGCAGGAAAAATGACTAGGTCCAAAAAAAAATAATTTTTCAACTTTTTTCAATTTTACCGCCGTGGGATATATATTCTACCCACTCACATTTGGATCTCTCCTGGTGTACCGTCAGACATATTATTCCCTCATTTAGTGGATATTTTCACAAAAAAGTGAAATTTTCAAAAATTCTGAAAATTGGCTGAAAACGACTAAATATCAAGGACTCATTGGTCGAATCGCTCTGGAACTGAAATCGGAACGCTCACTGACATTTCCCCTCTCTGAAATTCTGATAAACGGTGAAAAAATGACCAAGTCAAAAAAAAAAATTTTTCCAACTTTTTTCAATTTTACCCCTGTGGGATATATATTCTACCCACACACATTTGGATCTCTGCTGGGGTACACTCAAACATATTAGTCCCTCATTTAGTGGATATTTTCACAAAAAAGTGAAATTTTCAAAAATTCTGAAAATTGGCTGAACACGACGAAATATCAAGGACTCATCAGGCGAATCGCTCTGGAACTGAAATCGGAACGCTCACTGATATTTCCCCTCTCTGAAAGTCTGATAAACGCCGGAAAAATGACTAAGTCCAAAAAAAAATAATTTTTCAACTTTTTTCAATTTTACCGCCGTGGGATATATATTCTACCCACACACATTTGGAACTCTTCTGGGGTACCCACAGACATATTATTCCCTCATTTAGTGGATATTTTCACAAAAAAAGTGAAATTTTCAAAAATTTCGAAAATTGGCTGAAAACGGCAAAATATCAAGGACTCATTGGGCGAATCGCTCTGGAACTGAAATTGGAATGCTCACTGATATTTCCCCTCTTTGAAAGTCTGATAAACGCCGTAAAAATGACTAAGTCCAATAAAAAATAATTTTTCAACTTTTTTCTATTTTACCGCCGTGGGATATATATTCTGCCCACACACATTTGGAACTCTCCTGGGGTACCCTCAGACATTTTATTTCCTCATTTAGTGGATATTTTGACAAAAAAGTGAAATTTTCAAAAATTCCGAAAATTGGCTGAAAACGACGAAATATCAAGGACTCATTGGGCGAATCGCTCTGGAACTGAAATCGGAACGCTCACTGATTTTTCCCCTCCCAGAAAGTCTGATAAACGCCGGAAAATTGACTAGGTCCAAAAAAAAATAATTTTTCAACTTTTTCAATTTTACCGATGTGGGGTATATATTCTACCCACACACATTTGGAACTCTCCTGGGGTACCCTCAGACATATTATTCCCTCATTTAGTAGATATTTTCACAAAAAAGTGAAATTTTCAAAAATTCTGAAAATTGGCTGAAAATGACGAAATATCAAGGACTCATTGGGCGAATCACTCTGGAAATGAAATCAGAACGCTCACTGATATTTCCCCTCTCTGAAAGTCTGATAAACGCCGGAAAAATGACTAAGTCAAAAAAAAAAATTTTCCAAGTTTTTTCAATTTTACACTCGTGGGATATATATTCTACCCACAAACGTTTGGAACTCTCCTGGGGTACCCTCACACATATTATTCCCTCATTTAGTGAATATTTTCACAAAACAGTGAAATTTTCAAAAATTACAAAAATTGGCTGAAAACGACTAAATATCAAGGACTCATTGATCGAATTGCTTTGGAACTGAAATCAGAATGCTCACTGACATTTCCCCTCCCTGAAAGTCTGATAAACTCTGGAAAAATGACTAAGTCCAAAAAAAAAAAATTTAACTTGTTTCAATTTTACCGACGTGGGATATATATTCTACCCACACACATTTGGAACTCTCCTGGGGTACCCTCACACATATTATTCCCTCTTTTAGTGGATATCTTCACAAAAAAGTGAAATTTTCAAAAATTCAAAAAATTGGCTGAAAACGACTAAATATCAAGGACTCATTGGTCGAATCGCTCTGGAACTGAAATCGGAATGCTCACTGACATTTCCCCTCTCTGAAAGTCTGATAAACGCCGGAAAAATGACTAAGTCAAAAAAAAAAATTTTTCCAACATTTTTCAATTTTACCCCCGTGGGATATACATTCTACCCACAAACATTTGGATCTCTCCTGGGGTACCCTCACACATATTATTCCCTCATTTAGTGGATATTTTCACAAAAAAGTGAAATTTTCAAAAATTCAGAAAATTGTCTGAAAATGATGAAATATCAAGGACTCATTGGTCGAATCGCTTTGGAACTGAAATCAGAATGCTCACTGATATTTCCCCTCTCTGAAAGTCTGATAAAAGCCGGAAAAATGACTAAGTCCAAAAAAAAAAAGTTTTCAATTTTTTTTAATTTTACCGAAGTGAGATATATATTCTACCCATACACATTTGGAACTCTCCTGGGGTGCCCTCAGACATATTATTCCCTCATTAAGTGGATATTTTCACAAAAAAGTGAAATTTTCAAAAATTACGAAAATTGGTTGAAAACTACTAAATATCAAGGACTCATTGTTCGAATCGCTCTGGAACTGAAATCGGAATGCTCACTGACATTTCCCCTCTCTGAAAGTCTGATAAACGCCGGAAAAATGACAAAATCCAAAAAAAATAAATTTTTCAACTTTTTTCAATTTTTCACCCGTGGGATATACATTCTACCCACACACATTTGGAACTCTCCTGGGGTACCCTCAGACATATTATTCTCTCATTAAGTGGATATTTTCACAGAAAAGTGAAATTTTCAAAAATTTCGAAAATTGGCTGAAAACGACGAAATATCAAGGACTCATTGGGCGAATCGCTCTGGAACTGAAATCGTAACGCTCACTGATATTTCCCCTCTCTGAAAGTCTGATAAACGCCGGAAAAATGACTAAGTCCAAAAAAAAAAAGTTTTCAACTTTTTTCAATTTTACCGAAGTGGGATATATATTCTGCCCATACACATTTGGAACTCTCCTGGGGTACCCTCAGACATATTATTCCCTCATTAAGTGGATATTTTCACAAAAAAAGTGAAATTTTCAAAAATTACGAAAATTGGCTGAAAACGACTAAATATCAAGGACGCATTGGTCGAATCGCTCCGGAACTGTAATCGGAATGCTCACTGACATTTCTCCTCTCTGAATGTCTGATAAACGCCGGAAAAATGACAAAGTCCAACAAAAAAAAATTTTTCAACTTTTTTCAATTTTACCGCCGTGGGATATATATTCTACCCACACACATTTGGAACTCTCCTGGGGTACCCTCAGACATATTATTCCCTCATTTAGTAGATATTTTCACAAAAAAGTGAAATTTTCAAAAATTCTGAAAATTGGCTGAAAATGACGAAATATCAAGGACTCATTGGGCGAATCACTCTGGAAATGAAATCAGAACGCTCACTGATATTTCCCCTCTCTGAAAGTCTGATAAACGCCGGAAAAATGACTAAGTCAAAAAAAAAAATTTTCCAAGTTTTTTCAGTTTTACACCCGTGGGATATATATTCTACCCACAAACGTTTGGTACTCTCCTGGGGTACCCTCACACATATTATTCCCTCATTTAGTGAATATTTTCACAAAACAGTGAAATTTTCAAAAATTACAAAAATTGGCTGAAAACGACTAAATATCAAGGACTCATTGGTCGAATCGCTTTGGAACTGAAATCAGAATGCTCACTGACATTTCCCCTCTCTGAAAGTCTGATAAACTCTGGAAAAATGACTAAGTCCAAAAAAAAAAAATTTAACTTGTTTCAATTTTACCGCCGTGGGATATATATTCTACCCACACACATTTCGAACTCTCCTGGGGTACCCTCACACATATTATTCCCTCTTTTAGTGGATATTTTCACAAAAAAGTGAAATTTTCAAAAATTCAGAAAATTGGCTGAAAACGACTAAATATCAAGGACTCATTGGTCGAATCGCTCTGGAACTGAAATCGGAATGCTCACTGACATTTCCCCTCTCTGAAAGTCTGATAAACGCCGGAAAAATGACTAAGTCAAAAAAAAAAATTTTTCCAACTTTTTTCAATTTTACCCCCGTGGGATATACATTCTACCCACAAACATTTGGAACTCTCCTGGGGTACCCTCACACATATTATTCCCTCATTTAGTGGATATTTTCACAAAAAAGTGAAATTTTCAAAAATTCAGAAAATTGTCTGAAAATGATGAAATATCAAGGACTCATTGGGCGAATCGCTCTGGAACTGAAATCGTCACGCTCACTGATATTTCCCCTCTCTGAAAGTCTGATAAAAGCCGGAAAAATGACTAAGTCCAAAAAAAAAAAGTTTTCAATTTTTTTTAATTTTACCGAAGTGAGATATATATTCTACCCATACACATTTGGAACTCTCCTGGGGTGCCCTCAGACATATTATTCCCTCATTAAGTGGATATTTTCACAAAAAAGTGAAATTTTCAAAAATTACGAAAATTGGTTGAAAACTACTAAATATCAAGGACTCATTGTTCGAATCGCTCTGGAACTGAAATCGGAATGCTCACTGACATTTCCCCTCTCTGAAAGTCTGATAAACGCCGGAAAAATGACAAAATCCAAAAAAAATAAATTTTTCAACTTTTTTCAATTTTTCACCCGTGGGATATACATTCTACCCACACACATTTGGAATTCTCCTGGGGTACCCTCAGACATATTATTCCCTCATTAAGTGGATATTTTCACAGAAAAGTGAAATTTTCAAAAATTTCGAAAATTGGCTGAAAACGACGAAATATCAAGGACTCATTGGGCGAATCGCTCTGGAACTGAAATTAGAACGCTCACTGATATTTCCCCTCCCTGAAAGTCTGATAAACGCCGGAAAATTGACTAGGTCCAAAAAAAAATAATTTTTCAACTTTTTTCAATTTTACCGACGTAGGATATATATTCTACCCACACACATTTGGTACTCTCCTGGGGTACCCACAGACATATTATTCCCTCATTTAGTGGATATTTTCACAAAAAAGTGAAATTTCCAAAAATTCCAAAAATTGGCTGAAAACGACGAAACATCAAGGACTCATTGGGCGAATCGCTCTGGAACTGAAATCGGAATGATCACTGACATTTCCCCTCTCTGAAAGTCTGATAAACTCCGGAAAAATGACTAAGTCCAAAAAAATACAAATTTTTTATCTTGTTTCAATTTTACCGCTGTGGGATACATATTCTACCCACACACATTTGGAACTCTCCTGGGGTACCCTCACACATATTATTCCCTCATTTAGTGGATATTTTCCCAAAAAAGTGAAATTTTCAAAAATTCTGAAAATTGGCTGGAAACGACTAAATATCAAGGACTCATTGGGCGAATCGCTCTGGAACTGAAATCGTAACGCTCACTGATATTTCCCCTCTCTGAAAGTCTGATAAACGCCGGAAAAATGACTAAGTCCAAAAAAAAAAAGTTTTCAACTTTTTTCAATTTTACCGAAGTGGGATATATATTCTGCCCATACACATTTGGAACTCTCCTGGGGTACCCTCAGACATATTATTCCCTCATTAGGTGGATATTTTCACAAAAAAAGTGAAATTTTCAAAAATTACGAAAATTGGCTGAAAACGACTAAATATCAAGGACGCATTGGTCGAATCGCTCCGGAACTGTAATCGGAATGCTCACTGACATTTCTCCTCTCTGAATGTCTGATAAACGCCGGAAAAATGACAAAGTCCAACAAAAAAAAATTTTTCAACTTTTTTCAATTTTACCGCCGTGGGATATATATTCTACCCACACACATTTGGAACTCTCCTGGGGTACCCTCAGACATATTATTCCCTCATTTAGTGGATATTTTCACAAAAAAGTGAAATTTTCAAAAATTCCGAAAATTGGCTGAAAACGACGAAATATCAAGGACTCATTGGGCGAATCGCTCTGGAACTGAAATCAGAATGCTCACTGATATTTCCCCTCTCTGAAAGTCTGATAAACGCCGGAAAAATGACTAAGTCCAAAAAAAATTAATTTTTCAACTTTTCTCAATTTTACCGCCGTGGGATATATATTCTACCCACACACATTTGGAACTCTCCTGGGGTACCCTCAGACATATTATTCCCTCATTAAGTGGATATTTTCACAAAAAAGTGAAATTTTCAAAAATGACGAAAATTGGGTGAAAAAGACGAAATATCAAGGACTCATTGGTCGAATCGCTCTGCAACTGAAAACGGAATGCTCACTGACATTTCCCCTCTCTGAAAGTGTGATAAACGCCGGAAAAATTACAAAGCCCAAAAAAAAAAATTTTTTCAACTTTTTTCAATTTTACCCCTGTGGGATATATATTCTACCCACACACATTTGGAACTCTCCTGGGGTACCCTCAGACATATTATTCCCTCATTAAGTGGATATTTTCACAAAAAAGTGAAATTTTCAAAAATTCAGAAAATTGGCTGAAAACGAGTAAATATCAAGGACTCATCGGGCAAATTGCTCTGGAACTGAAATCGGAATGCTCACTGACATTTCCCCTCTCTGAAAGTCTGATAAATGCCGGAAAAATGACTAAGTTCAAAAAAAAAAAATTATCCAACTTTTTTCAATTTTACCCCCGTGGGATATATATTCTACCCACACACATTTGGAACTCTCCTGGAGTACCCTTACACATATTATTTCCACATTTAGTGGATATTTTCACAAAAAAAAGTGACATTTTCAAAAATTCAGAAAATTGGCTGAAAACGACGAAATATCAAAGACTCATTGGGCGTAACCGCTCTGGAACTGAAATCGTAACGCTCACTGATATTTCCCATCTCTGAAAGTCTGATAAACGCCGGAAAAATGACTAAGT
The DNA here is from genome assembly GCF_046119375.1 of Phyllobates terribilis. NCBI lineage: Eukaryota > Metazoa > Chordata > Amphibia > Anura > Dendrobatidae > Phyllobates > Phyllobates terribilis. Next base: position 595,271,082 of record NW_027362763.1, on the reverse strand, counting down.
CCAAAAAAAAAAAGTTCTCAACTTTTTTCAATTTTACCGCCGTGGGACATATATTCTACCCACACACACTTGGAACTCTCCTGGGGTACCTTCAGACATATTATTCCCTCATTTAGTGGATATTTTCACAAAAAAGTGAAATTTTCAAAAATTCAGAAAATTTGCTGAAAACGACTAAATATCAAGGACTCATTGGTCGAATCGCTCGGGAACTGAAATAGGAATGCTCACTGACATTTCCCCTCTCTGAAAGTCTGATAAACGCCGGAAAAATGACTAAGTCCCAAAAAAAAATTTTTCAAACTTTTTTCAATTTTACCCCCGTGTGATATATATTCTACCCGCACACATTTGGAACTCTCCTGGGGTACCCTCACACATATTATTCCCTCATTTAGAGGATATTTTCACAAAAAAGTGAAATTTTCAAAAATTCAGAAAATTGGCTGAAAATGACGAAATATCAAGGACTCATTGGGCGAATCGCTCTGGAACTGAAATCGGAATGCTCACTGATATTTCCCCTCTCTGAAAGTCTAATAAAAGCCGGAAAAATGACTAAATAAAAAAAAAAATTTTCTCAACTTTTTTCAATTTTACCGCCGTGGGATATATATTCTACCCACACACATTTGGAACTCTCCTGGGGTACCTTCAGACATATTATTCCCTCATTTAGTGGATATTTTCACAAAAAAGTGAAATTTTCAAAAATTTTGAAAATTGGCTGAAAACGACTAAATATCATGGACTCATTGGTCGAATCGCTCGGGAACTGAAATAGCAATGCTCCCTGACATTTCCCCTCTCTGAATGTCTGAAAAACACCGGAAAAATGACTAAGTCCAAAAAAAAAAAATTTTCTCAACTTTTTTCAATTTTACCGCCGTGGGATATATATTCTACCCACACACATTTGGAACTCTCCTGGGGTACCTTCAGACATATTATTCCCTCATTTAGTGGATATTTTCACAAAAAAGTGAAATTTTCAAAAATTTTGAAAATTGGCTGAAAACGACTAAATATCAAGGACTCATTGGTCGAATCGCTCTGGAACTGAAATAGGAATGCTCACTGACATTTCCCCTCTCTGAAAGTCTGATAAACGCTGGAAAAATGACTAAGTCCAAAAAAAAAATTTTTCAACTTTTTTAAATTTTACCCCCGTGGGATATATATTCTACCCACACACATTTGGAACTCTCCTGGGGTACCCTCACTCATATTATTCCCTCATTTAGTGGATATTTTCACAAAAAAGTGAAATTTTCAAAAATTCAGAAAATTGGCTGAAAACGACTAAATATCACGGACTCATCGGGCAAATTGCTCTGGAACTGAAATCGTAACGCTGACTGACATTTCCCCTCTCTGAAAGTCTGATAAACGCCGGAAAAATGACTAAGTCCAATAGAAAAATGTTTTCAACTTTTTTCAAGTTTACCCCCGTGGGATATATATTCTACCCACTCGCATTTGGAACTCTCCTGGGGTACCCTCACACATATTATTCCCTCATTTAGTGGATATTTTCACAAAAAAGTGAAATTTTCAAAAATTCAGAAAATTGGCTGAAAACGACGAAATATCAAGGACTCATTGGGCGAATCGCTCTGGAACTGAAATCGGAACGCTCACTGATATTTCCCCTCTCTGAAAGTCTGATAAACGCCGGAAAAATGACTGCGTGCAAAAAAAAAAAATTTTTCAACTTTTTTCAATTTTACCGCCGTGGGATATATATTCTACCCACACACATTTGGAAATCTCCTGGGGTACCCTCACACATATTATTCCCTCATTTAGTGGATATTTTCACAAAAAAGAGAAATTTTCAAAAATTCAGAAAATTGTCTGAAAACGACGAAATATCAAGGACTCATTGGGCGACTCTCTCTGGAACTGAAATCAGAACGCTCACTGATATTGCCCCTCTCTGAAAGTCTGATAAACACCGGAAAAATGACTAAGTACTAGTGTTGAGCGTACATGCTCGACACTGCTCGGTACTTGCCCGAGCATCACGCTACTCGCGATGTTCGGTGAGCACCGAGCATTTCCGGGTTACTCGGGCGGGAGCTCGGGTCTCCGCCCTGCATGTTTGGCGCTCTTTACAGAGCCAATGAACATGCAGGGATTGCCAGCCAGTCACTGTAATGCTGCAGCCATGTTGGTTGTGGGCATTACAGTGATCTACTGGCCGCACAGCGTCACCTCGAGTATTTGAAACGGGGCGCCGCCATCTTGGACACAGTCACTCCGGATTAGACAGTGTAGGGACAGCGCTGCTGATTTAGGGAGAGATATAAACTGCGAAATAGTTAGTGTAGGGTCTGTAAAGGCTGCCACAACAAACAAACAGTCCTTTTCAGGACTAATATCCATCCCAGATACCAGGCAGGCAGGATGTATAGGAGACAAAGTGGTTATACCAGCAAATGCTGCATTACAGTCAAGTGTGCTCCTGTTGCTGAAATTGCTGGACTTAGCACCAGGTGTCGGGGGCCAGGAAAAATCCTTTTTTTTTCATCTAAATCCTCCTTTTTTTTTCCTCCTTCACACTGTACAAATACCCGTCTTATTAACCTTTAGGTGTGTCCCCCCCCCCTCAAAAAAAAGCGTGTCTCTGATTTTTCAGACACAAATATAACTGTTGAAAATAGTCTGGTGTAGGCTAGAGAAACAGAAGTGTTGTTTTGCGCTTCCACGGTTCAAACCTCTGTATTATCCATTTTGGGCCATTTGTATCTAAAAAAAAACAGTTTTAGTGTGTCGCTCACTGTTCAGCCGCAAATATCTGTATTTAAAAAAGCGTGGTATACCCCAGTAAACAATAACTGTGGTTTTGCCATCCCACGGTAAAAAATCTCTATTATTCAGCTTTTGGTAGTTTTTTCCGTAAAGAAAAACAGTAGTGTCTCCTGACTGTTGTGACACAAAAATATATCTGTTGAAAATAGTCTTGTGTAGGCCCGACATCCCAGTGTGGTTTCGCAGTTCCACGGGTCAAATCGCTGTACTATCCAGTTTTGGGCCTTCGGTATCTAAAAAAAAAGCAGTTTGAGTGTGTCGCTCACTGTTCAGCCGCAAATATCTCTATTTAAAAAAGTGTGGTATACCCCAGTAAACAATAACTGTGGTTTTGCCATCCCACGGTAAAAAATCTCTATTATTCAGCTTTTGGTAGTTTTTGCCGTAAAGAAAAACAGTAGTGTCTCCTGACTGTTGTGACACAAAAATATATCTGTTGAAAAAAGTCTTGTGTAGGCCCGACATCCCAGTGTGGTTTCGCAGTTCTATGGGTAAAATCGCTGTACTATCCGGTTTTGGGCCTTTGGTATCTAAAAAAAAAGCAGTTGGAGTGTGTCGCTCACTGTTCAGCCGCAAATATCTCTATTTAAAAAGTGTGGTATACCCCAGTAAACAATAACTGTGGTTTTCCTCTTCCACGGTTCTAATCTACTCTTTATTACTCTTTTTCCATTGATAGTGCAAGTGTAAGCTATTTTACTTCATTTACAATGGGCAAGGCGCGTGGCAAGGGACGTGGAAGTGGACGTTCTGGTGATGGTTCGTGCAGTGGAAGGGGCCGTGGCCAAGGTGAAAATGTGCCACAACCACCAGCCACAACTTCTCGCTCCCACTTCTTGACCGAATTACTAGGGAAGCACAGAACAACACCAGTATTGAGAACTGATCAGTGTGAACAGGTTATTAATTGGATAGCAGATAATACTTCCAGTTACCTGGGCACCACCACCTCCGGTCTGTCTTCCACACGGTCAACTCTTAGTAGCCGTGAGTCTCGACCGCATACTCCTCCTCACCCTAATGCTCCTTCCTCCCACCATGCCGAGTGTCGTCAGACAGCAAGTGATCCCACACTTGGACACTCTGAAGAGCTGTTCACTGGTCCATTTCCATATTTGGGCCCCTCGCCTGATACGCTTGAAGTGGTGGAAGAGGAGATCCCATGTTGCGATGCCCAAATATTTGAACAGCCACGGCCACAGGAAGTTAACGTTGGCAATCTGTCACAAAAGGTGGACGATGACGAGACACAATTGCCAGGAAGTGAGGAGGAGGATCGTGGTGCGCAAGTGGAAGAGGAGGAGGTGGTGGATGATCTAGTAACTGACCCAACGTGGAAGGAGGACATGCAGAGTGAGGCCAGCAGCACACAGGGGGAGGGAGGCACAGTACCCCAACAGGCTGGAAGAAGCAGTGTGGTGGCCGCAGACAGAAGGCAGGCAACCTTTCCCCGTAACACCAACACGAGGGACGTTGCCAGTACAAGCAGTAGGTCTTCCAGAGTCTGGAATTTTTTTAAAGACTCTGCTGATAACCCCAAAAAGGCCATATTTTCCACCTGCCATGCCAGCATCAGCAGGGGTGACAAAACTACCAGCCTGACCACCACCAGCATGATCAGGCACATGGCAGCAAAGCACCCGACTTTGTGGGGCGAAACCCAGGGTCCACGACCAGTGTCAGCGGGTGTCACCACTGCTTCTTCCACTGTTGTGCGTGCAATAAAACCCCCTGTTGTGTGTGCAAGGCAATCCCCTGTCCATACTGCATGTAAAATGCCCCCTCCTCTCAGTCTTCACTTGTTATGGCAGTTTCTCAAGAAACAGCATCAACGTCCACGTCCACGTCCCACCGCAGCGTTCAATTGTCCATATCCCAGACCTTTGAACGAAAGCGGAAATTCGCAGCTAACACCCCACAGGCCACAGTCCTAAATTCGCACATTGGAAATGCTGCCTTTTAGGCTGGTGGAGACGGAATCCTTCCGCAATCTTATGGCGATGGCCGTCCCTCGGTACTCGGTCCTCAGCCGACACTATTTTGCCCGGTGTGCCATCCCCGCACTACACAAGCACGTGTCCCAAAGCATCTGCCGTGCCCTCAACAACGCAGTTACTGGGAGAGTCCACCTGACAACGGACACGTGGACAAGTGCTTGTGGCCAGGGACGGTACATCTCTCTGACGGCACACTGGGTAAACATAGTGGAAGCCGGGACCCAGTCGGACCTTGGGACGGAACACATCCTCCCCACACCGAGGATTGTGGGCCCTATGTCAGTCAGAGTTGCCCCCACAGTGTACAGCTCCTGCGCATCCTCCTCCTCCTCCTCCTCATGTTCAGCCTCCATCTCAGATATCACCACATCAGTTACAAGCTGGAAGCATTGCAGTACTGCCTCAGCCAAGCTGCAACAGGCTGTGCTGAAACTCATAAGCTTAGGTGATTAACCTCACACTGCTTGTGAGTTGTGGACAGCTGTGAAAGAGCAGGCAGATCTGTGGCTGAGACCGCTGCAACTACATCCCGGCATGGTCGTGTGTGATAATGGCAGTAACCTGGTGGAGGCTCTGAGGCGAGGTGAGATCACACACGTACCATGCCTGGCTCATGTGCTTAACCTCGTGGTTCAGCGGTTTCTTAAATCATACCCCGAGTTGCCAGATCTGCTCGTGAAAGTACGCCGCCTGTCAGCTCATTTTTGCAAGTCGGCTACAGCTTCCGCCGCCCTTGCTGTGTTGCAGCAGCGTTTGCAGCTTCCGGCACACCGACTGGTGTGTGATGTCCCCACACGTTGGAACTCTACCCTCCACATGTTGCAAAGGATTTGTGAGCAGAAGAGAGCAGTTGTGGAGTACCAGCTGCAACAAGGCCGTCGATATTCAGGTCAGACTCCACACATAAGACCTCAGGAGTGGACCTGGATGTCTGACATATGCACCATCCTGACAAACATTGAGGAGGCCACCAAGATGGTGAGTGGCGATGACGCCATCATTAGTGTCAGCATCCCACTTGTCTGTCTTTTGCAACGCTCTCTGCAGAGAATTAAAGAGGAGGCATTGCATCCAGAGTATGATGAGACGGATCAAGGAGCCGTAGCGGGCGATTACACACAGCCCAGCCTCATCTCATCCCAACGTGCATTGGGGGACAATGAGGGAGAGGAGGAGAAGGAGGAAGAACAGGAGCTGCTATCATGCTTTGTAGACGGTAGTACCTGTACAAGTGTCATACCGTCGGTTCAGCGTGGGTTCCCTGAGGACAGGGGGGAGGTGGAAGAGGAGGAGGAGGAGAGCATGGTCAGTCATCATCTTGGTGAGAACACGGAAATCTTGCCCGTTACCAGTCTGGCACGCATGGCTGACTTTATGTTACGCTGCCTTAACCGTGACCCTCGCGTTGTCAAAATGTTGGGTGACAGTCATTACTGGTTAGTGACATTTGTAGACCCCCGCTGCAAGGAGAACTTTCACTCTCTTATTCCTGAGGTGGAGAGGTCTACAAAAATGGGGCAATACCAGAAGTCCCTTGCTGCAGAACTCTTAAAAAAATTCCCATCTGAACACGCTAGCGGCAGAGGTCACAGTTCGTTGCCCAACCAAGGCGTACAGGCGAGAGAGATGCAACTCCAATTCAGCAGAGGCAGGGGAACACTGTCAACGTTCTGCGACAGTTTTCTGACACCCGCCCAGCTTACAGGCCCTGAGGCGCGGGGTACTCTCACAAGGAGTGGAAAGTTTCAAAAGATGGTGAGGGAGTACCTTGTCGATCGTACCAGCGTCCTCCGTGATTCCTCTGTGCCTTTTAATTATTGGATATCCAAGCTGGACACTTGGAATGAACTCGCTCTGTACGCCTTAGAGGTCCTGGCCTGCCCTGCCGCTAGCGTGTTATCGGAGCGTGTTTTTAGTACCGCTGGGGGAATTATAACTGATAAGCGCACTCGCCTGTCAACTGACAATGCTGACAAGCTGACCCTTATCAAAATGAACAAGGGCTGGATTGGGCCAGACTTCTCATCACCACCAAATGACAGCAGAGTAACATAAAATCAAATCCACTGTGTTATTTCGGGAGGTGTATTCACATGCACCGCTTCACACCCACACATGGGTATACGCTTCCTCATTTTGGCTGTTTAATCTTCTTCTCCTTATCCTCAGCCTCCACCACCACTATACCACCATGGTGCCAGCATTGCAAGTTCCTCCATCCTTATTTTTGGCAGCTTTTGCTTGCAAGACATAAGCAAATACTATGGGACACCCACTCCCCAATAATGGGACTTATATTTGTAATATGCTGTACTGCATAGCTCTTGCAAGGGGCATTGCAAGTTGCTCCATCCTAATTTTTGGCAGCTTTTGCTGGGAAAGCATAAGCAAATACTATGGGACACCCACTCCCCAATAATGGGACTTATGTTTGTAACATGCTGTACTGCATGGCTCTTGTAAGGGGCATTGCAAGTTGCTCCGTCCTAATTTCTGGCAGCTTTTGCTGGGAAAGCATAAGCAAATACCATGGGTCACCCACTCCCCAATAATGGGACTTATGTTTGTAATATGCTGTACTGTATGGCTCTTGTAAGGGGCATTGCAAGTTGCTCTGTCCTAATTTTTGGCAGCTTTTGCTGGGAAAGCATAAGCAAATACTATGGGACACCCACTCCCCAATAATGGGACTTATGTTTGTAATATGCTGTACTGCATGGCTCTTGTAAGGGGCATAGCAAGTTGCTCCATCCTAATTTTTGGCAGCTTTTGCTTGGAAAGCATAAGCAAATACCATGGCACACCCACTCCCCAATAATGGGACTTATGTTTGTAATATGCTGTACTGCATGTGACACGCCCCATGGGCCGTGTGTACACGTGTGTGGGATACCCGGTGCCGAGTCTCTGGGGTCTGTAGTCTCCGTGGCGGTGACCCGATCCCGTGGCTCAGGCTGGTCAAACCAGTGGCAGTCTTTGTTAGGTTTTGAGGTTAATTGTCCCACTGCGCCACCCGTGGATTGCGGTCAGGGAGTACCACCGCTGCGAGGCAGACCGCTGAGGCTGTTGTTGTGTGCGCAGCATAGAATGGGATAACTCCCCTCGGGAGGAGTATAGCCACAGGGCAGTGAGTGTGGATGATAGGGGTGATGGTGCACGAGTGCAGCAGGAATGACTCAGAGTCTTTGCAGTGCAGTTCAGGGTCTTTACTGATGATTATAAGGTAGACCCTCCCGGGAGTACTGGCTAGCATAAGAGGCCTGGTCAGTCTGTGAGCAAGCAGGAGTTCCCCTGGCCAGGTGGAGTTGTAGGCCTCCCCATCTGTCTGCACTCTTCCTGGCTACCTTGCTGTAAGCGTGTGGAAGTAGCCCACGTCCCTGAGTGTACCGTGTAGTGCTCACCCGTATGGCTGGTGACTTGGGGCTTTCTGTTAGTCTCCGCTCCACGACGTCGGTGCTGGCCCCTTGCTTGTGACTGAGCCTCCGGGCTTCTATGGCCAGAGGACCTCAAATCCCCTGCCGGCTGGTTTCTGCTGCTGGATATATAAGTCTTCACAGCTTCGGACTCCTGTGTCCGGTTCCTATTGTCTTCTGCCAGGGCGAGCTCTGCTCAGCTTCCAGCCCCTGGTCTTTAGCTCCTAGCTCCTACAGAGCTCCTTGCTGTTACTTTCCCTTGCTCTCACTCTGACTCTGACTGTTCTCTGACTCACTCAACCCTGCCCCAAATCCAGTTTATAAGGGCAGAATTCTCCCCTCCCAGGATTGCGGCAGGAGGATGTTGCATGTTTAAGGGATCCTGACCAGGAAACCTCCCACTTGCTCTCCGACGTAATATCTCTATTACTGTGGTGACTAGACCTCTGGGGTGCCACACATGGCTCTTGTAAGGGGCATTGCAGTTCCTCATAATTTTTGGAAAGTTTTCCATTCACTGCTTAGGCCAACAGTGCACGGGAGACCCAGTTGCTATAAATGGAAAAAAAGGTTTAGTTAACGCCTTCTGACCTCCATGTCATTTCCAAGGGGCATTGGAGTGGCTCGAAATTTTTGGTAGGCATTGCACTCACTGTATGCCCTATAACTGTGTAGCCGAACCGCTCCTTTTGTTACAGAAACATATCCTACAAGACATATCTGGTTGACTGGCCTGATATTGATATGAATGGTCCCTGTTCCTCCTGCTCTTTCTCCTTTGCCACTACCTCATCCATCATTTATCACCTGAAGCTTTGTTTTAACGGGAGTCATAGAACTTGGATAGTAGCAGGAAAACATCCAGCAATCCTCGGAGGAGGTAGGATATGCACCAAAACGCTGACCACCTCAGGCCTAGCCACTACTACATACATACGCTTGCATTACAACAAAACAAAGCAGATGCTAACTTCTATCATCCTCATCATGCTCCTCACCTTGGCACTCTCAACTCCCCTGATGAAGAAGCCAGGGCCCACCGGAGGAGTCTGATAGTCCGGTGGGCTCGGCCAATGCTGCCCTAAAGCAGGCCAGGCTAAGAAAAGTGTGGGAAAGGTTACTGGGACAAATAGGGGTGGCTGGGGACCGAGTATGGACACCCGGCCACCCCCTGGAGGCTGGGGAGCAAGCAGGGACACCCGGCCACCAGGCGGCTGGGGACTGAGTATGGATACCAGGCCGCCGACACAGCCATGGCGTGGTGGACAGATTCTGCCTCCACATGCCTAAAAGGCCCAATTTAAAGTGCAAGCTAGCAAGCAGTATGGTATTGCAGCCCTGGGGGTGGGTGGGTGGCAGGCTGCATACTTGCGCTTGCATTGCAAGGAATGGGAGAGGTAGAATTGAACACTGCCCTGGGACAAGGACTTGAATGGGGATAGTTGCAAGTCTGCAACGACAGGTGCAAGGTGGGAGGCATCTTCGCATGTACCATGAACAGGGGTTTGGCATGCACACACTACAGCGGAATAGGCTCTCCTTCCCACTAAATGCACTGGGGAGGGCACAGGTAATGTTTTGGTATACGCGCTTAATCTTATGTATAAGGCACACCAGGACAAATATGGGCGGCTGGGGACTGAGTATGGATACCTCGCTGCCGAAGCAGCCATGAGGTAGTGGCCAGCTTCGGCCTCCTCCAAACTAAAAGGCCCCATTTCAAGTGCAAGCTAGCAGTATGGAATTGCAGTCTGGGGGTGGGTGGGTGGCAGGCTGCACACTTACACTTGCATTAAAAGAAAACATAGCAGATGTTAACTTCTGTCATCATCATCATGCTCCTCATCTTGGCACTCTCAATTCCACCGATGGAGAAGTCAGGGCCCACCGGAGGAGTCTGGTTCTCTGGTGGGCTCGTCCAATGCTGCCTAAAGCAGGCCGGGCTAAGAAAAGAGTGTGGGGGGATGTTCCAAGGAGAAATAGGGGAGGCTGGGGACCGTTTATGGACACCCGGCTGCCCCCAGGCGGCTGGGGACCGTGTGTGAACACCCGGCCGCGGGGCGGCTGGGGACCGAGTATACACATCCGGCCGCCGGGTGGCTGGGGACTGACTATGGATTCCAGGACGCCAACACAGCCATGACGTGGTGGCCAGATTCCGCCTCCACATGCCTAAAAGGCCCAATTTCAAGTTCAAACAAGCAAGCAGTATGGTATTGCAGCCAGGGGGTGGGTGGGTGGCAGGCTGCATACTTGAGCTTGGATTGCAAGGAATGGGGGAGGTACAATTGAACACTGCCCTGGGACTAGAACTTGCATGGGGATAGTTGCAAGTCTGCATCTTCTGATGCGGCAAGGATCACTTATGATGGGCACACTTTTAGACAGTGACCTGGGAGTCAGAGATGCTTCCATGGGTCTTCCCCATGCTGTTCCCTTGTCTTTTCAACACTTTATGCATGTGTCACACAGCACATGGCCAGATAAGGTTGTAAAATGTTAAAATGACATTTCACTGTGAATGCATTTGTCATAGTTGAAAGCAATACAAAAGTGCAAAAATGCATAAAAAATGCTACTTGTGAACATAGCCGAAGGTGTGGAGGAGTATTTTTGTTTTTGGTCATTTATTTTAACTTATACACAAGTCTTTACCCTGGAAAGGATGTTCCTTAACATATTTCACAGGAAAAAAGTTTCACTTTCGTTTTTGAACGTTTTATTGTGAGCCTGTAAAAGTGGCTTAATACCTCTGACCACGTTGTTGACAGCAGTGACCTGGGGGTCAGAAATGCTTCCTGGGGCGATCCCCATGCTGTCCCCATGTCATTTGAGCACTGTCACTATTGTTTTGGGCACTTGTTAGGCTTTTAAAAGACTGCCGGGGGTGCCACCGCAAAAATGCTCGAGTCTCCCGTAGACTAACATTGGGCTCGTTGCTCGGGTCGAGCACACGAGTATCACGGCGAGCTCGGCCCGAGCTTCGAGCACCCGGGCATTTTAGTGCTCGCTCAACACTACTAAGTACAAAAAAAAAAAATTTTCAACTTTTTTCAATTTTACCGCCGTGGTATATATATTCTACCCACACACATTTGGAACTCTCCTGGGGTACCCTCAGACATATTATTCCCTCATTTAGTGGATATTTTCACAAAAAAGTGAAATTTTCAAAAATTCTGAAAATTGGCTGAAAACGACTAAACATCAAGGACTCATCGGGCGAATTGCTCTGGAACTGAAATCGGAATGCTCACTGACATTTCCCCTCTCTGAAAGTCTGATAAACGCCGGAAAAATGACTTAACCAAAAAAAAATTATTTTTCAACTTTTTTCAATTTTACCGCCGTAGGATATATGTTCTACCCACACACATTTGGAACTCTCCTGGGGTGCCCTCACACATATTATTCCCTCATTTAGTGTATATTTTCACAAAAAAGTGAAATTTTCAAAAATTCAGAAAATTGGCTGAAAACGACGAAATATCAAGGACTCATTGGGCGAATCGCTCTGGAACTGAAATTGGAACGCTCACTGATATTTCCCCTCTTAGAAAGTCTGATAAATGCCAGAAAAATGACTAAGTCCAAAAAAAAAAATTTTTTTTACTTTTTTCAATTTTACCGCCGTGGGATATATATTCTACCCACACACATTTGGAACTCTCCTGGGGTACCATCAGACATATTATTCTCTCATTTAGTGGATATTTTCACAAAAAAGTGAAATTTTCAAAAATTCTGAAAATTGGCTGAAAACGACTAAACATCAAGGACTCATCGGGCGAATTGCTCTGGAACTGAAATCGGAATGCTCACTGACATTTCCCCTCTCTGAAAGTCTGATAAACGCCAGAAAAATGATTAAGTCCAAAAAAAAAAAATTATCCAACTTTTTTCAATTTTACCCCCGTGGGATATATATTCTACCCACACACATTTGGAACTCTCCTGGGGTACCCTCACACATATTATTCCCTCATTTAGTGGATATTTTCACAAAAAAGTGAAATTTTCAAAAATTCAGAAAGTTGGCAGAAAACGACGAAAGATCAAGGGCTCATTGGGCAAATCGCTCTGGAACTGAAATCGGAACGCTCACTGATATTTCCCCTCTCTGAAAGTCTGATAATTGCCGGAAAAATGACTAAGTCCAAAAAAAAAAATTTTTCAACTTTTTTTTAATTTTACAACCGTGGGATATATATTCTACCCACACACATTTGGAACTCTCTTGGGGTACCCTCAGACATATTATTCCCTCATTTAGTGGATATTTTCACAAAAAAGTGAAATTTTCAAAAATTAAAAAATTGGCTGAAAAGGACGAAATATCAAGGACTCAATGGGCGAATCGTGCTGGAACTGAAATCGGAATGCTCACTGACATTTCCCCTCTCTGAAACTCTAATAAACGCCGGAAAAATGACTAAGTCCAAAAGAAAAATTTTTTCCAACTTTTTTCAATTTTACCGCCGTGGGATATATATTCTACCCACACACATTTGGAACTCTCCTGGGGTACCCTCAGACATATTATTCCCTCATTTAGTGGATATTTTCACAAAAAAGTGAAATTTTCAAAAATTCAGAAAATTGGCTGAAAACGACGAAATATCAAGGACTCATTGGGCGAATCGCTCTGGAACTGAAATCGGAACGCTCACTGATATTTCCCCTCTTAGAAAGTCTGATAAATGCCGGAAAAATGACTAAGTCCAAAAACAAAAATTTTTTTTACTTTTTTCAATTTTACCGCCGTGGGATATATATTCTACCCACACACATTTGGAACTCTCCTGGGGTACCATCAGACATATTATTCTCTCATTTAGTGGATATTTTCACAAAAAAGTGAAATTTTCAAAAATTCTGAAAATTGGCTGAAAACGACTAAACATCAAGGACTCATCGGGCGAATTGCTCTGGAACTGAAATCGGAATGCTCACTGACATTTCCCCTCTCTGAAAGTCTGATAAACGCCAGAAAAATGATTAAGTCCAAAAAAAAAAATTATCCAACTTTTTTCAATTTTACCCCCGTGGGATATATATTCTACCCACACACATTTGGAACTCTCCTGGGGTACCCTCACACATATTATTCCCTCATTTAGTGGATATTTTCACAAAAAAGTGAAATTTTCAAAAATTTAGAAAATTGGCTGAAAGCGACGAAATATCAAGGACTCATTGGGCGAATCGCTCTGGAACTGAAATCGGAACGCTCACTGATATTTCCCCTCGCTGTAAGTCTGATAAACGCCGGAAAAATGACTAAGTCCAAAAAAAAAAAAAGTCAACTTTTTTATTTTTACCGCCGTGGGATATATATTCTACCCACACACATTTGGAACTCTCCTGGGGTACCCTCACACATATTATTCCCTCATTTAGTGGATATTTTCAGAAAAAAGTGAAATTTTCAAAAATTCAGAAAGTTGGCAGAAAACGACGAAAGATCAAGGGCTCATTGGGCAAATCGCTCTGGAACTGAAATCGGAACACTCACTGACATTTCCCCTCTCTGAAAGTCTGATAAATGCCGCAAAAATGACTAATTCCCCCCAATTTTTTTTCAACTTTTTCCAATTTTACCCCCGTGGGATATATATTCTACCCACACACATTTGGAACTCTCCTGGTGTACCCTCACACATATTATTCCCTCATTTAGTGGATATTTTCCCAAAAAAGTGAAATTTTCAAAAATTCTGAAAATTAGCTGGAAACGACTAAATATCAAGGAATCATCGTGCGAATCGCACTTGAACTGAAATCTGAACGCTCACTGATATTTACCCTCTCTGAAAGTCTGTTAAATGCCGGAAAAATTACTAAGTCCAAAAAAAAAAGTTTTCAACTTTTTTCAAGTTTACCCCCGTGGGATATATATTCTACTCACACACATTAGGAACTCTACTGGGGTGCCCTCACACCTATTATTCCCTCATTTAGTGGATATTTTCACAAAAAAGTAAAATTTTCATAAATTCAGAAAATTATCTGAAAACGACTAAATATCAAGGACTCATCGGGCGAATCGCTCTGGAACTGAAATCGGAACGCTCCCTCTCTGAAAGTCTGATAAACGCCGGAAAAATGACTAAGACCAAAAAAAAAAATTTCCAACTTTTTTCAATTTTACCCCCATGGGATATATATTCTACCCACACACATTTGGAAGTCTCCTCGGGTACCCTCACACATATTATTCCCACATTTAGTGAATATTTTCACAAAAAAGTTAAATTTTCAAAAATTCAGAAAATTAGCTGAAAACGACAAAATATCAGGGACTCATCGGGCGAATCACTCTGGAACTGAAATCGGAACACTCTCTGACATTTCCCCTGACTGAAAGTCTGATAAACGCCGGAAAAATTACTAAGTCCAAAAAAAAAATGCTTCCAACTTTTTTCAATTTTACCCCCGTGGGATATATATTCTACCCACACACATTTGGATCTCTCCTGGGGGTACACTCACACATATTATTCCCTCATTTAGTGGATATTTTCACAAAAAAGTGAAATTTTCAAAAATTTATAACATTGGCTGAAAACGACTAAATATCAAGGACTCATCGGGCGAACCGCTCTGGAACTGAAATCGGAATGCTCACTGACATTTCCCCTTTCTGAAAGTCTGATAAATGCCGGAAAAATGACTAAGTCCATTAAAAAAAAATTTTTCAACTTTTTTCAAGTTTACCCCCGTGGGATATATATTCTACCCACACACATTTGGAACTCTCCTTGGGTACCCTCACCCATATTATTCCCTCAATTAGTGGATATTTTCACAAAAAAGGGAAATTTTCAAAAATTCTGAAAATTGGCTGAAAACGACGAAATATCAAGGACTCATCGGGCGAATCGCTCTGGAACTGAAATCGGAATACTCAATGACATTTCCCCTATCTGAAAGTCAGATAAACGCCGGAAAATTGACAGTCCAAAAAAAATTTTTTCAACTTTTTTAAATTTTACCCCCGTGGGATATATCATTCTACCCACACACATTTGGAACTCTCCTGGGGTACCCTCACACATATTATTCCCTCATTTAGTGGATATTTTCACAAAAAAGTGAAATTTTCAAAAATTCAGAAAATTTGCTGAAAACGACTAAGTATCAAGGACCCATCGGGCGAACCACTCTGGAACTGAAATCGGAACACTCACTGACATTTCCCGTCTCTGAAAGTCTGATAAACGCCAGAAAAATGACTAAGTCCAAAAAAAAAAATATTCCAACTTTTTTCAATTTTACCCCCGTGGGATATATATTCTACCCACACACATTTAGAACTCTCCTGGGGTACCCTCACACATATTATTCCCTCATTTAGTGAATATTTTCACAAAAAAGTGAAATTTTCAAAAATTCATAAAATTGGCTGAAAACGACTAAATATCAAGGACTGATCGGGCGAATCGCTCTGGAACTGAAATCGGAATGCTCCCTGACATTTCCACTCTCTCAAAGTCTGATAAATGCCGGAAAAATGAGTGTCCATAAAAAAAAATTTTAAACTTTTTTCAAGTTTACTCCCGTGGAGTATATATTCTACCAACACACATTTGGAACTCACCTTGGGTACCTTCACACATATTATTCCCTCATTTAGTGGATATTTTCACAAAAATGTGAAATTTTCAAAAATTCTGAAAATTGGCTGAAAACGACTAAATATCAAGGACTCATTGGGCGTATCGCTCTGGAACTGAAATCAGAATACTCACTGACATTTCCCGTGTCTGAAAGTCTGATAAATGCCGGAAAAATGACAGTCCAAAAAAAATTTATTTCAACTTTTTTCAATTCTATCCCCGTGGGATATATCATTCTACCTACACACATTTGGAACTCTCCTGGGGTACCCTCACACATATTATTCCCTCATTTAGTGGATATTTTCACAAAAAAGAGAAATTTTCAAAAATTCTGAAAATTGGCTGAAAATGACTAAATATCAAGGACTCATCGGGCGAATCGCTCTGGAACTGAAATCAGAATACTCACTGACATTTCTCCTATCTTAAAGTCTGATAAACGGCTGAAAAATGACAGTCCAAAAAAATTTTTTTGCAACTTTTTTGAATTTTACCCCCGTGGGATATATCATTCTACCCACACACATTTGGAACTCTCCTGGGGTACCCTCACATATATTATTCCCTCATTTAGTGGATATTTTCACAAAAAAGTGAAATTTTCAAAAATTCAGAAAATTGCCTGAAAACGAGTAAATATCAAGGACTCATCAGGCGAATCGCTCTGGAACTGAAATTGGAATGCTAACTGACATTTCCCCTCTCTGAAAGTCTGTTAAATGCCGGAAAAATGACTAAGTCCATAAAAAAAAAATTTTCAACTTTTTTCAAGTTTACCCCCATGGGATATATATTCTACCCACACACATTTGGAACTCTCCTTTGGTACCCTCACACATATTATTCCCTCAATTAGTGGATATTTTCACAAAAAAGGGAAATTTTCAAAAATTCAGAAAATTGGTAGTAAACGACGACATATCAAGGACTCATTGGGCGAATCGCTCTGGAACTGAAATCAGAACACTCACTGACATTTCCCCTCTCTGAAAGTCTGATAAACGCCGCAAAAATGACTAATTCCCCCCAATTTTTTTTTTCAACTTTTTCCAAATTTACCCCCGTGGGATATATATTCTACTCACACACATTTGGAACTCTACTGGGGTGCCCTCACACCAATTATTCCCTCATTTAGTGAATATTTTCACAAAAAAGTGAAATTTTCAAAAATTCAGAAAATTGGCTAAAAACGACAAAATATCAAGAACTCATCTGGTGAATCGCTTTGGAACTGAAATAGGAACACTCACTGTCATTTCCCCTATCTGAAAGTCTGATAAACGCCGGAAAAAAAGACTAAGTCCAAAAAAAAATTTTTTTTAACTTTTTTCAATTTTACCCCTGTGGGATATATATTCTACTCACACACATTTGGAACTCTCCTGGGGTACCCTCACAGATATTATTCCCTCATTTAGTGGATATTTTCACAAAAAAGGGAAATTTTCAAAAATTCAGAAAATTGGAAGTAAACGACGACATATCAAGGACTCATTGGGCGAATCGCTCTGGAACTGAAATCAGAACACTCACTGACATTTCCCCTCTCTGAAAGTCTGATAAACGCCGCAAAAATGACTAATTCCCCCCAATTTTTTTTTTCAACTTTTTCCAAATTTACCCCTGTGGGATATATATTCTACCCACACACATTTGGAACTCTCCTGGTGTACCCTCACACATATTATTCCTTCATTTAGTGGATATTTTCCCAAAAAAGTGAAATTTTCAAAAATTCTGAAAATTGGCTGGAAACGACTAAATATCAAGGACTCATCGTGCGAATCGCACTTGAACTGAAATCGGAACGCTCACTGATATTTACCCCTCTCTGAAAGTCTGTTAAATGCCGGAAAAATTACTAAGTCCAAAAAAAAAATGTTTTCAACTTTTTTCAAGTTTACCCCCGTGGGATATATATTCTACTCACACACATTTGGAACTCTACTGGGGTGCCCTCACACCAATTATTCCCTCATTTAGTGAATATTTTCACAAAAAAGTGAAATTTTCAAAAATTCAGAAAATTGGCTAAAAACGACAAAATATCAAGAACTCATCTGGTGAATCGCTTTGGAACTGAAATAGGAACACTCACTGTCATTTCCCCTATCTGAAAGTCTGATAAACGGCGGAAAAAAGACTAAGTCCAAAAAAAATTTTTTTTTAACTTTTTTCAATTTTACCCCTGTGGGATATATATTCTACTCACACACATTTGGAACTCTCCTGGGGTACCCTCACAGATATTATTCCCTCATTTAGTGGATATTTTCACAAAAAAGTGAAATTTTCAAAAATTCAGAAAATTGTCTGAAAACGACTAAATATCAAGGACTCATCGGGCGAATCGCCCTGGAACTGAAATCGGAACACTCACTGACATTTCCCGTCTCTGAAAGTCTGATAAACGCCGGAAAAATGACTATGTCCCCCAAAAAAATTTTTTCAAGTTTTTTCAATTTTACCCCCGTGGGATATATATTCTACCCACACACATTTGGAACTCTCCTGGGGAACCCTCACACATATTATTCCCTCATTTAATGGATATTTTTACAAAAAAACTGAAATTTTCAAAAATTCTGAAAATTGGCTGAAAACGAAGAAATATCAAGGATTCATCGGGCGAATCACTCTGGAACTGACATTTCCCCTATCTGAAAGTCTGATAAACGCCGGAAAAATTTCTATGTCCCCCCAAAAAATTTTTCAACTTTTTTCAATTTTACACCTCTGGGATATATATTCTACCCCCACACATTTGGAAGTCTCCTCGGGTACCCTCACACATATTATTCCCACATTTAGTGGATATTTTCACAAAAAAGTTAAATTTTTAAAAATTAAGAAAATTAGCTGAAAACGACAAAATATCAAGGACTCATCGGGCGAATCACTCTGGAACTGAAATCGGAACACTCACTGACATTTCCCCTGGCTGAAAGTCTGAGAAACGCCGGAAAAATGACTAAGTCCAAAAAATAAATGTTTCCACCTTTTTTCAATTTCTTCCCCGTGGGATATATATTCTACCCACACACATTTGGAACTCTCCTGGGGTACCCTCACACATATTATTCCCTCATTTAGTGGATATTTTCACAAAAAAGTGAAATTTTCAAAAATTAAAAAAATTGGCTGAAAACGAATAAATATCAAGGACTCATCGGGCGAATCGCTCTGGAACTGAAATCGGAACGCTCCCTCTCTGAAAGTCTGATAAACGCCGGAAAAATGACTAAGACCAAAAAAAAAAATTTCCAACTTTTTTCAATTTTACCCCCATGGGATATATATTCTACCCACACACATTTGGAAGTCTCCTCGGGTACCCTCACACATATTATTCCCACATTTAGTGGATATTTTCACAAAAAAGTAAAATTTTCAAAAATTCTGAAAATTGGCTGAAAATGACTAAATATCAAGGAATCATCGGGCGAATCGCTCTGGAACTGAAATCGGGACACTCACTGACATTTCCCCTCTCTGAAAGTCTGATAAATGCCGGAAAAATGACTAAGTCCAAAGAAAAATTTTTTTCAACATTTTTCAAGTTTACCCCCGTGGGATATATATTCTACCCACAAACATTTGGAACTCTCCTGGGGTACCCTCACACATTCCCTCATTTAGTGGATATTTTCACAAAAAAGTGAAATTTTCAAAAATTCAGAGAATTGGCTGAAAACGACTAAATATCAAGGACTCATCGGACGAATCACTCTGGAACTGAAATCGGAATACTCACTGACATTTCCCCTATCTGAAAGTCTGATAAACGCCGGAAAAATGACTAAGTTCCAAAAAAAAAATTTTTCAACTTTTTTCAATTTTACACCGTGGCATATATCATTCTACCCACACACATTTGGAACTCTCCTGGGGTACCTTCACACATATTATTCCCTCATTTAGTGGATATTTTCACAAAAAAGTGAAATTTTCAAAAATTTTGAAAATTGGCTGAAAACGACTAAATATCAAGGACTCATCTGGCGAACTGCTCTGGAACTGAAATCGGAACGCTCACTGACATTTCCTCTCTCTGAAAGTCTGATAAACGCCAGAAAAATGACAGTCCAAAAAAAATTTTTTTCAACTTTTTTCAATTTTACCCCCGTGGGATATATATTCTGCGCACACACATTTGGAACTCTCCTGGGGCATCCTCAAACATATTATTCCCTCATTTAGTGGATATTTTCACAAAAAAGTGAAATTTTCAAAAATTCAGAGAATTGGCTGAAAACGACTAAATATCAAGGACTCATCGGACGAATCGCTCTGGAACTGAAATCGGAACGCTCAATGACATTTCACCTATCTGAAAGTCAGATAAACGCCGTGAAAATGACAGTCCAAAAAAAAAATTTTTCAACTTTTTCCAATTTTACCCCCGTGGGATATATATTCTACCCACACACATTTGAAATTATCCTGGGGTACCCTCACACATATTATTCCCTCATTTAGTGGATATTTTCACAAAAAAGTGAAATTTTCAAAAATTCTGAAAATTGGCTGAAAACGACTAAATATCAAGGACTCATCGGTCGAATCGCTCTGTAACTGAAATCGGTACGCTCACTGACATTTACCCTCTCTGAAAGTCTGACAAATGCCAGAAAAATGACTAATTCCAATAAAAAAAAAATTTCAACTTTTTTCAAATTTACACCCATGGGATATACATTCTACCCACACACATTTGGAACTCTCCTGGGGTACCCTCACACATAATATTCCCTCATTTAGTGGATATTTTCACAAAAAAGTGACATTTTCAAAAATTCAGAAAATTGGCTGAAAACGACTAAATATCAAGGACTCATCGGGCGAATCACTTTGGAACTGAAATCAGAACGCTTACTAACATTTCCCCTCTCTGAAAGTCTGATAATCGCCGAAAAAATGACTAAGTCCATAAAAAAAAATTTTTCAACTTTTTTCAAGTTTACCCCCGTGGGATATAGATACTCCCCACACACATTTGGAACTCTCCTAGGGTTCCCTCACACATATTATTCCCTCATTTAGTGGATATTTTCACAAAAAAAGTGAAATTTTCAAAAATTCAGAAAATTGGCTGAAAACAACCAAATATCAAGGACTCATCGGGTGAAATGCTCTGGAACAGAAATCGAACGTTCACTGATATTTCCCCTCTCTGAAAGTCTGATAAACACCGGAAAAATGACTAAGTTTATAAAAAAAAAATTGTAAAACTTTTTTCAAGTTAAACCCTGTGGGATATATATTCTACCCAGACACATTTGGAACTCTCCTGGTGTACCCTCATACATATTACTCCCTCATTTAGTGGATATTTTCACAAAAAAAGTGAAATTTTCAAAAATTCAGAAAATTGGCTGAAAACAACTAAATATCAAGGACTCATTGGGCAAATCGCTCTTCAACTGAAATGGGAATGCTCCCTGACATTTCCCCTCTCTGAAAAGTCTGATAAACTCCGGAAAAATAACTAAGACCAAAAAAAATTTTTTTCCAACTTTTTTCAATTTTTCAACCGTGGGATATGTATTCTACCCACACACATTTGAAACTCTCCTGGGGTACCCTCACACATATTATTCACTCATTTAGTGGATATTTTCACAAAAAAAGTGAAATTTTCAAAAATTCAGAAAATTGGCTGAAAACGACGAAATATCAAGGACTCATCGGTCGAATCGCTCTGGAACTGAAATCGGAACGCTCACTGACATTTACCCTCTCTGAAAGTCTGATAAAGGCCGGAAAAATGACTAATTCCAATAAAAAAAAATTTCAACTTTTTTCAAATTTACACCCATGGGATATACATTCTACCACACACATTTGGAACTCTCCTGGGGTACCCTCACACATATTATTCCCTCAGTTAGTGGATATTTTCACAAAAAAAGTGAAATTTTCAAAAATTCAGAAAATTGGCTGGAAACGACTAAATATCATTTGGAACTCTCCTGGGGTACCCTCACACATATTATTCCTTCATTTAGTGGATATTTTCACAAAAAAAGTGAAATTTTCAAAAATTCTGAAAATTGGCTGAAAACGACTAAATATCAAGGACTCATCCTGCGAATTTCTCTGGAACTGAAATCGGAACGCTCACTGACATTTCCCCTATCTGAAAGTCTGATAAATGGCGGAAAAATAACTAAGTCCGAAAAAAAATTTTTTTCAACTTTCTTCAATTTTATCCCCGTGGGATATATCATTCTACCCACACACATTTGGAACTCTCCTGGGATACCCTCACACATTTTATTCCCTCATTTAGTGGATATTTTCACAAAAAAGTGAAATTTTCAAAAATTCTGAAAATTGGCTAAAAACGACTAAATATCAAGGACTCATCGGGCGAACCGCTCTGGAACTGAAATCGGAACGCTCAATGACATTTCCACTATCTGAAAGTCTGATAAACGGCGGAAAAATGACTAAGTCCGAAAAAAAAATTTCCAACTTTTTTCAATTTTACCCCCGTGGGATATATATTCTACCCACACACATTTGAAACTCTCCTGGGGTACCCTCACACATATTATTCCCTCATTTAGTGGATATTTTCACAAAAAAGTGAAATTTTCAAAAATTCAGAAAATTGGCTGAAAACGACTAAATATCAAGGACTCAACGGTCGAATCGCTCTGTAACTGAAATCGGAACGCTCACTGACATTTACCCTCTCTGAAAGTCTGACAAAGGCCGGAAAAATGACTAATTCCAATAAAAAAAAAATTTCAACTTTTTTCAAGTTTACACCCATGGGATATACATTCTACCCACACACACTTGGAACTCTCCTGGGGTTCCCTCACACATATTATTCCCTCATTTAGTGGATATTTTCACAAAAAAGTGAAATTTGCAAAAATTCAGAAAATTGGCTGAAAACGACTAAATATCAAGGACTCATCGGGCGAATCGCTCTGGAACTGAAATCGGAACGCTCACTGACATTTCCCCTCTCTGAAAAGTCTGATAAACTCCGGAAAAATAACTCAGACCAAAAAAAAATTTTTTCCAACTTTTTTCAATTTTACCCCCGTGGGATATGTATTCTACCCACACACATTTGAAACTCTCCTGGGGTACCCTCACACATATTATTCACTCATTTAGTGGATATTTTCACAAAAAAGTGAAATTTTCAAAAATTCAGAAAATTGGCTGAAAACGACTAAATATCAAGGACTCATCGGTCGAATCGCTCTGGAACTGAAATCGGAACGCTCACTGACATTTACCCTCTCTGAAAGTCTGATAAAGGCCGGAAAAATGACTAATTCCAATAAAAAAAAATGTCATCTTTTTTCAAGTTTACACTCATGGGATATACATTCTACCCACACACATTTGGAACTCTCCTGGGGTACCCTCACACATATTATTCCCTCATTTAGTGGATATTTTCACAAAAAAAGTGAAATTTTCAGAAATTCAGAAAATTGTTTGAAAACGACTAAATATCAAGGAGTCATCGGGAGAAATGCTCTGGAACTGAAATCGAAATGCTCACTGACATTTTCCCTCTCTGAACGTCTGATAAAGGCCGGAAAAATGACTAAGTCCAATAAAAAAAAATTTTCAACTTTGTTCAAGTTTATCCCCGTGGGATATACTGTATATTCTACCCACACACATTTGGAACTTTCCTGGGGTACCCTCACGCATATTATTCCCTCATTTAGTGGATATTTTCACAAAAAAAGTGAAATTTTCAAAAATTCAAAAAATTGTCTGAAAACGACTAAATATCAAGGACTCATCGTGCGAATCGCTCTGGAACTGAAATCGGAACACTCACTGACATTTCCCCTCTCTGAAAGTCTGATAATCGCCGGAAAAATGACTAAGTGAGATATATATTATACCCACACACATTTGGAACTCTCCTGGGGTACCCTCACACATATTATTCCCTCAATTAGTGGATATTTTCACAAAAAAAGTGAAATTTTCAAAAATTCTGAAAACTGGCTGAAAGCGACTAAATATCAAGGACTCATCGGGCGAATTTCTCTGGAACTGAAATCGGAACGCTCACTGACATTTCCCCTATCTGAAAGTCTGATAAATGGCGGAAAAATGACTAAGTCCGAAAAAAAAATTTTTTCAACTTTCTTAAATTTTACCCCCGTGGGATATATCATTCTACCCACACACATTTGGAACTCTCCTGGGATACCCTCACACATATTATTCCCTCATTTAGTGGATATTTTCACAAAAAAGTGAAATTTTCAAAAATTCTGAAAATTGACTGAAAACGACTAAATATCAAGGACTCATCGGTCGAATCACTCTGTAACTGAAATCGGAACGCTCACTGACATTTACCCTCTCTGAAAGTCTGACAAAGGCCGGAAAAATGACTAATTCCAATAAAAAAAAAATTTCAACTTTTTTCAAGTTTACACCCATGGGATATACATTCTACCCACACACACTTGGAACTCTCCTGGGGTACCCTCACACATATTATTCCCTCATTTAGTGGATATTTTCACAAAAAAGTGACATTTTCAAAAATTCAGATAATTGGCTGAAAACGACTAAATATCAAGGACTCATCGGGCGAATCGCTTTGGAACTGAAATCGGAACGCTTACTAACATTTCCCCTCTCTGAAAGTCTGATAATTGCCGAAAAAATGACTAAGTCCATAAAAAAAAAATTTTCAACTTTTTTCAAGTTTACCCCCTTTGATATATATTCTCCCCACACACATTTGGAACTCTCCTAGGGTACCCTCACACATATTATTCCCTCATTTAGTGGATATTTTCACAAAAAAAATGAAATTTTCAAAAATTCAGAAAATTGGCTGAAAACGACTAAATATCAAGGACTCATCGGGCGAAATGCTCTGGAACAGAAATCAGAACGTTCAGTGATATTTCCCCTCTCTGAAAGTCTGATAAACACCGGAAAAATGACTAAGTTCATAAAAAAAAAATTTAAAACTTTTTTCAAGTTAACCCCCGTGGGATATGTATTCTACCCAGACACATTTGGATCTCTCCTGGGGTACCCTCACACATATTATTCCCTCATTTAGTGGATATTTTCACAAAAAAAGTGAAATTTTCAAAAATTCAGAAAATTGGCTGAAAACGACTAAATATCAAGGACTCATTGGGCAAATCGCTCTTCAACTGAAATGGGAATGTTCCCTGACATTTCCCCTATCTGAAAGTCTGTGAAACGCCGGAAAAATGACTAAATCCAAAAAAAAAAATTTTTAAACTTTTTTCAATTTTACCCCCGTGGGATATATATTCTACTCACACACATTTGGAACTCTCCTGGGGTACCCTCACACATATTATTCCCTCATTTAGTGGATATTTTCACAAAAAAGTGAAATTTGCAAAAATTCAGAAAATTGTCTGAAAACGACTAAATATCAAGGACTCATCGGGCGAATCGCTCTGGAACTGAAATCGGAACGCTCACTGACATTTCCCCTCTCTGAAAAGTCTGATAAACTCCGGAAAAATAACTAAGACCAAAAAAAAAATTTTTCCAACTTTTTTCAATTTTACCCCCGTGGGATATGTATTCTACCCACACACATTTGAAACTCTCCTGGGGTACCCTCACACATATTATTCACTCATTTAGTGGATATTTTCACAAAAAAGTGAAATTTTCAAAAATTCTGAAAATTGTCTGAAAACGACTAAATATCAAGGAGTCATCGGGAGAAATGCTCTGGAACAGAAATTGAAACGCTCACTGACATTTCCCCTCTCTGAAAGTCTGATAAAGGCCGGAAAAATTACTAAGTCCAATAAAAAAAAATTTTCAACTTTGTTCAAGTTTACCCCCGTGGGATATACTGTATATTCTACCCACACACATTTGGAACTATCCTGGGGTACCCTCACACATATTATTCCCTCATTTAGTGGATATTTTCACAAAAAAGTGAAATTTTCAAAAATTCAGAAAATTGGCTGAAAAGGACAGAATATCAAGTACATATATGATAACAACACATGAATATATGATATCCCTAAATGCCCATTTATTTTGTATAAAAGCTCATGAATCCATGTGATACATTTAATCCTGTTTTGAATGTATCAAAGGTTGTTATCAGTTTGTATTCCCAAATTCTTCTCTCTCTCCGAGATTTGAAGTTGCTTTTTAAGATGAGCAGATTCATATCTGTTAAACTGTGGTCAGGGCTGGAAAAGTGCTTTGCTACAGGTAGGTGCATACTCTTTTCTTTTATTGTGTGGCAATGAGAATTCATTCTTGTTCTGAATTTCTGCCCAGTTTCCCCTATGTACATGCCACCTGTTGGACATTTGGTACATATAATTAAATACACCACATTGCTTGTGATGCAACTGAAGTTACCTGGGATCTTGTAGTCCTGATCTGTCCCAGGAATCTTTATCTTGTCCATTGTCATTATAGATGGACAGGTTTTGCACCTGTTCTGGTTGCAGGGAAAGGTTCCTGTAACTGCTGGAGAGGACAGGGCACTTCTGACAATGATGCTCTTTAGATTCATAGGTTGTCTAAAACACAAGAGTGGGGGATCCGGAAATATTGATTTTAGTCGGGCATCTTTTGTAGGAGTGGTTCCAGTTTCCGTGCAGCTCCTCTTAGCACCTCCAGACTAGGGTTGTAGGTGACTACGAGAGGAACCCGGTTGTTGTCATCTCTAGTTTTGCAAAGTAGGAGATGATTCCTTGATTTTCAGGTGACTCTTGTAATCTGGTTCCCAATTGCTCTTGGATGGTAGCCCTGGTTCAAAAAAGTCTTTCTGAGGTCCTCAAGGTGATTGTCTCTATCTGTAGGGTTGGAACATATCCGATTGTATCTGATAGCCTGGCTATACACAATAGAGTTTTTTATGTGCTTTGGATGGAAACTGTCCCATCGGAGGTATGTTGGACGGTCAATTGGTTTCCGGTACAGAGATGTCTCTATGTCATTGTTTCGTAGCTTGATGATGGTATCCAGAAAGCTGATTTCAATGCGTGAGTAGTTGAGTGTTAAGTTGATGGTGGGATGAAACTGATTAAAGTGTTCATGGAACGTCTTCAGATGCTGCTCAGACTCCGTCCAGATAATTAAAATGTCATCGATATAGCGGTAGTAGGCCTGAGGTCTGATAGGACAAGAGGATAAAAAGTCACCTTCAAGCTTGGCCATGAAAAGATTTGCATATTGTGGTGCCGTTTTGCTTCCCATTGCTGTGCTGGTCTCCTGTAGATATATGTTGTCATCAAACATGAAGTAGTTGTTGGTAAGGATGAATTTAGTAAGTTTTACCACAGAGTCAGCATCAATTCCTGTGTTTTCCAGGAAGGTTTTGCAGGCATTCAATTCATCCTCGTGTGGGATGTTACTGTACAGAGATTCCATATCCATGGTGGCGAGGATGGTTCCTTCTGGTAGAGGACCTACTACTGACAGTTCATTCAATAGGTCAGTTGTGTCCTGAATGTAGCTGGGTGTCTCTTTTACCAGGGATGTGAGAACACCCTCTACCCATCCAGAAATTTGTTCGGTGAGAGTGCCCACACATGAAATGATTGGTCTTCCTGGATTTCCTGATTTGGGGATTTTGGGAAGCATGTAAAACGTGCCTGTTCTTGGACTTTCTGGTATCAGGTCACCGGCTTTTAAGGGTATGTCAGGTAGACAAGAAACCAGCTTGTTTAGTTCCTTGTGATAGTCCTGTGTGGGGTCAGACTCCAATCTCTTGTAGTAGTGAGTGTCCATCAGTTGTCTGTTTGCTTCCTTCAGGTAGAAGAGACCTGAGCTGTATCGAAAGCTTGCTATGTTTACCATCTTTTCAGTTAGCCATTAAAAGGTATCAACCACTGAGGACTCTCAGATTCCAATATTGTTCTATCTACTGGCTAACACGGTATAAATATTCTTTACCTAAGTCCAAAAAAATTTTTTTTTAAACTTTTTTCAATTTTACCCCATTGGGATATATGTTCTACCCACACACATTTGGAACTCTCCTGGGGTACCCTCACACATATTATTCCCTCATTTAGTGGATATTTTCACAAAAAAGTAAAATTTTTGAAAAATTCAGAAAATTGGCTGAAAACGACTAAATATCAAGGACTCATCGGGTGAATCGATCTGGAACTGAAATCGGTACACTCACTCACACTTCCAGTATCTGAAAGTCTGATAAACGCCGGAAAATTTTTAAATTTTACCACCGTGGGATATTTATTGTACCCACACACATTTGGAACTCTCCTGGGGTACCCTCACACATATTATTCCCTCATTTAGTGGATATTTTCACAAAAAATTGAAATTTTAAAAAATTCCGAAAATTGGCTGAAAACGACTAAATATCAAGGACTCATGGGGCAAATCGCTCTGGAACAATGAGTAAGTCCAAAAAAAAAAATGTTTCAACTTCTTTCAATTTTACCCCCGTGGTATATATATTGTACGCACACACATTTGGAACTGAAATCGGAACGCTCACTGACATTTCCCCTCTCAGAAAGACTGATAAATGCCGGAAAAATGGCTAAGTCCATAAAAAAAATTTTTTCAACTTTTTTCAAGTTTACCAACATGGGATATATATTCTACCCACACACATTTGGAACTCTCCTTGGGTACCCTCACACATATTATTCCCTCAATTAGTGGATATTTTCACAAAAAAGTGAAATTTTCAAAAATTCAGAAAATTCGCTGAAAACGACGAAATATCAAGGACTCATCGGGCGAATCGCTCTGGAACTGAAATCGGAACGCTCAATGACATTTCCCCTATCTGAAAGTCAGATAAACGCCTGAAAATTGACAGTCCCAAAAATTTTTTTTCAACTTTTTTCAATTTTACCCTCGTGGGATATAGCATTCTACCCAAACACATTTGGAACTCTCCTGGGGTACCCTCACACATATTATTCCCTCATTTAGTGGATATTTTCACAAAAAAAGTGAAATTTTCAAAAATTCAGAAAATTGGCTGAAAACGAGTGAATATCAAGGACTCATCGTGCGAATCGCTCTTGAACTGAAATCGGAACGCTCACTGATATTTCCCCTCTCTGAAAGTCTGTTAAATGCCGGAAAAATGACTAAGTCCATAAAAAAAAATTTTTCAACTTTTTTCAAGTTTACCCCCATGGGATATATATTATACCCACACACATTTGGAACTCTCCTTTGGTACCCTCACACATATTATTCCCTCAATTAGTGGATATTTTCACAAAAAAAGGAAATTTTCAAAAATTCAGAAAATTGGCTGTAAACGACGACATATCAAGGACTCATCGGGCGAATCGCTCTGGAACTGAAATCAGAACACTCACTGACATTTCCCCTCTCTGAAAGTCTGATAAACGCCGCAAAAATGACTAAGTCCAAAAAAAAATTTTTTTTAACTTTTTTCAATTTTACCCCTGTGGGATATATATTCTACTCACACACATTTGGAACTCTCCTGGGGTACCCTCACACATATTATTCCCTCATTTAGTGGATATTTTCACAAAAAAGTGAAATTTTCAAAAATTCAGAAAATTGTCTGAAAACAACTAAATATCAAGGACTCATCGGGCGATTCGCCCTGGAACTGAAATCGGAACACTCACTGACATTTCCCGTCTCTGAAAGTCTGATAAACGCTGGAAAAATGACTATGTCCCCCAAAAAAATTTTTTCAAGTTTTTTCAATTTTACCCCCGTGGGATATATATTCTACCCACACACATTTGGAACTCTCCTGGGGAACCCTCACACATATTATTCCCTCATTTAGTGGATATTTTTACAAAAAAACTGACATTTTCAAAAATTCTGAAAATTGGCTGAAAACGAAGAAATATCAAGGATTCATCGGGCGAATCACTCTGGAACTGACATTTCCCCTATCTGAAAGTCTGATAAACGCCGGAAAAATTTCTATGTCCCCCCAAAAAATTTTTCAACTTTTTTCAATTTTACACCTCTGGGATATATATTCTACCCACACACATTTGGAAGTCTCCTCGGGTACCCTCACACATATTATTCCCACATTTAGTGGATATTTTCACAAAAAAGTTAAATTTTTAAAAATTAAGAAAATTAGCTGAAAACGACAAAATATCAAGGACTCATCGGGCGAATCACTCTGGAACTGAAATCGGAACACTCACTGACATTTCCCCTGGCTGAAAGTCTGAGAAACGCCGGAAAAATGACTAAGTCCAAAAAATAAATGTTTCCACCTTTTTTCAATTTCACCCCCGTGGGATATATATTCTACCCACACACATTTGGAACTCTCCTGGGGTACCCTCACACATATTATTCCCTCATTTAGTGGATATTTTCACAAAAAAAGTGAAATTTTCAAAAATTAAAAAAATTGGCTGAAAACGAATAAATATCAAGGACTCATCGGGCGAATCGCTCTGGAACTGAAATCGGAACGCTCCCTCTCTGAAAGTCTGATAAACGCCGGAAAAATGACTAAGACCAAAAAAAAAAATTTCCAACTTTTTTCAATTTTACCCCCATGGGATATATATTCTACCCACACACATTTGGAAGTCTCCTCGGGTACCCTCACACATATTATTCCCACATTTAGTGGATATTTTCACAAAAAGTAAAATTTTCAAAAATTCTGAAAATTGGCTGAAAATGACTAAATATCAAGGAATCATCGGGAGAATCGCTCTGGAACTGAAATTGGGACACTCACTGACATTTCCCCTCTCTGAAAGTCTGGTAAATGCCGGAAAAATGACTAAGTCCAAAGAAAAATTTTTTTCAACATTTTTCAAGTTTACCCCCGTGGGATATATATTCTACCCACAAACATTTGGAACTCTCCTGGGGTACCCTCACACATTCCCTCATTTAGTGGATATTTTCACAAAAAAGTGAAATTTTCAAAAATTCAGAGAATTGGCTGAAAACGACTAAATATCAAGGACTCATCGGACGAATCACTCTGGAACTGAAATCGGAATACTCACTGACATTTCCCCTATCTGAAAGTCTGATAAACGCCGGAAAAATGACTAAGTTCCAAAAAAAAAATTTTTCAACTTTTTTCAATTTTACACCGTGGCATATATCATTCTACCCACACACATTTGGAACTCTCCTGGGGTACCTTCACACATATTATTCCCTCATTTAGTGGATATTTTCACAAAAAAGTGAAATTTTCAAAAATTTAGAAAATTGGCTGAAAACGACTAAATATCAAGGACTCATCTGGCGAACTGCTCTGGAACTGAAATCGGAACGCTCACTGACATTTCCTCTCTCTGAAAGTCTGATAAACGCCAGAAAAATGACAGTCCAAAAAAAAATTTTTTTCAACTTTTTTCAATTTTACCCCCGTGGGATATATCATTCTACCCACACACATTTGGAACTCTGCTGGGCTACCCTCACACATATTATTCCCTCATTTTAGTGGATATTTTCACAAATAAGTGACATTTTCTAAAATTCAGAAAATTGGCTGAAAGCGACTAAATATCAAGGACTTATCGGGCGAATCGGTCTGGAACTGAAATCGGAACGCTCACTGACATTTCCCCTCTCTGAACGTCTGATAAATGCCGGAAAATGACTAAGTCCAATAAAAAAAAATTTCAACTTTGTTCAAGTTTACCCCCTTTGATGTATATTCTACCCACACACATTTGGAACTCTCCTGGGGTACCCTCACACATATTATTCCCTCATTTAGTTGTTATTTTCACAAAAAAAGGGAAATTTTCAAAAATTTAGAAAATTGGCTGATAACGACTAAATATCAAGGACTCATCGGGCGAATCGTTCTGGAACTGAAATCGGAACTCTCACTGACATTTCCCCTCTCTGAAAGTCTGATAAACGCTGGAAAAATGACTAATTTCACAAAAAAAATTTTTTTCAACACTTTTCAATTTTACCCCTCTGGGATATATTTTATACACACACACATTTGGAACTTTCCTGGGGTACCCTCACACATATTATTCCCTCATTTAGTGGATATTTTCACAAAAAAGTGAAATTTTCAAAAATTCAGAGAATTGGCTGAAAACGACTAAATATCAAGGATTCATCAGGCGATTTGCTCTGGAACTGAAATTGGAACGCTCACTGACATTTTCCCTCTCTGAAAGTTTGATAAACGACGGAAAAATGACTTAAGTCCCCAAAAAAATTTTTTTTCAACTTTTTTCAATTTTACCCTTGTGGGATATATATTCTACACACACACATTTGGAACTCTCCTGGGGTACCCTCACACATATTATTCCCTCATTTAGTGGATATTTTCAAAAAAAAGTGAAATTTTCAAAAATTATGAAAATTGACTGAAAACGACTAAATATCAAGAACTCATCGGGCGAATCGCTCTGGATCTGAAATCGGAATACTCACTGACATTTCCCCTGTCTGAAAGTCTGATAAACGGTGGAAAAATGACTAAGTTCTAAAAAAAAATTTTCAACTTTGTTCAAGTTTACCCCCGTGGGATATATATTCTACCCACACACATTTGCAACTCTCCTGGGTTACCCTCACACATATTATTCCCTTATTGAGCGGATATTTTCACAAAAAAGTGAAATTTTCAAAAATTCAGAAAATTGGCTGAAAAAGACTAAATATAAAGGAATGATCTGGCGAATCGCTCTGGAACTGAAATCGGAACGCTCACTGACATTTCCCCTCTCTGAAAGTCTGATAAACGCCGGAAAAATGACTAAGTCCCAAAAAATTTTTATTTCAACTCTTTTCAATTTTACCCCCGTGGGATATATATTCTGCGCACACACATTTGGTACTCTCCTGGGGTACCCTCACACATATTATTCCCTCATTTAGCGGATAATTTCACAAAAAAAAGTGAAATTTTCAAAAATTCAGAAAATTGGCTGAAAACGACTAAATATCAAGGACTCATCGGGCGAATCGGTCTGGAACTGAAATCGGAACGCTCACTGACATTTCCCCTCTCTGAAAGTATGATAAATGCCGGAAAAATTACTAAGTCCCAAAAAAATTTTTTTTCAACTCTTTTCAATTTTACCCCTTTGAGATATATATTCTGCGCACACACATTTGGAACTCTCCTGGGGCATCCTCAAACATATTATTCCCTCATTTAGTGGATATTTTCACAAAAAAGTGAAATTTTCAAAAATTCAGAAAATTGGCTGAAAACGACTAAATATCAAGGACTCATCGGACGAATCGCTCTGGAACTGAAATCGGAACGCTCAATGACATTTCACCTATCTGAAAGTCAGATAAACGCCGTAAAAATGACAGTCCAAAAAAAAAATTTTTCAACTTTTTCCAATTTTACCCCCGTGGGATATATATTCTACCCACACACATTTGAAATTATCCTGGGGTACCCTCACACATATTATTCCCTCATTTAGTGGATATTTTCACAAAAAAGTGAAATTTTCAAAAATTCTGAAAATTGGCTGAAAACGACTAAATATCAAGGACTCATCGGTCGAATCGCTCTGTAACTGAAATCGGTACGCTCACTGACATTTACCCTCTCTGAAAGTCTGACAAATGCCGGAAAAATGACTAATTCCAATAAAAAAAAAATTTCAACTTTTTTCAAGTTTACACCCATGGGATATACATACTCCCCACACACATTTGGAACTCTCCTAGGGTACCCTCACACATATTATTCCCTCATTTAGTGGATATTTTCACAAAAAAAGTGAAATTTTCAAAAATTCAGAAAATTGGCTGAAAACGACTAAATATCAAGGACTCATCGGGCGAAATGCTCTGGAACAGAAATCGAACGTTCACTGATATTTCCCCTCTCTGAAAGTCTGATAAACACCGGAAAAATGACTAAGTTTATAAAAAAAAAATTGTAAAACTTTTTTCAAGTTAACCCCTGTGGGATATATATTCTACCCAGACACATTTGGAACTCTCCTGGGGTACCCTCACACATATTATTCCCTCATTTAGTGGATATTTTCACAAAAAAAGTGAAATTTTCAAAAATTCAGAAAATTGGCTGAAAACAACTAAATATCAAGGACTCATTGGGCAAATCGCTCTTCAACTGAAATGGGAATGCTCCCTGACATTTCCCCTCTCTGAAAAGTCTGATAAACTCCGGAAAAATAACTAAGACCAAAAAAAATTTTTTTCCAACTTTTTTCAATTTTACAACCGTGGGATATGTATTCTACCCACACACATTTGAAACTCTCCTGGGGTACCCTCACACATATTATTCACTCATTTAGTGGATATTTTCACAAAAAAAGTGAAATTTTCAAAAATTCAGAAAATTGGCTGAAAACGACTAAATATCATGGACTCATCGGTCGAATCGCTCTGGAACTGAAATCGGAACGCTCACTGACATTTACCCTCTCTGAAAGTCTGATAAAGGCCGGAAAAATGACTAATTCCAATAAAAAAAAATTTCAACTTTTTTCAAATTTACACCCATGGGATATACATTCTACCACACACATTTGGAACTGTCCTGGGGTACCCTCACACATATTATTCCCTCATTTAGTGGATATTTTCACAAAAAAAGTGAAATTTTCAAAAATTCAGAAAATTGGCTGAAAACAACTAAATATCAAGGACTCATTGGGCAAATCGCTCTTCAACTGAAATGGGAATGCTCCCTGACATTTCCCCTCTCTGAAAAGTCTGATAAACTCCGGAAAAATAACTAAGACCAAAAAAAATTTTTTTCCAACTTTTTTCAATTTTACAACCGTGGGATATGTATTCTACCCACACACATTTGAAACTCTCCTGGGGTACCCTCACACATATTATTCACTTATTTAGTGGATATTTTCACAAAAAAGTGAAATTTTCAAAAATTCAGAAAATTGGCTGAAAACGACTAAATATCAAGGACTCATCGGTCGAATCGCTCTGGAACTGAAATCGGAACGCTCACTGACATTTACCCTCTCTGAAAGTCTGATAAAGGCCGGAAAATGACTAATTCCAATAAAAAAAAATTTCAACTTTTTTCAAATTTACACCCATGGGATATACTTTCTACCACACACATTTGGAACTCTCCTGGGGTACCCTCACACATATTATTCCCTCATTTAGTGGATATTTTCACAAAAAAAGTGAAATTTTCAGAAATTCAGAAAATTGTTTGAAAACGACTAAATATCAAGGAGTCATCGGGAGAAATGCTCTGGAACTGAAATCGAAACGCTCACTGACATTTTCCTTCTCTGAAAGTCTGATAAAGGCCGGAAAAATGACTAAGTCCAATAAAAAAAATTTTTCAACTTTGTTCAAGTTTACCCCCATGGGATATACTGTATATTCTACCCACACACATTTGGAACTCTCCTGGGGTACCCTCACACATATTATTCCCTCATTTAGTGGATATTTTCACAAAAAAGTGAAATTTTCAAAAATTCTGAAAATTGGCTGAAAACGACTAAATATCAAGGACTCATCGGTCGAATCGCTCTGTAACTGAAATCGGTACGCTCACTGACATTTACCCTCTCTGAAAGTCTGACAAATGCCGGAAAAATGACTAATTCCAATAAAAAAAAAATTTCAACTTTTTTCAAGTTTACACCCATGGGATATACATACTCCCCACACACATTTGGAACTCTCCTAGGGTACCCTCACACATATTATTCCCTCATTTAGTGGATATTTTCACAAAAAAAGTGAAATTTTCAAAAATTCTGAAAATTGGCTGAAAACGACTAAATATCAAGGACTCATCGGGCGAAATGCTCTGGAACAGAAATCGAACGTTCACTGATATTTCCCCTCTCTGAAAGTCTGATAAACACCGGAAAAATGACTAAGTTTATAAAAAAAAAATTGTAAAACTTTTTTCAAGTTAACCCCTGTGGGATATATATTCTACCCAGACACATTTGGAACTCTCCTGGGGTACCCTCACACATATTATTCCCTCATTTAGTGGATATTTTCACAAAAAAAGTGAAATTTTCAAAAATTCAGAAAATTGGCTGAAAACAACTAAATATCAAGGACTCATTGGGCAAATCGCTCTTCAACTGAAATGGGAATGCTCCCTGACATTTCCCCTCTCTGAAAAGTCTGATAAACTCCGGAAAAATAACTAAGACCAAAAAAATTTTTTTTCCAACTTTTTTCAATTTTACAACCGTGGGATATGTATTCTACCCACACACATTTGAAACTCTCCTGGGGTACCCTCACACATATTATTCACTCATTTAGTGGATATTTTCACAAAAAAAGTGAAATTTTCAAAAATTCAGAAAATTGGCTGAAAACGACTAAATATCAAGGACTCATCGGTCGAATCGCTCTGGAACTGAAATCGGAACGCTCACTGACATTTACCCTCTCTGAAAGTCTGATAAAGGCCGGAAAAATGACTAATTCCAATAAAAAAAAATTTCAACTTTTTTCAAATTTACACCCATGGGATATACATTCTACCACACACATTTGGAACTCTCCTGGGGTACCCTCACACATATTATTCCCTCATTTAGTGGATATTTTCACAAAAAAAGTGAAATTTTCAAAAATTCAGAAAATTGTTTGAAAACGACTAAATATCAAGGAGTCATCGGGAGAAATGCTCTGGAACTGAAATCGGAACGCTCACTGACATTTCCCCTCTCTGAAAAGTCTGATAAACTCTGGAAAAATAACTCAGACCAAAAAAAAATTTTTTCCAACTTTTTTCAATTTTACCCCCGTGGGATATGTATTCTACCCACACACATTTGAAACTCTCCTGGGGTACCCTCACACATATTATTCACTCATTTAGTGGATATTTTCACAAAAAAGTGAAATTTTCAAAAATTCAGAAAATTGGCTGAAAACGACTAAATATCAAGGACTCATCGGTCGAATCGCTCTGGAACTGAAATCGGAACGCTCACTGACATTTCCCCTCTCTGAAAGTCTGATAAAGGCCGGAAAAATGACTAATTCCAATAAAAAAAAATTTCAACTTTTTTCAAATTTACACCCATGGGATATACATTCTACCACACACATTTGGAACTCTCCTGGGGTACCCTCACACATATTATTCCCTCATTTAGTGGATATTTTCACAAAAAAAGTGAAATTTTCAGAAATTCAGAAAATTGTTTGAAAACGACTAAATATCAAGGAGTCATCGGGAGAAATGCTCTGGAACTGAAATCGAAACGCTCACTGACATTTTCCCTCTCTGAAAGTCTGATAAAGGCCGGAAAAATGACTAAGTCCAATAAAAAAAATTTTTCAACTTTGTTCAAGTTTACCCCCATGGGATATACTGTATATTCTACCCACACACATTTGGAACTCTCCTGGGGTACCCTCACACATATTATTCCCTCATTTAGTGGATATTTTCACAAAAAAAGTGAAATTTTCAAAAATTCAGAAAATTGGTTGGAAACAACTAAATATCATTTGGAACTCTCCTGGGGTACCCTCACACATATTATTCCCTCATTTAGTGGATATTTTCACAAAAAAAGTGAAATTTTCAAAAATTCTGAAAATTGGCTGAAAACGACTAAATATCAAGGACTCATCGGGCGAAATTCTCTGGAACTGAAATCGGAACGATCACTGACATTTCCCCTATCTGAAAGTCTGATAAATGGCGGAAAAATGACTAAGTCCGAAAAAAAAAAAATTTCAACTTTCTTAAATTTTACCCCCGTGGGATATATCATTCTACCCACACACATTTGGAACTCTCCTGGGATACCCTCACACATTTTATTCCCTCATTTAGTGGATATTTTCACAAAAAAGTGAAATTTTCAAAAATTCTGAAAATTGGCTAAAAACGACTAAATATCAAGGACTCATCGGGCGAACCGCTCTGGAACTGAAATCGGAACGCTCAATGACATTTCCACTATCTGAAAGTCTGATAAACGGCGGAAAAATGACTAAGTCCGAAAAAAAAATTCCAACTTTTTTCAATTTTACCCCCGTGGGATATATATTCTACCCACACACATTTGAAACTCTCCTGGGGTACCCTCACACATATTATTCCCTCATTTAGTGGATATTTTCACAAAAAAGTGAAATTTTCAAAAATTCTGAAAATTGGCTGAAAACGACTAAATATCAAGGACTCAACGGTCGAATCGCTCTGTAACTGAAATCGGAACGCTCACTGACATGTACCCTCTCTGAAAGTCTGACAAAGGCCGGAAAAATGACTAATTCCAATAAAAAAAAAATTTCAACTTTTTTCAAGTTTACACCCATGGGATATACATTCTACCCACACACACTTGGAACTCTCCTGGGGTTCCCTCACACATATTATTCCCTCATTTAGTGGATATTTTCACAAAAAAGTGAAATTTGCAAAAATTCAGAAAATTGTCTGAAAACGACTAAATATCAAGGACTCATCGGGCAAATCGCTCTGGAACTGAAATCGGAACGCTCACTGACATTTCCCCTCTCTGAAAAGTCTGATAAACTCTGGAAAAATAACTCAGACCAAAAAAAAATTTTTTCCAACTTTTTTCAATTTTACCCCCGTGGGATATGTATTCTACCCACACACATTTGAAACTCTCCTGGGGTACCCTCACACATATTATTCACTCATTTAGTGGATATTTTCACAAAAAAGTGAAATTTTCAAAAATTCAGAAAATTGGCTGAAAACGACTAAATATCAAGGACTCATCGGTCGAATCGCTCTGGAACTGAAATCGGAACGCTCACTGACATTTACCCTCTCTGAAAGTCTGATAAAGGCCGGAAAAATGACTAATTCCAATAAAAAAAAATTTCATCTTTTTTCAAGTTTACACTCATGGGATATACATTCTACCCACACACATTTGGAACTCTCCTGGGGTACCCTCACACATATTATTCCCTCATTTAGTGGATATTTTCACAAAAAAAGTGAAATTTTCAGAAATTCCGAAAATTGTTTGAAAACGACTAAATATCAAGGAGTCATCGGGAGAAATGCTCTGGAACTGAAATCGAAACGCTCACTGACATTTTCCCTCTCTGAAAGTCTGATAAAGGCCGGAAAAATGACTAAGTCCAATAAAAAAAATTTTTCAACTTTGTTCAAGTTTACCCCCATGGGATATACTGTATATTCTACCCACACACATTTGGAACTCTCCTGGGGTACCCTCACACATATTATTCCCTCAGTTAGTGGATATTTTCACAAAAAAAGTGAAATTTTCAAAAATTCAGAAAATTGGCTGGAAACAACTAAATATCATTTGGAACTCTCCTGGGGTACCCTCACACATATTATTCCCTCATTTAGTGGATATTTTCACAAAAAAAGTGAAATTTTCAAAAATTCTGAAAATTGGCTGAAAACGACTAAATATCAAGGACTCATCGGGCGAATTTCTCTGGAACTGAAATCGGAACGCTCACTGACATTTCCCCTATCTGAAAGTCTGATAAATGGCGTAAAAATGACTAAGTCCGAAAAAAAAAAATTTTCAACTTTCTTAAATTTTACCCCCGTGGGATATATCATTCTACCCACACACATTTGGAACTCTCCTGGGATACCCTCACACATTTTATTCCCTCATTTAGTGGATATTTTCACAAAAAAGTGAAATTTTCAAAAATTCTCAAAATTGGCTAAAAACGACTAAATATCAAGGACTCATCGGGCGAACCGCTCTGGAACTGAAATCGGAACGCTCAATGACATTTCCACTATCTGAAAGTCTGATAAACGGCGTAAAAATGACTAAGTCCGAAAAAAAAATTCCAACTTTTTTCAATTTTACCCCCGTGGGATATATATTCTACCCACACACATTTGAAACTCTCCTGGGGTACCCTCACACATATTATTCCCTCATTTAGTGGATATTTTCACAAAAAAGTGAAATTTTCAAAAATTCTGAAAATTGGCTGAAAACGACTAAATATCAAGGACTCAATGGTCGAATCGCTCTGTAACTGAAATCGGAACGCTCACTGACATGTACCCTCTCTGAAAGTCTGACAAAGTCCGGAAAAATGACTAATTCCAATAAAAAAAAAATTTCAACTTTTTTCAAGTTTACACCCATGGGATATACATTCTACCCACACACACTTGGAACTCTCCTGGGGTACCCTCACACATATTATTCCCTCATTTAGTGGATATTTTCACAAAAAAGTGACATTTTCAAAAATTCAGATAATTGGCTGAAAACGACTAAATATCAAGGACTCATCGGGCGAATCGCTTTGGAACTGAAATCGGAACGCTTACTAACATTTCCCCTCTCTGAAAGTCTGATAATTGCCGAAAAAATGACTAAGTCCATAAAAAAAAAATTTTCAACTTTTTTCAAGTTTACCCCCGAGGGATATATATTCTCCCCACACACATTTGGAACTCTCCTAGGGTACCCTCACACATATTATTCCCTCATTTAGTGGATATTTTCACAAAAAAAGTGAAATTTTCAAAAATTCAGAAAATTGGCTGAAAACGACTAAATATCAAGGACTCATCGGGCGAAATGCTCTGGAACAGAAATCAGAACGTTCAGTGATATTTTCCCTCTCTGAAAGTCAGATAAACACCGGAAAAATGACTAAGTTCATAAAAAAAAAATTTAAAACTTTTTTCAAGTTAACCCCCGTGGGATATGTATTCTACCCAGACACATTTGGAACTCTCCTGGGGTACCCTCACACAAATTATTCCCTCATTTAGTGAATATTTTCACAAAAAAAGTGAAATTTTCAAAAATTCAGAAAATTGGCTGAAAACGACTAAATATCAAGGACTCATTGGGCAAATCGCTCTTCAACTGAAATGGGAATGTTCCCTGACATTTCCCCTATCTGAAAGTCTGTGAAACGCCGGAAAAATGACTAAAACCAAAAAAAAAAATGTTTAAACTATTTTCAATTTTACCCCCGTGGGATATATATTCTACTCACACACATTTGGAACTCTCCTGGGGTACCCTCACACATATTATTCCCTCATTTAGTGGATATTTTCACAAAAAAGTGAAATTTGCAAAAATTCAGAAAATTGTCTGAAAACGACTAAATATCAAGGACTCATCGGGCGAATTGCTCTGGAACTGAAATCGGAACGCTCACTGACATTTCCCCTCTCTGAAAAGTCTGATAAACTCCGGAAAAATAACTAAGACCAAAAAAAAAAATTTTTACAACTTTTTTCAATTTTACCCCCGTGGGATATGTATTCTACCCACACACATTTGAAACTCTCCTGGGGTACCCTCACACATATTATTCCCTCATTTAGTGGATATTTTCACAAAAAAGTGAAATTTGCAAAAATTCAGAAAATTGTCTGAAAACGACTAAATATCAAGGACTCATCGGGCGAATCGCTCTGGAACTGAAATCGGAACGCTCACTGACATTTCCCCTCTCTGAAAAGTCTGATAAACTCCGGAAAAATAACTAAGACCAAAAAAAAAATTTTTCCAACTTTTTTCAATTTTACCCCCGTGGGATATGTATTCTACCCACACACATTTGAAACTCTCCTGGGGTACCCTCACACATATTATTCACTCATTTAGTGGATATTTTCACAAAAAAGTGAAATTTTCAAAAATTCAGAAAATTGTCTGAAAACGACTAAATATCAAGGAGTCATCGGGAGAAATGCTCTGGAACAGAAATTGAAACGCTCACTGACATTTCCCCTCTCTGAAAGTCTGATAAAGGCCGGAAAAATTACTAAGTCCAATAAAAAAAAATTTTCAACTTTGTTCAAGTTTACCCCCGTGGGATATACTGTATATTCTACCCACACACATTT
Organism: Phyllobates terribilis; assembly: GCF_046119375.1. Classification (NCBI taxonomy): domain Eukaryota; kingdom Metazoa; phylum Chordata; class Amphibia; order Anura; family Dendrobatidae; genus Phyllobates; species Phyllobates terribilis. The sequence continues at coordinate 595,229,414 of NW_027362763.1, read as the reverse complement.
GGAACTATCCTGGGGTACCCTCACACATATTATTCCCTCATTTAGTGGATATTTTCACAAAAAAGTGAAATTTTCAAAAATTCAGAAAATTGGCTGAAAAGGACAGAATATCAAGTACATATATGATAACAACACATGAATATATGATATCCCTAAATGCCCATTTATTTTGTATAAAAGCTCATGAATCCATGTGATACATTTAATCCTGTTTTGAATGTATCAAAGGTTGTTATCAGTTTGTATTCCCAAATTCTTCTCTCTCTCCGAGATTTGAAGTTGCTTTTTAAGATGAGCAGATTCATATCTGTTAAACTGTGGTCAGGGCTGGAAAAGTGCTTTGCTACAGGTAGGTGCATACTCTTTTCTTTTATTGTGTGGCAATGAGAATTCATTCTTGTTCTGAATTTCTGCCCAGTTTCCCCTATGTACATGCCACCTGTTGGACATTTGGTACATATAATTAAATACACCACATTGCTTGTGATGCAACTGAAGTTACCTGGGATCTTGTAGTCCTGATCTGTCCCAGGAATCTTTATCTTGTCCATTGTCATTATAGATGGACAGGTTTTGCACCTGTTCTGGTTGCAAGGAAAGGTTCCTGTAACTGCTGGAGAGGACAGGGCACTTCTGACAATGATGCTCTTTAGATTCATAGGTTGTCTAAAACACAAGAGTGGGGGATCCGGAAATATTGATTTTAGTCGGGCATCTTTTGTAGGAGTGGTTCCAGTTTCCGTGCAGCTCCTCTTAGCACCTCCAGACTAGGGTTGTAGGTGACTACGAGAGGAACCCGGTTGTTGTCTTCTCTAGTTTTGTAAAGTAGTAGATGATTCCTTGATTTTCAGGTGACTCTTGTAATCTGGTTCCCAATTGCTCTTGGATGGTAGCCCTGGTTCAAAAAAGTCTTTCTGAGGTCCTCAAGGTGATTGTCTCTATCTGTAGGGTTGGAACATATCCGATTGTATCTGATAGCCTGGCTATACACAATAGAGTTTTGTATGTGCTTTGGATGGAAACTGTCCCATCGGAGGTATGTTGGACGGTCAATTGGTTTCCGGTACAGAGATGTCTCTATGTCATTGTTTCGTAGCTTGATGATGGTATCCAGACAGCTGATTTCAATGCGTGAGTAGTTGAGTGTTAAGTTGATGGTGGGATGAAACTGATTAAAGTGTTCATGGAACGTCTTCAGATGCTGCTCAGACTCCGTCCAGATAATTAAAATGTCATCGATATAGCGGTAGTAGGCCTGAGGTCTGATAGGACAAGAGGATAAAAAGTCACCTTCAAGCTTGGCCATGAAAAGATTTGCATATTGTGGTGCCGTTTTGCTTCCCATTGCTGTGCTGGTCTCCTGTAGATATATGTTGTCATCAAACATGAAGTAGTTGTTGGTAAGGATGAATTTAGTAAGTTTTACCACAGAGTCAGCATCAATTCCTGTGTTTTCCAGGAAGGTTTTGCAGGCATTCAATTCATCCTCGTGTGGGATGTTACTGTACAGAGATTCCATATCCATGGTGGCGAGGATGGTTCCTTCTGGTAGAGGACCTACTACTGACAGTTCATTCAATAGGTCAGTTGTGTCCTGAATGTAGCTGGGTGTCTCTTTTACCAGGGATGTGAGAACACCCTCTACCCATCCAGAAATTTGTTCGGTGAGAGTGCCCACACATGAAATGATTGGTCTTCCTGGATTTCCTGATTTGGGGATTTTGGGAAGCATGTAAAACGTGCCTGTTCTTGGACTTTCTGGTATCAGGTCACCGGCTTTTAAGGGTATGTCAGGTAGACAAGAAACCAGCTTGTTTAGTTCCTTGTGATAGTCCTGTGTGGGGTCAGACTCCAATCTCTTGTAGTAGTGAGTGTCCATCAGTTGTCTGTTTGCTTCCTTCAGGTAGAAGAGACCTGAGCTGTATCGAAAGCTTGCTATGTTTACCATCTTTTCAGTTAGCCATTAAAAGGTATCAACCACTGAGGACTCTCAGATTCCAATATTGTTCTATCTACTGGCTAACACGGTATAAATATTCTTTACCTAAGTCCAAAAAAATTTTTTTTTAAACTTTTTTCAATTTTACCCCATTGGGATATATGTTCTACCCACACACATTTGGAACTCTCCTGGGGTACCCTCACACATATTATTCCCTCATTTAGTGGATATTTTCACAAAAAAGTAAAATTTTTGAAAAATTCAGAAAATTGGCTGAAAACGACTAAATATCAAGGACTCATCGGGTGAATCGATCTGGAACTGAAATCGGTACACTCACTGACACTTCCAGTATCTGAAAGTCTGATAAACGCCGGACAATTTTTAAATTTTACCACCGTGGGATATATATTGTACCCACACACATTTGGAACTCTCCTGGGGTACCCTCACACATATTATTCCCTCATTTAGTGGATATTTTCACAAAAAATTGAAATTTTAAAAAATTCCGAAAATTGGCTGAAAACGACTAAATATCAAGGACTCATGGTGCAAATCGCTCTGGAACAATGAGTAAGTCCAAAAAAAAAAATGTTTCAACTTCTTTCAATTTTACCCCCGTGGTATATATATTGTACGCACACACATTTGGAACTGAAATCGGAACGCTCACTGACATTTCCCCTCTCTGAAAGTCTGATAAATGCCGGAAAAATGGGTAAGTCCATAAAAAAAATTTTTTCAAGTTTTTTCAATTTTACCCCCGTGGGATATATATTCTACCCACACACATTTGGAACTCTCCTGGGGAACCCTCACACATATTATTCCCTCATTTAGTGGATATTTTTACAAAAAAAACTGAAATTTTCAAAAATTCTGAAAATTGGCTGAAAACGAAGAAATATCAAGGATTCATCGGGCGAATCACGCTGGAACTGACATTTCCCCTATCTGAAAGTCTGATAAACGCCGGAAAAATTTCTATGTCCCCCCAAATAATTTTTCAACTTTTTTCAATTTTACACCTCTGGGATATATATTCTACCCACACACATTTGGAAGTCTCCTCGGGTGCCCTCACACATATTATTCCCACATTTAGTGGATATTTTCACAAAAAGTTAAATTTTTAAAAATTAAGAAAATTAGCTGAAAACGACAAAATATCAAGGACTCATCGGGCGAATCACTCTGGAACTGAAATCGGAACACTCACTGACATTTCCCCTGGCTGAAAGTCTGAGAAACGCCGGAAAAATGACTAAGTCCAAAAAATAAATGTTTCCACCTTTTTTCAATTTCACCCCCGTGGGATATATATTCTACCCACACACATTTGGAACTCTCCTGGGGTACCCTCACACATATTATTCCCTCATTTAGTGGATATTTTCACAAAAAAGTGAAATTTTCAAAAATTAAAAAAATTGGCTGAAAACGATTAAATATCAAGGACTCATCGGGCGAATCGCTCTGGAACTGAAATCGGAACGCTCCCTCTCTGAAAGTCTGATAAACGCCGGAAAAATGACTAAGACCAAAAAAAAAAATTTCCAACTTTTTTCAATTTTACCCCCATGGGATATATATTCTACCCACACACATTTGGAAGTCTCCTCGGGTACCCTCACACATATTATTCCCACATTTAGTGGATATTTTCACAAAAAAGTAAAATTTTCAAAAATTCTGAAAATTGGCTGAAAATGACTAAATATCAAGGAATCATCGGGAGAATCGCTCTGGAACTGAAATCGGGACACTCACTGACATTTCCCCTCTCTGAAAGTCTGATAAATGCCGGAAAAATGACTAAGTCCAAAGAAAAATTTTTTTCAACATTTTTCAAGTTTACCCCCGTGGGATATATATTCTACCCACAAACATTTGGAACTCTCCTGGGGTACCCTCACACATTCCCTCATTTAGTGGATATTTTCACAAAAAAGTGAAATTTTCAAAAATTCAGAGAATTGGCTGAAAACGACTAAATATCAAGGACTCATCGGACGAATCACTCTGGAACTGAAATCGGAATACTCACTGAAATTTCCCCTATCTGAAAGTCTGATAAACGCCGGAAAAATGACTACGTTCCAAAAAAAAAATTTTTCAACTTTTTTCAATTTTACACCGTGGCATATATCATTCTACCCACACACATTTGGAACTCTCCTGGGGTACCTTCACACATATTATTCCCTCATTTAGTGGATATTTTCACAAAAAAGTGAAATTTTCAAAAATTTAGAAAATTGGCTGAAAACGACTAAATATCAAGGACTCATCTGGCGAACTGCTCTGGAACTGAAATCGGAACGCTCACTGACATTTCCTCTCTCTGAAAGTCTGATAAACGCCAGAAAAATGACAGTCCAAAAAAAATTTTTTTCAACTTTTTTCAATTTTACCCCCGTGGGATATATCATTCTACCCACACACATTTGGAACTCTGCTGGGCTACCCTCACACATATTATTCCCTCATTTTAGTGGATATTTTCACAAAAAAGTGACATTTTCTAAAATTCAGAAAATTGGCTGAAAGCGACTAAATATCAAGGACTTATCGGGCGAATCGGTCTGGAACTGAAATCGGAACGCTCACTGACATTTCCCCTCTCTGAAAGTCTGATAAACACCGGAAAAATGACTAAGTTTATTGTAAAACTTTTTTCAAGTTAACCCCTGTGGGATACATATTCTACCCAGACACATTTGGAACTCTCCTGGGGTACCCTCCCACATATTATTCCCTCATTTAGTGGATATTTTCACAAAAAAAGTGAAATTTTCAAAAATTCAGAAAATTGGCTGAAAACAACTAAATATCAAGGACTCATTGGGCAAATCGCTCTTCAACTTAAATGGGAATGCTCCCTGACATTTCCCCTCTCTGAAAAGTCTGATATACTCCGGAAAAATGACTAAGACCAAAAAAAATTTTTTTCCAACTTTTTTCAATTTTACAACCGTGGGATATGTATTCTACCCACACACATTTGAAACTCTCCTGGGGTACCCTCACACATATTATTCACTCATTTAGTGGATATTTTCACAAAAAAAGTGAAATTTTCAAAAATTCAGAAAATTGGCTGAAAACGACTAAATATCAAGGACTCATCGGTCGAATCGCTCTGGAACTGAAATCGGAACGCTCACTGACATTTACCCTCTCTGAAAGTCTGATAAAGGCCGGAAAAATGACTAATTCCAATAAAAAAAAATTTCAACTTTTTTCAAATTTACACCCATGGGATATACATTCTACCACACACATTTGGAACTCTCCTGGGGTACCCTCACATATATTATTCCCTCATTTAGTGGATATTTTCACAAAAAAAGTGAAATTTTCAAAAATTCAGAAAATTGGCTGAAAACGACTAAATATCAAGGACTCATCGGGCGAAATGCTCTGGAACAGAAATCGAACGTTCACTGATATTTCCCCTCTCTGAAAGTCTGATAAACACCGGAAAAATGACTAAGTTTATAAAAAAAAAATTGTAAAACTTTTTTCAAGTTAACCCCTGTGGGATATATATTCTACCCAGACACATTTGGAACTCTCCTGGGGTACCCTCCCACATATTATTCCCTCATTTAGTGGATATTTTCACAAAAAAAGTGAAATTTTCAAAAATTCAGAAAATTGGCTGAAAACAACTAAATATCAAGGACTCATTGGGCAAATCGCTCTTCAACTGAAATGGGAATGCTCCCTGACATTTCCCCTCTCTGTAAAGTCTGATATACTCCGGAAAAATGACTAAGACCAAAAAAAATTTTTTTCCAACTTTTTTCAATTTTACAACCGTGGGATATGTATTCTACCCACACACATTTGAAACTCTCCTGGGGTACCCTCACACATATTATTCACTCATTTAGTGGATATTTTCACAAAAAAAGTGAAATTTTCAAAAATTCAGAAAATTGGCTGAAAACGACTAAATATCAAGGACTCATCGGTCGAATCGCTCTGGAACTGAAATCGGAACGCTCACTGACATTTACCCTCTCTGAAAGTCTGATAAAGGCCGGAAAAATGACTAATTCCAATAAAAAAAAATTTCAACTTTTTTCAAATTTACACCCATGGGATATACATTCTACCACACACATTTGGAACTCTCCTGGGGTACCCTCACACATATTATTCCCTCATTTAGTGGATATTTTCACAAAAAAAGTGAAATTTTCAGAAATTCAGAAAATTGTTTGAAAACGACTAAATATCAAGGAGTCATCGGGAGAAATGCTCTGGAACTGAAATCGATATGCTCACTGACATTTTCCCTCTCTGAAAGTCTGATAAAGGCCGGAAAAATGACTAAGTCCAATAAAAAAAAATTTTCAACTTTGTTCAAGTTTACCCCCATGGGATATACTGTATATTCTCCCCACACACATTTGGAACTCTCCTGGGGTACCCTCACACATATTATTACCTCATTTAGTGGATATTTTCACAAAAAAGTGAAATTTTAAAATTTTCTGAAAATTGGCTGAAAATGACTAAATATCAAGGACTCATCAGGCGAATCGCTCTGGAACTGAAATCGGAACACTCACTGACATTTCCCCTCTCTGAAAGTCTGATAAACGCCAGAAAAATGACTTAAGTCCAAAAAAAAAATTGTTTTAAACTTTTTTCAATTTTTGCCCCCGTGGGATATATATTCTACCCACACACATTTGGAACTCTCCTGGAGTACCCTCACACATATTATTCCCTCATTTAGTGGATATTTTCACAAAAAAGTGAAATTTTCAAAAATTCAGAAAATTGGCTGAAAACGACTAAATATCAAGGACTCATCAGGCGAATTGCTCTGGAACTGAAATCGGAAAACTCACTGACATTTCTCCTATCTGAAAATCTGATAAACGCCGGAAAAAAGACTAAATCCCCCCAAAAAAATTTTAAATTTTTTTCAATTTTACCCCCGTGGGATATATATTCTACCCACACACATTTGGAACTCTCCTTGGGTAACCTCACACATATTATTCCCTCATTTAGTGGATATTTTCACAAAAAAGTGAAATTTTAAAATATTCTGAAAATTGGCTGAAAACGACTAAATATGAAGGATTCATCGGGCGAATCGCTCTGGAAGTGAAATTTGAACACTCACTGACATTTCCCCTCTCTGAAAGTCTGATAAATGCCGGAAAAAAGACTAAGTCCAAAAAAAAATTTTTTCAACTTTTTTCAATTTTACCCCTGTGGGATATATATTCTACCCACACACGTTTGGAACTATCCAGGAGTACCCTCACACATATTATTCCCTCATTTAGTGGATATTTTCACAAAAAAGTGAAATTTTCAAAAATTCAGAAAATTGGCTGAAAACGACTAAATATCAAGGACTAATCAGGCAAATAGATCTGGCACTGAAATAGGAACACTCACTGACATTTCCCCTCTCTGAAAGTCTGATAAACGCTGGAAAAATGACTAAGTACAAAAAAAATAAATTTCCAACTTTTTTCAATTTTACCCCCGTGGGATATATATTCTACCCACACACATTTGGAACTCTCCTGGGGTACCCTCACACATATTATTCCCTCATTTAGTGGATATTTCCACAAAAAAGTGAAATTTTCAAAAATTCAGAAAATTGGCTGAAAACAACGAAATATCAAGGACTCATCAGGCGAATCGCTCTGGAACTGAAATCGGTACACTCACTGACATTTTCCCCTCTGTGAAATTGTGATAAACGCCAGAAAAATGACTAAGTCCAAAAAAAAATAATTTTCCAATTTATTTCAATTTTACTCCCGTGGGATATATATTCTATCCACACTCTTTTGGAACTCTCCTGGGGTACCCTCACACATATTATTCCCTCATTTAGTGGATATTTCCACAAAAAAGTGAAATTTTCAAATATTCAGAAAATTGTCTGAAAACGACTAAATATCAAGGACTCATCAGGCGAATCGCTCTGGAACTGAAATCGCAACGCTCACTGACATTTCCCCTCTCTGAAAGTGTGATAAACGCCGGAAAAATGACTACGTCCAAAAAAAAATAATTTTTCAACTTTTTTTTTTAATTTTACCCCGTGGGTAGTGTTGAGCGATACCTTTCGATATCTGAAATATCGGATCGGATTGGATTGGACCGATACCCAAAAAGTATCGCATATCGCCGATTCCGATACCGGAAACCAATGCAAGTCAATGGGACAGAAATATCGGAATAAAAATAAACCCTTTCTTTCCTTGTAGGTTAATTCTACATGAAGGAAAACAACTAAGAATAATGTAGAATGTATTGGGGGAGGTGGGGGAGACAAAAAAGGCATAGAGGTTTAGCCCAATCAAATGGAATAGCAGGAATTAATATTTTTTTTAAGACGTTCGGAGTTACGGAAATATTGACTATGTTAAGCTTTTTTATATTTTGTCAGATATTTATGTTTCACTACTTCCATGCTCTACACCTTCTTTTTTACTTCTCCCACACTTTCTCCTTCATCATCCTCAGCATCAGCATCTTTTTCATCAACTTCTTCTTCACCTTCTTCATCTTCTTCTTCTTCTTCACCTTATTCGTATTATTCTTTTTTTTTACATTCTTTATGTTCTTCTTATTTAACTATTATTCTTCTTCATATTCTACTTCTTCATCTTCTTCATATTCTTCTTCTTCATCATATTCTTATTTGTGACAGGCATTCCTGTAGTTGTTATCTATAAAAGTTTGAACATTACACCTTTAGTTCTGCCCGTCACAAAAGATTTACAACAGGTTTTTTCCACGTTCAGTTTGGCCTGCAGCAGTAGGTCTTTTCCAGTGGCACCACGAGGAGGAACGGACTCACCCCCATACACTGCTTAGTCATCTTCTGCTTATAATTTAGATAATATCTTTTGCTCTGATTTTTAGTCTTATGCTTAATGTTCTTCCGCTTTTTGTTCTGCAGCTTCTTGTTTTTCTGTCTCTTGTTCTTCTGTATCTTGGTGGTTGTCTTCTTGTTCTTTGTCCTCTTGGTCAACTTCTTCAGGGTCATCTTCTTGGTCTTCTTCGGAGTGGTCTTCAGGGTCGTCATCTTCAGGGTCGTCGTCTTCAGGGTCGTCGTCTTCGGGGTCCTCGTCTTCTTCGGGTTGGTCTTCAGGGTCGTCGTCTTCAGGGTCGTCATCTTTGGGGTCGTCGTCTTTGGGGTCCTCGTCTACTTCGGGGTGGTCTTCAGGGTCCTCGTGTTCAGGGTCATCGTCTTCAGGGTCCTCGTCTTCTTCGGGGTGGTCTTCAGGGTCGTCTTCAGGGTTGTCGTCTTCAGGGTCCTCGTCTTCTTCGGAGTGGTCTTCGGAGTGGTCTTCAAGGTCCTCGTCTTCAGGGTCCTCGTCTTCGGGTCCTCGTCTTCTTCAGGTTGGTCTTCAGGGTCCTCATCTTCAGGGTCCTCGTCAGGGAGATCCAGAGTGATTGCAAAGAACCATTTCAAAAAGCTTGAACTTGGAAATGTAGCAGAAGCTACAAGAAGGCTGAGGAACTGCCGAGAACCAGCTAATGGTACTGGAACCCAGATGGGTAGCAGAAGGTACAAGAGCCAATGGAACTACTGAGGACCAGCTGACGGTACTGGAACTCGGTTACTAAGCAGGAGGTACCTGTGCCAGAAAGCACTACCAAGGACCAGCAGACGTTGGTGGAACTTGGATACCGAGAAGGAGGCACCTAAGCCAAAGGCACTGCCGAGAACCAGCTGACGGTACTGGAACCCGGATGGGTAGCAGAAGGTACCCATGAAAAAAAAAGTTGCAAGGCCGCGAGCTGGCCGCAGTTACCGAAACCAACAGTCCTACAGGGGTTGCTTGTCTTATTGGCACTATGGAACCAGCCTTCATTGCCAGATCCCGCAGCCCACATAGGAGTCACCTAAACTGCAGGCACCATAGAGTCGGCTAACCCGACCGCAACACGACAGGACAACGCATTGGAGGCAAAGTGACGTTGACACTACACGGAAACAGCTGGCGTGCTGGAACCAGGCTGGGCAGGAGGGAGTACCCGTGCCAAAGACACTGCCGAGAACCAGCTGACGGTACTGGAACCCGGATGGGTAGCAGAAGGTACAAGAGCCAATGGAACTACCGAAGACCAGCTGACGGTACTTGAACTCGGTTACTAAGCAGGAGGTACCTGTGCCAGAAAGCACTGCCAAGGACCAGCAGACGCTGGTGGAACTTGGATACCGAGAAGGAGGCACCTAAGCCAAAGGCACTGCCGAGAACCAGCTGACGGTACTGGAACCCAGATGGGTAGTATAAGGTACAAGAGCAAATGGAACTACCGAGGACCAGCTGATGGTACTGGAACCCGGATGGTCAGCAGAAGGTACAAGAGCCAATGGAGCTACCGAGGACCAGCTGATGGTTCTGGAACTCGGTTATTAAGCAGGAGGTACCTGTGCCAGAAAGCACTACCAAGGACCAGCAGACATTGGTGGAACTTGGATACCGCGAAGGAGGCACCTAAGCCAAAGGCACTGCCGAGAACCAGCTGATGGTACTGGAACCCGGATGTGTAGCAGAAGGTACCCATGTAAAAAAAAAGTTGCAAGGCCGCGAGACGGCCGCAGCTACCAACACCCACAGTCCTACAGGGGGTGCTTGTCCTATTGGCACTATGGAACCAGCCTTCATTGCTAGATCCCGCAGCCCACATAGGAGTCACCTAAACTGCAGGCACCATAGAGTCGGCTAACCCGACCGCAACACGACAGGACAACGCATTGGAGGCAAAGTGACGTTGACACTACCCAGAAACAGCCGGCGTGCTGGAACCAGGCTGGGCAGGAGGGAGTGCCCATGCAAAAGACACTGCTGAGAACCAGCTGATGGTACTGGAACCCGGATGGGTAGCAGAAGGTACAAGAGCCAATGGAACTACCGAGGACCAGCTGACGGTACTGGAACTCGGTTACTAAGCAGGAAGTACCTGTGCCAGAAAGCACTACCAAGGACCAGCAGACGTTGGTAGAACTTGGATACCGCGAAGGAGGCACCAAAGCCAAAGGCACTGCCGAGAACCAGCTGACAGTATTGAAACTCGGATGGGTAACAGAAGGTACCCATGAAAAAAAAAGTTGCAAGGCTGCGAGCCGGCCTCAGTTACCGAAACCCACAGTCCTACAGGGGGTGCTTGTCTTATTGGTGCTATGGAACCAGCCTTCATTGCCAATCCCGCAGCCCACATAGGAGTCACCTAAACTGCGGGGACCATAGAGTCGGCTAACCCGACTGCAACACGACAGGACAACGCATTGGAGGCAAAGAGACGTTGACACTACCCGGAAACAGCTGGCGTGCTGGAACCAGGCTAGGCAGGAGGGAGTACCCGTGCCAAAGACACTGCCGAGAACCAGCTGATGGTACTGGAACCCGGATGGGTAGCAGAAGGTACAAGAGCCAATGGAACTACGTAAAACCAGTTGACGGTCCTGGAACTCGGTTACTAAGCAGGAGGTACCTGTGCCAGAAAGCACTACCAAGGACCAGCAGACGTTGGTGGAAATTGGATGCCGAGAAGGAGGCACCTAAGCCAAAGTCACTGCCGAGAACTAGCTGACGGTACTGGAACCCGGATGGGTAGTAGAAGGTACAAGAGCAAATGGAACTACTGAGAACCAGCTGACGGTACTGGAACCCGGATGGGTAGCAGAAGGTACAAGAGCCAATGGAACTACCGAGGACCAGCTGATGGTACTGGAACTCGGTTACTAAGCAGGGGGTACCTGTGCCACAAAGCACTACCAAGGACCAGCAGACGTTGGTGGAACTTGGATACCGAGAAGAAGGCACCTAAGCCAAAGGAACTGCCGAGAACCAGCTGACAGTACTGGAACTCGGATGGGTAACAGAAGGTACCCATGAAAAAAAAAGTTGCAAGGCCGCGAGCCGGCTGCAGTTACCGAAACCCACAGTCCTACAGGGGTTGCTTGTCCTATTGGCACTATGGAACCAGCCTTCATTGCCAGATCCCGCAGCCCACATAGGAGTCACCTAAACTGCAGGCACCATAGAGTCGGCTAACACGACCGCAGCACGACAGGACAACGCATTGGAGGCAAAGTGACGTTGACACTACTCGGAAACAGCTGGCATGCTGGAGCCAGGCTGGGCAGGAGGGAGTACCCGTGCCAAAGACACTGCTGGGAAACAGCTGGTGTGCTGGAACCCAGGGTAAATACTAAAAACAGAGTGGAGCCAGAGGCGTAATTGGAGCAACTTTAAAATCTGTAGTAGTGTGAATGTGGACAGAGCAGGAGAATTTGCCAGACACACAGGAGGGGAACAGCTGACGTTACTGAACCCCAATAACACTGGAGCAAGCGTTGACTGTGCAGACGGCATTTCTGAGCAGCAACTAGCGGTATTGGAGCTCAGGGTAAATACTAAAAACAGAGGAGCCAGAGGTGTAATTGGAGCAAGTTTTAAATCAGTAGTACAGTGGATGTGGACAAAGCAGGAGAATTTGCCGGACACACAGCTGGGGATCAGCTGACGTTACTGAACCCCAATAACACTGGAGCAAGCGTTGACTGTGCAGATGGCACTTCTGAGCAGCAACTAGCGTTATTGGAGCCCAGAGTAAATACTAAAAACAGAGGAGGCAGAGGCGTAATTGGAGCAACTTTAAAATCTGTAGTAGTGTGAATGTGGACAGAGCAGGAGAAATTGCCGTCCGCACAGCAGGGGAACAGCTGACGTTACTGAACCCCAATAACACTGCAGCAAGTGTTGACTGTGCAGACAGAACTGGCAGTGTTGGAGCTCAGGGATAATACTGAAAACAGAGGAGCCAGAGGTGTAATTGGAGCAACTTTAAAATCTGTAGTAGTGTGAATGTGGACAGAGAAGGAGAAATTGCCGTCCGCACAGCAGGGGAACAGCTGACGTTACTGAACCCAAATAACATGGCAGTAAGTGTTGACTGTGCAGACAGCACTTCTGAGCGCCAACTGGTGGTGTTGGAGCTCAGGGAAAATACTGAAAACAGAGGAGCCAGAGGTGTAATTGGAGCAACTTTAAAATCTGTAGTAGTGTGAATGTGGACAGAGCAGGAGAAATTGCCATCCGCACAGCAGGGGAACAACTGATGTTACGGAACCCCAGTTACACGGCAGCAAGTGTTGACTGTGCAGACAGCACTTCTGAGCGCCAACTGGCGGTGTTGGAGCTCAGGGATAATACTGAAAACAGAGGAGCCAGAGGTGTAAGTGGAGCAACTTTAAAATCTGTAGTAGTGTGAATGTGGACAGAGCAGGAGAAATTGCCGTCCGCACAGCAGGGAAGCAGCTGACGTTACTGAACCCCAATAACACTGCAGCAAGTGTTGACTGTGCAGACAGCACTTCTGAGCGCCAACTGGCGGTGTTGGAGCTCAGGGATAATACTGAAAACAGAGGAGCCAGAGGTGTAATTGGAGCAACTTTAAAATCTGTAGTAGTGTGAATGTGGACAGAGCAGGAGAAATTGCCGTCCGCACAGCAGGGAAACAGCTGACGTTACTGAACCCCAATAACACGGCAGCAAGTGTTGACTGTGCAGACAGCACTTCTGAGCGCCAACTGGCGGTGTTGGAGCTCAGGGATAATACTGAAAACAGAGGAGCCAGAGGTGTAATTGGAACAAGTTTTAAATCAGTAGTACAATGGCGGTGTTGGAGCTCAGGGATTACAGTTCAGGTGGTAGAAACATGAACACAACAGGAGACCTGGATACTGTTGCCAACCAATTATTTATTCTGGAAGAGGACTGGCAAATTCATGCGAGATCCAGGCCATGATCATTTTGAGAAAAGTAAGCCGGTCAACGTTATCGGAGGATATTCGCATGCGACGGTCTGTTAATACACCACCTGCGGCACTAGAGACGCGTTCCGATAATACACTAGCAGCAGGGCAAGCTAGCACCTCCAATGCATACTGGCTAAGCTCTGGCCATGTATCCAGCTTACAGACCAAAAACTTGAAGGGAGAAGAGCCGTCTGGGAGTACACTGAGAGGGCAAGACATGTAGTCTGTCACCATCTGACGGAAACGTTGCCTCCTGCTGACTGGAGCCGTCTGTGATGGTGTAGACATTTGTGGTGGCGGGGACACAAAATTTTGCCACATTTCGGCCATACTGGTCTTGCCTTGTGCTGAGGCGCTGCTTCTGCTCCCTCTTTGTGCAGTGCTTCCTCCACTGCCTCGACGCACTGAGCTGCTTTGTAAAGCACTAGAAGCACTGCTGTCGGTTGGAATGGAGAACATGATGGAATGCACCAGTGCGTCTTGGTACTCCGGTATTTTACGCTCCCGGTTCAACGGTGTTATGAGGCTTTGTAAGTTGTCCCGGTAGCGAGGATCTAGGAGGGTGGACACCCAATAATCAGCCGTGTTGAGAATGTGGGCGATGCGGCGGTCGTTTCTCAGGCACTGCAGCATGAAATCAACCATGTGCTGCAGACTGCCAACTGGCCAAGAAACTCTGTCCCCTGCTTGAGGCGTGATCTCTGCCTGCTCTGCATCACCCCACTGACTACTAGAGCATTGTGTACCTCCCTCCTCTGGACAGATGTCTTCCTCCTCCATTGACTCCTCCTCATCCTCCTCACAAAGTGTCCCCTGCCTAGGCCTTTGTGAGGAACCACGTTGCGCAGACTGTACAGAAGCAGATGGCATTTGTGACTCCTCATCCTCCACCTCTTCCAAAACCTCCTCCCTTAGTGCTTGCAGTGTTTTCTCAAGCAGGCAGAAAAGGGGGATAGTCATGCTGACTAGGCCATCATCTGCACTCGCCATCCGTGTGGAATAATCGAAGGCACGCAAAACATTTCAAATGTTATTCATAGAGGCCCACTCAGTGGTGGTGAAGTGTGAACGGCGCGCACTGCGACTTGTTTGCGCCTGCTGCAGCTGGTACTCCATTACGGCTGCCTGCTGCTCACACAACCTCTCCACCTTGAATTCCACCTGGTGGGTAGGTCACATATGATGCGATGTACCGGAAGACGTAATCGGCGCTGCAGAGCTGCAATGCGCGATCTTGCGTTGCTGGAACGCCGCAAGTGAGCGCACTCTATGCGGACCTTGTGAAGCAGTGCATCAAGGATCTGGATAGTCCCTCAAAAAACTCTGCACGACCAAGTTGAGCACATGTGCCAGACATGGGATGCGAGTGCGGTTGCCTAGGCCCAGAGCTGCCACCAGATTTCGGCCATTGTCACACACTACCATGAATGGCTGGAGATTCGCTGGCACAAACCACACGTCGCTCTGCTGCTTGATGGCATTCCAGAGCTCCTGCACTGTGTGGCATCGATTCCCCAAAGAAATTAATTTTAATACAGCCTGTTGACGTTTGGCCACGGCTGTGCTCATATCGGTCATCATAACAGGTAACCGTTCACGGGTCGATGTGGAGGTAGACCGTGACGGCTCCTGCAGCGCTGATTCATGAGGATGAGTATGAGGAGGAGTCAATGTGTACAGACTGGATTCCTGCAACCATTGGAGTTGGCAGAACACGTACACTCTCAAGATCTGTACCCGGCTCCACAACATTTACCCAATGTGCAGTGAGGGAAAGGTATTGTCCCTGTCGATGCTTACTGGTCCACGCATCGGTGGTCCAGTGGACCTTGCTACTGACGGCGTTTTGTAGCGCATGTTTAATTTTTCCCTCCACATGCTGTTGCAGGGCAGGGACGGCTTGCCTGCTGAAATAAAAGCGGCTGGGCACATTGTATTGTGGGACTGCCAATGCCATAAAGTTACGGAAGGTGTCAGTCTCCACCAGCCTGAATGATAGCATTTCAAGGGCCAGTAGTTTAACAATGCCAGCATTCAGAGCCTGTGCTCGCGGGTGGTTTGCGGAATATGGGCGCCTTTTCTCCCATGCCTGTGCTAATGATGGCTTTAGACTGGCCTGGGAGTGTGAGGATGACAGGGAAAGTGGTGCTGTGGGTGGAATTACACTGTGTCTCTGTACAACAGTGCCAGAGATTCTTCCATGGAGATCCTGTGAGGAAGCCAAACCAGCTGTGTGTGAGCTGGAGGAAGAGGCTACAACACGAGCTGAAGAGGTGGTAGGTGGCGCTGTAGGTTGGCCTACTTCTTCAGTGTGTTTTTGTAACTCCACCACGTGCTTGGTCCGCATATGTTTCCACATATTTGTGGTATTGAGGTTGCTGACAATTTTACCTCTTTTCACCTTCTGATTACACAGCTTGCATTTGACAAAGCAAATGTCATCTGCAACTGTGTCAAAAAAGGACCAGGCACTGCAAGTCTTGGGAGCGCCCGCTTTGGATTTTGGAAGAGCCATGCTCCTAATGGGTGCCGAAGTGAAGGCTACAGGCAACCAAGTCTGCCCCCTCACTCTCACTCCTTTTTGGGCCGTTCGGGGAATCTCTTCCTCAGAGCTGCTCCCACCACCTTCCTGTACCTCACGCCATGATGGGTCAAGGACCTCATCATCTACACCACCCTCTTCAAGCAACTGCTTCTCCTGGGTAGTCTTGACAGCACAGTATGCACCAGAAAGTGGCACCTGAGTCTCATCATCAGATGCGTACTGACGTGTGCTGCTGACCATAGGCACTGGCCCACCCGCCTCTTCAGATTCAGAGAGACAAAACAGTTGCGCATCACTGCATACTACCTCTTCTTCAAATTCTCTAATTGTGCTTGGCTGGCCCCCTCTTTCCAAGCCAAGAGATTCAGAGAACAGAAGTAGAGATGGCTCCTGTCCAGGGCTCTCTGACTGCCTGGGCAATTTGGCAGGTGGTGAAGAGACAGATGGGTGCTCTTCAGTGCTCAGAACCAGAGAGGATCTGGAACTAATTGAAGACAATGCGTTAGCTGCCATCCATCCGACAACAGCTTCAATTTGGTCCTTCCGCAGCAGTGGGGTACGGCTAGCTCATACAAAGGACTGTTCCCTGTTAAAACTGGGGGATGCTGAATCACTGGTGCCCACAGCAGGCACAGAATCCCCACGTCCTCTCCCTGCAGGGAAAGAATCCCCAAGTCCTCTCCCTGCAGGGACAGAATCCCCAAGTCCTCTCCCTGCAGAAACTCCATGCCCACGCCCATGACCATGACCACATGCCTTACTCCCTGCCTTCTTCATCTTGGTAGACTGATAAAGATAGGCAGAAAAGTACTAATGGCTTAGTGTGCTTATTCCTGAACAGCTGCTAACAGGTATAAGAGATACTAATTTTATAAAGTGTGGACTAGACTTTAATATGAGCTAATGTGGCCTACACAACTGTAAAGTGGAGCGTTTGGTGAACTTTATTTAGGTTTTTTTTGTCACAAAAAGATACTGGATGTGCCCAAAGATGTAATACCGATAGTATCACAAACTTTTTGTAGCTATTACAATGTAGGAAGGTAACCTACAATGCAATAGATGAGGCTACAAAAAATAGGCTGATACTAATCTGGCTGGGGCTGCAGGGCACAATGCTGCAGAAAGGCTCCTCTATCTACTCCTATATAGTGTGTTTGGAACCAATTTAGCTGAATACGGATGGAACCACCACACTAATAGGAGGTATCAGGAAAAATTATGAATTAGAAAAAAATGACAATGTATGAGGCAGTGACACACACTGAGTGCACTACAACCAGACGTGGCTGAAGCACACACTACAGCGTGAGCTGCACTCACACACACAGACCTTGCAGACAGCGGTGAACAGCACAGAGAACTGTGCACTAGCGCTGCAAGGCACAGTGATTTATAAAGTAGCTTGGGTAAAGCAGAATAGACCAAATAGGTAGCTAAAACTGTCCCTCAGAACAACAGCGTTCTATCCCTAACTGAATTCACAGCAGACTGAGCTCAAAATGGCGGCGGCGGCTTTTATAGTGCATCATGACATCATTTCAGCAGCCAATCACAGCTATGCCGTTACTTAACATGCCTACATGCCTAACAGGATGTGTCCACACTTCTTAGGATCCTCATTGGCTGAATAAAATGAAACTGGCTCATTGCATTATGGGAACTTCCGATTCCGGTATACGATATTGCAAAAGTATCGGAATTAAGTATTGGAATTCCGATACACCGAATATCGGCCGATACCCGATATTTCAGTATCGGAATGCTCAACACTACCCGTGGGATATATTTTCTACCCACACACATTTGCAACTCTCCTGGGGGTACCCTCACACATATTAATCCCTCATTTAGCGGATATTTAAAAAAAAAAGTGAAACTTTCAAAAATTCAGAAAATTGGCTGAAAACAACAAAATATCAAGGACTCATCAGGCGAATTGCTCTGGAACTGAAAACGGAATGCTCAATGACATTTACCCCTCTCTGAAAGTCTGATAAACGCGGAAAAATGATTAACTCCCCCAAAAAAATTTTTTAAACTTTATTCAATTTTAACCCCGTGGGATATATCTTCTACCCACACACATTTGAAACTCTCTTGGGGTACCCTCACACATATTATTCCCTCATTTAGCAAATATTTTCACAAAAAAGTGAAATTTTAAAAAATTCAGAAAATTGGCTGAAAACGACTAAATATCAAAGACTCATCAGGCTAATCGCTCTGGAACTGAAATCGGAATGCTCACTGACATTTCCCCTCTCTGAAAGTCTGAAAAAGGGCCGAAAAATGACTAAGTCCAAAAAATTTTTTTTTTCGACTTTTTTCAATTTTACCCCCGTGTGATATATGTTCTACCCACACACATTTGGAACTCTCCTGGGGTACCCTCACACATATTATTCCCTTATTTAGTGGATATTTTCACAAAAAAGTGAAATTTTCAAAAATTCTGAAAATTGGCTGAAAACGACTAAATATCAAGGACTCATCGGGCGAATTACTCTGGAACTGAAATCGGAATGCTCACTGACATTTCCCCTCTCTGAAAGTCTGATAAAGGGCGGAAAAATGACTAAGTGCAAAAAAAATTTTTTTTCAACTTTTTTCAATTTTACCGCCGTAGGATATATATTCTACCCACACACATTTGGAACTCTCGTGGGGTAGCCTCACACATATTATTCCCTCATTTAGCTGATATTTTCACAAAAAAGTGAAATATTCAAAAATTCAGAAAATTGGCTGAAAACGACTGAATATCAAAGACTAAGCAGGAGAATCGCTCTGGAACTGAAATTGGAATGCTCAATCACATTTCCCCTCTCTGAAAGTCTGATGAACGCCGGAAAAATAATTAAGTCCAAAAACATTTTTCCTCAACCTTTTTCACTTTTACACCCGTGGGATATATATTCTACCCACACACATTTGGAACTCTCCTGGGGTACCCTCACACATATTATTCCCTCATTTAGCGGATATTTTCACAAAAAAGTGAAATTTTCAAAAATTCAGAAAATAGGCTGAAAACTTCTAAATATGAAAGATTCATCAGGCGAATCGCTCTGGAACTGAAATCGGAATGCTCACTGACATTTCCCCTCTCTGAAAGTCTGATAAAAGGTGGAAAAATGACTAAGTGCAAAAAAATATGTTTTTTCAACTTTTTTCAATTTTACCCCCGTAGGATATATATTCTACCCACACACATTTGGAACTCTCGTGGGGTAGCCTCACACATATTATTCCCTCATTTGGCGGATACTTTCGCAAAAAAGTGAAATTTTCAAAAATTCAGAAAATTGGCTGAAAACGACTAAATATCAAGGACTCATCGGGCGAATCGCTCTGGAACTGAAATAGGAACGCTCACTGACATTTCCCCTCTCTGAAAGTTTGATAAACGGCGGAAATATGACTAAGTCCCGAAAAAAAATTTTTTCAACTTTTTTCAATTTTACCCCCGTGGGATATATATTCTACCCACACACATTTGGAACTCTCCTGGGGTAGCCTCACACATATTATTCCCTCATTTAGCAGATATTTTCACAAAAAAGTGAAATTTTCAAAAATTCAGAAAATTGGAGGAAAACGACTAAATATCAGGGACTCATCGGGCGAATCACTCTGGAACTGAAATCGGAATGCTCACTGACATTTCCCCTCTCTGAAAGTCTGATAAATGCCAGAAAAATGACTAAGTCCAAAAAAAAAATGTTTTCAACTTTTTTCCAATTTTACCACCGTGGTATATATATTCGACCCACACACATTTGGAACTCTCCTGGAGCACCCTCACACATATTATTCCCTCATTTAGTGGATATTTTCACAAAAAAGTGAAATTTTCAAAAATTCTGAAAATTAGCTGAAAACTACTAAATATCAAAGACTCATGAGGCGAATCGCTCTGGAATTGAAATCGGAATGCTCACTGACATTTCCCCTCTCTGAAAGTATGATAAACGGCGGAAAAAAGACTAAGTCCAGAAAAAAAAATTTTCAACTTTTTTCAATTTTACCCCAGTGGGATATATATTTTACCCACACACATTTGCAACTCTCCTGGGGTACTCTAAACATATTATTCCCCCATTTAGTGGATATTTTCACAAAAAAGTGAAATTTTCAAAAATTCAGAAAATTGGCTGAAAATGACAAAATTTCCAGGACTCATCAGGCGAATCGCTCTGGAACTGAAATTGGAATGCTCACTGATATTTCCCCTCTCTGAAAGTCTGATAAAGGGCGGAAAAATGACAAAGTCCAGAAAAAAATTTTTTCATCTTTTTTCAATTTTACCCCAGTGGGATATATATTTTACCCACACACATTTGGAACTCTCCTGGGGTACCCTGACACATATTGTTCCCTCATTTAGCGGATATTTTCACAAAATAGTGAAATTTTCAAAAATTCAGAAAATTGGCTGAAAACAACTAAATATCAAAGACTCATCAGGCGAATAGCTCTGGAACTTAAATCGGAATGCTCACTGACATTTCCCCTCTCTGAAAGTCTGATAAACGGCGAAATAAAGACTAAATCCCCAAAAAAATTTTTTCAACTTTTTTCAATTTTACCCCCGTGGGATATATATACTACCCACACACATTTGGAACTCTCCTGGGGTACCCTCACACATATTATTCCGTCATTTAGCAGATATTTTCACAAAAAAGTGAAATTTTCAAAAATTCAGAAAATTGGCTGAAAACAACTAAATATCAAGGGCTCACTGGGCGAATCGCTCTGGAACTGAAATCGGAATGCTCACTGACATTTCCCCTCTCTGAAAGTCTGATAAACGCCGGAAAAATAACTATGTCCAAAAACATTTTTTTTTCAATCTTTTTCAATTTTACCCCCGTGGGATATATATTCTACCCACACACATTAGGAATTCTCCTGCGGTACCCTCACACATATTATTCCCTCATTTAGTGGATATTTTCACAAAAAAGTGAAATTTTCAAAAATTCAGAAAATTGGATGAAAACGACAAAATTTCAAGGACTCATCGGGCGAATCGCTCTGGAACTGAAATTGGAATGCTCACTGACATTTCCCCTCTCTGAAAGTCTGATAAAGGGCAGAAAAATGACAAAGTCTGAAAGTCTGATAAAGGGCGGAAAAATGGCAAAGTCCAGAAAAATTTATTTTCAACTTTTTTCAATTTTACCCCCGTGGGATATATATTCTACCCACACACATTTGGAACTCTCCTGGGTTAACCTCACACATATTATTCTCTCATTTAGTGGATATTTTCACAAAAAAGTGCAATTTTCAAAAATTCAGAAAATTGGCTGAAAACGACAAAATTTCAAGGACTCATCAGGCGAATCGCTCTGGAACTGAAATTGGAATGCTCACTGACATTTCCCCTCTCTGAAAGTCTGATATAGGGCGGAAAAATGACAAAGACCAGAAAAAAAATTTTTCAACTTTTTTCAATTTTACCCCAGTGGGATATATATTTTACCCACACACATTTGGTACTCTCCTGGGGTACCCTCACACATATTATTCCCTCATTTAGTGGATATTTTCACAAAAAATGTGAAATTTTCAAAAATTCTGAAAATTGGCTGAAAATGAGTAAATATCAAGGACTCGTCGTGTGAATTCCTCTGGAACTGAAATCGGAATGCTTACTGACATTTCCCCTCTCTGAAAGTCTGATAAACGATGGAAAAATGACTAAGTCTAAAAAAAATATTTTTTTTCAACTTTTTTCCAATTTTACCCCCGTGGGATATATTTTCTACCCACACACATCTGGAACTCTCCTGGGGGTACCCTCACACATATTATTCCACCATTTAGCAGATATTTTCACAAAAAAGCGAAATTTTCAAAAATTCAGAAAATTGGCTGAAAACGACTAAATATCAAGGACTCATCGGGCGAACTGCTCTGGAACTGAAATAAGAACGCTCACTGACATTTCCCGTTTCTGAAAGTCTGATAAACGCTGGAAAAATGACTAAGTCAAAAAAACAATTTTTTCAAATTTTTTCAATTTTACCCCCGTGGGATTTATTTTCTACCCACACACATTTGGTACACTCCTGAGGTACCCTCACACATATTATTCCCTCATATAGTGTGTAACATACCTGGCGGATTCCTTGCATAGTGGTCTATCTCCCACTGTGCAAGAGCGCGCACTTGATCTCCAGTCCAGTCTGCTAGCCTGGCTTCCCTCCATGCTGTCTGCTTGCCTCTGTGTTTGCTGCTTAAGGGCGGCGCACGATCACTTCCTGTTTCTTGTACCTGCTGCGGGCACACCCCTTGTGCGTCCTCAGCCTATTGCTGTCTGTCACCTGGTATTTAATCCAGCTGCTCCAATGAATCCCTGCCTGAGCATTGTGTTTCATTCAGTGTGCTCTCTCACTCTGAATGTGCCAGGTCCCTTTCTGTGTTTGCTCGCTTGCCTTTCTTGTAGGCTGTATTTCCAGTCCTGTCTGAACACGCTCCTTGCCTGTTCGTTTCGCCTTCTAGGTGCCGCATACCTAGACCCACTCCTGTATCTTGTCTGTCCTGTCTGAACACGCTCCTAGCCTGTTCCTCCCGCCTTCTAGGGGCTGCATACCTAGACCCGCTCCTGTATCTTGCTACTGTGTCTGTTCTTGTCTGTGTACTCTTCTAGCCTGTTTCTCTATGTCCGTACCTTTTCTTTTTCTGCAGAGTCTGAACTCGTACCTAACTCCTGCTCGTTGTCACTGTACTTCCGTTTGTGAGTTTGTGGTCCACTCGCTACTTCACTGCAAGTACCCTGTGGGTATCTGGTTCTGCCTTTCCCTTCCTGTCTGTTCCGTGTGAACAGAGCCCTGTCCCGCCTGCTCTGCCTTACTCACCGCTCCGGCGGTTCTACCCTGCTCTGCCTTGCTCACCGCTCTGGCGGTTCTAGCCTGCTCTGCCTTTGCTCACCGCTCCGGCGGTTCTGGCCTGCTCTGACCCTTTGCTCACTGCTCTGGCAGTCTTGCTCTGCTCTGACCCTTTGCTCACTGCTCCGGCAGTCTTGCTCCACTCTGACCCTTTGCTCACTGCTCCGGCAGTCTCGCTCCGCTCTGACCCTTTGCTCACTGCTCCGGCAGTCTCGCTCTGCTCTGACCCTTTGCTCACTGCTCCGGCAGACTCGCTCCGCTCTGACCCTTTGCTCACTGCTCCGGCAGTCTCTCTCTGCTCTGACCCTTTGCTCACCGCTCCAGGCGGCCTTGTCCTGCTCTACTCTTGCTCACCGCTCCAGGCGGCCTCGTCCCGCTCTACTCTTGCTCACCACTCCAGGTGGCCTCGTCCTGCTCTACTCTTGCTCACCGCTCCAGGCGGCCTCGTCCTGCTCTACTCTTGCTCACCGCTCCAGGCTGCCTTGTCCTGCTCTACTCTTGCTCACCACTCCAGGCGGACTCATCCTACCTTTCTCTCGCTCACCTCTCTGGGCGGTCTAACTCTGCTGTGTTTGTCCACCACATCTGTGGTTCTGTTCCTGAGTCCCAGTGTGTACTGGGTCCTATCCCGCCTGTGTTCCAACCTGCTAGTGCCTCCCTGTCTGCAGTCTATCCGTGCTTGCCTGTACCCCCCTGCCTGCATACCCGCCTGCCTGCATACCAGTCGTGCTTGCCTATACCCACCAGTCTGTGTGCCAGCCTAACCTGTCTGTTCCTGTATTCCCCTGTGTGGGTCAACAGCCGTGTCCGGGGTCTGTCCTAGAGTAGCACCTGCTCCGTCTGCTCGGTTCCTCCTTGGTGCACTGGCGGCGTATGCCGTCGTGCAACCCTGGTCGGATCGGGTGAATACCTAGTTACGCCCCTCCAGGCATTCACTCTCCGGCACGGTCCAGTGGAATCACAAGCACATGCCGCTCAGCCCGGGCGTGTGAATTACATAGTGGATATTTTCACAAAAAAGTGAAATTTTCAAAAATTCAGAAAATTGGCTGAAAACGACTAAATATCAAGGACTCATCGGGCGAACCGCTCTGGAACTGAAACCAGAACGCTCAATGACATTTCCCCTCTCTTAAAGTCTGATAAACGCTGGAAAAATGACTAAGTCCAAAAAAAAAATTTTTTCCAATTTTTTCAATTTTACCCCCGTGGGATTTATATTCTACCCACACACATTTGGAACTCTCCTGGGGTACCCTCACGCATATTATTCCCTTATTTAGCGGATATTTTCACAAAAAAGTGAAATTTTCAAAAAATCTGAAAATTAGCTGAAAACGACTAAATACCAAGGACTCATTGGGGGAATTGCTCTGGAACTCAAATAGGAATGCTCACTGACATTTCCCCTCTCTGAAAGTCAGATAAACGCCGGAAAAATGACTAAGTCCAAAAAAAAACTTTTTTCAACTTTTTTCAACTTTACCCCCATGGGATATATATTCTACCCACACACATTTGTTACTCTTCTGGGGTACCCTCACACATATTATTCCCTCATTTAGTGGATATTTTCACAAAAAAATAAAATTTTCAAAAATTCTGAAAATTGGATGAAAACGGCTAAATATTAAGGACTCATCGGGCGAACCACTCTGAAACTGAAATCAGAACGCTCACTGACATTTCCCCTCTCTGAAAGTCTGATAAACGGCGGAAAAATGACTAAGTCCAAAAAATAATTTTTTTCAACTTTTTTCAACTTTAGACCCGTGGGATATATATTCTACCCACACACATTTGTTGCTCTTCTGGGGTACCCTCACACATATTATTTAGTGGATATTTTCACAAAAAAGTGAAATTTTCAAAAATTCAGAAAATTAGCTGAAAACAATGAAATATCTAGGACTCATAGGGCGAACCGCTCTGGAACTGAAATCGAAACACTCACTGACATTTCCCCACTCTGAAAGCCTGATAAACGCCACAAAAATGACTAAGTCCAAAAAAAATTATTTTTTCAAATTTTTTCAATTTTACACCCGTTTGATATATATTCTACCCACACACATTTGGAATGCTCCTGGGGTACCCTCACACATATTATTCCCTCATTTAGCGGATATTTTCACAAAAAAGTGAAATTTTCCAAAATTCTGAAAATTGGCTGAAAACGACTAACTATCAAGGACTCATCGGGCGAATCGCTCTGGAACTGAAATCGGAACACTCACTGACATTTCCTCTCTCTGAAAGCCTGATAAACGTCGGAAAAATGACTAAGTCCAGAAAAAATTTTTTTTTTTTATTTTTTTCAATTTTACCCCCGTGGGATTTATATTCTACCCACACACATTTGGAACTCTCCTGGGGTACCCTCACACATATTATTCCCTCATTTAGCAGATATTTTCACAAAAAAATGAAATTTTCAAAAATTCAGAAAATTGGCTGAAAACGACTAAATATCAAGGACTCATCAGGCGAATTGCTCTGGAATGGAAATCGGAATGCTCACTGACATTTCCCCTCTCTGAGAGTCTGATAAATGCCGGAAATATGACTAAGTCCCAAAAAAAAATTTTCTTCAATTTTTTTCCATTTTACCCTTGTGGGATTTATATTCTACCCACACACATTTGGTACACTCCTGGGGTACCCTCACACATATTACTCCCTCATAGAGTGGATATTTTCACAAAAAAGTGAAATTTTCCAAAATTCAGAAAATTGGCTGAAAACGATTAAATATCAAGGACTCATCGGCGAACCGCTCTGGAACTGAAATCGGAACACTCACTGACTTTTCCCCTCTCTGAAAGCCTGATAAACGCCGGAAAAATGACTTAGTCCAAAAAAAAAATAATTTTTCAAGTTTTTTCAATTTGACCCCCGTTGGATATATATTCTACCCACACACATTTGGAACTCTCCGGGGGTACCCTCACACATATTATTCCCTCATTTAGCAGAAATTTTCACAAAAAAGTGAAATTTTCAAAAATTCAGAAAATTGGCTGAAAATGACTAAATATCAAGGACTCATTGGGTGAATCGCTCTGGAACTGAAATCAGAATGCTCACTGACATTTCCCCTCTCTGAGTCTGATAAACGCCAGAAAAATGACTAAGTCCAAAAAAAAAATATTTTTTCAATTTTTTTCCATTTTACCCTTGTGGGATATATATTCTACCCACACACATTTGGAACTCTCCTGGGGTACCCTCACACATATAATTCCCTCATTTAGCTGATATTTTCACAAAAAAGTGAAATCTTCAAAAATTCTGAAAATTGGCTGAAAACGACTAAATATCAAGGACTCATTGGGCGAATCGCTCTGGAACTGAAATCGGAACACTCACTGACATTTCCCCTCTCTGAAAGCCTGATAAACGGCGGAAAAATGACTAAGTCCAAAAAATAATTTTTTTCAACTTTTTTCAACTTTAGACCCGTGGGATATATATTCTACCCACACACATTTGTTGCTCTTCTGGGGTACCCTCACACATATTATTTAGTGGATATTTTCACAAAAAAGTGAAATTTTCAAAAATTCAGAAAATTAGCTGAAAACAATGAAATATCTAGGACTCATAGGGCGAATCGCTCTGGAACTGAAATCGAAACACTCACTGACATTTCCCCACTCTGAAAGCCTGATAAACGCCACAAAAATGACTAAGTCCAATAAAAATTATTTTTTCAAATTTTTTCAATTTTACACCCGTTTGATATATATTCTACCCACACACCTTTGGAATGCTCCTGGGGTACCCTCACACATATTATTCCCTCATAGAGTGGATATTTTCACAAAAAAGTGAAATTTTCCAAAATTCAGAAAATTGGCTGAAAACGATTAAATATCAAGGAATCATCGGCGAACCGCTCTGGAACTGAAATCGGAACACTCACTGACATTTCCCCTCTCTGAAAGCCTGATAAACGCCGGAAAAATGACTTAGTCCAAAAAAAAAATAATTTTTCAAGTTTTTTCAATTTGACCCCCGTTGGATATATATTCTACCCACACACATTTGGAACTCTCCGGGGGTACCCTCACACATATTATTCCCTCATTTAGCAGAAATTTTCACAAAAAAGTGAAATTTTCAAAAATTCAGAAAATTGGCTGAAAATGACTAAATATCAAGGACTCATTGGGTGAATCGCTCTGGAACTGAAATCAGAATGCTCACTGACATTTCCCCTCTCTGAGTCTGATAAACGCCAGAAAAATGACTAAGTCCAAAAAAAAAATATTTTTTCAATTTTTTTCCATTTTACCCTTGTGGGATATATATTCTACCCACACACATTTGGAACTCTCCTGGGGTACCCTCACACATATAATTCCCTCATTTAGCTGATATTTTCACAAAAAAGTGAAATCTTCAAAAATTCTGAAAATTGGCTGAAAACGACTAAATATCAAGGACTCATTGGGCGAATCGCTCTGGAACTGAAATCGGAACACTCACTGACATTTCCCCTCTCTGAAAGCCTGATAAACGCCGGAAAATTGACTAAGTCCAAAAAAATTTTTTTTTCAACTTTTTCAATTTTACCCCCGTGGGATTTATATTCTACCCACACACATTTGGAACTCTCCTGGGGTACCCTCACACATATTATTCCCTCATATAGTGGATATTTTGACAAAAAAGTGAAATTTTTAAAAATTCTGAAAATTGGCTGAAAACGACTAACTATCAAGGACTCATCGGGCGAATCGCTCTGGAACTGAAATCGGAACGCTCACTGACATTTCCCCTCTCTGAAAGTCTGATAAACGCCAGAAAAATGACTTAGTCCAAAAAAAAAATAATTTTTCAAGTTTTTTCACTTTGACCCCCGTTGGATATATATTCTACCCACACACATTTGGAACTCTCCAGGGGTACCCTCACACATATAATTCCCTCATTTAGCTGATATTTTCACAAAAAAGTGAAATCTTCAAAAATTCTGAAAATTGGCTGAAAACGACTAACTATCAAGGACTCATTGGGCGAATCGCTCTGGAACTGAAATCGGAACACTCACAGACATTTCCTCTCTCTGAAAGCCTGATAAACGTCGGAAAAATGACAGTCCAGAAAAAAAAAAATTGTTTATTTTTTTCAATTTTACCCCCGTGGGATTTATATTCTACCCACACACATTTGGAACTCTCCTGGGGTACCCTCACACATATTATTCCCTCATTTAGCAGATATTTTCACAAAAAAATGAAATTTTCAAAAATTCAGAAAATTGGCTGAAAACGACTAAATATCAAGGACTCATCAGGCGAATTGCTCTGGAATGGAAATCGGAATGCTCACTGACATTTCCCCTCTCTGAGAGTCTGATAAATGCCGGAAAAATGACTAAGTCCCAAAAAAAAATTTTCTTCAATTTTTTTCCATTTTACCCTTGTGGGATTTATATTCTACCCACACACATTTGGTACACTCCTGGGGTACCCTCACACATATTATTCCCTCATAGAGTGGATATTTTCACAAAAAAGTGAAATTTTCCAAAATTCAGAAAATTGGCTGAAAACGACTAAATATCAAAGACTAAGCAGGAGAATCGCTCTGGAACTGAAATTGGAATGCTCAATCACATTTCCCCTCTCTGAAAGTCTGATGAACGCCGGAAAAATAATTAAGTCCAAAAACATTTTTCCTCAACCTTTTTCACTTTTACACCCGTGGGATATATATTCTACCCACACACATTTGGAACTCTCCTGGGGTACCCTCACACATATTATTCCCTCATTTAGCGGATATTTTCACAAAAAAGTGAAATTTTCAAAAATTCAGAAAATAGGCTGAAAACTTCTAAATATGAAAGATTCATCAGGCGAATCGCTCTGGAACTGAAATCGGAATGCTCACTGACATTTCCCCTCTCTGAAAGTCTGATAAAGGGTGGAAAAATGACTAAGTGCAAAAAAAAATGTTTTTTCAACTTTTTTCAATTTTACCCCCGTAGGATATATATTCTACCCACACACATTTGGAACTCTCGTGGGGTAGCCTCACACATATTATTCCCTCATTTGGCGGATACTTTCACAAAAAAGTGAAATTTTCAAAAATTCAGAAAATTGGCTGAAAACGACTAAATATCAAGGACTCATCGGGCGAATCGCTCTGGAACTGAAATAGGAACGCTCACTGACATTTCCCCTCTCTGAAAGTTTGATAAACGGCGGAAATATGACTAAGTCCCGAAAAAAAAATTTTTCAACTTTTTTCAATTTTACCCCCGTGGGATATATATTCTACCCACACACATTTGGAACTCTCCTGGGGTAGCCTCACACATATTATTCCCTCATTTAGCAGATATTTTCACAAAAAAGTGAAATTTTCAAAAAATTCAGAAAATTGGAGGAAAACGACTAAATATCAGGGACTCATCGGGCGAATCACTCTGGAACTGAAATCGGAATGCTCACTGACATTTCCCCTCTCTGAAAGTCTGATAAATGCCAGAAAAATGACTAAGTCCAAAAAAAAAATGTTTTCAACTTTTTTCCAATTTTACCACCGTGGTATATATATTCGACCCACACACATTTGGAACTCTCCTGGAGTACCCTCACACATATTATTCCCTCATTTAGTGGATATTTTCACAAAAAAGTGAAATTTTCAAAAATTCTGAAAATTAGCTGAAAACTACTAAATATCAAAGACTCATCAGGCGAATCGCTCTGGAATTGAAATCGGAATGCTCACTGACATTTCCCCTCTCTGAAAGTATGATAAACGGCGTAAAAAAGACTAAGTCCAGAAAAAAAATTTTTCAACTTTTTTCAATTTTACCCCAGTGGGATATATATTTTACCCACACACATTTGCAACTCTCCTGGGGTACTCTAAACATATTATTCCCCCATTTAGTGGATATTTTCACAAAAAAGTGAAATTTTCAAAAATTCAGAAAATTGGCTGAAAATGACAAAATTTCCAGGACTCATCAGGCGAATCGCTCTGGAACTGAAATTGGAATGCTCACTGATATTTCCCCTCTCTGAAAGTCTGATAAAGGGCGGAAAAATGACAAAGTCCAGAAAAAAAAATTTTCATCTTTTTTCAATTTTACCCCAGTGGGATATATATTTTACCCACACACATTTGGAACTCTCCTGGGGTACCCTGACACATATTGTTCCCTCATTTAGCGGATATTTTCACAAAATAGTGAAATTTTCAAAAATTCAGAAAATTGGCTGAAAACAACTAAATATCAAAGACTCATCAGGCGAATAGCTCTGGAACTTAAATCGGAATGCTCACTGACATTTCCCCTCTCTGAAAGTCTGATAAACGGCGAAATAAAGACTAAATCCCAAAAAAAAATTTTTCAACTTTTTTCAATTTTACCCCCGTGGGATATATATACTACCCACACACATTTGGAACTCTCTTGGGGTACCCTCACACATATTATTCCGTCATTTAGCAGATATTTTCACAAAAAAGTGAAATTTTCAAAAATTCAGAAAATTGGCTGAAAACAACTAAATATCAAGGGCTCACTGGGCGAATCGCTCTGGAACTGAAATCGGAATGCTCACTGACATTTCCCCTCTCTGAAAGTCTGATAAACGCCGGAAAAATAACTATGTCCAAAAACATTTTTTTTTCAATCTTTTTCAATTTTACCCCCGTGGGATATATATTCTACCCACACACATTTGGAATTCTCCTGCGGTACCCTCACACATATTATTCCCTCATTTAGTGGATATTTTCACAAAAAAGTGAAATTTTCAAAAATTCAGAAAATTGGATGAAAACGACAAAATTTCAAGGACTCATCGGGCGAATCGCTCTGGAACTGAAATTGGAATGCTCACTGACATTTCCCCTCTCTGAAAGTCTGATAAAGGGCAGAAAAATGACAAAGTCTGAAAGTCTGATAAAGGGCGGAAAAATGTCAAAGTCCAGAAAAATTTATTTTCAACTTTTTTCAATTTTACCCCCGTGGGATATATATTCTACCCACACACATTTGGAACTCTCCTGGGTTAACCTCACACATATTATTCTCTCATTTAGTGGATATTTTCACAAAAAAGTGCAATTTTCAAAAATTCAGAAAATTGGCTGAAAACGACAAAATTTCAAGGACTCATCAGGCGAATCGCTCTGGAACTGAAATTGGAATGCTCACTGACATTTCCCCTCTCTGAAAGTCTGATATAGGGCGGAAAAATGACAAAGACCAGAAAAAAAATTTTTCAACTTTTTTCAATTTTACCCCAGTGGGATATATATTTTACCCACACACATTTGGTACTCTCCTGGGGTACCCTCACACATATTATTCCCTCATTTAGTGGATATTTTCACAAAAAATGTGAAATTTTCAAAAATTCTGAAAATTGGCTGAAAATGAGTAAATATCAAGGACTCGTCGTGTGAATTGCTCTGGAACTGAAATCGGAATGCTTACTGACATTTCCCCTCTCTGAAAGTCTGATAAACGACGGAAAAATGACTAAGTCTAAAAAAAATATTTTTTTTCAACTTTTTTCCAATTTTACCCCCGTGGGATATATTTTCCACCCACACACATCTGGAACTCTCCTGGGGGTACCCTCACACATATTATTCCACCATTTAGCAGATATTTTCACAAAAAAGCGAAATTTTCAAAAATTCAGAAAATTGGCTGAAAACGACTAAATATCAAGGACTCATCGGGCGAACTGCTCTGGAACTGAAATAAGAACGCTCACTGACATTTCCCGTTTCTGAAAGTCTGATAAACGCTTGAAAAATGACAAAAAACAATTTTTTCAAATTTTTTCAATTTTACCCCCGTGGGATTTATTTTCTACGCACACACATTTGGTACACTCCTGGGGTACCCTCACACATATTATTCCCTCATATAGTGTGTAACATACCTGGCGGCTTCCTTGCTCGCTTGCCTTTCTTGTAGGTTGTATTTCCAGTCCTGTCTGAACACGCTCCTTGCCTGTTCGTTCCGCCTTATAGGTGCCGCATACCTAGACCCGCTCCTGTATCTTGTCTGTCCTGTCTCAACACGCTCCTAGCCTGTTCCTCCCGCCTTCTAGCTGCTGCATACCTAGACCCGCTCCTGTATCTTGCTACTGTGTCTGTTCTTGTCTGTATACTCTTCTAGCCTGTTTCTCTATGTCCGTACCTTTCCTTTTTCTGCAGAGTCTGAACTCGTACCTAACTCCTGCTCGTTGTCACTGTCCCGCCTGCTCTCCCTTGCTCACCGCTCCGGCGGTTCTAGCCTGCTCTTCCTTGCTCACCGCTCCGGCGGTTCTAGCCTGCTCTGCCTTTGCTCACCGCTCCGATGGTTCTGGCCTGCTCTGACCCTTTGCTCACTGCTCCCGCAGTCTCACTCCGCTCTGACCCTTTGCTCACTGCTCCGGCAGTCTCACTCCGCTCCTACCCTTTACTCACCGCTCCAGGCGGTCTTGTCCTGCTTTACTCTTGCTCACCGCTCCAGACGGCCTTGTCCTGCTCTACTCTTGCTCACCACTCCAGGTGGCCTCGTCCTGCTCTACTCTTGCTCACTGCTCCAGGCTGCCTCGTCCTGCTCTACTCTTGCTCACCGCTCCAGGCTGCCTCGTCCTGCCCTGCTCTTGCTCACCTCTCTGGGCGGTCTCACTCTGCTGTGTTTGTCCGCCACATTTGTGGTTCTGTTCCTGAGTCCCAGTGTGTACTGGGTCCTATCCCGCCTGTGTTCCAACCTGCTAGTGCCTCCCTGTCTGCACTCTATCCGTGCTTGCTTGTACCCGCCTGCCTGCATACCCGCATACCAGTCATGCCTGCCTATACCCACCAGTCTGTGTGCCAGCCTAACCTGTCTGTTCCTGTATACCCCTGTGTGGGTCAACAGCCGTGTCCGGGGTCTGTCCTGGAGTAGCACCTGGTCCCTCTGCTCGGTTCCTCCTTGGTGCACTGGCGTCGTATGCCGTCGTGCGACCCTGGTCGGATCGGGTGAAAACCTAGTTATGCCCCTCCAGGCATTCACTCTCCGGCACGGTCCAGTGGAATCACACGCACACGCCGCTCAGCCCGGGCGTGTGCATTACAGCATGCTCAGGCCATGGTTCCCGTTGAGCCCCACGGCCTTCGCTCTCTGAGACGTTTTCCAGCGAATACCTGTATTAAAAATAAATAAATAAATAAAAAAATAATAATTTTTTCTTTAGCTGAGTTCCAGGCGAAGTACGCAAACGTCCAGATGGATCTATCAGCACTCGCTCCTGCGGATCCGCCACGGTACTTTGGGGATCCAAAACAAAGTCATGCATTTGTGGAGCAATGCATGCTACACTTCAAGGCCTACCCTCTCTATTTTCCTTCCGATTGGGCTAAAGTGGCCTTTATGATTGACTACCTAGCGGGTGATGCCTTGAGATGGGTCACCCCCCTATGGAAGCATGGGATCCTGTCGTCCTTGACCTGCAGGCCTTCCTGGTGGCCTTTCGTATGGTCTTTGAGGACCCTAACCCTGAAGCCCCTGCTGAAGCTTCACTTCAAAATATCCCGGAGCAGCCCCGACGGGTAATGTGTGTGGGTAGCGCACTAGTCCTCCTGCCCGAAGAGACTACTGCCCACCCAGAATCCACATAGGATGACTACGCTCTCCGGAATACTTCTCACGACCTCAAGAGGCAGTCCAGACGTGCTAGGAGTAGAGGCAAGCCATCACGCCTGGGTCTGTCCTCCCAAAGACCTCCTGATCCCAACCTTGAAGTCCCTGCTGAAGCTTCATTTCCCTGTATCCCGGAGCAGCCCCTACGGGTAATATGCGTGGGTAGCGCACCAGTTCTCCTGCCCGAAGAGACTTCTGCCCACCTAGAATCCTCCAGGATACCACCAGATGACAAATGGTACACCTGGTACCCGATACTTCGTCCGCTCCGTCCTGTGATCCTGACAATGGGTACCTCAAAGCGGTAGTTAACTCCGAGTCTCTACACCCCTCTGACAAGGCGGAGGACCTCTAGTTGTCTCCAGAACCCTTCGGGGTGCTACCTGGTAACAAATGGACAGAGTCTTCCCTATACTCTGTACCTGATACCTCGCCCGCTTCGTCAAGTGAGTCCGACCTAGTGTACTCCGAAGCAGAGGTTATCCCCAAGTCTCTACACCCCTCTGACCAGGCGGAGGACTCCAGTTGTCTCCTGAACCCTTCGGGGTGCTACCTGATAGCGAATGGACAGAGACTCTCCTATACTCGGTACCTGATACCTCGCCCGCTTCTTCCAGTGAGTCCGACCTAGTGTACTCCAAAGCAGAGGTTACCCCCGAGTCTCTGCACTCTTCCGAACCGGCGGAGGACCCCCAGTTGTTTCCTGAATCCTCCGGGGTACCACATGATAACAAAGAGACAGTGACTTTTCTACACCTTGTACCTGATACCTCGCCCATTTCATCCTGTGAGCTTGACAAGATGTACCCCGAAGCAGAGGTTACCCCCTAGTCTCTGCACCCCTCCAACCCGGCGGAGGGCTTCCAGTGGTCTCCTGAACCCTCTGGGGTGCTACCTGATAATAAGTGAAGAGAGACTTCCTTGTGTGCTGTTCCTGGTACTCCACCCGTTTCGTCTGTTGCTGAGGATGGCTGGATAGGAGGTAGCATCCTAACTACTCAGATGAGACCAGCTTTTCCTGTGGACAGTGGAAGTGATCTCCTTGAAGTGAAGGATTGGCCCTCGAATTCCCTGCGGAACATTCTGGCAGGCCTGAAGAAAAGGGGGCGTAAGGGGGGGGTACTGTAACATACCTGGCGGCGTCCTTGCATAGTGGTCCATCTCCCACTGTGCAAGAGCGCGCACTTGATCTCCAGTCCAGTCTGCTAGCCTGGCTTCCCTCCATGCTGTTTGCTTGCCTCTGTGTTTGCTGCTTAAGGGCGGCGCACGATCACTTCCTGTTTCTTGTACCTGCTGCGGGCACACCCCTTGTGCGTCCTCAGCCTATTGCTGTCTGTCACCTGGTATTTAATCCAGCTGCTCCAATGAATCCCTGCCTGAGCATTGTGTTTCATTCAGTGTGCTCTCTCACTCTGAATGTGCCAGGTCCCTTTCTGTGTTTGCTCGCTTGCCTTTCTTGTAGGCTGTATTTCCAGTCCTGTCTGAACACGCTCCTTGCCTGTTCGTTTCGCCTTCTAGGTGCCGCATACCTAGACCCGCTCCTGTATCTTGTCTGTCCTGTCTGAACACGCTCCTAGCCTGTTCCTCCCGCCTTCTAGGGGCTGCATACCTAGACCCGCTCCTGTATCTTGCTACTGTGTCTGTTCTTGTCTGTGTACTCTTCTAGCCTGTTTCTCTATGTCCGTACCTTTTCTTTTTCTGCAGAGTCTGAACTCGTACCTAACTCCTGCTCGTTGTCACTGTACTTCCGTTTGTGAGTTTGTGGTCCACTCGCTACTTCACTGCAAGTACCCTGTGGGTATCTGGTTCTGCCTTTCCCTTCCTGTCTGTTCCGTGTGAACAGAGCCCTGTCCCGCCTGCTCTGCCTTACTCACCGCTCCGGCGGTTCTACCCTGCTCTGCCTTGCTCACCGCTCTGGCGGTTCTAGCCTGCTCTGCCTTTGCTCACCGCTCCGGCGGTTCTGGCCTGCTCTGACCCTTTGCTCACTGCTCTGGCAGTCTTGCTCTGCTCTGACCCTTTGCTCACTGCTCCGGCAGTCTTGCTCCGCTCTGACCCTTTGCTCACTGCTCCGGCAGTCTCGCTCCGCTCTGACCCTTTGCTCACTGCTCCGGCAGTCTTGCTCCACTCTGACCCTTTGCTCACTGCTCCGGCAGTCTCGCTCCGCTCTGACCCTTTGCTCACTGCTCCGGCAGTCTCGCTCTGCTCTGACCCTTTGCTCACCGCTCCAGGCGGCCTTGTCCTGCTCTACTCTTGCTCACCGCTCCAGGCGGCCTCGTCCCGCTCTACTCTTGCTCACCACTCCAGGTGGCCTCGTCCTGCTCGACTCTTGCTCACCGCTCCAGGCGGCCTCGTCCTGCTCTACTCTTGCTCACCGCTCCAGGCTGCCTCGTCCTGCTCTACTCTTGCTCACCACTCCAGGCGGACTCATCCTACCTTTCCCTCGCTCACCTCTCTGGGCGGTCTAACTCTGCTGTGTTTGTCCACCACATCTGTGGTTCTGTTCCTGAGTCCCAGTGTGTACTGGGTCCTATCCCGCCTGTGTTCCAACCTGCTAGTGCCTCCCTGTCTGCAGTCTATCCGTGCTTGCCTGTACCCCCCTGCCTGCATACCCGCCTGCCTGCATACCAGTCGTGCTTGCCTATACCCACCAGTCTGTGTGCCAGCCTAACGTGTCTGTTCCTGTATTCCCCTGTGTGGGTCAACAGCCGTGTCCGGGGTCTGTCCTAGAGTAGCACCTGCTCCGTCTGCTCGGTTCCTCCTTGGTGCACTGGCGGCGTATGCCGTCGTGCAACCCTGGTCGGATCGGGTGAATACCTAGTTACGCCCCTCCAGGCATTCACTCTCCGGCACGGTCCAGTGGAATCACAAGCACATGCCGCTCAGCCCGGGCGTGTGAATTACATAGTGGATATTTTCACAAAAAAGTGAAATTTTCAAAAATTCAGAAAATTGGCTGAAAACGACTAAATATCAAGGACTCATCGGGCGAACCGCTCTGGAACTGAAATCAGAACGCTCAATGACATTTCCCCTCTCTTAAAGTCTGATAAACGCTGGAAAAATGACTAAGTCCAAAAAAAAAAATTTTTTCAAATTTTTTCAATTTTACCCCCGTGGGATTTATATTCTACCCACACACATTTGGAACTCTCCTGGGGTACCCTCACGCATATTATTCCCTCATTTAGCAGATATTTTCACAAAAAAGTGAAATTTTCAAAAAATCTGAAAATTAGCTGAAAACGACTAAATACCAAGGACTCATTGGGGGAATTGCTCTGGAACTGAAATAGGAATGCTTCACTGACATTTCCCCTCTCTGAAAGTCAGATAAACGCCGGAAAAATGACTAAGTCCAAAAAAAACCTTTTTTTAACTTTTTTCAACTTTACCCCCGTGGGATATATATTCTACCCACACACATTTGTTACTCTTCTGGGGTACCCTCACACATATTATTCCCTCATTTAGTGGATATTTTCACAAAAAAATAAAATTTTCAAAAATTCTGAAAATTGGATGAAAACGGCTAAATATTAAGGACTCATCGGGCGAACCACTCTGAAACTGAAATCAGAACGCTCACTGACATTTCCCCTCTCTGAAAGTCTGATAAACGGCGGAAAAATGACTAAGTCCAAAAAATAATTTTTTTCAACTTTTTTCAACTTTAGACCCGTGGGATATATATTCTACCCACACACATTTGTTGCTCTTCTGGGGTACCCTCACACATATTATTTAGTGGATATTTTCACAAAAAAGTGAAATTTTTTCAATTTTACACCCGTTTGATATATATTCTACCCACACACCTTTGGAATGCTCCTGGGGTACCCTCACACATATTATTCCCTCATAGAGTGGATATTTTCACAAAAAAGTGAAATTTTCCAAAATTCAGAAAATTGGCTGAAAACGATTAAATATCAAGGACTCATCGGCGAATCGCTCTGGAACTGAAATCGGAACACTCACTGACATTTCCCCTCTCTGAAAGTCTGATAAACGCCAGAAAAATGACTTAGTCCAAAAAAAAAATAATTTTTCAAGTTTTTTCAATTTGACCCCTGTTGGATATATATTCTACCCACACACATTTGGAACTCTCCGGGGGTACCCTCACACATATTATTCCCTCATTTAGCAGAAATTTTCACAAAAAAGTGAAATTTTCAAAAATTCAGAAAATTGGCTGAAAATGACTAAATATCAAGGACTCATTGGGTGAATCGCTCTGGAACTGAAATCAGAATGCTCACTGACATTTCCCCTCTCTGAGTCTGATAAACGCCAGAAAAATGACTAAAGCCAAAAAAAAAATATCTTTTCAATTTTTTTCCATTTTACCCTTGTGGGATATATATTCTACCCACACACATTTGGAACTCTCCTGGGGTACCCTCACACATATAATTCCCTCATTTAGCTGATATTTTCACAAAAAAGTGAAATCTTCAAAAATTCTGAAAATTGGCTGAAAACGACTTAATATCAAGGACTCATTGGGCGAATCGCTCTGGAACTGAAATCGGAACACTCACTGACATTTCCCCTCTCTGAAAGCCTGATAAACGCCGGAAAATTGACTAAGTCCAAAAAAAAATTTTTTTTCAACTTTTTCAATTTTACCCCCGTGGGATTTATATTCTACCCACACACATTTGGAACTCTCCTGGGGTACCCTCACACATATTATTCCCTCATATAGTGGATATTTTCACAAAAAAGTGAAATTTTCAAAAATTCTGAAAATTGGCTGAAAACGACTAACTATCAAGGACTCATCGGGCGAATCGCTCTGGAACTGAAATCGGAACGCTCACTGACATTTCCCCTCTCTGAGTCTGATAAACGCCAGAAAAATGACTAAGTCCAAAAAAAAAATATTTTTTCAATTTTTTTCCATTTTACCCTTGTGGGATATATATTCTACCCACACACATTTGGAACTCTCCTGGGGTACCCTCACACATATAATTCCCTCATTTAGCTGATATTTTCACAAAAAAGTGAAATCTTCAAAAATTCTGAAAATTGGCTGAAAACGACTAAATATCAAGGACTCATTGGGCGAATGACTCTGGAACTGAAATCGGAACGCTCACGGACATTTCCTCTCTCTGAAAGTCTGATAAATGCCGGAAAAATGTCTAAGTCCAAAAAAAATTTTTTCATCTTTTTTCAATTACACCCCCGTTGGATATATATTCTACCCACACACATTTGGAATGCTCCTGGGGTACCCTCACACATATTATTCCCTCATTTAGCGGATATTTTCACAAAAAAGTGAAATTTTCAAAAATTCTGAAAATTGGCTGAAAACGACTAACTATCAAGGACTCATTGGGCGAATCGCTCTGGAACTGAAATCGGAACACTCACTGACATTTCCTCTCTCTGAAAGCCTGATAAACGTCGGAAAAATGACAGTCCAGAAAAAAATTTTTTTTTTTATTTTTTTCAATTTTACCCCCGTGGGATTTATATTCTACCCACACACATTTGGAACTCTCCTGGGGTACCCTCACACATATTATTCCCTCATTTAGCAGATATTTTCACAAAAAAATGAAATTTTCAAAAATTCTGAAAATTGGCTGAAAACGACTAAATATCAAGGACTCATCAGGCGAATTGCTCTGGAATGGAAATCGGAATGCTCACTGACATTTCCCCTCTCTGAGAGTCTGATAAATGCCGGAAAAATGACTAAGTCCCAAAAAAAAATTTCCTTCAATTTTTTTCCATTTTACCCTTGTGGGATTTATATTCTACCCACACACATTTGGTACACTCCTGGGGTACCCTCACACATATTATTCCCTCATAGAGTGGATATTTTCACAAAAATGTGAAATTTTCCAAAATTCAGAAAATTGGCTGAAAACGATTAAATATCAAGGACACATCGGCGAACCGCTCTGGAACTGAAATCGGAACACTCACTGACATTTCCCCTCTCTGAAAGCCTGATAAACGCCGGAAAAATGACTTAGTCCAAAAAAAAAATAATTTTTCAAGTTTTTTCAATTTGACCCCCGTTGGATATATATTCTACCCACACACATTTGGAACTCTCCGGGGGTACCCTCACACATAT
Source organism: Phyllobates terribilis (assembly GCF_046119375.1). Classification (NCBI taxonomy): domain Eukaryota; kingdom Metazoa; phylum Chordata; class Amphibia; order Anura; family Dendrobatidae; genus Phyllobates; species Phyllobates terribilis. The sequence continues at coordinate 595,189,429 of NW_027362763.1, read as the reverse complement.
TATTCCCTCATTTAGCAGAAATTTTCACAAAAAAGTGAAATTTTCAAAAATTCAGAAAATTGGCTGAAAATGACTAAATATCAAGGACTCATTGGGAGAATCGCTCTGGAACTGAAATCAGAATGCTCACTGACATTTCCCCTCTCTGAAAGCCTGATAAACGCCGGAAAATTGACTAAGTCCAAAAAAAAATTTTTTTTCAACTTTTTCAATTTTACCCCCGTGGGATTTATATTCTACCCACACACATTTGGAACTCTCCTGGGGTACCCTCACACATATTATTCCCTCATATAGTGGATATTTTCACAAAAAAGTGAAATTTTCAAAAATTCTGAAAATTGGCTGAAAACGACAAACTATCAACGACTCATCGGGCGAATCGCTCTGGAACTGAAATCAGAATGCTCACTGACATTTCCCCTCTCTGAGTCTGATAAACGCCAGAAAAATGACTTAGTCCAAAAAAAAAATAATTTTTCAATTTTTTTCCATTTTACCCTTGTGGGATTTATATTCTACCCACACATTTGGTGCACTCCTGGGGTACCCTCACACATATTATTCCCACATAGAGTGGATATTTTCACAAAAAAGTGAAATTTTCCAAAATTCAGAAAATTGGCAGAAAACGATTAAATATCAAGCACTCATCGGCAAATCGCTCTGGAACTGAAATCGGAACACTCACTGACATTTCCCCTCTCTGAAAGCCTGATGAACGCCACAAAAATGACTAAGTCCAAAAAAAATAATTTTTTCAAATTTTTTCAATTTTACCCACGTGGGATTTATATTCTACCCACACACATTTGGAACTCTCCTGGGGTACCCTCACACATATTATTCCCTCATTTAGCGGATATTTTCACAAAAAAGTGAAATCTTCAAAAATTCTGAAAATTCGCTGAAAACGACTAAATATCAAGGACTCATTGGGCGAATCGCTGTGGAACTGAAAGCGGAACACTCGCTGACATTTCCCCTCTTTGAAAATCTGATAAACGCCGGAAAAATGACTAAGTCCAAAAATAATTTTTTTTTCACATTTTTTCAATTTTACCCCCGTGGAATTTATTTTCTACCCACACACATTTGGAACTCTCCTGGGGTACCCTCACACATATTATTCCCTCATTTAGTGGATATTTTCACAAAAAAGTGAAATTTTCAAAAATTCAGAAAATTGGCTGAAAACGATTAAATATCAAGGACTCATCAGGCGAATTGCTCTGGAACCGAAATCGGAACACTCACTGACATTTCCCCTCTCTGAAAGCCTGATAAACGCCGGAAAAATGACTAAGTCCAAAAAATAATTTTTCAACTTTTTTCAATTACACCCCCGTTGGATATATATTCTACCCACACACATTTGGAACTTTCCTGGGGTGCCCTCACACATGTTATTCCCTCATTTAGCAGAAATTTTCCCAAAAAAGTGAAATTTTCAAAAATTCTGAAAATTGGCTGAAAACGACTAACTATCAAGGACTCATCGGGCGAATCATTCTGGAACTGAAATAGGAACACTCACTGACATTTCCTCTCTCTGAAAGCCTGATAAACGTCGGAAAAATGACTAAGTCCAAAAATAATTTTTTTTTCACATTTTTTCAATTTTACCCCCGTGGAATTTATATTCTACCCACACACATTTGGAACTCTCCTGGGGTACTCTCACACATATTATTCCCTCATAGAGTGGATATTTTCACAAAAAAGTGAAATCTTCAAAAATTTTGAAAATTGGCTGAAAACGACTAAATATCAAGGACTCATCGGGCGAATTGCTCTGGAACTGAAATCGGAATGCTCACTGACATTTCCCCCTCTCTGAAAGTCTGATAACCGCCGGAAAAACGACTAACTCCAAAAAAAATTATTTTAAACTTTTTTCAATTTTACCCCCGTGGGATATATATTCTACCCACACACATGTGGAACTCTCCTGGGGAACCCTCACACATACTATTCCCTCATTTAGTGGATATTTTCACAAAAAAGTGAAATTTTCAAAAATTCTGAAAATTGGCTGTAAACGACTAAATATCAAGTACTCATCGGGAGAATTGCTCTGAAACTGAAGTCGGAACGCTCACTGACATTTCCCCTTTCTGAAAGTCTGATAAACGGCGGAAAAATTACTAAGTCCAAAAAAAAATTTTTTTCAACTTTTTTTAATTGTACCCCCTTTGGATATATATTCTACCCACACACATTTGGAACTCTCCTGGGGTACCCTCACACATATTATTCCCTCATTTAGCGTATACTTTCGCAAAAAAGTGAAATTTTCAAAAATTCAGAAAATTGGCTGAAAACTACCAAATATCAAGGACTCATCAGGCGAATTGCTCTGGAACTGAAATCGAAATGCTCACTGACATTTCCCCCTCTCTGAAAGTCTGATAACCGCCGGAAAAACGACTAAGTCCAAAAAAAAATTTTTTTCAAATTTTTTCAATTTTACCCCCTTGGGATTTATATTCTACCCACAAACATTTGGATCTCTCCTGGGGAACCCTCACACATACTATTCCCTCATTTAGTGGATATTTTCACAAAAAAGTGAAATTTTCAAAAATTCAGAAAATTGGCTGTAAACGACTAAATATCAAGTTCTCATTGGGCGAATTGCTCTGGAACTGAAGTCGGAACGCTCACTGCCTTTTCCCCTCTCTGAAAATCTGATAAACGCCGGAAAAATGACTAAGTCTAAAAAAAAATGTTTTCAACTTTTTTCAATTTTACCCCCGTTGGATTTATATTCTACCCACACACATTTGGAACTCTCCTGGTGTACCCTCACACATATTATTCCCTCATTTACCAAATATTTTCACAAAAAAGTGAAATTTTCAAAAATTCAGAAAATTGGCTGAAAGCTACTAAATATCAAGTACTCATCAGGCGAATTGCTCTGGAACTGAAATCGGAACGCTCACTGACATTTCCCCTCTCTGATAATCTGATAAACGCCGGAAAAATGACTAAGTCCAAAAAAATTTTATTTTCAATTTTACCCCCGTGGGATATATATTCTGCCCACACACATTTGGAACTCTCCTGGGGTACCCTCACACATATTATTCCCTCATTTAGTGGATATTTTCACAAAAAAGTGAAATTTTCAAAAATTCAGAAAATTGGCTGTAAACGACTAAATATCAAGTACACATCTGGCGAATTGCTCTGAAACTGAAGACGGAAAGCTCACTGACATTTCCCTTCTCTGAAAGTCTGATAAACGCCGGAAAAATGACTAAGTCCAAAAAAAATTTTTTTTCAATTTTTTTCAGTTTTACACCCTTTGGATATATATTCTACCCACACACATTTGGAACTCTCCTGGGGTACCCTCACACATATTATTCCCTCATTTAGCATATACTTTCGCAAAAAAGTGAAATTTTCAAAAATTCAGAAAATTGGCTGAAAACTACCAAATATCAAGGACTCATCAGGCGAATTGCTCTGGAACTGAAATCGAAATGCTCACTGACATTTCCCCCTCTCTGAAAGTCTGATAACCGCCGGAAAAACGACTAAGTCCAAAAAAAAATTTTTTTCACATTTTTGCAATTTTACCCCCTTGGGATTTATATTCTACCCACAAACATTTGGATCTCTCCTGGGGAACCCTCACACATACTATTCCCTCATTTAGTGGATATTTTCACAAAAAAATGACATTTTCAAAAATTCAGAAAATTGGCTCAAAACGACTAAATATCAAGGACTCATCGGGCGAATCACTCTGGAACAGAAATCGGAATGCTCATTGACATTTCCCCTCTCTGAAAGTCTGATAAATGCCGGAAAAATGACTAAGTCCAAAAAAAATTTTTTTTCAAATTTTTTCAATTTTACCCCCTTGTTATTTATATTCTACCCACAAACATTTGGAATGCTCCTGGGTTACCCTCACACATATTATTCCCTCCTTTAGCGGATATTTTCACAAAAAAATGAAATTTTCAAAAATTCTGAAAAATGGCTGAAAACAACTAAATATCAATGACTCATTGAGAGAATTGCTCTGGAACTGAAATCGGAACGCTCACTGACATTTCACCCTCTCTGAAAGTCTGATAAACGACGGAAAAATGACTAAGTCCAAAAAAAGTTTTTTCAACTTTTTTCAATTTTACCCCCGTGGGATTTATATTCTACCCACACACGTTTGGAACTCTCCTGGGGTACCCTCACACACATTATTCCCTCCTTTAGCAGATATTTCCACAAAAAAGTGAAATTTTCAAAAATTCAGAAAATTGGCTGAAAGCTAGTAAATATCAAGGACTCATTGGGCGAATCGCTCTGGAACTAAAATCGGAACGCTCACTGACATTTCCCCCTCTCTGAAAGTCTGATAAACGACGGAAAAATGACTAAGTCCAAAAAAAATTTTTTTTTCACATTTTTTCAATTTTACCCCCTTGGGATTTATATTCTACCCACACACATTTGGAACTCTCCTGGGGTACCGTCACACATATTATTCCCACATTTAGTGGATATTTTCACAAAAAAGTGAAATTTTCAAAAATTCAGAAAATTGGCTGGAAACGACTAAATATCAAGGACTCATCGGGCGAATTGCTCTGGAACTGTAATCGGAACGCTCACTGACAATTCCTCTCTCTGAAAGTCTGATAAACGCTGGAAAAATGACTAAGTCCAAAAGAAACATTTTTTTCAAATGTTTTCAATTTTAACCCCATGGGATTTATATTCTACCCACACACATTTGGAACTCTCCTGGGGTACCCTCACACATATTATTCCCTCATTTAGTGGATATTTTCACAAAAAAGTGAAATTTTCAAAAATTCAGAAAATTGGCTATAAACGACTAAATATCAAGTACTCATCTGGCGAATTTCTCTGGAACTGAAATCGGAATGCTCACTAACATTTCCCCTCTGAGAAAATCTGATAAACGACGGAAAAATGACTAAGTCCAAAAAAAATTTTTTTTTACATTTTTTTAATTTTACCCCCTTGGGATTTATATTCTACCCACACACATTTGGAACTCTCCTAGGGAACCCCCACACATACTATTCCCTCATTTAGTGGATATTTTCACAAAAAAGTGAAATTTTCAAAAATTCAGAAAATTGGCTAAAAACGACCAAATATCAAGGACTCATCGGGCGAATCGCTCTGGAACAGAAATCGGAATGCTCACTGACATCTCCCCTCTCTGAAAGTCTGATAAACGCCGGAAAAATGACTAAGTCCAAAAAAAAATTTTTTTCACATTTTTTCGATTTTACCCCCTTGGGATTTATGTTCTACCCACAAACATTTGGTACTCTCCTGGGGAACCCTCACACATATTATTCCCTCATTTAGCGGATATTTTCACAAAAAAGTGAAATTTTCAAAAATTTAGAAAATTGGCTGAAAACGACTAAATATCAAGGACTCATCAGGCGAATCGCTCTGGAACTGAAATCGGAACCTTCACTGCCATTTCCCCTCTCTGAAAATCTGATAAACGCCGGAAAAATGACTAAGTCCAAAAAAATGTTTTTTTCAATTTTTTTCAATTTTACCCCCGTTGGATATATATTCTGCCCACACACATTTGGAACTCTCCTGGGGTACCCTCACACATATTATTCCCTCATTTAGTGGATATTTTCACAAAAAAGTGAAATTTTCAAAAATTCAGAAAATTGGCTATAAACTACTAAATATCAAGGACTCATTGGGCGAATTGCTCTGGAACTGAAATCGGAATGCTCACTGACATTTCCCCTCTCTGAAAGTCTGATAAACGCTGGAAAAATGATTAAGTCCAAAAAAAAAACGTTTTCAACTTTTTTCAATTATACCCTCGTTGGATATATATTCTACCAACACACATTTGGAATGCTCCTGGGGTACCCTCACACATATTATTCCCTCATTTAGTGGATATTTTCACAAAAAAAGTGAAATTTTCAAAAATTCAGAAAATTGGCTGGAAACAACTAAATATCAAGGACTCATCGGGCGAATCGCTCTGGAACTGAAATCGGAATGCTCACTGACATTTCCAGTCTCTGAAAGTCTGATAAATGCCGGAAAAATGACTAAGTCCAAAAAAATTTTTTTTCAACTTTTTTCAATTATACCCTTTTGAGATATATTTTCTACCCACGCACATTTGGAACGCTCCTGGGTTAGCCTCACACATACTATTCCCTCATTTAGTGGATATTTTCACAAAAAAGTGAAATTTTCAAAAATTCAGAAAATTGGCTGAAAACGAGCAAATATCAAGGACTCATCGGGCGAATCACTCTGGAACAGAAATCGGAATGCTCACTGACATTTCCCCTCTCTGAAAGTCCGATAAACGCCGGAAAAATGACTAAGTCCAAAGAAAAAAATGTTTTCACGTTTTTTAAATTTTACCCCCGTGGGATTTATATTCTACCCACACACATTTTGAACTCTCCTGGGGTACCCTCACATGTATTATTCCCTCATTTAGTGGATATTTTCACAAAAAGTGAAATTTTCAAAAATGCAGAAAATTGGTTGAAAACTACTAAATATCAAGGAATCATCGGGCGAATCGCTCGGGAACTGAAATCGGAATGCTCACTGACATTTCCCCTCTCTGAAAGTCTGATAAATGCTGGAAAAATGATTAAGTCCAAAACAAAAATTTTTCAACTTTTTTCAATTATACCCCCTTTGGATATATATTCTACCCACACCCATTTGGAATGCTACTGGGGTAGACTCACACATATTATTCCCTCATTTAGCGGATATTCTCACAAAAAAGTGTCATTTTCAAAAATTCAGAAAATTGGCTGAAAACGAGCAAATATCAAGGACTCATCGGGCGAATCGCTCTGGAACAGAAATCGGAATGCTCACTGACATTTCCCCTCTCTGAAAGTCTGATAAACGGCGGAAAAATGACTAAGTCCAAAAGAAATAATTTTTTCAAATTTTTTCAATTTTACCCCCGTGGGATTTATATTCTACCCACACACATTTGGAATGTTCCTGGGGTACCCTCACACATATTATTCCCTCATTTAGTGGATATTTTCACAAAAAAGTGAAATTTTCAAAAATTCTGAAAATTGGCTGGAAACGACTAAATATCAAGGACTCATCGGGCGAATCGCTCTGGAACTGAAATCGGAACGCACACTGACATTTCCTCTATCTGAAAGTCTGAAAAACGCCGGAAAAATGACTAAGTCCAAAAAAAAATTTTTTTCTAATTTTTTCAATTTTACCCCCTTGGGATTTATATTCTACCCACACACAATTGGATCTCTCCTGGAGAACCCTCACACATACTATTCCCTCATTTAGTGGATATGTTCACAAAAAAGTGAAATTTTCAAAAATTCTGAAAATTGGCTGAAAACGACTAAATATCAAGGACTCATCAGGCGAATCGCTCTGGAACTGAAATCAGAACGCTCACTGACATTTCCCCTCTCTGAAAGTCTGATAAACCCCGGAAAAATGACTAAGTCCAAAAAAATTTTTTTTTCACATTTTTTCAATTTTACCCCCTTGGGACTTATATTCTACCCACAAACATTTGGAACTCTCCTGGGGAACCCTTACACATACTATTCCCTCATTTAGTGGATATTTTCACAAAAAAGTGACATTTTCAAAAATTCAGAAAATTGGCTGTAAACGACTAAATATCAAGTACTCATCGGGCGAATCGCTTTGGAACTGAAGTCGGAACGCTCACTCACATTTCCCCTCTCTGAAAGTCTGATAAACGCCGGAAAAATGACTAAGTCCAAAAACAATTTTTTTTCAAATTTTTTCAATTTTACCCCCTTGAGATTTATATTCTACCCACAAACATTTGGAACTCTCCTGGGGAACCCTCACACATACTATTCCCTCATTTAGTGGATGTGTTCACAAAAAAGTGAAATTTTCAAAAATTCAGAAAATTGGCTGAAAACGACTAAATATCAAGGACTCATCGGGCGAATCGCTCTGGAACTGAAATCTGAACGCTCACTGACATTTCCACTCTCTGAAAATCTGATAAACAACAGAAAAATGACTAAGTCCACAAAATATTTTTTTTTACATTTTTTCAATTTTACCCTCTTGGGATTTATATTCTACCCACAAACATTTGGAACTCTCCTGGGGACCCCTCACACATATTACTCCCTCATTTAGTGGATATGTTCACAAAAAAAGTGACATTTTCAAAAATTCAGAAAATAGGCTGTAAACGACTAAATATCAAGTACTCATCGGGCGAATCGCTCTGGAACTGAAGTCGGAACGCTCTCTGACATTTCCCCTCTCTGAAAGTCTGATAAACGCCGGACAAATGACTAAGTCCAAAAAAAAATTTTTTTCAAATTTTTTCAATTTTACCCCCTTGGGATTTATATTCTACCCACACACATTTGGAACTCTCCTGGGGAACCCTCACACATACTATTCCCTCATTTAGGGGATATTTTCACAAAAAAGTGAAATTTCCAAAAATTCTGAAAAATGGCTGAAAACGACTAAATATCAAGGACTCATCGGGCGAATCGCTCTGGAACTGAAATCTGAACGCTCACTGACATTTCCACTCTCTGAAAATCTGATAAACAACAGAAAAATGACTAAGTCCAAAAAATATTTTTTTTTACATTTTTTCAATTTTACTCTCTTGGGATTTATATTCTACCCACAAACATTTTTCACTCTACTGGGGAACCCTCACACATACTATTCTCTCATTTAGTGGATATTTTCACAAAGAAGTGAAATTTTCAAAAATTCAGAAAATTGGCTGAAAACGACTAAATATCAAGGACTCATCGGGTGAATCGCTCTGGAACTGAAATCGGAACGCTCACTGATATTTCCCCTCTCTGAAAGTCTGATAAACACCAGAAAAATGACTCAGTCTAAAAAAAAATTTTTTTCAAATTTTTTCAATTTTACCCCCTTGGGATTTATATTCTACCCACAAACATTTGGAACTCTCCTGGGGAACCCTCACACATACTATTCCCTCATTTAGTGGATATTTTCACAAAAAAGTGAAATTTTCAAAAATTCAGAAAATTGGCTGTAAACGACTAAATATCAAGTAGTCATCCGGCGAATCGCTCTGGAACTGAAATCGGAACGCTCACTGACATTTCCCCTCTCTGAAAGTCTGATAAACACCAGAAAAATGACTAAGTCCAAAAAAAATTTTTTTTCAAATTTTTTCAATTTTACCCCCTTGGGATTTATATTCTACCCACAAACATTTGGAACTCTCCTGGGGAACCGTCACACATACTATTCCCTCATTTAGTGGATATTTTCACAAAAAAAGTGAAATTTTCAAAAATTCAGAAAATTGGCTGTAAACGACTAAATATCAAGTAGTCATCGGTCGAATCGCTCTGGAACTGAAATCGGAACGCTCACTGACATTTCCCCTCTCTGAAAGTCTGATAAACACCAGAAAAATGACTAAGTCCCAAAAAAATTTTTTTTCAAATTTTTTCAATTTTACCCTCTTGGGATTTATATTCTACCCACAAACATTTGGAACTCTCCTGGGGAACCCTCACACATACCATTCCCTCATTTAGTGGATATGTTCACAAAAAAGAGAAATTTTCAAAAATTCAGAAAATAGGCTGTAAACGACTAAATATCAAGTACTCATCGGGCGAATTGCTCTGGAACTGAAGTCGGAACGCTCACTGACATTTCCCCTCTCTGAAAGTCTGATAAACGCCGGAAAAATGACTAAGTCAAAGAAATATTTTTTTTTACATTTTTTCAATTTTACCCCCTTGGGATTTATATTCTACCCACAAACATTTGGAACTCTCCTGGGGAACCCTCACACATACTATTCCCTCATTTAGTGGATATTTTCACAAAAAAGTGAAATTTTCAAAAATTCAGAAAATTGGCTGTAAACGACTAAATATCAAGTACTCATCGGGCGAATCGCTCTGGAACTGAAATCGGAATGCTCACTGACATTTCCCCTCTCTGAAAGTCTGATAAACGCCGGAAAAATGACTAAGTCCAAAAAAATATTTTTTTTACATTTTTTCAATTTTACCCTCTTGGGATTTATATTCTACCCACAAACATTTGGAACTCTCCTGGGTAACCCTCACACATACCATTCCCTCATTTAGTGGATATGTTCACAAAAAAGAGAAATTTTCAAAAATTCAGAAAATAGGCTGTAAACGACTAAATATCAAGTACTCATCGGGCGAATTGCTCTGGAACTGAAGTCGAAACGGTCACTGACATTTCCCCTCTCTGAAAGTCTGATAAACGCCGGAAAAATGACTAAGTCAAAAAAAAATTTTTTTTTACATTTTTTCAATTTTACCCCCTTGGGATTTATATTCTACCCACAAACATTTGGAACTCTCCTGGGGAACCCTCACACATACTATTCAATCATTTAGTGGATATTTTCACAAAAAAGTGAAATTTTCAAAAATTCAGAAAATTGGCTGTAAACGACTAAATATCAAGTAGTCATCGGGCGAATCGCTCTGGGACTGAAATCGGAATGCTCACTGACATTTCCCCTCTCTGAAAGTCTGATAAACCCCGGAAAAATGACTAAGTCCAAAAACAATTTTTTTTCAAATTTTTTCAATTTTACCCCCTTGAGATTTATATTCTACCCACAAACATTTGGAACTCTCCTGGGGAACCCTCACACATACTATTCCCTCATTTAGTGGATATGTTCACAAAAAAGTGAAATTTTCAAAAATTCAGAAAATTGGCTGAAAACGACTAAATATCAAGGACTCATCGGGCGAATCGCTCTGGAACTGAAATCTGAACGCTCACTGACATTTCCACTCTCTGAAAATCTGATAAACAACAGAAAAATGACTAAGTCCACAAAATATTTTTTTTTACATTTTTTCAATTTTACCCTCTTGGGATTTATATTCTACCCACAAACATTTGGAACTCTCCTGGGGACCCCTCACACATATTACTCCCTCATTTAGTGGATATGTTCACAAAAAAAGTGACATTTTCAAAAATTCAGAAAATAGGCTGTAAACGACTAAATATCAAGTACTCATCGGGCGAATCGCTCTGGAACTTTAGTCGGAACGCTCACTGACATTTCCCCTCTCTGAAAGTCTGATAAACGCCGGACAAATGACTAAGTCCAAAAAAAAATTTTTTTCAAATTTTTTCAATTTTACCCCCTTGGGATTTATATTCTACCCACACAGATTTGGAACTCTCCTGGGGAACCCTCACACATACTATTCCCTCATTTAGGGGATATTTTCACAAAAAAGTGAAATTTCCAAAAATTCTGAAAAATTGCTGAAAACGACTAAATATCAAGGACTCATCGGGCGAATCGCTCTGTAACTGAAATCGGAATGCTCACTGACATTTCCCCTCTCTGAAAGTCTGATAAACAACAGAAAAATGACTAAGTCCAAAAAAATTTTTTTTTCAAATTTTTTCAATTTTACCCCCTTGAGATTTATATTCTACCCACAAACATTTGGAACTCTCCTGGGGAACCCTCACACATACTATTCCCTCATTTAGTGGATATGTTCACAAAGAAGTGAAATTTTCAAAAATTCAGAAAATTAGCTGAAAACGACTAAATATCAAGGACTCATCGGGCGAATCGCTCTGGAACTGAAATCGGAACGCTCACTGACATTTCCCCTCTCTGAAAGTCTGATAAACGCCGGAAAAATGACTAAGTCAAAAAAAATTTTTTTTTCAAATTTTTTCAATTTTACCCCCTTGGGATTTATATTCTACCCACAAACATTTGGAACTCTCCTGGGGAACCCTCACACATACTATTCCCTCATTTAGTGGATATTTTCACAAAAAAGTGAAATTTTCAAAAATTCAGAAAATTGGCTGTAAACGACTAAATATCAAGTAGTCATCGGGCGAATCGCTCTGGAACTGAAATCGGAATTCTCACTGACATTTCCCCTCTCTGAAAGTCTGATAAACGCTGGAAAAATGACTAAGTCCAAAAAAAATTTTTTTTTACATTTTTTCAATTTTACCCTCTTGGGATTTATATTCTACCCACAAACATTAGGAACTCTCCTGGGGAACCCTCACACATACTATACCCTCATTTAGTGGATATTTTCACAAAAAAGTGAAATTTTCAAAAATTCTGAAAATTGGCTGAAAATGACTAAATATCAAGGACTCATCGGGCGAATCGCTCTGGAACTGAAATCGGAACGATCACTGACATTTCCCCTCTCTGAAAGTCTGATAAACGCCGGAAAAATGACTAAGTCAAAAAAAATTTTTTTTTCAAATTTTTTCAATTTTACCCCCTTGGGATTTATATTCTACCCACAAACATTTGGAACTCTCCTGGGGAACCCTCACACATACTATTCCCTCATTTAGTGGATATTTTCACAAAAAAGTGAAATTTTCAAAAATTCAGAAAATTGGCTGTAAACGACTAAATATCAAGTAGTCATCGGGAGAATCGCTCTGGAACTGAAATCGGAATTCTCACTGACATTTCCCCTCTCTGAAAGTCTGATAAACGCTGGAAAAATGACTAAGTCCAAAAAAAATTTTTTTTTACATTTTTTCAATTTTACCCTCTTGGGATTTATATTCTACCCACAAACATTAGGAACTCTCCTGGGGAACCCTCACACATACTATACCCTCATTTAGTGGATATTTTCACAAAAAAGTGAAATTTTCAAAAATTCTGAAAATTGGCTGAAAATGACTAAATATCAAGGACTCATCGGGCGAATCGCTCTGGAACTGAAATCGGAACGATCACTGACATTTCCCCTCTCTGAAAGTCTGATAAACGCCGGAAAAATGACTAAGTCAAAAAAAATTTTTTTTTCAAATTTTTTCAATTTTACCCCCTTGGGATTTATATTCTACCCACACACATTAGGAACTCTCCTGGGGAACCCTCACACATACTATTCCCTCATTTAGTGGATATTTTCACAAAAAAGTGAAATTTTCAAAAATTCAGAAAATTGGCTGAAAACGACTAAATATCAAGTAGTCATCGGACGAATCGCTCTGGAACTGAAATCGGAATGCTCACTGACATTTCCCCTCTCTGAAAGTCTGATAAACGCCGGAAAAATGACTAAGTCCAAAAAAAAATTTTTTTTACATTTTTTCAATTTTACCCTCTTGGGATTTATATTCTACCCACAAACATTAGGAACTCTCCTGGGGAACCCTCACACATACTATTCCCTCATTTAGTGGATATTTTCACAAAAAAGTGAAATTTTCAAAAATACAGAAAATTGGCTGTAAACGACTAAATATCAAGTAGTCATCGGGCGAATCGCTCTGGAACTGAAATCGGAATGCTCACTGACATTTCCCCTCTCTGAAAGTCTGATAAACGCCGGAAAAATGACTAAGTCCAAAAAAAAATTTTTTTACATTTTTTCAATTTTACCCTCTTGGGATTTATATTCTACCCACACACATTTGGAACTCTCCTGGGGAACCCTCACACATACCATTCCCTCATTTAGTGGATATGTTCACAAAAAAGAGAAATTTTCAGAAATTCAGAAAATAAGCTGTAATCGACTAAATAGCAAGTACTCATCGGGCGAATTGCTCTGGAACTGAAGTCGGAACGCTCACTGACATTTCCCCTCTCTGAAAGTCTGATAAACGCCGGAAAAATGACTAAGTCAAAAAAAATTTTTTTTTTACATTTTTTCAATTTTACCCCCTTGGGATTTATATTCTACCCACAAACATTTGGAACTCTCCTGGGGAACCCTCACACATACTATTCCCTCATTTAGTGGATATTTTCACAAAAAAGTGAAATTTTCAAAAATTCAGAAAATTGGCTGTAAACGACTAAATATCAAGTAGTCATCGGGCGAATCGCTCTGGAGTTGAAATCGGAATGCTCACTGACATTTCCCCTCTCTGAAAGTCTGATAAACGCCGGAAAAATGACTAAGTCCAAAAAAAAATTTTTTATTTACATTTTTTCAATTTTACCCTCTTGGGATTTATATTCTACCCACAAACATTTGGAACTCTCCTGGGGAACCCTCACACATACTATTCCCTCATTTAGTGGATATTTTCACAAAGAAGTGAAATTTTCAAAAATTCAGAAAATTGGCTGAAAACGACTAAATATCAAGGACTCATCGGGCGAATCGCTCTGGAACTGAAATCGGAACGCTCACTGACATTTCCCCTCTCTGAAAGTCTGATAAACGCCGGAAAAATGACTAAGTCAAAAAAAATTTTTTTTTCAAATTTTTTCAATTTTACCCCCTTGGGATTTATATTCTACCCACAAACATTTGGAACTCTCCTGGGGAACCCTCACACATACTATTCCCTCATTTAGTGGATATTTTCACAAAAAAGTGAAATTTTCAAAAATTCAGAAAATTGGCTGTAAACGACTAAATATCAAGTAGTCATCGGGCGAATCGCTCTGGAACTGAAATCGGAATTCTCACTGACATTTCCCCTCTCTGAAAGTCTGATAAACGCCGGAAAAATGACTAAGTCCAAAAAAAATTTTTTTTTACATTTTTTCAATTTTACCCTCTTGGGATTTATATTCTACCCACAAACATTAGGAACTCTCCTGGGGAACCCTCACACATACTATTCCCTCATTTAGTGGATATTTTCACAAAAAAGTGAAATTTTCAGAAATTCAGAAAATTGGCTGAAAACGACTAAATATCAAGGACTCATCGGGCGAATCGCTCTGGAACTGAAATCGGAACGATCACTGACATTTCCCCTCTCTGAAAGTCTGATAAACGCCGGAAAAATGACTAAGTCAAAAAAAATTTTTTTTTCAAATTTTTTCAATTTTACCCCCTTGGGATTTATATTCTACCACAAACATTTGGAACTCTCCTGGGGAACCCTCACACATACTATTCCCTCATTTAGTGGATATTTTCACAAAAAAGTGAAATTTTCAAAAATTCAGAAAATTGGCTGAAAACGACTAAATATCAAGTAGTCATCGGGCGAATCGCTCTGGAACTGAAATCGGAATGCTCACTGACATTTCCCCTCTCTGAAAGTCTGATAAACGCCGGAAAAATGACTAAGTCCAAAAAAAAATTTTTTTACATTTTTTCAATTTTACCCTCTTGGGATTTATATTCTACCCACAAACATTTGGAACTCTCCTGGGGAACCCTCACACATACCATTCCCTCATTTAGTGGATATGTTCACAAAAAAGAGAAATTTTCAGAAATTCAGAAAATAAGCTGTAATCGACTAAATAGCAAGTACTCATCGGGCGAATTGCTCTGGAACTGAAGTCGGAACGCTCACTGACATTTCCCCTCTCTGAAAGTCTGATAAACGCCGGAAAAATGACTAAGTCAAAAAAAATTTTTTTTTTACATTTTTTCAATTTTACCCCCTTGGGATTTATATTCTACCCACAAACATTTGGAACTCTCCTGGGGAACCCTCACACATACTATTCCCTCATTTAGTGGATATTTTCACAAAAAAGTGAAATTTTCAAAAATTCAGAAAATTGGCTGTAAACGACTAAATATCAAGTAGTCATCGGGCGAATCGCTCTGGAGTTGAAATCGGAATGCTCACTGACATTTCCCCTCTCTGAAAGTCTGATAAACGCCGGAAAAATGACTAAGTCCAAAAAAAAATTTTTTATTTACATTTTTTCAATTTTACCCTCTTGGGATTTATATTCTACCCACAAACATTTGGAACTCTCCTGGGGAACCCTCACACATACTATTCCCTCATTTAGTGGATATTTTCACAAAAAAGTGAAATTTTCAAAAATTCAGAAAATTGGCTGTAAACGACTAAATTTCAAGTAGTCATTGGGCGAATCACTCTGGAACTGAAGTCGGAACGCTCACTGACATTTCCCCTCTCTGAAAGTCTGATAAACGCCGGAAAAATGACTAAGTCCAAAAAAATTTTTTTTTTAAATTTTTTCAATTTTACCCTCTTGGGATTTATATTCTACCCACAAACATTTGGAACTCTCCTGGGGAACCCTCACACATACTATTCCCTCATTTAGTGGATATTTTCACAAAGAAGTGAAATTTTCAAAAATTCAGAAAATTGGCTGAAAATGACTAAATATCAAGGACTCATCGGGCGAATCGCTCTGGAACTGAAATCGGAACGCTCACTGACATTTCCCCTCTCTGAAAGTCTGATAAACGCCGGAAAAATGACTAAGTCCAAAAAAAATTTTTTTTTACATTTTTTCAATTTTACCCTCTTGGGATTTATATTCTACCCACAAACATTTGGAACTCTCCTGGGGAACCCTCACACATACTATTCCCTCATTTAGTGGATATTTTCACAAAAAAGTGAAATTTTCAAAAATTCAGAAAATTGGCTGTAAACGACTAAATATCAAGTAGTCATCGGGCGAATCGCTCTGGAACTGAAATCGGAATTCTCACTGACATTTCCCCTCTCTGAAAGTCTGATAAACGCTGGAAAAATGACTAAGTCCAAAAAAAATTTTTTTTTACATTTTTTCAATTTTACCCTCTTGGGATTTATATTCTACCCACAAACATTAGGAACTCTCCTGGGGAACCCTCACACATACTATACCCTCATTTAGTGGATATTTTCACAAAAAAGTGAAATTTTCAAAAATTCTGAAAATTGGCTGAAAATGACTAAATATCAAGGACTCATCGGGCGAATCGCTCTGGAACTGAAATCGGAACGATCACTGACATTTCCCCTCTCTGAAAGTCTGATAAACGCCGGAAAAATGACTAAGTCAAAAAAAAATTTTTTTTCAAATTTTTTCAATTTTACCCCCTTGGGATTTATATTCTACCCACACACATTAGGAACTCTCCTGGGGAACCCTCACACATACTATTCCCTCATTTAGTGGATATTTTCACAAAAAAGTGAAATTTTCAAAAATTCAGAAAATTGGCTGAAAACGACTAAATATCAAGTAGTCATCGGACGAATCGCTCTGGAACTGAAATCGGAATGCTCACTGACATTTCCCCTCTCTGAAAGTCTGATAAACGCCGGAAAAATGACTAAGTCCAAAAAAAAATTTTTTTTACATTTTTTCAATTTTACCCTCTTGGGATTTATATTCTACCCACAAACATTTGGAACTCTCCTGGGGAACCCTCACACATGCTATTTCCTCATTTAGTGGATATTTTCACAAAAAAGTGAAATTTTCAAAAATTCTGAAAATTGGCTGAAAACGACTAAATATCAAGGACTCATCGGGCGAATCGCTCTGGAACTGAAATCGGAACGCTCACTGACATTTCCCCTCTCTGAAAGTCTGATAAATGCTGGAAAAATGACTAAGTCCAAAAAAATTTTTTTTTTAAATTTTTTCAATTTTACCCCCTAGGGATTTATATTCTACCCACACACATTAGGAACTCTCCTGGGGAATCCTCACACATACTATTCCCTAATTTAGTGGATATTTTCACAAAGAAGTGAAATTTTCAAAAATTCAGAAAATTGGCTGAAAACGACTAAATATCAAGTACTCATCGGGCGAATTGCTCTGGAACTGAAGTCGGAACGCTCACTGACATTTCCCCTCTCTGAAAGTCTGATAAACGCCGGAAAAATGACTAAGTCAAAAAAAATTTTTTTTTTACATTTTTTCAATTTTACCCCCTTGGGATTTATATTCTACCCACAAACATTTGGAACTCTCCTGGGGAACCCTCACACATACTATTCCCTCATTTAGTGGATATTTTCACAAAAAAGTGAAATTTTCAAAAATTCAGAAAATTGGCTGTAAACGACTAAATATCAAGTAGTCATCGGGCGAATCGCTCTGGAACTGAAATCGGAATTCTCACTGACATTTCCCCTCTCTGAAAGTCTGATAAACGCCGGAAAAATGACTAAGTCCAAAAAAAAATTTTTTTTACATTTTTTCAATTTTACCCTGTTGGGATTTATATTCTACCCACAAACATTTGGAACTCTCCTGGGGAACCCTCACACATACTATTCCCTCATTTAGTGGATATTTTCACAAAAAAGTGAAATTTTCAAAAATTCAGAAAATTGGCTGTAAACGACTAAATTTCAAGTACTCATCGGGCGAATTTCTCTGGAACTGAAGTCGGAACGCTCACTGACATTTCCCCTCTCTGAAAGTCTGATAAACGCCGGAAAAATGACTAAGTCCCAAAAAATTTTTTTTTTACATTTTTTCAATTTTACCCTCTTGGGATTTATATTCTACCCACAAACATTAGGAACTCTCCTGGGGAACCCTCACACATACTATACCCTCATTTAGTGGATATTTTCACAAAAAAGTGAAATTTTCAAAAATTCTGAAAATTGGCTGAAAATGACTAAATATCAAGGACTCATCGGGCGAATCGCTCTGGAACTGAAATCGGAACGCTCACTGACATTTCCCCTCTCTGAAAGTCTGATAAACGCCGGAAAAATGACTAAGTCAAAAAAAATTTTTTTTTCAAATTTTTTCAATTTTACCCCCTTGGGATTTATATTCTACCCACACACATTAGGAACTCTCCTGGGGAACGCTCACACATACTATTCCCTCATTTAGTGGATATTTTCACAAAAAAGTGAAATTTTCAAAAATTCAGAAAATTGGCTGAAAACGACTAAATATCAAGTAGTCATCGGGCGAATCGCTCTGGAACTGAAATCGGAATGCTCACTGACATTTCCCCTCTCTGAAAGTCTGATAAACGCCGGAAAAATGACTAAGTCCAAAAAAAAATTTTTTTTACATTTTTTCAATTTTACCCTCTTGGGATTTATATTCTACCCACAAACATTTGGAACTCTCCTGGGGAACCCTCACACATACTATTCCCTCATTTAGTGGATATTTTCACAAAAAAGTGAAATTTTCAAAAATTCAGAAAATTGGCTGTAAACGACTAAATTTCAAGTAGTCATCGGGCGAATCGCTCTGGAACTGAAGTCGGAACGCTCACTGACATTTCCCCTCTCTGAAAGTCTGATAAACGCCGGAAAAATGACTAAGTCCAAAAAAAAATTTTTTTTACATTTTTTCAATTTTACCCTCTTGGGATTTATATTCTACCCACAAACATTTGGAACTCTCCTGGGGAACCCTCACACATGCTATTTCCTCATTTAGTGGATATTTTCACAAAAAAGTGAAATTTTCAAAAATTCAGAAAATTGGCTGAAAACGACTAAATATCAAGGACTCATCGGGCGAATCGCTCTGGAACTGAAATCGGAACGCTCACTGACATTTCCCCTCTCTGAAAGTCTGATAAACGCCGGAAAAATGACTAAGTCAAAAAAAATTTTTTTTTCAAATTTTTTCAATTTTACCCCCTTGGGATTTATATTCTACCCACAAACATTTGGAACTCTCCTGGGGAACCCTCACACATACTATTCCCTCATTTAGTGGATATTTTCACAAAAAAGTGAAATTTTCAAAAATTCAGAAAATTGGCTGTAAACGACTAAATATCAAGTACTCATCGGGCGAATTGCTCTGGAACTGAAGTCGGAACGCTCACTGACATTTCCCCTCTCTGAAAGTCTGATAAACGCCGGAAAAATGACTAAGTCAAAAAAAATTTTTTTTTTACATTTTTTCAATTTTACCCCCTTGGGATTTATATTCTACCCACAAACATTTGGAACTCTCCTGGGGAACCCTCACACATACTATTCCCTCATTTAGTGGATATTTTCACAAAAAAGTGAAATTTTCAAAAATTCAGAAAATTGGCTGTAAACGACTAAATATCAAGTAGTCATCGGGCGAATCGCTCTGGAACTGAAATCGGAATTCTCACTGACATTTCCCCTCTCTGAAAGTCTGATAAACGCCGGAAAAATGACTAAGTCCAAAAAAAAATTTTTTTTACATTTTTTCAATTTTACCCTCTTGGGATTTATATTCTACCCACAAACATTTGGAACTCTCCTGGGGAACCCTCACACATACTATTCCCTCATTTAGTGGATATTTTCACAAAAAAGTGAAATTTTCAAAAATTCAGAAAATTGGCTGTAAACGACTAAATTTCAAGTACTCATCGGGCGAATTTCTCTGGAACTGAAGTCGGAACGCTCACTGACATTTCCCCTCTCTGAAAGTCTGATAAACGCCGGAAAAATGACTAAGTCCAAAAAAAATTTTTTTTTACATTTTTTCAATTTTACCCTCTTGGGATTTATATTCTACCCACAAACATTAGGAACTCTCCTGGGGAACCCTCACACATACTATTCCCTCATTTAGTGGATATTTTCACAAAAAAGTGAAATTTTCAAAAATTCAGAAAATTGGCTGTAAACGACTAAATATCAAGTAGTCATCGGGCGAATCGCTCTGGAACTGAAATCGGAATGCTCACTGACATTTCCCCTCTCTGAAAGTCTGATAAACGCCGGAAAAATGACTAAGTCCAAAAAAAAATTTTTTTTACATTTTTTCAATTTTACCCTCTTGGGATTTATATTCTACCCACAAACATTTGGAACTCTCCTGGGGAACCCTCACACATACCATTCCCTCATTTAGTGGATATGTTCACAAAAAAGAGAAATTTTCAGAAATTCAGAAAATAAGCTGTAAACGACTAAATATCAAGTACTCATCGGGCGAATTGCTCTGGAACTGAAGTCGGAACGCTCACTGACATTTCCCCTCTCTGAAAGTCTGATAAACGCCGGAAAAATGACTAAGTCAAAAAAATTTTTTTTTTTACATTTTTTCAATTTTACCCCGTTGGGATTTATATTCTACCCACAAACATTTGGAACTCTCCTGGGGAACCCTCACACATACTATTCCCTCATTTAGTGGATATTTTCACAAAAAAGTGAAATTTTCAAAAATTCAGAAAATTGGCTGTAAATGACTAAATATCAAGTAGTCATCGGGCGAATCGCTCTGGAACTGAAATCGGAATGTTCACTGACATTTCCCCTCTCTGAAAGTCTGATAAACGCCGGAAAAATGACTAAGTCCAAAAAAAAATTTTTTTTACATTTTTTCAATTTTACCCTCTTGGGATTTATATTCTACCCACAAACATTTGGAACTCTCCTGGGGAACCCTCACACATACTATTCCCTCATTTAGTGGATATTTTCACAAAAAAGTGAAATTTTCAAAAATTCAGAAAATTGGCTGTAAACGACTAAATTTCAAGTAGTCATTGGGCGAATCACTCTGGAACTGAAGTCGGAACGCTCACTGACATTTCCCCTCTCTGAAAGTCTGATAAACGCCGGAAAAATGACTAAGTCCAAAAAAATTTTTTTTTTAAATTTTTTCAATTTTACCCTCTTGGGATTTATATTCTACCCACAAACATTTGGAACTCTCCTGGGGAACCCTCACACATACTATTCCCTCATTTAGTGGATATTTTCACAAAGAAGTGAAATTTTCAAAAATTCAGAAAATTGGCTGAAAATGACTAAATATCAAGGACTCATCGGGCGAATCGCTCTGGAACTGAAATCGGAATGCTCACTGACATTTCCCCTCTCTGAAAGTCTGATAAACGCCGGAAAAATGACTAAGTCAAAAAAAATTTTTTTTTTAAATTTTTTCAATTTTACCCCCTTGGGATTTATATTCTACCCACAAACATTTGGAACTCTCCTGGGGAACCCTCACACATACTATTCCCTCATTTAGTGGATATTTTCACAAAAAAGTGAAATTTTCAAAAATTCAGAAAATTGGCTGTAAACGACTAAATTTCAAGTACTCATCGGGCGAATTGCTCTGGAACTGAAGTCGGAACGCTCACTGACATTTCCCCTCTCTGAAAGTCTGATAAACGCCGGAAAAATGACTAAGTCAAAAAAAATTTTTTTTTCAAATTTTCTCAATTTTACCCCCTTGGGATTTATATTCTACCCACACACATTAGGAACTCTCCTGGGGAACCCTCACACATACTATTCCCTCATTTAGTGGATATTTTCACAAAAAAGTGAAATTTTCAAAAATTCAGAAAATTGGCTGAAAACGACTAAATATCAAGTAGTCATCGGGCGAATCGCTCTGGAACTGAAATCGGAATGCTCACTGACATTTCCCCTCTCTGAAAGTCTGATAAACGCCGGAAAAATGACTAAGTCCAAAAAAAAATTTTTTTTACATTTTTTCAATTTTACCCTCTTGGGATTTATATTCTACCCACAAACATTTGGAACTCTCCTGGGGAACCCTCACACATACTATTCCCTCATTTAGTGGATATTTTCACAAAAAAGTGAAATTTTCAAAAATTCAGAAAATTGGCTGTAAACGACTAAATTTCAAGTAGTCATCGGGCGAATCGCTCTGGAACTGAAGTCGGAACGCTCACTTACATTTCCCCTCTCTGAAAGTCTGATAAACGCCGGAAAAATGACTAAGTCCAAAAAAAAAATTTTTTTACATTTTTTCATTTTTACCCTCTTGGGATTTATATTCTACCCACAAACATTTGGAACTCTCCTGGGGAACCCTCACACATGCTATTTCCTCATTTAGTGGATATTTTCACAAAAAAGTGAAATTTTCAAAAATTCTGAAAATTGGCTGAAAACGACTAAATATCAAGGACTCATCGGGCGAATCGCTCTGGAACTGAAATCGGAACGCTCACTGACATTTCCCCTCTCTGAAAGTCTGATAAATGCTGGAAAAATGACTAAGTCCAAAAAAATTTTTTTTTTAAATTTTTTCAATTTTACCCCCTAGGGATTTATATTCTACCCACACACATTAGGAACTCTCCTGGGGAACCCTCACACATACTATTCCCTAATTTAGTGGATATTTTCACAAAGAAGTGAAATTTTCAAAAATTCAGAAAATTGGCTGTAAACGACTAAATATCAAGTACTCATCGGGCGAATTGCTCTGGAACTGAAGTCGGAACGCTCACTGACATTTCCCCTCTCTGAAAGTCTGATAAACGCCGGAAAAATGACTAAGTCAAAAAAATTTTTTTTTTTACATTTTTTCAATTTTACCCCGTTGGGATTTATATTCTACCCACAAACATTTGGAACTCTCTTGGGGAACCCTCACACATACTATTCCCTCATTTAGTGGATATTTTCACAAAAAAGTGAAATTTTCAAAAATTCAGAAAATTGGCTGTAAACGACTAAATATCAAGTAGTCATCGGGCGAATCGCTCTGGAACTGAAATCGGAATGCTCACTGACATTTCCCCTCTCTGAAAGTCTGATAAACGCCGGAAAAATGACTAAGTCCAAAAAAAAATTTTTTTTACATTTTTTCAATTTTACCCTCTTGGGATTTATATTCTACCCACAAACATTTGGAACTCTCCTGGGGAACCCTCACACATACTATTCCCTCATTTAGTGGATATTTTCACAAAAAAGTGAAATTTTCAAAAATTCAGAAAATTGGCTGTAAACGACTAAATTTCAAGTAGTCATTGGGCGAATCACTCTGGAACTGAAGTCGGAACGCTCACTGACATTTCCCCTCTCTGAAAGTCTGATAAACGCCGGAAAAATGACTAAGTCCAAAAAAATTTTTTTTTTAAATTTTTTCAATTTTACCCTCTTGGGATTTATATTCTACCCACAAACATTTGGAACTCTCCTGGGGAACCCTCACACATACTATTCCCTAATTTAGTGGATATTTTCACAAAGAAGTGAAATTTTCAAAAATTCTGAAAATTGGCTGAAAACGACTAAATATCAAGGACTCATCGGGCGAATCGCTCTGGAACTGAAATCGGAACGCTCACTGACATTTCCCCTCTCTGAAAGTCTGATAAACGCCGGAAAAATGACTAAGTCAAAAAAAAAATTTTTTTCAAATTTTTTCAATTTTACCCCCTTGGGATTTATATTCTACCCACAAACATTTGGAACTCTCCTGGGGAACCCTCACACATACTATTCCCTCATTTAGTGGATATTTTCACAAAAAAGTGAAATTTTCAAAAATTCAGAAAATTGGCTGTAAACGACTAAATATCAAGTACTCATCGGGCGAATTGCTCTGGAACTGAAGTCGGAACGCTCACTGACATTTCCCCTCTCTGAAAGTCTGATAAACGCCGGAAAAATGACTAAGTCAAAAAAATTTTTTTTTTTACATTTTTTCAATTTTACCCCGTTGGGATTTATATTCTACCCACAAACATTTGGAACTCTCCTGGGGAACCCTCACACATACTATTCCCTCATTTAGTGGATATTTTCACAAAAAAGTGAAATTTTTAAAAATTCAGAAAATTGGCTGTAAACGACTAAATATCAAGTAGTCATCGGGCGAATCGCTCTGGAACTGAAATCGGAATTCTCACTGACATTTCCCCTCTCTGAAAGTCTGATAAACGCCGGAAAAATGACTAAGTCCAAAAAAAAATTTTTTTTTACATTTTTTCAATTTTACCCTCTTGGGATTTATATTCTACCCACAAACATTAGGAACTCTCCTGGGGAACCCTCACACATACTATTCCCTCATTTAGTGGATATTTTCACAAAGAAGTGAAATTTTCAAAAATTCTGAAAATTGGCTGAAAACGACTAAATATCAAGGACTCATCGGGCGAATCGCTCTGGAACTGAAATCTGAACGCTCACTGACATTTCCCCTCTCTGAAAGTCTGATAAACGCCGGAAAAATGACTAAGTCAAAAAAAAAATTTTTTTCAAATTTTTTCAATTTTACCCCCTTGGGATTTATATTCTACCCACAAACATTTGGAACTCTCCTGGGGAACCCTCACACATACTATTCCCTCATTTAGTGGATATTTTCACAAAAAAGTGAAATTTTCAAAAATTCAGAAAATTGGCTGTAAACGACTAAATATCAAGTACTCATCGGGCGAATTGCTCTGGAACTGAAGTCGGAACGCTCACTGACATTTCCCCTCTCTGAAAGTCTGATAAACGCCGGAAAAATGACTAAGTCAAAAAAAATTTTTTTTTTACATTTTTTCAATTTTACCCCGTTGGGATTTATATTCTACCCACAAACATTTGGAACTCTCCTGGGGAACCCTCACACATACTATTCCCTCATTTAGTGGATATTTTCACAAAAAAGTGAAATTTTTAAAAATTCAGAAAATTGGCTGTAAACGACTAAATATCAAGTAGTCATCGGGCGAATCGCTCTGGAACTGAAATCGGAATTCTCACTGACATTTCCCCTCTCTGAAAGTCTGATAAACGCCGGAAAAATGACTAAGTCCAAAAAAAAATTTTTTTTTACATTTTTTCAATTTTACCCTCTTGGGATTTATATTCTACCCACAAACATTAGGAACTCTCCTGGGGAACCCTCACACATACTATTCCCTCATTTAGTGGATATTTTCACAAAAAAGTGAAATTTTCAAAAATTCAGAAAATTGGCTGTAAACGACTAAATATCAAGTAGTCATCGGGCGAATCGCTCTGGAACTGAAATCGGAATGCTCACTGACATTTCCCCTCTCTGAAAGTCTGATAAACACCGGAAAAATGACTAAGTCGAAAAAAAAATTTTTTTTACATTTTTTCAATTTTACCCTCTTGGGATTTATATTCTACCCACAAACATTTGGAACTCTCCTGGGGTACACTCACACATACCATTCCCTCATTTAGTGGATATGTTCACAAAAAAGAGAAATTTTCAGAAATTCAGAAAATAATCTGTAAACGACTAAATATCAAGTACTCATCGGGCGAATTGCTCTGGAACTGAAGTCGGAACGCTCACTGACATTTCCCCTCTCTGAAAGTCTGATAAACGCCGGAAAAATGACTAAGTCAAAAAAAATTTTTTTTTTACATTTTTTCAATTTTACCCCGTTGGGATTTATATTCTACCCACAAACATTTGGAACTCTCCTGGGGAACCCTCACACATACTATTCCCTCATTTAGTGGATATTTTCACAAAAAAGTGAAATTTTCAAAAATTCAGAAAATTGGCTGTAAACGACTAAATTTCAAGTAGTCATCGGGCGAATCGCTCTGGAACTGAAATCGGAACGCTCACTGACATTTCCCCTCTCTGAAAGTCTGATAAATGCTGGAAAAATGACTAAGTCAAAAAAATTTTTTTTTTTACATTTTTTCAATTTTACCCCGTTGGGATTTATATTCTACCCACAAACATTTGGAACTCTCCTGGGGAACCCTCACACATACTATTCCCTCATTTAGTGGATATTTTCACAAAAAAGTGAAATTTTCAAAAATTCAGAAAATTGGCTGTAAACGACTAAATATCAAGTAGTCATCGGGCGAATCGCTCTGGAACTGAAATCAGAATGCTCACTGACATTTCCCCTCTCTGAAAGTCTGATAAACGCCGGAAAAATGACTAAGTCCAAAAAAAATTTTTTTTTACATTTTTTCAATTTTACCCTCTTGGGATTTATATTCTACCCACAAACATTTGGAACTCTCCTGGGGAACCCTCACACATACTATTCCCTCATTTAGTGGATATTTTCACAGAAAAGTGAAATTTTCAAAAATTCAGAAAATTGGCTGTAAACGACTAAATATCAAGTAGTCATCGGGCGAATCGCTCTGGAACTGAAATCGGAATGCTCACTGACATTTCCCCTCTCTGAAAGTCTGATAAACGCCGGAAAAATGACTAAGTCCAAAAAAAAATTTTTTTTACATTTTTTCAATTTTACCCTCTTGGGATTTATATTCTACCCACAAACATTTGGAACTCTCCTGGGGAACCCTCACACATACTATTCCCTCATTTAGTGGATATTTTCACAAAAAAGTGAAATTTTCAAAAATTCAGAAAATTGGCTGTAAACGACTAAATTTCAAGTAGTCATTGGGCGAATCACTCTGGAACTGAAGTCGGAACGCTCACTGACATTTCCCCTCTCTGAAAGTCTGATAAACGCTGGAAAAATGACTAAGTCCAAAAAAATTTTTTTTTTTAATTTTTTCAATTTTACCCTCTTGGGATTTATATTCTACCCACAAACATTTGGAACTCTCCTGGGGAACCCTCACACATACTATTCCCTCATTTAGTGGATATTTTCACAAAGAAGTGAAATTTTCAAAAATTCAGAAAATTGGCTGAAAATGACTAAATATCAAGGACTCATCGGGCGAATCGCTCTGGAACTGAAATCGGAACGCTCACTGACATTTCCCCTCTCTGAAAGTCTGATAAACGCCGGAAAAATGACTAAGTCAAAAAAAAATTTTTTTTCAAATTTTTTCAATTTTACCCCCTTGGGATTTATATTCTACCCACAAACATTTGGAACTCTCCTGGGGAACCCTCACACATACTATTCCCTCATTTAGTGGATATTTTCACAAAAAAGTGAAATTTTCAAAAATTCAGAAAATTGGCTGTAAACGACTAAATTTCAAGTACTCATCGGGCGAATTGCTCTGGAACTGAAGTCGGAACGCTCACTGACATTTCCCCTCTCTGAAAGTCTGATAAACGCCGGAAAAATGACTAAGTCCAAAAAAAATTTTTTTTTAAATTTTTTCAATTTTACCCTCTTGGGATTTATATTCTACCCACAAACATTAGGAACTCTCCTGGGGAACCCTCACACATACTATACCCTCATTTAGTGGATATTTTCACAAAAAAGTGAAATTTTCAAAAATTCTGAAAATTGGCTGAAAATGACTAAATATCAAGGACTCATCGGGCGAATCGCTCTGGAACTGAAATCGGAACGCTCACTGACATTTCCCCTCTCTGAAAGTCTGATAAACGCCGGAAAAATGACTAAGTCCAAAATAAATTTTTTTTTACATTTTTTTAATTTTACCCTCTTGGGATTTATATTCTACCCACAAACATTTGGAACTCTCCTGGGGAACCCTCACACATACTATTCCCTCATTTAGTGGATATTTTCACAAAAAAGTGAAATTTTCAAAAATTCAGAAAATTGGCTGTAAACGACTAAATTTCAAGTAGTCATCGGGCGAATCGCTCTGGAACTGAAGTCGGAACGCTCACTGACATTTCCCCTCTCTGAAAGTCTGATAAACGCCGGAAAAATGACTAAGTCCAAAAAAAAATTTTTTTTACATTTTTTCAATTTTACCCTCTTGGGATTTATATTCTACCCACAAACATTTGGAACTCTCCTGGGGAACCCTCACACATGCAATTTCCTCATTTAGTGGATATTTTCACAAAAAAGTGAAATTTTCAAAAATTCTGAAAATTGGCTGAAAACGACTAAATATCAAGGACTCATCGGGCGAATCGCTCTGGAACTGAAATCGGAACGCTCACTGACATTTCCCCTCTCTGAAAGTCTGATAAATGCTGGAAAAATGACTAAGTCCAAAAAAATTTTTTTTTAAAATTTTTTCAATTTTACCCCCTAGGGATTTATATTCTACCCACACACATTAGGAACTCTCCTGGGGAACCCTCACACATACTATTCCCTAATTTAGTGGATATTTTCACAAAGAAGTGAAATTTTCAAAAATTCAGAAAATTGGCTGAAAACGACTAAATATCAAGGACTCATCGGGCGAATCGCTCTGGAACTGAAATCGGAACGCTCACTGACATTTCCCCTCTCTGAAAGTCTGATAAACGCCGGAAAAATGACTAAGTCAAAAAAAAATTTTTTTTCAAATTTTTTCAATTTTACCCCCTTGGGATTTATATTCTACCCACAAACATTTGGAACTCTCCTGGGGAACCCTCACACATACTATTCCCTCATTTAGTGGATATTTTCACAAAAAAGTGAAATTTTCAAAAATTCAGAAAATTGGCTGTAAACGACTAAATATCAAGTACTCATCGGGCGAATTGCTCTGGAACTGAAGTCGGAACGCTCACTGACATTTCCCCTCTCTGAAAGTCTGATAAACGCCGGAAAAATGACTAAGTCAAAAAAATTTTTTTTTTTACATTTTTTCAATTTTACCCTCTTGGGATTTATATTCTACCCACAAACATTAGGAACTCTCCTGGGGAACCCTCACACATACTATTCCCTCATTTAGTGGATATTTTCACAAAAAAGTGAAATTTTCAAAAATTCAGAAAATTGGCTGTAAACGACTAAATATCAAGTAGTCATCGGGCGAATCGCTCTGGAACTGAAATCGGAATGCTCACTGACATTTCCCCTCTCTGAAAGTCTGATAAACACCGGAAAAATGACTAAGTCCAAAAAAAAATTTTTTTTACATTTTTTCAATTTTACCCTCTTGGGATTTATATTCTACCCACAAACATTTGGAACTCTCCTGGGGTACACTCACACATACCATTCCCTCATTTAGTGGATATGTTCACAAAAAAGAGAAATTTTCAGAAATTCAGAAAATAATCTGTAAACGACTAAATATCAAGTACTCATCGGGCGAATTGCTCTGGAACTGAAGTCGGAACGCTCACTGACATTTCCCCTCTCTGAAAGTCTGATAAACGCCGGAAAAATGACTAAGTCAAAAAAATTTTTTTTTTTACATTTTTTCAATTTTACCCCGTTGGGATTTATATTCTACCCACAAACATTTGGAACTCTCCTGGGGAACCCTCACACATACTATTCCCTCATTTAGTGGATATTTTCACAAAAAAGTGAAATTTTCAAAAATTCAGAAAATTGGCTGTAAACGACTAAATTTCAAGTAGTCATCGGGCGAATCGCTCTGGAACTGAAATCGGAACGCTCACTGACATTTCCCCTCTCTGAAAGTCTGATAAATGCTGGAAAAATGACTAAGTCCAAAAAAATTTTTTTTTTAAATTTTTTCAATTTTACCCCCTAGGGATTTATATTCTACCCACACACATTATTAACTCTCCTGGGGAACCCTCACACATACTATTCCCTCATTTAGTGGATATTTTCACAAGAAAGTGAAATTTTCAAAAATTCAGAAAATTGGCTGAAAACGACTAAATATCAAGGACTCATCGGGCGAATCGCTCTGGAACTGAAGTCGGAACGCTCACTGACATTTTCCCTCTCTGAAAGTCTGATAAATGCTGGAAAAATGACTAAGTCCAAAAAAATTTTTTTTTGAAATTTTTTCAATTTTACCCCCTAGGGATTTATATTCTACCCACACACATTAGGAACTCTCCTGGGGAACCCTCACACATACTATTCCCTCATTTAATGGATATTTTCACAAAAAAGTGAAATTTTCAAAAATTCAGAAAATTGGCTGAAAACGACTAAATATCAAGGACTCATCGGGCGAATCGCTCTGGAACTGAAATCGGAACGCTCACTGACATTTCCCCTCTCTGAAAGTCTGATAAACGCCGGAAAAATGACTAAGTCAAAAAAAAATTTTTTTTCAAATTTTTTCAATTTTACCCCCTTGGGATTTATATTCTACCCACAAACATTTGGAACTCTCCTGGGGAACCCTCACACATACTATTCCCTCATTTAGTGGATATTTTCACAAAAAAGTGAAATTTTCAAAAATTCAGAAAATTGGCTGTAAACGACTAAATATCAAGTAGTCATCGGGCGAATCGCTCTGGAACTGAAATCGGAATGCTCACTGACATTTCCCCTCTCTGAAAGTCTGATAAACACCGGAAAAATGACTAAGTCCAAAAAAAAATTTTTTTTACATTTTTTCAATTTTACCCTCTTGGGATTTATATTCTACCCACAAACATTTGGAACTCTCCTGGGGTACACTCACACATACCATTCCCTCATTTAGTGGATATGTTCACAAAAAAGAGAAATTTTCAGAAATTCAGAAAATAAGCTGTAAACGACTAAATATCAAGTACTCATCGGGCGAATTGCTCTGGAACTGAAGTCGGAACGCTCACTGACATTTCCCCTCTCTGAAAGTCTGATAAACGCCGGAAAAATGACTAAGTCAAAAAAAATTTTTTTTTTACATTTTTTCAATTTTACCCCGTTGGGATTTATATTCTACCCACAAACATTTGGAACTCTCCTGGGGAACCCTCACACATACTATTCCCTCATTTAGTGGATATTTTCACAAAAAAGTGAAATTTTCAAAAATTCAGAAAATTGGCTGTAAACGACTAAATTTCAAGTAGTCATCGGGCGAATCGCTCTGGAACTGAAATCGGAACGCTCACTGACATTTCCCCTCTCTGAAAGTCTGATAAATGCTGGAAAAATGACTAAGTCCAAAAAAATTTTTTTTTAAAATTTTTTCAATTTTACCCCCTAGGGATTTATATTCTACCCACACACATTATTAACTCTCCTGGGGAACCCTCACACATACTATTCCCTCATTTAGTGGATATTTTCACAAAAAAGTGAAATTTTCAAAAATTCAGAAAATTGGCTGTAAACGACTAAATATCAAGTAGTCATCGGGCGAATCGCTCTGGAACTGAAATCGGAATTCTCACTGACATTTCCCCTCTCTGAAAGTCTGATAAACGCCGGAAAAATGACTAAGTCCAAAAAAAAATTTTTTTTACATTTTTTCAATTTTACCCTCTTGGGATTTATATTCTACCCACAAACATTTGGAACTCTCCTGGGGAACCCTCACACATACTATTCCCTCATTTAGTGGATATTTTCACAAAAAAGTGACATTTTCAAAAATTCAGAAAATTGGCTGTAAACGACTAAATTTCAAGTACTCATCGGGCGAATTGCTCTGGAACTGAAGTCGGAACGCTCACTGACATTTCCCCTCTCTGAAAGTCTGATAAACGCCGGAAAAATGACTAAGTCCAAAAAAAATTTTTTTTTACATTTTTTCAATTTTACCCTCTTGGGATTTATATTCTACCCACAAACATTAGGAACTCTCCTGGGGAACCCTCACACATACTATTCCCTCATTTAGTGGATATTTTCACAAAAAAGTGAAATTTTCAAAAATTCAGAAAATTGGCTGAAAACGACTAAATATCAAGGACTCATCGAGCGAATCGCTCTGGGACTGAAATCGGAACGCTCACTGACATTTCCCCTCTCTGAAAGTCTGATAAACGCCGGAAAAATGACTAAGTCAAAAAAATTTTTTTTTTCAAATTTTTTCAATTTTACCCCCTTCGGATTTATATTCTACCACAAACATTTGGAACTCTCCTGGGGAACCCTCACACATACTATTCCCTCATTTAGTGGATATTTTCACAAAAAAGTGAAATTTTCAAAAATTCAGAAAATTGGCTGTAAACGACTAAATATCAAGTAGTCATCGGGCGAATCGCTCTGGAACTGAAATCGGAATGCTCACTGACATTTCCCCTCTCTGAAAGTCTGATAAACGCCGGAAAAATGACTAAGTCCAAAAAAAAATTTTTTTTACATTTTTTCAATTTTACCCTCTTGGGATTTATATTCTACCCACAAACATTAGGAACTCTCCTGGGGAACCCTCACACATACTATTCCCTCATTTAGTGGATATTTTCACAAAAAAGTGAAATTTTCAAAAATTCAGAAAATTGGCTGTAAACGACTAAATATCAAGTAGTCATCGGGTGAATCGCTCTGGAACTGAAATCGGAATGCTCACTGACATTTCCCCTCTCTGAAAGTCTGATAAACACCGGAAAAATGATTAAGTCCAAAAAAAAATTTTTTTTACATTTTTTCAATTTTACCCTCTTGGGATTTATATTCTACCCACAAACATTTGGAACTCTCCTGGGGTACACTCACACATACCATTCCCTCATTTAGTGGATATGTTCACAAAAAAGAGAAATTTTCAGAAATTCAGAAAATAAGCTGTAAACGACTAAATATCAAGTACTCATCGGGCGAATTGCTCTGGAACTGAAGTCGGAACGCTCACTGACATTTCCCCTCTCTGAAAGTCTGATAAACGCCGGAAAAATGACTACGTCAAAAAAAATTTTTTTTTTACATTTTTTCAATTTTACCCCGTTGGGATTTATATTCTACCCACAAACATTTGGAACTCTCCTGGGGAACCCTCACACATACTATTCCCTCATTTAGTGGATATTTTCACAAAAAAGTGAAATTTTCAAAAATTCAGAAAATTGGCTGAAAACGACTAAATATCAAGGACTCATCGAGCGAATCGCTCTGGAACTGAAATCGGAACGCTCACTGACATTTCCCCTCTCTGAAAGTCTGATAAACGCCGGAAAAATGACTAAGTCAAAAAAATTTTTTTTTTCAAATTTTTTCAATTTTACCCCCTTCGGATTTATATTCTACCACAAACATTTGGAACTCTCCTGGGGAACCCTCACACATACTATTCCCTCATTTAGTGGATATTTTCACAAAAAAGTGAAATTTTCAAAAATTCAGAAAATTGGCTGTAAACGACTAAATATCAAGTAGTCATCGGGCGAATCGCTCTGGAACTGAAATCGGAATGCTCACTGACATTTCCCCTCTCTGAAAGTCTGATAAACGCCGGAAAAATGACTAAGTCCAAAAAAAAATTTTTTTTACATTTTTTCAATTTTACCCTCTTGGGATTTATATTCTACCCACAAACATTTGGAACTCTCCTGGGGAACCCTCACACATACCATTCCCTCATTTAGTGGATATGTTCACAAAAAAGAGAAATTTTCAGAAATTCAGAAAATAAGCTGTAAACGACTAAATATCAAGTACTCATCGGGCGAATTGCTCTGGAACTGAAGTCGGAACGCTCACTGACATTTCCCCTCTCTGAAAGTCTGATAAACGCCGGAAAAATGACTAAGTCAAAAAAATTTTTTTTTTTACATTTTTTCAATTTTACCCCGTTGGGATTTATATTCTACCCACAAACATTTGGAACTCTCCTGGGGAACCCTCACACATACTATTCCCTCATTTAGTGGATATTTTCACAAAAAAGTGAAATTTTCAAAAATTCAGAAAATTGGCTGTAAACGACTAAATATCAAGTAGTCATCGGGCGAATCGCTCTGGAACTGAAATCGGAACGCTCACTGACATTTCCCCTCTCTGAAAGTCTGATAAATGCTGGAAAAATGACTAAGTCCAAAAAAATTTTTTTTTAAAATTTTTTCAATTTTACCCCCTAGGGATTTATATTCTACCCAAACACATTATTAACTCTCCTGGGGAACCCTCACACATACTATTCCCTCATTTAGTGGATATTTTCACAAAAAAGTGAAATTTTCAAAAATTCAGAAAATTGGCTGAAAACGACTAAATATCAAGGACTCATCGAGCGAATCGCTCTGGAACTGAAATCGGAACGCTCACTGACATTTCCCCTCTCTGAAAGTCTGATAAACGCCGGAAAAATGACTAAGTCAAAAAAATTTTTTTTTTCAAATTTTTTCAATTTTACCCCCTTCGGATTTATATTCTACCACAAACATTTGGAACTCTCCTGGGGAACCCTCACACATACTATTCCCTCATTTAGTGGATATTTTCACAAAAAAGTGAAATTTTCAAAAATTCAGAAAATTGGCTGTAAACGACTAAATATCAAGTAGTCATCGGGCGAATCGCTCTGGAACTGAAATCGGAATGCTCACTGACATTTCCCCTCTCTGAAAGTCTGATAAACGCCGGAAAAATGACTAAGTCCAAAAAAAAATTTTTTTTACATTTTTTCAATTTTACCCTCTTGGGATTTATATTCTACCCACAAACATTAGGAACTCTCCTGGGGAACCCTCACACATACTATTCCCTCATTTAGTGGATATTTTCACAAAAAAGTGAAATTTTCAAAAATTCAGAAAATTGGCTGAAAACGACTAAATATCAAGGACTCATCGAGCGAATCGCTCTGGAACTGAAATCGGAACGCTCACTGACATTTCCCCTCTCTGAAAGTCTGATAAACGCCGGAAAAATGACTAAGTCCAAAAAATTTTTTTTTTCAAATTTTTTCAATTTTACCCCCTTCGGATTTATATTCTACCACAAACATTTGGAACTCTCCTGGGGAACCCTCACACATACTATTCCCTCATTTAGTGGATATTTTCACAAAAAAGTGAAATTTTCAAAAATTCAGAAAATTGGCTGTAAACGACTAAATATCAAGTAGTCATCGGGCGAATCGCTCTGGAACTGAAATCGGAATGCTCACTGACATTTCCCCTCTCTGAAAGTCTGATAAACGCCGGAAAAATGACTAAGTCCAAAAAAAAATTTTTTTTACATTTTTTCAATTTTACCCTCTTGGGATTTATATTCTACCCACAAACATTTGGAACTCTCCTGGGGAACCCTCACACATACCATTCCCTCATTTAGTGGATATGTTCACAAAAAAGAGAAATTTTCAGAAATTCAGAAAATAAGCTGTAAACGACTAAATATCAAGTACTCATCGGGCGAATTGCTCTGGAACTGAAGTCGGAACGCTCACTGACATTTCCCCTCTCTGAAAGTCTGTTAAACGCCGGAAAAATGACTAAGTCAAAAAAATTTTTTTTTTTACATTTTTTCATATTTACCCCCTTGGGATTTATATTCTACCCACAAACATTTGGAACTCTCCTGGGGAACCCTCACACATACTATTCCCTCATTTAGTGGATATTTTCACAAAAAAGTGAAATTTTCAAAAATTCAGAAAATTGGCTGTAAACGACTAAATATCAAGTAGTCATCGGGCGAATCGCTCTGGAACTGAAATCGGAATGCTCACTGACATTTCCCCTCTCTGAAAGTCTGATAAACGCCGGAAAAATGACTAAGTCCAAAAAAAAATTTTTTTTACATTTTTTCAATTTTACCCTCTTGGGATTTATATTCTACCCACAAACATTTGGAACTCTCCTGGGGAACCCTCACACATACCATTCCCTCATTTAGTGAATATATTCACAAAAAAGAGAAATTTTCAGAAATTCAGAAAATAAGCTGTAAACGACTAAATATCAAGTACTCATCGGGCGAATTGCTCTGGAACTGAAGTCGGAACGCTCACTGACATTTCCCCTCTCTGAAAGTCTGATAAACGCCGGAAAAATGACTAAGTCAAAAAAATTTTTTTTTTTACATTTTTTCAATTTTACCCCGTTGGGATTTATATTCTACCCACAAACATTTGGAACTCTCCTGGGGAACCCTCACACATACTATTCCCTCATTTAGTGGATATTTTCACAAAAAAGTGAAATTTTCAAAAATTCAGAAAATTGGCTGTAAACGACTAAATATCAAGTAGTCATCGGGCGAATCGCTCTGGAACTGAAATCAGAATGCTCACTGACATTTCCCCTCTCTGAAAGTCTGATAAACGCCGGAAAAATGACTAAGTCCAAAAAAAATTTTTTTTTACATTTTTTCAATTTTACCCTCTTGGGATTTATATTCTACCCACAAACATTTGGAACTCTCCTGGGGAACCCTCACACATACTATTCCCTCATTTAGTGGATATTTTCACAAAAAAGTGAAATTTTCAAAAATTCAGAAAATTGGCTGTAAACGACTAAATTTCAAGTAGTCATCGGGCGAATCGCTCTGGAACTGAAATCGGAACGCTCACTGACATTTCCCCTCTCTGAAAGTCTGATAAATGCTGGAAAAATGACTAAGTCCAAAAAAATTTTTTTTTAAAATTTTTTCAATTTTACCCCCTAGGGATTTATATTCTACCCAAACACATTATTAACTCTCCTGGGGAACCCTCACACATACTATTCCCTCATTTAGTGGATATTTTCACAAAAAAGTGAAATTTTCAAAAATTCAGAAAATTGGCTGAAAACGACTAAATATCACGGACTCATCGGGCGAATCGCTCTGGAACTGAAATCGGAACGCTCACTGACATTTTCCCTCTCTGAAAGTCTGATAAATGCTGGAAAAATGGCTAAGTCCAAAAAAATTTTTTTTTTAAATTTTTTCAATTTTACCCCCTAGGGATTTATATTCTACCCACACACATTAGGAACTCTCCTGGGGAACCCTCACACATACTATTCCCTCATTTAGTGGATATTTTCACAAAAAAGTGAAATTTTCAAAAATTCAGAAAATTGGCTGAAAACGACTAAATATCAAGGACTCATCGGGCGAATCGCTCTGGAACTGAAATCGGAACGCTCACTGACATTTCCCCTCTCTGAAAGTCTGATAAACGCCGGAAAAATGACTAAGTCAAAAAATTTTTTTTTTTTACATTTTTTCATATTTACCCCCTTGGGATTTATATTCTACCCACAAACATTTGGAACTCTCCTGGGGAACCCTCACACTTACTATTCCCTCATTTAGTGGATATTTTCACAAAAAAGTGAAATTTTCAAAAATTCAGAAAATTGGCTGTAAACGACTAAATATCAAGTAGTCATCGGGCGAATCGCTCTGGAACTTAAATCGGAATGCTCACTGACATTTCCCCTCTCTGAAAGTCTGATAAACGCCGGAAAAATGACTAAGTCCAAAAAAAATTTTTTTTTACATTTTTTCAATTTTACCCTCTTGGGATTTATATTCTACCCACAAACATTAGGAACTCTCCTGGGGAACCCTCACACATACTATTCCCTCATTTAGTGGATATTTTCACAAAAAAGTGAAATTTTCAAAAATTCAGAAAATTGGCTGTAAACGACTAAATATCAAGTAGTCATCGGGCGAATCGCTCTGGAACTGAAATCGGAATGCTCACTGACATTTCCCCTCTCTGAAAGTCTGATAAACGCCGGAAAAATGACTAAGTCCAAAAAAAAATTTTTTTTACATTTTTTCAATTTTACCCTCTTGGGATTTATATTCTACCCACAAACATTTGGAACTCTCCTGGGGAACCCTCACACATACCATTCCCTCATTTAGTGGATATGTTCACAAAAAAGAGAAATTTTCAGAAATTCAGAAAATAAGCTGTAAACGACTAAATATCAAGTACTCATCGGGCGAATTGCTCTGGAACTGAAGTCGGAACGCTCACTGACATTTCCCCTCTCTGAAAGTCTGATAAACGCCGGAAAAATGACTAAGTCCAAAAAAATTTTTTTTTAAAATTTTTTCAATTTTACCCCCTAGGGATTTATATTCTACCCACACACATTATTAACTCTCCTGGGGAACCCTCACACATACTATTCCCTCATTTAGTGGATATTTTCACAAAAAAGTGAAATTTTCAAAAATTCAGAAAATTGGCTGAAAACGACTAAATATCAAGGACTCATCGGGCGAATCGCTCTGGAACTGAAGTCGGAACGCTCACTGACATTTTCCCTCTCTGAAAGTCTGATAAATGCTGGAAAAATGGCTAAGTCCAAAAAAATTTTTTTTTAAAATTTTTTCAATTTTACCCCCTAGGGATTTATATTCTACCCACACACATTAGGAACTCTCCTGGGGAACCCTCACACAT
This sequence comes from Phyllobates terribilis, assembly GCF_046119375.1. NCBI lineage: Eukaryota > Metazoa > Chordata > Amphibia > Anura > Dendrobatidae > Phyllobates > Phyllobates terribilis. The sequence continues at coordinate 595,151,086 of NW_027362763.1, read as the reverse complement.
ACTATTCCCTCATTTAGTGGATATTTTCACAAAAAAGTGAAATTTTCAAAAATTCAGAAAATTGGCTGAAAACGACTAAATATCAAGGACTCATCGGGCGAATCGCTCTGGAACTGAAATCGGAACGCTCACTGACATTTCCCCTCTCTGAAAGTCTGATAAACGCCGGAAAAATGACTAAGTCAAAAAAAAATTTTTTTTCAAATTTTTTCAATTTTACCCCCTTGGGATTTATATTCTACCCACAAACATTTGGAACTCTCCTGGGGAACCCTCACACATACTATTCCCTCATTTAGTGGATATTTTCACAAAAAAGTGAAATTTTCAAAAATTCAGAAAATTGGCTGTAAACGACTAAATATCAAGTAGTCATCGGGCGAATCGCTCTGGAACTGAAATCGGAATGCTCACTGACATTTCCCCTCTCTGAAAGTCTGATAAACACCGGAAAAATGACTAAGTCCAAAAAAAAATTTTTTTTACATTTTTTCAATTTTACCCTCTTGGGATTTATATTCTACCCACAAACATTTGGAACTCTCCTGGGGAACCCTCACACATACTATTCCCTCATTTAGTGGATATTTTCACAAAAAAGTGAAATTTTCAAAAATTCAGAAAATTGGCTGTAAACGACTAAATTTCAAGTAGTCATCGGGCGAATCGCTCTGGAACTGAAATCGGAACGCTCACTGACATTTCCCCTCTCTGAAAGTCTGATAAATGCTGGAAAAATGACTAAGTCCAAAAAAATTTTTTTTTAAAATTTTTTCAATTTTACCCCCAAGGGATTTATATTCTACCCACACACATTATTAACTCTCCTGGGGAACCCTCACACATACTATTCCCTCATTTAGTGGATATTTTCACAAAAAAGTGAAATTTTCAAAAATTCAGAAAATTGGCTGAAAACGACTAAATATCAAGGACTCATCGGGCGAATCGCTCTGGAACTGAAATCGGAACGCTCACTGACATTTTCCCTCTCTGAAAGTCTGATAAATGCTGGAAAAATGGCTAAGTCCAAAAAAATTTTTTTTTTAAATTTTTTCAATTTTACCCCCTAGGGATTTATATTCTACCCACACACATTAGGAACTCTCCTGGGGAACCCTCACACATACTATTCCCTCATTTAGTGGATATTTTCACAAAAAAGTGAAATTTTCAAAAATTCAGAAAATTGGCTGAAAACGACTAAATATCAAGGACTCATCGGGCGAATCGCTCTGGAACTGAAATCGGAACGCTCACTGACATTTCCCCTCTCTGAAAGTCTGATAAACGCCGGAAAAATGACTAAGTCAAAAAAAAATTTTTTTTCAAATTTTTTCAATTTTACCCCCTTGGGATTTATATTCTACCCACAATCATTTGGAACTCTCCTGGGGAACCCTCACACATACTATTCCCTCATTTAGTGGATATTTTCACAAAAAAGTGAAATTTTCAAAAATTCAGAAAATTGGCTGTAAACGACTAAATATCAAGTAGTCATCGGGCGAATCGCTCTGGAACTGAAATCGGAATGCTCACTGACATTTCCCCTCTCTGAAAGTCTGATAAACACCGGAAAAATGACTAAGTCCAAAAAAAAATTTTTTTTACATTTTTTCAATTTTACCCTCTTGGGATTTATATTCTACCCACAAACATTTGGAACTCTCCTGGGGTACACTCACACATACCATTCCCTCATTTAGTGGATATGTTCACAAAAAAGAGAAATTTTCAGAAATTCAGAAAATAAGCTGTAAACGACTAAATATCAAGTACTCATCGGGCGAATTGCTCTGGAACTGAAGTCGGAACGCTCACTGACATTTCCCCTCTCTGAAAGTCTGATAAACGCCGGAAAAATGACTAAGTCAAAAAAAATTTTTTTTTTACATTTTTTCAATTTTACCCCGTTGGGATTTATATTCTACCCACAAACATTTGGAACTCTCCTGGGGAACCCTCACACATACTATTCCCTCATTTAGTGGATATTTTCACAAAAAAGTGAAATTTTCAAAAATTCAGAAAATTGGCTGTAAACGACTAAATTTCAAGTAGTCATCGGGCGAATCGCTCTGGAACTGAAATCGGAACGCTCACTGACATTTCCCCTCTCTGAAAGTCTGATAAATGCTGGAAAAATGACTAAGTCCAAAAAAATTTTTTTTTTAAATTTTTTCAATTTTACCCCCTAGGGATTTATATTCTACCCACACACATTATTAACTCTCCTGGGGAACCCTCACACATACTATTCCCTCATTTAGTGGATATTTTCACAAAAAAGTGAAATTTTCAAAAATTCAGAAAATTGGATGAAAACGACTAAATATCAAGGACTCATCGGGCGAATCGCTCTGGAACTGAAATCGGAACGCTCACTGACATTTTCCCTCTCTGAAAGTCTGATAAATGCTGGAAAAATGACTAAGTCCAAAAAAATTTTTTTTTTAAATTTTTTCAATTTTACCCCCTAGGGATTTATATTCTACCCACACACATTAGGAACTCTCCTGGGGAACCCTCACACATACTATTCCCTCATTTAGTGGATATTTTCACAAAAAAGTGAAATTTTCAAAAATTCAGAAAATTGGCTGTAAACGACTAAATATCAAGTAGTCATCGGGCGAATCGCTCTGGAACTGAAATCGGAATTCTCACTGACATTTCCCCTCTCTGAAAGTCTGATAAACGCCGGAAAAATGACTAAGTCCAAAAAAAAATTTTTTTTACATTTTTTCAATTTTACCCTCTTGGGATTTATATTCTACCCACAAACATTTGGAACTCTCCTGGGGAACCCTCACACATACTATTCCCTCATTTAGTGGATATTTTCACAAAAAAGTGACATTTTCAAAAATTCAGAAAATTGGCTGTAAACGACTAAATTTCAAGTACTCATCGGGCGAATTGCTCTGGAACTGAAGTCGGAACGCTCACTGACATTTCCCCTCTCTGAAAGTCTGATAAACGCCGGAAAAATGACTAAGTCCAAAAAAAATTTTTTTTTACATTTTTTCAATTTTACCCTCTTGGGATTTATATTCTACCCACAAACATTAGGAACTCTCCTGGGGAACCCTCACACATACTATTCCCTCATTTAGTGGATATTTTCACAAAAAAGTGAAATTTTCAAAAATTCAGAAAATTGGCTGAAAACGACTAAATATCAAGGACTCATCGGGCGAATCGCTCTGGAACTGAAATCGGAACGCTCACTGACATTTCCCCTCTCTGAAAGTCTGATAAACGCCGGAAAAATGACTAAGTCAAAAAAAATTTTTTTTTCAAATTTTTTCAATTTTACCCCCTTCGGATTTATATTCTACCACAAACATTTGGAACTCTCCTGGGGAACCCTCACACATACTATTCCCTCATTTAGTGGATATTTTCACAAAAAAGTGAAATTTTCAAAAATTCAGAAAATTGGCTGTAAACGACTAAATATCAAGTAGTCATCGGGCGAATCGCTCTGGAACTGAAATCGGAATGCTCACTGACATTTCCCCTCTCTGAAAGTCTGATAAACGCCGGAAAAATGACTAAGTCCAAAAAAAAATTTTTTTTACATTTTTTCAATTTTACCCTCTTGGGATTTATATTCTACCCACAAACATTTGGAACTCTCCTGGGGAACCCTCACACATGCTATTTCCTCATTTAGTGGATATTTTCACAAAAAAGTGAAATTTTCAAAAATTCTGAAAATTGGCTGAAAACGACTAAATATCAAGGACTCATCGGGCGAATCGCTCTGGAACTGAAATCGGAACGCTCACTGACATTTTCCCTCTCTGAAAGTCTGATAAATGCTGGAAAAATGGCTAAGTCCAAAAAAATTTTTTTTTTAAATTTTTTCAATTTTACCCCCTAGGGATTTATATTCTACCCACACACATTAGGAACTCTCCTGGGGAACCCTCACACATACTATTCCCTCATTTAGTGGATATTTTCACAAAAAAGTGAAATTTTCAAAAATTCAGAAAATTGGCTGAAAACGACTAAATATCAAGGACTCATCGGGCGAATCGCTCTGGAACTGAAATCGGAACGCTCACTGACATTTCCCCTCTCTGAAAGTCTGATAAACGCCGGAAAAATGACTAAGTCAAAAAAAAATTTTTTTTCAAATTTTTTCAATTTTACCCCCTTGGGATTTATATTCTACCCACAAACATTTGGAACTCTCCTGGGGAACACTCACACATACCATTCCCTCATTTAGTGGATATGTTCACAAAAAAGAGAAATTTTCAGAAATTCAGAAAATAAGCTGTAAACGACTAAATATCAAGTACTCATCGGGCGAATTGCTCTGGAACTGAAGTCGGAACGCTCACTGACATTTCCCCTCTCTGAAAGTCTGATAAACGCCGGAAAAATGACTAAGTCAAAAAAAATTTTTTTTTTACATTTTTTCAATTTTACCCCGTTGGGATTTATATTCTACCCACAAACATTTGGAACTCTCCTGGGGAACCCTCACACATACTATTCCCTCATTTAGTGGATATTTTCACAAAAAAGTGAAATTTTCAAAAATTCAGAAAATTGGCTGTAAACGACTAAATTTCAAGTAGTCATCGGGCGAATCGCTCTGGAACTGAAATCGGAACGCTCACTGACATTTCCCCTCTCTGAAAGTCTGATAAATGCTGGAAAAATGACTAAGTCCAAAAAAATTTTTTTTTTAAATTTTTTCAATTTTACCCCCTAGGGATTTATATTCTACCCACACACATTATTAACTCTCCTGGGGAACCCTCACACATACTATTCCCTCATTTAGTGGATATTTTCACAAAAAAGTGAAATTTTCAAAAATTCAGAAAATTGGATGAAAACGACTAAATATCAAGGACTCATCGGGCGAATCGCTCTGGAACTGAAATCGGAACGCTCACTGACATTTTCCCTCTCTGAAAGTCTGATAAATGCTGGAAAAATGACTAAGTCCAAAAAAATTTTTTTTTTAAATTTTTTCAATTTTACCCCCTAGGGATTTATATTCTACCCACACACATTAGGAACTCTCCTGGGGAACCCTCACACATACTATTCCCTCATTTAGTGGATATTTTCACAAAAAAGTGAAATTTTCAAAAATTCAGAAAATTGGCTGTAAACGACTAAATATCAAGTAGTCATCGGGCGAATCGCTCTGGAACTGAAATCGGAATTCTCACTGACATTTCCCCTCTCTGAAAGTCTGATAAACGCCGGAAAAATGACTAAGTCCAAAAAAAAATTTTTTTTACATTTTTTCAATTTTACCCTCTTGGGATTTATATTCTACCCACAAACATTTGGAACTCTCCTGGGGAACCCTCACACATACTATTCCCTCATTTAGTGGATATTTTCACAAAAAAGTGACATTTTCAAAAATTCAGAAAATTGGCTGTAAACGACTAAATTTCAAGTACTCATCGGGCGAATTGCTCTGGAACTGAAGTCGGAACGCTCACTGACATTTCCCCTCTCTGAAAGTCTGATAAACGCCGGAAAAATGACTAAGTCCAAAAAAAATTTTTTTTTACATTTTTTCAATTTTACCCTCTTGGGATTTATATTCTACCCACAAACATTAGGAACTCTCCTGGGGAACCCTCACACATACTATTCCCTCATTTAGTGGATATTTTCACAAAAAAGTGAAATTTTCAAAAATTCAGAAAATTGGCTGAAAACGACTAAATATCAAGGACTCATCGGGCGAATCGCTCTGGAACTGAAATCGGAACGCTCACTGACATTTCCCCTCTCTGAAAGTCTGATAAACGCCGGAAAAATGACTAAGTCAAAAAAAATTTTTTTTTCAAATTTTTTCAATTTTACCCCCTTCGGATTTATATTCTACCACAAACATTTGGAACTCTCCTGGGGAACCCTCACACATACTATTCCCTCATTTAGTGGATATTTTCACAAAAAAGTGAAATTTTCAAAAATTCAGAAAATTGGCTGTAAACGACTAAATATCAAGTAGTCATCGGGCGAATCGCTCTGGAACTGAAATCGGAATGCTCACTGACATTTCCCCTCTCTGAAAGTCTGATAAACGCCGGAAAAATGACTAAGTCCAAAAAAAAATTTTTTTTACATTTTTTCAATTTTACCCTCTTGGGATTTATATTCTACCCACAAACATTTGGAACTCTCCTGGGGAACCCTCACACATACCATTCCCTCATTTAGTGGATATGTTCACAAAAAAGAGAAATTTTCAGAAATTCAGAAAATAAGCTGTAAACGACTAAATATCAAGTACTCATCGGGCGAATTGCTCTGGAACTGAAGTCGGAACGCTCACTGACATTTCCCCTCTCTGAAAGTCTGATAAACGCCGGAAAAATGACTAAGTCAAAAAAAATTTTTTTTTTACATTTTTTCATATTTACCCCCTTGGGATTTATATTCTACCCACAAACATTTGGAACTCTCCTGGGGAACCCTCACACATACTATTCCCTCATTTAGTGGATATTTTCACAAAAAAGTGAAATTTTCAAAAATTCAGAAAATTGGCTGTAAACGACTAAATTTCAAGTAGTCATCGGGCGAGTCGCTCTGGAACTGAAGTCGGAACGCTCACTGACATTTCCCCTCTCTGAAAGTCTGATAAACGCCGGAAAAATGACTAAGTCCAAAAAAAAATTTTTTTTACATTTTTTCAATTTTACCCTCTTGGGATTTATATTCTACCCACAAACATTTGGAACTCTCCTGGGGAACCCTCACACATGCTATTTCCTCATTTAGTGGATATTTTCACAAAAAAGTGAAATTTTCAAAAATTCTGAAAATTGGCTGAAAACGACTAAATATCAAGGACTCATCGGGCGAATCGCTCTGGAACTGAAATCGGAACGCTCACTGACATTTTCCCTCTCTGAAAGTCTGATAAATGCTGGAAAAATGACTAAGTCCAAAAAAATTTTTTTTTTAAATTTTTTCAATTTTACCCCCTAGGGATTTATATTCTACCCACACACATTAGGAACTCTCCTGGGGAACCCTCACACATACTATTCCCTCATTTAGTGGATATTTTCACAAAAAAGTGAAATTTTAAAAAATTCAGAAAATTGGCTGAAAACGACTAAATATCAAGGACTCATCGGGCGAATCGCTCTGGAACTGAAATCGGAACGCTCACTGACATTTCCCCTCTCTGAAAGTCTGATAAACGCCGGAAAAATGACTAAGTCAAAAAAAAATTTTTTTTCAAATTTTTTCAATTTTACCCCCTTGGGATTTATATTCTACCCACAAACATTTGGAACTCTCCTGGGGAACCCTCACACATACTATTCCCTCATTTAGTGGATATTTTCACAAAAAAGTGAAATTTTCAAAAATTCAGAAAATTGGCTGTAAACGACTAAATTTCAAGTAGTCATCGGGCGAATCGCTCTGGAACTGAAATCGGAACGCTCACTGACATTTCCCCTCTCTGAAAGTCTGATAAATGCTGGAAAAATGACTAAGTCCAAAAAAATTTTTTTTTTTAATTTTTTCAATTTTACCCCCTAGGGATTTATATTCTACCCACACACATTATTAACTCTCCTGGGGAACCCTCACACATACTATTCCCTCATTTAGTGGATATTTTCACAAAAAAGTGAAATTTTCAAAAATTCAGAAAATTGGCTGTAAACGACTAAATATCAAGTAGTCATCGGGCGAATCGCTCTGGAACTGAAATCGGAATTCTCACTGACATTTCCCCTCTCTGAAAGTCTGATAAACGCCGGAAAAATGACTAAGTCCAAAAAAAAATTTTTTTTACATTTTTTCAATTTTACCCTCTTGGGATTTATATTCTACCCACAAACATTTGGAACTCTCCTGGGGAACCCTCACACATACTATTCCCTCATTTAGTGGATATTTTCACAAAAAAGTGAAATTTTCAAAAATTCAGAAAATTGGCTGTAAACGACTAAATTTCAAGTACTCATCGGGCGAATTGCTCTGGAACTGAAGTCGGAACGCTCACTGACATTTCCCCTCTCTGAAAGTCTGATAAACGCCGGAAAAATGACTAAGTCAAAAAAATTTTTTTTTTCAAATTTTTTCAATTTTACCCCCTTGGGATTTATATTCTACCCACAAACATTTGGAACTCTCCTGGGGAACCCTCACACATACTATTCCCTCATTTAGTGGATATTTTCACAAAAAAGTGAAATTTTCAAAAATTCAGAAAATTGGCTGAAAACGACTAAATATCAAGGACTCATCGGGCGAATCGCTCTGGAACTGAAATCGGAACGCTCACTGACATTTCCCCTCTCTGAAAGTCTGATAAACGCCGGAAAAATGACTAAGTCAAAAAAAATTTTTTTTTCAAATTTTTTCAATTTTACCCCCTTCGGATTTATATTCTACCACAAACATTTGGAACTCTCCTGGGGAACCCTCACACATACTATTCCCTCATTTAGTGGATATTTTCACAAAAAAGTGAAATTTTCAAAAATTCAGAAAATTGGCTGTAAACGACTAAATATCAAGTAGTCATCGGGCGAATCGCTCTGGAACTGAAATCGGAATGCTCACTGACATTTCCCCTCTCTGAAAGTCTGATAAACGCCGGAAAAATGACTAAGTCCAAAAAAAAATTTTTTTTACATTTTTTCAATTTTACCCTCTTGGGATTTATATTCTACCCACAAACATTTGGAACTCTCCTGGGGAACCCTCACACATACCATTCCCTCATTTAGTGGATATGTTCACAAAAAAGAGAAATTTTCAGAAATTCAGAAAATAAGCTGTAAACGACTAAATATCAAGTACTCATCGGGCGAATTGCTCTGGAACTGAAGTCGGAACGCTCACTGACATTTCCCCTCTCTGAAAGTCTGATAAACGCCGGAAAAATGACTAAGTCAAAAAAAATTTTTTTTTTACATTTTTTCAATTTTACCCCCTTGGGATTTATATTCTACCCACAAACATTTGGAACTCTCCTGGGGAACCCTCACACATACTATTCCCTCATTTAGTGGATATTTTCACAAAAAAGTGAAATTTTCAAAAATTCAGAAAATTGGCTGTAAACGACTAAATATCAAGTAGTCATCGGGCGAATCGCTCTGGAACTGAAATCGGAATGCTCACTGACATTTCCCCTCTCTGAAAGTCTGATAAACGCCGGAAAAATGACAGTCCAAAAAAAATTTTTTTTTACATTTTTTCAATTTTACCCTCTTGGGATTTATATTCTACCCACAAACATTTGGAACTCTCCTGGGGAACCCTCACACATACTATTCCCTCATTTAGTGGATATTTTCACAAAAAAGTGAAATTTTCAAAAATTCAGAAAATTGGCTGTAAACGACTAAATTTCAAGTAGTCATCGGGCGAATCGCTCTGGAACTGAAGTCGGAACGCTCACTGACATTTCCCCTCTCTGAAAGTCTGATAAACGCCGGAAAAATGACTAAGTCCAAAAAAAAATTTTTTTTACATTTTTTCAATTTTACCCTCTTGGGATTTATATTCTACCCACAAACATTTGGAACTCTCCTGGGGAACCCTCACACATGCTATTTCCTCATTTAGTGGATATTTTCACAAAAAAGTGAAATTTTCAAAAATTCTGAAAATTGGCTGAAAACGACTAAATATCAAGGACTCATCGGGCGAATCGCTCTGGAACTGAAATCGGAACGCTCACTGACATTTCCCCTCTCTGGAAGTCTGATAAACGCCGGAAAAATGACTAAGTCCAAAAAAAAATTTTTTTTTACATTTTTTCAATTTTACCCTCTTGGGATTTATATTCTACCCACAAACATTTGGAACTCTCCTGGGGAACCCTCACACATACTATTCCCTCATTTAGTGGATATTTTCACAAAAAAGTGAAATTTTCAAAAATTCAGAAAATTGGCTGAAAACGACTAAATTTCAAGGACTCATCGGGCGAATCGCTCTGGAACTGAAATCGGAACGCTCACTGACATTTCCCCTCTCTGAAAGTCTGATAAACGCCGGAAAAATGACTAAGTCAAAAAAAATTTTTTTTTCAAATTTTTTCAATTTTACCCCCTTGGGATTTATATTCTACCCACAAACATTTGGAACTCTCCTGGGGAACCCTCACACATACTATTCCCTCATTTAGTGGATATTTTCACAAAAAAGTGAAATTTTCAAAAATTCAGAAAATTGGCTGTAAACGACTAAATATCAAGTAGTCATCGGGCGAATCGCTCTGGAACTGAAATCGGAATGCTCACTGACATTTCCCCTCTCTGAAAGTCTGATAAACGCCGGAAAAATGACAGTCCAAAAAAAATTTTTTTTTACATTTTTTCAATTTTACCCTCTTGGGATTTATATTCTACCCACAAACATTTGGAACTCTCCTGGGGAACCCTCACACATACTATTCCCTCATTTAGTGGATATTTTCACAAAAAAGTGAAATTTTCAAAAATTCAGAAAATTGGCTGTAAACGACTAAATTTCAAGTAGTCATCGGGCGAATCGCTCTGGAACTGAAGTCGGAACGCTCACTGACATTTCCCCTCTCTGAAAGTCTGATAAACGCCGGAAAAATGACTAAGTCCAAAAAAAAATTTTTTTTACATTTTTTCAATTTTACCCTCTTGGGATTTATATTCTACCCACAAACATTTGGAACTCTCCTGGGGAACCCTCACACATGCTATTTCCTCATTTAGTGGATATTTTCACAAAAAAGTGAAATTTTCAAAAATTCTGAAAATTGGCTGAAAACGACTAAATATCAAGGACTCATCGGGCGAATCGCTCTGGAACTGAAATCGGAACGCTCACTGACATTTCCCCTCTCTGGAAGTCTGATAAACGCCGGAAAAATGACTAAGTCCAAAAAAAAATTTTTTTTTACATTTTTTCAATTTTACCCTCTTGGGATTTATATTCTACCCACAAACATTTGGAACTCTCCTGGGGAACCCTCACACATACTATTCCCTCATTTAGTGGATATTTTCACAAAAAAGTGAAATTTTCAAAAATTCAGAAAATTGGCTGAAAACGACTAAATTTCAAGGACTCATCGGGCGAATCGCTCTGGAACTGAAATCGGAACGCTCACTGACATTTCCCCTCTCTGAAAGTCTGATAAACGCCGGAAAAATGACTAAGTCAAAAAAAATTTTTTTTTCAAATTTTTTCAATTTTACCCCCTTGGGATTTATATTCTACCCACAAACATTTGGAACTCTCCTGGGGAACCCTCACACATACTATTCCCTCATTTAGTGGATATTTTCACAAAAAAGTAAAATTTTCAAAAATTCAGAAAATTGGCTGAAAACGACTAAATCTCATTGGGCGAATCGCTCTGGAACTGAAATAGGAACGCTCACTGACATTTCCCCTCTCTGAAAGTCTGATAAATGCCGGAAAAATGACTAAGTCCAAAAAAATTTTTTTTTCAATTTTACCCCCTTGGGATTTATATTCTACCCACACACATTTTGAACTCTCCTGGGGAACCCTCACACATACTATTCCCTCATTTAGTGGATATATTCACAAAAAAGTGAAATTTTCAAAAATTCAGAAAATTGGCTGAAAACGACTAAATATCAAGGACTCATCGGGCGAATCGCTCTGGAACTGAAATCGGAACTCTCACTGACATTACCCCTCTCTGAAAGTCTGATAAACGCCAGAAAAATGACTAAGTCCAAAAAAAATTTTGTTTTAAAATTTTTTCAATTTTACCCCCTTGGGATTTATATTCTACCCACAAACATTTGGAACTCTCCTTGGGAACCCTCACACATACTATTCCCTCATTTAGTGGATATGTTCACAAAAAAGTAAAATTTTCAAAAATTCAGAAAAGTGGCTGTAAACGACTAAATATCAAGGACTCATCGGGCGAATCGCTCTGGAACTGAAGTCGGAACGCTCACTGACATTTCCCCTCTCTGAAAGTTTGATAAACGCCGGAAAAATGACTAAGTCCAAAAAAAATTTTTTTTCAAATTTTTTCAATTTTACCCCCTTGGGTCTTATATTCTACCCACACACATTTTGAACTCTCATGGGGAACCCTCACACATGCTATTCCCTCATTTAGTGGATATTTTCACAAAAAAGTAAAATTTTCAAAAATTCAGAAAATTGGCTGAAAACGACTAAATATCAAGGACTCATCGGGCGAATCGCTCTGGAACTGAAATCGGAACGCTCACTGACATTTCCCCTCTCTGAAAGTCTGATAAATGCCGGAAAAATGACTAAGTCCAAAAAAATTTTGTTTTAAATTTTTCAGTTTTACCCCCTTGGGATTTATATTCTACCCACAAACATTTGGAACTCTCCTGGGGAACCCTCACACATACTATTCCCTCATTTAGTGGATATTTTCACAAAAAAGTGAAATTTTCAAAAATTCTGAAAATTGGCAGAAAACGACTGAATATCAAGGACTCACTGGGCGAATCGCTCTGGAATTGAAATCGGAACGTTCACTGACATTTCCCCTCTCTGAAAGTCTGATAAATGCCGGAAAAATGACTAAGTCCCAAAAAATTTTTTTTTAACATTTTTTCAATTTTACCCCCGTGGGATTTATTTTCTACCCACAAACATTTGGCACTCTCCTGGGGAACCCTCACACATACTATTCCCTCATTTAGTGGATATGTTCACAAAAAAGTGAAATTTTCAAAAATTCAGAAAAGTGGCTGTAAACGACTAAATATCAAGGACTCATAGGGCGAATCGCTCTGGAACTGAAGTCGGAACGCTCACTGACATTTCCCCTCTCTGAAAGTTTGATAAACGCCGGAAAAATGACTAAGTCCAAAAAAAATTTTTTTTTAAATTTTTTCAATTTTACCCCCTTGGGATTTATATTCTACCCACACACATTTTGAACTCTCATGGGGAACCCTCACACATAATATTCCCTCATTTAGTGGATATTTTCACAAAAAAGTAAAATTTTCAAAAATTCAGAAAATTGGCTGAAAACGACTAAATCTCATCGGGCGAATCGCTCTGGAACTGAAGTCGGAACGCTCACTGACATTTCCCCTCTCTGAAAGTCTGATAAACACCGGAAAAATGACTTATTCCCAAAAAAATTTTTTTTTAAATTTTTTCAATTTTACCCCCTTGGGATTTATATTCTACCCACACACATTTGGAACTCTCCTGGGGAACCCTCACACATACTATTTCCTCATTTAGTGGATATTTTCACAAAAAAGTGAAATTTTCAAAAATTCAGAAAATTGGCTGTAAATGACTAAATATCAAGTACTCATCGGGCGAATCGCTCTGGAATTGAAGTCGGAATGCTCATTGACATTTCCCCTCTCTGAAAGTCTGATAAACGCCGGAAAAATGACTAAGCCCAAAAAATATTTTTTTTTTAATTTTTTCAATTTTACCCCGTTGGGATTTATATTCTACCCACACACATTTGGAACTTTACTGGGGAACCCTCACACATACTATTCCCTCATTTAGTGGATATTTTCACAAAAATGTGAAATTTTCAAAAGTTCAGAAAATTGGCTGAAAACGACTAAATATCAAGGACTCATCGGGCGAATCGCTCTGGAACTGAAGTCGGAACGCTCACTGACATTTCCCATCTCTGAAAGATTGATAAACGCCGGAAAAATGACTAAGTCCAAAAAAAATTTTTTTTCAAATTTTTTCAATTTTACCCCCTTGGGATTTATATTCTACCCACTCACATTTGGAACTTTACTGGGGAACCCTCACACATACTATTCCCTCATTTAGTGGATATTTTCACAAAAAAGTAAAATTTTCAAAAATTCAGAAAATTGTCTGAAAACGACTAAATATCAAGGACTCATCGGGCGAATCGCTCTGGAACTGAAATCGGAACGCTCACTGACATTTCCCCTCTCTGAAAGTCTGATAAACGCCGGAAAAATGACTAAGTCCAAAAAAATTTTGTTTTAAATTTTTCAGTTTTACCCCCTTGGGATTTATATTCTACCCACAAACATTTGGAACTCTCCTGGGGAACCCTCACACATACTGTTCCCTCATTTAGTGGATATTTTCACAAAAAAGTGAAATTTTCAAAAATTCTGAAAATTGGCAGAAAACGACTGAATATCAAGGACTCACTGGCGAATCGCTCTGGAATTGAAATCGGAACGTTCACTGACATTTCCCCTCTCTGAAAGTCTGATAAATGCCGGAAAAATGACTAAGTCCCAAAAAATTTTTTTTTAACATTTTTTCAATTTTACCCCCGTGGGATTTATTTTCTACCCACAAACATTTGGAACTCTCCTGGGGAACCCTCACACATACTATTCCCTCATTTAGTGGATATGTTCACAAAAAAGTGAAATTTTCAAAAATTCAGAAAAGTGGCTGTAAACGACTAAATATCAAGGACTCATAGGGCGAATCGCTCTGGAACTGAAGTCGGAACGCTCACTGACATTTCCCCTCTCTGAAAGTTTGATAAACGCCGGAAAAATGACTAAGTCCAAAAAAAATTTTTTTTTAAATTTTTTCAATTTTACCCCCTTGGGATTTATATTCTACCCACACACATTTTGAACTCTCATGGGGAACCCTCACACATAATATTCCCTCATTTAGTGGATATTTTCACAAAAAAGTAAAATTTTCAAAAATTCAGAAAATTGGCTGTAAACGACTAAATCTGATCGGGCGAATCGCTCTGGAACTGAAATCGGAATGCTCACTGACATTTCCCCTCTCTGAAAGTCTGATAATCGCCGGAAAATTGAATAAGTCAAAAAAAATATTTTTTTCACATTTTTTCAATTTTACCCCCTTGGGATTTATATTCTACCCACAAACATTTGGAACTCTCCTGTGGTACCCTCACACATACTATTCCCTCAATCAGTGGATATGTTCACAAAAAAGTGAAATTTTCAAAAATTCAGAAAATTGGCTGTAAACGACTAAATATCAAGTACTCATCGGGCGAATCGCTCTGGAACTGAAGTCGGAACGCTCAGTGACGTTTCCCCTCTCTGAAAGTCTGATAAACGCCGGAAAAATGACTAAGCCCCCCAAAAATTTTTTTTTACATTTTTTCAATTTTACCCCCTTGGGATTTATATTCTACCCACACACATTTGGAACTTTACTGGGGAACCCTCACACATACTATTCCCTCATTTAGTGGATATTTTCACAAAAAAGTGAAATTTTCAAAAATTCAGAAAATTGGCTGAAAACGACTAAATATCAAGGACTCATCGGGCGAATCGCTCTGGAACTGAAATCGGAACGCTCACTGACATTTCCCCTCTCTGAAAGTCTGATAAACGCTGGAAAAATGACTAAGTCAAAAAAATTTTTTTTTTCACATTTTTTCAATTTTACCCCCTTAGGATTTATATTCTACCCACAAACATTTGGAACTCTCCTGGGGAACCCTCACACATACTATTCCCTCATTTAGTGGATATGTTCACAAAAAAGTGAAATTTTCAAAATTTCAGAAAATTGGCTGTAAATGACTAAATATCAAGTACTCATCGGGCGAATCGCTCTGGAACTGAAGTCGGAACGCTCACTGACGTTTCCCCTCTCTGAAAGTCTGATAAACGCCGGAAAAATGACTAAGCCCCCCAAAAATTTTTTTTTACATTTTTTCAATTTTACCCCCTTGGGATTTATATTCTACCCACACACATTTGGAACTTTACTGGGGAACCCTCACACATACTATTCCCTCATTTAGTGGATATTTTCACAAAAAAGTGAAATTTTCAAAAATTCAGAAAATTGGCTGAAAACGACTAAATATCAAGGACTCATCGGGCGAATCGCTCTGGAACTGAAGTCGGAACGCTCACTGACATTTCCCCTCTCTGAAAGTTTGATAAACGCCAGAAAAATGACTAAGTCCAAAAAAAATTTTTTTTCAAATTTTTTCAATTTTACCCCCGTGGGATTTATATTCTACCCACAAACATTTGGAACTCTCCGGGGGAACCCTCACACATTCACACATACTATTCCCTCATTTAGTGGATATGTTCACAAAAAAGTAAAATTTTCAAAAATTCGGAAAATTTGCTGTAAACGACTAAATATCAAGTACTCATCGGGCGAATCGCTCTGGAACTGAAGTCGGAACGCTCACTGACATTTCCCCTCTCTGAAAGTCTGATAAATGCCGGAAAAATGACTAAGTCCAAAAAAAATATTTTTTCAAATTTTTTCAATTTTACCCCCTTGGGATTTATATTCTACCCACACACATTTGGAACTCTCCTGGGGAACCCTCACACATACTATTCCCTCATTTAGTGGATATTTTCACAAAAAAGTGAAATTTTCAAAAATTCAGAAAATTGGCTGAAAACAACTAAATATCAAGGACTCATCGGGCGAATCGCTCTGGAACTGAAGTCGGAACGCTCACTGACATTTCCCCTCTCTGAAAGTCTGATAAACGCCAGAAAAATGACTAAGTCGAAAAAAAATATTTTTTCAAATTTTTTCAATTTTACCCCCTTGGGATTTATATTCTACCCACACACATTTGGAACTCTCCTGGGGAACCCTCACACATACTTTTCCCTCATTTAGTGGATATTTTCACAAAAAAGTCAAATTTTCAAAAATTCAGAAAATTGTCTGAAAACGACTAAATATCAAGGACTCATCGGGCGAATCGCTCTGGAACTGAAATCGGAACGCTCACTGACATTTCTCCTCTCTGAAAGTCTGATAAACGCCGGAAAAATGACTAAGTCCAAAAAAAATTTTTTTTTACATTTTTTCAATTTTACACCCTTGATATTTATATTCTACCCAGACACATTTGGTACTCTCCTGGGGAACCCTCACACATACTATTCCCTCATTTAGTGGATATGTTCACAAAAAAGTGAAATTTTCAAAAATTCAGAAAATTTGCGGTAAACGACTAAATATCAAGTACTCATCGGGCGAATCGCTCTGGAACTGAAGTCGGAACGCTCACTGACATTTCCCGTCTCTGAAAGTCTGATAAACGCCGGAAAAATGACTAAGTCGAAAAAAAATTTTTTTTAAATTTTTTCAATTTTACCCCCTTGGGATTTATATTCTACCCACACACATTTGGAACTCTCCTGGGGAACCCTCACACATACTATTCCCTCATTTAGTGGATATTTTCACAAAAAAGTGAAATTTTCAAAAATTCAGAAAATTGGCTGAAAACAACTAAATATCAAGGACTCATCGGGCGAATCGCTCTAGAACTGAAATCGGAATGCTCACTGACATGTCCCCTCTTTGAAAGTCTGATAAATGCCGGAAAAATGACTTAGTCCCCAAAAAATTTTTTTTTCAATTTTTTCAATTTTACCCCCGTGGGATTTATATTCTACCCACAAACATTTGGAACTCTCCTGGGGAACGCTCACACATACTATTCCCTCATTTAGTGGATATGTTCACAAAAAAGTGAAATTTTCAAAAATTCAGAAAATTTGCTGTAAACGACTTAATATCAAGTACTCATTGGGCGAATCGCTCTGGAACTGAAGTCGGAACGCTCACTGACATTTCCCCACTCTGAAAGTCTGATAAACGCCGGAAAAATGACTAAGTCCAAAAAAAATATTTTTTCAACTTTTTTCAATTTTACCCCCTTGGGATTTATATTCTACCCACACACATTTGGAACTCTCCTGGGGAACCCTCACACATACTATTCCCTCATTTAGTGGATATTTTCACAAAAAAGTGAAATTTTCAAAAATTCGGAAAATTGTCTGAAAACGACTAAATATCAAGGACTCATCGGGCGAATTGCTCTGGAACTGAAATCGGAACGCTCACTGACATTTCCCCTCTCTGAAAGTCTGATAATCGCCGGAAAATTGACTAAGTCAAAAAAAATATTTTTTTCACATTTTTTCAATTTTACCCCCTTGGGATTTATATTCTACCCACAAACATTTGGAACTCTCCTGTGGTACCCTCACACATACTATTCCCTCAATCAGTGGATATGTTCACAAAAAAGTGAAATTTTCAAAAATTCAGAAAATTGGCTGTAAACGACTAAATATCAAGTACTCATCGGGCGAATCGCTCTGGAACTGAAGTCGGAACGCTCAGTGACGTTTCCCCTCTCTGAAAGTCTGATAAACGCCGGAAAAATGACTAAGCCCCCAAAAAATTTTTTTTTACATTTTTTCAATTTTACCCCCTTGGGATTTATATTCTACCCACACACATTTGGAACTTTACTGGGGAACCCTCACACATACTATTCCCTCATTTAGTGGATATTTTCACAAAAAAGTGAAATTTTCAAAAATTCAGAAAATTGGCTGAAAACGACTAAATATCAAGGACTCATCGGGCGAATCGCTCTGGAACTGAAATCGGAACGCTCACTGACATTTCCCCTCTCTGAAAGTCTGATAAACGCTGGAAAAATGACTAAGTCAAAAAAATTTTTCTTTTCACATTTTTTCAATTTTACCCCCTTAGGATTTATATTCTACCCACAAACATTTGGAACTCTCCTGGGGAACCCTCACACATACTATTCCCTCATTTAGTGGATATGTTCACAAAAAAGTGAAATTTTCAAAAATTCAGAAAATTGGCTGTAAATGACTAAATATCAAGTACTCATCGGGCGAATCGCTCTGGAACTGAAGTCGGAACGCTCACTGACGTTTCCCCTCTCTGAAAGTCTGATAAACGCCGGAAAAATGACTAAGCCCCCAAAAAATTTTTTTTTACATTTTTTCAATTTTACCCCCTTGGGATTTATATTCTACCCACACACATTTGGAACTTTACTGGGGAACCCTCACACATACTATTCCCTCATTTAGTGGATATTTTCACAAAAAAGTGAAATTTTCAAAAATTCAGAAAATTGGCTGAAAACGACTAAATATCAAGGACTCATCGGGCGAATCGCTCTGGAACTGAAGTCGGAACGCTCACTGACATTTCCCCTCTCTGAAAGTCTGATAAACGCCGGAAAAATGGCTAAGTCCAAAAAAAAATTTTTTTCAAATTTTTTCAATTTTACCCCCTTGGGATTTATATTCTACCCACACACATTTGGAACTCTCCTGGGGAACCCTCACGCATACTATTCCCTCATTTAGTGGATATTTTCACAAAAAAGTGAAATTTTCAAAAATTCAGAAAATTGGCTGAAAACAACTAAATATCAAGGACTTATCGGGCGAATCGCTCTAGAACTGAAATCGGAACGCTCACTGACATGTCCCCTCTTTGAAAGTCTGATAAATGCTGGAAAAATGACAGTCCAAAAAAAATTTTTTTTTCAATTTTTTCAATTTTACCCCCGTGGGATTTATATTCTACCCACAAACATTTGGAACTCTCCTGGGGAACGCTCACACATACTATTCCCTCATTTAGTGGATATGTTCACAAAAAAGTGAAATTTTCAAAAATTCTGAAAATTGGCTGTAAACGACTAAATATCAAGTACTCATCGGGCGAATCGCTCTGGAACTGAAGTCGGAACGCTCACTGACATTTCCCCTCTCTGAAAGTCTGATAAACGCCGGAAAAATGACTAAGTCCAAAAAAAATTTTTTTTTACATTTTTTCAATTTTACCCCCTTGGGATTTATATTCTACCCACACACATTTGGAACTCTCCTGGGGAACCCTCACACATACTATTCCCTCATTTAGTGGATATTTTCACAAAAAAGTAAAATTTTCAAAAATTCAGAAAATTGGCGGTAAACGACTAAATATCAAGTACTCATCTGGCGAATCGCTCTGGAACTGAAGTTGGAACGCTCACTGACATTTCCCCTCTCTGAAAGTCTGATAAATGCTGGAAAAATGACTAAGTCCCAAAAAATTTTTTTTTTTACATTTTTTAAATTTTACCCCCGTGGGATTTATATTCTGTCCACAAACATTTGGAACTCTCCTGAGGTACCCTCACACATACTATTCCCTCATTCAGTGGATATGTTCACAAAAAAGTGAAATTTTCAAAAATTCAGAAAATTGGCTGTAAACGACTAAATATCAAGTACTCATCGGGCGAATCGCTCTGGAACTGAAGTCGGAACGCTGACTGACATTTCCCCTCTCTGAAAGTCTGATAAACGCTGGAAAAATGACTAAGTCAAAAAAAATTTTTTTTTCACATTTTTTCAATTTTACCCCCTTAGGATTTATATTCTACCCACAAACATTTGGAACTCTCCTGGGGAACCCTCACACATACTATTCCCTCATTTAGTGGATATGTTCACAAAAAAGTGAAATTTTCAAAAATTCAGAAAATTGGCTGTAAATGACTAAATATCATGTACTCATCGGGAGAATCGCTCTGGAACTGAAATTGGAACGCTCACTGACATTTCCCCTCTCTGAAAGTCTGATAAACGCCGGAAAAATAACTAAGTCCAAAAAAAATTTTTTTTTATATTTTTTCAATTTTACCCCCTTGGGATTTATATTCTACCCACACAGATTTGGAACTCTCCTGGGGAACCCTCACACATACTATTCCCTCATTTAGTGGATATTTTCACAAAAAAGTGAAATTTTAAAAAATTCAGAAAATTGGCTGAAAACGACTAAATATCAAGGACTCATTGGGCGAATCACTCTGGAACTGAAATTGGAATGCTGACTGACATTTCCCCTCTCTGAAAGTCTGATAAACGCCGGAAAAATGACTAAGTTAAAAAAAAAATTTTTTTCAAATTTTTTCAATTTTATCCCCTTGGGATTTATATTCTACCCACAAACATTTGGAACTCTCCTCAGGAACCCTCACACATACTATTCCCTCATTTAGTGGATATGTTCACAAAAAAGTAAAATTTTCAAAAATTCGGAAAATTTGCTGTAAACGACTAAATATCAAGTACTCATCGGGCGAATCGCTCTGGAACTGAAGTCGGAACGCTCACTGACATTTCCCCTCTCTGAAAGTCTGATAAATGCCGGAAAAATGACTAAGTCCAAAAAAAATATTTTTTCAAATTTTTTCAATTTTACCCCCTTGGGATTTATATTCTACCCACACACATTTGGAACTCTCCTGGGGAACCCTCACACATACTATTCCCTCATTTAGTGGATATTTTCACAAAAAAGTGAAATTTTCAAAAATTCAGAAAATTGGCTGAAAACAACTAAATATCAAGGACTCATCGGGCGAATTGCTCTGGAACTGAAGTCGGAACGCTCACTGACATTTCCCCTCTCTGAAAGTCTGATAAACGCCAGAAAAATGACTAAGTCGAAAAAAAATATTTTTTCAAATTTTTTCAATTTTACCCCCTTGGGATTTATATTCTACCCACACACATTTGGAACTCTCCTGGGGAACCCTCACACATACTTTTCCCTCATTTAGTGGATATTTTCACAAAAAAGTCAAATTTTCAAAAATTCAGAAAATTGTCTGAAAACGACTAAATATCAAGGACTCATCGGGCGAATCGCTCTGGAACTGAAATCGGAACGCTCACTGACATTTCTCCTCTCTGAAAGTCTGATAAACGCCGGAAAAATGACTAAGTCCAAAATAAATTTTTTTTTACATTTTTTCAATTTTACACCCTTGATATTTATATTCTACCCAGACACATTTGGTACTCTCCTGGGGAACCCTCACACATACTATTCCCTCATTTAGTGGATATGTTCACAAAAAAGTGAAATTTTCAAAAATTCAGAAAATTTGCGGTAAACGACTAAATATCAAGTACTCATCGGGCGAATCGCTCTGGAACTGAAGTCGGAACGCTCACTGACATTTCCCGTCTCTGAAAGTCTGATAAACGCCGGAAAAATGACTAAGTCGAAAAAAAATTTTTTTTAAATTTTTTCAATTTTACCCCCTTGGGATTTATATTCTACCCACACACATTTGGAACTCTCCTGGGGAACCCTCACACATACTATTCCCTCATTTAGTGGATATTTTCACAAAAAAGTGAAATTTTCAAAAATTCAGAAAATTGGCTGAAAACAACTAAATATCAAGGACTCATCGGGCGAATCGCTCTAGAACTGAAATCGGAATGCTCACTGACATGTCCCCTCTTTGAAAGTCTGATAAATGCCGGAAAAATGACTTAGTCCCAAAAAAATTTTTTTTTCAATTTTTTCAATTTTACCCCCGTGGGATTTATATTCTACCCACAAACATTTGGAACTCTCCTGGGGAACGCTCACACATACTATTCCCTCATTTAGTGGATATGTTCACAAAAAAGTGAAATTTTCAAAAATTCAGAAAATTTGCTGTAAACGACTTAATATCAAGTACTCATTGGGCGAATCGCTCTGGAACTGAAGTCGGAACGCTCACTGACATTTCCCCACTCTGAAAGTCTGATAAACGCCGGAAAAATGACTAAGTCCAAAAAAATTTTTTTTTCAAATTTTTTCAATTTTACCCCCTTGGGATTTATATTCTACCCACACACATTTGGAAATCTCCTGGGGATCCCTCACACATACTATTCCCTCATTTAGTGGATATTTTCACAAAAAAGTGAAATTTTCAAAGATTCAGAAAATTGGCTGTAAACGACTAAATATCAAGTACTCCTCGGGCGAATCGCTCTGGAACTGAAGTCGGAACGCTCACTGACATTTCCCCTCTCTGAAAGTCTGATAAACGCCGGAAAAATGACAGTCCAAAAAAAAAATTTTTTCAAATTTTTTCAATTTTACCACCTTGGGATTTATATTCTACCCACACACATTTGGAACTCCCCTGGGGAACCCTCACACATACTATTCCCTCATTTAGTGGATATTTTCACAAAAAAGTAAAATTTTCAAAAATTCAGAAAATTGGCTGAAAACGACCAAATATCAAGGACTCATCGGGCGAATCGCTCTGGAACTGAAATCGGAACGCTCACTGACATATCCCCTCTCTGAAAGTCTGATAAACGCCGGAAAAATGACTAAGTCCCAAAAAAAATTTTTTTTCACATTTTTTTCAATTTTACCCCCTTGGGATTTATATTCTACCCACACACATTTGGAACTCTCCTGGGGAACCCTCACACATACTAATCCCTCATTTGGTGGATATTTTCACAAAAAAGTAAAATTTTCAAAAATTCAGAAAATTGGCTGAAAATGACTAAATATCAAGGACTCATCGGGCGAATCGCTCTGAAACTGAAATCGGAACGCTCACTGACATTTCCCCTCTCTTAAAGTCTGATAAATGCCGGAAAAATGACTAAGTCCAAAAAAAAAATTTTTTTTTAAATTTTTTCAATTTTACCCCCGTGGGATTTATATTCTACCCACAAACATTTGGAACTCTCCTGGCGAACCCTCACACATACTATTCCCTCATTTAGTGGATGTGTTCACAAAAAAGTGAAATTTTCAAAAATTCAGAAAATTGGCTGTAAACGACTAAGTATCAAGTACTCATTGGGCGAATCGCTCTGGAACTGAAGTCGGAACGCTCACTGACATTTCCCCTCTCTGAAAGTCTGATAAACGCCGGAAAAATGACTAAGTCAAAAAAATAATTTTTTTCATATGTTTTCAATTTTACCCCCATGGGATTTATATTCTACCCACAAACATTTGAAACACTCCTGGGGAACCCTCACACATACTATTCCCTCATTTAGTGGATATGTTCGCAAAAAAGTGAAATTTTCAAAAATTCAGAAAAGTGGCTGTAAACGACTAAATATCAAGTACTCATCGGGCGAATCGCTCTGGAACTGAAGTCGGAATGCTCACTGACATTTCCCCTCTCTGAAAGTCTGATAAACGCCGGAAAAATGACTAAGTCCAAAAAAAAATTTTTTTCAAATTTTTTCAATTTTACCCCCTTGGGATTTATATTCTACCCACACACATTTGGAACTCTCCTGGGGAACCCTCACACATACTATTCCCTCATTTAGTGGATATTTTCACAAAAAAGTGAAATTTTCAAAGATTCAGAAAATTGGCTGTAAACGACAAAATATCAAGTACTCATCGGGCAAATCGCTCTGGAACTGAATTCGGAACGCTCACTGACATTTCCCCTCTCTGAAAGTCTGATAAACGCCGGAAAAATGACTAAGTCCAAAAAAATTTTTTTTTACATTTTTTCAATTTTACCCCCGTGGGATTTATATTCTACCCACAAACATTTGGAACTCTCCTGGGGAACCCTCACACATACTATTCCCTCATTTAGAGGATATTTTCACAAAAAAGTGAAATTTTCAAAGATTCAGAAAATTGGCTGTAAACGACTAAATATCAAGTACTCATCGGGCAAATCGCTCTGGAACTGAAGTCGGAACGCTCACTGACATTTCCCCTCTCTGAAAGTCTGATAAACGCCGGAAAAATGACAGTCGAAAAAAAAAAATTTTTCAAATTTTTTCAATTTTACCACCTTGGGATTTATATTCTACCCACACACATTTGGAACTCCCCTGCGGAACCCTCACACATACTATTCCCTCATTTAGTGGATATTTTCACAAAAAAGTTAAATTTTCAAAAATTCAGAAAATTGGCTGTAAACGACTAAATATCAAGTACTCATTGGGCGAATCGCTCTGGAACTGAAGTCGGAGCGCTCACTGACATTTCCCCTTTCTGAAAGTCTGATAAACACTGGAAAAATGACTAAGTCCAAAAAAAATTTTTTTTTCATATTTTTTTCAATTTTACCGCCTTGGGATTTATATTCTACCCACACACATTTGGAACTCTCCTGGGGAACCCTCACACATACTAATCCCTCATTTGGTGGATATTTTCACAAAAAAGTGAAATTTTCAAAAATTCAGAAAATTGGCTGAAAACGACTAAATATCAAGGACTCATCGGGCGAATCGCTCTGGAACTGAAATCGGAACGCTCACTGACATTTCCCCTGTCTGAAAGTCTGATAAATGACGGAAAAATGACTAAGTCCAAAAAAAAATTTTTTTTTACATTTTTTCAATTTTACCCCCGTGGGATTTATATTCTACCCACAAACATTTGGAACTCTCCTGGCGAACCCTCACACATACTATTCCCTCATTTAGTGGATGTGTTCACAAAAAAGTGAAATTTTCAAAAATTCAGAAAATTGGCTGAAAACGACTAAATATCAAAAACTCATCGGCGAATCACTCTGGAACTGAAATCGGAATGCTCACTGACATTTCCTCTCTGAAAGTCAGATAAACGCCGGAAAAATGACTAAGTCCAAAAAAAATTTTTTTTAAACTTTTTTTAATTTTTTCCCCCTTGGGATATATATTCTACCCACACACATTTGGAACTTTCATGGGGTACCCTCACACATATTGATCCCTCATTTAGCGGATATTTTCACAAAAAAGTGAAATTTTCAAAAATTCAGAAAATTGGCTGAAAACGACTAAATATCAAGGACTCATCGGGCGAATCGCTCTGGAACTGAAATTGGAATGCTCACTGACATCTACCCTCTCTGAAAGTCTGGTAAACGCCGGAAAAATGACTAAGTCCAAAAAAAATTTTTTTTCAACTTTTTTTCAATTTTACCCCGTTGGGATATATATTCTACCCACACACATTTGGAACTCTCCTGGCGTACCCTCACACATATTATTCCCTCATTTAGCGAATATTTTCACAAAAAAGTGAAATTTTCAAAAATTCTGAAAATTACCTGAAAACGATTAAATATCAAGGACTCATCGGGCGAATCGCTCTGGAACTGAAATCGGAACACTCACTGACATTTCCCCTCTCTGAAACTCTTATAAACGCCTGAAAAATGACTGAGACCAAAAAAAAATTTTTTTCACATTTTTTCAATTTTTCCCCCGTGGGATTTATATTCTACCCACACACATTTGGAACTCTCCTGGGTTACCCTCACACATATTATTCTCTCATTTAGCGGATATTTTCACAATAAAGTGAAATTTTCAAAAATTCTGAAAATTGTCTGAAAACGGTTTAATATCAAGGACTCTTCGGGAGAATCGCTCAGGAACTGAAATCGGAAGCTCACTGACATTTCTCCTCTCTGAAAGTCTGATAAACGCTGGAAAAATGACTATGTCCAAAAAAAAAATATTTTTCAACTTTTTTCAATTTTACCCCCGTGGGATTTATATTCTACCCACACACATTTGGAACTCTCCTGTGGTACCCTCACACATATTATTCCCTGATTTAGCAGATATTTTCTCAAAAAAGTGAAATTTTCAAAAATTCAGAAAACTGGCTGAAAACGACTAAATATCAAGGACTCATCGGGCGAATCACTCTGGAACTGAAATCGGAATGCTCACTGACATTTACCCTCTTTTAAAGTCTGATAAACGCCGGAAAAATGACCAAGTCCAAAAAAATATATTTTTCAACTTTTTTCAATTTTACCCCCGTGGGATTTATATTCTACCCACACAAAAGATTTACAACAGGTTTTTTCCACGTTCAGTTTGGCCTGCAGCAGCAGGTCTTTTCCAGTGGCACCACGAGGAGGAACGGACTCACCCCCATACACTGCTTAGTCATCTTCTGCTTATAATTTAGATAATATCTTTTGCTCTGATTTTTAGTCTTATACTTAATGTTCTTCCGCTTTTTGTTCTGCAGCTTCTTGTACTTCTGCTTCTTGGTTTTCTGTCTCTTGTTCTTCTGTATCTTGGTGGTTGTCTTCTTGTTCTTTGTCCTCTTGGTCAACTTCTTCAGGGTCATCTTCTTGGTCTTCTTCGGAGTGGTCTTCAGGGTCGTCATCTTCAGGGTCGTCGTCTTCAGGGTCGTCGTCTTCGGGGTCCTCGTCTTCTTCGGGTTGGTCTTCAGGGTCGTCGTCTTCAGGGTCGTCATCTTTGGGGTCATCGTCTTTGGGGTCCTCGTCTACTTCGGGGTGGTCTTCAGGGTCCTCGTCTTCGGGGTCCTCGTCTTCTTCGGGGTGGTCTTCAGGGTCGTCTTCAGGGTTGTCGTCTTCAGGGTCCTCGTCTTCTTCGGAGTGGTCTTCAAGGTCCTCGTCTTCAGGGTCCTCATCTTCGGGTCCTCGTCTTCTTCAGGTTGGTCTTCAGGGTCCTCATCTTCAGGGTCCTCGTCAGGGAGATCCAGAGTGATTGCTAAGAACCATTTCAAAAAGCTTGAACTTGGAAATGTAGCAGAAGCTACAAGAAGGCTGAGGAACTGCCGAGAACCAGCTAATGGTACTGGAACCCAGATGGGTAGCAGAAGGTACAAGAGCCAATGGAACTACTGAGGACCAGCTGACGGTACTGGAACTCGGTTACTAAGCAGGAGGTACCTGTGCCAGAAAGCACTACCAAGGACCAGCAGACGTTGGTGGAACTTGGATACCGAGAAGGAGGCACCTAAGCCAAAGGCACTGCCGAGAACCAGCTGACGGTACTGGAACCCGGATGGGTAGCAGAAGGTACCCATGAAAAAAAAAGTTGCAAGGCCGCGAGCTGGCCGCAGTTACCGAAACCAACAGTCCTACAGGGGGTGCTTGTCTTATTGGCACTATGGAACCAGCCTTCATTGCCAGATCCCGCAGCCCACATAGGAGTCACCTAAACTGCAGGCACCATAGAGTCGGCTAACCCGACCGCAACACGACAGGACAACGCATTGGAGGCAAAGTGACGTTGACACTACACGGAAACAGCTGGCGTGCTGGAACCAGGCTGGGCAGGAGGGAGTACCCGTGCCAAAGACACTGCCGAGAACCAGCTGACGGTACTGGAACCCGGATGGGTAGCAGAAGGTACAAGAGCCAATGGAACTACTGAAGACCAGCTGACGGTACTTGAACTCGGTTACTAAGCAGGAGGTACCTGTGCCAGAAAGCACTGCCAAGGACCAGCAGACGCTGGTGGAACTTGGATACCGAGAAGGAGGCACCTAAGCCAAAGGCACTGCCGAGAACCAGCTGACGGTACTGGAACCCAGATGGGTAGTATAAGGTACAAGAGCAAATGGAACTACCGAGGACCAGCTGATGGTACTGGAACCCGGATGGTCAGCAGAAGGTACAAGAGCCAATGGAGCTACCGAGGACCAGCTGATGGTTCTGGAACTCGGTTATTAAGCAGGAGGTACCTGTGCCAGAAAGCACTACCAAGGACCAGCAGACATTGGTGGAACTTGGATACCGCGAAGGAGGCACCTAAGCCAAAGGCACTGCCGAGAACCAGCTGATGGTACTGGATCCCGGATGGGTAGCAGAAGGTACCCATGTAAAAAAAAAGTTGCAAGGCCGCGAGACGGCCGCAGCTACCAACACCCACAGTCCTACAGGTGGTGCTTGTCCTATTGGCACTATGGAACCAGCCTTCATTGCTAGATCCCGCAGCCCACATAGGAGTCACCTAAACTGCAGGCACCATAGAGTCGGCTAACCCGACCGCAACACGACAGGACAACGCATTGGAGGCAAAGTGACGTTGACACTACCCAGAAACAGCTGGCGTGCTGGAACCAGGCTGGGCAGGAGGGAGTGCCCATGCCAAAGACACTGCTGAGAACCAGCTGATGGTACTGGAACCCGGGTGGGTAGCAGAAGGTACAAGAGCCAATGGAACTACCGAGGACCAGCTGACGGTACTGGAACTCGGTTACTAAGCAGGAAGTACCTGTGCCAGAAAGCACTACCAAGGACCAGCAGACGTTGGTAGAACTTGGATACCGCGAAGGAGGCACCAAAGCCAAAGGCACTGCCGAGAACCAGCTGACAGTATTGAAACTCGGATGGGTAACAGAAGGTACCCATAAAAAAAAAGTTGCAAGGCTGCGAGCCGGCCGCAGTTACCGAAACCCACAGTCCTACAGGGGGTGCTTGTCTTATTGGCACTATGGAACCAGCCTTCATTGCCAATCCCGCAGCCCACATAGGAGTCACCTAAACTGGGGGGACCATAGAGTCAGCTAACCCGACTGCAACACGACAGGACAACGTATTGGAGGCAAAGAGACGTTGACACTACCCGGAAACAGCTGGCGTGCTGGAACCAGGCTAGGCAGAAGGGAGTACCCGTGCCAAAGACACTGCCGAGAACCAGCTGACGGTACTGGAACCCGGATGGGTAGCAGAAGGTACAAGAGCCAATGGAACTATGTAAAACCAGTTGACGGTCCTGGAACTCGGTTACTAAGCAGGAGGTACCTGTGCCAGAAAGCACTACCAAGGACCAGCAGACGTTGGTGGAAATTGGATACCGAGAAGGAGGCACCTAAGCCAAAGTCACTGCCGAGAACTAGCTGACGGTACTGGCACCCGGATGGGTAGTAGAAGGTACAAGAGCAAATGGAACTACTGAGAACCAGCTGACGGTACTGGAACCCGGATGGGTAGCAGAAGGTACAAGAGCCAATGGAACTACCGAGGACCAGCTGATGGTACTGGAACTCGGTTACTAAGCAGGGGGTACCTGTGCCAGAAAGCACTACCAAGGACCAGCAGACGTTGGTGGAACTTGGATACCGAGAAGAAGGCACCTAAGCCAAAGGAACTGCCGAGAACCAGCTGACAGTACTGGAACTCGGATGGGTAACAGAAGGTACCCATAAAAAAAAAGTTGCAAGGCCGCGAGCCGGCTGCAGTTACCGAAACCCACAGTCCTACAGGGGTTGCTTGTCCTATTGGCACTATGGAACCAGCCTTCATTGCCAGATCCCGCAGCCCACATAGGAGTCACCTAAACTGCAGGCACCATAGAGTCGGCTAACACGACCGCAGCACGACAGGACAACGCATTGGAGGCAAAGTGACGTTGACACTACTCGGAAACAGCTGGCATGCTGGAGCCAGGCTGGGCAGGAGGGAGTACCCGTGCCAAAGACACTGCTGGGAAACAGCTGGTGGTGCTGGAACCCAGGGAAAATACTAAAAACAGAGTGGAGCCAGAGGCGTAATTGGAGCAACTTTAAAATCTGTAGTAGTGTGAATGTGGACAGAGCAGGAGAATTTGCCGGACACACAGGAGGGGAACAGCTGACGTTACTGAACCCCAATAACACTGGAGCAAGCGTTGACTGTGCAGACGGCACTTCTGAGCAGCAACTAGCGGTATTGGAGCCCAGGGTAAATACTAAAAACAGAGGAGCCAGAGGTGTAATTGGAGCAAGTTTTAAATCAGTAGTACAGTGGAACTCTCCTGGGGTACCCACACATATTATTCCCTCATTTAGCAGATATTTTCACAAAAAAGAAAAATTTTCAAAAATTCTGAAAATTGTCTGAAAACGACTAAATATCAAGGACTCATTGGGCGAATCGCTCTGGAACTGAAATCGGAATGCTCACTGACATTTCCCCTCTCTGAAAATCTGATAAACGCCGGAAAAATGACTAAGTTCAAAATAAAATTCTTTTCAACTTTTTTCTATTTTACCCCCGTGGGATATATATTCTACCAACACACATTTGGAACTCTCCTGGGGTACCCACACATATTACTCCCTCATTTAGCGGATATTTTCACAAAAAAGTGAAATTTTCAAAAATTCAGAAAATTGGCTGAAAACGACTAAATATCAAGGACTCTTTGGGCGAATCACTCTGGAACTGAAATCGGAATGCTCACTGACATTTCTCCTCTCTGAAAGTCTGATAAACGCCGGAAAAATGACTAAGTCCAAAATAAAATTCTTTTCAACTATTTTCAATTTTACACCCGCGGGATATATATTCTACCCACACACATTTGGAAATATCCTGCGGTACCCTCACACATATTATTCCCTCATTTAGCAGATATTTTCACAAAAAAGTGAAATTTTCAAAAATTCAGATAATTGGCTGAAAACGACTAAATATCAAGGACTCATTGGGCGAATCGCTCTGGAACTGAAATCGGAATGCTCACTGACATTTCCCCTCTCTCAAAGTCTGATAAACGCCGGAAAAATGAGTAAAGTCCAAAATAAAATTCTTTTCGACAATTTTCAATTTTACCCCAGTGGGATATATATTCTACCCACACACATTTGGATCTCTCCTGGTGTACCCTCACACATATTATTCCCTCATTTAGCGGATATTTTCACAAAAATGTGAAATTTTCAAAAATTCTGAAAATTGTCTGAAAACGACTAAATATCAAGGACTCATTGGGCGAATCGCTCTGGAACTGAAATCGGAATGCTCACTGACATTTCCCCTCTCTGAGAGTCTGATAAACACCGGAAAAATGACTAAGTCCAAAATAAAATTCTTTTCAACAATTTTCAATTTTACCCCCGTGGGATATATATTCTACCCACACACATTTGGAACTATCCTGGGGTACCCTCACACATATTATTCCCTCATTTAGCAGATATTTTCACAAAAAAGTGAAATTTTCAAAAATTCAGAAAATTGGCTGAAAACGACTAAATATCAAGGACTCACTGGGCGAATCGCTCTGGA
Source organism: Phyllobates terribilis (assembly GCF_046119375.1). Taxonomy (NCBI): domain Eukaryota; kingdom Metazoa; phylum Chordata; class Amphibia; order Anura; family Dendrobatidae; genus Phyllobates; species Phyllobates terribilis. The sequence continues at coordinate 595,119,681 of NW_027362763.1, read as the reverse complement.
ACTGAAATCGCAATGCTCACTGACATTTCCCCTCTCTGAAAATCTGATAAACGCCAGAAAAATGACTAAGTCCAAAAAAAAAATTTTTTCAACTTTTTTCAATTTTACCCCCGTGGGATATATATTCTACCCACACACATTTGGAACTCTCCTGGGGTACCCTCACACATATTATTGCCTCATTTAGCGGATATTTTCTCAAAAAAGTGAAATTTTCAAAAATTCAGAAAATTGGCTGAAAACGACTAAATATCAAGGACTCATTGGGTGAATCGCTGTGGAACTGAAATCGGAATGCTCACTGACATTTCCCCTCTCTAAAAGTCTGATTAACGCCGGAAAAATTACTAAGTCCAAAAAAAAAATGTTTCAACTTTTTTCAATTTTACCCCCGTGGGATATATATTCTTCCCAAACACATTTGGAACTCTCCTGGGGTACCCTCACACATATTATTCCCTCATTTAGCGGATATTTTCACAAAAATGTGAAATTTTCGAAAATTGGCTGAAAACGACTAAATATCAAGGAATCATTGGGCGAATCGCTCTGGAACTGAAATCGGAATGCTCACTGACATTTCCCCTCACTGAGAGTCTGATAAACGCCGGAAGAATGACTAAGTCCAAAATAAAATTCTTTTCAACAATTTTCATTTTTACCCCCGTGGGATATATATTCTACCCACACACATTTGGAACTATCCTGGGTTACCCTCACACATATTACTCCCTCATTTAGCAGATATTTTCACAAAAAAGTGAAATTTTCAAAAATTCAGAAAATTGGCTGAAAACTACTAAATATCAAGGACTCATTGGGCGAATCCCTCTGGAACTGAAATCGGAACGCTCACTGAAATTTCTCCTCTCTGAAAGTCTGATAAATGCCGGAAAAATGACGAAGTCGAAAAAAAAATTTTTTAAACTTTTTTAAATTTTACCCCCGTGGGATCTATATTCTACCCACACACATTTGGAACTGTCCTGCAGTACCCTCACACATATTATTCCCTCATTTAGCAGATATTTTCACAAAAAAGTAAAATTTTCAAAAATTTAGAAAATTGGCTGAAAACGACTAAATATCAAGGACTCATTGAGCGAATCGCTCTGGAACTGAAATCGGAATGCTCACAGACATTTCCCCTCTCTGAAAGTCTGATAAACGCCGGAAAAATGACTAAGTCCAAAATAAAATTCTTTTCAACTATTTTCAATTTTACACCCGCGGGATATATATTCTACCCACACACATTTGGAAATATCCTGCGGTACCCTCACACATATTATTCCCTCATTTAGCAGATATTTTCACAAAAAAGTGAAATTTTCAAAAATTCAGATAATTGGCTGAAAACGACTAAATATCAAGGACTCATTGGGCGAATCGCTCTGGAACTGAAATCGGAATGCTCACTGACATTTCCCCTCTCTCAAAGTCTGATAAACGCCGGAAAAATGACTAAGTCCAAAAAAAAAATTTTTTCAACTTTTTTCAATTTTACCCCCGTGGGATATATATTCTACCCACACACATTTGGAACTCTCCTGGGGTACCCTCACAAATATTATTCCCTCATTTAGCGGATATTTTCACAAAAAAGTGAAATTTTCAAAAATTCAGAAAATTGGCTGAAAACGACTAAATATCAAGGACTCATCAGGCGAAAGGCTCTGGAACTGAAATCGGAATGTTCACTGACATTTCCCCTCTCTTATAGTCTGATAAACGGTGGAAAAATGACTAAGTCCAAAAAAAATTTTTTTAAACTTTTTTCAATTTTACCCCTGTGGGATATATATTCTACCCACACACATTTGGAATTCTCCTGGTCTACCATCACACATATTATTCCCTCATTTAGCGGATATTTTCTCAAAAAAGTGAAATTTTCAAAAATTCAGAAAATTGGTTGAAAACGACAAAATATCAAGGACTCATTGGGCGAATCGCTCTGGAACTGAAATTGGAATGCTCACTGACATTTCCCATATCTGAAAGTCTGATAAATACAGGAAAAATGACTAAGTTCAAAAAAAAAAATTTTTCACCTTTCTTCAATTTTACCACCATGGGATATATATTCTACCCACACACATTTGGAACTCTCCTGGGGTACCCTCACACATATTATTCTCTCATTTAGTGGATATTTTCACAAAAAAGTGAAATTTTAAAAAATTCAGAAAATTGGCTAAAATGACTAAATATCAAGGACTCATTGGGCGAATCGCTCTGGAACTGAAATTGGAATGCTCACTGACATTTCCCCTCTCTGAAAGTCTGATAAACACCGGAAAAATGACTAAGTTCAAAAAAAAAAAATTTTCAATTTTTTTCAATTTTACCCCCGTGGGATATATATTCTACCCACACACATTTGGAACTCTCCTGGGGTACCCACACATATTATTCCCTCATTTAGCGGATATTTTCACAAAAAAGTAAAATTTTCAAAAATTCAGAAAATTGGCTGAAAACAACAAAATATCAAGGACTCATCGGGCGAATCGCTCTGGAACTGAAATCGGAATGCTCACTGACATTTCCCCTCCCTGAAAGTCTGATAAACGGTGGAAAATTGACTATGTCCAAGAAAAATTTTTTTTCAACTTTTTTCAATTTTACGCCCGTGATACATATATTCTACCCACACACATTTGGAACTCTCCTGGGGTACCCACACATATTATTACCTCATTTAGCGGATATTTTCACAAAGAAGTGAAATTTTCAAAAACTCTGAAAATTGGCTGAAAACGACAAAATATCAAGGACTCATTGGGCGAATCGCTCTGGAACTGAAATCGGAACGCTCACTGAAATTTCCCCTCTCTGAAAGTCTGATAAATGCCGGAAAAATGACTAAGTCCAAAATAAAATTCTTTTCAACTTTTTTCAATTTTACCCCCGTGGGATCTATATTCTACCCACACACATTTGGAACTCTCCTGGGGTACCCACACATATTATTCCCTCAATTAGCGGATATTTTGACAAAAAAAGTGAAATTTTTGAAAATTGGCTGAAAATGACTAAATATAAAGGACTCAACGGGCGAATCGCTCTGGAGCTGAAATCATAACACTCACTGACATTAACCCTCTCTGAAAGTCTGATAAACGCCTGAAAAATGACTAATTCCAAAATAAAATTCTTTTCAACTTTTTTCAATTTTACCCCCATCGGATATATATTCTACCAACACACATTTGGAACTCTCCTGGGGTACCCACACATATTATTCCCTCATTTAGCGGATATTTTCACAAAAAAGTGAAATTTTTAAAAATTCACAAAACTGGCTGAAAACGACTAAATATCAAGGAATTATTGGGCGAATCACTCTGGAACTGAAATCGGAATGCTCACTGACACTTCCCCTCTCTGAAAGTCTGATAAACGCCGGAAAAATGACTAAGTCCAAAATAAAATTCTTTTCAACAATTTTCAATTTTACCCCCGTGGGATATATATTCTACTCACACACATTTGGAACTATCCTGGTGCACCCTCACACATATTATTCCCTCATTTAGCAGATATATACACAAAAATGTGAAATTTTAAAAAATTCTGAAAATTGTCTGAAAACGACTAAATATCAAGGACTCATTGGGCGAATCGCTCTGGAACTGAAATCGGAAGGCTCACTGACATTTCCCCTCTCTTATAGTCTGATAAACGGTGGAAAAATGACTAAGTCCAAAATATTCTTTTCAACTATTTTCAATTTTACCCCCGTGGGATATATATTCTACCCACACACATTTGGAACTATCCTGCGGTACCCTCACACATACTATTCCCTCATTTAGCAGATATTTTCACAAAAATGTGAAATTTTAAAAAATTCTGAAAATTGTCTGAAAACGACTAAATATCAAGGACTCATTGGGCGAATCGCTCTGGAACTGAAATCGGAAGGCTCACTGACATTTCCCCTCTCTGAAAGTCTGATAAACGCCGGAAAAATGACTAAGTCCAAAATAAAATTCTTTTCAACAATTTTCAATTTTACCCCAGTGGGATATACATTCTACTCACACACATTTGGAACTATCCTGGTGCACCCTCACACATATTATTCCCTCATTTAGCAGATATATACACAAAAATGTGAAATTTTAAAAAATTCTGAAAATTGTCTGAAAACGACTAAATATCAAGGACTCATTGGGCGAATCGCTCTGGAACTGAAATCGGAAGGCTCACTGACATTTCCCCTCTCTTATAGTCTGATAAACGGTGGAAAAATGACTAAGTCCAAAATAATATTCTTTTCAACTATTTTCAATTTTACCCCCGTGGGATATATATTCTACCCACACACATTTGGAACTATCCTGCGGTACCCTCACACATATTATTCTCTCATTTAGCAGATATTTTCACAAAAATGTGAAATTTTAAAACATTCTGAAAATTGTCTGAAAACGACTAAATATCAAGGACTCATTGGGCGAATCGCTCTGGAACTGAAATCGGAAGGCTCACTGGCATTTCCCCTCTCTGAAAGTATGATAAACGCCGGAAAAATGACTAAGTCCAAAATAAAATTCTTTTCAACAATTTTCAATTTTACCCCCGTGGGATCTATATTCTACCCACACACATTTGGAACTCTCCTGGGGTACCCACACATATTATTCCCTCAATTAGCGGATATTTTCACAAAAAAAGTGAAATTTTTGAAAATTGGCTGAAAATGACTAAATATCAAGGACTCATGGGGCGAATCGCTCTGGAACTGAAATCGGAATGCTCACTGACATTTCCCCTCTTTTAGTCTGATAAACACCGGAAAAATGACTAAGTTAAAAAAAAAAAAAAATTTTAACTTTTTTCAATTTTACCACCGTGGGATATATATTCTACCCACACACATTTGGAACTCTCCTGGGGTACCCACACATATTATTCCCTCATTTAGCGGATATTTTCACAAAAAAGGGAAATTTTCAAAAATTCAGAAAATTGGCTGAAAACGACTAAATATCAAGGACTCATCGTGCGAATCGCTCTGGAACTGAAATCGGAATGCTCACTGACATTTCCCCTCTCCGAAAGTCTGATAAATGCCGGAAAAATGACTAAGTCCAAAAAAAAAAATTTTTCAACTTTTTTCAATTTTTCCCCCGTGAGATATATATTCTACCCAAACACATTTGGAACTATCATGTGGTACCCTCACACATATTATTCCCTCATTTAGTGGATATTTTCACAAAAAAGTGAAATTTTAAAAAATTCAGAAAATTGGCTGAAAGCGACTAAATATCAAGGACTCATTGGGCGAATCGCTCTGGAACTGAAATCGGATTGCTCACTGACACTTCCTATCTCTGAAAGTCTGATAAACACCGGAAAAATGACTAAGTCCAAAAAAAAATTTTTTCAACTCTTTTCAATTTTACCCCCGTGGCATATATATTCTACCCACACACATTTGGAGCTCTCCTGTTGTACCCTCACACATATTATTCCCTCATTTAGTGGATATTTTCACAAAAAAGTGAAATTTTCAAAAATTCAGAAAATTGGCTGAAAACGACTAAATATCAAGGACTCATTGGGTGAATCGCTCTGAAACTGAAATCGGAATGGTCACTGACATTTCCCCTCTCTGAAAGTTTGATAAACACCGGAAAAATGACTAAGTCCAAAAAAAAAAATTTTCAACTCTTTTCAATTTTACCCCCGTGGGATATATATTCTACCCACACACATTTGGAACTCTCCTGGGGTACCCTCACACATATTATTCCCATTTATAGGATATTTTCACAAAAAAGTGACATTTTCAAAAATTCAGAAAATTGGCTGAAAACGACTAAATATCAAGGAATCATTGGGTGAATCGCTCTGGAACTGAAATCGTAACACTCACTGACCTTTCCCTTCTCTGAAAGTCTGATAAACACCGGAAAAATGACTAAGTCCAAAAAAAAATTATTTACAACTTTTTTCAATTTTACCCCCGTGGGATATATATTCTACCCACACACATTTGGAACTCTCCTGGGGTACCCTCACACATATTATTACCTCATTTAGCGGATATTTTTACAAAAAAGTGAAATTTTTGAAAATTGGCTGAAAACGACTAAATATCAAGAACTCATTGGGCGAATCGCTCTGGAACTGAAGTCGGAGCGCTCACTGACATTTCCCCTTTCTGAAAGTCTGATAAACACTGGAAAAATGACTAAGTCCAAAAAAAATTTTTTTTTCACATTTTTTTCAATTTTACCGCCTTGGGATTTATATTCTACCCACACACATTTGGAACTCTCCTGGGGAACCCTCACACATACTAATCCCTCATTTGGTGGATATTTTCACAAAAAAGTGAAATTTTCAAAAATTCAGAAAATTGGCTGAAAACGACTAAATATCAAGGACTCATCGGGCGAATCGCTCTGGAACTGAAATCGGAACGCTCACTGACATTTCCCCTGTCTGAAAGTCTGATAAATGACGGAAAAATGACTAAGTCCAAAAAAAAATTTTTTTTTACATTTTTTCAATTTTACCCCCGTGGGATTTATATTCTACCCACAAACATTTGGAACTCTCCTGGCGAACCCGCACACATACTATTCCCTCATTTAGTGGATGTGTTCACAAAAAAGTGAAATTTTCAAAAATTCAGAAAATTGGCTGAAAACGACTAAATATCAAAAACTCATCGGCGAATCACTCTGGAACTGAAATCAGAATGCTCACTGACATTTCCTCTCTGAAAGTCAGATAAACGCCGGAAAAATGACTAAGTCCAAAATAAAATTCTTTTCAACAATTTTCAATTTTACCCCCGTGGGATATATATTCTACCCACACACATTTGGAACTATCCTGGGGTACCCTCACACATATTATTCCCTCATTTAGCAGATATTTTCACAAAAATGTGAAATTTTCAAAAATTCTGAAAATTGTCTGAAAACGACTAAATATCAAGGACTCATTGGGCGAATCGCTCTGGAACTGAAATCGGAATGCTCACTGACATTTCCCCTCTCTGAGAGTCTGATAAACACCGGAAAAATGACTAAGTCCAAAATAAAATTCTTTTCAACAATTTTCAATTTTACCCCCGTGGGATATATATTCTACCCACACACATTTGGAACTATCCTGGGGTACCCTCACACATATTATTCCCTCATTTAGCAGATATTTTCACAAAAAAGTGAAATTTTCAAAAATTCAGAAAATTGGCTGAAAACGACTAAATATCAAGGACTCACTGGGCGAATCGCTCTGGAACTGAAATCGCAATGCTCACTGACATTTCCCCTCTCTGAAAATCTGATAAACGCCGGAAAAATGACTAAGTCCAAAAAAAAAATTTTTTCAACTTTTTTCAATTTTACCCCCGTGGGATATATATTCTACCCACACACATTTGGAACTCTCCTGGGGTACCCTCACACATATTATTGCCTCATTTAGCGGATATTTTCTCAAAAAAGTGAAATTTTCAAAAATTCAGAAAATTGGCTGAAAACGACTAAATATCAAGGACTCATTGGGTGAATCGCTGTGGAACTGAAATCGGAATGCTCACTGACATTTCCCCTCTCTAAAAGTCTGATTAACGCCGGAAAAATTACTAAGTCCAAAAAAAAAATGTTTCAACTTTTTTCAATTTTACCCCCGTGGGATATATATTCTTCCCAAACACATTTGGAACTCTCCTGGGGTACCCTCACACATATTATTCCCTCATTTAGCGGATATTTTCACAAAAATGTGAAATTTTCGAAAATTGGCTGAAAACGACTAAATATCAAGGAATCATTGGGCGAATCGCTCTGGAACTGAAATCGGAATGCTCACTGACATTTCCCCTCACTGAGAGTCTGATAAACGCCGGAAGAATGACTAAGTCCAAAATAAAATTCTTTTCAACAATTTTCATTTTTACCCCCGTGGGATATATATTCTACCCACACACATTTGGAACTATCCTGGGTTACCCTCACACATATTACTCCCTCATTTAGCAGATATTTTCACAAAAAAGTGAAATTTTCAAAAATTCAGAAAATTGGCTGAAAACTACTAAATATCAAGGACTCATTGGGCGAATCCCTCTGGAACTGAAATCGGAACGCTCACTGAAATTTCTCCTCTCTGAAAGTCTGATAAATGCCGGAAAAATGACGAAGTCGAAAAAAAAATTTTTTAAACTTTTTTAAATTTTACCCCCGTGGGATCTATATTCTACCCACACACATTTGGAACTGTCCTGCAGTACCCTCACACATATTATTCCCTCATTTAGCAGATATTTTCACAAAAAAGTAAAATTTTCAAAAATTTAGAAAATTGGCTGAAAACGACTAAATATCAAGGACTCATTGAGCGAATCGCTCTGGAACTGAAATCGGAATGCTCACAGACATTTCCCCTCTCTGAAAGTCTGATAAACGCCGGAAAAATGACTAAGTCCAAAATAAAATTCTTTTCAACTATTTTCAATTTTACACCCGCGGGATATATATTCTACCCACACACATTTGGAAATATCCTGCGGTACCCTCACACATATTATTCCCTCATTTAGCAGATATTTTCACAAAAAAGTGAAATTTTCAAAAATTCAGATAATTGGCTGAAAACGACTAAATATCAAGGACTCATTGGGCGAATCGCTCTGGAACTGAAATCGGAATGCTCACTGACATTTCCCCTCTCTCAAAGTCTGATAAACGCCGGAAAAATGACTAAGTCCAAAAAAAAAATTTTTTCAACTTTTTTCAATTTTACCCCCGTGGGATATATATTCTACCCACACACATTTGGAACTCTCCTGGGGTACCCTCACAAATATTATTCCCTCATTTAGCGGATATTTTCACAAAAAAGTGAAATTTTCAAAAATTCAGAAAATTGGCTGAAAACGACTAAATATCAAGGACTCATCAGGCGAAAGGCTCTGGAACTGAAATCGGAATGTTCACTGACATTTCCCCTCTCTTATAGTCTGATAAACGGTGGAAAAATGACTAAGTCCAAAAAAAATTTTTTTAAACTTTTTTCAATTTTACCCCTGTGGGATATATATTCTACCCACACACATTTGGAATTCTCCTGGTCTACCATCACACATATTATTCCCTCATTTAGCGGATATTTTCTCAAAAAAGTGAAATTTTCAAAAATTCAGAAAATTGGTTGAAAACGACAAAATATCAAGGACTCATTGGGCGAATCGCTCTGGAACTGAAATTGGAATGCTCACTGACATTTCCCCTATCTGAAAGTCTGATAAATACAGGAAAAATGACTAAGTTCAAAAAAAAAAATTTTTCACCTTTCTTCAATTTTACCACCATGGGATATATATTCTACCCACACACATTTGGAACTCTCCTGGGGTACCCTCACACATATTATTCTCTCATTTAGTGGATATTTTCACAAAAAAGTGAAATTTTAAAAAATTCAGAAAATTGGCTAAAACGACTAAATATCAAGGACTCATTGGGCGAATCGCTCTGGAACTGAAATTGGAATGCTCACTGACATTTCCCCTCTCTGAAAGTCTGATAAACACCGGAAAAATGACTAAGTTCAAAAAAAAAAAATTTTCAATTTTTTTCAATTTTACCCCCGTGGGATATATATTCTACCCACACACATTTGGAACTCTCCTGGGGTACCCACACATATTATTCCCTCATTTAGCGGATATTTTCACAAAAAAGTAAAATTTTCAAAAATTCAGAAAATTGGCTGAAAACAACAAAATATCAAGGACTCATCGGGCGAATCGCTCTGGAACTGAAATCGGAATGCTCACTGACATTTCCCCTCCCTGAAAGTCTGATAAACGGTGGAAAATTGACTATGTCCAAGAAAAATTTTTTTTCAACTTTTTTCAATTTTACGCCCGTGATACATATATTCTACCCACACACATTTGGAACTCTCCTGGGGTACCCACACATATTATTACCTCATTTAGCGGATATTTTCACAAAGAAGTGAAATTTTCAAAAACTCTGAAAATTGGCTGAAAACGACAAAATATCAAGGACTCATTGGGCGAATCGCTCTGGAACTGAAATCGGAACGCTCACTGAAATTTCCCCTCTCTGAAAGTCTGATAAATGCCGGAAAAATGACTAAGTCCAAAATAAAATTCTTTTCAACTTTTTTCAATTTTACCCCCGTGGGATCTATATTCTACCCACACACATTTGGAACTCTCCTGGGGTACCCACACATATTATTCCCTCAATTAGCGGATATTTTGACAAAAAAAGTGAAATTTTTGAAAATTGGCTGAAAATGACTAAATATAAAGGACTCAACGGGCGAATCGCTCTGGAGCTGAAATCATAACACTCACTGACATTAACCCTCTCTGAAAGTCTGATAAACGCCTGAAAAATGACTAATTCCAAAATAAAATTCTTTTCAACTTTTTTCAATTTTACCCCCGTCGGATATATATTCTACCCACACACATTTGGAACTCTCCTGGGGTACCCACACATATTATTCCCTCATTTAGCGGATATTTTCACAAAAAAGTGAAATTTTTAAAAATTCACAAAACTGGCTGAAAACGACTAAATATCAAGGAATTATTGGGCGAATCACTCTGGAACTGAAATCGGAATGCTCACTGACACTTCCCCTCTCTGAAAGTCTGATAAACGCCGGAAAAATGACTAAGTCCAAAATAAAATTCTTTTCAACAATTTTCAATTTTACCCCCGTGGGATATATATTCTACTCACACACATTTGGAACTATCCTGGTGCACCCTCACACATATTATTCCCTCATTTAGCAGATATATACACAAAAATGTGAAATTTTAAAAAATTCTGAAAATTGTCTGAAAACGACTAAATATCAAGGACTCATTGGGCGAATCGCTCTGGAACTGAAATCGGAAGGCTCACTGACATTTCCCCTCTCTTATAGTCTGATAAACGGTGGAAAAATGACTAAGTCCAAAATAATATTCTTTTCAACTATTTTCAATTTTACCCCCGTGGGATATATATTCTACCCACACACATTTGGAACTATCCTGCGGTACCCTCACACATATTATTCTCTCATTTAGCAGATATTTTCACAAAAATGTGAAATTTTAAAACATTCTGAAAATTGTCTGAAAACGACTAAATATCAAGGACTCATTGGGCGAATCGCTCTGGAACTGAAATCGGAAGGCTCACTGGCATTTCCCCTCTCTGAAAGTCTGATAAACGCCGGAAAAATGACTAAGTCCAAAATAAAATTCTTTTCAACAATTTTCAATTTTACCCCCGTGGGATCTATATTCTACCCACACACATTTGGAACTCTCCTGGGGTACCCACACATATTATTCCCTCAATTAGCGGATATTTTCACAAAAAAAGTGAAATTTTTGAAAATTGGCTGAAGATGACTAAATATCAAGGACTCATGGGGCGAATCGCTCTGGAACTGAAATCGGAATGCTCACTGACATTTCCCCTCTTTTAGTCTGATAAACACCGGAAAAATGACTAAGTTAAAAAAAAAAAAAAACTTTAACTTTTTTCAATTTTACCACCGTGGGATATATATTCTACCCACACACATTTGGAACTCTCCTGGGGTACCCACACATATTATTCCCTCATTTAGCGGATATTTTCACAAAAAAGGGAAATTTTCAAAAATTCAGAAAATTGGCTGAAAACGACTAAATATCAAGGACTCATCGTGCGAATCGCTCTGGAACTGAAATCGGAATGCTCACTGACATTTCCCCTCTCCGAAAGTCTGATAAATGCCGGAAAAATGACTAAGTCCAAAAAAAAAAATTTTTCAACTTTTTTCAATTTTTCCCCCGTGAGATATATATTCTACCCAAACACATTTGGAACTATCATGTGGTACCCTCACACATATTATTCCCTCATTTAGTGGATATTTTCACAAAAAAGTGAAATTTTAAAAAATTCAGAAAATTGGCTGAAAGCGACTAAATATCAAGGACTCATTGGGCGAATCGCTCTGGAACTGAAATCGGATTGCTCACTGACACTTCCTATCTCTGAAAGTCTGATAAACACCGGAAAAATGACTAAGTCCAAAAAAAAATTTTTTCAACTCTTTTCAATTTTACCCCCGTGGCATATATATTCTACCCACACACATTTGGAGCTCTCCTGTTGTACCCTCACACATATTATTCCCTCATTTAGTGGATATTTTCACAAAAAAGTGAAATTTTCAAAAATTCAGAAAATTGGCTGAAAACGACTAAATATCAAGGACTCATTGGGTGAATCGCTCTGAAACTGAAATCGGAATGGTCACTGACATTTCCCCTCTCTGAAAGTTTGATAAACACCGGAAAAATGACTAAGTCCAAAAAAAAAAATTTTCAACTCTTTTCAATTTTACCCCCGTGGGATATATATTCTACCCACACACATTTGGAACTCTCCTGGGGTACCCTCACACATATTATTCCCATTTATAGGATATTTTCACAAAAAAGTGACATTTTCAAAAATTCAGAAAATTGGCTGAAAACGACTAAATATCAAGGAATCATTGGGTGAATCGCTCTGGAACTGAAATCGTAACACTCACTGACCTTTCCCTTCTCTGAAAGTCTGATAAACACCGGAAAAATGACTAAGTCCAAAAAAAAATTATTTACAACTTTTTTCAATTTTACCCCCGTGGGATATATATTCTACCCACACACATTTGGAACTCTCCTGGGGTACCCTCACACATATTATTACCTCATTTAGCGGATATTTTTACAAAAAAGTGAAATTTTTGAAAATTGGCTGAAAACGACTAAATATCAAGAACTCATTGGGCGAATCGCTCTGGAACTGAAGTCGGAGCGCTCACTGACATTTCCCCTTTCTGAAAGTCTGATAAACACTGGAAAAATGACTAAGTCCAAAAAAAATTTTTTTTTCACATTTTTTTCAATTTTACCGCCTTGGGATTTATATTCTACCCACACACATTTGGAACTCTCCTGGGGAACCCTCACACATACTAATCCCTCATTTGGTGGATATTTTCACAAAAAAGTGAAATTTTCAAAAATTCAGAAAATTGGCTGAAAACGACTAAATATCAAGGACTCATCGGGCGAATCGCTATGGAACTGAAATCGGAACGCTCACTGACATTTCCCCTGTCTGAAAGTCTGATAAATGACGGAAAAATGACTAAGTCCAAAAAAAAATTTTTTTTTACATTTTTTCAATTTTACCCCCGTGGGATTTATATTCTACCCACAAACATTTGGAACTCTCCTGGCGAACCCGCACACATACTATTCCCTCATTTAGTGGATGTGTTCACAAAAAAGTGAAATTTTCAAAAATTCAGAAAATTGGCTGAAAACGACTAAATATCAAAAACTCATCGGCGAATCACTCTGGAACTGAAATCAGAATGCTCACTGACATTTCCTCTCTGAAAGTCAGATAAACGCCGGAAAAATGACTAAGTCCAAAAAAAATTTTTTTTAAACTTTTTTTAATTTTTTCCCCCTTGGGATATATATTCTACCCACACACATTTGGAACTTTCATGGGGTACCCTCACACATATTGATCCCTCATTTAGCGGATATTTTCACAAAAAAGTGAAATTTTCAAAAATTCAGAAAATTGGCTGAAAACGACTAAATATCAAGGACTCATCGGGCGAATCGCTCTGGAACTGAAATTGGAATGCTCACTGACATCTACCCTCTCTGAAAGTCTGGTAAACGCCGGAAAAATGACTAAGTCCAAAAAAAAATTTTTTTCAACTTTTTTTCAATTTTACCCCGTTGGGATATATATTCTACCCACACACATTTGGAACTCTCCTGGCGTACCCTCACACATATTATTCCCTCATTTAGCGAATATTTTCACAAAAAAGTGAAATTTTCAAAAATTCTGAAAATTGGCTGAAAACGATTAAATATCAAGGACTCATCGGGCGAATCGCTCTGGAACTGAAATCGGAACACTCACTGACATTTCCCCTCTCTGAAACTCTTATAAACGCCAGAAAAATGACTGAGACCAAAAAAAAATTTTTTTCACATTTTTTCAATTTTACCCCCGTGGGATTTATATTCTACCCACACACATTTGGAACTCTCCTGGGTTACCCTCACACATATTATTCTCTCATTTAGCGGATATTTTCACAATAAAGTGAAATTTTCAAAAATTCTGAAAATTGTCTGAAAACGGTTTAATATCAAGGACTCTTCGGGAGAATCGCTCAGGAACTGAAATCGGAAGCTCACTGACATTTCTCCTCTCTGAAAGTCTGATAAACGCTGGAAAAATGACTATGTCCAAAAAAAAAATATTTTTCAACTTTTTTCAATTTTACCCCCGTGGGATTTATATTCTACCCACACACATTTGGAACTCTCCTGTGGTACCCTCACACATATTATTCCCTGATTTAGCAGATATTTTCTCAAAAAAGTGAAATTTTCAAAAATTCAGAAAACTGGCTGAAAACGACTAAATATCAAGGACTCATCGGGCGAATCACTCTGGAACTGAAATCGGAATGCTCACTGACATTTACCCTCTTTTAAAGTCTGATAAACGCCGGAAAAATGACCAAGTCCAAAAAAATATATTTTTCAACTTTTTTCAATTTTACCCCCGTGGGATTTATATTCTACCCACACAAAAGATTTACAACAGGTTTTTTCCACGTGCAGTTTGGCCTGCAGCAGCAGGTCTTTTCCAGTGGCACCACGAGGAGGAACGGACTCACCCCCATACACTGCTTAGTCATCTTCTGCTTATAATTTAGATAATATCTTTTGCTCTGATTTTTAGTCTTATACTTAATGTTCTTCCGCTTTTTGTTCTGCAGCTTCTTGTACTTCTGCTTCTTGGTTTTCTGTCTCTTGTTCTTCTGTATCTTGGTGGTTGTCTTCTTGTTCTTTGTCCTCTTGGTCAACTTCTTCAGGGTCATCTTCTTGGTCTTCTTCGGAGTGGTCTTCAGGGTTGTCATCTTCAGGGTCGTCGTCTTCAGGGTCGTCGTCTTCGGGGTCCTCGTCTTCTTCGGGTTGGTCTTCAGGGTCGTCGTCTTCAGGGTCGTCATCTTTGGGGTCATCGTCTTTGGGGTCCTCGTCTACTTCGGGGTGGTCTTCAGGGTCCTCGTCTTCGGGGTCCTCGTCTTCTTCGGGGTGGTCTTCAGGGTCGTCTTCAGGGTTGTCGTCTTCAGGGTCCTCGTCTTCTTCGGAGTGGTCTTCAAGGTCCTCGTCTTCAGGGTCCTCATCTTCGGGTCCTCGTCTTCTTCAGGTTGGTCTTCAGGGTCCTCATCTTCAGGGTCCTCGTCAGGGAGATCCAGAGTGATTGCTAAGAACCATTTCAAAAAGCTTGAACTTGGAAATGTAGCAGAAGCTACAAGAAGGCTGAGGAACTGCCGAGAACCAGCTAATGGTACTGGAACCCAGATGGGTAGCAGAAGGTACAAGAGCCAATGAAACTACTGAGGACCAGCTGACGGTACTGGAACTCGGTTACTAAGCAGGAGGTACCTGTGCCAGAAAGCACTACCAAGGACCAGCAGACGTTGGTGGAACTTGGATACCGAGAAGGAGGCACCTAAGCCAAAGGCACTGCCGAGAACCAGCTGACGGTACTGGAACCCGGATGGGTAGCAGAAGGTACCCATGAAAAAAAAAGTTGCAAGGCCGCGAGCTGGCCGCAGTTACCGAAACCAACAGTCCTACAGGGGGTGCTTGTCTTATTGGCACTATGGAACCAGCCTTCATTGCCAGATCCCGCAGCCCACATAGGAGTCACCTAAACTGCAGGCACCATAGAGTCGGCTAACCCGACCGCAACACGACAGGACAACGCATTGGAGGCAAAGTGACGTTGACACTACACGGAAACAGCTGGCGTGCTGGAACCAGGCTGGGCAGGAGGGAGTACCCGTGCCAAAGACACTGCCGAGAACCAGCTGACGGTACTGGAACCCGGATGGGTAGCAGAAGGTACAAGAGCCAATGGAACTACCGAAGACCAGCTGACGGTACTTGAACTCGGTTACTAAGCAGGAGGTACCTGTGCCAGAAAGCACTGCCAAGGACCAGCAGACGCTGGTGGAACTTGGATACCGAGAAGGAGGCACCTAAGCCAAAGGCACTGCCGAGAACCAGCTGACGGTACTGGAACCCAGATGGGTAGTATAAGGTACAAGAGCAAATGGAACTACCGAGGACCAGCTGATGGTACTGGAACCCGGATGGTCAGCAGAAGGTACAAGAGCCAATGGAGCTACCGAGGACCAGCTGATGGTTCTGGAACTCGGTTATTAAGCAGGAGGTACCTGTGCCAGAAAGCACTACCAAGGACCAGCAGACATTGGTGGAACTTGGATACCGCGAAGGAGGCACCTAAGCCAAAGGCACTGCCGAGAACCAGCTGATGGTACTGGAACCCGGATGGGTAGCAGAAGGTACCCATGTAAAAAAAAAGTTGCAAGGCCGCGAGACGGCCGCAGCTACCAACACCCACAGTCCTACAGGGGGTGCTTGTCCTATTGGCACTATGGAACCAGCCTTCATTGCTAGATCCCGCAGCCCACATAGGAGTCACCTAAACTGCAGGCACCATAGAGTCGGCTAACCCGACCGCAACACGACAGGACAACGCATTGGAGGCAAAGTGACGTTGACACTACCCAGAAACAGCTGGCGTGCTGGAACCAGGCTGGGCAGGAGGGAGTGCCCATGCCAAAGACACTGCTGAGAACCAGCTGATGGTACTGGAACCCGGGTGGGTAGCAGAAGGTACAAGAGCCAATGGAACTACCGAGGACCAGCTGACGGTACTGGAACTCGGTTACTAAGCAGGAAGTACCTGTGCCAGAAAGCACTACCAAGGACCAGCAGACGTTGGTAGAACTTGGATACCGCGAAGGAGGCACCAAAGCCAAAGGCACTGCCGAGAACCAGCTGACAGTATTGAAACTCGGATGGGTAACAGAAGGTACCCATAAAAAAAAAGTTGCAAGGCTGCGAGCCGGCCGCAGTTACCGAAACCCACAGTCCTACAGGGGGTGCTTGTCTTATTGGCACTATGGAACCAGCCTTCATTGCCAATCCCGCAGCCCACATAGGAGTCACCTAAACTGGGGGGACCATAGAGTCGGCTAACCCGACTGCAACACGACAGGACAACGTATTGGAGGCAAAGAGACGTTGACACTACCCGGAAACAGCTGGCGTGCTGGAACCAGGCTAGGCAGAAGGGAGTACCCGTGCCAAAGACACTGCCGAGAACCAGCTGACGGTACTGGAACCCGGATGGGTAGCAGAAGGTACAAGAGCCAATGGAACTATGTAAAACCAGTTGACGGTCCTGGAACTCGGTT
Source organism: Phyllobates terribilis (assembly GCF_046119375.1). Taxonomy (NCBI): domain Eukaryota; kingdom Metazoa; phylum Chordata; class Amphibia; order Anura; family Dendrobatidae; genus Phyllobates; species Phyllobates terribilis. The sequence continues at coordinate 595,102,287 of NW_027362763.1, read as the reverse complement.
ACTAAGCAGGAGGTACCTGTGCCAGAAAGCACTACCAAGGACCAGCAGACGTTGGTAGAACTTGGATACCGCGAAGGAGGCACCAAAGCCAAAGGCACTGCCGAGAACCAGCTGACAGTATTGAAACTCGGATGGGTAACAGAAGGTACCCATAAAAAAAAAGTTGCAAGGCTGCGAGCCGGCCGCAGTTACCGAAACCCACAGTCCTACAGGGGGTGCTTGTCTTATTGGCACTATGGAACCAGCCTTCATTGCCAATCCCGCAGCCCACATAGGAGTCACCTAAACTGGGGGGACCATAGAGTCGGCTAACCCGACTGCAACACGACAGGACAACGTATTGGAGGCAAAGAGACGTTGACACTACCCGGAAACAGCTGGCGTGCTGGAACCAGGCTAGGCAGAAGGGAGTACCCGTGCCAAAGACACTGCCGAGAACCAGCTGACGGTACTGGAACCCGGATGGGTAGCAGAAGGTACAAGAGCCAATGGAACTATGTAAAACCAGTTGACGGTCCTGGAACTCGGTTACTAAGCAGGAGGTACCTGTGCCAGAAAGCACTACCAAGGACCAGCAGACGTTGGTGGAAATTGGATACCGAGAAGGAGGCACCTAAGCCAAAGTCACTGCCGAGAACTAGCTGACGGTACTGGAACCCGGATGGGTAGTAGAAGGTACAAGAGCAAATGGAACTACTGAGAACCAGCTGACGGTACTGGAACCCGGATGGGTAGCAGAAGGTACAAGAGCCAATGGAACTACCGAGGACCAGCTGATGGTACTGGAACTCGGTTACTAAGCAGGGGGTACCTGTGCCAGAAAGCACTACCAAGGACCAGCAGACATTGGTGGAACTTGGATACCGAGAAGAAGGCACCTAAGCCAAAGGAACTGCCGAGAACCAGCTGACAGTACTGGAACTCGGATGGGTAACAGAAGGTACCCATAAAAAAAAAAGTTGCAAGGCCGCGAGCCGGCTGCAGTTACCGAAACCCACAGTCCTACAGGGGTTGCTTGTCCTATTGGCACTATGGAACCAGCCTTCATTGCCAGATCCCGCAGCCCACATAGGAGTCACCTAAACTGCAGGCACCATAGAGTCGGCTAACACGACCGCAGCACGACAGGACAACGCATTGGAGGCAAAGTGACGTTGACACTACTCGGAAACAGCTGGCATGCTGGAGCCAGGCTGGGCAGGAGGGAGTACCCGTGCCAAAGACACTGCTGGGAAACAGCTGGTGGTGCTGGAACCCAGGGTAAATGCTAAAAACAGAGTGGAGCCAGAGGCGTAATTGGAGCAACTTTAAAATCTGTAGTAGTGTGAATGTGGACAGAGCAGGAGAATTTGCCGGACACACAGGAGGGGAACAGCTGACGTTACTGAACCCCAATAACACTGGAGCAAGCGTTGACTGTGCAGACGGCACTTCTGAGCAGCAACTAGCGGTATTGGAGCCCAGGGTAAATACTAAAAACAGAGGAGCCAGAGGTGTAATTGGAGCAAGTTTTAAATCAGTAGTACAGTGGAACTCTCCTGGGGTACCCACACATATTATTCCCTCATTTAGCAGATATTTTCACAAAAAAGAAAAATTTTCAAAAATTCTGAAAATTGTCTGAAAACGACTAAATATCAAGGACTCATTGGGCGAATCGCTCTGGAACTGAAATCGGAATGCTCACTGACATTTCCCCTCTCTGAAAATCTGATAAACGCCGGAAAAATGACTAAGTTCAAAATAAAATTCTTTTCAACTTTTTTCAATTTTACCCCCGTGGGATATATATTCTGCCCACACACATTTGGAACTCTCCTGGGGTACCCTCACACATATTATTGCCTTATTTAGCGGATATTTTCACAAAAAAGTGAAATTTTCAAAAATTCAGAAAATTGGCTGAAAACGACTAAATATCAAGGACTCATTGGGCGAATCACTCTGGAACTGAAATCGGAATGCTCACTGATATTTCCCCTCTCTGAAAGTCTGATAAACGCCGTAAAAATGAGTAAAGTCCAAAATAAAATTCTTTTCGACAATTTTCAATTTTACCCCAGTGGGATATATATTCTACCCACACACATTTGGATCTCTCCTGGTGTACCCTCACACATATTATTCCCTCATTTAGCGGATATTTTCACAAAAATGTGAAATTTTCAAAAATTCTGAAAATTGTCTGAAAACGACTAAATATCAAGGACTCATTGGGCGAATCGCTCTGGAACTGAAATCGGAATGCTCACTGACATTTCCCCTCTCTGAGAGTCTGATAAACACCGGAAAAATGACTAAGTCCAAAATAAAATTCTTTTCAACAATTTTCAATTTTACCCCCGTGGGATATATATTCTACCCACACACATTTGGAACTATCCTGGGGTACCCTCACACATATTATTCCCTCATTTAGCAGATATTTTCACAAAAAAGTGAAATTTTCAAAAATTCAGAAAATTGGCTGAAAACGACTAAATATCAAGGACTCACTGGGCGAATCGCTCTGGAACTGAAATCGCAATGCTCACTGACATTTCCCCTCTCTGAAAATCTGATAAACGCCGGAAAAATGACTAAGTCCAAAAAAAAAATTTTTTCAACTTTTTTCAATTTTACCCCCGTGGGATATATATTCTACCCACACACATTTGGAACTCTCCTGGGGTACCCTCACACATATTATTGCCTCATTTAGCGGATATTTTCTCAAAAAAGTGAAATTTTCAAAAATTCAGAAAATTGGCTGAAAACGACTAAATATCAAGGACTCATTGGGTGAATCGCTGTGGAACTGAAATCGGAATGCTCACTGACATTTCCCCTCTCTAAAAGTCTGATTAACGCCGGAAAAATTACTAAGTTCAAAAAAAAAATGTTTCAACTTTTTTCAATTTTACCCCCGTGGGATATATATTCTTCCCACACACATTTGGAACTCTCCTGGGGTACCCTCACACATATTATTCCCTCATTTAGCGGATATTTTCACAAAAATGTGAAATTTTCGAAAATTGGCTGAAAACGACTAAATATCAAGGAATCATTGGGCGAATCGCTCTGGAACTGAAATCGGAATGCTCACTGACATTTCCCCTCACTGAGAGTCTGATAAACGCCGGAAGAATGACTAAGTCCAAAATAAAATTCTTTTCAACAATTTTCAATTTTACCCCCGTGGGATATATATTCTACCCACACACATTTGGAACTATCCTGGGTTACCCTCACACATATTACTCCCTCATTTAGCAGATATTTTCACAAAAAAGTGAAATTTTCAAAAATTCAGAAAATTGGCTGAAAACTACTAAATATCAAGGACTCATTGGGCGAATCCCTCTGGAAGTGAAATCGGAACGCTCACAGAAATTTCTCCTCTCTGAAAGTCTGATAAATGCCGGAAAAATGACGAAGTCCAAAAAAAAATTTTTTTAAACTTTTTTAAATTTTACCCCCGTGGGATCTATATTCTACCCACACACATTTAGACTATCCTGCAGTACCCTCACACATATTATTCCCTCATTTAGCAGATATTTTCACAAAAAAGTAAAATTCTCAAAAATTTAGAAAATTGGCTGAAAACGACTAAATATCAAGGACTCATTGAGCGAATCGCTCTGGAACTGAAATCGGAATGCTCACTGACATTTCCCCTCTCTGAAAGTCTGATAAACGCCGAAAAAATGACTAAGTCCAAAATAAAATTCTTTTCAACTATTTTCAATTTTACCCCCGTGGGATATATATTCTACCCACACACATTTGGAACTTTGCTGCGGTACCCTCACACGTATTATTCCCTCATTTAGCAGATATTTTCACAAAAAAGTGAAATTTTCAAAAATTCAGAAAATTGGCTGAAAACGACTAAATATCAAGGACTCATCGGGTGAATCGCTCTGGAACTGAAATCGGAATGCTCACTGACATTTACCCTCTCTGAAAGTCTGATAAACGCCGGAAAAATGACTAAGTCAAAAATAAAATTCTTTTCAACTTTTTTCAATTTTACCCCCGTGGGATATATATTCTACCCACACACATTTGGAACTCTCCTGGGGTACCCACACATATTATTCCCTCATTTAGCGGATATTTTCACAAAAAAGTGAAATTTTCGAAAATTGGCTGAAAACGACTAAATATCAAGGACTCATCGGGTGAATCGCTCTGGAACTGAAATCGGAACGCTCACTGAAATTTCCCCTCTCTGAAAGTCTGATAAACGCCGGAAAAATGACTAAGTTCAAAATAAAATTCTTTTCAACTTTTTTCTATTTTACCCCCGTGGGATATATATTCTACCAACACACATTTAGAACTCTCCTGGGGTACCCACACATATTACTCCCTCATTTAGCGGATATTTTCACAAAAAAGTGAAATTTTAAAAATTCAGAAAATTGGCTGAAAACGACTAAATATCAAGGACTCATTGGGCGAATCGCTCTGGAACTGAAATCGGATTGCTCACTGACATTTCCCCTCTCTCAAAGTCTGATAAACGCCGGAAAAATGAGTAAAGTCCAAAATAAAATTCTTTTCGACAATTTTCAATTTTACCCCAGTGGGATATATATTCTACCCACACACATTTGGATCTCTCCTGGTGTACCCTCACACATATTATTCCCTCATTTAGCAGATATTTTCACAAAAATGTGAAATTTTCAAAAATTCTGAAAATTGTCTGAAAACGACTAAATATCAAGGACTCATTGGGCGAATCGCTCTGGAACTGAAATCGGAATGCTCACTGACATTTCCCCTCTCTGAGAGTCTGATAAACACCGGAAAAATGACTAAGTCCAAAATAAAATTCTTTTCAACAATTTTCAATTTTACCCCCGTGGGATATATATTCTACCCACACACATTTGGAACTATCCTGGGGTACCCTCACACATATTATTCCCTCATTTAGCAGATATTTTCACAAAAAAGTGAAATTTTCAAAAATTCAGAAAATTGGCTGAAAACGACTAAATATCAAGGACTCACTGGGCGAATCGCTCTGGAACTGAAATCGCAATGCTCACTGACATTTCCCCTCTCTGAAAATCTGATAAACGCCGGAAAAATGACTAAGTCCAAAAAAAAATTTTTTTCAACTTTTTTCAATTTTACCCCCTTGGGATATATATTCTTCCCACACACATTTGGAACTCTCCTGGGGTACCCTCACACATATTATTGCCTCATTTAGCGGATATTTTCTCAAAAAAGTGAAATTTTCAAAAATTCAGAAAATTGGCTGAAAACGACTAAATATCAAGGACTCATTGGGTGAATCGCTATGGAACTGAAATCGGAATGCTCACTGACATTTCCCCTCTCTAAAAGTCTGATTAACGCCGGAAAAATTACTAAGTCCAAAAAAAAAATGTTTCAACTTTTTTCAATTTTACCCCCGTGGGATATATATTCTTCCCACACACATTTGGAACTCTCCTGGGGTACCCTCACACATATTATTCCCTCATTTAGCGGATATTTTCACAAAAATGTGAAATTTTCGAAAATTGGCTGAAAACGACTAAATATCAAGGAATCATTGGGCGAATCGCTCTGGAACTGAAATCGGAATGCTCACTGACATTTCCCCTCACTGAGAGTCTGATAAACGCCGGAAGAATGACTAAGTCCAAAATAAAATTCTTTTCAACAATTTTCATTTTTACCCCCGTGGGATATATATTCTACCCACACACATTTGGAACTCTCCTGGGGTACCCACACATATTATTCCCTCATTTAGCGGATATTTTCACAAAAAAGTGAAATTTTCGAAAATTGGCTGAAAACGACTAAATATCAAGGACTCATCGGGTGAATCGCTCTGGAACTGAAATCGGAACGCTCACTGAAATTTCCCCTCTCTGAAAGTCTGATAAACGCCGGAAAAATGACTAAGTTCAAAATAAAATTCTTTTCAACTTTTTTCTATTTTACCCCCGTGGGATATATATTCTACCAACACACATTTGGAACTCTCCTGGGGTACCCACACATATTACTCCCTCATTTAGCGGATATTTTCACAAAAAAGTGAAATTTTCAAAAATTCAGAAAATTGGCTGAAAACGACTAAATATCAAGGACTCTTTGGGCGAATCACTCTGGAACTGAAATCGGAATGCTCACTGACATTTCTCCTCTCTGAAAGTCTGATAAACGCCGGAAAAATGACTAAGTCCAAAATAAAATTCTTTTCAACTATTTTCAATTTTACACCCGCGGGATATATATTCTACCCACACACATTTGGAAATATCCTGCGGTACCCTCACACATATTATTCCCTCATTTAGCAGATATTTTCACAAAAAAGTGAAATTTTCAAAAATTCAGATAATTGGCTGAAAACGACTAAATATCAAGGACTCATTGGGCGAATCGCTCTGGAACTGAAATCGGAATGCTCACTGACATTTCCCCTCTCTCAAAGTCTGATAAACGCCGGAAAAATGACTAAGTCCAAAAAAAAAATTTTTTCAACTTTTTTCAATTTTACCCCCGTGGGATATATATTCTACCCACACACATTTGGAACTCTCCTGGGGTACCCTCACAAATATTATTCCCTCATTTAGCGGATATTTTCACAAAAAAGTGAAATTTTCAAAAATTCAGAAAATTGGCTGAAAACGACTAAATATCAAGGACTCATCAGGCGAAAGGCTCTGGAACTGAAATCGGAATGTTCACTGACATTTCCCCTCTCTTATAGTCTGATAAACGGTGGAAAAATGACTAAGTCCAAAAAAAATTTTTTTAAACTTTTTTCAATTTTACCCCTGTGGGATATATATTCTACCCACACACATTTGGAATTCTCCTGGTCTACCATCACACATATTATTCCCTCATTTAGCGGATATTTTCTCAAAAAAGTGAAATTTTCAAAAATTCAGAAAATTGGTTGAAAACGACAAAATATCAAGGACTCATTGGGCGAATCGCTCTGGAACTGAAATTGGAATGCTCACTGACATTTCCCCTATCTGAAAGTCTGATAAATACAGGAAAAATGACTAAGTTCAAAAAAAAAAATTTTTCACCTTTCTTCAATTTTACCACCATGGGATATATATTCTACCCACACACATTTGGAACTCTCCTGGGGTACCCTCACACATATTATTCCCTCATTTAGTGGATATTTTCACAAAAAAGTGAAATTTTAAAAAATTCAGAAAATTGGCTAAAACGACTAAATATCAAGGACTCATTGGGCGAATCGCTCTGGAACTGAAATTGGAATGCTCACTGACATTTCCCCTCTCTGAAAGTCTGATAAACACCGGAAAAATGACTAAGTTCAAAAAAAAAATTTTTCAATTTTTTTCAATTTTACCCCCGTGGGATATATATTCTACCCACACACATTTGGAACTCTCCTGGGGTACCCACACATATTATTCCCTCATTTAGCGGATATTTTCACAAAAAAGTAAAATTTTCAAAAATTCAGAAAATTGGCTGAAAACGACAAAATATCAAGGACTCATCGGGCGAATCGCTCTGGAACTGAAATCGGAATGCTCTCTGACATTTCCCCTCCCTGAAAGTCTGATAAACGGTGGAAAATTGACTATGTCCAAGAAAAATTTTTTTTCAACTTTTTTCAATTTTACGCCCGTGATACATATATTCTACCCACACACATTTGGAACTCTCCTGGGGTACCCACACATATTATTCCCTCATTTAGCGGATATTTTCACAAAGAAGTGAAATTTTCAAAAACTCTGAAAATTGGCTGAAAACGACAAAATATCAAGGACTCATTGGGCGAATCTCTCTGGAACTGAAATCGGAACGCTCACTGAAATTTCCCCTCTCTGAAAGTCTGATAAATGCTGGAAAAATGACTAAGTCCAAAATAAAATTCTTTTCAACTTTTTTCAATTTTACCCCCGTGGGATCTATATTCTACCCACACACATTTGGAACTCTCCTGGGGTACCCACACATATTATTCCCTCAATTAGCGGATATTTTGACAAAAAAAGTGAAATTTTTGAAAATTGGCTGAAAATGACTAAATATAAAGGACTCAACGGGCGAATCGCTCTGGAGCTGAAATCATAACACTCACTGACATTAACCCTCTCTGAAAGTCTGATAAACGCCTGAAAAATGACTAATTCCAAAATAAAATTCTTTTCAACTTTTTTCAATTTTACCCCCGTCGGATATATATTCTACCCACACACATTTGGAACTCTCCTGGGGTACCCACACATATTATTCCCTCATTTAGCGGATATTTTCACAAAAAAGTGAAATTTTTAAAAATTCACAAAACTGGCTGAAAACGACTAAATATCAAGGAATTATTGGGCGAATCACTCTGGAACTGAAATCGGAATGCTCACTGACACTTCCCCTCTCTGAAAGTCTGATAAACGCCGGAAAAATGACTAAGTCCAAAATAAAATTCTTTTCAACAATTTTCAATTTTACCCCAGTGGGATATATATTCTACTCACACACATTTGCAACTATCCTGGTGCACCCTCACACATATTATTCCCTCATTTAGCAGATATATACACAAAAATGTGAAATTTTAAAAAATTCTGAAAATTGTCTGAAAACGACTAAATATCAAGGACTCATTGGGCGAATCGCTCTGGAACTGAAATCGGAAGGCTCACTGACATTTCCCCTCTCTTATAGTCTGATAAACGGTGGAAAAATGACTAAGTCCAAAATATTCTTTTCAACTATTTTCAATTTTACCCCCGTGGGATATATATTCTACCCACACACATTTGGAACTATCCTGCGGTACCCTCACACATACTATTCCCTCATTTAGCAGATATTTTCACAAAAATGTGAAATTTTAAAAAATTCTGAAAATTGTCTGAAAACGACTAAATATCAAGGACTCATTGGGCGAATCGCTCTGGAACTGAAATCGGAAGGCTCACTGACATTTCCCCTCTCTGAAAGTCTGATAAACGCCGGAAAAATGACTAAGTCCAAAATAAAATTCTTTTCAACAATTTTCAATTTTACCCCAGTGGGATATATATTCTACCCACACACATTTGGAACTCTCCTGGGGTACCCACACATATTATTCCCTCAATTAGCGGATATTTTCACAAAAAAAGTGAAATTTTTGAAAATTGGCTGAAAATGACTAAATATCAAGGACTCATGGGGCGAATCGCTCTGGAACTGAAATCGGAATGCTCACTGACATTTCCCCTCTCTTTTAGTCTGATAAACACCGGAAAAATGACTAAGTTAAAAAAAAAAAAAATTTTCAACTTTTTTCAATTTTTCCCCCGTGAGATATATATTCTACAAACACACATTTGGAACTCTCCTGGGGTACACTCACACATATTATTCCCTCATTTAGCGGATATTTTCACAAAAAAGTGAAATTTTCAAAAATTCAGAAAATTGACTGAAAACGACTAAATATCAAGGACTCATCGGGCGAATCGCTCTGGAACTGAACTCGGAATGCTCACTGACATTTCCCCTCTCTGAAAGTCTGCTAAACAGCGGAAAATTGACTATGTCCAAGAAAAATTTTTTTTCAACTTTTTTTCAATTTTATCCCCGTGGGATATATATTCTACCAACACACATTTAGAACTCTCCTGGGGTACCCACACATATTACTCCCTCATTTAGCGGATATTTTCACAAAAAAGTGAAATTTTCAAAAATTCAGAAAATTGGCTGAAAACGACAAAATATCAAGGACTCATCGGGCGAATCGCTCTGGAACTGAAATCGGAACGCTCACTGAAATTTCCCCTCTCTTAAAGTCTGATAAATGCCGGAAAAATGACTCAGTCCAAAATAAAATTCTTTTCAACTTTTTTCAATTTTACCCCCATGGGATCTATATTCTACCCACACACATTTGGAACTCTCCTGGGCTACCCACACATATTATTCCCTCAATTAGCGGATATTTTCACAAAAAAAGTGAAATTTTCGAAAATTGGCTGAAAACGACTAAATATCAAGGACTCATCGGACGAATCGCTCTGGAACTCAAATCGGAACGCTCACTGACATTTCCCCTCTCTGAAAGTCTGATAAACACTCAAAAAATGACTAAGTCCAAAAAAAAAAATGTTTCAACTCTTTTCAATTTTACCCCCGTGGGATATATATTCTACCCACACACATTTGGAACTCTCCTGGGGTACCCTCACACATATTATTCCCTCATTTAGCGGATATTTTACCAAAAAAGTGAAATTTTCAAAAATTCAGAAAATTGGCTGAAAACGTCTAAATATCAAGGACTCATTGGGTGAATCGCTCTGGAACTGAAATCGGAATGCTGACTGACATTTCCCCTCTCTGAAAGTCTGATAAACACCGGAAAAATGACTAAGTCCAAAAAAAAAAATGTTCAACTCTTTTCAATTTTACCCCCGTGGGATATATATTCTACCCACACACATTTGGAACTCTCCTGGGGTACCCTCACACATATTATTCCCTCATTTAGCAGATATTTTCACAAAAAAGTGAAATTTTCAAAAATTATGAAAATTGGCTCAAAACGACTAAATATCAAGGACTCATCGGGCGAATCGCTCTGGAACTGAAATCAGAATGCTCACTGACATTTCCCCTCTCTGAAAGTCTGATAAACACTCAAAAAATGACTAAGTCCAAAAAAAAAAATGTTTCAACTCTTTTCAATTTTACCCCCGTGGGATATATATTCTACCCACACACATTTGGAACTCTCCTGGGGTACCCTCACACATATTATTCCCTCATTTAGCGGATATTTTACCAAAAAAGTGAAATTTTCAAAAATTCAGAAAATTGGCTGAAAACGTCTAAATATCAAGGACTCATTGGGTGAATCGCTCTGGAACTGAAATCGGAATGCTGACTGACATTTCCCCTCTCTGAAAGTCTGATAAACACTGGAAAAATGACTAAGTAAAAAGAAAAAAAATTTCAACTCTTTTCAATTTTACCCCCGTGGGATATATATTCTACCCACACACATTTGGAACTATCATGTGGTACCCTCACACATATTATTCCCTCATTTAGTGGATATTTTCACAAAAAAGTGAAATTTTCAAAAATTCAGAAAATTGGCTGAAAGCGACTAAATATCAAGGACTCATTGGGCGAATCGCTCTGGAACTGAAATCGGATTGCTCACTGACACTTGCTATCTCTGAAAGTCTGATAAACAACGGAAAAATGACTAAGTCCAAAAAAAAATTTTTTCAACTCTTTTCAATTTTACCCCCGTGGCATATATATTCTACCCACACACATTTGGAGCTCTCCTGTTGTACCCTCACACATATTATTCCCTCATTTAGTGGATATTTTCACAAAAAAGTGAAATTTTCAAAAATTCAGAAAATTGGCTGAAAACGACTAAATATCAAGGACTCATTGGGTGAATCGCTCTGAAACTGAAATCGGAATGGTCACTGACATTTCCCCTCTCTGAAAGTCTGATAAACACCGGAAAAATGACTAAGTCCAAAAAAAAAAATTTTCAACTCTTTTCAATTTTACCCCCGTGGGATATATATTCTACCCACACACATTTGGAACTCTCCTGGGGTACCCTCACACATATTATTCCCATTTATAGGATATTTTCACAAAAAAGTGACATTTTCAAAAATTCAGAAAATTGGCTGAAAACGACTAAATATCAAGGAATCATTGGGTGAATCGCTCTGGAACTGAAATCGTAACACTCACTGACCTTTCCCTTCTCTGAAAGTCTGATAAACACCGGAAAAATGACTAAGTCCAAAAAAAAATTATTTACAACTTTTTTCAATTTTACCCCCGTGGGATATATATTCTACCCACACACATTTGGAACTCTCCTGGGGTACTCTCACACATATTATTACCTCATTTAGTGGATATTTTTACAAAAAAGTGAAATTTTCGAAAATTGGCTGAAAACGACTAAATATCAAGAACTCATCGGGCGAATCGCTCTGGAACTGAAATCGGAACACTCACTGAAATTTTCCCCCTCTGAAAGTCTGATAAATGGCGGAAAAATGACGATGTCCAAATAAAATAAATTTTTAAACTTTTTTCAATTTTACCCCCGTGGGATATATATTCTCCCACACACATTTGGAACTCTCCTGGGGGTACCCTCACACATATTATTCCCTCATTTAGCGGATATTTTCACAAAAAAGTGAAATTTTCAAAAATTCAGAAAATAGGCTGAAAAAGACTAAATAATCAAGAACTCATCGGGCGAATTGCTCTGGAACTGAAATCGGAACACACACTGACTTTTTCCCTCTCTGAAAGTCTGATAAACGCCGGAAAAATGACTAAGTCCAAAAAAAAATTAATTACAACTTTTTTCAATTTTACCCCCGTGGAATATATATTCTACCCACACACATTTGGAACTCTCCTGGGGTACCCTCACACATATTATTACCTCCTTTAGCGGATATTTTTACAAAAAAGTGAAATTTTCAAAAATTCTGAAAATTGGCTGAAAACGACTAAATATCAAGGACTCATGGGGCAATCGCTCTGGAACTGAAATCGGAATGCTCACTGACATTTCCCCTCTCTGAAAGTCTGATAAACGCTGGAAAAATGACTACGTCCCAATAAATTTTTTTTTTACTTTTTTCAATTTTACCCCCGTGGGATATATATATATACCCACACACATTTGGAACTCTCCTGGGGTACCTTCACACATATTATTACCTCATTTAGCGGATATTTTCACAAAAAAGTGAAATTTTCAAAAATTCTGAAAATTGGCTGAAAACGACTAAATATCAAGGACTCATCTGGCAAATCGCTCTGAAACTGAAATTGGAACGCTCACTGACATTTCCCCTCTCTGAAAGTCTGATAAATGCCGGAAAAATGACTAAGTCCAAAATAAAATTATTTACAACTTTTTTCAATTTTACCCCCGTGGGATATATATTCTGCCCACACACATTTGAAACTCTCCTGGGGAACCCTCACACATATTATTCCCTCATTTAGCGGATATTTTCACAAAAAAGGGAAATTTTCAAAAATTCAGAAAATTGGTTGAAAACGACTAAATATCAAGAACTCATCGGGCGAATCGCTCTGAAACTGAAATCGGAACGCTCACTGACATTTTCCCTCTCTAAAAGTCTGATAAATGGCGGTAAAATGACGAAGTCCAAAAAAAATTTTTTTTAAACTTTTTTCAATTTTACCCCCGTTGGATATATATTCTACCCACACACATTTGGACCTCTCCTGGGGTACCCTCACACATATTATTCCCTCATTTAGCGGATATTTTCACAAAAAGTGAAATTTTCAAAAATTCAGAAAATTGGCTGAAAACGACTAAATATCAAGAACTCATCGGGCGAATCGCTCTGGAACTGAAATCGGAACACACACTGACATTTTCCCTCTCTGAAAGTCTGATAAACGCCGGAAAAATGACTAAGTCCAAAAAAAAAAATGTTTCAACTTTTTTCAATTTTACCCCCGTGGGATATATATTCTACCCACACACATTTGGAACTCTCCTGGGGTACCCTCACACATATTATTCCCTCATTTAGCAGATATTTTCACAAAAACGTGAAATTTTCAAAAATTCAGAAAATTGGTTGAAAACGACTAAATATCAAGAACTCATCGGGCGAATCGCTCTGAAACTGAAATCGGAACGCTCATTGACATTTTCCCTCTCTGAAAGTCTGATAAACTCCGGAAAAATAAATAAGTCCAAAAAAAAATATTTTTCAACTTTTTTCAATTTTACCCCCGAGGGATATATATTCTACCCACACACATTTGGAACTCTCCTGGGGTACCCTCACACATGTTATTCCCTCATTTAGCGGATATTTTCACAAAAAAGTAAAATTTTCAAAAATTCAGAAAATTGGCTGAAAACGACTAAATATCAAGGACTCATCGGGCGAAGCGCTTTGGAACTGAAATCGTAACACTCACAGACATTTCCCCTCTCTGAAAGTCTGATAAATGGCGGAAAAATGACGAAGTCCAAATAAAATACATTTTTAAACTTTTTTCAATTTTACCCCCGTGGGATATATATTCTCCCACACACATTTGGAACTCTCCTGGGGGTACCCTCACACATATTATTCCCTCATTTAGCGGATATTTTTACAAAAAAGTGAAATTTTCGAAAATTGGCTGAAAATGACTAAATATCAAGAACTCATCGGGCGAATCGCTCTGGAACTGAAATCGGAACACTCACTGAAATTTTCCCCCTCTGAAAGTCTGATAAATGGCGGAAAAATGACGATGTCCAAATAAAATAAATTTTTAAACTTTTTTCAATTTTACCCCTGTGGGATATATATTCTCCCACACACATTTGGAACTCTCCTGGGGGTACCCTCACACATATTATTCCCTCATTTATCAGATATTTTCACAAAAAAGTGAAATTTTCAAAAATTCAGAAAATTGGCTGAAAACGACTAAATATCAAGGACTCATCGGGCGAATCGCCTTGGAACTGAAATCGTAACACTCACTGACATTTTCCCTCTCTGAAAGTCTGATAAACGCCGGAAAAATGACTAAGTCCAAAAAAAAATAATTTACAACTTTTTTCAATTTTACCATCCTGGGATATATATTCTACCCACACACATTTGGAACTCTCCTGGGGTACCCTCACACATATTATTACCTCATTTAGTGGATATTTTCACAAAAAAGTGAAATTGTCAAAAATTCTGAAAATTGGCTGAAAACGACTAAATATCAAGGACTCATCGGGCAAATCGCTCTGGAACTGAAATCGGAATGCTCAATGACATTTCCCCTCTCTGAAAGTCTGATAAAGGCTGGAAAAATGACTAAGTCCAAAAAAAAATTAATTACAACTTTTTTCAATTTTACCCCCGTGGGATAAATATTCTACCCACACACATTTGGAACTCTCCTGGGTTTCCCTCACACATATTATTCCGTCATTTAGCGAATATTTTCACAAAAAAGTGAAATTTTCAAAAATTCAGAAAATTGGCTGAAAACGACTAAATTTCAAGGACTCATCGGGCGAATCGCTCTGTCACTGAAATCGGAATGCTCACTGACATTTCCCCTCTCTGAAAGTCTGATGAACGCTGGAAAAATGACTACGTCCCAATAAATTATTTTTTTACTTTTTTCAATTTTACCCCCGTGGGATATATATTCTACCCAAACACATTTGGAACTCTCCTGGGGTACCCTCACACATATTATTCCCTCATTTAGCGGATATTTTCACAAAAAAGTGAAATTTTCAAAAATTCAGAAAATTGTTTGAAAACGACTAAATATCAAGAACTCATCGGGCGAATCGCTCTGAAACTGAAATCGGAACGCTCACTGACATTTTCCCTCTCTGAAAGTTTGATAAACTCCGGAAAAATAACTAAGTCCAAAAAAAAAAATGTTTCAACTTTTTTCAATTTTACCCCCGTGGGATATATATTCTACCCACACACATTTGGAACTCTCCTGGGGTACCCTCACACATATTATTCCCTCATTTAGCGGATATTTTTACAAAAAAGTGAAATTTTCAAAAATTCAGAAAATTGGCTGAAAACGACTAAATATCAAAAACTCATCGGGCGAATCGCTCTGGAACTGAAATCGGAATACTCACTGACATTTTCCCTCTCTGAAAGTCTGATAAATGCCGGAAAAATGACTAAGTCCAAAAAAAAATTATTTATAACTTTTTTCAATTTTACCTCCGTGGGATATATATTCTACCTAAACACATTTGGAACTCTCCTGGGGTACCCTCACACATATTATTCCCTCATTTAGCGGATATTTTCACAAAAACGTGAAATTTTCAAAAATTCAGATAATTGGCTGAAAACGACTAAATATCAAGAACTCATCTTGCGAATCGCTATGGAACTGAAATCGTAACACTCACTGACATTTTCCCTCTCTGAAAGTCTGATAAACGCCGGAAAAATGAGTAAGTCCAAATAAAATAAATTTTTAAACTTTTTTCAATTCTACCACCGTGGGATATATATTCTACCCACACACATTTGGAACTCTCCTGGGGTACCCTCACACATATTATTCCCTCATTTAGTGGATATTTTCACAAAAAAGTGAAATTTTCAAAAATTCAGAAAATTGGCTGAAAACGACTAAATATCAAGGACACATCGGGCAAATCGCTCTGGAACTGAAATCGGAACGCTCACTGACATTTCCCCTCTCTGAAAGTGTGATAAACTCCGGAAAAATAACTAAGTCCAAAAAAAAATTTTTTTTAACTTTTTTCAATTCTACCTCCGTGGGATATATATTCTACCCACACACATTTTGAACTCTCCTGGGGTACCCTCACACATATTATTACCTCATTTAGCGGATATTTTTACAAAAAAGTGAAATTTTCAAAAATTCTGAAAATTGCCTGAAAACGACTAAATATCAAGAACTCATCTTGCGAATCGCTATGGAACTGAAATCGTAACACTCACTGACATTTTCCCTCTCTGAAAGTCTGATAATCGCCGGAAAAATGACTAAGTCCAAAAAAAATAAATTTTTCAACTTTTTTCAATTTTACCCACGTGGGATATATATTCTACCCACACACATTTGGAACTCTCCTGAGGGTACCCTCACACATATTATTCCCTCATTTAGCGGATATTTTCACAAAAAGTGAAATTTTCAAAAATTCAGAAAATTGGCTGCAAACGACTAAATATCAAGAACTCATCGGGCGAATCGCTCTGGAACTGAAATCGGAACACTCACTGACATTTCCCCTCTCTGAAAGCTTGATAAACTCCGGAAAAATAACTAAGTCCAAAAAAAAAAATGTTTCAACTTTTTTCAATTTTACCCCCGTGGGATATATATACTACCCACACACATTTGGAACTCTCCTGGGGTACCCTCACACATATTATTCAATCATTTAGCGGATATTTTCACAAAAACGTGAAATTTTCAAAAATTCAGATAATTGGCTGAAAACGACTAAATATCAAGAACTCATCTTGCGAATCGCTATGGAACTGAAATCGTAACACTCACTGACATTTTCCCTCTCTGAAAGTCTGATAAACGCCGGAAAAATGACTAAGTCCAAATAAAATAAATTTTTAAACTTTTTTCAATTCTACCACCGTGGGATATATGTTCTACCCACACACATTTGGAAATCTCCTGGGGGTACCCTCACACATATTATTCCATCATTTAGCGGATATTTTCACAAAAAAGTGAAATTTTCAAAAATTCTGAAAATTGGCTGTAAACGACTAAATAATCAAGAACTCATCGGGCGAATCGCTCTGGAACTGAAATCGGAACGCTCACTGACATTTCCCCTCTCTGAAAGTCTGATAAACTCCGGAAAAATAACTAAGTCCAAAAAAAAATATTTTTCAACTTTTTTCAATTTTACCCCCGTGGGATATATATTCTACCCACACACATTTGGAACTCTCCTGGGGTACCCTCACACATATTATTCCCTCATTTAGTGGATATTTTCACAAAAAAGTGAAATTTTCAAAAATTCTGAAAATTGTCTGAAAACGACTAAATATCAAGAACTCATCTTGCGAATCGCTATGGAACTGAAATCGTAACAGTCACTGACCTTTTCCCTCTCTGAAAGTCTGATAAACGCCGGAAAAATGACAGTCCAAAAAAAATAAATTTTTTAACTTTTTTCAATTCTACCACCGTGGGATATATATTCTACCCACACAGATTTGGAACTCTCCTGGGGTACCCTCACACATATTATTTCCTCATTTAGCGGATATTTTTACAAAAAAGTGATATTTTCAAAAAATCAGAAAATTGGCTGTAAACGACTAAATATCAAGAACTCATCGGGCGAATCGCTCTGGAACTGAAATCGGAACACTCACTGAAATTTTCCCTCTCTGAAAGTCTGATAAATGGCGGAAAAATGACGAAGTCCCAAAAAAATTTTTTTAAAACTTTTTTCAATTTTACCCCCGTGGGATATATATTCTACCCACACACATTTGGAACTCTCCTGGGGTACCCTCACACATATTATTCCCTCATTTAGCGGATATTTTCACAAAAAAGTGAAATTTTCAAAAATTCAGAAAATTGGCTGAAAACGACTAAATATCAAGAACTCATCTTGCGAATCGATATGGAACTGAAATCGTAACACTCACTGACATTTTCCCTCTCTGAAAGTCTGATAAACGGTGGAAAAATGACTAAGTCCAAAAAAAATAAATTTTTAAACTTTTTTCAATTCTACCACCGTGGGATATATATTCTACCCACACACATTTGGAACTCTCCTGGGGTACACTCACACATATTATTTCCTCGTTTAGCGGATATTTTTACAAAAAAGTGATATTTTCAAAAATTCAGAAAATTGGCTGAAAACGACTAAATATCAAGCACTCATCGGGCGATTCGCTCTGGAACTGAAATCGGAACACTCACTGAAATTTTCCCTCTCTAAAAGTCTGATAAATGGCGGTAAAATGACGAAGTCCAAAAAAAATTTTTTTTAAACTTTTTTCAATTTTACCCCCGTTGGATATATATTCTACCCACACACATTTGGAACTCTCCTGGGGGTACCCTCACACATATTATTCCCTCATTTAGCGGATATTTTCACAAAAAGTGAAATTTTCAAAAATTCAGAAAATTGGCTGAAAACGACTAAATATCAAGAACTCATCGGGCGAATCGCTCTGGAACTGAAATCGGAACACACACTGACATTTTCCCTCTCTGAAAGTCTGATAAACGCCGGAAAAATGACTAAGTCCAAAAAAAAAAATGTTTCAACTTTTTTCAATTTTACCCCCGTGGGATATATATTCTACCCACACACATTTGGAACTCTCCTGGGGTACCCTCACACATATTATTCCCTCATTTAGCAGATATTTTCACAAAAACGTGAAATTTTCAAAAATTCAGATAATTGGCTGAAAACGACTAAATATCAAGAACTCATCTTGCGAATCGCTATGGAACTGAAATCGTAACACTCACTGACATTTTCCCTCTCTGAAAGTCTGATAAACGCCGGAAAAATGACTAAGTCCAAATAAAATTAATTTTTAAACTTTTTTCAATTCTACCACCGTGGGATATATATTCTACCCACACACATTTGGAACTCTCCTGGGAGTACCCTCACACAAATTATTCCATCATTTAGCAGATATTTTCACAAAAAAGTGAAATTTTCAAAAATTCTAAAAATTGGCTGTAAACGACTAAATAATCAAGAACTCATCGGGCGAATCGCTCTGGAACTGAAATCGGAACGCTCATTGACATTTCCCCTCTCTGAAAGTCTGATAAACTCCGGAAAAATAACTAAGTCCATAAAAAAGTATTTTTCAACTTTTTTCAATTTTACCCCCTTGGGATATATATTCTACCCACACACATTTGGAACTCTCCTGGGGTACCCTCACACATATTATTCCCTCATTTAGCGGATATTTTTACAAAAAAGTTAAATTTTCGAAAATTGGCTGAAAACGACTAAATATCAAGAACTCATCGGGCGAATCGCTCTGGAACTGAAATCGGAACACTCACTGAAATTTTCCCTCTCTGAAAGTATGATAAGTGGCTGAAAAATGACGAAGTCCAAATAAAATAAATTTTTAAACTTTTTTCAATTTTAACCCCGTGGGATATTTATTCTACCCACACACATTTGGAACTCTCCTGGGGTACCCTCAGACATATTATTCCCTCATTTAGCGGATATTTTTACAAAAAAGTTAAATTTTTGAAAATTGGCTGAAAACGATTAAATATTAAGAACTCATCGGGCGAATCGCTCTGGAACTGAAATGAGAACGCTCACTGACATTTCCCCTCTCTGAAAGTCTGATAAACTCCGGAAAAATAACTAAGTCCAAAAAAAAATTTTTTTTTACTTTTTTCAATTCTACCACCGTGGGATATATATTCTACCCACACACATTTGGAACTCTCCTGGGGTACACTCACACATATTATTTCCTCGTTTAGCGGATATTTTTACAAAAAAGTGATATTTTCAAAAATTCAGAAAATTGGCTGAAAACGACTAAATATCAAGCACTCATCGGGCGATTCGCTCTGGAACTGAAATCGGAACACTCACTGAAATTTTCCCTCTCTAAAAGTCTGATAAATGGCGGTAAAATGACGAAGTCCAAAAAAAATTTTTTTTAAACTTTTTTCAATTTTACCCCCGTTGGATATATATTCTACCCACACACATTTGGAACTCTCCTGGGGGTACCCTCACACATATTATTCCCTCATTTAGCGGATATTTTCACAAAAAGTGAAATTTTCAAAAATTCAGAAAATTGGCTGAAAACGACTAAATATCAAGAACTCATCGGGCGAATCGCTCTGGAACTGAAATCGGAACACACACTGACATTTTCCCTCTCTGAAAGTCTGATAAACGCCGGAAAAATGACTAAGTCCAAAAAAAAAAATGTTTCAACTTTTTTCAATTTTACCCCCGTGGGATATATATTCTACCCACACACATTTGGAACTCTCCTGGGAGTACCCTCACACAAATTATTCCATCATTTAGCAGATATTTTCACAAAAAAAGTGAAATTTTCAAAAATTCTAAAAATTGGCTGTAAACGACTAAATAATCAAGAACTCATCGGGCGAATCGCTCTGGAACTGAAATCGGAACGCTCATTGACATTTCCCCTCTCTGAAAGTCTGATAAACTCCGGAAAAATAACTAAGTCCATAAAAAAGTATTTTTCAACTTTTTTCAATTTTACCCCCTTGGGATATATATTCTACCCACACACATTTGGAACTCTCCTGGGGTACCCTCACACATATTATTCCCTCATTTAGCGGATATTTTTACAAAAAAGTAAAATTTTCGAAAATTGGCTGAAAACGACTAAATATCAAGAACTCATCGGGCGAATCGCTCTGGAACTGAAATCGGAACACTCACTGAAATTTTCCCTCTCTGAAAGTATGATAAGTGGCTGAAAAATGACGAACTCCAAATAAAATAAATTTTTAAACTTTTTTCAATTTTAACCCCGTGGGATATTTATTCTACCCACACACATTTGGAACTCTCCTGGGGTACCCTCAGACATATTATTCCCTCATTTAGCGGATATTTTTACAAAAAAGTTAAATTTTTGAAAATTGGCTGAAAACGATTAAATATTAAGAACTCATCGGGCGAATCGCTCTGGAACTGAAATGAGAACGCTCACTGACATTTCCCCTCTCTGAAAGTCTGATAAACTCCGGAAAAATAACTAAGTCCAAAAAAAAATTTTTTTTTACTTTTTTCAATTCTACCACCGTGGGATATATATTCTACCCACACACATTTCGAACTCTCCTGGGGTACCCTCACACATATTATTCCCTCATTTAGCGGATATTTTTACAAAAAAGTTAAATTTTCGAAAATTGGCTGAAAACGACTAAATATCAAGAACTCATCGGGCGAATCGCTCTGGAACTGAAATCGGAACACTCACTGAAATTTTCCCTCTCTGAAAGTATGATAAGTGGCTGAAAAATGACGAAGTCCAAATAAAATAAATTTTTAAACTTTTTTCAATTTTACCCCCGTGGGATATTTATTCTACCCACACACATTTGGAACTCTCCTGGGGTACCCTCACACATATTATTCCCTCATTTAGCGGATATTTTTACAAAAAAGTTAAATTTTCGAAAATTGGCTGAAAACGATTAAATATTAAGAACTCATCGGGCGAATCGCTCTGGAACTGAAATGAGAACGCTCACTGACATTTCCCCTCTCTGAAAGTCTGATAAACTCCGGAAAAATAACTAAGTCCAAAAAAAAATTTTTTTTTACTTTTTTCAATTCTACCACCGTGGGATATATATTCTACCCACACACATTTCGAACTCTCCTGGGGTACCCTCACACATATTATTACCTCATTTAGCGGATATTTTTACAAAAAAGTGAAATTTTCAAAAATTTGGAAAATTGGCTGAAAACGACTAAATATCAAGAACTCATCGGGCGAATCACTCTGGAACTGAAATCGGAACACTCACTGACATTTTCCCTCTCTGAAAGTCTGATAAACGCCGGAAAAATGACTAAGTCCAAAAAAAATAAATTTTTAAACTTTTTTCAATTCTACCACCGTGGGATATATATTCTACCCACACACATTTGGAACTCTCCTGGGGTACCCTCACACATATTATTTCCTCATTTAGCGGATATTTTTACAAAAAATTGATATTTTCAAAAATTCAGAAAATTGGCTGTAAACGACTAAATATCAAGAACTCATCGGGCGAATCGCTCTGGAACTGAAATCGGAACACTCACTGACATTTTCCCTCTCTGAAAGTCTGATAAACGCCGGAAAAATGACTTAAGTACAAAAAAAATTAATTTTTAAACTTTTTTCAATTATACCACCGTGGGATATATATTCTACCCACACACATTTGGAACTCTCCTGGGGTACCCTCACACATATTATTCCCTCATTTAGCGGATATTTTTACAAAAAAGTTAAATTTTCGAAAATTGGCTGAAAACGACTAAATATCAAGAACTCATCGGGCGAATCGCTCTGGAACTGAAATCGGAACACTCACTGAAATTTTCCCTCTCTGAAAGTCTGATAAGTGGCGGAAAAATGACGAAGTCCAAATAAAATAAATTTTTAAACTTTTTTCAATTTTACCCCCGTGGGATATATATTCTACCCACACACATTTGGAACTCTCCTGGGGTACCCTCACACATATTATTCCCTCATTTAGCGGATATTTTTACAAAAAAGTTAAATTTTCGAAAATTGGCTGAAATCGACTAAATATCAAGAACTCATCGGGCGAATCGCTCTGGAACTGAAATCGGAACACTCACTGAAATTTTCCCTCTCTGAAAGTCTGATAAGTGGCGGAAAAATGACGAAGTCCAAATAAAATAAATTTTTAAACTTTTTTCAATTTTACCCCCGTGGGATATATATTCTACCCACACACATTTGGAACTCTCCTGGGGTACCCTCACACATATTATTCCCTCATTTAGCGGATATTTTTACAAAAAAGTTAAATTTTCGAAAATTGGCTGAAAACGACTAAATATCAAGAACTCATCGGGCGAATCGCTCTGGAACTGAAATCGGAACACTCACTGAAATTTTCCCCCTCTGAAAGTCTGATAAATGGCGGAAAAATGACGATGTCCAAATAAAATAAATTTTTAAACTTTTTTCAATTTTACCCCTGTGGGATATGTATTCTCCCACACACATTTGGAACTCTCCTGGGGGTACCCTCACACATATTATTCCCTCATTTAGCGGATATTTTCACAAAAAAGTGAAATTTTCAAAAATTCTGAAAATTGGCTGAAAACGACTAAATATCAAGAACTGATCGGGCGAATCGCTCTTCAACTGAAATGAGAACGCTCACTGACATTTCCCCTCTCTGAAAGTCTGATAAACTCCGGAAAAATAACTAAGTCCAAAAAAAATTTTTTTTTTACTTTTTTCAATTCTACCACCGTGGGATATATATTCTACCCACACACATTTCGAACTCTCCTGGGGTACCCTCACACATATTATTTCCTCATTTAGCGGATATTTTTACAAAAAAGTGATATTTTCAAAAATTCAGAAAATTGGCTGTAAACGACTAAATATCAAGAACTCATCGGGCGAATCGCTCTGGAACTGAAATCGGAACACTCACTGAAATTTTCCCTCTCTGAAAGTCTGATAA
The DNA here is from genome assembly GCF_046119375.1 of Phyllobates terribilis. NCBI lineage: Eukaryota > Metazoa > Chordata > Amphibia > Anura > Dendrobatidae > Phyllobates > Phyllobates terribilis. The sequence goes on along the minus strand of NW_027362763.1, from coordinate 595,078,464 downwards.
ATGGCGGAAAAATGACGAAGTCCCAAAAAAATTTTTTTAAAACTTTTTTCAATTTTACCCCCGTGGGATATATATTCTACCCACACACATTTGGAACTCTCCTGGGGTACCCTCACACATATTATTCCCTCATTTAGCAGATATTTTCACAAAAAAGTGAAATTTTTGAAAATTGGCTGAAAACGACTAAATATCAAGTACTCATCGGGCGAATCGCTCTGGAACTGAAATCGGAACACTCACTGAAAGTTTCCCCCTCTGAAAGTCTGATAAATGGCGGAAAAATGACGATGTCCAAATAAAATAAATTTTTAAACTTTTTTCAATTTTACCCCTGTGGGATATATATTCTACCCACACACATTTGGAACTCTCCTGGGGTACCCTCACACATATTATTCCCTCATTTAGCAGATAATTTCACAAAAAAGTGAAATTTTCAAAAATTCAGAAAATTGGCTGAAAACGACTAAATATCAAGAACTCATCGGGTGAATGGCTTTGGAACTGAAATCGTAACACTCACTGACATTTTCCCTCTCGGTAAGTCTGATAAACGCCGGAAAAATGACTAAGTCCAAAAAAAAATTTTTTTTTACTTTTTTCAATTCTACCACCGTGGGATATATATTCTACCCACACACATTTGGAACTCTCCTGGGGTACCCTCACACATATTATTTCCTCATTTAGCAGATATTTTTACAAAAAAGTGATATTTTCAAAAATTCAGAAAATTGGCTGAAAACGACTAAATATCAAGAACTCATCGGGCGAATCGCTCTGGAACTGAAATCGGAACACTCACTGAAATTTTCCCCCTCTGAAAGTCTGATAAATGGCGGAAAAAAGACGATGTCCAAATAAAATAAATTTTTAAACTTTTTTCAATTTTACCCCTGTGGGATATATATTCTACCCACACACATTTGGAACTCTCCTGGGGTACCCTCACACATATTATTTCCTCATTTAGCGGATATTTTTACAAAAAAGTGATATTTTCAAAAAATCAGAAAATTGGCTGTAAACGACTAAATATCAAGAACTCATCGGGCGAATCGCTCTGGAACTGAAATCGGAACACTCACTGAAATTTTCCCTCTCTGAAAGTCTGATAAATGGCGGAAAAATGACGAAGTCCCAAAAAAATTTTTTTAAAACTTTTTTCAATTTTACCCCCGTGGGATATATATTCTACCCACACACATTTGGAACTCTCCTGGGGTACCCTCACACATATTATTCCCTCATTTAGCGGATATTTTCACAAAAAAGTGAAATTTTCAAAAATTCAGAAAATTGGCTGAAAACGACTAAATATCAAGAACTCATCTTGCGAATCGATATGGAACTGAAATCGTAACACTCACTGACATTTTCCCTCTCTGAAAGTCTGATAAACGGTGGAAAAATGACTAAGTCCAAAAAAAATAAATTTTTAAACTTTTTTCAATTCTACCACCGTGGGATATATATTCTACCCACACACATTTGGAACTCTCCTGGGGTACACTCACACATATTATTTCCTCGTTTAGCGGATATTTTTACAAAAAAGTGATATTTTCAAAAATTCAGAAAATTGGCTGAAAACGACTAAATATCAAGCACTCATCGGGCGATTCGCTCTGGAACTGAAATCGGAACACTCACTGAAATTTTCCCTCTCTAAAAGTCTGATAAATGGCGGTAAAATGACGAAGTCCAAAAAAAATTTTTTTTAAACTTTTTTCAATTTTACCCCCGTTGGATATATATTCTACCCACACACATTTGGAACTCTCCTGGGGGTACCCTCACACATATTATTCCCTCATTTAGCGGATATTTTCACAAAAAGTGAAATTTTCAAAAATTCAGAAAATTGGCTGAAAACGACTAAATATCAAGAACTCATCGGGCGAATCGCTCTGGAACTGAAATCGGAACACACACTGACATTTTCCCTCTCTGAAAGTCTGATAAACGCCGGAAAAATGACTAAGTCCAAAAAAAAAAATGTTTCAACTTTTTTCAATTTTACCCCCGTGGGATATATATTCTACCCACACACATTTGGAACTCTCCTGGGGTACCCTCACACATATTATTCCCTCATTTAGCAGATATTTTCACAAAAACGTGAAATTTTCAAAAATTCAGATAATTGGCTGAAAACGACTAAATATCAAGAACTCATCTTGCGAATCGCTATGGAACTGAAATCGTAACACTCACTGACATTTTCCCTCTCTGAAAGTCTGATAAACGCCGGAAAAATGACTAAGTCCAAATAAAATTAATTTTTAAACTTTTTTCAATTCTACCACCGTGGGATATATATTCTACCCACACACATTTGGAACTCTCCTGGGAGTACCCTCACACAAATTATTCCATCATTTAGCAGATATTTTCACAAAAAAGTGAAATTTTCAAAAATTCTAAAAATTGGCTGTAAACGACTAAATAATCAAGAACTCATCGGGCGAATCGCTCTGGAACTGAAATCGGAACGCTCATTGACATTTCCCCTCTCTGAAAGTCTGATAAACTCCGGAAAAATAACTAAGTCCATAAAAAAGTATTTTTCAACTTTTTTCAATTTTACCCCCTTGGGATATATATTCTACCCACACACATTTGGAACTCTCCTGGGGTACCCTCACACATATTATTCCCTCATTTAGCGGATATTTTTACAAAAAAGTTAAATTTTCGAAAATTGGCTGAAAACGACTAAATATCAAGAACTCATCGGGCGAATCGCTCTGGAACTGAAATCGGAACACTCACTGAAATTTTCCCTCTCTGAAAGTATGATAAGTGGCTGAAAAATGACGAAGTCCAAATAAAATAAATTTTTAAACTTTTTTCAATTTTAACCCCGTGGGATATTTATTCTACCCACACACATTTGGAACTCTCCTGGGGTACCCTCAGACATATTATTCCCTCATTTAGCGGATATTTTTACAAAAAAGTTAAATTTTTGAAAATTGGCTGAAAACGATTAAATATTAAGAACTCATCGGGCGAATCGCTCTGGAACTGAAATGAGAACGCTCACTGACATTTCCCCTCTCTGAAAGTCTGATAAACTCCGGAAAAATAACTAAGTCCAAAAAAAAATTTTTTTTTACTTTTTTCAATTCTACCACCGTGGGATATATATTCTACCCACACACATTTGGAACTCTCCTGGGGTACACTCACACATATTATTTCCTCGTTTAGCGGATATTTTTACAAAAAAGTGATATTTTCAAAAATTCAGAAAATTGGCTGAAAACGACTAAATATCAAGCACTCATCGGGCGATTCGCTCTGGAACTGAAATCGGAACACTCACTGAAATTTTCCCTCTCTAAAAGTCTGATAAATGGCGGTAAAATGACGAAGTCCAAAAAAAATTTTTTTTAAACTTTTTTCAATTTTACCCCCGTTGGATATATATTCTACCCACACACATTTGGAACTCTCCTGGGGGTACCCTCACACATATTATTCCCTCATTTAGCGGATATTTTCACAAAAAGTGAAATTTTCAAAAATTCAGAAAATTGGCTGAAAACGACTAAATATCAAGAACTCATCGGGCGAATCGCTCTGGAACTGAAATCGGAACACACACTGACATTTTCCCTCTCTGAAAGTCTGATAAACGCCGGAAAAATGACTAAGTCCAAAAAAAAAAATGTTTCAACTTCTTTCAATTTTACCCCCGTGGGATATATATTCTACCCACACACATTTGGAACTCTCCTGGGAGTACCCTCACACAAATTATTCCATCATTTAGCAGATATTTTCACAAAAAAAGTGAAATTTTCAAAAATTCTAAAAATTGGCTGTAAACGACTAAATAATCAAGAACTCATCGGGCGAATCGCTCTGGAACTGAAATCGGAACGCTCATTGACATTTCCCCTCTCTGAAAGTCTGATAAACTCCGGAAAAATAACTAAGTCCATAAAAAAGTATTTTTCAACTTTTTTCAATTTTACCCCCTTGGGATATATATTCTACCCACACACATTTGGAACTCTCCTGGGGTACCCTCACACATATTATTCCCTCATTTAGCGGATATTTTTACAAAAAAGTAAAATTTTCGAAAATTGGCTGAAAACGACTAAATATCAAGAACTCATCGGGCGAATCGCTCTGGAACTGAAATCGGAACACTCACTGAAATTTTCCCTCTCTGAAAGTATGATAAGTGGCTGAAAAATGACGAACTCCAAATAAAATAAATTTTTAAACTTTTTTCAATTTTAACCCCGTGGGATATTTATTCTACCCACACACATTTGGAACTCTCCTGGGGTACCCTCAGACATATTATTCCCTCATTTAGCGGATATTTTTACAAAAAAGTTAAATTTTTGAAAATTGGCTGAAAACGATTAAATATTAAGAACTCATCGGGCGAATCGCTCTGGAACTGAAATGAGAACGCTCACTGACATTTCCCCTCTCTGAAAGTCTGATAAACTCCGGAAAAATAACTAAGTCCAAAAAAAAATTTTTTTTTACTTTTTTCAATTCTACCACCGTGGGATATATATTCTACCCACACACATTTCGAACTCTCCTGGGGTACCCTCACACATATTATTCCCTCATTTAGCGGATATTTTTACAAAAAAGTTAAATTTTCGAAAATTGGCTGAAAACGACTAAATATCAAGAACTCATCGGGCGAATCGCTCTGGAACTGAAATCGGAACACTCACTGAAATTTTCCCTCTCTGAAAGTATGATAAGTGGCTGAAAAATGACGAAGTCCAAATAAAATAAATTTTTAAACTTTTTTCAATTTTACCCCCGTGGGATATTTATTCTACCCACACACATTTGGAACTCTCCTGGGGTACCCTCACACATATTATTCCCTCATTTAGCGGATATTTTTACAAAAAAGTTAAATTTTCGAAAATTGGCTGAAAACGATTAAATATTAAGAACTCATCGGGCGAATCGCTCTGGAACTGAAATGAGAACGCTCACTGACATTTCCCCTCTCTGAAAGTCTGATAAACTCCGGAAAAATAACTAAGTCCAAAAAAAAATTTTTTTTTACTTTTTTCAATTCTACCACCGTGGGATATATATTCTACCCACACACATTTCGAACTCTCCTGGGGTACCCTCACACATATTATTACCTCATTTAGCGGATATTTTTACAAAAAATTGATATTTTCAAAAATTCAGAAAATTGGCTGTAAACGACTAAATATCAAGAACTCATCGGGCGAATCGCTCTGGAACTGAAATCGGAACACTCACTGACATTTTCCCTCTCTGAAAGTCTGATAAACGCCGGAAAAATGACTTAAGTACAAAAAAAATTAATTTTTAAACTTTTTTCAATTATACCACCGTGGGATATATATTCTACCCACACACATTTGGAACTCTCCTGGGGTACCCTCACACATATTATTCCCTCATTTAGCGGATATTTTTACAAAAAAGTTAAATTTTCGAAAATTGGCTGAAAACGACTAAATATCAAGAACTCATCGGGCGAATCGCTCTGGAACTGAAATCGGAACACTCACTGAAATTTTCCCTCTCTGAAAGTCTGATAAGTGGCGGAAAAATGACGAAGTCCAAATAAAATAAATTTTTAAACTTTTTTCAATTTTACCCCCGTGGGATATATATTCTACCCACACACATTTGGAACTCTCCTGGGGTACCCTCACACATATTATTCCCTCATTTAGCGGATATTTTTACAAAAAAGTTAAATTTTCGAAAATTGGCTGAAAACGACTAAATATCAAGAACTCATCGGGCGAATCGCTCTGGAACTGAAATCGGAACACTCACTGAAATTTTCCCTCTCTGAAAGTCTGATAAGTGGCGGAAAAATGACGAAGTCCAAATAAAATAAATTTTTAAACTTTTTTCAATTTTACCCCCGTGGGATATATATTCTACCCACACACATTTGGAACTCTCCTGGGGTACCCTCACACATATTATTCCCTCATTTAGCGGATATTTTTACAAAAAAGTTAAATTTTCGAAAATTGGCTGAAAACGACTAAATATCAAGAACTCATCGGGCGAATCGCTCTGGAACTGAAATCGGAACACTCACTGAAATTTTCCCCCTCTGAAAGTCTGATAAATGGCGGAAAAATGACGATGTCCAAATAAAATAAATTTTTAAACTTTTTTCAATTTTACCCCTGTGGGATATGTATTCTCCCACACACATTTGGAACTCTCCTGGGGGTACCCTCACACATATTATTCCCTCATTTAGCGGATATTTTCACAAAAAAGTGAAATTTTCAAAAATTCTGAAAATTGGCTGAAAACGACTAAATATCAAGAACTGATCGGGCGAATCGCTCTTCAACTGAAATGAGAACGCTCACTGACATTTCCCCTCTCTGAAAGTCTGATAAACTCCGGAAAAATAACTAAGTCCAAAAAAAATTTTTTTTTTACTTTTTTCAATTCTACCACCGTGGGATATATATTCTACCCACACACATTTCGAACTCTCCTGGGGTACCCTCACACATATTATTTCCTCATTTAGCGGATATTTTTACAAAAAAGTGATATTTTCAAAAATTCAGAAAATTGGCTGTAAACGACTAAATATCAAGAACTCATCGGGCGAATCGCTCTGGAACTGAAATCGGAACACTCACTGAAATTTTCCCTCTCTGAAAGTCTGATAAATGGCGGAAAAATGACGAAGTCCCAAAAAAATTTTTTTAAAACTTTTTTCAATTTTACCCCCGTGGGATATATATTCTACCCACACACATTTGGAACTCTCCTGGGGTACCCTCACACATATTATTCCCTCATTTAGCAGATATTTTCACAAAAAAGTGAAATTTTTGAAAATTGGCTGAAAACGACTAAATATCAAGTACTCATCGGGCGAATCGCTCTGGAACTGAAATCGGAACACTCACTGAAAGTTTCCCCCTCTGAAAGTCTGATAAATGGCGGAAAAATGACGATGTCCAAATAAAATAAATTTTTAAACTTTTTTCAATTTTACCCCTGTGGGATATATATTCTACCCACACACATTTGGAACTCTCCTGGGGTACCCTCACACATATTATTCCCTCATTTAGCAGATAATTTCACAAAAAAGTGAAATTTTCAAAAATTCAGAAAATTGGCTGAAAACGACTAAATATCAAGAACTCATCGGGTGAATGGCTTTGGAACTGAAATCGTAACACTCACTGACATTTTCCCTCTCGGTAAGTCTGATAAACGCCGGAAAAATGACTAAGTCCAAAAAAAAATTTTTTTTTACTTTTTTCAATTCTACCACCGTGGGATATATATTCTACCCACACACATTTGGAACTCTCCTGGGGTACCCTCACACATATTATTTCCTCATTTAGCAGATATTTTTACAAAAAAGTGATATTTTCAAAAATTCAGAAAATTGGCTGAAAACGACTAAATATCAAGAACTCATCGGGCGAATCGCTCTGGAACTGAAATCGGAACACTCACTGAAATTTTCCCCCTCTGAAAGTCTGATAAATGGCGGAAAAAAGACGATGTCCAAATAAAATAAATTTTTAAACTTTTTTCAATTTTACCCCTGTGGGATATATATTCTACCCACACACATTTGGAACTCTCCTGGGGGTACCCTCACACATATTATTCCCTCATTTAGCGGATAATTTCACAAAAAAGTGAAATTTTCAAAAATTCAGAAAATTGGCTGAAAACGACTAAATATCAAGAACTCATCGGGTGAATGGCTTTGGAACTGAAATCGTAACACTCACTGACATTTTCCCTCTCGGAAAGTCTGATAAACGCCGGAAAAATGACTAAGTCCCAAAAAAAATTTTTTTTTACTTTTTTCAATTCTACCACCGTGGGATATATATTCTACCCACACACATTTGGAACTCTCCTGGGGTACCCTCACACATATTATTCCCTCATTTAGCGGATATTTTCACAAAAAGTGAAATTTTCAAAAATTCAGAAAATTGGCTGAAAATGACTAAATATCAAGGACTCATCGGGCGAATCGCTCTGGAACTGAAATCGGAATGCTCACTGACATTTCCCCTCTCTGAAAGTCTGATAAACTCCGGAAAAATAACTAAGTCCAAAAAAAAAATTTTTCCACTTTTTTCAATTTTACCCCCGTGGGATATATATTCTACCCACACACATTTGGAACTCTCCTGGGGGTACCCTCACACATATTATTCCCTCATTTAGCCGATATTTTCACAAAAAAATGAAATTTTCAAAAATTCTGAAAATTGGCAGAAAACGACTAAATAATCAAGGACTCATCGGGCGAATCGCTTTGGAACTGAAATCGTAACACTCACTGACATTTTCCCTCTCTGAAAGTCTGATGAACGCCGGAAAAATGACTAAGTCCAAAAAAATATTTTTTTTTACTTTTTTCAATTCTTCCACCGTGGGATATATATTCTACCCACACACATTTGGAACTCTCCTGGGGTACCCTCACACATATTATTCCCTCAGTTACGAGATATTTTTACAAAAAAGTGAAATTTTCAAAAATTCAGAAAATTGGCTGAAAACTACTAAATATCAAGAACTCATCGGGAGAATCGCTCTGGAACTGAAATCGGAACACTCACTGACATTTTCCCTCTCTGAAAGTCTGATAAACGCCGGAAAAATGACTAAGTCCAAAAAAAAATTATTTACAACTTTTTTCAATTTTACCCCCGTGGGATATATATTCTACCCACACACATTTGGAACTCTCCAGGGGTACCCTCACACATATTATTCCCTCATTTAGTGGATATTATTACAAAAAAGTGATATTTTCAAGAATTCATAAAATTGGCTGAAAACGACTAAATATCAAGAACTCATCGGGCGAATCGCTCTGGAACTGAAATCGGAACACTCACTGACATTTTCCCTCTCTGAAAGTCTGATAAACGCCGGAAAAATGACTAAGTCCCAAAAAAAAATTTTTTCAAGTTTTTTCAATTTTACCCCCGCGGGATATATATTCTACCCACACACATTTGGAACTCTCCTGGGGTACCCTCACACATATTATTCCCTCATTTAGCAGATATTTTTACAAAAAAGTGAAATTTTCAAAAATTCAGAAAATTAGCTGGAAACGACTAAATATCAAGAACTAATCGGGCGAATCGCTCTGGAACTGAAATTGGAACGCTCACTGACATTTCCCCTCTCTGAAGGTCTGATAAACTCCAGACAAATGTCTAAGTCCAATAAAAAAAAATTTTCAACTTTTTTCAATTTTACCCCCGTGGGATATATATTCTACCCACACACATTTGGAACTCTCCTGGGGTACTATCACACATATTATTCCCTCATTTAGTGGATATTTTCACAAAAAAGTGAAATTTTCAAAAATTCTGAAAATTGGCTGAAAACGACTAAATATCAAGGAGTCATCGGTCGAATCGCTCTGGAACTGAAATCGTAACACTCACTGACATTTTCCCTCACTGAAAGTCTGATAAACTACGTAAAAATGACTAAGTCCAAAAAAATTTTTTTTCAACTTTTTTCAATTTTACCCCCGTGGGATATATATTCTACCCACACACATTTGGAACTCTCCTGGGGTACCATCACACATATTATTCCCTCATTTAGTGGATATTTTCACAAAAAAGTGAATTTTTCAAAAATTCTGAAAATTGGCTGAAAACGACTAAATGTCAAGGACTCTTCGGGCGAATTGCTCTGGAACTGAAATCGGAACGCTCACTGACATTTCACCTCTCTGAAAGTCTGATAAACGCCGGAAAATCGACTAAGTCCAAAAAAAATTTTTTTTAAACTTTTTTCAATTTTACCCCCGTGGGATATATATTCTACCCACACACATTTGGAACTCTCCTGGGGTACCCTCACACATATTATTCCCTCATTTAGTGGATATTTTCACAAAAAAGTGAAATTTTCAAAAATTGTGAAAATTGGCTGAAAACGACTAAATATCAGGGACTCATCGGTCGAATCGCTCTGGAACTGAAATCGTAACACTCACTGACATTTTCCCTCACTGAAAGTCTGATAAATGCCGGAAAAATGACTAAGTCCAGAAAAAAAAAATTTACAACTTTTTTCAATTTTACCCCCGTGGGATATATATTCTACCAACACACATTTGGAACTCTCCTGGGGTACCCTCACACATATTATTACCTCATTTAGAGGATATTTTAACAAAAAAGTGAAATTTTCAAAAATTCCAAAAATTGGCTAAAAACGACTAAATATCAAGGACTCATCGGGTAAATCGCTCTGGAACTGAAATCGGAACGCTCACTGACATTTCCCCTCTCTGAAAGTCTGATAAACGCCAGAAAAATGACTAAGTCCAAAAAAAATTTTTTTTTAACTTTTTTCAATTTTACCCCCGTGGGATATATATTCTACCCACACACACTTGGAACTCTCCTGGGGTACCCTCAAACATATTATTTCCTCATTTAGCGGATATTTTTACAAAAAAGTGATATTTTCAAAAATTCAGAAAATTGGCTGAAAACGACTAAATATCAAGAACTCATCGGGCGAATCGCTCTGGAACTGAAATCGGAACACTCACTGACATTTTCCCTCTCTGAAAGTCTGATAAACGCCGGAAAAATGACAGTCCAAAAAAATATTTTTTTTTACTTTTTTCAATTCTACCACCGTGGGATATATATTCTACCCACACACATTTGGAACTCTCCTGGGGTACCCTCACACATATTATTCCCTCATTTAGTGAATATTTTCACAAAAAAGTGAAATTTTCAAAAATTCAGAAAATTGGCTGAAAATGACTAAATATCAAGGACTCATCAGGCGAATCACTCTGGAACTGAAATCGGAATGCTCACTGACATTTCCCCTCTCTGAAAGTCTGATAAACGCCGGAAAAATGTCTAAGTCCAAAAAAAATTTATTTACAACTTTTTTCAATTTTACCCCTGTGGGATATATATTCTACCCACACACATTTGGCACTCTCCTGGGGTACCATCACACATATTATTCCCTCATTTAGTGGATATTTTCACAAAGAAGTGAATTTTTCAAAAATTCTGAAAATTGGCTGAAAACGACTAAATGTCAAGGACTCTTCGGGCGAATTGCTCTGGAACTGAAATCGGAACGCTCACTAACATTTCACCTCTCTGAAAGTCTGATAAACGCCGGAAAATCGACTAAGTCCAAAAAAAATTTTTTTTAAACTTTTATCAATTTTACCCCCGTGGGATATATATTCTACCCACACACATTTGGAACTCTCCTGGGGTACCCTCACACATATTATTCCCTCATTTAGCGAATATTTTCACAAAAAAGTGAAATTTTCAAAAATTCCGCAATTTGGCTGAAAACGACTAAATATCAAGGACTCATCGGTCGAATCGCTCTGGAACTGAAATCGTAACACTCACTGACATTTTCCCTCAATGAAAGTCTGATAAATGCCGGAAAAATGACTAAGTCCAGAAAAAAAAAATTTACAACTTTTTTCAATTTTACCCCCGTGGGATATATATACTACCCACACACATTTGGAACTCTCCTGGGGTACCCTCACACATATTATTACCTCATTTAGAGGATATTTTAACAAAAAAGTGAAATTTTCAAAAATTCCAAAAATTGGCTAAAAACGACTAAATATCAAGGACTCATCGGGTAAATCGCTCTGGAACTGAAATCGGAACGCTCACTGACATTTCCCCTCTCTGAAAGTCTGATAAACGCGAGAAAAATGACTAAGTCCAAAAAAAAATTTTTTTTAACTTTTTTCAATTTTACCCCCGTGGGATATATATTCTACCCACACACACTTGGAACTCTCCTGGGGTACCCTCACACATATTATTTCCTCATTTAGCGGATATTTTCACAAAAAAGTGAAATTTTCAAAAATTCTGAAAATTGGCTGAAAATGACTAAATATCAAGGACTCATCAGGCGAAATGCTCTTCAACTGAAATCAGAATGCTCACTGACATTTCCCCTCTCTGAAAGTGTGATAAACGCCGGAAAAATGACTAAGTCCAAAAAAAAATTTTTTTAAACTTTTTTCAATTTTACCCCCGTGGGATATATATTCTACCCACACACATTTGGAACTCTCCTGGGGTACCCTCACACATATTATTCCCTCATTTAGTGAATATTTTCACAAAAAAGTGAAATTTTCAAAAATTCAGAAAATTGGCTGAAAATGACTAAATATCAAGGACTCATCAGGCGAATCACTCTGGAACTGAAATCGGAATGCTCACTGACATTTCCCCTCTCTGAAAGTCTGATAAACTTCGGAAAAATGACTAAGTCCAAATAAAAAAATTTGTCAACTTTTTTCAATTTTACCCCCGTGGGATATATATTCTACCCACACACATTTGGAACTCTCTTGGGGTACCCTCACACATATTATTCCCTCATTTAGCGGATATTTTCACAAAAAAGTGAAATTTTCAAAAATTCTGAAAATTAGCTGAAAATGACTAAATATCAAGGACTCATCGGGCAAATCGCTCTGGAACTGAAATCGGAATGCTCACTGACATTTCCCCTCTCTGAAAGTCTGATAAACGCCGGAAAAATGACTAAGTCCAAAAAAGAATTTTTTTAAACTTTTTTCAATTTAACCTCCGTGGGATATATATTCTACCCACACACATTTGGAACTCTCCTGTGGTACCCTCACACATATTATTCCCTCATTTAGCGGATATTTTCACAAAAAAGTGAAATTTTCAAAAATTCAGAAAATTGGCTGAAAACTGATAAATATCAAGGACTCATCGGGCAAATCGCTCTGGAGCTGAAAACGGAATGCTCACTGACATTTCCCCTCTCTGAAAGTGTGATAAATGCCGGAAAAATGACTAAGTCCCAAAAAAAAATTTTTTTAACTTTTTTCAATTTTACCCCCGTGGGATATATATTCTACCCACACACATTTGGAACTCTCCTGGGGTACCCTCAGACATATTATTCCCTCATTTAGCAGATATTTTCACAAAAAAGTGAAATTTTCAAAAATTCAGAAAATTGGCTGAAAACAACTAAATATCAAGGACACATCGGGCAAATCGCTCTGGAACTGAAATCGGAATGCTCACTGACATTTCCCCTCTCTGAAAGTCTGATAAACACCGGAAAAATGACTAAGTCCAAAAAAGAATTTTTTTAAACTTTTTTCAATTTTACCCCCGTGGGATATATATTCTACCCACACACATTTGGAACCCTCCTGGGGTAACCTCACACATATTATTCCCTCATTTAGCGGATATTTTCACAAAAAAGTGACATTTTCAAAAATACATAAAATTGGCTGAAAACTGATAAATATCAAGGACTCATCGGGCAAATCGCTCTGGAACTGAAATCGGAATGCTCACTGACATTTCCCCTCTCTGAAAGTGTGATAAACGCCGGAAAAATGACTAAGTCCAAAAAAAATTTTTTTTAAACTTTTTTCAATTTTACCCCCATGGGATATATATTCTACCCACACACATTTGGAACTCTCCTGGGGTACCCTCACACATATTATTCCCTCATTTAGCGGATATTTTCACAAAAAACTGAAATTTTCAAAATTCAGAAAATTGGCTGAAAACTACTAAATATCAAGGACTCATCAGGCGAATCGCTCTGGAACTGAAATCGGAATTCTCACTGACATTTCCCCTCTCTGAAAGTGTGATAAACACCGGAAAATTGACTAAGTCGAAAAAAATTTTTTTTTAAACTTTTTTCAATTTTACCCCCGTGGCATATATATTCTACCCACACACATTTGGAACTCTCCTGGGGTACCCTCACACATATTATTCCCTCATTTAGTGGATATTTTTACAAAAAAGTGAAATTTTCAAAAATTCAGAAAATTGGCTGAAAACGACTAAATATCAAGGACTCATCGGGCAAATCGCTCTGGAACTGAAATCGGAACGCTCACTGACATTTCCCCTCTCTGAAAGTCTGATAAACACCGGAAAAATGACTAAGTCCAAAAAAGAATTTTTTTAAACTTTTTTCAATTTTACCCCCGTGGGATATATATTCTACCCACACACATTTGGAACTCTCCTGGGGTACCCTCACACATTTTATTCCCTCATTTAGCGGATATTTTCACAAAAAAGTGAAATTTTCAAAAATTCAGAAAATTGGCTGAAAACGACTAAATATCAAGGACTCATCGGGCGAATCACTCTGGAACTGAAATCGGAACACTCACTGACATTTCCCCTCTCTGAAAGTGTGATAAACGCCAGAAAAATGAGTAAGTCCAAAAAAAATTTTTTTTAAACTTTTTTCAATTTTACCCCCGTGGGATATATATTCTACCCACACACATTTGGAACTCTCATGGGGTACCCTCACACATATTATTCCCTCATTTAGCGGATATTTTCACAAAAAAGTGAAATTGTCAAAAATTCAGAAAATTGGCTGAAAACGACTAAATATCAAGGACTCATCAGCCGAATCACTCTGGAACTGAAATCGGAATGCTCACTGACATTTCCCCTCTCTGAAAGTGTGATAAACGCCGGAAAAATGACTAAGTCCAAAAAAAAAATTTTTTCAAGTTTTTTCAATTTTACCCCGCGGGATATATATTCTACCCACACACATTTGGAACTCTCCTGGGGTACCCTCACACATATTATTCCCTCATTTAGCGGATATTTTCACAAAAAAGTGAAATTTTCAAAAATTCAGAAAATTGGCTGAAAACAACTAAATATCAAGGACACATCGGGCAAATCGCTCTGGAACTGAAATCGGAATGCTCACTGACATTTCCCCTCTCTGAAAGTCTGATAAACACCGGAAAAATGACTAAGTCCAAAAAATAATTTTTTTAAACTTTTTTCAATTTTACCCCCGTGGGATATATATTCTACCCACACACATTTGGAACCCTCCTGGGGTAACCTCACACATATTATTCCCTCATTTAGCGGATATTTTCACAAAAAAGTGACATTTTCAAAAATACATAAAATTGGCTGAATACTGATAAATATCAAGGACACATCGGGCAAATCGCTCTGGAACTGAAATCGGAACACTCATTGACATTTCCCCTCTCTGAAAGTCTGATAAACACCGGAAAAATGACTAAGTCCAAAAAAAAATGTTTTTAAACTTTTTTCAATTTTACCCCCATGGGATATATATTCTACCCACACACATTTGGAACTCTCCTGGGGTACCCTCACACATATTATTCCCTCATTTAGCGGATATTTTCACAAAAAACTGAAATTTTCAAAAATTCAGAAAATTGGCTGAAAACTACTAAATATCAAGGACTCATCAGGCGAATCGCTCTGGAACTGAAATCGGAATTCTCTCTGACATTTCCCCTCTCTGAAAGTGTGATAAACACCGGAAAATTGACTAAGTCGAAAAAAAAATTTTTTTAAACTTTTTTCAATTTTACCCCCGTGGCATATATATTCTACCCACACACATTTGGAACTCTCCTGGGGTACCCTCACACATATTATTCCCTCATTTAGCGGATATTTTTACAAAAAAGTGAAATTTTCAAAAATTCAGAAAATTGGCTGAAAACGACTAAATATCAAGGACTCATCGGGCAAATCGCTCTGGAACTGAAATCGGAACGCTCACTGACATTTCCCCTCTCTGAAAGTCTGATAAACACCGGAAAAATGACTAAGTCCAAAAAAGAATTTTTTTAAACTTTTTTCAATTTTACCCCCGTGGGATATATATTCTACCCACACACATTTCGAACTCTCCTGGGGTACCCTCACACATTTTATTCCCTCATTTAGCGGATATTTTCACAAAAAAGTGAAATTTTCAAAAATTCAGAAAATTGGCTGAAAACGACTAAATATCAAGGACTCATCGGGCGAATCGCTGTGGAACTGAAATCGCAATGCTCACTGACATTTCACCTCTCTGAAAGTGTGATAAACGCCGGAAAAATGACTTGGTCCAAAAAATAATTTTTTAAACTTTTTTCAATTTTACCCCTGTGGGATATATATTCTACCCACACACATTTGGAACTCTCCTGGGGTACCCTCACACATATTATTCCATCATTTAGCGGATATTTTTACAAAAAAGTGAAATTTTCAAAAATTCTGAAAAATGGCTGAAAACGACTAAATATCAAGGACTCATCGGGCGAATCACTCTGGAACTGAAATCGGAACACTCACTGACATTTCCCCTCTCTGAAAGTGTGATCAACGCCAGAAAAATGAGTAAGTCCAAAAAAAATTTTTTTTAAACTTTTTTCAATTTTACCCCCGTGGGATATATATTCTACCCACACACATTTGGAACTCTCATGGGGTACCCTCACACATATTATTCCCTCATTTAGCGGATATTTTCACAAAAAAGTGAAATTGTCAAAAATTCCGAAAATTGGCTGAAAACGACTAAATATCAAGGACTCATCAGCCGAATCACTCTGGAACTGAAATCAGAATGCTCACTGACATTTCCCCTCTCAGAAAGTGTGATAAACGTCAGAAAAATGATTAAGTCCAAAAAAAAATTTTTTTAAACTTTTTTCAATTTTACCCCTGTGGGATATATATTCTACCCACACACATTTGGAACTCTCCTGGGGTACCCTCACACATATTATTCCCTCATTTAGCGGATATTTTTAGAAAAAAGTGACATTTTAAAAAATTCAGAAAATTGCCTGAAAACGACTAAATATCAAGGACTCATCGGGCTAATCGCTCTGGAACTGAAATCGGAACGTTCACTGACATTTCCTCTCTCTGAAAGTCTGATAAACGCCGGAAAAATGACTAAGTCCAAAAAAGAATTTTTTTAAACTTTTTTCAATTTAACCCCCGTGGGATATATATTCTACCCACACACATTTGGAACTCTCCTGGGGTACCCTCACACATATTATTCCCTCATTTAGCGGATATTTTCACAAAAAAGTGAAATTTTCAAAAATTCAGAAAATTGGCTGAAAACTGATAAATACCAAGGACTCATCGGGCAAATCGCTCTGGAACTGAAATCGGAATGCTCACTGACATTTCCCCTCTAAGAAAGTCTGATAAACGCTAGAAAAATGACTAAGTCCAAAAAAATTTTTTTTAAACTTTTTTCAATTTTACCCCCGTGGGATATATATTCTACCCACACACATTTGGAACTCTCCTGGGGTACCCTCACACATATTATTCCCTCATTTAGCGGATATTTTTTACAAAAAAGTGAAATTTTCAAAAATTCAGAAAATTGGCTGAAAACAACTAAATATCAAGGACACATCGGGCAAATCGCTCTGGAACTGAAATCGGAATGCTCACTGACATTTCCCCTCTCTGAAAGTCTGATAAACACCGGAAAAATGACTAAGTCCAAAAAAGAATTTTTTTAAACTTTTTTCAATGTTACCCCCGTGGGATATATATTCTACCCACACACATTTGGAACCCTCCTGGGGTAACCTCACACATATTATTCCCTCATTTAGCGGATATTTTCACAAAAAAGTGACATTTTCAAAAATACATAAAATTGGCTGAAAACTGATAAATATCAAGGACTCATCGGGCAAATCGCTCTGGAACTGAAATCGGAATGCTCACTGACATTTCCCCTCTCTGAAAGTCTGATAAACACCGGAAAAAAGACTAAGTCCAAAAAAAAATGTTTTTAAACTTTTTTCAATTTTACCCCCGTGGGATATATATTCTACCCACACACATTTGGAACTCTCCTGGGGTACCCTCACACATATTATTCCCTCATTTAGCGGATATTTTCACAAAAAAGTGAAATTTTCAAAAATTCATAAAATTGGCTGAAAACGACTAAATATCAAGGACTCATCGGGCAAATCGCTCTGGAACTGAAATCGGAATGCTCACTGACATTTCCCCTCTCTGAAAGTGTGATGAACGCCGGAAGAATGACTAAGTCCAAAAAAAATTTTTTTTAAACTTTTTTCAATTTTACCCCCATGGGATATATATTCTACCCACACACATTTGGAACTCTCCTGGGGTACCCTCACACATATTATTCCCTCATTTAGCGGATATTTTCACAAAAAACTGAAATTTCCAAAAATTCAGAAAATTGGCTGAAAACTACTAAATATCAAGGACTCATCAGGCGAATCGCTCTGGAACTGAAATCGGAATTCTCACTGACATTTCCCCTCTCTGAAAGTGTGATAAACACCGGAAAATTGACTAAGTCGAAAAAAATTATTTTTTAAACTTTTTTCAATTTTACCCCCGTGGCATATATATTCTACCCACACACATTTGGAACTCTCCTGGGGTACCCTCACACATATTATTCCCTCATTTAGCGGATATTTTTACAAAAAAGTGAAATTTTCAAAAATTCAGAAAATTGGCTGAAAACGACTAAATATCAAGGACTCATCGGGCAAATCGCTCTGGAACTGAAATCGGAACGCTCACTGACATTTCCCCTCTCTGAAAGTCTGATAAACACCGGAAAAATGACTAAGTCCAAAAAAGAATTTTTTTAAACTTTTTTCAATTTTACCCCCGTGGGATATATATTCTACCCACACACATTTCGAACTCTCCTGGGGTACCCTCACACATTTTATTCCCTCATTTAGCGGATATTTTCACAACAAAGTGAAATTTTCAAAAATTCAGAAAATTGGCTGAAAACGACTAAATATCAAGGACTCATCGGGCGAATCGCTGTGGAACTGAAATCGCAATGCTCACTGACATTTCACCTCTCTGAAAGTGTGATAAACGCCGGAAAAATGACTTGGTCCAAAAAATAATTTTTTAAACTTTTTTCAATGTTACCCCTGTGGGATATATATTCTACCCACACACATTTGGAACTCTCCTGGGGTACCCTCACACATATTATTCCCTCATTTAGCGGATATTTTTACAAAAAAAGTGAAATTTTCAAAAATTCTGAAAATTGGCTGAAAACGACTAAATATCAAGGACTCATCGGGCGAATCACTCTGGAACTGAAATCGGAACACTCACTGACATTTCCCCTCTCTGAAAGTGTGATAAACGCCAGAAAAATGAGTAAGTCCAAAAAAAATTTTTTTTAAACTTTTTTCAATTTTACCCCCGTGGGATATATATTCTACCCACACACATTTGGAACTCTCATGGGGTACCCTCACACATATTATTCCCTCATTTAGCGGATATTTTCACAAAAAAGTGAAATTGTCAAAAATTCAGAAAATTGGCTGAAAACGACTAAATATCAAGGACTCATCAGCCGAATCACTCTGGAACTGAAATCGGAATGCTCACTGACATTTCCCCTCTCTGAAAGTGTGATAAACGTCGGAAAAATGATTAAGTCCAAAAAAAAATTTTTTTAAACTTTTTTCAATTTTACCCCTGTGGGATATATATTCTACCCACACACATTTGGAACTCTCCTGGGGTACCCTCACACATATTATTCCCTCATTTAGCGGATATTTTCACAAAAAAGTGAAATTTTCAAAAATTCAGAAAATTGGCTGAAAACGACTAAATATCAAGGACTCATCAGGCGAATCGCTCTGGAACTGAAATCGGAACGCTCACTGACATTTCCCCTCTCTGAAAGTCTGATAAACTCCGGAAAAATGACTAAGTCCAAATAAAAAAATTTGTCAACTTTTTTCAATTTTACCCCCGTGGGATATATATTCTACCCACACACATTTGGAACTCTCTTGGGGTACCCTCACACATATTATTCCCTCATTTAGCGGATATTTTCACAAAAAAGTGAAATTTTCAAAAATTCAGAAAATTGGCTGAAATTGACTAAATATCAAGGACTCATCGGGCAAATCGCTCTGGAACTGAAATCGGAACGTTCACTGACATTTCCTCTCTCTGAAAGTCTGATAAACACCGGAAAAATGACTAAGTCCAAAAAAGAATTTTTTTAAACTTTTTTCAATTTAACCCCCGTGGGATATATATTCTACCCACACACATTTGGAACTCTCCTGGGGTACCCTCACACATATTATTCCCTCATTTAGCGGATATTTTTTACAAAAAAGTGAAATTTTCAAAAATTCAGAAAATTGGCTGAAAACGACTAAATATCAAGGACTCATCGGGCAAATCGCTCTGGAACTGAAATCGGAACGCTCACTGACATTTCCCCTCTCTGAAAGTCTGATAAACACCTGAAAAATGACTAAGTCCAAAAATGAATTTTTTTAAACTTTTTTCAATTTTACCCCCGTGGGATATATATTCTACCCACACACATTTGGAACTCTCCTGGGGTACCCTCCCACATATTATTCCCTCATTTAGCGGATATTTTCACAAAAAAGTTAAATTTTCAAAAATTCAGAAAATTGGCTGAAAACGACTAAATATCAAGGACTCATCAGGCGAATCGCTCTGGAACTGAAATCGGAACGCTCACTGACATATCCCCTCTCTGAAAGTCTGATAAACTCCGGAAAAATGACTAAGTCCAAATAAAAAAATGTCAACTTTTTTCAATTTTACCCCCGTGGGATATATATTCTACCCACACACATTTGGAACTCTCCTGGGGTACCCTCACACATATTATTCCCTCATTTAGCGGATATTTTTACAAAAAAATGAAATTTTCAAAAATTCTGAAAATTGGCTGAAAACGACTAAATATCAAGGACTCATCGGGCAAATCACTCTGGAACTGAAATCGGAACGCTCACTGACATTTCCCCTCTCTGAAAGTCTGATAAACACCCGAAAAATGACTAAGTCCAAAAAAGAATTTTTTTAAACTTTTTTCAATTTAACCCCCGTGGGATATATATTCTACCCACACACATTTGGAACTCTCCTGGGGTACCCTCACACATATTATTCCCTCATTTAGCGGATATTTTCACAAAAAAGTGAAATTTTCAAAAATTCAGAAAATTGGCTGAAAACTGATAAATATCAAGGACTCATCGGGCAAATCGCTCTGGAACTGAAATCGGAATGCTCACTGACATTTCCCCTCTAAGAAAGTCTGATAAACGCTAGAAAAATGACTAAGTCCCAAAAAATTTTTTTTAAACTTTTTTCAATTTTACCCCCGTGGAATATATATTCTACCCACACACATTTGGAACTCTCCTGGGGTACCCTCACACATATTATTCCCTCATTTAGCGGATATTTTTTACAAAAAAGTGAAATTTTCAAAAATTCAGAAAATTGGCTGAAAACGACTAAATATCAAGGACTCATCGGGCAAATCGCTCTGGAACTGAAATCGGAACGCTCACTGACATTTCCCCTCTCTGAAAGTCTGATAAACACCTGAAAAATGACTAAGTCCAAAAAAGAATTTTTTTAAACTTTTTTCAATTTAACCCCCGTGGGATATATATTCTACCCACACACATTTGGAACTCTCCTGGGGTACCCTCACACATATTATTCCCTCATTTAGCGGATATTTTCACAAAAAAGTGAAATTTTCAAAAATTCAGAAAATTGGCTGAAAACTGATAAATATCAAGGACTCATCGGGCAAATCGCTCTGGAACTGAAATCGGAATGCTCACTGACATTTCCCCTCTAAGAAAGTCTGATAAACGCTAGAAAAATGACTAAGTCCAAAAAAGAATTTTTTTAAACTTTTTTCAATTTTACCCCCGTGGGATATATATTCTACCCACACACATTTGGAACTCTCCTGGGGTACCCTCCCACATATTATTCCCTCATTTAGCGGATATTTTCACAAAAAAGTGAAATTTTCAAAAATTCAGAAAAATGGCTGAAAACTGATAAATATCAAGGACTCATCGGGCAAATCACTCTGGAACTGAAATCGGAATGCTCACTGACATTTCCCCTCTCTGAAAGTGTGATAAACGCCGGAAAAATGACTAAGTCCAAAAAAAAATTTTTTTAAACTTTTTTTATTTTACCCCCGTGGGATATATATTCTACCCACACAAATTTGGAACTCTCCTGGGGTACCCTCACACATATTATTCCCTCATTTAGTGGATATTTTCACAAAAAACTGAAATTTTCAAAAATTCAGAAAATTGGCTGAAAACGACTAAATATCAAGGACTCATCAGGCAAATCGCTCTGGAACTGAAATCGGAATGCTCACTGACATTTCCCCTCTCTGAAAGTGTGATAAACGCCGGAAAAATGACTAAGTTCAAAAAAAAATTTTTTTAAACTTTTTTCAATTTTACCCCCGTGGGATATATATTCTACACACACACATTTGGAACTCTCCTGGGGTACCCTCACACATATTATTCCCTCATTTAGCGGATATTTTCACAAAAAAGTGAAATTTTCAAAAATTCAGAAAAATGGCTGAAAACTGATAAATATCAAGGACTCATCGGGCAAGTCGCTCTGGAACTGAAATCGGAATGCTCACTGACATTTCCCCTCTCTGAAAGTGTGATAAACGCCGGAAAAATGACTAAGTCCAAAAAAAAATTTTTTTAAACTTTTTTTAATTTTACCCCCGTGGGATATATATTCTACCCACACAAATTTGGAACTCTCCTGGGGTACCCTCACACATATTATTCCCTCATTTAGCGGATATTTTCACAAAAAACTGAAATTTTCAAAAATTCTGAAAATTGGCTGAAAACGACTAAATATCAAGGACTCATCGGGCAGATCGCTCTGGAACTGAAATCGGAACGCTCACTGACATTTCCCGTCTCTGAAAGTCTGATAAACGCCGGAAAAATGACTAAGTCCAAAAAAGAATTTTTTTAAACTTTTTTCAATTTTACCCCCGTGGGATATATATTCTACCCACACACATTTGGAACTCTCCTGGGGTACCCTCACACATATTATTCCCTCATTTAGCGGATATTTTCACAAAAAAGTAATATTTTCAAAAATTCAGAAAATTGGCTGAAAACGACTAAATATCAAGGACTCATCAGGCGAATCGCTCTGGAACTGAAATCGGAACGCTCACTGACATATCCCCTCTCTGAAAGTCTGATAAACTCCGGAAAAATGACTAAGTCCAAATAAAAAAATGTCAACTTTTTTCAATTTTACCCCCGTGGGATATATATTCTACCCACACACATTTGGAACTCTCCTGGGGTACCCTCACACATATTATTCCCTCATTTAGCGGATATTTTCACAAAAAAGTGAAATTTTCAAAAATTCAGAAAATTGGCTGAAAACTGATAAATATCAAGGACTCATCGGGCAAATCGCTCTGGAACTGAAATCGGAATGCTCACTGACATTTCCCCTCTAAGAAAGTCTGATAAACGCTAGAAAAATGACTAAGTCCCAAAAAATTTTTTTTAAACTTTTTTCAATTTTACCCCCGTGGGATATATATTCTACCCACACACATTTGGAACTCTCCTGGGGTACCCTCACACATATTATTCCCTCATTTAGCGGATATTTTTTACAAAAAAGTGAAATTTTCAAAAATTCAGAAAATTGGCTGAAAACGACTAAATATCAAGGACTCATCGGGCAAATCGCTCTGGAACTGAAATCGGAATGCTCACTGACATTTCCCCTCTCTGAAAGTCTGATAAACACCTGAAAAATGACTAAGTCCAAAAAAGAATTTTTTTAAACTTTTTTCAATTTTACCCCCGTGGGATATATATTCTACCCACACACATTTGGAACTCTCCTGGGGTACCCTCACACATATTATTCCCTCATTTAGCGGATATTTTCACAAAAAAGTGAAATTTTCAAAAATTCAGAAAAATGGCTGAAAACTGATAAATATCAAGGACTCATCGGGCAAGTCGCTCTGGAACTGAAATCGGAATGCTCACTGACATTTCCCCTCTCTGAAAGTGTGATAAACGCCGGAAAAATGACTAAGTCCAAAAAAAAATTTTTTTAAACTTTTTTTAATTTTACCCCCGTGGGATATATATTCTACCCACACAAATTTGGAACTCTCCTGGGGTACCCTCACACATATTATTCCCTCATTTAGCGGATATTTTCACAAAAAAGTGAAATTTTCAAAAATTCTGAAAATTGGCTGAAAACGACTAAATATCAAGGACTCATCGGGCAGATCGCTCTGGAACTGAAATCGGAACGCTCACTGACATTTCCCCTCTCTGAAAGTCTGATAAACGCCGGAAAAATGACTAAGTCCAAAAAAGAATTTTTTTAAACTTTTTTCAATTTTACCCCCGTGGGATATATATTCTACCCACACACATTTGGAACTCTCCTGGGGTACCCTCACACATATTATTCCCTCATTTAGCGGATATTTTCACAAAAAAGTAATATTTTCAAAAATTCAGAAAATTGGCTGAAAACGACTAAATATCAAGGACTCATCAGGCGAATCGCTCTGGAACTGAAATCGGAACGCTCACTGACATATCCCCTCTCTGAAAGTCTGATAAACTCCGGAAAAATGACTAAGCCCAAATAAAAAAATGTCAACTTTTTTCAATTTTACCCCCGTGGGATATATATTCTACCCACACACATTTGGAACTCTCCTGGGGTACCCTCACACATATTATTCCCTCATTTAGCGGATATTTTTACAAAAAAGTGAAATTTTCAAAAATTCTGAAAATTGGCTGAAAACGACTAAATATCAAGGACTCATCGGGCAAATCACTCTGGAACTGAAATCGGAACGCTCACTGACATTTCCCCTCTCTGAAAGTCTGATAAACACCCGAAAAATGACTAAGTCCAAAAAAGAATTTTTTTAAACTTTTTTCAATTTAACCCCCGTGGGATATATATTCTACCCACACACATTTGGAACTCTCCTGGGGTACCCTCACACATATTATTCCCTCATTTAGCGGATATTTTCACAAAAAAGTGAAATTTTCAAAAATTCAGAAAATTGGCTGAAAACTGATAAATATCAAGGACTCATCGGGCAAATCGCTCTGGAACTGAAATCGGAATGCTCACTGACATTTCCCCTCTAAGAAAGTCTGATAAACGCTAGAAAAATGACTAAGTCCCAAAAAATTTTTTTTAAACTTTTTTCAATTTTACCCCCGTGGGATATATATTCTACCCACACACATTTGGAACTCTCCTGGGGTACCCTCACACATATTATTCCCTCATTTAGCGGATATTTTTTACAAAAAAGTGAAATTTTCAAAAATTCAGAAAATTGGCTGAAAACGACTAAATATCAAGGACTCATCGGGCAAATCGCTCTGGAACTGAAATCGGAACGCTCACTGACATTTCCCCTCTCTGAAAGTCTGATAAACACCTGAAAAATGACTAAGTCCAAAAAAGAATTTTTTTAAACTTTTTTCAATTTAACCCCCGTGGGATATATATTCTACCCACACACATTTGGAACTCTCCTGGGGTACCCTCCCACATATTATTCCCTCATTTAGCGGATATTTTCACAAAAAAGTAATATTTTCAAAAATTCAGAAAATTGGCTGAAAACGACTAAATATCAAGGACTCATCAGGCGAATCGCTCTGGAACTGAAATCGGAACGCTCACTGACATATCCCCTCTCTGAAAGTCTGATAAACTCCGGAAAAATGACTAAGTCCAAATAAAAAAATGTCAACTTTTTTCAATTTTACCCCCGTGGGATATATATTCTACCCACACACATTTGGAACTCTCCTGGGGTACCCTCACACATATTATTCCCTCATTTAGCGGATATTTTTACAAAAAAGTGAAATTTTCAAAAATTCTGAAAATTGGCTGAAAACGACTAAATATCAAGGACTCATCGGGCAAATCACTCTGGAACTGAAATCGGAACGCTCACTGACATTTCCCCTCTCTGAAAGTCTGATAAACACCCGAAAAATGACTAAGTCCAAAAAAGAATTTTTTTAAACTTTTTTCAATTTTACCCCCGTGGGATATATATTCTACCCACACACATTTGGAACTCTCCTGGGGTACCCTCCCACATATTATTCCCTCATTTAGCGGATATTTTCACAAAAAAGTGAAATTTTCAAAAATTCAGAAAATTGGCTGAAAACGACTAAATATCAAGGACTCATCGGGCGAATAGCTCTGGAACTGAAATCGGAATGCTCACTGACATTTCCCCTCTCTGAAAGTGTGATAAATGCCGGAAAAATGACTAAGTCCAAAAAAAAATGTTTTTAAACTTTTTTCAATTTTACCCCCGTAGGATATATATTCTACCCACACACATTTGGAACTCTCCTGGGGTACCCTCACACATATTATTCCCTCATTTAGCAGATATTTTCACAAAAAAGTGAAATTTTCAAAAATTCAGAAAATTGGCTGAAAACGACTAAATATCAAGGACTCATCGGGCAAATCGCTCTGGAACTGAAATCGGAACGCTCACTGACATTTCCCCTCTCTGAAAGTCTGAAAAACACCTGAAAAATGACTAAGTCCAAAAAAGAATTTTTTTAAACTTTTTTCAATTTTACCCCCGTGGGATATATATTCTACCCACACACATTTGGAACTCTCCTGGGGTACCCTCCCACATATTATTCCCTCATTTAGCGGATATTTTCACAAAAAAGTAATATTTTCAAAAATTCAGAAAATTGGCTGAAAACGACTAAATATCAAGGACTCATCAGGCGAATCGCTCTGGAACTGAAATCGGAACGCTCACTGACATATCCCCTCTCTGAAAGTCTGATAAACTCCGGAAAAATGACTAAGTCCAAATAAAAAAATGTCAACTTTTTTCAATTTTACCCCCGTGGGATATATATTCTACCCACACACATTTGGATCTCTCCTGGGGTACCCTCACACATATTATTCCCTCATTTAGCGGATATTTTTACAAAAAAGTGAAATTTTCAAAAATTCTGAAAATTGGCTGAAAACGACTAAATATCAAGGACTCATCGGGCAAATCACTCTGGAACTGAAATCGGAACGCTCACTGACATATCCCCTCTCTGAAAGTCTGATAAACACCCGAAAAATGACTAAGTCCAAAAAAGAATTTTTTTAAACTTTTTTCAATTTTACCCCCGTGGGATATATATTCTACCCACACACATTTGGAACTCTCCTGGGGTACCCTCCCACATATTATTCCCTCATTTAGCAGATATTTTCACAAAAAAGTGAAATTTTCAAAAATTCAGAAAATTGGCTGAAAACGACTAAATATCAAGGACTCATCGGGCGAATCGCTCTGGAACTGAAATCGGAATGCTCACTGACATTTCCCCTCTCTGAAAGTGTGATAAATGCCGGAAAAATGACTAAGTCCAAAAAAAAATGTTTTTAAACTTTTTTCAATTTTACCCCCGTGGGATATATATTCTACCCACACACATTTGGAACTCTCCTGGGGTACCCTCACACATATTATTCCCTCATTTAGCGGATATTTTCACAAAAAAGTGAAATTTTCAAAAATTCAGAAAATTGGCTGAAAACGACTAAATATCAAGGACTCATCAGGCGAATCGCTCTGGAACTGAAATCGGAACGCTCACTGACATTTCCCCTCTCTGAAAGTCTGATAAACTCTGGAAAAATGACTAAGTCCAAATAAAAAAATTTGTCAACTTTTTTCAATTTTACCCCCGTGGGATATATAATCTACCCACACACATTTGCAACTCTCCTGTGGTACCCTCACACATATTATTCCCTCATTTAGCGGATATTTTCACAAAAAAGTGAAATTTTCAAAAATTCAGAAAAATGGCTGAAAACTGATAAATATCAAGGACTCATCGGGCAAATCGCTCTGGAACTGAAATCGGAATGCTCACTGACATTTCCCCTCTCTGAAAGTGTGATAAACGCCGGAAAAATGACTAAGTCCAAAAAAAAAATTTTTTAAACTTTTTTTAATTTTACCCCCGTGGGATATATATTCTACCCACACAAATTTGGAACTCTCCTGGGGTACCCTCACACATATTATTCCCTCATTTAGCGGATATTTTCACAAAAAACTGAAATTTTCAAAAATTCAGAAAATTGGCTGAAAACGACTAAATATCAAGGACTCATCAGGCGAATCGCTCTGGAACTGAAATCGGAATGCTCACTGACATTTCCCCTCTCTGAAAGTGTGATAAACGCCGGAAAAATGACTAAGTCCAAAAAAAAATTTTTTTAAACTTTTTTCAATTTTACCCCCGTGGGGATACATATTCTGCACACACACATTTGGTACTCTCCTGGGGTACCCTCACACATATTATTCCCTCATTTAGCGGATATTTTCACAAAAAACTGAAATTTTCAAAAATTCAGAAAATTGGCTGAAAACGACTAAATATCAAGGACTCATCAGGCGAATCGCTCTGGAACTGAAATCGGAATGCTCACTGACATTTCCCCTCTCTGAAAGTGTGATAAACGCCGGAAAAATGACTAAGTCCAAAAAAAAATTTTTTTAAACTTTTTTCAATTTTACCCCCGTGGGATACATATTCTGCACACACACATTTGGTACTCTCCTGGGGTACCCTCACACATATTATTCCCTCATTTAGCGGATATTTTTACAAAAAAGTGAAATTTTCAAAAATTCTGAAAATTGGCTGAAAACGACTAAATATCAAGGACTCATCGGGCAAATCGCTCTGGAACTAAAATCGGAACACTCACTGACATTTCCCCTCTCTGAAAGTCTGATAAACACCCGAAAAATGACTAAGTCCAAAAAAGAATTTTTTTAAACTTTTTTCAATTTTACCCCCGTGGGATATATATTCTACCCACACAGATTTGGAACTCTCCTGGGGTACCCTCACACATATTATTCCCTCATTTAGCGGAAATTTTCACAAAAAACTGAAATTTTCAAAAATTCAGAAAATTGGCTAAAAACGACTAAATATCAAGGACTCATCAGGCGAATCGCTCTGGAACTGAAATCGGAATGCTCACTGACATTTCCCCTCTCTGAAAGTGTGATAAACGCCGGAAAAATGACTAAGTCCAAAAAAAAATTTTTTTAAACTTTTTTCAATTTTACCCCCGTGGAATATATATTCTACCCACACACATTTGGAACTCTCCTGGGGTACCCTCACACATATTATTCCCTCATTTAGCGGATATTTTTACAAAAAAGTGAAATTTTCAAAAATTCTGAAAATTGGCTGAAAACGACTAAATATCAAGGACTCATCGGGCAAATCGCTCTGGAACTGAAATCGGAATGCTCACTGACATTTCCCCTCTCTGAAAGTGTGATAAATGCCGGAAAAATGACTAAGTCCAAAAAAAAATGTTTTTAAACTTTTTTCAATTTTACCCCCGTGGGATATATATTC
This sequence comes from Phyllobates terribilis, assembly GCF_046119375.1. NCBI lineage: Eukaryota > Metazoa > Chordata > Amphibia > Anura > Dendrobatidae > Phyllobates > Phyllobates terribilis. The sequence continues at coordinate 595,049,153 of NW_027362763.1, read as the reverse complement.
TACCCACACACATTTGGAACTCTCCTGGGGTACCCTCACACATATTATTCCCTCATTTAGCGGATATTTTCACAAAAAAGTGAAATTTTCAAAAATTCAAAAATTGGCTGAAAACGACTAAATATCAAGGACTCATCAGGCGAATCGCTCTGGAACTGAAATCGGAACGCTCACTGACATTTCCCCTCTCTGAAAGTCTGATAAACTCTGGAAAAATGACTAAGTCCAAATAAAAAAATTTGTCAACTTTTTTCAATTTTACCCCCGTGGGATATATATTCTACCCACACACATTTGCAACTCTCCTGTGGTACCCTCACACATATTATTCCCTCATTTAGCGGATATTTTCACAAAAAAGTGAAATTTTCAAAAATTCAGAAAAATGGCTGAAAACTGATAAATATCAAGGACTCATCGGGCAAATCGCTCTGGAACTGAAATCGGAATGCTCACTGACATTTCCCCTCTCTGAAAGTGTGATAAACGCCGGAAAAATGACTAAGTCCAAAAAAAATTTTTTTTAAACTTTTTTAAATTTTACCCCCGTGGGATATATATTCTACCCACATAAATTTGGAACTCTCCTGGGGTACCCTCACACATATTATTCCCTCATTTAGCGGATATTTTCACAAAAAACTGAAATTTTCAAAAATTCAGAAAATTGGCTAAAAACGACTAAATATCAAGGACTCATCAGGCGAATCGCTCTGGAACTGAAATCGGAATGCTCACTGACATTTCCCCTCTCTGAAAGTGTGATAAACGCCGGAAAAATGACTAAGTCCAAAAAAAAATTTTTTTAAACTTTTTTCAATTTTACCCCCGTGGAATATATATTCTACCTACACACATTTCAAACTCTCCTGGGGTACCCTCACACATTTTATTCCCTCATTTAGCGGATATTTTCACAAAAAAGTGAAATTTTCAAAAATTCTGAAAATTGGCTGAAAACGACTAAATATCAAGGACTCATCGGGCAAATCGCTCTGGAACTGAAATCGGAACGCTCACTGATATTTCCCCTCTCTGAAAGTCTGATAAACACCGGAAAAATGACTAAGTCCAAAAAAGAATTTTTTTAAACTTTTTTCAATTTTACCCCCGTGGGATATATATTCTACCCACACACATTTGGAACTCTCCTGGGGTACCCTCCCACATATTATTCCCTCATTTAGCGGATATTTTCACAAAAAAGTGAAATTATCAAAAATTCAGAAAATTGGCTGAAAACGACTAAATATCAAGGACTCATCGGGCGAATCGCTCTGGAACTGAAATCGGAATGCTCACTGACATTTCCCCTCTCTGAAAGTGTGATAAATGCCGGAAAAATGACTAAGTCCAAAAAAAAATGTTTTAAACTTTTTTCAATTTTACCCCCGTGGGATATATATTCTACCCACACACATTTGGAACTCTCCTGGGGTACCCTCACACATATTATTCCCTCATTTAGCGGATATTTTCACAAAAAAGTGAAATTTTCAAAAATTCAGAAAATTGGCTGAAAACGACTAAATATCAAGGACTCATCAGGCGAATCGCTCTGGAACTGAAATCGGAACGCTCACTGACATTTCCCCTCTCTGAAAGTCTGATAAACTCTGGAAAAATGACTAAGTCCAAATAAAAAAATTTGTCAACTTTTTTCAATTTTACCCCCGTGGGATATATATTCTACCCACACACATTTGCAACTCTCCTGTGGTACCCTCACACATATTATTCCCTCATTTAGCGGATATTTTCACAAAAAAGTGAAATTTTCAAAAATTCAGAAAAATGGCTGAAAACTGATAAATATCAAGGACTCATCGGGCAAATCGCTCTGGAACTGAAATCGGAATGCTCACTGACATTTCCCCTCTCTGAAAGTGTGATAAACGCCGGAAAAATGACTAAGTCCAAAAAAAAATTTTTTTAAACTTTTTTTAATTTTACCCCCGTGGGATATATATTCTACCCACACAAATTTGGAACTCTCCTGGGGTACCGTCACACATATTATTCCCTCATTTAGCAGATATTTTCACAAAAAACTGACATTTTCAAAAATTCAGAAAATTGGCTGAAAACGACTAAATATCAAGGACTCATCAGGCGAATCGCTCTGGAACTGAAATCGGAATGCTCACTGACATTTCCCCTCTCTGAAAGTGTGATAAGCGCCGGAAAAATGACTAAGTCCAAAAAAAAATTTTTTTAAACTTTTTTCAATTTTACCCCCGTGGGATATATATTCTACCTACACACATTTCAAACTCTCCTGGGGTACCCACACATATTACTCCCTCATTTAGCGGATATTTTCACAAAAAAGTGAAATTTTCAAAAATTCTGAAAATTGGCTGAAAACGACTAAATATCAAGGACTCATCGGGCAAATCGCTCTGGAACTGAAATCGGAACGCTCACTGATATTTCCCCTCTCTGAAAGTCTGATAAACACCGGAAAAATGACTAAGTCCAAAAAAGAATTTTTTTAAACTTTTTTCAATTTTACCCCCGTGGGATATATATTCTACCCACACACATTTCAAACTCTCCTGGGGTACCCTCACACATTTTATTCCCTCATTTAGCGGATATTTTCACAAAAAAGTGAAATTTTCAAAAATTCAGAAAATTGGCTGAAAACGACTAAATATCAAGGACTCATCAGGCGAATCGCTCTGGAACTGAAATCGGAATGCTCACTGACATTTCCCCTCTCTGAAAGTGTGATAAACGCCGGAAAAATGACTAAGTCCAAAAAAAAAAATTTTTTAAACTTTTTTCAATTTTACCCCCGTGGGATATATATTCTACCCACACACATTTGGAACTCTCCTGGGGTACCCTCACACATATTATTCCCTCATTTAGCGGATATTTTCACAAAAAAGTGAAATTTTCAAAAATTCAGAAAATTGGCTGAAAACGACTAAATATCAAGGACTCATCGGGCGAATCGCTCTGGAATTGAAATCGGAATGCTCACTGACATTTCCCCTCTCTGAAAGTGTGATAAACGCTGGAAAAATGTCTAAGTCCAAAAAAAAATTTTTTTAAACTTTTTTCAATTTTACCCCTGTGGGATATATATTCTACCCACACACATTTGGAACTCTCCTGGGGTACCCTCACACATATTATTCCCTCATTTAGCGGATATTTTCACAAAAAAGTGAAATTTTCAAAAATTCAGAAAATTGGCTGAAAACGACTAAATATCAAGGACTCATCAGGCGAATCGCTCTGGAACTGAAATCGGAACGCTCACTGACATTTCCCCTCTCTGAAAGTCTGATAAACGCCGGAAAAATGACTAAGTCCAAAAAAGAATTTTTTTAAACTTTTTTCAATTTTACCCCCGTGGGATATATATTCTACCCACACACATTTGGAACTCTCCTGGGGTACCCTCACACATATTATTCCCTCATTTAGCGGATATTTTCACAAAAAAGTGAAATTTTCAAAAATTCAGAAAATTGGCTGAAAACGACTAAATATCAAGGACTCATCGGGCAAATCGCTCTGGAACTGAAATCGGAATGCTCACTGACATTTCCCCTCTCTGAAAGTTTGATAAACTCCGGAAAAATGACTAAGTCCAAATAAAAAAATGTCAACTTTTTTCAATTTTACCCCCGTGGGATATATATTCTACCCACACACATTTGGAACTCTCCTGGGGTACCCTCACACATATTATTCCCTCATTTAGCGGATATTTTCACAAAAAACTGAAATTTTCAAAAATTCAGAAAATTGGCTGAAAACGACTAAATATCAAGGACTCATCAGGCGAATCGCTCTGGAACTGAAATCGGAATGCTCACTGACATTTCCCCTCTCTGAAAGTGTGATAAACGCCGGAAAAATGACTAAGTCCAAAAAAAAATTTTTTTAAACTTTTTTCAATTTTACCCCCGTGGGATATATATTCTACCTACACACATTTCAAACTCTCCTGGGGTACCCTCACACATTTTATTCCCTCATTTAGCGGATATTTTCACAAAAAAGTGAAATTTTCAAAAATTCTGAAAATTGGCTGAAAACGACTAAATATCAAGGACTCATCGGGCAAATCGCTCTGGAACTGAAATCGGAACGCTCACTGATATTTCCCCTCTCTGAAAGTCTGATAAACACCGGAAAAATGACTAAGTCCAAAAAAGAATTTTTTTAAACTTTTTTCAATTTTACCCCCGTGGGATATATATTCTACCCACACACATTTGGAACTCTCCTGGGGTACCCTCCCACATATTATTCCCTCATTTAGCGGATATTTTCACAAAAAAGTGAAATTATCAAAAATTCAGAAAATTGGCTGAAAACGACTAAATATCAAGGACTCATCGGGCGAATCGCTCTGGAACTGAAATCGGAATGCTCACTGACATTTCCCCTCTCTGAAAGTGTGATAAATGCCGGAAAAATGACTAAGTCCAAAAAAAAATGTTTTAAACTTTTTTCAATTTTACCCCCGTGGGATATATATTCTACCCACACACATTTGGAACTCTCCTGGGGTACCCTCACACATATTATTCCCTCATTTAGCGGATATTTTCACAAAAAAGTGAAATTTTCAAAAATTCAGAAAAATGGCTGAAAACTGATAAATATCAAGGACTCATCGGGCAAATCGCTCTGGAACTGAAATCGGAATGCTCACTGACATTTCCCCTCTCTGAAAGTGTGATAAGCGCCGGAAAAATGACTAAGTCCAAAAAAATTTTTTTTAAACTTTTTTCAATTTTACCCCCGTGGGATATATATTCTACCTACACACATTTCAAACTCTCCTGGGGTACCCTCACACATTTTATTCCCTCATTTAGCGGATATTTTCACAAAAAAGTGAAATTTTCAAAAATTCTGAAAATTGGCTGAAAACGACTAAATATCAAGGACTCATCGGGCAAATCGCTCTGGAACTGAAATCGGAACGCTCACTGATATTTCCCCTCTCTGAAAGTCTGATAAACACCGGAAAAATGACTAAGTCCAAAAAAGAATTTTTTTAAACTTTTTTCAATTTTACCCCCGTGGGATATATATTCTACCCACACACATTTCAAACTCTCCTGGGGTACCCTCACACATTTTATTCCCTCATTTAGCGGATATTTTCACAAAAAAGTGAAATTTTCAAAAATTCAGAAAATTGGCTGAAAACGACTAAATATCAAGGACTCATCGGGCGAATCGCTCTGGAACTGAAATCGGAACGCTCACTGACATTTCCCCTCTCTGAAAGTCTGATAAACGCCGGAAAAATGACTAAGTCCAAAAAAGAATTTTTTTAAACTTTTTTCAATTTTACCCCCGTGGGATATATATTCTACCCACACACATTTGGAACTCTCCTGGGGTACCCTCACACATATTATTCCCTCATTTAGCGGATATTTTCACAAAAAAGTGAAATTTTCAAAAATTCAGAAAATTGGCTGAAAACGACTAAATATCAAGGACTCATCGGGCAAATCGCTCTGGAACTGAAATCGGAATGCTCACTGACATTTCCCCTCTCTGAAAGTCTGATAAACTCCGGAAAAATGACTAAGTCCAAATAAAAAAATGTCAACTTTTTTCAATTTTACCCCCGTGTGATATATATTCTACCCACACACATTTGGAACTCTCCTGGGGTACCCTCACACATATTATTCCCTCATTTAGCGGATATTTTCACAAAAAAGTGAAATTTTCAAAAATTCAGAAAAATGGCTGAAAACTGATAAATATCAAGGACTCATCAGGCAAATCGCTCTGGAACTGAAATCGGAATGCTCACTGACATTTCCCCTCTCTGAAAGTGTGATAAACGCCGGAAAAATGACTAAGTCCAAAAAAAATTTTTTTAAACTTTTTTTAATTTTACCCCCGTGGGATATATATTCTCCCCGCATAAATTTGGAACTCTCCTGGGGTACCCTCACACATATTATTCCCTCATTTAGCGGATATTTTCACAAAAAACTGAAATTTTCAAAAATTCAGAAAATTGGCTGAAAACGACTAAATATCAAGGACTCATCAGGCGAATCGCTCTGGAACTGAAATCGGAATGCTCACTGACATTTCCCCTCTCTGAAAGTGTGATAAACGCCGGAAAAATGACTAAGTCCAAAAAAAAATTTTTTAAAACTTTTTTCAATTTTACCCCCGTGGGATATATATTCTACCTACACACATTTCAAACTCTCCTGGGGTACCCTCACACATTTTATTCCCTCATTTAGCGGATATTTTCACAAAAAAGTGAAATTTTCAAAAATTCTGAAAATTGGCTGAAAACGACTAAATATCAAGGACTCATCGGGCAAATCGCTCTGGAACTGAAATCGGAACGCTCACTGATATTTCCCCTCTCTGAAAGTCTGATAAACACCGGAAAAATGACTAAGTCCAAAAAAGAATTTTTTTAAACTTTTTTCAATTTTACCCCCGTGGGATATATATTCTACCCACACACATTTGGAACTCTCCTGGGGTACCCTCCCACATATTATTCCCTCATTTAGCGGATATTTTCACAAAAAAGTGAAATTATCAAAAATTCAGAAAATTGGCTGAAAACGACTAAATATCAAGGACTCATCGGGCGAATCGCTCTGGAACTGAAATCGGAATGCTCACTGACATTTCCCCTCTCTGAAAGTGTGATAAATGCCGGAAAAATGACTAAGTCCAAAAAAAAATGTTTTAAACTTTTTTCAATTTTACCCCCGTGGGATATATATTCTACCCACACACATTTGGAACTCTCCTGGGGTACCCTCACACATATTATTCCCTCATTTAGCGGATATTTTCACAAAAAAGTGAAATTTTCAAAAATTCAGAAAAATGGCTGAAAACTGATAAATATCAAGGACTCATCGGGCAAATCGCTCTGGAACTGAAATCGGAATGCTCACTGACATTTCCCCTCTCTGAAAGTGTGATAAGCGCCGGAAAAATGACTAAGTCCAAAAAAATTTTTTTTAAACTTTTTTCAATTTTACCCCCGTGGGATATATATTCTACCTACACACATTTCAAACTCTCCTGGGGTACCCTCACACATTTTATTCCCTCATTTAGCGGATATTTTCACAAAAAAGTGAAATTTTCAAAAATTCTGAAAATTGGCTGAAAACGACTAAATATCAAGGACTCATCGGGCAAATCGCTCTGGAACTGAAATCGGAACGCTCACTGATATTTCCCCTCTCTGAAAGTCTGATAAACACCGGAAAAATGACTAAGTCCAAAAAAGAATTTTTTTAAACTTTTTTCAATTTTACCCCCGTGGGATATATATTCTACCCACACACATTTGGAACTCTCCTGGGGTACCCTCCCACATATTATTCCCTCATTTAGCGGATATTTTCACAAAAAAGTGAAATTATCAAAAATTCAGAAAATTGGCTGAAAACGACTAAATATCAAGGACTCATCGGGCGAATCGCTCTGGAACTGAAATCGGAATGCTCACTGACATTTCCCCTCTCTGAAAGTGTGATAAATGCCGGAAAAATGACTAAGTCCAAAAAAAAATGTTTTAAACTTTTTTCAATTTTACCCCCGTGGGATATATATTCTACCCACACACATTTGGAACTCTCCTGGGGTACCCTCACACATATTATTCCCTCATTTAGCGGATATTTTCACAAAAAAGTGAAATTTTCAAAAATTCAGAAAAATGGCTGAAAACTGATAAATATCAAGGACTCATCGGGCAAATCGCTCTGGAACTGAAATCGGAATGCTCACTGACATTTCCCCTCTCTGAAAGTCTGATAAACTCCGGAAAAATGACTAAGTCCAAATAAAAAAATGTCAACTTTTTTCAATTTTACCCCCGTGTGATATATATTCTACCCACACACATTTGGAACTCTCCTGGGGTACCCTCACACATATTATTCCCTCATTTAGCGGATATTTTCACAAAAAAGTGAAATTTTCAAAAATTCAGAAAAATGGCTGAAAACTGATAAATATCAAGGACTCATCAGGCAAATCGCTCTGGAACTGAAATCGGAATGCTAACTGACATTTCCCCTCTCTGAAAGTGTGATAAACGCCGGAAAAATGACTAAGTCCAAAAAAAATTTTTTTAAACTTTTTTTAATTTTACCCCCGTGGGATATATATTCTCCCCGCATAAATTTGGAACTCTCCTGGGGTACCCTCACACATATTATTCCCTCATTTAGCGGATATTTTCACAAAAAACTGAAATTTTCAAAAATTCAGAAAATTTGCTGAAAACGACTAAATATCAAGGACTCATCAGGCGAATCGCTCTGGAACTGAAATCGGAATGCTCACTGACATTTCCCCTCTCTGAAAGTGTGATAAACGCCGGAAAAATGACTAAGTCCAAAAAAAAATTTTTTATAACTTTTTTCAATTTTACCCCCGTGGGATATATATTCTACCTACACACATTTCAAACTCTCCTGGGGTACCCTCACACATTTTATTCCCTCATTTAGCGGATATTTTCACAAAAAAGTGAAATTTTCAAAAATTCTGAAAATTGGCTGAAAACGACTAAATATCAAGGACTCATCGGGCAAATCGCTCTGGAACTGAAATCGGAACGCTCACTGATATTTCCCCTCTCTGAAAGTCTGATAAACACCGGAAAAATGACTAAGTCCAAAAAAGAATTTTTTTAAACTTTTTTCAATTTTACCCCCGTGGGATATATATTCTACCCACACACATTTGGAACTCTCCTGGGGTACCCTCCCACATATTATTCCCTCATTTAGCGGATATTTTCACAAAAAAGTGAAATTATCAAAAATTCAGAAAATTGGCTGAAAACGACTAAATATCAAGGACTCATCGGGCGAATCGCTCTGGAACTGAAATCGGAATGCTCACTGACATTTCCCCTCTCTGAAAGTGTGATAAATGCCGGAAAAATGACTAAGTCCAAAAAAAAATGTTTTAAACTTTTTTCAATTTTACCCCCGTGGGATATATATTCTACCCACACACATTTGGAACTCTCCTGGGGTACCCTCACACATATTATTCCCTCATTTAGCGGATATTTTCACAAAAAAGTGAAATTTTCAAAAATTCAGAAAAATGGCTGAAAACTGATAAATATCAAGGACTCATCGGGCAAATCGCTCTGGAACTGAAATCGGAATGCTCACTGACATTTCCCCTCTCTGAAAGTGTGATAAGCGCCGGAAAAATGACTAAGTCCAAAAAAATTTTTTTTAAACTTTTTTCAATTTTACCCCCGTGGGATATATATTCTACCTACACACATTTCAAACTCTCCTGGGGTACCCTCACACATTTTATTCCCTCATTTAGCGGATATTTTCACAAAAAAGTGAAATTTTCAAAAATTCTGAAAATTGGCTGAAAACGACTAAATATCAAGGACTCATCGGGCAAATCGCTCTGGAACTGAAATCGGAACGCTCACTGATATTTCCCCTCTCTGAAAGTCTGATAAACACCGGAAAAATGACTAAGTCCAAAAAAGAATTTTTTTAAACTTTTTTCAATTTTACCCCCGTGGGATATATATTCTACCCACACACATTTGGAACTCTCCTGGGGTACCCTCCCACATATTATTCCCTCATTTAGCGGATATTTTCACAAAAAAGTGAAATTATCAAAAATTCAGAAAATTGGCTGAAAACGACTAAATATCAAGGACTCATCGGGCGAATCGCTCTGGAACTGAAATCGGAATGCTCACTGACATTTCCCCTCTCTGAAAGTGTGATAAATGCCGGAAAAATGACTAAGTCCAAAAAAAAATGTTTTAAACTTTTTTCAATTTTACCCCCGTGGGATATATATTCTACCCACACACATTTGGAACTCTCCTGGGGTACCCTCACACATATTATTCCCTCATTTAGCGGATATTTTCACAAAAAAGTGAAATTTTCAAAAATTCAGAAAAATGGCTGAAAACTGATAAATATCAAGGACTCATCGGGCAAATCGCTCTGGAACTGAAATCGGAATGCTCACTGACATTTCCCCTCTCTGAAAGTGTGATAAGCGCCGGAAAAATGACTAAGTCCAAAAAAATTTTTTTTAAACTTTTTTCAATTTTACCCCCGTGGGATATATATTCTACCTACACACATTTCAAACTCTCCTGGGGTACCCTCACACATTTTATTCCCTCATTTAGCGGATATTTTCACAAAAAAGTGAAATTTTCAAAAATTCTGAAAATTGGCTGAAAACGACTAAATATCAAGGACTCATCGGGCAAATCGCTCTGGAACTGAAATCGGAACGCTCACTGATATTTCCCCTCTCTGAAAGTCTGATAAACACCGGAAAAATGACTAAGTCCAAAAAAGAATTTTTTTAAACTTTTTTCAATTTTACCCCCGTGGGATATATATTCTACCCACACACATTTGGAACTCTCCTGGGGTACCCTCCCACATATTATTCCCTCATTTAGCGGATATTTTCACAAAAAAGTGAAATTATCAAAAATTCAGAAAATTGGCTGAAAACGACTAAATATCAAGGACTCATCGGGCGAATCGCTCTGGAACTGAAATCGGAATGCTCACTGACATTTCCCCTCTCTGAAAGTGTGATAAATGCCGGAAAAATGACTAAGTCCAAAAAAAAATGTTTTAAACTTTTTTCAATTTTACCCCCGTGGGATATATATTCTACCCACACACATTTGGAACTCTCCTGGGGTACCCTCACACATATTATTCCCTCATTTAGCGGATATTTTCACAAAAAAGTGAAATTTTCAAAAATTCAGAAAAATGGCTGAAAACTGATAAATATCAAGGACTCATCGGGCAAATCGCTCTGGAACTGAAATCGGAATGCTCACTGACATTTCCCCTCTCTGAAAGTGTGATAAGCGCCGGAAAAATGACTAAGTCCAAAAAAATTTTTTTTAAACTTTTTTCAATTTTTCCCCCGTGGGATATATATTCTACCTACACACATTTCAAACTCTCCTGGGGTACCCTCACACATTTTATTCCCTCATTTAGCGGATATTTTCACAAAAAAGTGAAATTTTCAAAAATTCTGAAAATTGGCTGAAAACGACTAAATATCAAGGACTCATCGGGCAAATCGCTCTGGAACTGAAATCGGAACGCTCACTGATATTTCCCCTCTCTGAAAGTCTGATAAACACCGGAAAAATGACTAAGTCCAAAAAAGAATTTTTTTAAACTTTTTTCAATTTTACCCCCGTGGGATATATATTCTACCCACACACATTTCAAACTCTCCTGGGGTACCCTCACACATTTTATTCCCTCATTTAGCGGATATTTTCACAAAAAAGTGAAATTTTCAAAAATTCAGAAAATTGGCTGAAAACGACTAAATATCAAGGACTCATCGGGCGAATCGCTCTGGAATTGAAATCGGAATGCTCACTGACATTTCCCCTCTCTGAAAGTGTGATAAACGCTGGAAAAATGTCTAAGTCCAAAAAAAAATTTTTTTAAACTTTTTTCAATTTTACCCCTGTGGGATATATATTCTACCCACACACATTTGGAACTCTCCTGGGGTACCCTCACACATATTATTCCCTCATTTAGCGGATATTTTCACAAAAAAGTGAAATTTTCAAAAATTCAGAAAATTGGCTGAAAACGACTAAATATCAAGGACTCATCAGGCGAATCGCTCTGGAACTGAAATCGGAACGCTCACTGACATTTCCCCTCTCTGAAAGTCTGATAAACGCCGGAAAAATGACTAAGTCCAAAAAAGAATTTTTTTAAACTTTTTTCAATTTTACCCCCGTGGGATATATATTCTACCCACACACATTTGGAACTCTCCTGGGGTACCCTCACACATATTATTCCCTCATTTAGCGGATATTTTCACAAAAAAGTGAAATTTTCAAAAATTCAGAAAATTGGCTGAAAACGACTAAATATCAAGGACTCATCGGGCAAATCGCTCTGGAACAGAAATCGGAATGCTCACTGACATTTCCCCTCTCTGAAAGTCTGATAAACTCCGGAAAAATGACTAAGTCCAAATAAAAAAATGTCAACTTTTTTCAATTTTACCCCCGTGTGATATATATTCTACCCACACACATTTGGAACTCTCCTGGGGTACCCTCACACATATTATTCCCTCATTTAGCGGATATTTTCACAAAAAAGTGAAATTTTCAAAAATTCAGAAAAATGGCTGAAAACTGATAAATATCAAGGACTCATCAGGCAAATCGCTCTGGAACTGAAATCGGAATGCTCACTGACATTTCCCCTCTCTGAAAGTGTGATAAACGCCGGAAAAATGACTAAGTCCAAAAAAAATTTTTTTAAACTTTTTTTAATTTTACCCCGTGGGATATATATTCTCCCCGCATAAATTTGGAACTCTCCTGGGGTACCCTCACACATATTATTCCCTCATTTAGCGGATATTTTCACAAAAAACTGAAATTTTCAAAAATTCAGAAAATTGGCTGAAAACGACTAAATATCAAGGACTCATCAGGCGAATCGCTCTGGAACTGAAATCGGAATGCTCACTGACATTTCCCCTCTCTGAAAGTGTGATAAACGCCGGAAAAATGACTAAGTCCAAAAAAAAATTTTTTAAAACTTTTTTCAATTTTACCCCCGTGGGATATATATTCTACCTACACACATTTCAAACTCTCCTGGGGTACCCTCACACATTTTATTCCCTCATTTAGCGGATATTTTCACAAAAAAGTGAAATTTTCAAAAATTCTGAAAATTGGCTGAAAACGACTAAATATCAAGGACTCATCGGGCAAATCGCTCTGGAACTGAAATCGGAACGCTCACTGATATTTCCCCTCTCTGAAAGTCTGATAAACACCGGAAAAATGACTAAGTCCAAAAAAGAATTTTTTTAAACTTTTTTCAATTTTACCCCCGTGGGATATATATTCTACCCACACACATTTGGAACTCTCCTGGGGTACCCTCACACATATTATTCCCTCATTTAGCGGATATTTTCACAAAAAAGTGAAATTTTCTAAAATTCAGAAAATTGGCTGAAAACGACTAAATATCAAGGACTCATCAGGCGAATCGCTCTGGAACTGAAATCGGAACGCTCACTGACATTTCCCCTCTCTGAAAGTCTGATAAACGCCGGAAAAATGACTAAGTCCAAAAAAGAATTTTTTTAAACTTTTTTCAATTTTACCCCCGTGGGATATATATTCTACCCACACACATTTGGAACTCTCCTGGGGTACCCTCACACATATTATTCCCTCATTTAGCGGATATTTTCACAAAAAAGTGAAATTTTCAAAAATTCAGAAAATTGGCTGAAAACGACTAAATATCAAGGACTCATCGGGCAAATCGCTCTGGAACTGAAATCGGAATGCTCACTGACATTTCCCCTCTCTGAAAGTCTGATAAACTCCGGAAAAATGACTAAGTCCAAATAAAAAAATGTCAACTTTTTTCAATTTTACCCCCGTGTGATATATATTCTACCCACACACATTTGGAACTCTCCTGGGGTACCCTCACACATATTATTCCCTCATTTAGCGGATATTTTCACAAAAAAGTGAAATTTTCAAAAATTCAGAAAAATGGCTGAAAACTGATAAATATCAAGGACTCATCGGGCAAATCGCTCTGGAACTGAAATCGGAATGCTCACTGACATTTCCCCTCTCTGAAAGTGTGATAAGCGCCAGAAAAATGACTAAGTCCAAAAAAAATTTTTTTAAACTTTTTTCAATTTTACCCCCGTGGGATATATATTCTACCTACACACATTTCAAACTCTCCTGGGGTACCCTCACACATTTTATTCCCTCATTTAGCGGATATTTTCAAAAAAAAGTGAAATTTTCAAAAATTCAGAAAATTGGCTGAAAACGACTAAATATCAAGGACTCATCGGGCGAATCGCTCTGGAACTGAAATCGGAATGCTCACTGACATTTCCCCTCTCTGAAAGTGTGATAAATGCCGGAAAAATGACTAAGTCCAAATAAAAAAATTTGTCAACTTTTTTCAATTTTACCCCCGTGGGATATATATTCTACCCACACACATTTGCAACTCTCCTGTGGTACCCTCACACATATTATTCCCTCATTTAGCGGATATTTTCACAAAAAAGTGAAATTTTCAAAAATTTAGAAAATTTGCTGAAAACGACTAAATATCAAGGACTCATCAGGCGAATCGCTCTGGAACTGAAATCGGAATGCTCACTGACATTTCCCCTCTCTGAAAGTGTGATAAGCGCCGGAAAAATGACTAAGTCCAAAAAAAAATTTTTTAAACTTTTTTCAATTTTACCCCCGTGGGATATATATTCAACCTACACACATTTCAAACTCTCCTGGGGTACCCTCACACATTTTATTCCCTCATTTAGCGGATATTTTCACAAAAAAGTGAAATTTTAAAAAATTCTGAAAATTGGCTGAAAACGACTAAATATCAAGGACTCATCGGGCAAATCGCTCTGGAACTGAAATCGGAACGCTCACTGATATTTCCCCTCTCTGAAAGTCTGATAAACACCGGAAAAATGACTAAGTCCAAAAAAGAATTTTTTTAAACTTTTTTCAATTTTACCCCCGTGGGATATATATTCTACCCACACACATTTCAAACTCTCCTGGGGTACCCTCACACATTTTATTCCCTCATTTAGCGGATATTTTCACAAAAAAGTGAAATTTTCAAAAATTCAGAAAATTGGCTGAAAACGACTAAATATCAAGGACTCATCAGGCGAATCGCTCTGGAACTGAAATCGGAATGCTCACTGACATTTCCCCTCTCTGAAAGTGTGATAAACGCTGGAAAAATGTCTAAGTCCAAAAAAAAATTTTTTTAAACTTTTTTCAATTTTACCCCTGTGGGATATATATTCTACCCACACACATTTGGAACTCTCCTGGGGTACCCTCACACATATTATTCCCTCATTTAGCGGATATTTTCACAAAAAACTGAAATTTTCAAAAATTCAGAAAATTGGCTGAAAACGACTAAATATCAAGGACTCATCAGGCGAATCGCTCTGGAACTGAAATCGGAACGCTCACTGACATTTCCCCTCTCTGAAAGTCTGATAAACGCCGGAAAAATGACTAAGTCCAAAAAAGAATTTTTTTAAACTTTTTTCAATTTTACCCCCGTGGGATATATATTCTACCCACACACATTTGGAACTCTCCTGGGGTACCCTCACACATATTATTCCCTCATTTAGCGGATATTTTCACAAAAAAGTGAAATTTTCAAAAATTCAGAAAATTGGCTGAAAACGACTAAATATCAAGGACTCATCAGGCGAATCGCTCTGGAACTGAAATCAGAACGCTCACTGACATTTCCCCTCTCTGAAAGTCTGATAAACGCCGGAAAAATGACTAAGTCCAAAAAAGAATTTTTTTAAACTTTTTTCAATTTTACCCCCGTGGGATATATATTCTACCCACACACATTTGGAACTCTCCTGGGGTACCCTCACACATATTATTCCCTCATTTAGCGGATATTTTCACAAAAAAGTGAAATTTTCAAAAATTCAGAAAATTGGCTGAAAACGACTAAATATCAAGGACTCATCGGGCAAATCGCTCTGGAACTGAAATCGGAATGCTCACTGACATTTACCCTCTCTGAAAGTCTGATAAACGCCGGAAAAATGACTAAGTCCAAAAAAGATTTTTTTTAAACTTTTTTAATTTTACCCCCCGTGGGATATATATTCTACCCACACACATTTGGAACTCTCCTGGGGTACCCTCACACATATTATTCCCTCATTTAGCGGATATTTTCACAAAAAACTGAAATTTTCAAAAATTCAGAAAATTGGCTGAAAACGACTAAATATCAAGGACTCATCAGGCGAATCGCTCTGGAACTGAAATCGGAACGCTCACTGACATTTCCCCTCTCTGAAAGTCTGATAAACGCCGGAAAAATGACTAAGTCCAAAAAAGAATTTTTTTAAACTTTTTTCAATTTTACCCCCGTGGGATATATATTCTACCCACACACATTTGGAACTCTCCTGGGGTACCCTCACACATATTATTCCCTCATTTAGCGGATATTTTCACAAAAAAGTGAAATTTTCAAAAATTCAGAAAATTGGCTGAAAACGACTAAATATCAAGGACTCATCAGGCGAATCGCTCTGGAACTGAAATCAGAACGCTCACTGACATTTCCCCTCTCTGAAAGTCTGATAAACGCCGGAAAAATGACTAAGTCCAAAAAAGAATTTTTTTAAACTTTTTTCAATTTTACCCCCGTGGGATATATATTCTACCCACACACATTTGGAACTCTCCTGGGGTACCCTCACACATATTATTCCCTCATTTAGCGGATATTTTCACAAAAAAGTGAAATTTTCAAAAATTCAGAAAATTGGCTGAAAACGACTAAATATCAAGGACTCATCGGGCAAATCGCTCTGGAACTGAAATCGGAATGCTCACTGACATTTACCCTCTCTGAAAGTGTGATAAATGCCGGAAAAATGACTAAGTCCAAAAAAAAATGTTTTAAACTTTTTTCAATTTTACCCCCGTGGGATATATATTCTACCCACACACATTTGGAACGCTCCTGGGGTACCCTCACACATATTATTCCCTCATTTAGCGGATATTTTCACAAAAAAGTGAAATTTTCAAAAATTCTGAAAATTGGCTGAAAACGACTAAATATCAAGGACTCATCGGGCAAATCGCTCTGGAACTGAAATCGGAACGCTCACTGATATTTCCCCTCTCTGAAAGTCTGATAAACACCGGAAAAATGACTAAGTCCAAAAAAGAATTTTTTTAAACTTTTTTCAATTTTACCCCCATGGGATATATATTCTACCCACACACATTTCAAACTCTCCTGGGGTACCCTCACACATTTTATTCCCTCATTTAGCGGATATTTTCACAAAAAAGTGAAATTTTCAAAAATTCAGAAAATTGGCTGAAAACGACTAAATATCAAGGACTCATCAGGCGAATCGCTCTGGAACTGAAATCGGAATGCTCACTGACATTTCCCCTCTCTGAAAGTGTGATAAACGCCGGAAAAATGACTAAGTCCAAAAAAAAAATTTTTTAAACTTTTTTCAATTTTACCCCCGTGGGATATATATTCTACCCACACACATTTGGAACTCTCCTGGGGTACCCTCACACATATTATTCCCTCATTTAGCGGATATTTTCACAAAAAAGTGAAATTTTCAAAAATTCAGAAAATTGGCTGAAAACGACTAAATATCAAGGACTCATCAGGCGAATCGCTCTGGAATTGAAATCGGAATGCTCACTGACATTTCCCCTCTCTGAAAGTGTGATAAACGCTGGAAAAATGTCTAAGTCCAAAAAAAAATTTTTTTAAACTTTTTTCAATTTTACCCCTGTGGGATATATATTCTACCCACACACATTTGGAACTCTCCTGGGGTACCCTCACACATATTATTCCCTCATTTAGCGGATATTTTCACAAAAAACTGAAATTTTCAAAAATTCAGAAAATTGGCTGAAAACGACTAAATATCAAGGACTCATCAGGCGAATCGCTCTGGAACTGAAATCGGAACGCTCACTGACATTTCCCCTCTCTGAAAGTCTGATAAACGCCGGAAAAATGACTAAGTCCAAAAAAGAATTTTTTTAAACTTTTTTCAATTTTACCCCCGTGGGATATATATTCTACCCACACACATTTGGAACTCTCCTGGGGTACCCTCACACATATTATTCCCTCATTTAGCGGATATTTTCACAAAAAAGTGAAATTTTCAAAAATTCAGAAAATTGGCTGAAAACGACTAAATATCAAGGACTCATCAGGCGAATCGCTCTGGAACTGAAATCAGAACGCTCACTGACATTTCCCCTCTCTGAAAGTCTGATAAACGCCGGAAAAATGACTAAGTCCAAAAAAGAATTTTTTTAAACTTTTTTCAATTTTACCCCCGTGGGATATATATTCTACCCACACACATTTGGAACTCTCCTGGGGTACCCTCACACATATTATTCCCTCATTTAGCGGATATTTTCACAAAAAAGTGAAATTTTCAAAAATTCAGAAAATTGGCTGAAAACGACTAAATATCAAGGACTCATCGGGCAAATCGCTCTGGAACTGAAATCGGAATGCTCACTGACATTTACCCTCTCTGAAAGTCTGATAAACGCCGGAAAAATGACTAAGTCCAAAAAAGATTATTTTTAAACTTTTTTAATTTTACCCCCCGTGGGATATATATTCTACCCACACACATTTGGAACTCTCCTGGGGTACCCTCACACATATTATTCCCTCATTTAGCGGATATTTTTACAAAAAAGTGAAATTTTCAAAAATTCAGAAAATTGGCTGAAAACGACTAAATATCCAGGACTCATTAGGCGAATCGCTCTGGAATTGAAATCGGAATGCTCACTGACATTTCCCCTCTCTGAAATTCTGATAAATGCCGGAAAAATGACTAAGTCCAAAAAAGAATTTTTTAAACTTTTTTCAATTTAACCCCTGTGGGATATATATTCTACCCACACACATTTGGAACTCTCCTGGGGTACCCTCACACATATTATTCCCTCATTTAGCGGATATTTTCACAAAAAACTGAAATTTTCAAAAATTCAGAAAATTGGCTGAAAACGACTAAATATCAAGGACTCATCAGGCGAATCGCTCTGGAACTGAAATCGGAATGCTCACTGACATTTCCCCTCTCTGAAAGTGTGATAAACGCCGGAAAAATGACTAAGTCCAAAAAAAAAATTTTTTAAACTTTTTTCAATTTTACCCCCGTGGGATATATATTCTACCCACACACATTTGGAACTCTCCTGGGGTACCCTCACACATATTATTCCCTCATTTAGCGGATATTTTCACAAAAAAGTGAAATTTTCTAAAATTCAGAAAATTGGCTGAAAACGACTAAATATCAAGGACTCATCAGGCGAATCGCTCTGGAACTGAAATCGGAACGCTCACTGACATTTCCCCTCTCTGAAAGTCTGATAAACGCCGGAAAAATGACTAAGTCCAAAAAAGAATTTTTTTAAACTTTTTTCAATTTTACCCCCGTGGGATATATATTCTACCCACACACATTTGGAACTCTCCTGGGGTACCCTCACACATATTATTCCCTCATTTAGCGGATATTTTCACAAAAAAGTGAAATTTTCAAAAATTCAGAAAATTGGCTGAAAACGACTAAATATCAAGGACTCATCGGGCAAATCGCTCTGGAACTGAAATCGGAATGCTCACTGACATTTCCCCTCTCTGAAAGTCTGATAAACTCCGGAAAAATGACTAAGTCCAAATAAAAAAATGTCAACTTTTTTCAATTTTACCCCCGTGTGATATATATTCTACCCACACACATTTGGAACTCTCCTGGGGTACCCTCACACATATTATTCCCTCATTTAGCGGATATTTTCACAAAAAAGTGAAATTTTCAAAAATTCAGAAAAATGGCTGAAAACTGATAAATATCAAGGACTCATCGGGCAAATCGCTCTGGAACTGAAATCGGAATGCTCACTGACATTTCCCCTCTCTGAAAGTGTGATAAGCGCCGGAAAAATGACTAAGTCCAAAAAAAATTTTTTTAAACTTTTTTCAATTTTACCCCCGTGGGATATATATTCTACCTACACACATTTCAAACTCTCCTGGGGTACCCTCACACATTTTATTCCCTCATTTAGCGGATATTTTCAAAAAAAAGTGAAATTTTCAAAAATTCAGAAAATTGGCTGAAAACGACTAAATATCAAGGACTCATCGGGCGAATCGCTCTGGAACTGAAATCGGAATGCTCACTGACATTTCCCCTCTCTGAAAGTGTGATAAATGCCGGAAAAATGACTAAGTCCAAATAAAAAAATTTGTCAACTTTTTTCAATTTTACCCCCGTGGGATATATATTCTACCCACACACATTTGCAACTCTCCTGTGGTACCCTCACACATATTATTCCCTCATTTAGCGGATATTTTCACAAAAAAGTGAAATTTTCAAAAATTCAGAAAATTTGCTGAAAACGACTAAATATCAAGGACTCATCAGGCGAATCGCTCTGGAACTGAAATCGGAATGCTCACTGACATTTCCCCTCTCTGAAAGTGTGATAAGCGCCGGAAAAATGACTAAGTCCAAAAAAAAATTTTTTAAACTTTTTTCAATTTTACCCCCGTGGGATATATATTCAACCTACACACATTTCAAACTCTCCTGGGGTACCCTCACACATTTTATTCCCTCATTTAGCGGATATTTTCACAAAAAAGTGAAATTTTAAAAAATTCTGAAAATTGGCTGAAAACGACTAAATATCAAGGACTCATCGGGCAAATCGCTCTGGAACTGAAATCGGAACGCTCACTGATATTTCCCCTCTCTGAAAGTCTGATAAACACCGGAAAAATGACTAAGTCCAAAAAAGAATTTTTTTAAACTTTTTTCAATTTTACCCCCGTGGGATATATATTCTACCCACACACATTTCAAACTCTCCTGGGGTACCCTCACACATTTTATTCCCTCATTTAGCGGATATTTTCACAAAAAAGTGAAATTTTCAAAAATTCAGAAAATTGGCTGAAAACGACTAAATATCAAGGACTCATCAGGCGAATCGCTCTGGAACTGAAATCGGAATGCTCACTGACATTTCCCCTCTCTGAAAGTGTGATAAACGCTGGAAAAATGTCTAAGTCCAAAAAAAAATTTTTTTAAACTTTTTTCAATTTTACCCCTGTGGGATATATATTCTACCCACACACATTTGGAACTCTCCTGGGGTACCCTCACACATATTATTCCCTCATTTAGCGGATATTTTCACAAAAAACTGAAATTTTCAAAAATTCAGAAAATTGGCTGAAAACGACTAAATATCAAGGACTCATCAGGCGAATCGCTCTGGAACTGAAATCGGAACGCTCACTGACATTTCCCCTCTCTGAAAGTCTGATAAACGCCGGAAAAATGACTAAGTCCAAAAAAGAATTTTTTTAAACTTTTTTCAATTTTACCCCCGTGGGATATATATTCTACCCACACACATTTGGAACTCTCCTGGGGTACCCTCACACATATTATTCCCTCATTTAGCGGATATTTTCACAAAAAAGTGAAATTTTCAAAAATTCAGAAAATTGGCTGAAAACGACTAAATATCAAGGACTCATCAGGCGAATCGCTCTGGAACTGAAATCAGAACGCTCACTGACATTTCCCCTCTCTGAAAGTCTGATAAACGCCGGAAAAATGACTAAGTCCAAAAAAGAATTTTTTTAAACTTTTTTCAATTTTACCCCCGTGGGATATATATTCTACCCACACACATTTGGAACTCTCCTGGGGTACCCTCACACATATTATTCCCTCATTTAGCGGATATTTTCACAAAAAAGTGAAATTTTCAAAAATTCAGAAAATTGGCTGAAAACGACTAAATATCAAGGACTCATCGGGCAAATCGCTCTGGAACTGAAATCGGAATGCTCACTGACATTTACCCTCTCTGAAAGTGTGATAAATGCCGGAAAAATGACTAAGTCCAAAAAAAAATGTTTTAAACTTTTTTCAATTTTACCCCCGTGGGATATATATTCTACCCACACACATTTGGAACGCTCCTGGGGTACCCTCACACATATTATTCCCTCATTTAGCGGATATTTTCACAAAAAAGTGAAATTTTCAAAAATTCTGAAAATTGGCTGAAAACGACTAAATATCAAGGACTCATCGGGCAAATCGCTCTGGAACTGAAATCGGAACGCTCACTGATATTTCCCCTCTCTGAAAGTCTGATAAACACCGGAAAAATGACTAAGTCCAAAAAAGAATTTTTTTAAAGTTTTTTCAATTTTACCCCCATGGGATATAAATTCTACCCACACACATTTCAAACTCTCCTGGGGTACCCTCACACATTTTATTCCCTCATTTAGCGGATATTTTCACAAAAAAGTGAAATTTTCAAAAATTCAGAAAATTGGCTGAAAACGACTAAATATCAAGGACTCATCAGGCGAATCGCTCTGGAACTGAAATCGGAATGCTCACTGACATTTCCCCTCTCTGAAAGTGTGATAAACGCCGGAAAAATGACTAAGTCCAAAAAAAAAATTTTTTAAACTTTTTTCAATTTTACCCCCGTGGGATATATATTCTACCCACACACATTTGGAACTCTCCTGGGGTACCCTCACACATATTATTCCCTCATTTAGCGGATATTTTCACAAAAAAGTGAAATTTTCAAAAATTCAGAAAATTGGCTGAAAACGACTAAATATCAAGGACTCATCAGGCGAATCGCTCTGGAATTGAAATCGGAATGCTCACTGACATTTCCCCTCTCTGAAAGTGTGATAAACGCTGGAAAAATGTCTAAGTCCAAAAAAAAATTTTTTTAAACTTTTTTCAATTTTACCCCTGTGGGATATATATTCTACCCACACACATTTGGAACTCTCCTGGGGTACCCTCACACATATTATTCCCTCATTTAGCGGATATTTTCACAAAAAACTGAAATTTTCAAAAATTCAGAAAATTGGCTGAAAACGACTAAATATCAAGGACTCATCAGGCGAATCGCTCTGGAACTGAAATCGGAACGCTCACTGACATTTCCCCTCTCTGAAAGTCTGATAAACGCCGGAAAAATGACTAAGTCCAAAAAAGAATTTTTTTAAACTTTTTTCAATTTTACCCCCGTGGGATATATATTCTACCCACACACATTTGGAACTCTCCTGGGGTACCCTCACACATATTATTCCCTCATTTAGCGGATATTTTCACAAAAAAGTGAAATTTTCAAAAATTCAGAAAATTGGCTGAAAACGACTAAATATCAAGGACTCATCAGGCGAATCGCTCTGGAACTGAAATCAGAACGCTCACTGACATTTCCCCTCTCTGAAAGTCTGATAAACGCCGGAAAAATGACTAAGTCCAAAAAAGAATTTTTTTAAACTTTTTTCAATTTTACCCCCGTGGGATATATATTCTACCCACACACATTTGGAACTCTCCTGGGGTACCCTCACACATATTATTCCCTCATTTAGCGGATATTTTCACAAAAAAGTGAAATTTTCAAAAATTCAGAAAATTGGCTGAAAACGACTAAATATCAAGGACTCATCGGGCAAATCGCTCTGGAACTGAAATCGGAATGCTCACTGACATTTACCCTCTCTGAAAGTCTGATAAACGCCGGAAAAATGACTAAGTCCAAAAAAGATTTTTTTTAAACTTTTTTAATTTTACCCCCCGTGGGATATATATTCTACCCACACACATTTGGAACTCTCCTGGGGTACCCTCACACATATTATTCCCTCATTTAGCGGATATTTTTACAAAAAAGTGAAATTTTCAAAAATTCAGAAAATTGGCTGAAAACGACTAAATATCCAGGACTCATTAGGCGAATCGCTCTGGAATTGAAATCGGAATGCTCACTGACATTTCCCCTCTCTGAAATTCTGATAAATGCCGGAAAAATGACTAAGTCCAAAAAAGAATTTTTTAAACTTTTTTCAATTTAACCCCTGTGGGATATATATTCTACCCACACACATTTGGAACTCTCCTGGGGTACCCTCACACATATTATTCCCTCATTTAGCGGATATTTTCACAAAAAACTGAAATTTTCAAAAATTCAGAAAATTGGCTGAAAACGACTAAATATCAAGGACTCATCAGGCGAATCGCTCTGGAACTGAAATCGGAACGCTCACTGACATTTCCCCTCTCTGAAAGTCTGATAAACGCCGGAAAAATGACTAAGTCCAAAAAAGAATTTTTTTAAACTTTTTTCAATTTTACCCCCGTGGGATATATATTCTACCCACACACATTTGGAACTCTCCTGGGGTACCCTCACACATATTATTCCCTCATTTAGCGGATATTTTCACAAAAAAGTGAAATTTTCAAAAATTCAGAAAATTGGCTGAAAACGACTAAATATCAAGGACTCATCAGGCGAATCGCTCTGGAACTGAAATCAGAACGCTCACTGACATTTCCCCTCTCTGAAAGTCTGATAAACGCCGGAAAAATGACTAAGTCCAAAAAAGAATTTTTTTAAACTTTTTTCAATTTTACCCCCGTGGGATATATATTCTACCCACACACATTTGGAACTCTCCTGGGGTACCCTCACACATATTATTCCCTCATTTAGCGGATATTTTCACAAAAAAGTGAAATTTTCAAAAATTCAGAAAATTGGCTGAAAACGACTAAATATCAAGGACTCATCGGGCAAATCGCTCTGGAACTGAAATCGGAATGCTCACTGACATTTACCCTCTCTGAAAGTCTGATAAACGCCGGAAAAATGACTAAGTCCAAAAAAGATTTTTTTTAAACTTTTTTAATTTTACCCCCCGTGGGATATATATTCTACCCACACACATTTGGAACTCTCCTGGGGTACCCTCACACATATTATTCCCTCATTTAGCGGATATTTTTACAAAAAAGTGAAATTTTCAAAAATTCAGAAAATTGGCTGAAAACGACTAAATATCCAGGACTCATTAGGCGAATCGCTCTGGAATTGAAATCGGAATGCTCACTGACATTTCCCCTCTCTGAAATTCTGATAAATGCCGGAAAAATGACTAAGTCCAAAAAATAATTTTTTAAACTTTTTTCAATTTAACCCCTGTGGGATATATATTCTACCCACACACATTTGGAACTCTCCTGGGGTACCCTCACACATATTATTCCCTCATTTAGCGGATATTTTCACAAAAAACTGAAATTTTCAAAAATTCAGAAAATTGGCTGAAAACGACTAAATATCAAGGACTCATCAGGCGAATCGCTCTGGAACTGAAATCGGAATGCTCACTGACATTTCCCCTCTCTGAAAGTGTGATAAACGCCGGAAAAATGACTAGGTCCAAAAAAAAATTTTTTTAAACTTTTTTCAATTTTACCCCCGTGGGATATATATTCTACCCACACACATTTGCAACTCTCCTGTGGTACCCTCACACATATTATTCCCTCATTTAGCGGATATTTTCACAAAAAAGTGAAATTTTCAAAAATTCAGAAAATTTGCTGAAAACGACTAAATATCAAGGACTCATCAGGCGAATCGCTCTGGAACTGAAATCGGAATGCTCACTGACATTTCCCCTCTCTGAAAGTGTGATAAGCGCCGGAAAAATGACTAAGTCCAAAAAAAAATTTTTTAAACTTTTTTCAATTTTACCCCCGTGGGATATATATTCAACCTACACAAATTTCAAACTCTCCTGGGGTACCCTCACACATTTTATTCCCTCATTTAGCGGATATTTTCACAAAAAAGTGAAATTTTAAAAAATTCTGAAAATTGGCTGAAAACGACTAAATATCAAGGACTCATCGGGCAAATCGCTCTGGAACTGAAATCGGAACGCTCACTGATATTTCCCCTCTCTGAAAGTCTGATAAACACCGGAAAAATGACTAAGTCCAAAAAAGAATTTTTTTAAACTTTTTTCAATTTTACCCCCGTGGGATATATATTCTACCCACACACATTTCAAACTCTCCTGGGGTACCCTCACACATTTTATTCCCTCATTTAGCGGATATTTTCACAAAAAAGTGAAATTTTCAAAAATTCAGAAAATTGGCTGAAAACGACTAAATATCAAGGACTCATCAGGCGAATCGCTCTGGAACTGAAATCGGAATGCTCACTGACATTTCCCCTCTCTGAAAGTGTGATAAACGCTGGAAAAATGTCTAAGTCCAAAAAAAAATTTTTTTAAACTTTTTTCAATTTTACCCCTGTGATATATATATTCTACCCACACACATTTGGAACTCTCCTGGGGTACCCTCACACATATTATTCCCTCATTTAGCGGATATTTTCACAAAAAACTGAAATTTTCAAAAATTCAGAAAATTGGCTGAAAACGACTAAATATCAAGGACTCATCAGGCGAATCGCTCTGGAACTGAAATCGGAACGCTCACTGACATTTCCCCTCTCTGAAAGTCTGATAAACGCCGGAAAAATGACTAAGTCCAAAAAAGAATTTTTTTAAACTTTTTTCAATTTTACCCCCGTGGGATATATATTCTACCCACACACATTTGGAACTCTCCTGGGGTACCCTCACACATATTATTCCCTCATTTAGCGGATATTTTCACAAAAAAGTGAAATTTTCAAAAATTCAGAAAATTGGCTGAAAACGACTAAATATCAAGGACTCATCAGGCGAATCGCTCTGGAACTGAAATCAGAACGCTCACTGACATTTCCCCTCTCTGAAAGTCTGATAAACGCCGGAAAAATGACTAAGTCCAAAAAAGAATTTTTTTAAACTTTTTTCAATTTTACCCCCGTGGGATATATATTCTACCCACACACATTTGGAACTCTCCTGGGGTACCCTCACACATATTATTCCCTCATTTAGCGGATATTTTCACAAAAAAGTGAAATTTTCAAAAATTCAGAAAATTGGCTGAAAACGACTAAATATCAAGGACTCATCGGGCAAATCGCTCTGGAACTGAAATCGGAATGCTCACTGACATTTACCCTCTCTGAAAGTCTGATAAACGCCGGAAAAATGACTAAGTCCAAAAAAGATTTTTTTTAAACTTTTTTAATTTTACCCCCCGTGGGATATATATTCTACCCACACACATTTGGAACTCTCCTGGGGTACCCTCACACATATTATTCCCTCATTTAGCGGATATTTTTACAAAAAAGTGAAATTTTCAAAAATTCAGAAAATTGGCTGAAAACGACTAAATATCCAGGACTCATTAGGCGAATCGCTCTGGAATTGAAATCGGAATGCTCACTGACATTTCCCCTCTCTGAAATTCTGATAAATGCCGGAAAAATGACTAAGTCCAAAAAAGAATTTTTTAAACTTTTTTCAATTTAACCCCTGTGGGATATATATTCTACCCACACACATTTGGAACTCTCCTGGGGTACCCTCACACATATTATTCCCTCATTTAGCGGATATTTTCACAAAAAACTGAAATTTTCAAAAATTCAGAAAATTGGCTGAAAACGACTAAATATCAAGGACTCATCAGGCGAATCGCTCTGGAACTGAAATCGGAATGCTCACTGACATTTCCCCTCTCTGAAAGTGTGATAAACGCCGGAAAAATGACTAGGTCCAAAAAAAAATTTTTTTAAACTTTTTTCAATTTTACCCCCGTGGGATATATATTCTACCTACACACATTTCAAACTCTCCTGGGGTACCCTCACACATTTTATTCCCTCATTTAGCGGATATTTTCACAAAAAAGTGAAATTTTCAAAAATTCTGAAAATTGGCTGAAAACGACTAAATATCAAGGACTCATCGGGCGAATCACTCTGGAACTGAAATCGGAATGCTCACTGACATTTCCCCTCTCTGAAAGTGTGATAAATGCCGGAAAAATGACTAAGTCCAAAAAAAAATGTTTTAAACTTTTTTCAATTTTACCCCCGTGGGATATATATTCTACCCACACACATTTGCAACTCTCCTGTGGTACCCTCACACATATTATTCCCTCATTTAGCGGATATTTTCACAAAAAAGTGAAATTTTCAAAAATTCAGAAAATTTGCTGAAAACGACTAAATATCAAGGACTCATCAGGCGAATCGCTCTGGAACTGAAATCGGAATGCTCACTGACATTTCCCCTCTCTGAAAGTGTGATAAGCGCCGGAAAAATGACTAAGTCCAAAAAAAAATTTTTTAAACTTTTTTCAATTTTACCCCCGTGGGATATATATTCAACCTACACACATTTCAAACTCTCCTGGGGTACCCTCACACATTTTATTCCCTCATTTAGCGGATATTTTCACAAAAAAGTGAAATTTTAAAAAATTCTGAAAATTGGCTGAAAACGACTAAATATCAAGGACTCATCGGGCAAATCGCTCTGGAACTGAAATCGGAACGCTCACTGATATTTCCCCTCTCTGAAAGTCTGATAAACACCGGAAAAATGACTAAGTCCAAAAAAGAATTTTTTTAAACTTTTTTCAATTTTACCCCCGTGGGATATATATTCTACCCACACACATTTCAAACTCTCCTGGGGTACCCTCACACATTTTATTCCCTCATTTAGCGGATATTTTCACAAAAAAGTGAAATTTTCAAAAATTCAGAAAATTGGCTGAAAACGACTAAATATCAAGGACTCATCAGGCGAATCGCTCTGGAACTGAAATCGGAATGCTCACTGACATTTCCCCTCTCTGAAAGTGTGATAAACGCTGGAAAAATGTCTAAGTCCAAAAAAAAATTTTTTTAAACTTTTTTCAATTTTACCCCTGTGGGATATATATTCTACCCACACACATTTGGAACTCTCCTGGGGTACCCTCACACATATTATTCCCTCATTTAGCGGATATTTTCACAAAAAACTGAAATTTTCAAAAATTCAGAAAATTGGCTGAAAACGACTAAATATCAAGGACTCATCAGGCGAATCGCTCTGGAACTGAAATCGGAACGCTCACTGACATTTCCCCTCTCTGAAAGTCTGATAAACGCCGGAAAAATGACTAAGTCCAAAAAAGAATTTTTTTAAACTTTTTTCAATTTTACCCCCGTGGGATATATATTCTACCCACACACATTTGGAACTCTCCTGGGGTACCCTCACACATATTATTCCCTCATTTAGCGGATATTTTCACAAAAAAGTGAAATTTTCAAAAATTCAGAAAATTGGCTGAAAACGACTAAATATCAAGGACTCATCAGGCGAATCGCTCTGGAACTGAAATCAGAACGCTCACTGACATTTCCCCTCTCTGAAAGTCTGATAAACGCCGGAAAAATGACTAAGTCCAAAAAAGAATTTTTTTAAACTTTTTTCAATTTTACCCCCGTGGGATATATATTCTACCCACACACATTTGGAACTCTCCTGGGGTACCCTCACACATATTATTCCCTCATTTAGCGGATATTTTCACAAAAAAGTGAAATTTTCAAAAATTCAGAAAATTGGCTGAAAACGACTAAATATCAAGGACTCATCGGGCAAATCGCTCTGGAACTGAAATCGGAATGCTCACTGACATTTACCCTCTCTGAAAGTCTGATAAACGCCGGAAAAATGACTAAGTCCAAAAAAGATTTTTTTTAAACTTTTTTAATTTTACCCCCCGTGGGATATATATTCTACCCACACACATTTGGAACTCTCCTGGGGTACCCTCACACATATTATTCCCTCATTTAGCGGATATTTTCACAAAAAAGTGAAATTTTCAAAAATTCAGAAAATTGGCTGAAAACGACTAAATATCCAGGACTCATTAGGCGAATCGCTCTGGAATTGAAATCGGAATGCTCACTGACATTTCCCCTCTCTGAAATTCTGATAAATGCCGGAAAAATGACTAAGTCCAAAAAAGAATTTTTTAAACTTTTTTCAATTTAACCCCTGTGGGATATATATTCTACCCACACACATTTGGAACTCTCCTGGGGTACCCTCACACATATTATTCCCTCATTTAGCGGATATTTTCACAAAAAACTGAAATTTTCAAAAATTCAGAAAATTGGCTGAAAACGACTAAATATCAAGGACTCATCAGGCGAATCGCTCTGGAACTGAAATCGGAACGCTCACTGACATTTCCCCTCTCTGAAAGTCTGATAAACGCCGGAAAAATGACTAAGTCCAAAAAAGAATTTTTTTAAACTTTTTTCAATTTTACCCCCGTGGGATATATATTCTACCCACACACATTTGGAACTCTCCTGGGGTACCCTCACACATATTATTCCCTCATTTAGCGGATATTTTCACAAAAAAGTGAAATTTTCAAAAATTCAGAAAATTGGCTGAAAACGACTAAATATCAAGGACTCATCAGGCGAATCGCTCTGGAACTGAAATCAGAACGCTCACTGACATTTCCCCTCTCTGAAAGTCTGATAAACGCCGGAAAAATGACTAAGTCCAAAAAAGAATTTTTTTAAACTTTTTTCAATTTTACCCCCGTGGGATATATATTCTACCCACACACATTTGGAACTCTCCTGGGGTACCCTCACACATATTATTCCCTCATTTAGCGGATATTTTCACAAAAAAGTGAAATTTTCAAAAATTCAGAAAATTGGCTGAAAACGACTAAATATCAAGGACTCATCGGGCAAATCGCTCTGGAACTGAAATCGGAATGCTCACTGACATTTACCCTCTCTGAAAGTGTGATAAATGCCGGAAAAATGACTAAGTCCAAAAAAAAATGTTTTAAACTTTTTTCAATTTTACCCCCGTGGGATATATATTCTACCCACACACATTTGGAACGCTCCTGGGGTACCCTCACACATATTATTCCCTCATTTAGCGGATATTTTCACAAAAAAGTGAAATTTTCAAAAATTCTGAAAATTGGCTGAAAACGACTAAATATCAAGGACTCATCGGGCAAATCGCTCTGGAACTGAAATCGGAACGCTCACTGATATTTCCCCTCTCTGAAAGTCTGATAAACACCGGAAAAATGACTAAGTCCAAAAAAGAATTTTTTTAAACTTTTTTCAATTTTACCCCCATGGGATATAAATTCTACCCACACACATTTCAAACTCTCCTGGGGTACCCTCACACATTTTATTCCCTCATTTAGCGGATATTTTCACAAAAAAGTGAAATTTTCAAAAATTCAGAAAATTGGCTGAAAACGACTAAATATCAAGGACTCATCAGGCGAATCGCTCTGGAACTGAAATCGGAATGCTCACTGACATTTCCCCTCTCTGAAAGTGTGATAAACGCCGGAAAAATGACTAAGTCCAAAAAAAAAATTTTTTAAACTTTTTTCAATTTTACCCCCGTGGGATATATATTCTACCCACACACATTTGGAACTCTCCTGGGGTACCCTCACACATATTATTCCCTCATTTAGCGGATATTTTCACAAAAAAGTGAAATTTTCAAAAATTCAGAAAATTGGCTGAAAACGACTAAATATCAAGGACTCATCAGGCGAATCGCTCTGGAATTGAAATCGGAATGCTCACTGACATTTCCCCTCTCTGAAAGTGTGATAAACGCTGGAAAAATGTCTAAGTCCAAAAAAAAATTTTTTTAAACTTTTTTCAATTTTACCCCTGTGGGATATATATTCTACCCACACACATTTGGAACTCTCCTGGGGTACCCTCACACATATTATTCCCTCATTTAGCGGATATTTTCACAAAAAACTGAAATTTTCAAAAATTCAGAAAATTGGCTGAAAACGACTAAATATCAAGGACTCATCAGGCGAATCGCTCTGGAACTGAAATCGGAACGCTCACTGACATTTCCCCTCTCTGAAAGTCTGATAAACGCCGGAAAAATGACTAAGTCCAAAAAAGAATTTTTTTAAACTTTTTTCAATTTTACCCCCGTGGGATATATATTCTACCCACACACATTTGGAACTCTCCTGGGGTACCCTCACACATATTATTCCCTCATTTAGCGGATATTTTCACAAAAAAGTGAAATTTTCAAAAATTCAGAAAATTGGCTGAAAACGACTAAATATCAAGGACTCATCAGGCGAATCGCTCTGGAACTGAAATCAGAACGCTCACTGACATTTCCCCTCTCTGAAAGTCTGATAAACGCCGGAAAAATGACTAAGTCCAAAAAAGAATTTTTTTAAACTTTTTTCAATTTTACCCCCGTGGGATATATATTCTACCCACACACATTTGGAACTCTCCTGGGGTACCCTCACACATATTATTCCCTCATTTAGCGGATATTTTCACAAAAAAGTGAAATTTTCAAAAATTCAGAAAATTGGCTGAAAACGACTAAATATCAAGGACTCATCGGGCAAATCGCTCTGGAACTGAAATCGGAATGCTCACTGACATTTACCCTCTCTGAAAGTCTGATAAACGCCGGAAAAATGACTAAGTCCAAAAAAGATTTTTTTTAAACTTTTTTAATTTTACCCCCCGTGGGATATATATTCTACCCACACACATTTGGAACTCTCCTGGGGTACCCTCACACATATTATTCCCTCATTTAGCGGATATTTTTACAAAAAAGTGAAATTTTCAAAAATTCAGAAAATTGGCTGAAAACGACTAAATATCCAGGACTCATTAGGCGAATCGCTCTGGAATTGAAATCGGAATGCTCACTGACATTTCCCCTCTCTGAAATTCTGATAAATGCCGGAAAAATGACTAAGTCCAAAAAAGAATTTTTTAAACTTTTTTCAATTTAACCCCTGTGGGATATATATTCTACCCACACACATTTGGAACTCTCCTGGGGTACCCTCACACATATTATTCCCTCATTTAGCGGATATTTTCACAAAAAACTGAAATTTTCAAAAATTCAGAAAATTGGCTGAAAACGACTAAATATCAAGGACTCATCAGGCGAATCGCTCTGGAACTGAAATCGGAACGCTCACTGACATTTCCCCTCTCTGAAAGTCTGATAAACGCCGGAAAAATGACTAAGTCCAAAAAAGAATTTTTTTAAACTTTTTTCAATTTTACCCCCGTGGGATATATATTCTACCCACACACATTTGGAACTCTCCTGGGGTACCCTCACACATATTATTCCCTCATTTAGCGGATATTTTCACAAAAAAGTGAAATTTTCAAAAATTCAGAAAATTGGCTGAAAACGACTAAATATCAAGGACTCATCAGGCGAATCGCTCTGGAACTGAAATCAGAACGCTCACTGACATTTCCCCTCTCTGAAAGTCTGATAAACGCCGGAAAAATGACTAAGTCCAAAAAAGAATTTTTTTAAACTTTTTTCAATTTTACCCCCGTGGGATATATATTCTACCCACACACATTTGGAACTCTCCTGGGGTACCCTCACACATATTATTCCCTCATTTAGCGGATATTTTCACAAAAAAGTGAAATTTTCAAAAATTCAGAAAATTGGCTGAAAACGACTAAATATCAAGGACTCATCGGGCAAATCGCTCTGGAACTGAAATCGGAATGCTCACTGACATTTACCCTCTCTGAAAGTCTGATAAACGCCGGAAAAATGACTAAGTCCAAAAAAGATTTTTTTTAAACTTTTTTAATTTTACCCCCCGTGGGATATATATTCTACCCACACACATTTGGAACTCTCCTGGGGTACCCTCACACATATTATTCCCTCATTTAGCGGATATTTTTACAAAAAAGTGAAATTTTCAAAAATTCAGAAAATTGGCTGAAAACGACTAAATATCCAGGACTCATTAGGCGAATCGCTCTGGAATTGAAATCGGAATGCTCACTGACATTTCCCCTCTCTGAAATTCTGATAAATGCCGGAAAAATGACTAAGTCCAAAAAAGAATTTTTTAAACTTTTTTCAATTTAACCCCTGTGGGATATATATTCTACCCACACACATTTGGAACTCTCCTGGGGTACCCTCACACATATTATTCCCTCATTTAGCGGATATTTTCACAAAAAACTGAAATTTTCAAAAATTCAGAAAATTGGCTGAAAACGACTAAATATCAAGGACTCATCAGGCGAATCGCTCTGGAACTGAAATCGGAATGCTCACTGACATTTCCCCTCTCTGAAAGTGTGATAAACGCCGGAAAAATGACTAGGTCCAAAAAAAAATTTTTTTAAACTTTTTTCAATTTTACCCCCGTGGGATATATATTCTACCTACACACATTTCAAACTCTCCTGGGGTACCCTCACACATTTTATTCCCTCATTTAGCGGATATTTTCACAAAAAAGTGAAATTTTCAAAAATTCTGAAAATTGGCTGAAAACGACTAAATATCAAGGACTCATCGGGCGAATCACTCTGGAACTGAAATCGGAATGCTCACTGACATTTCCCCTCTCTGAAAGTGTGATAAATGCCGGAAAAATGACTAAGTCCAAAAAAAAATGTTTTAAACTTTTTTCAATTTTACCCCCGTGGGATATATATTCTACCCACACACATTTGGAACGCTCCTGGGGTACCCTCACACATATTATTCCCTCATTTAGCGGATATTTTCACAAAAAAGTGAAATTTTCAAAAATTCTGAAAATTGGCTGAAAACGACTAAATATCAAGGACTCATCGGGCAAATCGCTCTGGAACTGAAATCGGAACGCTCACTGATATTTCCCCTCTCTGAAAGTCTGATAAACACCGGAAAAATGACTAAGTCCAAAAAAGAATTTTTTTAAACTTTTTTCAATTTTACCCCCATGGGATATATATTCTACCCACACACATTTCAAACTCTCCTGGGGTACCCTCACACATTTTATTCCCTCATTTAGCGGATATTTTCACAAAAAAGTGAAATTTTCAAAAATTCAGAAAATTGGCTGAAAACGACTAAATATCAAGGACTCATCAGGCGAATCGCTCTGGAACTGAAATCGGAATGCTCACTGACATTTCCCCTCTCTGAAAGTGTGATAAACGCCGGAAAAATGAGTAAGTCCAAAAAAAAAATTTTTTAAACTTTTTTCAATTTTACCCCCGTGGGATATATATTCTACCCACACACATTTGGAACTCTCCTGGGGTACCCTCACACATATTATTCCCTCATTTAGCGGATATTTTCACAAAAAAGTGAAATTTTCAAAAATTCAGAAAATTGGCTGAAAACGACTAAATATCAAGGACTCATCAGGCGAATCGCTCTGGAATTGAAATCGGAATGCTCACTGACATTTCCCCTCTCTGAAAGTGTGATAAACGCCGGAAAAATGACTAAGTCCAAAAAAAAAATTTTTTAAACTTTTTTCAATTTTACCCCCGTGGGATATATATTCTACCCACACACATTTGGAACTCTCCTGGGGTACCCTCACACATATTATTCCCTCATTTAGCGGATATTTTCACAAAAAAGTGAAATTTTCAAAAATTCAGAAAATTGGCTGAAAACGACTAAATATCAAGGACTCATCAGGCGAATCGCTCTGGAATTGAAATCGGAATGCTCACTGACATTTCCCCTCTCTGAAAGTGTGATAAACGCTGGAAAAATGTCTAAGTCCAAAAAAAATTTTTTTTAAACTTTTTTCAATTTTACCCCTGTGGGATATATATTCTACCCACACACATTTGGAACTCTCCTGGGGTACCCTCACACATATTATTCCCTCATTTAGCGGATATTTTCACAAAAAACTGAAATTTTCAAAAATTCAGAAAATTGGCTGAAAACGACTAAATATCAAGGACTCATCAGGCGAATCGCTCTGGAACTGAAATCGGAACGCTCACTGACATTTCCCCTCTCTGAAAGTCTGATAAACGCCGGAAAAATGACTAAGTCCAAAAAAGAATTTTTTTAAACTTTTTTCAATTTTACCCCCGTGGGATATATATTCTACCCACACACATTTGGAACTCTCCTGGGGTACCCTCACACATATTATTCCCTCATTTAGCGGATATTTTCACAAAAAAGTGAAATTTTCAAAAATTCAGAAAATTGGCTGAAAACGACTAAATATCAAGGACTCATCAGGCGAATCGCTCTGGAACTGAAATCAGAACGCTCACTGACATTTCCCCTCTCTGAAAGTCTGATAAACGCCGGAAAAATGACTAAGTCCAAAAAAGAATTTTTTTAAACTTTTTTCAATTTTACCCCCGTGGGATATATATTCTACCCACACACATTTGGAACTCTCCTGGGGTACCCTCACACATATTATTCCCTCATTTAGCGGATATTTTCACAAAAAAGTGAAATTTTCAAAAATTCAGAAAATTGGCTGAAAACGACTAAATATCAAGGACTCATCGGGCAAATCGCTCTGGAACTGAAATCGGAATGCTCACTGACATTTACCCTCTCTGAAAGTCTGATAAACGCCGGAAAAATGACTAAGTCCAAAAAAGATTTTTTTTAAACTTTTTTAATTTTACCCCCCGTGGGATATATATTCTACCCACACACATTTGGAACTCTCCTGGGGTACCCTCACACATATTATTCCCTCATTTAGCGGATATTTTTACAAAAAAGTGAAATTTTCAAAAATTCAGAAAATTGGCTGAAAACGACTAAATATCCAGGACTCATTAGGCGAATCGCTCTGGAATTGAAATCGGAATGCTCACTGACATTTCCCCTCTCTGAAATTCTGATAAATGCCGGAAAAATGACTAAGTCCAAAAAAGAATTTTTTAAACTTTTTTCAATTTAACCCCTGTGGGATATATATTCTACCCACACACATTTGGAACTCTCCTGGGGTACCCTCACACATATTATTCCCTCATTTAGCGGATATTTTCACAAAAAACTGAAATTTTCAAAAATTCAGAAAATTGGCTGAAAACGACTAAATATCAAGGACTCATCAGGCGAATCGCTCTGGAACTGAAATCGGAACGCTCACTGACATTTCCCCTCTCTGAAAGTCTGATAAACGCCGGAAAAATGACTAAGTCCAAAAAAGAATTTTTTTAAACTTTTTTCAATTTTACCCCCGTGGGATATATATTCTACCCACACACATTTGGAACTCTCCTGGGGTACCCTCACACATATTATTCCCTCATTTAGCGGATATTTTCACAAAAAAGTGAAATTTTCAAAAATTCAGAAAATTGGCTGAAAACGACTAAATATCAAGGACTCATCAGGCGAATCGCTCTGGAACTGAAATCAGAACGCTCACTGACATTTCCCCTCTCTGAAAGTCTGATAAACGCCGGAAAAATGACTAAGTCCAAAAAAGAATTTTTTTAAACTTTTTTCAATTTTACCCCCGTGGGATATATATTCTACCCACACACATTTGGAACTCTCCTGGGGTACCCTCACACATATTATTCCCTCATTTAGCGGATATTTTCACAAAAAAGTGAAATTTTCAAAAATTCAGAAAATTGGCTGAAAACGACTAAATATCAAGGACTCATCGGGCAAATCGCTCTGGAACTGAAATCGGAATGCTCACTGACATTTACCCTCTCTGAAAGTCTGATAAACGCCGGAAAAATGACTAAGTCCAAAAAAGATTTTTTTTAAACTTTTTTAATTTTACCCCCCGTGGGATATATATTCTACCCACACACATTTGGAACTCTCCTGGGGTACCCTCACACATATTATTCCCTCATTTAGCGGATATTTTTACAAAAAAGTGAAATTTTCAAAAATTCAGAAAATTGGCTGAAAACGACTAAATATCCAGGACTCATTAGGCGAATCGCTCTGGAATTGAAATCGGAATGCTCACTGACATTTCCCCTCTCTGAAATTCTGATAAATGCCGGAAAAATGACTAAGTCCAAAAAAGAATTTTTTAAACTTTTTTCAATTTAACCCCTGTGGGATATATATTCTACCCACACACATTTGGAACTCTCCTGGGGTACCCTCACACATATTATTCCCTCATTTAGCGGATATTTTCACAAAAAACTGAAATTTTCAAAAATACAGAAAATTGGCTGAAAACGACTAAATATCAAGGACTCATCAGGCGAATCGCTCTGGAACTGAAATCGGAATGCTCACTGACATTTCCCCTCTCTGAAAGTGTGATAAACGCCGGAAAAATGACTAAGTCCAAAAAAAAATTTTTTTAAACTTTTTTCAATTTTACCCCCGTGGGATATATATTCTACCTACACACATTTCAAACTCTCCTGGGGTACCCTCACACATTTTATTCCCTCATTTAGCGGATATTTTCACAAAAAAGTGAAATTTTCAAAAATTCTGAAAATTGGCTGAAAACGACTAAATATCAAGGACTCATCGGGCGAATCACTCTGGAACTGAAATCGGAATGCTCACTGACATTTCCCCTCTCTGAAAGTGTGATAAATGCCGGAAAAATGACTAAGTCCAAAAAAAAATGTTTTAAACTTTTTTCAATTTTACCCCCGTGGGATATATATTCTACCCACACACATTTGGAACGCTCCTGGGGTACCCTCACACATATTATTCCCTCATTTAGCGGATATTTTCACAAAAAAGTGAAATTTTCAAAAATTCTGAAAATTGGCTGAAAACGACTAAATATCAAGGACTCATCGGGCAAATCGCTCTGGAACTGAAATCGGAACGCTCACTGATATTTCCCCTCTCTGAAAGTCTGATAAACACCGGAAAAATGACTAAGTCCAAAAAAGAATTTTTTTAAACTTTTTTCAATTTTACCCCCATGGGATATATATTCTACCCACACACATTTCAAACTCTCCTGGGGTACCCTCACACATTTTATTCCCTCATTTAGCGGATATTTTCACAAAAAAGTGAAATTTTCAAAAATTCAGAAAATTGGCTGAAAACGACTAAATATCAAGGACTCATCAGGCGAATCGCTCTGGAACTGAAATCGGAATGCTCACTGACATTTCCCCTCTCTGAAAGTGTGATAAACGCCGGAAAAATGACTAAGTCCAAAAAAAAAATTTTTTAAACTTTTTTCAATTTTACCCCCGTGGGATATATATTCTACCCACACACATTTGGAACTCTCCTGGGGTACCCTCACACATATTATTCCCTCATTTAGCGGATATTTTCACAAAAAAGTGAAATTTTCAAAAATTCAGAAAATTGGCTGAAAACGACTAAATATCAAGGACTCATCAGGCGAATCGCTCTGGAATTGAAATCGGAATGCTCACTGACATTTCCCCTCTCTGAAAGTGTGATAAACGCTGGAAAAATGTCTAAGTCCAAAAAAAAATTTTTTTAAACTTTTTTCAATTTTACCCCTGTGGGATATATATTCTACCCACACACATTTGGAACTCTCCTGGGGTACCCTCACACATATTATTCCCTCATTTAGCGGATATTTTCACAAAAAACTGAAATTTTCAAAAATTCTGAAAATTGGCTGAAAACGACTAAATATCAAGGACTCATCAGGCGAATCGCTCTGGAACTGAAATCGGAACGCTCACTGACATTTAACCTCTCTGAAAGTCTGATAAACGCCGGAAAAATGACTAAGTCCAAAAAAGAATTTTTTAAAACTTTTTTCAATTTTACCCCCGTGGGATATATATTCTACCCACACACATTTGGAACTCTCCTGGGGTACCCTCACACATATTATTCCCTCATTTAGCGGATATTTTCACAAAAAAGTGAAATTTTCAAAAATTCAGAAAATTGGCTGAAAACGACTAAATATCAAGGACTCATCAGGCGAATCGCTCTGGAACTGAAATCGGAATGCTCACTGACATTTCCCCTCTCTGAAAGTGTGATAAACGCCGGAAAAATGACTAAGTCCAAAAAAGATTTTTTTTAAACTTTTTTAATTTTACCCCCCGTGGGATATATATTCTACCCACACACATTTGGAACTCTCCTGGGGTACCCTCACACATATTATTCCCTCATTTAGCGGATATTTTTACAAAAAAGTGAAATTTTCAAAAATTCAGAAAATTGGCTGAAAACGACTAAATATCAAGGACTCATTAGGCGAATCGCTCTGGAACTGAAATCGGAATGCTCACTGACATTTCCCCTCTCTGAAAGTCTGATAAACGCCGGAAAAATGACTAAGTCCAAAAAAGAATTTTTTAAACTTTTTTCAATTTAACCCCTGTGGGATATATATTCTACCCACACACATTTGGAACTCTCCTGGGGTACCCTCACACATATTATTCCCTCATTTAGCGGATATTTTCACAAAAAAGTGAAATTTTCAAAAATTCAGAAAATTGGCTGAAAACGACTAAATATCAAGGACTCATCGGGCGAATCGCTCTGGAATTGAAATCGGAATGCTCACTGACATTTCCCCTCTCTGAAAGTGTGATAAACGCCGCAAAAATGACTAAGTCCAAAAAAAAATTTTTTTAAACTTTTTTCAATTTTACCCCCGTGGGATATATATTCTACCCACACATATTTGGAACTCTCCTGGGGTACCCTCACACATATTATTCCCTCATTTAGCGGATATTTTTACAAAAAAGTGAAATTTTCAAAAATTCTGAAAATTGGCTGAAAACGACTAAATATCAAGGACTCATCGGGCAAATCGCTCTGGAACTGAAATCGGAATGCTCACTGACATTTCCCATCTCTCAAAGTCTGATAAACGCCGGAAAAATGACTAAGTCCAAAAAAGAATTTTTTTAAACTTTTTTCAATTTTACCCCCGTGGGATATATATTCTACCCACACACATTTCGAACTCTCCTGGGGTACCCTCACACATATTATTCCCTCATCTAGCGGATATTTTCACAAAAAAGTGAAATTTTCAAAAATTCAGAAAATTGGCTGAAAACGACTAAATATCAAGGACTCATTAGGCGAATCGCTCTGGAACTGAAATCGGAATGCTCACTGACATTTCCTATCTCTGAAAGTCTGATAAACGCCGGAAAAATGACTAAGTCCAAAAAAGAATTTTTTTTAACTTTTTTCAATTTAACCCCGTGGGATATATATTCTACCCACACACATTTGGAACTCTCCTGGGGTACCCTCACACATATTATTCCCTCATTTAGCGGATATTTTCACAAAAAACTGAAATTTTCAAAAATTCTGAAAATTGGCTGAAAACGACTAAATATCAAGGACTCATCAGGCGAATCGCTCTGGAACTGAAATCGGAATGCTCACTGACATTTCCCCTCTCTGAAAGTGTGATAAACGCTGGAAAAATGTCTAAGTCCAAAAAAAAATTTTTTTAAACTTTTTTCAATTTTACCCCTGTGGGATATATATTCTACCCACACACATTTGGAACTCTCCTGGGGTACCCTCACACATATTATTCCCTCATTTAGCGGATATTTTCACAAAAAACTGAAATTTTCAAAAATTCAGAAAATTGGCTGAAAACGACTAAATATCAAGGACTCATCAGGCGAATCGCTCTGGAACTGAAATCGGAACGCTCACTGACATTTCCCCTCTCTGAAAGTCTGATAAACGCCGGAAAAATGACTAAGTCCAAAAAAGAATTTTTTTAAACTTTTTTCAATTTTACCCCCGTGGGATATATATTCTACCCACACACATTTGGAACTCTCCTGGGGTACCCTCACACATATTATTCCCTCATTTAGCGGATATTTTCACAAAAAAGTGAAATTTTCAAAAATTCAGAAAATTGGCTGAAAACGACTAAATATCAAGGACTCATCAGGCGAATCGCTCTGGAACTGAAATCAGAACGCTCACTGACATTTCCCCTCTCTGAAAGTCTGATAAACGCCGGAAAAATGACTAAGTCCAAAAAAGAATTTTTTTAAACTTTTTTCAATTTTACCCCCGTGGGATATATATTCTACCCACACACATTTGGAACTCTCCTGGGGTACCCTCACACATATTATTCCCTCATTTAGCGGATATTTTCACAAAAAAGTGAAATTTTCAAAAATTCAGAAAATTGGCTGAAAACGACTAAATATCAAGGACTCATCGGGCAAATCGCTCTGGAACTGAAATCGGAATGCTCACTGACATTTACCCTCTCTGAAAGTCTGATAAACGCCGGAAAAATGACTAAGTCCAAAAAAGATTTTTTTTAAACTTTTTTAATTTTACCCCCCGTGGGATATATATTCTACCCACACACATTTGGAACTCTCCTGGGGTACCCTCACACATA
Source organism: Phyllobates terribilis (assembly GCF_046119375.1). NCBI lineage: Eukaryota > Metazoa > Chordata > Amphibia > Anura > Dendrobatidae > Phyllobates > Phyllobates terribilis. The sequence continues at coordinate 595,007,426 of NW_027362763.1, read as the reverse complement.
TTATTCCCTCATTTAGCGGATATTTTTACAAAAAAGTGAAATTTTCAAAAATTCAGAAAATTGGCTGAAAACGACTAAATATCCAGGACTCATTAGGCGAATCGCTCTGGAATTGAAATCGGAATGCTCACTGACATTTCCCCTCTCTGAAATTCTGATAAATGCCGGAAAAATGACTAAGTCCAAAAAAGAATTTTTTAAACTTTTTTCAATTTAACCCCTGTGGGATATATATTCTACCCACACACATTTGGAACTCTCCTGGGGTACCCTCACACATATTATTCCCTCATTTAGCGGATATTTTCACAAAAAACTGAAATTTTCAAAAATTCAGAAAATTGGCTGAAAACGACTAAATATCAAGGACTCATCAGGCGAATCGCTCTGGAACTGAAATCGGAACGCTCACTGACATTTCCCCTCTCTGAAAGTCTGATAAACGCCGGAAAAATGACTAAGTCCAAAAAAGAATTTTTTTAAACTTTTTTCAATTTTACCCCCGTGGGATATATATTCTACCCACACACATTTGGAACTCTCCTGGGGTACCCTCACACATATTATTCCCTCATTTAGCGGATATTTTCACAAAAAAGTGAAATTTTCAAAAATTCAGAAAATTGGCTGAAAACGACTAAATATCAAGGACTCATCAGGCGAATCGCTCTGGAACTGAAATCAGAACGCTCACTGACATTTCCCCTCTCTGAAAGTCTGATAAACGCCGGAAAAATGACTAAGTCCAAAAAAGAATTTTTTTAAACTTTTTTCAATTTTACCCCCGTGGGATATATATTCTACCCACACACATTTGGAACTCTCCTGGGGTACCCTCACACATATTATTCCCTCATTTAGCGGATATTTTCACAAAAAACTGAAATTTTCAAAAATTCAGAAAATTGGCTGAAAACGACTAAATATCAAGGACTCATCGGGCAAATCGCTCTGGAACTGAAATCGGAATGCTCACTGACATTTACCCTCTCTGAAAGTCTGATAAACGCCGGAAAAATGACTAAGTCCAAAAAAGATTTTTTTTAAACTTTTTTAATTTTACCCCCCGTGGGATATATATTCTACCCACACACATTTGGAACTCTCCTGGGGTACCCTCACACATATTATTCCCTCATTTAGCGGATATTTTTACAAAAAAGTGAAATTTTCAAAAATTCAGAAAATTGGCTGAAAACGACTAAATATCCAGGACTCATTAGGCGAATCGCTCTGGAATTGAAATCGGAATGCTCACTGACATTTCCCCTCTCTGAAATTCTGATAAATGCCGGAAAAATGACTAAGTCCAAAAAAGAATTTTTTAAACTTTTTTCAATTTAACCCCTGTGGGATATATATTCTACCCACACACATTTGGAACTCTCCTGGGGTACCCTCACACATATTATTCCCTCATTTAGCGGATATTTTCACAAAAAACTGAAATTTTCAAAAATTCAGAAAATTGGCTGAAAACGACTAAATATCAAGGACTCATCAGGCGAATCGCTCTGGAACTGAAATCGGAATGCTCACTGACATTTCCCCTCTCTGAAAGTGTGTTAAACGCCGGAAAAATGACTAAGTCCAAAAAAAAATTTTTTTAAACTTTTTTCAATTTTACCCCCGTGGGATATATATTCTACCTACACACATTTCAAACTCTCCTGGGGTACCCTCACACATTTTATTCCCTCATTTAGCGGATATTTTCACAAAAAAGTGAAATTTTCAAAAATTCTGAAAATTGGCTGAAAACGACTAAATATCAAGGACTCATCGGGCGAATCACTCTGGAACTGAAATCGGAATGCTCACTGACATTTCCCCTCTCTGAAAGTGTGATAAATGCCGGAAAAATGACTAAGTCCAAAAAAAAATGTTTTAAACTTTTTTCAATTTTACCACCGTGGGATATATATTCTACCCACACACATTTGGAACGCTCCTGGGGTACCCTCACACATATTATTCCCTCATTTAGCGGATATTTTCACAAAAAAGTGAAATTTTCAAAAATTCTGAAAATTGGCTGAAAACGACTAAATATCAAGGACTCATCGGGCAAATCGCTCTGGAACTGAAATCGGAACGCTCACTGATATTTCCCCTCTCTGAAAGTCTGATAAACACCGGAAAAATGACTAAGTCCAAAAAAGAATTTTTTTAAACTTTTTTCAATTTTACCCCCATGGGATATATATTCTACCCACACACATTTCAAACTCTCCTGGGGTACCCTCACACATTTTATTCCCTCATTTAGCGGATATTTTCACAAAAAAGTGAAATTTTCAAAAATTCAGAAAATTGGCTGAAAACGACTAAATATCAAGGACTCATCAGGCGAATCGCTCTGGAACTGAAATCGGAATGCTCACTGACATTTCCCCTCTCTGAAAGTGTGATAAACGCCGGAAAAATGACTAAGTCCAAAAAAAAAATTTTTTAAACTTTTTTCAATTTTACCCCCGTGGGATATATATTCTACCCACACACATTTGGAACTCTCCTGGGCTACCCTCACACATATTATTCCCTCATTTAGCGGATATTTTCACAAAAAAGTGAAATTTTCAAAAATTCAGAAAATTGGCTGAAAACGACTAAATATCAAGGACTCATCAGGCGAATCGCTCTGGAATTGAAATCGGAATGCTCACTGACATTTCCCCTCTCTGAAAGTGTGATAAACGCTGGAAAAATGTCTAAGTCCAAAAAAAAATTTTTTTAAACTTTTTTCAATTTTACCCCTGTGGGATATATATTCTACCCACACACATTTGGAACTCTCCTGGGGTACCCTCACACATATTATTCCCTCATTTAGCGGATATTTTCACAAAAAACTGAAATTTTCAAAAATTCTGAAAATTGGCTGAAAACGACTAAATATCAAGGACTCATCAGGCGAATCGCTCTGGAACTGAAATCGGAACGCTCACTGACATTTAACCTCTCTGAAAGTCTGATAAACGCCGGAAAAATGACTAAGTCCAAAAAAGAATTTTTTAAAACTTTTTTCAATTTTACCCCCGTGGGATATATATTCTACCCACACACATTTGGAACTCTCCTGGGGTACCCTCACACATATTATTCCCTCATTTAGCGGATATTTTCACAAAAAAGTGAAATTTTCAAAAATTCAGAAAATTGGCTGAAAACGACTAAATATCAAGGACTCATCAGGCGAATCGCTCTGGAACTGAAATCGGAATGCTCACTGACATTTCCCCTCTCTGAAAGTGTGATAAACGCCGGAAAAATGACTAAGTCCAAAAAAGATTTTTTTTAAACTTTTTTAATTTTACCCCCCGTGGGATATATATTCTACCCACACACATTTGGAACTCTCCTGGGGTACCCTCACACATATTATTCCCTCATTTAGCGGATATTTTTACAAAAAAGTGAAATTTTCAAAAATTCAGAAAATTGGCTGAAAACGACTAAATATCAAGGACTCATTAGGCGAATCGCTCTGGAACTGAAATCGGAATGCTCACTGACATTTCCCCTCTCTGAAAGTCTGATAAACGCCGGAAAAATGACTAAGTCCAAAAAAGAATTTTTTAAACTTTTTTCAATTTAACCCCTGTGGGATATATATTCTACCCACACACATTTGGAACTCTCCTGGGGTACCCTCACACATATTATTCCCTCATTTAGCGGATATTTTCACAAAAAAGTGAAATTTTCAAAAATTCAGAAAATTGGCTGAAAACGACTAAATATCAAGGACTCATCGGGCGAATCGCTCTGGAATTGAAATCGGAATGCTCACTGACATTTCCCCTCTCTGAAAGTGTGATAAACGCCGCAAAAATGACTAAGTCCAAAAAAGAATTTTTTTAAACTTTTTTCAATTTTACCCCCATGGGATATATATTCTACCCACACACATTTCAAACTCTCCTGGGGTACCCTCACACATTTTATTCCCTCATTTAGCGGATATTTTCACAAAAAAGTGAAATTTTCAAAAATTCAGAAAATTGGCTGAAAACGACTAAATATCAAGGACTCATCAGGCGAATCGCTCTGGAACTGAAATCGGAATGCTCACTGACATTTCCCCTCTCTGAAAGTGTGATAAACGCCGGAAAAATGACTAAGTCCAAAAAAAAAATTTTTTAAACTTTTTTCAATTTTACCCCCGTGGGATATATATTCTACCCACACACATTTGGAACTCTCCTGGGCTACCCTCACACATATTATTCCCTCATTTAGCGGATATTTTCACAAAAAAGTGAAATTTTCAAAAATTCAGAAAATTGGCTGAAAACGACTAAATATCAAGGACTCATCAGGCGAATCGCTCTGGAATTGAAATCGGAATGCTCACTGACATTTCCCCTCTCTGAAAGTGTGATAAACGCTGGAAAAATGTCTAAGTCCAAAAAAAAATTTTTTTAAACTTTTTTCAATTTTACCCCTGTGGGATATATATTCTACCCACACACATTTGGAACTCTCCTGGGGTACCCTCACACATATTATTCCCTCATTTAGCGGATATTTTCACAAAAAACTGAAATTTTCAAAAATTCTGAAAATTGGCTGAAAACGACTAAATATCAAGGACTCATCAGGCGAATCGCTCTGGAACTGAAATCGGAACGCTCACTGACATTTAACCTCTCTGAAAGTCTGATAAACGCCGGAAAAATGACTAAGTCCAAAAAAGAATTTTTTAAAACTTTTTTCAATTTTACCCCCGTGGGATATATATTCTACCCACACACATTTGGAACTCTCCTGGGGTACCCTCACACATATTATTCCCTCATTTAGCGGATATTTTCACAAAAAAGTGAAATTTTCAAAAATTCAGAAAATTGGCTGAAAACGACTAAATATCAAGGACTCATCAGGCGAATCGCTCTGGAACTGAAATCGGAATGCTCACTGACATTTCCCCTCTCTGAAAGTGTGATAAACGCCGGAAAAATGACTAAGTCCAAAAAAGATTTTTTTTAAACTTTTTTAATTTTACCCCCCGTGGGATATATATTCTACCCACACACATTTGGAACTCTCCTGGGGTACCCTCACACATATTATTCCCTCATTTAGCGGATATTTTTACAAAAAAGTGAAATTTTCAAAAATTCAGAAAATTGGCTGAAAACGACTAAATATCAAGGACTCATTAGGCGAATCGCTCTGGAACTGAAATCGGAATGCTCACTGACATTTCCCCTCTCTGAAAGTCTGATAAACGCCGGAAAAATGACTAAGTCCAAAAAAGAATTTTTTAAACTTTTTTCAATTTAACCCCTGTGGGATATATATTCTACCCACACACATTTGGAACTCTCCTGGGGTACCCTCACACATATTATTCCCTCATTTAGCGGATATTTTCACAAAAAAGTGAAATTTTCAAAAATTCAGAAAATTGGCTGAAAACGACTAAATATCAAGGACTCATCGGGCGAATCGCTCTGGAATTGAAATCGGAATGCTCACTGACATTTCCCCTCTCTGAAAGTGTGATAAACGCCGCAAAAATGACTAAGTCCAAAAAAAAATTTTTTTAAACTTTTTTCAATTTTACCCCCGTGGGATATATATTCTACCCACACATATTTGGAACTCTCCTGGGGTACCCTCACACATATTATTCCCTCATTTAGCGGATATTTTTACAAAAAAGTGAAATTTTCAAAAATTCTGAAAATTGGCTGAAAACGACTAAATATCAAGGACTCATCGGGCAAATCGCTCTGGAACTGAAATCGGAATGCTCACTGACATTTCCCATCTCTCAAAGTCTGATAAACGCCGGAAAAATGACTAAGTCCAAAAAAGAATTTTTTTAAACTTTTTTCAATTTTACCCCCGTGGGATATATATTCTACCCACACACATTTCGAACTCTCCTGGGGTACCCTCACACATATTATTCCCTCATCTAGCGGATATTTTCACAAAAAAGTGAAATTTTCAAAAATTCAGAAAATTGGCTGAAAACGACTAAATATCAAGGACTCATTAGGCGAATCGCTCTGGAACTGAAATCGGAATGCTCACTGACATTTCCTATCTCTGAAAGTCTGATAAACGCCGGAAAAATGACTAAGTCCAAAAAAGAATTTTTTTTAACTTTTTTCAATTTAACCCCGTGGGATATATATTCTACCCACACACATTTGGAACTCTCCTGGGGTACCCTCACACATATTATTCCCTCATTTAGCGGATATTTTCACAAAAAAGTGAAATTTTCAAAAATTCAGAAAATTGGCTGAAAACGACTAAATATCAAGGACTCATCAGGCGAATCGCTCTGGAACTGAAATCGGAACGCTCACTGACATTTCCCCTCTCTGAAAGTCTGATAAACGCCGGAAAAATGACTAAGTCCAAAAAAGAATTTTTTTAAACTTTTTTCAATTTTACCCCCGTGGGATATATATTCTACCCACACACATTTGGAACTCTCCTGGGGTACCCTCACACATATTATTCCCTCATTTAGCGGATATTTTCACAAAAAAGTGAAATTTTCAAAAATTCAGAAAATTGGCTGAAAACGACTAAATATCAAGGACTCATCGGGCAAATCGCTCTGGAACTGAAATCGGAATGCTCACTGACATTTCCCCTCTCTGAAAGTGTGATAAACGCCGGAAAAATGACTAAGTCCAAAAAAAAATTTTTTTAAACTTTTTTCAATTTTACCCCCGTGGGATATATATTCTACCTACACACCTTTCAAACTCTCCTGGGGTACCCTCACACATTTTATTCCCTCATTTAGCGGATATTTTCACAAAAAAGTGAAATTTTCAAAAATTCTGAAAATTGGCTGAAAACGACTAAATATCAAGGACTCATCGGGCAAATCGCTCTGGAACTGAAATCGGAACGCTCACTGATATTTCCCCTCTCTGAAAGTCTGATAAACACCGGAAAAATGACTAAGTCCAAAAAAGAATTTTTTTAAACTTTTTTCAATTTTACCCCCGTGGGATATATATTCTACCCACACACATTTCAAACTCTCCTGGGGTACCCTCACACATTTTATTCCCTCATTTAGCGGATATTTTCACAAAAAAGTGAAATTTTCAAAAATTCAGAAAATTGGCTGAAAACGACTAAATATCAAGGACTCATCAGGCGAATCGCTCTGGAACTGAAATCGGAATGCTCACTGACATTTCCCCTCTCTGAAAGTCTGATAAACGCCGGAAAAATGACTAAGTCCAAAAAAGATTTTTTTTAAACTTTTTTAATTTTACCCCCCGTGGGATATATATTCTACCCACACACATTTGGAACTCTCCTGGGGTACCCTCACACATATTATTCCCTCATTTAGCGGATATTTTCACAAAAAAGTGAAATTTTCAAAAATTCAGAAAATTGGCTGAAAACGACTAAATATCAAGGACTCATTAGGCGAATCGCTCTGGAACTGAAATCGGAATGCTCACTGACATTTCCTATCTCTGAAAGTCTGATAAACGTCGGAAAAATGACTAAGTCCAAAAAAGAATTTTTTTTAACTTTTTTCAATTTAACCCGGTGGGATATATATTCTACCCACACACATTTGGAACTCTCCTGGGGTACCCTCACACATATTATTCCCTCATTTAGCGGATATTTTCACAAAAAAGTGAAATTTTCAAAAATTCAGAAAATTGGCTGAAAACTACTAAATATCAAGGACTCATCGGGCGAATCGCTCTTCAATTGAAATCGGAATGCTCACTGACATTTCCCCTCTCTGAAAGTCTGATAAACGCCGGAAAAATGACTAAGTCCAAAAAAGATTTTTTTTAAACTTTTTTCAATTTTACCCCCGTGGGATATATATTCTACCCACACACATTTGGAACTCTCCTGGGGTACCCTCACACATATTATTCCCTCATTTAGCGGATATTTTTACAAAAAAGTGAAATTTTCAAAAATTCAGAAAATTTGCTGAAAATAACTAAATATCAAGGACTCATATGGCGAATCGCTCTGGAACTGAAATCGGAACGCTCACTGACATTTCCCCTCTCTGAAAGTCTGATAAACGCCAGAAAAATGACTAAGTCCAAAAAAGAATTTTTTTTAACTTTTTTCAATTTAACCCCGTGGGATATATATTCTACCCACACACATTTGGAACTCTCCTGGGGTACCCTCACACATATTATTCCCTCATTTAGCGGATATTTTCACAAAAAAGTGAAATTTTCAAAAATTCAGAAAATTGGCTGAAAACGACTAAATATCAAGGACTCATCGGGCGAATCGCTCTGGAATTGAAATCGGAATGCTCACTGACATTTCCCCTCTCTGAAAGTGTGATAAACGCCGCAAAAATGACAAAGTCCAAAAAAAAATTTTTTTAATCTTTTTTCAATTTTACCCCCGTGGGATATATATTCTACCCACACACATTTGGAACTCTCCTGGGGTACCCTCACACATATTATTCCCTCATTTAGCGGATATTTTTACAAAAAAGTGAAATTTTCAAAAATTCAGAAAATTTGCTGAAAACAACTAAATATCAAGGACTCATATGGCGAATCGCTCTGGAACTGAAATCGGAACGCTCACTGACATTTCCCCTCTCTGAAAGTCTGATAAACGCCAGAAAAATGACTAAGTCCAAAAAAGAATTTTTTTAAACTTTTTTCAATTTAACCCCGTGGGATATATATTCTACCCACACACATTTGGAACTCTCCTGGGGTACCCTCACACATATTATTCCTTCATTTAGCAGATATTTTCACAAAAAAGTGAAATTTTCAAAAATTCTGAAAATTGGCTGAAAACGACTAAATATCAAGGACTCATCGGGCGAATCGCTCTGGAATTGAAATCGGAATGCTCACTGACATTTCCCATCTCTCAAAGTCTGATAAACGCCGGAAAAATGACTAAGTCCAAAAAAGAATTTTTTTAAACTTTTTTCAATTTTACCCCCGTGGGATATATATTCTACCCACACACATTTGGAACTCTCCTGGGGTGCACTCACACATATTATTCCCTCATTTAGCGGATATTTTCACAAAAAAGTGAAATTTTCAAAAATTCAGAAAATTGGCTGAAAACGACTAAACATCAAGGACTCATCGGGCGAATCGCTCTGGAATTGAAATCGGAATGCTCACTGACATTTCCCCTCTCTGAAAGTGTGATAAACGCCGCAAAAATGACTAAGTCCCAAAAAAATTTTTTTTAAACTTTTTTCAATTTAACCCCGTGGGATATATATTCTACCCACACACATTTGGAACTCTCCTGGGGTACCCTCACACATATTATTCCCTCATTTAACGGATATTTTTACAAAAAAGTGAAATTTTCAAAAATTCTGAAAATTGGCTGAAAACGACTAAATATCAAGGACTCATCGGGCAAATCGCTCTGGAACTGAAATCGGAATGCTCACTGACATTTCCTATCTCTGAAAGTCTGATAAACGCCGGAAAAATGACTAAGTCCAAAAAAGAATTTTTTTAAACTTTTTTCAATTTAACCCCGTGGGATATATATTCTACCCACACACATTTGGAACTCTCCTGGGGTACCCTCACACATATTATTCCCTCATTTAGCGGATATTTTCACAAAAAAGTGAAATTTTCAAAAATTCAGAAAATTGGCTGAAAACGACTACATATCAAGGACTCATCGGGCGAATCGCTCTGGAATTGAAATCGGAATGCTCACTGACATTTCCCCTCTCTGAAAGTCTGATAAACGCCGGAAAAATGACTAAGTCCAAAAAAGATTTTTTTTAAACTTTTTTCAATTTTACCCCCGTGGGATATATATTCTACCCACACACATTTGGAACTCTCCTGGGGTACCCTCACACATATTATTCCCTCATTTAGCGGATATTTTTACAAAAAAGTGAAATTTTCAAAAATTCAGAAAATTTGCTGAAAACAACTAAATATCAAGGACTCATATGGCGAATCGCTCTGGAACTGAAATCGGAACGCTCACTGACATTTCCCCTCTCTGAAAGTCTGATAAACGCCAGAAAAATGACTAAGTCCAAAAAAGAATTTTTTTAAACTTTTTTCAATTTAACCCCGTGGGATATATATTCTACCCACACACATTTGGAACTCTCCTGGGGTACCCTCACACATATTATTCCTTCATTTAGCAGATATTTTCACAAAAAAGTGAAATTTTCAAAAATTCTGAAAATTGGCTGAAAACGACTAAATATCAAGGACTCATCGGGCGAATCGCTCTGGAATTGAAATCTGAATGCTCACTGACATTTCCCATCTCTCAAAGTCTGATAAACGCCGGAAAAATGACTAAGTCCAAAAAAGAATTTTTTTAAACTTTTTTCAATTTTACCCCCGTGGGATATATATTCTACCCACACACATTTCGAACTCTCCTGGGGTACCCTCACACATATTATTCCCTCATCTAGCGGATATTTTCACAAAAAAGTGAAATTTTCAAAAATTCAGAAAATTGGCTGAAAACGACTAAATATCAAGGACTCATTAGGCGAATCGCTCTGGAACTGAAATCGGAATGCTCACTGACATTTCCTATCTCTGAAAGTCTGATAAACGCCGGAAAAATGACTAAGTCCAAAAAAGAATTTTTTTTAACTTTTTTCAATTTAACCCCGTGGGATATATATTCTACCCACACACATTTGGAACTCTCCTGGGGTACCCTCACACATATTATTCCCTCATTTAGCGGATATTTTCACAAAAAAGTGAAATTTTCAAAAATTCAGAAAATTGGCTGAAAACGACTAAATATCAAGGACTCATCAGGCGAATCGCTCTGGAACTGAAATCGGAACGCTCACTGACATTTCCCCTCTCTGAAAGTCTGATAAACGCCGGAAAAATGACTAAGTCCAAAAAAGAATTTTTTTAAACTTTTTTCAATTTTACCCCCGTGGGATATATATTCTACCCACACACATTTGGAACTCTCCTGGGGTACCCTCACACATATTATTCCCTCATTTAGCGGATATTTTCACAAAAAAGTGAAATTTTCAAAAATTCAGAAAATTGGCTGAAAACGACTAAATATCAAGGACTCATCGGGCAAATCGCTCTGGAACTGAAATCGGAATGCTCACTGACATTTCCCCTCTCTGAAAGTGTGATAAACGCCGGAAAAATGACTAAGTCCAAAAAAAAATTTTTTTAAACTTTTTTCAATTTTACCCCCGTGGGATATATATTCTACCTACACACCTTTCAAACTCTCCTGGGGTACCCTCACACATTTTATTCCCTCATTTAGCGGATATTTTCACAAAAAAGTGAAATTTTCAAAAATTCTGAAAATTGGCTGAAAACGACTAAATATCAAGGACTCATCGGGCAAATCGCTCTGGAACTGAAATCGGAACGCTCACTGATATTTCCCCTCTCTGAAAGTCTGATAAACACCGGAAAAATGACTAAGTCCAAAAAAGAATTTTTTTAAACTTTTTTCAATTTTACCCCCGTGGGATATATATTCTACCCACACACATTTGGAACTCTCCTGGGGTACCCTCACACATATTATTCCCTCATTTAGCAAATATTTTCACAAAAAAGTGAAATTTTCAAAAATTCTGAAAATTGGCTGAAAACGACTAAATATCAAGGACTCATCGGGCAAATCGCTCTGGAACTGAAATCGGAATGCTCACTGACATTTCCTATCTCTGAAAGTCTGATAAACGCCGGAAAAATGACTAAGTCCAAAAAAGAATTTTTTTAAACTTTTTTCAATTTAACCCCGTGGGATATATATTCTACCCAAACACATTTGGAACTCTCCTGGGGTACCCTCACACATATTATTCCCTCATTTAGCGGATATTTTCACAAAAAAGTGAAATTTTCAAAAATTCAGAAAATTGGCTGAAAACGACTAAATATCAAGGACTCATCGGGCGAATCGCTCTTCAATTGAAATCGGAATGCTCACTGACATTTCCCCTCTCTGAAAGTCTGATAAACGCCGGAAAAATGACTAAGTCCAAAAAAGATTTTTTTTAAACTTTTTTCAATTTTACCCCCGTGGGATATATATTCTACCCACACACATTTGGAACTCTCCTGGGGTACCCTCACACATATTATTCCCTCATTTAGCGGATATTTTTACAAAAAAGTGAAATTTTCAAAAATTCAGAAAATTTGCTGAAAATAACTAAATATCAAGGACTCATATGGCGAATCGCTCTGGAACTGAAATCGGAACGCTCACTGACATTTCCCCTCTCTGAAAGTCTGATAAACGCCAGAAAAATGACTAAGTCCAAAAAAGAATTTTTTTTAACTTTTTTCAATTTAACCCCGTGGGATATATATTCTACCCACACACATTTGGAACTCTCCTGGGGTACCCTCACACATATTATTCCCTCATTTAGCGGATATTTTCACAAAAAAGTGAAATTTTCAAAAATTCAGAAAATTGGCTGAAAACGACTAAATATCAAGGACTCATCGGGCGAATCGCTCTGGAATTGAAATCGGAATGCTCACTGACATTTCCCCTCTCTGAAAGTGTGATAAACGCCGCAAAAATGACAAAGTCCAAAAAAAAATTTTTTTAATCTTTTTTCAATTTTACCCCCGTGGGATATATATTCTACCCACACACATTTGGAACTCTCCTGGGGTACCCTCACACATATTATTCCCTCATTTAACGGATATTTTTACAAAAAAGTGAAATTTTCAAAAATTCAGAAAATTTGCTGAAAACAACTAAATATCAAGGACTCATATGGCGAATCGCTCTGGAACTGAAATCGGAACGCTCACTGACATTTCCCCTCTCTGAAAGTCTGATAAACGCCAGAAAAATGACTAAGTCCAAAAAAGAATTTTTTTAAACTTTTTTCAATTTAACCCCCGTGGGATATATATTCTACCCACACACATTTGGAACTCTCCTGGGGTACCCTCACACATATTATTCCTTCATTTAGCGGATATTTTCACAAAAAAGTGAAATTTTCAAAAATTCAGAAAATTGGCTGAAAACGACTAAATATCAAGGACTCATCGGGCGAATCGCTCTGGAATTGAAATCGGAATGCTCACTGACATTTCCCCTCTCTGAAAGTGTGATAAACGCCGCAAAAATGACTAAGTCCAAAAAAAAAATTTTTAAACTTTTTTCAATTTTACCCCCGTGGGATATATATTCTACCCACACACATTTGGAACTCTCCTGGGGTACCCTCACACATATTATTCCCTCATTTAACGGATATTTTTACAAAAAAGTGAAATTTTCAAAAATTCTGAAAATTGGCTGAAAACGACTAAATATCAAGGACTCATCGGGCAAATCGCTCTGGAACTGAAATCGGAATGCTCACTGACATTTCCTATCTCTGAAAGTCTGATAAACGCCGGAAAAATGACTAAGTCCAAAAAAGAATTTTTTTTAACTTTTTTCAATTTAACCCCGTGGGATATATATTCTACCCACACACATTTGGAACTCTCCTGGGGTACCCTCACACATATTATTCCCTCATTTAGCGGATATTTTCACAAAAAAGTGAAATTTTCAAAAATTCTGAAAATTGGCTGAAAACGACTAAATATCAAGGACTCATCGGGCGAATCGCTCTGGAATTGAAATCGGAATGCTCACTGACATTTCCCCTCTCTGAAAGTCTGAAAAATGCCAGAAAAATGACTATGTCCATAAAAAAAATTATTTTCCACTTTTTTCAATTTTACCCCCGTGGGATATATATTCTACCAACACACATTTAGAAATCTCCTGGGGTACCCTCACACATATTATTCCCTCATTTAGTGGATATTTTCACAAAAAAGAGAAATTTTCAAAAATTCTGAAAATTGGCTGAAAACGACTAAATATCAAGGACTCATCGGGCGAATCACTCTGGAATTGAAATCGGAATGCTCACTGACTTTTTCCCTATCTGAAAGTCTGATAAATGCCGGAAAAATGACTATTTCCCAAAAAAAAATTCTTTTCAACTTTTTTCAATTTTACCCCCGTGTAATATATATTCTACCCACACACATTTGGAACTCTCCTGGGGTACCCTCACACATATTATTCCCTCATTTAGCGGATATTTTCACAAAAAAGTGAAATTTTCAAAAAATCTGAAAATTGTCTGAAAATGACAAAATATCAAGGACTCATAGGGCGAATCGCTCTGGAACTGAAATCGGAATGCTCACTGACATTTCCCCTCTCTGAAAGTCTAATAAACGCCAGAAAAATGACTAAGTCCAAAAAAAATTTTTTTACAACTTTTTTACATTTTTCATCTGTGGGATATATATTCTACCCACACACATTTGGAACTCTCCTGGGGTACCCTCACACATATTATTCCCTCATTTAGCAGATATTTTCACAAAAAAGTGAAGTTTTCAAAAACTCTGAAAATTGGCTGAAAACGACTAAATATCAAAGACTCATCGGGTAAATCGCTCTGGAACTGAAATCGGAATGCTCACTGACATTTCCCCTCTCTGAAAGTCTGATAAACGCCGGAAAAATGCCTAAGTCCAAAAAAAAATTCTCTTCAACTTTTTTCAATTTTACCCCCGTGGGATGTATATTCTACCCACACACATTTGGAACTCTCCTGGGGTACCCTCACAAATATTATTACCTCATTTAGTGGATATTTTCACAAAAAAGTGAAATTTTCAAAAATTCTGAAAATTGGCTGAAAACGACAAAATATCAAAGACTCATCGGGCGAATCGCTCTGGAACTGAAATCGGAATGCTCACTGACATTTCCCCTTTCTGAAAGTGTGATAAATGCCGGAAAAATGACTATTTCCAAAAAAAAAATTATTTTCAACTTTTTTCAATTTTACCCCCGTGGGATATTTATCCTACCCACACACATTTGGAAGTCTCCTGGGGTACCCTCACATATATTATTCCCTCATTTAGCGGATATTTTCACAAAAAAGTGAAATTTTCAAAAATTCCGAAAATTGGCTGAAAGCGACTAAATATCATGGACTCATTGGGCGAATCACTCTGGAACTGAAATCGGAATGCTCGCTGACATTTACCCTCTCTGAAAGTCTGATAAACGCCGGAAAAATGACTAAGTCCAAAAAAAAAATTATTTTCAACTGTTTTCAATTTTACCCCCGTGGGATATTTATTCTACCCACACACATTTGGTACTCTCCTGGGGTACCCTCAGACATATTATTCCCTCATTTAGCGGATATATTCACAAAAAAGTGAAATTTTCAAAAATTCAGAAAATTGGCTGAAAACGACAAAATATCAAAGAATCATCGGGCGAATCGCTCTGGAACTGAAATCGTAATGCTCACTAAAATTTCCCCTCTCTGAAAGTCTCATAAACGCCGGAAAAATGACTAAGTCCCAAAAAAACATTTTTTCAACTTTTTTCAATTTTACCCCTGTGGGATATATATTCTACCCACACACATTTGGAACTCTCCTTGTATACCCTCACACATATTATTCCCTCATTTAGCAGATATTTTCTCAAAAAAGTGAAATTTTCAAAAATTCTGAAAGTTGGCTGAAAATGACAAAATATCAAGGACTCATCGGGCGAATCGCTCTGGAACTGAAATCGGTATGCTCACTGACATTTCCCCTCTCTGAAAGTCTGATAAACGCCGGAAAAATGACTAAGTCCAAAAAAAAAATGTTTTCAACTTTTTTCAATTTTACCCTCGTGGGAAATAAATTCTACCCACACACATTTGGAGCTCTCCTTGTCTACCATCACACATTATTACCTCATTTAGCGGATATTTTCACAAAAAAGTGAAATTTTCAAAAATTCTGAAAATTGGCTGAAAACGACTAAATATCAAGGACTCATCGGACGAATCGCTCTGGAACTGAAATCGTAACACTCACTGACATTTCCCCTCTCTGAAAGTCTGATAAACGCCGAAAAATGACTAAGTCCAAAAAAAAATTCTTTTCAACTTTTTTCAATTTTACCCCCGTGGGATATATATTCTACCCACACACATTTGGAATTCTCCTGGGGTACCCTCACACATATTATTCCCTCATTTAGCGGATATTTTAACAAAAAAGTGAAATTTTTAAAAATTCAGAAAATTGGCAGAAAATGACAAAATATCAAGGACTCATCGGGCGAATCGCTCTGGAACTGAAATCGGAATGCTCACTGACATTTCCCCTCTCTGAAAGTCTGATAAACGCCGAAAAATTACTAAGTACAAAAAAAAATTCTTTTCAACATTTTTCAATTTTACCCCCGTGGGATATTTATTCTACCCACACATTTGGTACTCTCCTGGGGTACCCTCAGACATATTATTCCCTCATTTAGCGGATATTTTCTCAAAAAAGTGAAATTTTCAAAAATTCTGAAAATTGGCTGAAAACGACAAAATATCAAGGACTCATCGGGCGAATAGCTCTGGAACTGAAATCGTAACACTCACTGACATTTCCCCTCTCTGAAAGTCTGATAAACGCCGCAAAAATGACTAAGTCCCAAAAAAAAATTTTTTCAACTTTTTTCAATTTTACCCCTGTGGGATATATATTCTACCCACACACATTTGGAACTCTCCTTGTATACCCTCACACATATTATTCCCTCATTTAGCAGATATTTTCTCAAAAAAGTGAAATTTTCAAAAATTCTGAAAATTGGCTGAAAACGACAAAATATCAAGGACGCATTGGGCGAATCGCTCTGGAACTGAAATCGGAATGCTCACTGACATTTCTCATCTCTGAAGGTGTGATAAACGCCGAAAAAATGACTAAGTCCAAAAAAAGATTGTTTTCAACTTTTTTCAATTTTACCCCCGTGGGATATATATTCTACCCACACACATTTGGAACTCTCCTGGGGTACCCTCACACATATTATTCCCTCATTTAGCGGATATTTTCACAAAAAAGAGATATTTTCAAAAATTCTGAAAAAATTGGCTGCAAACGACTAAACATCAAGGACTCATTGGGCGAATCGCTCTGGAAATGAAATCGGAATGCTCACTGACATTTCCCCTCTCTGAAAGTCTGATAAACTCCGGAAAAATGACAGTCCAAAAAAAAAAATTTTTTCAACTTTTTTCAATTTTACCCCCGTGGGATATATATTCTACCCACACACATTTGGAACTCTCCTGGTCTACCATCACACATATTATTCCCTCATTTAGCGGATATTTTCCCAAAACAGTGAAATTTTCAAAAATTCATAAAATTGGCTGAAAACGACAAAATATCAAAGAATCATCGGGCGAATCGCTCTGGAACTGAAATCGTAATGCTCACTAAAATTTCCCCTCTCTGAAAGTCTGATAAACTCCGGAAAAATGACAGTCCAAAAAAAAAATTTTTCAACTTTTTTCAATTTTACCCCCGTGGGAAATAAATTCTACCCACACACATTTGGAACTCTCCTGGTCTACCATCACACATATTATTCCCTCATTTAGCGGATATTTTCTCAAAAAAGTGAAATTTTCAAAAATTATGAAAATTGGCTGAAAACGAATAAATATCAAAGAATCATCGGGCGAATCGCTCTGGAACTGAAATCGTAACACTCACTGACATTTTCCCTTTCTGAAAGTCTGATAAACGCCGCAAAAATGACTAAGTCCAAAAAAAGATTGTTTTCAACTTTTTTCAATTTTACCACCGTGGGATATATATTCTACCCACACACATTTGGAATTCTCCTGGGGTACCCACACATATTATTCCCTCATTTAGCGGATATTTTCACAAAAAAGCGAAATTTTTAAAAATTCTGAAAATTGGTTGAAAACGACTAAACATCAAGGACTCATTGGGCGAATCGCTCTGGAAATGAAATCGGAATG
Organism: Phyllobates terribilis; assembly: GCF_046119375.1. NCBI lineage: Eukaryota > Metazoa > Chordata > Amphibia > Anura > Dendrobatidae > Phyllobates > Phyllobates terribilis. The sequence goes on along the minus strand of NW_027362763.1, from coordinate 594,989,557 downwards.
CTTACTGACATTTCCCCTCTCTGAAAGTCTGATAAACGCTGGAAAAATGACTAAGTCCAAAAAAAAAATTTTTCAACTTTTTTCAATTTTACCCCCGTGGGAATAAAATTCTACCCACACACATTTGGAACTCTTCTGGTCTACCATCACACATATTATTCCCTCATTTAGCGGATATTTTCTCAAAAAAGTGAAATTTTCAAAAATTCAGAAAATTGGCTGAAAACGACTAAATATCAAGGACTCATCGGGCGAATCGCTCTGGAACTGAAATCGTAACACTCACTGACATTTCCCCTCTCTGAAAGTCTGATAAACGCCGGAAAATGACTAAGTACAAAAAAAAATTCTTTTCAACTTTTTTCAATTTTACCCCAGTGGGATATATATTCTACCCACACACATTTGGAACTCTCCTGGGGTACCCTCACACATATTATTCCCTCATTTAGCGGATATTTTCACAAAAAAGAGAAATTTTCAAAAATTCAGAAAATTGGCTGCAAACGACTAAACATCAAGGACTCATTGGGCGAATCGCTCTGGAAATGAAATCGGAATGCTCAATGACATTTCCCCTCTCTGAAAGTCTGATAAACGCTGGAAAAATGACTAAGTCCAAAAAAAAATTTTTTTCAACTTTTTTCAATTTTACCCCTGTGGGATATATATTCTACCCACACAAATTTGGTGCTCTCCTGGGGTACCCTCACACATATTATTCCCTCATTTAGCGGATATTTTCCCAAAAAAGTGAAATTTTCAAAAATTCAGAAAATTGGCTGAAAACGACAAAATATCAAAGAATCATCGGGCGAATCGCTCTGGAACTGAAATCGTAATGCTCACTAAAATTTCCCCTCTCTGAAAGTCTGATAAACTCCGGAAAAATGACAGTCCAAAAAAAAAATTTTTTTAAACTTTTTTTAATTTTACCCCCGTGGGATATATATTCTACCCACACACATTTGGAACTCTCCTGGTCTACCATCACAAATATTATTCCCTCATTTAGCGGATATTTTCTCAAAAAAGTGAAATTTTCAAAAATTCAGAAAATTGGCTGAAAACGACTAAATATCAAGGACTCATCTTTCAAAACGCTCTGGAACTGAAATCGGAACGCTCACTGAAATTTCCCCTCTCTGAAAATCTGATAAATGCTGGAAAAATGACTAAGTCCAAAAAAAAAATGTTTTCAACTTTTTTCAATTTTACCCCCGTGGGAAATAAATTCTACCCACACACATTTGTAACTCTCCTTGTCTACCATCACACATATCATTCCCTCATTTAGCGGATATTTTCACAAAAAAGTGAAATTTTCAAAAATTCAGAAAATTGGCGACTAAATATCAAGGAATCATCGGGTGAATCGCTCTGGAACTGAAATCGGTATGCTCACTGACATTTCCCCTCTCTGAAAGTCTGATAAACGCCGGAAAAATGACTAAGTCCAAAAAAAAAATTTTTAAAACTTTTTTCAATTTTACCCTTGTGGGATATATATTCTACCCACACACATTTGGAACTCTCCTGGGGTACCCTCACACATATTATTCCCTCATTTAGCGGATATTTTCACAAAAAAGTGAAATTATCAAAAATTCTGAAAACTGGCAGAAAACGACTAAATATCAAGGACTCATCGGGCAAATCGCTCTGGAACTGAAATCGGAATGCTCACTGACATTTCCCCTCTCTGAAAGTGTGATAAACGCCGGAAAAATGACTAAGTCCAAAAAAAAATTTTTTTAAACTTTTTTCAATTTTACCCCCGTGGGATATATATTCTACCTACACACCTTTCAAACTCTCCTGGGGTACCCTCACACATTTTATTCCCTCATTTAGCGGATATTTTCACAAAAAAGTGAAATTTTCAAAAATTCTGAAAATTGGCTGAAAACGACTAAATATCAAGGACTCATCGGGCAAATCGCTCTGGAACTGAAATCGGAACGCTCACTGATATTTCCCCTCTCTGAAAGTCTGATAAACACCGGAAAAATGACTAAGTCCAAAAAAGAATTTTTTTAAACTTTTTTCAATTTTACCCCCGTGGGATATATATTCTACCCACACACATTTGGAACTCTCCTGGGGTACCCTCACACATATTATTCCCTCATTTAGCAAATATTTTCACAAAAAAGTGAAATTTTCAAAAATTCTGAAAATTGGCTGAAAACGACTAAATATCAAGGACTCATCGGGCAAATCGCTCTGGAACTGAAATCGGAATGCTCACTGACATTTCCTATCTCTGAAAGTCTGATAAACGCCGGAAAAATGACTAAGTCCAAAAAAGAATTTTTTTAAACTTTTTTCAATTTAACCCCGTGGGATATATATTCTACCCAAACACATTTGGAACTCTCCTGGGGTACCCTCACACATATTATTCCCTCATTTAGCGGATATTTTCACAAAAAAGTGAAATTTTCAAAAATTCAGAAAATTGGCTGAAAACGACTAAATATCAAGGACTCATCGGGCGAATCGCTCTTCAATTGAAATCGGAATGCTCACTGACATTTCCCCTCTCTGAAAGTCTGATAAACGCCGGAAAAATGACTAAGTCCAAAAAAGATTTTTTTTAAACTTTTTTCAATTTTACCCCCGTGGGATATATATTCTACCCACACACATTTGGAACTCTCCTGGGGTACCCTCACACATATTATTCCCTCATTTAGCGGATATTTTTACAAAAAAGTGAAATTTTCAAAAATTCAGAAAATTTGCTGAAAATAACTAAATATCAAGGACTCATATGGCGAATCGCTCTGGAACTGAAATCGGAACGCTCACTGACATTTCCCCTCTCTGAAAGTCTGATAAACGCCAGAAAAATGACTAAGTCCAAAAAAGAATTTTTTTAAACTTTTTTCAATTTAACCCCGTGGGATATATATTCTACCCACACACATTTGGAACTCTCCTGGGGTACCCTCACACATATTATTCCCTCATTTAGCGGATATTTTCACAAAAAAGTGAAATTTTCAAAAATTCAGAAAATTGGCTGAAAACGACTAAATATCAAGGACTCATCGGGCGAATCGCTCTGGAATTGAAATCGGAATGCTCACTGACATTTCCCCTCTCTGAAAGTGTGATAAACGCCGCAAAAATGACAAAGTCCAAAAAAAAATTTTTTTAATCTTTTTTCAATTTTACCCCCGTGGGATATATATTCTACCCACACACATTTGGAACTCTCCTGGGGTACCCTCACACATATTATTCCCTCATTTAACGGATATTTTTACAAAAAAGTGAAATTTTCAAAAATTCAGAAAATTTGCTGAAAACAACTAAATATCAAGGACTCATATGGCGAATCGCTCTGGAACTGAAATCGGAACGCTCACTGACATTTCCCCTCTCTGAAAGTCTGATAAACGCCAGAAAAATGACTAAGTCCAAAAAAGAATTTTTTTAAACTTTTTTCAATTTAACCCCCGTGGGATATATATTCTACCCACACACATTTGGAACTCTCCTGGGGTACCCTCACACATATTATTCCTTCATTTAGCGGATATTTTCACAAAAAAGTGAAATTTTCAAAAATTCAGAAAATTGGCTGAAAACGACTAAATATCAAGGACTCATCGGGCGAATCGCTCTGGAATTGAAATCGGAATGCTCACTGACATTTCCCCTCTCTGAAAGTGTGATAAACGCCGCAAAAATGACTAAGTCCAAAAAAAAAATTTTTAAACTTTTTTCAATTTTACCCCCGTGGGATATATATTCTACCCACACACATTTGGAACTCTCCTGGGGTACCCTCACACATATTATTCCCTCATTTAACGGATATTTTTACAAAAAAGTGAAATTTTCAAAAATTCTGAAAATTGGCTGAAAACGACTAAATATCAAGGACTCATCGGGCAAATCGCTCTGGAACTGAAATCGGAATGCTCACTGACATTTCCTATCTCTGAAAGTCTGATAAACGCCGGAAAAATGACTAAGTCCAAAAAAGAATTTTTTTTAACTTTTTTCAATTTAACCCCGTGGGATATATATTCTACCCACACACATTTGGAACTCTCCTGGGGTACCCTCACACATATTATTCCCTCATTTAGCGGATATTTTCACAAAAAAGTGAAATTTTCAAAAATTCTGAAAATTGGCTGAAAACGACTAAATATCAAGGACTCATCGGGCGAATCGCTCTGGAATTGAAATCGGAATGCTCACTGACATTTCCCCTCTCTGAAAGTCTGAAAAATGCCAGAAAAATGACTATGTCCATAAAAAAAATTATTTTCCACTTTTTTCAATTTTACCCCCGTGGGATATATATTCTACCAACACACATTTAGAAATCTCCTGGGGTACCCTCACACATATTATTCCCTCATTTAGTGGATATTTTCACAAAAAAGAGAAATTTTCAAAAATTCTGAAAATTGGCTGAAAACGACTAAATATCAAGGACTCATCGGGCGAATCACTCTGGAATTGAAATCGGAATGCTCACTGACTTTTTCCCTATCTGAAAGTCTGATAAATGCCGGAAAAATGACTATTTCCCAAAAAAAAATTCTTTTCAACTTTTTTCAATTTTACCCCCGTGTAATATATATTCTACCCACACACATTTGGAACTCTCCTGGGGTACCCTCACACATATTATTCCCTCATTTAGCGGATATTTTCACAAAAAAGTGAAATTTTCAAAAAATCTGAAAATTGTCTGAAAATGACAAAATATCAAGGACTCATAGGGCGAATCGCTCTGGAACTGAAATCGGAATGCTCACTGACATTTCCCCTCTCTGAAAGTCTAATAAACGCCAGAAAAATGACTAAGTCCAAAAAAAATTTTTTTACAACTTTTTTACATTTTTCATCTGTGGGATATATATTCTACCCACACACATTTGGAACTCTCCTGGGGTACCCTCACACATATTATTCCCTCATTTAGCAGATATTTTCACAAAAAAGTGAAGTTTTCAAAAACTCTGAAAATTGGCTGAAAACGACTAAATATCAAAGACTCATCGGGTAAATCGCTCTGGAACTGAAATCGGAATGCTCACTGACATTTCCCCTCTCTGAAAGTCTGATAAACGCCGGAAAAATGCCTAAGTCCAAAAAAAAATTCTCTTCAACTTTTTTCAATTTTACCCCCGTGGGATGTATATTCTACCCACACACATTTGGAACTCTCCTGGGGTACCCTCACAAATATTATTACCTCATTTAGTGGATATTTTCACAAAAAAGTGAAATTTTCAAAAATTCTGAAAATTGGCTGAAAACGACAAAATATCAAAGACTCATCGGGCGAATCGCTCTGGAACTGAAATCGGAATGCTCACTGACATTTCCCCTTTCTGAAAGTGTGATAAATGCCGGAAAAATGACTATTTCCAAAAAAAAAATTATTTTCAACTTTTTTCAATTTTACCCCCGTGGGATATTTATCCTACCCACACACATTTGGAAGTCTCCTGGGGTACCCTCACATATATTATTCCCTCATTTAGCGGATATATTCACAAAAAAGTGAAATTTTCAAAAATTCAGAAAATTGGCTGAAAACGACAAAATATCAAAGAATCATCGGGCGAATCGCTCTGGAACTGAAATCGTAATGCTCACTAAAATTTCCCCTCTCTGAAAGTCTCATAAACGCCGGAAAAATGACTAAGTCCCAAAAAAACATTTTTTCAACTTTTTTCAATTTTACCCCTGTGGGATATATATTCTACCCACACACATTTGGAACTCTCCTTGTATACCCTCACACATATTATTCCCTCATTTAGCAGATATTTTCTCAAAAAAGTGAAATTTTCAAAAATTCTGAAAGTTGGCTGAAAATGACAAAATATCAAGGACTCATCGGGCGAATCGCTCTGGAACTGAAATCGGTATGCTCACTGACATTTCCCCTCTCTGAAAGTCTGATAAACGCCGGAAAAATGACTAAGTCCAAAAAAAAAATGTTTTCAACTTTTATCAATTTTACCCTCGTGGGAAATAAATTCTACCCACACACATTTGGAGCTCTCCTTGTCTACCATCACACATTATTACCTCATTTAGCGGATATTTTCACAAAAAAGTGAAATTTTCAAAAATTCTGAAAATTGGCTGAAAACGACTAAATATCAAGGACTCATCGGACGAATCGCTCTGGAACTGAAATCGTAACACTCACTGACATTTCCCCTCTCTGAAAGTCTGATAAACGCCGAAAAATGACTAAGTCCAAAAAAAAATTCTTTTCAACTTTTTTCAATTTTACCCCCGTGGGATATATATTCTACCCACACACATTTGGAATTCTCCTGGGGTACCCTCACACATATTATTCCCTCATTTAGCGGATATTTTAACAAAAAAGTGAAATTTTTAAAAATTCAGAAAATTGGCAGAAAATGACAAAATATCAAGGACTCATCGGGCGAATCGCTCTGGAACTGAAATCGGAATGCTCACTGACATTTCCCCTCTCTGAAAGTCTGATAAATGCCGGAAAAATGACTAAGTCCAAAAAAAAATTATTTTCAACTGTTTTCAATTTTACCCCCATGGGATATATATTCTATCCACACACATTTGGAACTCTCCTGGGGTACCCACACATATTATTCCCTCATTTAGCGGATATTTTCACAAAAAAGTAATATTTTCAAAAATTCAGAAAATTGGCTGAAAACGACTAAATATCAAGGACTCATCGGGCAAATCGCTCTGGAACTGAAATCGGAATGCTCACTGACATTTCCCCTCTCTGAAAGTCTGATAAACGCCGAAAAATTACTAAGTACAAAAAAAAATTCTTTTCAACATTTTTCAATTTTACCCCCGTGGGATATTTATTCTACCCACACATTTGGTACTCTCCTGGGGTACCCTCAGACATATTATTCCCTCATTTAGCGGATATTTTCTCAAAAAAGTGAAATTTTCAAAAATTCTGAAAATTGGCTGAAAACGACAAAATATCAAGGACTCATCGGGCGAATAGCTCTGGAACTGAAATCGTAACACTCACTGACATTTCCCCTCTCTGAAAGTCTGATAAACGCCGCAAAAATGACTAAGTCCCAAAAAAAAATTTTTTCAACTTTTTTCAATTTTACCCCTGTGGGATATATATTCTACCCACACACATTTGGAACTCTCCTTGTATACCCTCACACATATTATTCCCTCATTTAGCAGATATTTTCTCAAAAAAGTGAAATTTTCAAAAATTCTGAAAATTGGCTGAAAACGACAAAATATCAAGGACGCATTGGGCGAATCGCTCTGGAACTGAAATCGGAATGCTCACTGACATTTCTCATCTCTGAAGGTGTGATAAACGCCGAAAAAATGACTAAGTCCAAAAAAAGATTGTTTTCAACTTTTTTCAATTTTACCCCCGTGGGATATATATTCTACCCACACACATTTGGAACTCTCCTGGGGTACCCTCACACATATTATTCCCTCATTTAGCGGATATTTTCACAAAAAAGAGATATTTTCAAAAATTCTGAAAAAATTGGCTGCAAACGACTAAACATCAAGGACTCATTGGGCGAATCGCTCTGGAAATGAAATCGGAATGCTCACTGACATTTCCCCTCTCTGAAAGTCTGATAAACTCCGGAAAAATGACAGTCCAAAAAAAAAATTTTTTCAACTTTTTTCAATTTTACCCCCGTGGGATATATATTCTACCCACACACATTTGGAACTCTCCTGGTCTACCATCACACATATTATTCCCTCATTTAGCGGATATTTTCCCAAAACAGTGAAATTTTCAAAAATTCATAAAATTGGCTGAAAACGACAAAATATCAAAGAATCATCGGGCGAATCGCTCTGGAACTGAAATCGTAATGCTCACTAAAATTTCCCCTCTCTGAAAGTCTGATAAACTCCGGAAAAATGACAGTCCAAAAAAAAAATTTTTCAACTTTTTTCAATTTTACCCCCGTGGGAAATAAATTCTACCCACACACATTTGGAACTCTCCTGGTCTACCATCACACATATTATTCCCTCATTTAGCGGATATTTTCTCAAAAAAGTGAAATTTTCAAAAATTATGAAAATTGGCTGAAAACGAATAAATATCAAAGAATCATCGGGCGAATCGCTCTGGAACTGAAATCGTAACACTCACTGACATTTTCCCTTTCTGAAAGTCTGATAAACGCCGCAAAAATGACTAAGTCCAAAAAAAGATTGTTTTCAACTTTTTTCAATTTTACCACCGTGGGATATATATTCTACCCACACACATTTGGAATTCTCCTGGGGTACCCACACATATTATTCCCTCATTTAGCGGATATTTTCACAAAAAAGCGAAATTTTTAAAAATTCTGAAAATTGGTTGAAAACGACTAAACATCAAGGACTCATTGGGCGAATCGCTCTGGAAATGAAATCGGAATGCTTACTGACATTTCCCCTCTCTGAAAGTCTGATAAACGCTGGAAAAATGACTAAGTCCAAAAAAAAAATTTTTCAACTTTTTTCAATTTTACCCCCGTGGGAATAAAATTCTACCCACACACATTTGGAACTCTTCTGGTCTACCATCACACATATTATTCCCTCATTTAGCGGATATTTTCTCAAAAAAGTGAAATTTTCAAAAATTCAGAAAATTGGCTGAAAACGACTAAATATCAAGGACTCATCGGGCGAATCGCTCTGGAACTGAAATCGTAACACTCACTGACATTTCCCCTCTCTGAAAGTCTGATAAACGCCGGAAAATGACTAAGTACAAAAAAAAATTCTTTTCAACTTTTTTCAATTTTACCCCAGTGGGATATATATTCTACCCACACACATTTGGAACTCTCCTGGGGTACCCTCACACATATTATTCCCTCATTTAGCGGATATTTTCACAAAAAAGAGAAATTTTCAAAAATTCAGAAAATTGGCTGCAAACGACTAAACATCAAGGACTCATTGGGCGAATCGCTCTGGAAATGAAATCGGAATGCTCAATGACATTTCCCCTCTCTGAAAGTCTGATAAACGCTGGAAAAATGACTAAGTCCAAAAAAAAATTTTTTTCAACTTTTTTCAATTTTACCCCTGTGGGATATATATTCTACCCACACAAATTTGGTGCTCTCCTGGGGTACCCTCACACATATTATTCCCTCATTTAGCGGATATTTTCCCAAAAAAGTGAAATTTTCAAAAATTCAGAAAATTGGCTGAAAACGACAAAATATCAAAGAATCATCGGGCGAATCGCTCTGGAACTGAAATCGTAATGCTCACTAAAATTTCCCCTCTCTGAAAGTCTGATAAACTCCGGAAAAATGACAGTCCAAAAAAAAAATTTTTTTAAACTTTTTTTAATTTTACCCCCGTGGGATATATATTCTACCCACACACATTTGGAACTCTCCTGGTCTACCATCACAAATATTATTCCCTCATTTAGCGGATATTTTCTCAAAAAAGTGAAATTTTCAAAAATTCAGAAAATTGGCTGAAAACGACTAAATATCAAGGACTCATCTTTCAAAACGCTCTGGAACTGAAATCGGAACGCTCACTGAAATTTCCCCTCTCTGAAAATCTGATAAATGCTGGAAAAATGACTAAGTCCAAAAAAAAAATGTTTTCAACTTTTTTCAATTTTACCCCCGTGGGAAATAAATTCTACCCACACACATTTGGAACTCTCCTTGTCTACCATCACACATATCATTCCCTCATTTAGCGGATATTTTCACAAAAAAGTGAAATTTTCAAAAATTCAGAAAATTGGCGACTAAATATCAAGGAATCATCGGGTGAATCGCTCTGGAACTGAAATCGGTATGCTCACTGACATTTCCCCTCTCTGAAAGTCTGATAAACGCCGGAAAAATGACTAAGTCCAAAAAAAAAATTTTTAAAACTTTTTTCAATTTTACCCTTGTGGGATATATATTCTACCCACACACATTTGGAACTCTCCTGGGGTACCCTCACACATATTATTCCCTCATTTAGCGGATATTTTCACAAAAAAGTGAAATTATCAAAAATTCTGAAAACTGGCAGAAAACGACTAAATATCAAGGACTCATCGGGCGAATTGCTCTGGAACTGAAATCGTTATGCTCACTGACATTTCCCCTCTCTGAAAGACTGATAAACGGCGGAAAAATGGCTAAGTCCAAAAAAAAATTTTTTAAAACTTTTTTCAATTTTACCCCCGTGGGATATATTTTCTACCCACACACATTTGGAACTCTCCTGGGGTACCCCCACACATATTATTCCCTCATTTAGCGGATATTTTCACAAAAAAGTGAAATTTTCAAAAATTCAGAAAATTGGCTGAAAACGACTAAATATCAAGGACGCATCGGGCGTATCGCTCTGGAACTGAAATCGGAACGCTCACTGAAATTTCCCCTCTCTGAAAGTCTGATAAATGCCGGAAAAATGACTAAGTCCAAAAAAAAAAAATTTTTCAACTTTTCTCAATTTTACCCCCGTGGGAAATAAATTCTACCCACACACATCTGTAACTCTCCTAGTCTACCATCACACATATTATTCCCTCATTTAGAGGATATTTTCACAAAAAAGTGAAATTTTCAAAAATTCAGAAAATTGACTGAAAATGACTAAATATCAAGGACTCATCGGGCGTATCGCTCTGGAACTGAAATCGTTATGCTCACTGACATTTCCCCTCTCTGAAAGACTGATGAACGCCGGAAAAATGACTAAGTCCAAAAAAAAATTTTTTTTAACTTTTTTTAATTTTACCCCTGTGGGATATATATTCTACCCACAAACATTTGGAACTCTCCTGGTCTACCATCACACATATTATTCCCTCATTTAGAGGATATTTTCTCAAAAAAGTGAAATTTTCAAAAATTCAGAAAATTGGCTGAAAACGACTAAACATCAAGGACTCATAGGGCGAATCGCTCTGGAAATGAAATTGGAATGCTCACTGACATTTCCCCTCTCTGAAAGTCTGATAAACTCTGGAAAAATGACAGTCCAAAAAAAATTTTTTCTCAACTTTTTTCAATTTTACCCCCGTGGGATATATATTCTACCCACACACATTTGGAACTCTCCTGGTCTACCATCACACATATTATTCCCTCATTTAGAGGATATTTTCTCAAAAAAGTGAAATTTTCAAAAATTCAGAAAATTGGCTGAAAACGACTAAATATCAAGGACTCATCGGGCGAATCGCTCTGTAACTGAAATCGGTATGCTCACTGACATTTCCCCTCTCTGAAAGTCTGATAAACGCCAGAAAAATGACTAAGTCCAAAAAAAAAATGTTTTCAACTTTTTTCAATTTTACCCCCGTGGGAAATAAATTCTACCCACACACATCTGTAACTCTCCTAGTCTACCATCACACATATTATTTACTCATTTAGAGGATATTTTCACAAAAAAGTGAAATTTTCAAAAATTCTGAAAATTGACTGAAAATGACTAAATATCAAGGACTCATCGGGCGAATCGCTCTGGAACTGAAATCGTTATGCTCACTGACATTTCCCCTCTCTGAAAGACTGATGAACGCCGGAAAAATGACTAAGTCCAAAAAAGAGTTTTTTTAAACTTTTTTCAATTTTACCCCCGTGGGATATATATTCTACCCACACACATTTCAAACTCTCCTGGGGTACCCTCACACATTTTATTCCCTCATTTAGCGGATATTTTCACAAAAAAGTGAAATTTTCAAAAATTCAGAAAATTGGCTGAAAACGACTAAATATCAAGGACTCATCAGGCGAATCGCTCTGGAACTGAAATCGGAACGCTCACTGACATATCCCCTCTCTGAAAGTCTGATAAACTCCGGAAAAATGACTAAGTCCAAATAAAAAAATGTCAACTTTTTTCAATTTTACCCCCGTGGGATATATATTCTACCCACACACATTTGGAACTCTCCTGTGGTACCCTCACACATATTATTCCCTCATTTAGCGGATATTTTCACAAAAAACTGAAATTTTCAAAAATTCAGAAAATTGGCTGAAAACTGATAAATATCAAGGACTCATCGGGCAAATCGCTCTGGAACTGAAATCGGAATGCTCACTGACATTTCCCCTCTCTGAAAGTGTGATAAACGCCGGAAAAATGACTAAGTCCAAAAAAGAATTTTTTTAAACTTTTTTCAATTTTACCCCCGTGGGATATATATTCTACCCACACACATTTGGAAATCTCCTGGGGTGCCCTCACACATATTATTCCCTCATTTAGCGGATATTTTTACAAAAAAGTGAAATTTTCAAAAATTCTGAAAATTGGCTGAAAACGACTAAATATCAAGGACTCATCAGGCGAATCGCTCTGGAACTGAAATCGGAATGCTCACTGACATTTCCCCTCTCTGAAAGTGTGATAAATGCCGGAAAAATGACTAAGTCCAAAAAAAAAATGTTTTAAACTTTTTTCAATTTTACCCCCGTGGGATATATATTCTATCCACACACATTTGGAACTCTCCTGGGGTACCCTCACACATATTATTCCCTCATTTAGCGGATATTTTCACAAAGAAGTGAAATTTTCAAAAATTCAGAAAGTTGGCTGAAAACGGCTAAATATCAAGGACTCATCAGGCGAATCGCTCTGGAACTGAAATCGGAATGCTCACTGACATTTCCCCTCTCTGAAAGTGTGATAAACGCTGGAAAAATGACTAAGTTCAAAAAAAAAATTTTTTAAACTTTTTTCAATTTTACCCCTGTGGGATATATATTCTACCCACACACATTTGGAACTCTCCTGGGGTACCCTCACACATATTATTCCCTCATTTAGCGGATATTTTCACAAAAAAGTGAAATTTTCAAAAATTCAGAAAATTGGCTGAAAACGACTAAATATCAAGGACTCATCAGGCGAATCGCTCTGGAACTGAAATCGGAATGCTCACTGACATTTCCCCTCTCTGAAAGTGTGATAAACGCTGGAAAAATGACTAAGTCCAAAAAAAAATTTTTTAAACTTTTTTGAATTTTACCCCCGTGGGATATATATTCTACCCACACACATTTCAAACTCTCCTGGGGTACCCTCACACATTTTATTCCCTCATTTAGCGGATATTTTCACAAAAAAGTGAAATTTTCAAAAATTCAGAAAATTGGCTGAAAACGACTAAATATCAAGGACTCATCAGGTGAATCGCTCTGGAACTGAAATCGGAACGCTCACTGACATATCCCCTCTCTGAAAGTCTGATAAACTCCGGAAAAATGACTAAGTCCAAATAAAAAAATGTCAACTTTTTTCAATTTTACCCCCGTGGGATATATATTCTACCCACACACATTTGGAACTCTCCTGTGGTACCCTCACACATATTATTCCCTCATTTAGTGGATATTTTCACAAAAAACTGAAATTTTCAAAAATTCAGAAAATTGGCTGAAAACTGATAAATATCAAGGACTCATCGGGCAAATCGCTCTGGAACTGAAATCGGAATGCTCACTGACATTTCCCCTCTCTGAAAGTGTGATAAACGCCGGAAAAATGACTAAGTCCAAAAAAAAATTTTTTTTAAACTTTTTTCAATTTTACCCCCGTGGGATATATATTCTACCCACACACATTTGGAACTCTCCTGGGGTACCCTCACACATATTATTCCCTCATTTAGCGGAAATTTTCACAAAAAACTGAAATTTTCAAAAATTCAGAAAATTGGCTGAAAACGACTAAATATCAAGGACTCATCGGGCAAATCGCTCTGGAACTGAAATCGGAATGCTCACTGACATTTCCCCTCTCTGAAAGTGTGATAAACGCCGGGAAAATGACTAACTCCAAATAAAAAAAAATTTCAACTTTTTTCAATTTTCCCCCCGTGGGATATATATTCTACCCACACACATTTGGAACTCTCCTGGGGTACCCTCACACATATTATTCCCTCATTTAGCGGATATTTTCACAAAAAAGTGAAATTTTCAAAAATTCAGAAAATTGGCTGAAAACGACTAAATATCAAGGACTCATTAGGCGAATCGCTCTGGAACTGAAATCGGAATGCTCACTGACATTTCCTATCTCTGAAAGTCTGATAAACGCCGGAAAAATGACCAAGTCCAAAAAAGATTTTTTTTTAACTTTTTTCAATTTAACCCCGTGGGATATAAATTCTACCCACACACATTTGGAACTCTCCTGGGGTACCCTCACACATATTATTCCCTCATTTAGCGGATATTTTCACAAAAAAGTGAAATTTTCAAAAATTCAGAAAGTTGGCTGAAAACGACTAAATATCAAGGACTCATCGGGCAAATCGCTCTGGAACTGAAATCGGAATGCTCACTGACATTTCCCCTCTCTGAAAGTCCTGATAAACGCCGGAAAAATGTCTAAGTCCAAAAAAGATTTTTTTAAAACTTTTTTCAATTTTACCCCCGTGGGATATATATTCTACCCACACACATTTGGAACTCTCCTGGGGTACCCTCACACATATTATTCCCTCATTTAGCGGATATTTTCACAAAAAACTGAAATTTTCAAAAATTCAGAAAATTGGCTGAAAACTAATAAATTTCAAGGACTCATCGGGCAAATCGCTCTGGAACTGAAATCGGAATGCTCACTGACATTTCCCCTCTCTGAAAGTGTGATAAACGCCGGAAAAATGACTAAGTCCAAAAAAAATTTTTTTAAACTTTTTTCAATTTTACCCCCGTGGGATATATATTCTACCCACACACATTTGGAACTCTCCTGGGGTACCCTCACACATATTATTCCCTCATTTAGCGGAAATTTTCACAAAAAACTGAAATTTTCAAAAATTCAGAAAATTGGCTGAAAACGACTAAATATCAAGGACTCATCAGGCGAATCGCTCTGGAACTGAAATCGGAACGCTCACTGACATATCCCCTCTCTGAAAGTCTGATAAACTCCGGAAAAATGACTAAGTCCAAATAAAAAAATGTCAACTTTTTTCAATTTTACCCCCGTGGGATATATATTCTACCCACACACATTTGGAACTCTCCTGTGGTACCCTCACACATATTATTCCCTCATTTAGCGGATATTTTCACAAAAAACTGAAATTTTCAAAAATTCAGAAAATTGGCTGAAAACTGATAAATATCAAGGACTCATCGGGCAAATCGCTCTGGAACTGAAATCGGAATGCTCAGTGACATTTCCCCTCTCTGAAAGTGTGATAAACGCCGGAAAAATGACTAAGTCCAAAAAAAAAATTTTTTAAACTTTTTTCAATTTTACCCCCGTGGGATATATATTCTACCCACACACATTTGGAACTCTCCTGGGGTACCCTCACACATATTATTCCCTCATTTAGCGGAAATTTTCACAAAAAACTGAAATTTTCAAAAATTCAGAAAATTGGCTGAAAACGACTAAATATGAAGGACTCATCAGGCGAATCGCTCTGGAACTGAAATCGGAATGCTCACTGACATTTCCCCTCTCTGAAAGTGTGATAAACGCTGGAAAAATGACTAAGTCCAAAAAAAAATTTTTTTAAACTTTTTTGAATTTTACCCCCGTGGGATATATATTCTACCCACACACATTTGGAACTCTCCTGTTGTACCCTCACACATATTATTCCCTCATTTAGCGGATATTTTTACAAAAAAGTGAAATTTTCAAAAATTCTGAAAATTGGCTGAAAACGACTAAATATCAAGGACTCATCGGGCAAATCGCTCTGGAACTGAAATCGGAACGCTCACTGACATATCCCCTCTCTGAAAGTCTGATAAACTCCGGAAAAATGACTAAGTCCAAATAAAAAAATGTCAACTTTTTTCAATTTTACCCCCGTGGGATATATATTCTACCCACACACATTTGGAACTCTCCTGTGGTACCCTCACACATATTATTCCCTCATTTAGCGGATATTTTCACAAAAAACTGAAATTTTCAAAAATTCAGAAAATTGGCTGAAAACTAATAAATTTCAAGGACTCATCGGGCAAATCGCTCTGGAACTGAAATCGGAATGCTCACTGACATTTCCCCTCTCTGAAAGTGTGATAAACGCCGGAAAAATGACTAAGTCCAAAAAAAAATTTTTTTAAACTTTTTTCAATTTTACCCCCGTGGGATATATATTCTACCCACACACATTTGGAACTCTCCTGGGGTACCCTCACACATATTATTCCCTCATTTAGCGGAAATTTTCACAAAAAACTGAAATTTTCAAAAATTCAGAAAATTGGCTGAAAACGACTAAATATCAAGGACTCATCAGGCGAATCGCTCTGGAACTGAAATCGGAATGCTCACTGACATTTCCCCTCTCTGAAAGTGTGATAAACGCTGGAAAAATGACTAAGTCCAAAAAAAAATTTTTTAAACTTTTTTGAATTTTACCCCCGTGGGATATATATTCTACCCACACACATTTCAAACTCTCCTGGGGTACCCTCACACATTTTATTCCCTCATTTAGCGGATATTTTCACAAAAAAGTGAAATTTTCAAAAATTCAGAAAATTGGCTGAAAACGACTAAATATCAAGGACTCATCAGGCGAATCGCTCTGGAACTGAAATCGGAACGCTCACTGACATATCCCCTCTCTGAAAGTCTGATAAACTCCGGAAAAATGACTAAGTCCAAATAAAAAAATGTCAACTTTTTTCAATTTTACCCCCGTGGGATATATATTCTACCCACACACATTTGGAACTCTCCTGTGGTACCCTCACACATATTATTCCCTCATTTAGCGGATATTTTCACAAAAAACTGAAATTTTCAAAAATTCAGAAAATTGGCTGAAAACTGATAAATATCAAGGACTCATCGGGCAAATCGCTCTGGAACTGAAATCGGAATGCTCACTGACATTTCCCCTCTCTGAAAGTGTGATAAACGCCGGAAAAATGACTAAGTCCAAAAAAAAATTTTTTTTAAACTTTTTTCAATTTTCCCCCCGTGGGATATATATTCTACCCACACACATTTGGAACTCTCCTGGGGTACCCTCCCACATATTATTCCCTCATTTAGCGGATGTTTTCACAAAAAAGTGAAATTTTCAAAAATTCAGAAAATTGGCTGAAAACGACTAAATATCAAGGACTCATCGGGCGAATCGCTCTGGAATTGAAATCGGAATGCTCACTGACATTTCCCCTCTCTGAAAGTGTGATAAACGCCGCAAAAATGACTAAGTCCAAAAAAGAATTTTTTTAAACTTTTTTCAATTTTACCCCCGTGGGATATATATTCTACCCACACACATTTGGAAGTCTCCTGGGGTACCCTCACACATATTATTCCCTCATTTAGCGGATATTTTCACAAAAAAGTGAAATTTTCAAAAATTCAGAAAATTGGCTGAAAACGACTAAATATCAAGGACTCATTAGGCGAATCGCTCTGGAACTGAAATCGGAATGCTCACTGACATTTCCTATCTCTGAAAGTCTGATAAACGCCGGAAAAATGACCAAGTCCAAAAAAGATTTTTTTTTAACTTTTTTCAATTTAACCCCGTGGGATATAAATTCTACCCACACACATTTGGAACTCTCCTGGGGTACCCTCACACATATTATTCCCTCATTTAGCGGATATTTTCACAAAAAAGTGAAATTTTCAAAAATTCAGAAAGTTGGCTGAAAACGACTAAATATCAAGGACTCATCGGGCAAATCGCTCTGGAACTGAAATCGGAATGCTCACTGACATTTCCCCTCTCTGAAAGTCCTGATAAACGCCGGAAAAATGTCTAAGTCCAAAAAAGATTTTTTTAAAACTTTTTTCAATTTTACCCCCGTGGGATATATATTCTACCCACACACATTTGGAACTCTCCTGGGGTACCCTCACACATATTATTCCCTCATTCAGCGGATAATTTTACAAAAAAGTGAAATTTTCAAAAATTCAGAAAATTGGCTGAAAACGACTAAATATCAAGGACTGATCGGGCAAATCGCTCTGGAACTGAAATCGGAATGCTCACTGACATTTCCTCTCTCTGAAAGTCTGATAAACGCCGGAAAAATTACTAAGTCCAAAAAAGAATTTTTTTTTTCTTTTTTCAATTTAACCCCGTGGGATATATATTCTACCCACACACATTTGGAACTCTCCTGGGGTACCCTCACACATATTATTCCCTCATTTAGCAGATATTTTCACAAAAAAGTGAAATTTTCAAAAATTCAGAAAATTGGCTGAAAACGACTAAATATCAAGGACTCATCGCGCGAATCGCTCTGGAATTGAAATCGGAATGCTCACTGACATTTCCCCTCTCTGAAAGTCTGATAAACGCCGGAAAAATGACTAAGTCCAAAAAAAAATTCTCTTCAACTTTTTTCAATTTTACCCCCGTGGGATATATATTCTACCCACACACATTTGGAACTCTCCTGGTCTACCATCACACATATTATTCCCTCATTTAGCGGATATTTTCTCAAAAAAGTGAAATTTTCAAAAATTCAGAAAATTGGCTGAAAACGACTAAATATCAAGGACTCATCGGGCAAATCGCTCTGGAACTGAAAGCGTAACATTCACTGACATTTCCCCTCTCTGAAAGTCTGATAAAAGCCGGGAAAATGACTAAGTCCAAAAACAATTTATTTACAACTTTTTTCAATTTTACCTCTGTGGGATATATATTCTACCCACACACATTTGGAACTCTCCTGGAGTACCTTCACACATATTATTCCCTCATTTAGTGGATATTTTCACAAAAAAGAGAAATTTTCAAAAATTCTGAAAATTGGCTGAAAACGACTAAATATCAAGGACTCATCGGGCGAATCGCTCTGGAACTGAAATCGGAATGCTCACTGACATTTCCCCTCTCTGAAAGTCTGATAAACTCCGGAAAAATGACTAAGTCCAAATAAAAAAATGTCAACTTTTTTCAATTTTACCCCCGTGGGATATATATTCTACCCACACACATTTGGAACTCTCCTGTGGTACCCTCACACATATTATTCCCTCATTTAGCGGATATTTTCACAAAAAACTGAAATTTTCAAAAATTCAGAAAATTGGCTGAAAACTAATAAATTTCAAGGACTCATCGGGCAAATCGCTCTGGAACTGAAATCGGAATGCTCACTGACATTTCCCCTCTCTGAAAGTGTGATAAACGCCGGAAAAATGACTAAGTCCAAAAAAAAATTTTTTTAAACTTTTTTCAATTTTACCCCCGTGGGATATATATTCTACCCACACACATTTGGAACTCTCCTGGGGTACCCTCACACATATTATTCCCTCATTTAGCGGAAATTTTCACAAAAAACTGAAATTTTCAAAAATTCAGAAAATTGGCTGAAAACGACTAAATATCAAGGACTCATCAGGCGAATCGCTCTGGAACTGAAATCGGAATGCTCACTGACATTTCCCCTCTCTGAAAGTGTGATAAACGCTGGAAAAATGACTAAGTCCAAAAAAAAATTTTTTAAACTTTTTTGAATTTTACCCCCGTGGGATATATATTCTACCCACACACATTTCAAACTCTCCTGGGGTACCCTCACACATTTTATTCCCTCATTTAGCGGATATTTTCACAAAAAAGTGAAATTTTCAAAAATTCAGAAAATTGGCTGAAAACGACTAAATATCAAGGACTCATCAGGCGAATCGCTCTGGAACTGAAATCGGAACGCTCACTGACATATCCCCTCTCTGAAAGTCTGATAAACTCCGGAAAAATGACTAAGTCCAAATAAAAAAATGTCAACTTTTTTCAATTTTACCCCCGTGGGATATATATTCTACCCACACACATTTGGAACTCTCCTGTGGTACCCTCACACATATTATTCCCTCATTTAGCGGATATTTTCACAAAAAACTGAAATTTTCAAAAATTCAGAAAATTGGCTGAAAACTGATAAATATCAAGGACTCATCGGGCAAATCGCTCTGGAACTGAAATCGGAATGCTCACTGACATTTCCCCTCTCTGAAAGTGTGATAAACGCCGGAAAAATGACTAAGTCCAAAAAAAAATTTTTTTTAAACTTTTTTCAATTTTCCCCCCGTGGGATATATATTCTACCCACACACATTTGGAACTCTCCTGGGGTACCCTCCCACATATTATTCCCTCATTTAGCGGATGTTTTCACAAAAAAGTGAAATTTTCAAAAATTCAGAAAATTGGCTGAAAACGACTAAATATCAAGGACTCATCGGGCGAATCGCTCTGGAATTGAAATCGGAATGCTCACTGACATTTCCCCTCTCTGAAAGTGTGATAAACGCCGCAAAAATGACTAAGTCCAAAAAAGAATTTTTTTAAACTTTTTTCAATTTTACCCCCGTGGGATATATATTCTACCCACACACATTTGGAAGTCTCCTGGGGTACCCTCACACATATTATTCCCTCATTTAGCGGATATTTTCACAAAAAAGTGAAATTTTCAAAAATTCAGAAAATTGGCTGAAAACGACTAAATATCAAGGACTCATTAGGCGAATCGCTCTGGAACTGAAATCGGAATGCTCACTGACATTTCCTATCTCTGAAAGTCTGATAAACGCCGGAAAAATGACCAAGTCCAAAAAAGATTTTTTTTTAACTTTTTTCAATTTAACCCCGTGGGATATAAATTCTACCCACACACATTTGGAACTCTCCTGGGGTACCCTCACACATATTATTCCCTCATTTAGCGGATATTTTCACAAAAAAGTGAAATTTTCAAAAATTCAGAAAGTTGGCTGAAAACGACTAAATATCAAGGACTCATCGGGCAAATCGCTCTGGAACTGAAATCGGAATGCTCACTGACATTTCCCCTCTCTGAAAGTCCTGATAAACGCCGGAAAAATGTCTAAGTCCAAAAAAGATTTTTTTAAAACTTTTTTCAATTTTACCCCCGTGGGATATATATTCTACCCACACACATTTGGAACTCTCCTGGGGTACCCTCACACATATTATTCCCTCATTCAGCGGATAATTTTACAAAAAAGTGAAATTTTCAAAAATTCAGAAAATTGGCTGAAAACGACTAAATATCAAGGACTGATCGGGCAAATCGCTCTGGAACTGAAATCGGAATGCTCACTGACATTTCCTCTCTCTGAAAGTCTGATAAACGCCGGAAAAATTACTAAGTCCAAAAAAGAATTTTTTTTTTCTTTTTTCAATTTAACCCCGTGGGATATATATTCTACCCACACACATTTGGAACTCTCCTGGGGTACCCTCACACATATTATTCCCTCATTTAGCAGATATTTTCACAAAAAAGTGAAATTTTCAAAAATTCAGAAAATTGGCTGAAAACGACTAAATATCAAGGACTCATCGCGCGAATCGCTCTGGAATTGAAATCGGAATGCTCACTGACATTTCCCCTCTCTGAAAGTCTGATAAACGCCGGAAAAATGACTAAGTCCAAAAAAAAATTCTCTTCAACTTTTTTCAATTTTACCCCCGTGGGATATATATTCTACCCACACACATTTGGAACTCTCCTGGTCTACCATCACACATATTATTCCCTCATTTAGCGGATATTTTCTCAAAAAAGTGAAATTTTCAAAAATTCAGAAAATTGGCTGAAAACGACTAAATATCAAGGACTCATCGGGCAAATCGCTCTGGAACTGAAAGCGTAACATTCACTGACATTTCCCCTCTCTGAAAGTCTGATAAAAGCCGGGAAAATGACTAAGTCCAAAAACAATTTATTTACAACTTTTTTCAATTTTACCTCTGTGGGATATATATTCTACCCACACACATTTGGAACTCTCCTGGAGTACCTTCACACATATTATTCCCTCATTTAGTGGATATTTTCACAAAAAAGAGAAATTTTCAAAAATTCTGAAAATTGGCTGAAAACGACTAAATATCAAGGACTCATCGGGCGAATCGCTCTGGAACTGAAATCGGAATGCTCACTGACATTTCCCCTCTCTGAAAGTCTAATAAACGCCAGAAAAATGACTAAGTCCAAAAAAAAATTTTTTACAACTTTTTTACATTTTTCATCTGTGGGATATATATTCTACCCACACACATTTGGAACTCTCCTGTGGTACCCTCACACATATTATTCCCTCATTTAGCAGATATTTTCACAAAAAAGTGAAGTTTTCAAAAACTCTGAAAATTGGCTGAAAACGACTAAATATCAAAGACTCATCGGGTAAATCGCTCTGGAACTGAAATCGGAATGCTCACTGACATTTCCCCTCTCTGAAAGTCTGATAAACGCCGGAAAAATGACTAAGTCCAAAAACAATTTTTTTACAACTTTTTTCAATTTTACCTCTGTGGGATATATATTCTACCCACACACATTTGGAACTCTCCTGGGGTACCCTCACAAATATTATTACCTCATTTAGTGGATATTTTCACAAAAAAGTGAAATTTTCAAAAATTCTGAAAATTGGCTGAAAACGACAAAATATCAAAGACTCATCGGGCGAATCGCTCTGGAACTGAAATCGGAATGCTCACTGACATTTCCCCTCTTTGAAAGTCTGATAAATGCCGGAAAAATGACTATTTCCAAAAAAAAAATTATTTTCAACTTTTTTCAATTTTACCCCCGTGGGATATTTATCCTACCCACACACATTTGGAAGTCTCCTGGGGTACCCTCAGACATATTATTCCCTCATTTAGCGGATATATTCACAAAAAAGTGAAATTTTCAAAAATTCAGAAAATTGGCTGAAAACGACAAAATATCAAAGAATCATCGGGCAAATCACTCTGGAACTGAAATCGTAATGCTCACTAAAATTTCCCCTCTCTGAAAGTCTGATAAACGCCGGAAAAATGACTAAGTCCAAAAAAAAATTTTTTTCAACTTATTTCATTTTTACCCCCGTAGGATATATATTCTACCCACACACATTTGGAACTCTCTTGGTCTACCATCACACATATTATTCCCTCTTTTAGCGGATATTTTCACAAAAAAGTGAAATTTTCAAAAATTCTGAAAATTGGCTGAAAATGACAAAATATCAAGGACTCATCGGGCGAATCGCTCTGGAACTGAAATCGTAACACTCACTGACATTTCCCCTCTCTGAAAGTCTGATAAACGCCGGAAAAATGACTAAGTCCCAAAAAAAAATTTTTTCAACTTTTTTCAATTTTACCCCTGTGGGATATATATTCTACCCACACACATTTGGAACTCTCCTTGTATACCCTCACACATATTATTCCCTCATTTAGCAGATATTTTCTCAAAAAAGTGAAATTTTCAAAAATTCTGAAAGTTGGCTGAAAATGACTAAATATCAAGGACTCATCGGGCGAACCGCTCTGGAACTGAAATCGGTATGCTCACTGACATTTCCCCTCTCTGAAAGTCTGATAAACGCCGGAAAAATGACTAAGTCCAAAAAAAAAATGTTTTCAACTTTTTTCAATTTTACCCCCGTGGGAAATAAATTCTACCCACACACATTTGGAGCTCTCCTTGTCTACCATCACACATTATTCCCTCATTTAGCGGATATTTTCACAAAAAAGTGAAATTTTCAAAAATTCTGAAAATTGGCTGAAAACGACTAAATATCAAGGACTCATCGGACGAATTGCTCTGGAACTGAAATCGTACCACTCACTGACATTTTCCCTCTCTGAAAGTCTGATAAACGCCGAAAAATGACTAAGTACAAAAAAAAATTATTTTCAACTTTTTTCAATTTTACCCCCGTGGGATATATATTCTACCCACACACATTTGGAATTCTCCTGGGGTACCCTCACACATATTATTCCCTCATTTAGCGGATATTTTAACAAAAAAGTGAATTTTTTAAAAATTCAGAAAATTGGCAGAAAATGACAAAATATCAAGGACTCATCGAGCGAATCGCTCTGGAACTGAAATCGGAATGCTCACTGACATTTCCCCTCTCTGAAAGTCTGATAAAAGCCGGGAAAATGACTAAGTCCAAAAACAATTTATTTACAACTTTTTTCAATTTTACCTCTGTGGGATATATATTCTACCCACACACATTTGGAACTCTCCTGGAGTACCTTCACACATATTATTCCCTCATTTAGTGGATATTTTCACAAAAAAGAGAAATTTTCAAAAATTCTGAAAATTGGCTGAAAACGACTAAATATCAAGGACTCATCGGGCGAATCGCTCTGGAACTGAAATCGGAATGCTCACTGACATTTCCCCTCTCTGAAAGTCTAATAAACGCCAGAAAAATGACTAAGTCCAAAAAAAAATTTTTTACAACTTTTTTACATTTTTCATCTGTGGGATATATATTCTACCCACACACATTTGGAACTCTCCTGTGGTACCCTCACACATATTATTCCCTCATTTAGCAGATATTTTCACAAAAAAGTGAAGTTTTCAAAAACTCTGAAAATTGGCTGAAAACGACTAAATATCAAAGACTCATCGGGTAAATCGCTCTGGAACTGAAATCGGAATGCTCACTGACATTTCCCCTCTCTGAAAGTCTGATAAACGCCGGAAAAATGACTAAGTCCAAAAACAATTTTTTTACAACTTTTTTCAATTTTACCTCTGTGGGATATATATTCTACCCACACACATTTGGAACTCTCCTGGGGTACCCTCACAAATATTATTACCTCATTTAGTGGATATTTTCACAAAAAAGTGAAATTTTCAAAAATTCTGAAAATTGGCTGAAAACGACAAAATATCAAAGACTCATCGGGCGAATCGCTCTGGAACTGAAATCGGAATGCTCACTGACATTTCCCCTCTTTGAAAGTCTGATAAATGCCGGAAAAATGACTATTTCCAAAAAAAAAATTATTTTCAACTTTTTTCAATTTTACCCCCGTGGGATATTTATCCTACCCACACACATTTGGAAGTCTCCTGGGGTACCCTCAGACATATTATTCCCTCATTTAGCGGATATATTCACAAAAAAGTGAAATTTTCAAAAATTCAGAAAATTGGCTGAAAACGACAAAATATCAAAGAATCATCGGGCAAATCACTCTGGAACTGAAATCGTAATGCTCACTAAAATTTCCCCTCTCTGAAAGTCTGATAAACGCCGGAAAAATGACTAAGTCCAAAAAAAAATTTTTTTCAACTTATTTCATTTTTACCCCCGTAGGATATATATTCTACCCACACACATTTGGAACTCTCTTGGTCTACCATCACACATATTATTCCCTCTTTTAGCGGATATTTTCACAAAAAAGTGAAATTTTCAAAAATTCTGAAAATTGGCTGAAAATGACAAAATATCAAGGACTCATCGGGCGAATCGCTCTGGAACTGAAATCGTAACACTCACTGACATTTCCCCTCTCTGAAAGTCTGATAAACGCCGGAAAAATGACTAAGTCCCAAAAAAAAATTTTTTCAACTTTTTTCAATTTTACCCCTGTGGGATATATATTCTACCCACACACATTTGGAACTCTCCTTGTATACCCTCACACATATTATTCCCTCATTTAGCAGATATTTTCTCAAAAAAGTGAAATTTTCAAAAATTCTGAAAGTTGGCTGAAAATGACTAAATATCAAGGACTCATCGGGCGAACCGCTCTGGAACTGAAATCGGTATGCTCACTGACATTTCCCCTCTCTGAAAGTCTGATAAACGCCGGAAAAATGACTAAGTCCAAAAAAAAAATGTTTTCAACTTTTTTCAATTTTACCCCCGTGGGATATATATTCTACCCACACACATTTGGAATTCTCCTGGGGTACCCTCACACATATTATTCCCTCATTTAGCGGATATTTTAACAAAAAAGTGAATTTTTTAAAAATTCAGAAAATTGGCAGAAAATGACAAAATATCAAGGACTCATCGAGCGAATCGCTCTGGAACTGAAATCGGAATGCTCACTGACATTTCCCCTCTCTGAAAGTCTGATAAATGCCGGAAAAATGACTAAGTACAAAAAAAAATTCTTTTAAACTTTTTTCAATTTTACCCCTGTGGGATATATATTCTACCCACACACATTTGGAACTCTCCTGGGGTACCCTCACACATATTATTCCCTCATTTAGCGGATATTTTCACAAAAAAGAGAAATTTTCAAAAATTCTGAAAATTGGCTGCAAACGACTAAACATCAAGGACTCATCGGTCAAAACGCTCTGGAACTGAAATCGGAACGCTCACTGAAATTTCCCCTCTCTGAAAGTATGATAAATGCCGGAAAAATGACTAAGTCCAAAAAAAAATGTTTTCAACTTTTTTCAATTTTACCCCCGTGGGAAATAAATTCTACCCACACACATTTGGAACTCTCCTTGTCTACCATCACACATATTATTCCCTCATTTAGCGGATATTTTCACAAAAAAGTGAAATTTTCAAAAATTCTGAAAATTGGCTGAAAACGACTAAATATCAAGGAATCATCGGGTGAATCGCTCTGGAACTGAAATCGGTATGCTCACTGACATTTCCCCTCTCTGAAAGTCTGATAAACGCCGGAAAAATGACTAAGTCCAAAAAAAAATTTTTTAAAACTTTTTTCAATTTTACCCCCGTGGGATATATATTCTACCCACACACATTTGGAACTCTCCTGGGGTACCCTCACACATATTATTCCCTCATTTAGCGGATATTTTCACAAAAAAGTGAAATTATCAAAAATTCACAAAATTGGCTGGAAACGACTAAATATCAAGGACGCATCGGGCGTATCGCTCTGGAACTGAAATCGGAACACTCACTGAAATTTCCCCTCTCTGAAAGTCTGATAAATGCCGGAAAAATGACTAAGTCCAAAAAAAAATAATTTTTCAACTTTTTTCAATTTTACCCCCGTGGGAAATAAATTCTACCCACACACATCTGTAACTCTCCTAGTCTACCATCACACATATTGTTCCCTCATTTAGCGGATATTTTCACAAAAAAGTGAAATTTTCAAAAATTCAGAAAATTGGCTGAAAATGACTAAATATCAAGGACTCATCGGGCGAATCGCTCTGGAAATGAAATTGGAATGCTCACTGACATTTCCCCTCTCTGAAAGTCTGATAAACTCTGGAAAAATGACTAAGTCCAAAAAAAAAATTTTTTAAACTTTTTTTAATTTTACCCCCGTGGGATATATATTCTACCCACACACATTTGGTACTCTCCTGGGGTACCCTCACACATATTATTCCCTCATTTAGTGGATATTTTCCCAAAAAAGTGAAATTTTCAAAAATTCAGAAAATTGGCTGAAAACGACAAAATATGAAAGAATCATCGGGTGAATCGCTCTGGAACTGAAATCGTAATGCTCACTAAAATTTCGCCTCTCTGAAAGTCTGATAAACTCTGGAAAAATGACAGTCCAAAAAAAAAATTTTTTCAACTTTTTTCAATTTTACCCCCGTGGGATATATATTCTACCCACACACATTTGGAACTCTCCTGGTCTACCATCACACATATTATACCCTCTTTTAGCGGATATTTTCTCAAAAAAGTGAAGTTTTCAAAAATTCAGAAAATTGGCTGAAAACGACAAAATCTCAAGGACTCATCGGGCGAATCGCTCTGGAACTGAAATCGTAACACTCACTGACATTTCCCCTCTCTGAAAGTCTGATAAACGCCGGAAAAATGACTAAGTCCAAAAAAAAATTCTTTTCAACTTGTTTCAATTTTACCCCCGTGGGATACATATTCTACCCACACACATTTGGAACTCTCCTGGGGTACCCTCACACATATTATTCCCTCATTTAGCGGATATTTTCACAAAAAAGTGAAATTTTCAAAAATTCTGAAAATTGGCTGAAAACGTCAAAATATCAAGGACTCATCGGGCGAATCGATCTGGAACTAAAATCGTAACACTCACTGACATTCCCCTCTCTGAAAGTCTGATAAACGCCGGAAAAATGACTAAGTCTAAAAAAAATTTTTTTTCAATTTTACCCCCGTGGGATATATATTCTTCTCACACACATTTGGAATTCTCCTGGGGTACCCACACATATTATTCCCTCATTTAGCGGATATTTTCACAAAAAAGTGAAATTTTCAAAAATTCAGAAAATTGGCTGAAAACGACTAGATATGAAGGAATCATCTGGCGAATCGCTCTGGAACTGAAATCGTAGCACTCACTGACATTTCCCCTCTCTGAAAGTCTGATAAACGCCGGAAAAATGACTAAGTCCAAAAAAAAACTTTTTTCATCTTTTTTCAATTTTACCCCCGTGGGAAATAAATACTACCCACACACATTTGGAACTCTCCTTGTCTACCATCACACATATTATTCCCTCATTTAGCGGATATTTTCACAAAAAAGTGAAATTTTCAAAAATTCAGAAAATTGGCTGAAAACGACTAAATATCAAGGAATCATCGGGTGAATCGCTCTGGAACTGAAATCGGTATGCTCACTGACATTTCCCCTCTCTGAAAGTCTGATAAACGCCGGAAAAATTACTAAGTCTAAAAAAAAATTTTTTAAAACTTTTTTCAATTTTACCCCCGTGGGATATATATTCTACCCACACACATTTGGAACTCTCCTGGGGTACCCTCACACATATTATTCCCTCATTTAGCGGATATTTTCACAAAAAAGTGAAATTATCAAAAATTCTGAAAACTGGCAGAAAACGACTAAATATCAAGGACTCATCGGGCGAATCGCTCTGGAACTGAAATCGTTATGCTCACTGACATTTCCCCTCTCTGAAAGACTGATAAACGCCGGAAAAATGACTAAGTCCAAAAAAAAATTTTTTAAAACTTTTTTCAATTTTACCCCCGTGGGATATATATTCTACCCACACACATTTGGAACTCTCCTGGGGTACCCCCACACATATTATTCCCTCATTTAGCGGATATTTTCACAAAAAAGTGAAATTTTCAAAAATTCACAAAATTGGCTGGAAACGACTAAATATCAAGGACACATCGGGCGTATCGCTCTGGAACTGAAATCGGAACGCTCACTGAAATTTCCCCTCTCTGAAAGTCTGATAAATGCCGGAAAAATGACCAAGTCCAAAAAAAAATTTTTTTAAACTTTTTTCAATTTTACCCCCGTGGGATATATATTCTACCCACACACATTTGGAACTCTCCTTGGGTACCCTCACACATATTATTCCCTCATTTAGCGGATATTTTCTCAAAAAAGTGAAATTTTCAAAAATTCAGAAAGTTGGCTGAAAACGACAAAATATCAAGGACTCATCGGGCGAATCGCTCTGGAACTGAAATCGATATGCTCACTCACATTTCCCCTCTCTGAAAGTCTGATAAACGCCGGAAAAATGACTAAGTTGTAACGGGTCTGGGAGGCGGAACTTCTGAGCAACTAGACAAGGGGGCGGTCCTTGAAAGGAAGCGGGTGGCTCCCAGGGAAGACGGTAGTCTCTGGGTAGAAGGGCAGGCAGTCACGGCAAGTGACAGGGACAGTCTCTGGGTAGAAGGGCAGGTAGTCACGGCAAGTGACAGGGACAGTCTCTGGGTAGAAGGACGGGTACTCACGGCAAGTAACAGGGACAGTCTCTGGACACGCAGGTGGTCACGGCTAGTGACGGCAGAGCCTCCAGGTAGGCTAGCAGGCAGGTAGCAGGTGAGCGCTCCCAGGTGAGCAGCCGAGAGTCTCTGGACAGGCAGGTGGTCACGGCAAGTGACGGCGGAGCCTCCAGGTAGGCTAGCAGGCAGGTAGCAGATGAGCGCTCCCAGGTGAGCAGACAAGAGTCTCTGGACAGGCAGGTGGTCACGGCAAGTGACGGCGGAGCCTCCAGGTAGGCTAGCAGGCAGGTAGCAGATGAGCGCTCCCAGGTGAGTGGGCAGGCTGGTCCATAGACAGACTGACAGGTGTCGGAAGGCAGACCGTCGGACCTCAGGCTTGCAAGCAGGTAAACGGATATCTGGCAGGTATCAAGCAGGAATCTGGCAGGTGACTGGCAGGTAACAGGCAGGAATCTGGCAGGTGACTGGCAGGTAACAGGCAGGTAACAGGCAGGAATCTGGGAGGTGACTGGCAGGTAACAGGCAGGAATCTGGCAGGTGACTGGCAGGTAACTGGAAACGGGACATGAGGGCTGAAGAAGAGTGAAGGCTTTGCAACAACATTGCTCGGGCACCTCCATTTTGGAGGAGGTGCCTTATATATGGTGAAGTCCTCCGGCCATTGGCCGGGGACTCCTTAGGATGGCACGCGCGGCCCCTTTAAGAGAGCGGGAGCGCGCGCGCGCCCTAAGCACCGTGGCCGGGAAGCAGCACGCGCTGCCAGCAGAGCGGGAGGAAGACGCCGGGCACAGAGCGGAGAGGTGAGGGGAACAGCAGGAGGCAGGGACACCGATGCTACAGTACTCCCCCTTTAGGCCCCCCCTTTTTTAGGCCAGAGAGAAATTTATCAAGAATGAGAGGTGCATGGATGCTCTCCCGGGGCTCCCACGTTCTCTCCTCAGGACCAAACCCCTTCCAATCTACCAGAAAAAAGTTTTTTCCTCTTACCCTTTTGGTGGCCAGAATGTTCTCTACCTCAAACTCGTTAGCAGCGGAAACCGGAGCAGGAGGCGTACCTGTAGACTTGGAAAAAGAGTTAAGTACCACGGGTTTGAGGAGAGATACATGGAAGGAGTTAGGGATCCGTAAGTTGGCCGAGAGTTTTAATTTATAGGCCACCGGGTTGATCTGTTTGATAACTTCCAGCGGGCCGATGAACCGAGGCCCTAACTTGTAGGAGGGAATCTTGAGCCGCACATATTTGGACGAGAGCCAGACTTTATCTCCAGGACGGAATTGTGGAGGATCCAGGCGTTTCTTGTCAGCGTGTTTTTTCATCCGTTCGGACGACTGAAGGAGTGCGGATCGGGTACTCTCCCAAATGGAGGAGAATTCGCGAACGAGAGATTCCACAGCCGGATTGTCCACCGAGGTGGAGACGGGAAATGGGATCCGAGGATGCTGACCGAAGACTACAAAAAACGGGGATTTGGAGGAAGATTCGCTCTCGTGATTATTGTAAGAGAACTCGGCCCATGGTAGGAGATCCACCCAGTCCGAATGGTGGGCATTAACGAAGTGCCGGAGGTAACTGGTCAGGTTCTGATTGATCCGCTCCACTTGACCATTGGACTTTGGATGGTAAGCGGAGAAGTCCAGAGTGACGTCAAGCAACTTACATGTGACTCTCCATAAGCGTGAGATGAACTGAACCCCACGATCTGACACGATGTGGAGGGGCAGGCCATGGAGACGGAAGATGTGGCGGATAAATTCTTTAGCCAGTTCGGGTGCAGACGGGAGACCCGGCAGGGGAATGAAGTGCGCCATCTTGGAGAAGCGATCAGCGACCACCCAAATGACCGTACAACCGGCAGAGACAGGAAGATCCGTTATAAAGTCCATAGCAATATGCTGCCACGGGGCAGCAGGTACTGGAAGAGGAAGAAGGCGACCGGCTGCCAGGTGTCTCGGAACTTTGTTGCGGGCGCAGGACACACAGGCAGAAACAAAGTCTATTACATCCTTGAGCAGAGTAGGCCACCAGTAATGCCGGGTAATGAGCTGGAGGGTCTTTTTCTGACCGGCGTGGCCAGCTAGCTTAGACGAATGACCCCAGTGTAGGACCTTCTTCCGATCAGGTACAGTTACAAACGTCTTACCGGGAGGGAGACGATTTAGATTCACGGGAGCCACTTGCATTACTCTGGCGGGATCAATGATGTGCTTAGGTTCCTCCTCTAGATCAGACACCAGGAAGGATCGGGACAAGGCGTCAGCTTTGATGTTTTTGTCTGCCGGGCGAAAATGAAGAACTAAATCAAAGCGGGCAAAAAACAAGGACCACCGGGCTTGGCGCGGGTTTAGTCTCTGGGCGCTCTGAAGGTAAGCCAAGTTCTTGTGGTCCGTGTAAATTATTACCGGGTGAAGAGCCCCCTCGAGCAGGTAACGCCACTCCTCCAGTGCCAGCTTAATGGCTAACAATTCACGGTCTCCAATAGAGTAGTTGCGCTCAGAAGAGGAGAAGAGTTTGGAGAAAAAAACGCAGGTTACCATTCTCCCAGAAGATGACTTTTGGGTAAGTACCGCCCCGGCTCCGGAGGAGGAAGCGTCAACTTCTAGGAAGAATTGTTTGTTGCCGTCCAGACGATGCAGCACCGGGGCGGAGGAGAAGGCCTGTTTTAAGGAAAGAAAGGCCTCCTCAGCTTCGGGCGGCCATCTTCTGGGATTAGTACCCTTACAGGTGAGCGCAGAGATAGGGGCAGTCCGGGAGGAGAAGTGCGGTATGAAGAGGCGGTAATAGTTGGCGAAGCCCAGGAACCGCTGAATAGCCTTCAATCCCTCTGGTCGGGGCCACTTCTGGATGGCAGACAGTTTCTCAGGATCCATTTGTAGGCCGGTCTGAGAGATTATGTAGCCCAGAAATGGAAGAGAGGTCTGCTCAAAGATGCACTTCTCATATTTAGCGTAGAGGTGGTTCTGCCTGAGCAGGACCTGACGAACATCCCTCCGGTGAGTAGGAAGGTCCGGAGAGAAGACCAAGATGTCGTCCAGGTACACCACCACGCAGGAGTAGAGAAAGTCACAGAAGATGTCATTGACCAACTCTTGAAAGACGGCAGGAGCGTTACAGAGACCGAAGGGCATTACAAGGTACTCCTAGTGGCCGTCCCGGGTGTTGAATGCCGTCTTCCACTCATCCCCCTGACGGATACGGACCAGGTTATACGCCACACGGAGATCCAGTTTGGTGAAGATTCTAGCCCCCCTCAGGCGGTCAAATAATTCAGGAATGAGCAGGAGGGGGTATTTATTTTTTTCACTGTAATCTGGTTAAGGCCTCTATAATCTATACATGGACGGAGTGAGCCGTCCTTCTTTTTGACGAAGAAGAAGCCTGCTCCCGCGGGGAGGTAGATTTCCGAATAAATCCCCGGGCCAGATTCTCCTCAATATATTCTGACATGGACCGGGTCTCCGCTGCGGACAAAGGGTAGATACGCCCACGGGGAGGAGTAGAGCCGGGTATCAGGTCGATTGGACAATCGTATGGTCTATGAGAGGGTAATGTCTCTGCTTCTTTTTTATTGAAGACATCCGCATAAGACCAATAGGGAACCGGTAGACCGGGTAGACTGACTAGGGTAGGAGAAGGACGAGCAGGATGAACGGGAACTAGACAAGTCCTATGGCAGTCCTGTCCCCAGCGAAGGACTTCTCCGGTCTGCCAGTCAAGCACGGGTGCATGTTTCTGGAGCCAAGGTAGGCCTAACAAGAGTGCGTGAGAGAGTCCAGGCAGAACATGAAAGGAGATGCTCTCAGAATGCAGCATTCCCACCTGCAGAGTTATGGATTCGGTGATGAGTTGGATGGAATGTGGTAAGAGGCCCCCATCCACGGCGGCGACAGATAAAGGTACGGCCAGAGGTTTGGTGGGAATGCGGTATTTCTCTAACAAAGACTGAGAAATGAGATTTCCAGCAGCTCCTGAGTCAAGTTGAGCCAGTTCGAAATAGCGGTTCTCTCCGCAGGTGATAGAGATTGACAGCATCAGAGATGGAGAGGGTTTACTTTTGTCTAGGGCGACCTCTCTGAGCGATCCTAGACACAGGCGTTTCCCGACCTCTCTGGGCAGGAACGGATCCGGTGCTCCTTACTGCCACAGTAGAAGCAGCTCCCCTCGGCACGGCGTAAGTCTTGACGGGTTTTGACCATCTTGGTCTAGTCGACCTGCACAGGCTCAGGTGAGTGTGCCTGGGGAGTAACGGAGGAAGTGACGGGTTTCTGGAAGGTGGGGGCTAGACGTGGAAACCTCCTCTCACGGGTGACCTCTTTGGCGCGCTCCTGGAATCGGATGTCAATCCGGGTGGCAAGTGTTATTAAGTCGTCGAGAGTGGTAGGAATGTCCCGACCGGCGAGTTCATCTTTAATACGGCCAGACAGACCCTCCCAGAAGACAGACACCAGAGCGTCGTTATCCCAGGCCAGCTTCGAAGCAAGGGTACGGAACCGTATGGCATATTGGCCCACGGTGAGATCTCCTTGACGGAGGCGTAGCAGAGACGATGCGGATGAGGTCTTCCGTCCGGGTTCGTCGAAGACTTTCCGGAAAGCCGTCAGAAAGGCTGGCAGGTCGGACACCAGGGATCTCCTCTCTCCCACAGAGGATTTAGCCAAGCCAGAGCCTCCCCCGTGAGGAGGGACATGATAAAGGCTACTTTGGACTGGTCGGAGATAAACTGGTGGGACAAGAGTTCAAAGTGCAGGGTGCACTGGTTTATGAAGCCCCGAGCTTGAGCGGAGTCACCTCCGAAACGAGGAGGTGCAGAAAACCGGGGTTCGGGACAGGATACCATGGTATTGGTGGGCAGCGGCGCTGCCGGGTTGCGAGTCATGACACTAGCGGTGGTTGCAGGTGGAGCAGACAGAGTGTCCAGGCGAGAGTTGACACTCCGCAGGTGACTCAGGATGGACTCCAGTTGGGACCTCTGATGGGACAGTTCATGACATAGGTCTGAGAGCGAGGGAGCTTGGGTGCCACCGGATTCCATGGCCCGAGCAAACTGTAACGGGTCTGGGAGGCGGAACCTCTGAGCAAATATACAAGGGGGCGGTCCTTGTAAGGAAGCGGGTGGCTCCCAGGGAAGACGGTAGTCTCTGGGTAGAAGGGCAGGCAGTCACGGCAAGTGACAGGGACAGTCTCTGGGTAGAAGGGCAGGTAGTCACGGCAAGTGACAGGGACAGTCTCTGGGTAGAAGGACGGGTACTCACGGCAAGTGACAGGGACAGTCTCTGGACAGGCAGGTGGTCACGGCTAGTGACGGCAGAGCCTCCAGGTAGGCTAGCAGGCAGGTAGCAGAAGAGCGCTCCTAGGTGAGCAGGCGAGAGTCTCTGGACAGGCAGGTGGTCACGGCACGTGACTGCAGAGCCTCCAGGTAGGCTAGCAGGCAGGTAGCAGATGAGCGCTCATATGTGAGCAGCCAAGAGTCTCTGGACAGGCAGGTGGTGGACTTTTTTCAATTTTACTCCCGTGGGATATATATTCTACCCACACACATTTGGAACTCTCCTGGGGTACCCTCACACATATTATTAGCTCATTTAGCGGATATTTTTACAAAAAAGTGAAATTTTCAAAAATTCTGAAAATTGGCTGAAAACGACCAAATATCAAGGAATCATCGGGCGAATCGCTCTGGAACTGAAATCGGAATGCTCACTGACACTTCCCCTCTCTGAAAGTCTGATAAACACCGGAAAAATGAGTAAGTCTAAAAAAAATTATTTACAACTTTTTTCAATTTTACCCCCGTGGGATATATATTCTACCCACACACATTTGGAACTCTCCTGGGGTACCCTCACACATATTATTCCCTCATTAAGCGGATATTTTCACAAAAAAGTGAAATTTTCAAAAATTCAGAAAATTGGCTGAAAACGACTAAATATCAAGGACTCATTGGGCGAATCGCTCTGGAACTGAAATCGGAACGCTCACTGACATTTCCCCTCTCTGAAAGTCTGATAAACTTCGGAAAAATGACTAAGTCCAAAAGAATTTTTTTTTAAACTTTTTTCAATTTTACCCCCGTGGGATATATATTCTACCCACACACATTTGGAACTCTCCTGGGGTACCCTCACACATATTATTCCCTCATTTAGCGGATATTTTCACAAAAAAGTGAAATATTAAAAAATTCAGAAAATTGGCTGAAAATGACTAAATATCAAGGACTCATTGGGCGAATTGCTCTGGAACTGAAATCGGAATGCTCACTGACATTTCCCCTCTTTGAAAGTCTGATAAACGCCGGAAAAATGAATAAGTCCAAAAAAAAATTTTTTTAAACTTTTTTCAATTTTACCCCCGTGGGATATATATTCTACCCACACACATTTGGAACTCTCCTGGGGTACCCTCACACATATTATTCCCTCATAAAGCAGATATTTTCAAAAAAAAGTGAAATTTTCAAAAATTCTGAAAATTGGCTGAAAACGACTAAATATCAAGGACTCATTGGGCGAATTGCTCTGGAACTGAAATCGGAATGCTCACTGACATTTCCCCTCTCTGAAAGTCTGATAAACTCTGGAAAAATGACTAAGTCCAAAAAAAAAATTTTTTTTAACTTTTTTCAATTTTACCCCCGTGGGATATATATTCTACCCACACACATTTGGAACTCTCCTGGGGTACCCTCACACATACTATTACCTCATTTAGCGGATATTTTCACAAAAAAGTGAAACTTTCAAAAATTGAGAAAATTGGCTGAAAACGACTAAATATCAAGAACTCATCGGGCGAAGCGCTCTGGAACTGAAATCGGAACACTCACTGACATTTTCCATCTCTGAAAGTCTGATAAATGCCGGAAAAATGACTAAGTCCAAAAAAAAATTATTTACAACTTTTTTCAATTTTACCCCCGTGGGATATATATTCTACCCACACACATTTGGAACTCTCCTGGGGTACCCTCACACATATTATTACCTCATTTAGCGGATATTTTCACAAAAAAGTGAAATTTTAAAAAATTCAGAAAATTGGCTGAAAACGACTAAATATCAAGGACTCATTGGGCGAATTGCTCTGGAACTGAAATCGGAATGCTCACTGACATTTCCCCTCTTTGAAAGTCTGATAAACGCCGGAAAAATGACTAAGTCCAAAAAAAAATTTTTTTTAACTTTTTTCAATTTTACCCCCGTGGGATATATATTCTACCCACACACATTTGGAACTCTCCTGGGGTACCCTCACACATATTATTCCCTCATTTAGTGGATATTTTCAAAAAAAAGTGAAATTTTCAAAAATTCCGAAAATTGGCTGAAAACGACTAAATATCAAGGACTCATTGGGCGAATTGCTCTGGAACTGAAATCGGAATGCTCACTGACATTTCCCCTCTCTGAAAGTCTGATAAACTCTGGAAAAATGACTAAGTCCAAAAAAAAAATTATTTACAACTTTTTTCAATTTTACCCCCGTGGGATATATATTCTACCCACACACATTTGGAACTCTCCTGGGGTACCCTCACACATATTATTACCTCATTTAGCGGATATTTTCACAAAAAAGTGAAATTTTCAAAAATTCCGAAAATTGGCTGAAAACGACTAAGCATCAAGGACTCATCGGGCAAATCGCTCTGGAACTGAAATCGGAACGCTCACTGACATTTCCCCTCTCTGAAAGTCTGATAAACGCCGGAAAAATGACTACGTCCAAAAAAATTTTTTTAAACTTTTTTCAATTTTACCCCTGTGGGATATATATTCTACCTACACACATTTGGAACTCTCCTGGGGTACCCTCACACATATTATTCCATCATTTAGCGGATATTTTCACAAAAAAGTGAAATTTTCAAAAATTCCGAAAATTGGCTGAAAACGACTAAGTATCAAGGACTCATCGGGCAAATCACTCTGGAACTGAAATCGGAATGCTCACTGACATTTTCCCTCTCTGAAAGTCTGATAAACGCCGGAAAAAATGACTACGTCCAAAAAATTTTTTTTTTTACTTTTTTCAATTTTACCCCTGTGGGATATATATTCTACCCACACACATTTGGAACTCTCTTGGGGTACCCTCACACATATTATTCCCTCATTTAGTGGATATTTTCACAAAAAAGTGAAATTTTAAAAAATTCTGAAAATTGGCTGAAAACGACTAAATATCAAGGACTCATTGGGCGAATTGCTCTGGAACTGAAATCGGAATGCTCACTGACATTTCCCCTCTCTGAAAGTCTGATAAACTCTGGAAAAATGACTAAGTCCAAAAAAAAAATTATTTACAACTTTTTTCAATTTTACTCCCGTGGGATATATATTCTACCCACACACATTTGGAACTCTCCTGGGATGCCCTCACACATATTATTACCTCATTTAGCGGATGTTTTCACAAAAAAATGAAACTTTCAAAAATTCAGAAAATTGGCTGAAAACGACTAAATATCAAGAACTCATCGGGCGAAGCGCTCTGGAACTGAAATCGGAACACTCACTGACATTTTCCATCTCTGAAAGTCTGATAAATGCCGGAAAAATGACTAAGTCCAAAAAAAAAATTATTTACAACTTTTTTCAATTTTACCCCCGTGGGATATATATTCTACCCACACACATTTGGAACTCTCCTGGGGTACCCTCACACATATTATTACCTCATTTAGCGGATATTTTCACAAAAAAGTGAAATTTTCAAAAATTCCGAAAATTGGCTGAAAACGACTAAGTATCAAGGACTCATCGGGCAAATCGCTCTGGAACTGAAATCGGAACGCTCACTGACATTTCCCCTCTCAGAAAGTCTGATAAACGCTGGAAAAATGACTACGTCCAAAAAAATTTTTTTAAACTTTTTTCAATTTTACCCCTGTGGGATATATATTCTACCCACACACATTTGGAACTCTCCTGGGGTACCCTCACACATATTATTCCCTCTTTTAGCGGATATTTTCACAAAAAAGTGAAATTTGAAAAAATTCAGAAAATTGGCTGAAAACGACTAAATATCAAGGACTCATTGGGCGAATTGCTCTGGAACTGAAATCGGAATGCTCTCTGACATTTCCCCTCTCTGAAAGTCTGATAAACGCCGGAAAAATGACTAAGTCCAAAAAAAAAATGTTTTTAAACTTTTTTCAATTTTACCCCCATGGGATATAAAGTCTACCCACACACATTTGGAACTCTCCTGGGGTACCCTCACACATATTATTACCTCATTTAGCGGATATTTTCACAAAAAAGTGAAATTTTCAAAAATTCCGAAAATTGGCTGAAAACGACTAAGTATCAAGGACTCATCGGGCAAATCGCTCTGGAACTGAAATCGGAACGCTCACTGACATTTCCCCTCTCAGAAAGTCTGATAAACGCTGGAAAAATGACTACGTCCAAAAAAATTTTTTTAAACTTTTTTCAATTTTACCCCTGTGGGATATATATTCTACCCACACACATTTGGAACTCTCCTGGGGTACCCTCACACATATTATTCCCTCTTTTAGCGGATATTTTCACAAAAAAGTGAAATTTGAAAAAATTCAGAAAATTGGCTGAAAACGACTAAATATCAAGGACTCATTGGGCGAATTGCTCTGGAACTGGAATCGGAATGCTCACTGACATTTCCCCTCTCTGAAAGTCTGATAAACGCCGGAAAAATGACTAAGTCCAAAAAAAAATTTTTTTAAACTTTTTTCAATTTTACCCCCGTGGGATATATATTCTACCCACACACATTTGGAACTCTCCTGGGGTACCCTCACACATATTATTACCTCATTTAGCGGATATTTTTACAAAAAAGTGAAATTTTCAAAAATTCTGAAAATTGGCTGAAAACGACTAAATATCAGGGACTCATCGGGCGATTCGCTCTGGAACTGAAATCGGAACACTCACTGACATTTTCCCTCTCTGAAAGTCTGATAAACGCCGGAAAAATGACTAAGTCCAAAAAAAAATTATTTACAACTTTTTTCAATTTTACCCCCGTTGGATATATATTCTACC
Organism: Phyllobates terribilis; assembly: GCF_046119375.1. NCBI lineage: Eukaryota > Metazoa > Chordata > Amphibia > Anura > Dendrobatidae > Phyllobates > Phyllobates terribilis. The sequence continues at coordinate 594,950,005 of NW_027362763.1, read as the reverse complement.
CACACACATTTGGAACTCTCCTGGGGTACCCTCACACATATTATTCCCTCATTTAGCGGATATTTTCACAAAAAAGTGAAATTTTCAAAAATTCAGAAAATTGGCTGAAAACTACAAAATATCAAGGATTCACTGGGCGAATTGCTCTGGAACTGAAATCAGAATGCTCACTGACATTTCCCCTCTCTGAAAGTCTGATAAACGCCGGAAAAATGACTAAGTCCAAAAAAATTTTTTTTAAACTTTTTTTAATTTTACCCCCGTGGGATATATATTCTACCCACACACATTTGGAACTCTCCTGTGGTACCCTCACACATATTATTCCCTCATTTAGCGGATATTTTCACAAAAAAGTGAAATTTTAAAAAATTCAGAAAATTGGCTGAAAACGACTAAATATCAAGGACTCATTGGGCGAATTGCTCTGGAACTGAAATCGGAATGCTCACTGACATTTCCCCTCTCTGAAAGTCTGATAAACTCTGGAAAAATGACTAAGTCCAAAAAAAAATTATTTACAACTTTTTTCAATTTTACCCCCGTTGGATATATATTCTACCCACACACATTTGGAACTCTCCTGGGGTACCCTCACACATATTATTCCCTCATTTAGCGGATATTTTCACAAAAAAGTGAAATTTTCAAAAATTCTGAAAATTGGCTGAAAACGACTAAATATCAAGAACTCATCGGGCGAATCGCTCTGGAACTGAAATCGGAACGCTCACTGACATTTCCGATCTCTGAAAGTCTGAGAAACGCCGGAAAAATAACTAAGTCCAAAAACATTTTTTTAAACTTTTTTCAATTTTACCCCGTGGGATATATATTCTACCCACACACATTTGGAACTCTCCTGGGGTACCCTCACACATATTATTACCTCATTTAGCGGATATTTTTACAAAAAAGTGAAATTTTCAAAAATTCTGAAAATTGGCTGAAAACGACTAAATATCAAGGACTCATCGGGCGAATCGCTCTGGAACTGAAATCGGAACGCTCACTGACATTTCCCCTCTCTGAAAGTCTGATAAACTCGGCAAAAATGACTAAGTCCAAAAAAAAATTTTTTTAAACTTTTTTCAATTTTACCCCCGTGGGATATATATTCTACCCACACACATTTGGAACTCTCCTGGGGTACCCTCACACATATTATTACCTCATTTAGCAGATATTTTTACAAAAAAGTGAAATTTTCAAAAATTCTGAAAATTGGCTGAAAACGACTAAATATCATTGACTCATCGGGCGAATCGCTCTGGAACTGAAATCGGAATGCTCACTGACATTTCCCCTCTCTGAAAGTCTGATAAACACCGGAAAAATGAGTAAGTCTAAAAAAAATTATTTACAACTTTTTTCAATTTTACCCCCGTGGGATATATATTCTACCCACACACATTTGGAACTCTCCTGGGGTACCCTCACACATATTATTCCCTCATAAAGCATATATTTTCACAAAAAAGTGAAATTTTAAAAAATTTAGAAAATTGGCTGAAAACGACTAAATATCAAGGACTCATTGGGCGAATTGCTCTGGAACTGAAATCGGAATGCTCACTGACATTTCCCCTCTCTGAAAGTCTGATAAACTCTGGAAAAATGACTAAGTCCAAAAAAAAAATTATTTACAACTTTTTTCAATTTTACCCCCGTTGGATATATATTCTACCCACACACATTTGGAACTCTCCTGGGGTACCCTCACACATATTATTCCCTCATTTAGCAGATATTTTTACAAAAAAGTGAAATTTTCAAAAATTCAGAAAATTGGCTGAAAACGACTAAATATCAAAAACTCATCCGGTGAATCGCTCTGGAACTGAAATCGGACCACTCACTGACATTTCCCCTCTCTGAAAGTCTGATAAACACCGGAAAAATGAGTAAGTCTAAAAAAAATTATTTACAACTTTTTTCAATTTTACCCCCGTGGGATATATATTCTACCCACACACATTTGGAACTCTCCTGGGGTACCCTCACACATAAAGCGTATATTTTCACAAAAAAGTGAAATTTTAAAAAATTCTGAAAATTGGCTGAAAACGACTAAATATCATTGACTCATCGGGCGAATCGCTCTGGAACTGAAATCGGAATGCTCACTGACATTTCCCTTCTCTGAAAGTCTGATAAACACCGGAAAAATGAGTAAGTCTAAAAAAAATTATTTACAACTTTTTTCAATTTTACCCCCGTGGGATATATATTCTACCCACTCACATTTGGAACTCTCCTGGGGTACCCTCACACATATTATTCCCTCATAAAGCGTATATTTTCACAAAAAAGTGAAATTTTAAAAAATTCAGAAAATTGGCTGAAAATGACTAAATATCAAGGACTCATTGGGCGAATTGCTCTGGAACTGAAATCGGAATGCTCACTGACATTTCCCCTCTCTGAAAGTCTGATAAACTCTGGAAAAATGACTAAGTCCAAAAAAAAAATTATTTACAACTTTTTTCAATTTTACCCCCGTGGGATATATATTCTACCCACACACATTTGGAACTCTCCTGGGGTACCCTCACACATATTATTATCTCATTTAGCGGATATTTTCACAAAAAAGTGAAATTTTCAAAAATTCCGAAAATTGGCTGAAAACGACTAAGTATCACGGATTCATCGGGCAAATCGCTCTGGAACTGAAATCGGAACACTCACTGACATTTCCCCTCTCTGAAAGTTTGATAAACGCCGGAAAAATGACTACGTCCAAAAAAATTTTTTTAAAACTTTTTTCAATTTTACCCCCGTGGGATATATATACTACCCACACACATTTGGAACTCTCCTGGGGTACCCTCACACATATTATTCCCTCATAAAGCGGATATTTTCACAAAAAAGTGAAATTTTAAAAAATTCAGAAAAGTGGCTGCAAACGACTAAATATCAAGGACTCATTGGGCGAATTGCTCTGGAACTGAAATCGGAATGCTCACTGACATTTCCCCTCTCTGAAAGTCTGATAAACGCCGGAAAAATGGCTAAGTCCAAAAATAATTTTTTTAAAACTTTTTTCAATTTTACCCCCGTGGGATATATATTCTACCCACACACATTTGGAACTCTCCTGGGGTACCCTCACACATATTATTCCCTCATTTAGCGGATATTTTTACAAAAAAGTTAAATTTTCAAAAATTCAGTAAATTGGCTGAAAACGACTAAATATCAAAAACTTATTGGGTGAATCGCTCTGGAACTGAAATCGGACCACTCACTGATATTTTCCCTCTCTGAAAGTCTGATAAATGCCAGAAAAATGACTAAGTCCAAAAAAAAATTATTTACAACTTTTTTCAATTTTACCCCCGTGGGATATATATTGTACCCACACACATTTGGAACTCTCCTGGGGTACCCTCACACATATTATTCCCTCATAAAGCGGATATTTTCACAAAAAAGTGAAATTTTAAAAAATTCAGAAAAATGGCTTCAAACGACTAAATATCAAGGACTCATTAGGCGAATTGCTCTGGAACTGAAATCGGAATGCTCACTGACATTTCCCCTCTCTGAAAGTCTGATAAACGCTGGAAAAATGACTAAGTCCAAAAAAAAATTTTTTTAAACTTTTTTCAATTTTACCCCCGTGGGATATATATTCTACCCACACACATTTGGAACTCTCCTGGGGTACCCTCACACATATTATTCCCTAATTTATCGGATATTTTCACAAAAAATTGAAATTTTAAAAAATTCAGAAAATTGGCTGAAAACGACTAAAAATCAAGGACTCATCGGGCAAATCGCTCTGGAACTGAAATCGGAACGCTCACTGACATTTCCCCTCTCTGAAAGTCTGATAAACTCCGTAAAAATGACTAAGTCCAAAAAAAAATTTTTTTAAACTTTTTTCAATTTTACCCTAGTGGGATATATATTCTACCCACACACATTTGGAACTCTCCTGGGGTACCCTCACACATTATTCCCTCATTTAGCGGATATTTTCACAAAAAAGTAAGATTTTAAAAAATTCAGAAAATTGGCTGAAAACGACTAAATATCAAGGACTCATTGGGCGAATTGCTCTGGAACTGAAATCGGAATGCTCACTGACATTTCCCCTCTCTGAAAGTCTGATAAACGCCGGAAAAATGACTAAGTCCAAAAAAAATTTTTTTAAACTTCTTTCAATTTTACCCCCGTGGGATATATAATCTACCAACACACATTTGGAACTCTCCTGGGGTACCCTCACACATATTATTCCCTCATTTAGCGGATATTTTTACAAAAAAGTTAAATTTTCAAAAATTCAGAAAATTGGCTGAAAACGACTAAATATCAAAAACTCATCGGGCGAATCGCTCTGGAACTGAAATCGGAATGCTCACTGACATTTCCCCTCTCTGAAAGTCTGATAAACGCCGGAAAAATGACTAAGTCCAAAAAAATTTTTTTTAAACTTTTTTTAATTTTACCCCCGTGGGATATATATTCTACCCAAACACATTTGGAACTCTCCTGGGGTACCCTCACACATATTATTCCCTCATTTAGCGGATATTTTCACAAAAAAAGTGAAATTTTAAAAAATTCAGAAAATTGGCTGAAAGCGACTAAATATCAAGGACTCATTGGGCGAATTGTTCTGGAACTGAAATCGGAATGCTCACTGACATTTCCCCTCTCTGAAAGTCTGATAAACCCCGGAAAAGTATCTAAGTTTAAAAAATTATTTTTTTAAACTTTTTTCAATTTTACCCCAGTGGGATATATATTCTACCCACACACATTTGGAACTCTCCTGGGGTACCCTCACACATATTATTCCCTCATAAAGCGGATATTTTCACAAAAAAGTAAAATTTTAAAAAATTCAGAAAATTGGCTGCAAACGACTAAATATCAAGGACTCATTGGGCGAATTCCTCTGGCACTGAAATCGGAATGCTCACTGACATTTCCCCTCTCTGAAAGTCTGATAAACTCTGGAAAAATGAGTAAGTCCAAAAAAAAATTTTTTAAAACTTTTTTCTATTTTACCCCCGTGGGATATATATTCTACCCACACACATTTGGAACTCTCCTGGGGTACCCTCACACATATTATTCCCTAATTTATTGGATATTTTCACAAAAAAGTGAAATTTTAAAAAATTCAGAAAATTGGCTGAACATGACTAAAAATCAAGGACTCATTGGGCGAATTGCTCTGGAACTGAAATCGGAATGCTCACTGACATTTCCCCTCTCTGAAAGTCTGATAAACTCTGGAAAAATGACTAAGTCCAAAAAAAATTTTTTTTAAACTTTTTTCAATTTTACCCCCGTGGGATATATATTCTACCCACACACATTTGGAAATCTCCTGGTGTACCCTCACACATATTATTACCTTATTTAGCGGATATTTTTACAAAAAAGTGAAATTTACAAAAATTCTGAAAATTGGCTGAAAACGACTAAATATCAAGGACTCATCGGGCGAATCGCTCTGGAACTGAAATCGGAATGCTCACTGACATTTCCCCTCTCTGAAAGTCTGATAAAAACCGGAAAAGTATCAAAGTCTAAAAAAAATTTTTTTTAAGCTTTTTTCAATTTTACCCCACTGGGATATATATTCTACCCACACACATTTGGAACTCTCCTGGGGTACCCTCACACATATTATTCCCTCATTTAGCGGATATTTTTACAAAAAAGTGAAATTTTCAAAAATTCAGAAAATTGGCTGAAAACGACTAAATATCAAAAACTCATCAGGTGAATCGCTCTGGAACTGAAATCGGACCACTCACTGACATTTTCCCTCTCTGAAAGTCTGATAAACACCGGAAAAATGAGTAAGTCTAAAAAAAATTATTTACAACTTTTTTCAATTTTACCCCCGTGGGATATAAATTCTACCCACACACATTTGGAACTCTCCTGGGGTACCCTCACACATATTATTCCCTCATTTAGCGGATATTTTCACAAAAAAGTGAAATTTTCAAAAATTCAGAAAATTGGCTGAAAATGACTAAATATCAAGGACTCAGCGGGCAAATCGCTCTGGAACTGAAATTGGAACGCTCACTGACATTTCCCCTCTCTGAAAGTCTGATAAATGCCGGAAAAATGACTAAGTCCAAATAAAAAATTATTTACAACTTTTTTCAATTTTACCCCCGTGGGATATATATTCTACCCACACACATTTGGAACTCTCCTGGGGTACCCTCAGACATATTATTACCTCATTTAGCGGATATTTTCACAAAAAAGTGAAATTTTCAAAAATTACGAAAATTGGCTGAAAATGACTAAGTATCAAGGACTCATCGGGCAAATCGCTCTGGAACTGAAATCGGAACGCTCACTGACATTTCCCCTCTCTGAAAGTCTGATAAACACCAGAAAAATGACTACGTCCAAAAAATTTTTTTTTAAACTTTTTTCAATTTTACCCCCATGGGATATATATTCTACCCACACACATTTGGAACTCTCCTGGGGTACCCTCACAAATATTATTCCCTCATTTAGCTGATATTTTCACAAAAAAGTGAAATTTTCAAAAATTCAGAAAATTGGCTGAAAAGAACTAAATATCAAGGATTCATAGGGCGAATTGCTCTGGAACTGAAATCGGAATGCTCACTGACATTTCCCCTCTCTGAAAGTCTGATAAACGCCGGAAAAATGACTAAGTCCAAAAAAAATTTTTTTTAAACTTTTTTCAATTTTACCCCCGTGGGTTATATATTCTACCCACACACATTTGGAGCTCTCCTGGGGTACCTTCACACATATTATTCCCTCATTTAGCGGATATTTTTACAAAAAAGCGAAATTTTCAAAAATTCTGAAAATTGGCTGAAAACGACTAAATATCAAGGACTCATTGGTCGAATTGCTCTGGAACTGAAATCAGAATGCTCACTGACATTTCCCCTCTCTGAAAGTCTGATAAACTCTGGAACAATGACTAAGTCCAAAAAAAAATTTTTTTAAACTTTTTTCAATTTTACCCCCGTGGGATATATATTCTACCCACACACATTTGGAACTCTCCTGGGGGTACCCTCACACATATTATTACCTCATTTAGCGGATATTTTTACAAAAAAGTGAAATTTTCAAAAATTCGGAAAATTGGCTGAAAACGACTAAGTATCAAGGACTCATCGGGCAAATCGCTCTAGAACTGAAATCGGAACGCTCACTGACATTTCCCCTCTCTGAAAGTCTGATAAACGCCGTAAAAATGACTACGTCCAAAAAAATTTTTTTTAAACTTTTTTTAATTTTACCCCCGTGGGATATATATTCTACCCACACACATTTGGAACTCTCCTGGGGTACCCTCACACATACTATTCCCTCAATTAGCGGATATTTTCACAAAAAAGTGAAATTTTAAAAAATTCACAAAATTGGCTGAAAACGACTAAATATCAAGGACTCATTGGGCGGATTGCTCTGGAACTGAAATCGGAATGCTCACTGACATTTTTCCCTGTCTGAAAGTCTGATAAATGCCGGAAAAATGACAGTCCAAATAAAAAATTATTTACAACTTTTTTCAATTTTACCCCCGTGGGATATATATTCTACCCACACACATTTGGAACTCTCCTGGGGTACCCTCAGACATATTATTACCTCATTTAGCGGATATTTTCACAAAAAAGTGAAATTTTCAAAAATTCCGAAAATTGGCTGAAAATGACTAAGTATCAAGGACTCATCGGGCAAATCGCTCTGGAACTGAAATCGGAACGCTCACTGACATTTCCCCTCTCTGAAAGTCTGCTAAACATCAGAAAAATGACTACGTCCAAAAAATTTTTTTTTAAACTTTTTTCAATTTTACCCCCATGGGATATATATTCTACCCACACACATTTGGAACTCTCCTGGGGTACCCTCACACATATTATTCCCTCATTTAGCTGATATTTTCACAAAAAAGTGAAATTTTCAAAATTTCAGAAAATTGGCTGAAAACGACTAAATATCATTGACTCATCGGGCGAATCGCTTTGGAACTGAAATCGGAATGCTCACTGACATTTCCCCTCTCTGAAAGTCTGATAAACACCGGAAAAATGAGTAAGTCTAAAAAAAATTATTTACAACTTTTTTCAATTTTACCCCCGTGGGATATATATTCTACCCACACACATTTGGAACTCTCCTGGGGGTACCCTCACACATATTGCTCCCTCATTTAGCGGATATTTTCACAAAAAAGTTAAATTTTCAAAAATTCTGAAAATTGGCAGAAAAAGACTAAATAATCAAGGACTCATCGGGCGAATCGGTTTGGAACTGAAATCGTAACACTCACTGACATTTTCCCTCTCTGAAAGTCTGATAAACGCCGGAAAAATGACTAAGTCCAAAAAAATATTTTTTTTTACTTTTTTCAATTCTACCACCGTGGGATATATATTCTACCCACACACATTTGGAACTCTCCTGGGGTACCCTCACACATATTATTTCCTCATTTAGCGGATATTTTTACAAAAAAGTGATATTTTCAAAAATTCAGAAAATTGGCTGAAAACGACTAAATATCAAGAACTCATCGGGCGAATCGCTCTGGAACTGAAATTGGAACACTCACTGACATTTCCCCTCTGTGAAAGTCTGATAAACACCGGAAAAATGACTAAGTCCAAAAAAAAAAATTTTTTCAAGTTTTTTCAATTTTACCCCCGCGGGATATATATTCTACCCACACACATTTGGAACTCTCCTGGGGTACCTCACACATAGTATTCCCTCATTTAGCGGATATTTTCACAAAAAAGTGAAATTTTCAAAAATTCTGAAAATTGGCTGAAAATGACGAAATATCAAGAACTCATCGGGCGAATCGCTGTGGAACTGAAATCGTAACACCCACTGACATTTTCCCTCTCTGAAAGTCTGATAAACGCCGGAAAAATGACTAAGTCCCAAAAAAATGTTTTTTCAACTTTTTTCAATTTTACCCCCGTGGAATATATATTCTACCCACACACATTTGGAACTCTCCTGGGGTACCATCACACATATTATTCCCTCATTTAGCAAATATTTTCACAAAAAAGTGAAATTTTCAAAAATTCTGAAAATTGGCTGAAAACGACTAAATATCAGAGACTCATCGGTCGAATCACTCTGGAACTGAAATCGAAACACTCTCTGACATTTTCCCTCACTGAAAGGCTGATAAACGCCGGAAAAATGACTAAGTCCATAAAAAAAAAAATTTACAACTTTTTTCAATTTTACCCCCGTGGGATATATATTCTACCCACACACATTTGGAACTCTCCTGGGGTACCCTCACACATATTATTCCCTCAATTAGCGGATATTTTCACAAAAAAGTGAAATTTTCAAAAATTCAGAAAATTGGCTGAAAACGACTAAATATCAAGGACTCATCGGGCGAATCGCTTTGGAACTGAAATCGGAACACTCACTGACATTTTCCCTCTCTCAAAGTCTGATAAACGCCGGAAAAATGACTAAGTCCAAAAAAAAATTTTTTTCAAGTTTTTTCAATTTTCCCCCGCGGGATATATATTCTACCCACACACATTTGGAACTCTCCTGGGGTACACATATTATTCCCTCATTTAGCAGATATTTTTACAAAAAAGTGAAATTTTCAAAAATTCAGAAAATTGGCTGAAAACGACTAAATATCAAGGACTAATCGGGCGAATCGCTCTGGAACTGAAATTGGAACGCTCACTGACATTTCCCCTCTCTGAAGGTCTGATAAACTCCAGACAAATGTCTAAGTCCAATAAAAAAAAATTTTCAACTTTTTTCAATTTTACCCCCGTGGGATATATCTTCTATCCACACACATTTGGAAATCTCCTGGGGTACCGTCACACATATTATTCCCTCATTTTGCGGACATTTTTACAAAAAAGTGAAATTTTCAAAAATTCAGAAAATTGGCTCAAAATGACTAAATATCAAGAACTCATCGGGCGAATCGCTCTGGAAATGAAATCGGAATGCTCACTGACATTTCCCCTCTCTGAAAGTCTGATAAACTCCGGAAAAATGACTAAGTCCAAAAAAATTTTATTTTTTACTTTTTTCAATTTTACCCCCGTGGGATATATATTCTACCCACACACATTTGGAACTCTCCTGGGGTACCCTCACACATATTATTCCCTCATTTAGCAGATATTTTCACAAAAAAGTGAAATTTTCAAAAATTCCGAAAATTGGCTGAAAACGACTAAATATCAAGGACTCATCGGTCGAATCGCTCTGGAACTGAAATCGTAACACTCACTGACATTTTCCCTCTCTGAAAGTCTGATAAACGCCGGAAAAATGACTAAGTCTAGAAAAAAAATAATATACAACTTTTTTCAATTTTGCCCCCGTGGGATATTTATTCTACCCACACACATTTGGCACTCCCCTTGGGTACCATCACACATATTATTCCCTCATTTAGCGGATATTTTCACAAAAAAGTGAAATTTTCAAAAATTCCTAAATTGTCTGAAAACGACTAAATATCAAGAACTCATCGGGCGAATCGCTCTGGAACTGAAATCAGAACACTCACTGACATTTTCCCTCTCTGAAAGTCTGATAAACGCCGGAAAAATGACTAAGTCCAAAAAAATTTTTTTTCAACTTTTTTCAATTTTACCCCCGTGGAATATATATTCTACCCACACACATTTGGAACTCTCCTGGGGTACCATCACACATATTATTCCCTCATTTAGCAGATATTTTCACAAAAAAGTGAAATTTTCAAAAATTCTGAAAATTGGCTGAAAACGACTAAATATCAGGGACTCATCGGTCGAATCGCTCTGGAACTGAAATCGTAACACTCACTGACATTTTCCCTCACTGAAAGGCTGATAAACGCCGGAAAAATGACTAAGTCCAGAAAAAAAAAATTTACAACTTTTTTCAATTTTACCCCCGTGGGATATATATTCTACCCACACACATTTGGAAATCTCCTGGGGTACCCTCACACATATTATTTCCTCATTTAGCGGATATTTTTACAAAAAAGTGATATTTTCAAAAATTCAGAAAATTGGCTGAAAACGACTAAATATCAAGAACTCATCGGGCAAATCGCTCTGGAACTGAAATCGGAACACTCACTGACATTTTCCCTCTCTGAAAGTCTGATAAACGCCGGAAAAATGACTAAGTCCAAAAAAAATTTTTTTCAACTTTTTTCAATTTTACCCCCGTGGGATATATATTCTACCCACACACATTTGGAACTCTCCTGGGGTATCATCACACATATTATTCCCTCATTTAGCAGATATTTTCACAAAAAAGTGAAATTTTCAAAAATTCTGAAAATTGGCTGAAAACGACTAAGTAATCAAGGACTCATCGGGCGAATCGATTTGGAACTGAAATCGTAACACTCACTGACATTTTCCCTCTCTGAAAGTCTGATAAACGCCGGAAAAATGACTAAGTCCAAAAAAATATTTTTTTTTACTTTTTTCAATTCTACCACCGTGGGATATATATTCTACCCACACACATTTGGTACTCTCCTGGGGTAACCTCACACATATTATTTCCTCATTTAGCGGATATTTTTACAAAAAAGTGATATTTTCAAAAATTCAGAAAATTGGCTGAAAACGCCTAAATATCAAGAACTCATCGGGCAAATCGCTCTGGAACTGAAATCGGAACACTCACTGACATTTTCCCTCTCTGAAAGTCTGATCAACGCCGGAAAAATGACTAAGTCCAAAAAAAAATTTTTTTCAAGTTTTTTCAATTTTCCCCCGCGGGATATATATTCTACCCACACACATTTGGAACTCTCCTGGGGTACACATATTATTCCCTCATTTAGCAGATATTTTTACAAAAAAGTGAAATTTTCAAAAATTCAGAAAATTGGCTGAAAACGACTAAATATCAAGAACTAATCGGGCGATTCGCTCTGGAACTGAAATTGGAACGCTCACTGACATTTCCCCTCTCTGAAGGTCTGATAAACTCCAGACAAATGTCTAAGTCCAATAAAAAAAAATTTTCAACTTTTTTCAATTTTACCCCCGTGGGACATATCTTCTATCCACACACATTTGGAAATCTCCTGGGGTACCGTCACACATATTATTCCCTCATTTAGCGGATATTTTTACAAAAAAGTGAAATTTTCAAAAATTCAGAAAATTGGCTCAAAATGACTAAATATCAAGAACTCATCGGGCGAATCGCTCTGGAAATGAAATCGGAATGCTCACTGACATTTCCCCTCTCTGAAAGTCTGATAAACTCCGGAAAAATGACTAAGTCCAAAAAAATTTTTTTTTTTACTTTTTTCAATTTTATCCCCGTGGGATATATATTCTACCCACACACATTTGGAACTCTCCTGGGTACCCTCACACATATGATTCCCTCATTTAGCAGATATTTTCACAAAAAAGTGAAATTTTCAAAAATTCCGAAAATTGGCTGAAAACGACTAAATATCAAGGACTCATCGGTCGAATCGCTCTGGAACTGAAATCGTAACACTCACTGACATTTTCCCTCTCTGAAAGTCTGATAAACGCCGGAAAAATGACTAAGTCTATAAAAAAAATAATATACAACTTTTTTCAATTTTACCCCCTTGGGATATTTATTCTACCCACACACATTTGGCACTCCCCTTGGGTACCATCACACATATTATTCCCTCATTTAGCGGATATTTTTACAAAAAAGTGAAATTTTCAAAAATTCAGAAAATTGGCTGAAAACGACTAATTATCAAGAACTCATCGGGCAAATCACTCTGGAACTGAAATCGGAACGCTCACTGACATTTCCCCTCTCTGAAAGTCTTATAAACGCCAGAAAAATGACTAAGTTAAAAAAAAAAAATTTTTTTAACTTTTTTCAATTTTTCCCCTGTGGGATATATATTCTTCCCACACACATTTGGAACTCTCCTGGGGTCCCCACACACATATTATTCCCTCATTTAGCGGATATTTTCACAAAAAAGTGAAATTTTCAAAAATTCAGAAAATTGGCTGAAAACGACTAATTATCAAGAACTCATCGTGCGAATCGCTCTGGAACTGAAATCGGAATGCTCACTGACATTTTCCCTCTCTGAAAGTCTGATAAACTCCGGAAAAATTACTAAGTCAAAAAAAAATATTTTTTCAATTTTTTTCAATATTACCCCCGTGGGATATATATTCTACCCACACACATTTGGAACTCTCCTGGGGTACCCTCACACATATTATTCCCTCATTTAGCGGATATTTTCACAAAAAAGTAAAATTTTCAAAAATTCAGAAAATTGGCTGAAAACGACAAAATATCAAGGACTCATCGGGCAAATCACTCTGGAACTGAAATTGGAACGCTCACCGACATTTCCGATCTCTGAAAGTCTGATAAACTCGAGAAAAATGTCTAAGTCCAAAAAAAAATTTTTTCCAACTTTTTTCAATTTTACCCCCGTGGGATATATATTCTACCCACACACATTTGGAACTCTCCTGGGGTACCCTCACACAAATTATTCCCTCATTTGGCGGATATTTTTACAAAAAAGTGAAATTTTCAAAAATTCAGAAAATTGGCTGAAAACGACTAAATATCAAGAACTCATCAGGCGAATCGCTCTGGAACTGAAATCGGAACACTCACTGAAATTTTCCCTCTCTGAAATTCTGATCAATGGCGGAAAAATGACGAAGTCCAAATAAAATACATTTTTAAACTTTTTTCAATTTTACCCCCGTGGGATATATATTCTACCCACACACATTTGGAACTCTCCTGGGGTACCCACACACATATTATTCCCTCATTTAGCGGATATTTTCACAAAAAAGTGAAATTTTCAAAAATTCAGAAAATTGGCTGAAAACGACTAAATATCAAGAACTCATCGGGCAAATCGCTCTGGAACTGAAATTGGAACGCTCACTGACATTTCTCCTCTTTGAAAGTCTGATAAACTCCAGAAAAATGTCGAAGTCCAAAAAAAATTTTTTTAAAACTTTTTCAATTTTACCCCCGTGGGATATATATTCTACCCACACACATTTGGAACTCTCCTGGGGTACCCTCACACATATTATTCCCTCATTTAGCGGATATTTTTACAAAAAAGTGAAATTTTTGAAAATTCAGAAAATTGGCTGAAAACGACTAATTATCAAGAACTCATCGTGCGAATCGCTCTGGAACTGAAATCGGAATGCTCACTGACATTTTCCCTCTCTGAAAGTCTGATAAACTCCGGAAAAATTACTAAGTCAAAAAAAAATATTTTTTCAATTTTTTTCAATTTTACCCCCGTGGGATATATATTCTACCCACACACATTTGGAAATCTCCTGGGGTAAGCTCACACATATTATTCCCTGATATAGCGGATATTTTCACAAAAAAGTGAAATTTTCAAAATTTCTGAAAATTGGCTGAAAACGACTAAATATCAAGGACTCATCGGTCGAATCGCTCTGGAACTGAAATCGTAACACTCACTGACATTTTCCCACTCTGAAAGACTGATCAACGCCGGAAAAATCATTAAGTCCAAGAAAAAATTATTTACAACTTTTTTCAATTTTACCCCCGTGGGATATATATTCTACCCACACACATTTGGAACTCTCCTGGGGTACCCTCACACATATTATTCCCTCATTTAGCGGATATTTTCACAAAAAAGTGAAATTTTCAAAAATTCCGAAAATTGGCTGAAAACGACTAAATATCAAGGACTCACGAATCGCTCTGGAACTGAAATCGGAACACTCACTGAAATTTTCCCTCTCTGAAAGTCTGATAAATGGCGGAAAAATGACGAAGTCAAAATAAAATACATTTTTAAACTTTTTTCAATTTTACCCCCGTGGGATATATATTCTACCCACACACATTTGGAACTCTCCTGGGGTACCCTCACACATATTATTCCCTCATTTAGCGGATATTTTCACAAAAAAGTAAAATTTTCAAAAATTCAGAAAATTGGCTGAAAACTACTAAATATCAAGGACTCATCGGGCAAATCGCTCTGGAACTGAAATTGGAATGCTCACTGACATTTCTCCTCTTTGAAAGTCTGATAAACTCCAGAAAAATGTCGAAGTCCAAAAAAAATTTTTTTAAAACTTTTTCAATTTTACCCCCGTGGGATATATATTCTACCCACACACATTTGGAACTATCCTGGGGTTACCCTCACACATATTATTCCCTCATTTAGCGGATATTTTCACAAAAAAGTGAAATTTTCAAAGATTCAGAAAATTGGCTGAAAATGACTAAATAATCAAGAACTCATCGGGCGAATCGCTCTGGAACTGAAATCGGAACGCTTACTGACATTTCCCCTCTCTGAAAGTCTGATAAACTCCGGAAAAATAACTAAGTCCAAAAAAAAATATTTTTCAACTTTTTTCAATTTTACCCCCGTGGGATATATATTCTACCCACGCACATTTGGAACTCTCCTGGTGTACCCTCACAGATATTATTCCCTCATTTAGCGGATATTTTTACAAAAAAGTGAAATTTTCGAAAATTGGCTGAAAACGACTAAATATCAAGAACTCATCGGGCGAATCGCTCTGGAGCTGAAATCGGAACACACACTGACATTTTCCCTCTCTGAAAGGCTGATCAACGCCGGAAAAATGACTAAGTCCAAAAAAAAATTATTTACAACTTTTTTCAATTTTACCTCCCTGGGATATATATTTTACCCACACACATTTGGAACTCTCCTGGGGTACTCTCACACATATTATTTCCTCATTTAGCGGATATTTTTACAAAAAAGTGAAATTTTCAAAAATTCAGAAAATTGGCTGAAAACGACTAAATATCAAGGACTCATCGGGCGAATCGCTTTGGAACTGAAATCGTAACACTCACTGACATTTTCCCTCTCTGAAAGTCTGATAAACGCCGGAAAAATGACTAAGACCAAAAAAAATTTTTTTAAAACTTTTTTCAATTCTACCACCGTGGGATATATATTCTACCCACACACATTTGGAACTCTCCTGGGGTACCCTCACACATATTATTCCCTCATTTAGTGGATATTTTCACAAAAAAGTGAAATTTTCAAAAATTCTGAAAATTGTCTTAAAACGACTAAATATCAAGAACTCATCTTCCGAATCGCTATGGAACTGAAATCGTAACACTCACTGACATTTTCCCTCTCTGAAAGTCTGATAAACGCCGGAAAAATGACTTAAGTACAAAAAAAATAAATTTTTAAACTTTTTTCAATTATACCACCGTGGGATATATATTCTACCCACACACATTTGGATCTCTCCTGGGGTACCCTCACACATATTATTCCCTCATTTAGCGGATATTTTCACAAAAAAGTAAAATTTTCAAAAATTCAGAAAATTGACTGAAAACGACTAAATCTCAAGGACTCATCGGGCAAATCGCTCTGGAACTGAAATTGGAACGCTCACTGACATTTCCCCTCTCTGAAAGTCTGATTAACTCCAGTAAAATGTCTAAGTCCAAAAAAATTTTTTTTAAAACTTTTTCAATTTTACCCCCGTGGGATATATATTCTACCCACACACATTTGGAACTCTCCTGGGGGTACCCTCACACATATTATTCCCTCATTTAGCGGATATTTTCACAAAAAAGTGAAATTTTCAAAGATTCAGAAAATTGGCTGAAAACGACTAAATAATCAAGAACTCATTGGGCGAATCGCTCTGGAACTGAAATCGGAACGCTCACTGACATTTTCCCTCTCTGAAAGTCTGATAAACTCCGGAAAAATAACTAAGTCAAAAAAAAAAAAATTTTTCAACTTTTTTCAATTTTACCCCCGTGGGATATATATTCTACCCACACACATTTGGAACTCTCCTGGGGTACTCTCACACATATTATTCCCTCATTTAGCGGATATTTTTACAAAAAAGTGAAATTTTCAAAAATTCAGAAAATTGGCTGAAAACGACTAAATATCAAGGACTCATCAGGCAAATCGCTCTGGAACTGAAATTGGAACGCTCACTGACATTTCCCCTCTCTGAAAGTCTGATAAACTCCAGAAAAATGTCTAAGTCCAAAAAAAAATGTTTTTAAACTTTTTTCAATTTTACCCCCGTGGGATATATATTCTACCCACACACATTTGGAACTCTCCTGGGGTACCCTCACACATATTATTCCCTCATTTAGCGGATATTTTTACAAAAAAGTGAAATTTTCGAAAATTGGCTGAAAACGACTAAATATCAAGAACTCATCCGGCGAATCGCTCTGGAACTGAAATCGGAACACACACTGACATTTTCCCTCTCTGAAAGTCTGATCAACGCCGGAAAAATGACTAAGTCCAAAAAAAAATTATTTACAACTTTTTTCAATTTTACCTCCCTGGGATATATATTTTACCCACACACATTTGGAACTCTCCTGGGGTACCCTCACACATATTATTCCCTCATTTAGCGGATATTTTCACAAAAAAGTAAAATTTTCAAAAATTCAGAAAATTGGCTGAAAACGACTAAATGTCAAGAACTCATCGGGCGAATCGCTCTGGAACTGAAATCGGAACGCTCACTGACATTTCCCCTTTCTGAAAGTCTGATAAACTCCAGAAAAATGTCTAAGTCCAAAAAAAAATATTTTTCAACTTTTTTCAATTTTACCCCCGTGGGATATATATTCTACCCACACACATTTGGAACTCTCCTGGGGTACTCTCACACATATTATTCCCTCATTTAGCGGATATTTTTACAAAAAAGTGAAATTTTCAAAAATTCAGAAAATTGGCTGAAAACGACTAAATATCAATGACTCATCGGGCGAATCGCTTTGGAACTGAAATCGTAACACTCACTGACATTTCCCCTCTCTGAAAGTATTATAAACTCCGGAAAAATAACTAAGTCCAAAAAAAAATATTTTTCAACTTTTTTCAATTTTACCCCCGTGGGATATATATTCTACCCACACACATTTGGAGCTCTCCTGGGGTACCCTCACACATATTATTCCCTCATTTAGCGGATATTTTTACAAAAAAGTGACATTTTCGAAAATTGGCTGAAAACGACTAAATATCAAGAACTCATCGGGCGAATCGCTCTGGAACTGAAATCGGAACACTCACTGAAATTTTCACTCTCTGAAAGTCTGATAAATGGCGGAAAAATGACGAAGTTCAAATAAAATACATTTTTAAACTTTTTTCAATTTTACCCCCGTGGGATATATATTCTACCCACACACATTTGGAACTCTCCTGGGGTACTCTCACACATATTATTCCGTCATTTAGCGGATATTTTTACAAAAAAGTGAAATTTTCAAAAATTTTGAAAATTGGCTGAAAACGTCTAAATATCAAGGACTCATCGGGCGAATCGCTTTGGAACTGAAATCGTAACACTCACTGAAATTTTCCCTCTCTGAAAGTCTGATAAACGCCTGAAAAATGACTAAGACCAAAAAAAATTTTTTTAAAACTTTTTTCAATTCTACCACCGTGGGATATATATTCTACCCACACACATTTGGAACTCTCCTGGGGTACCCTCACACATATTATTCCCTCATTTAGTGGATATTTTCACAAAAAAGTGAAATTTTCAAAAATTCTGAAAATTGTCTGAAAACGACTAAATATCAAGAACTCATCTTCCGAATCGCTATGGAACTGAAATCGTAACACTCACTGACATTTTCCCTCTCTGAAAGTCTGATAAACGCCGGAAAAATGACTTAAGTACAAAAAAAATAAATTTTTAAACTTTTTTCAATTATACCACCGTGGGATATATATTCTACCCACACACATTTGGAACTCTCCTGGGGTACCCTCACACATATTATTCCCTCATTTAGCGGATATTTTCACAAAAAAGTAAAACTTTCAAAAAATCAGAAAATTGACTGAAAACGACTAAATCTCAAGGACTCATCGGGCAAATCGCTCTGGAACTGAAATTGGAACGCTCACTGACATTTCCCCTCTCTGAAAGTCTGATAAACTCCAGTAAAATGTCTAAGTCGAAAAAAAAATGTTTTTAAACTTTTTTCAATTTTACCCCCGTGGGATATATATTCTACCCACACACATTTGGACCTCTCCTGGGGTACCCTCACACACATTATTCACTCATTTAGCGGATATTTTTACAAAAAAGTGAAATTTTCAAAAATTCAGAAAATTGGCTGGAAACGACTAAATATCAAGAACTCATCGGGCGAATCGCTCTGGAACTGAAATCGGAACGCTCACTGACATTTCCCCTCTCTGAAAGTCTGATAAACTCCAGTAAAATGTCTAAGTCCAAAAAAATTTTTTTTAAAACTTTTTCAATTTTACCCCCGTGGGATATATATTCTACCCACACACATTTGGAACTCTCCTGGGGGTACCCTCACACATATTATTCCCTCATTTAGCGATTATTTTCACAAAAAAGTGAAATTTTCAAAAATTCTGAAAATTGGCTGAAAACGACTAAATAATCAAAAACTCATCGGGCGAAACGCTCTGGAACTGAAATCGGAACGCTCACTGACATTTCAGCTCTCTGAAAGTCTGATAAACTCCCGAAAAATAACTAAGTCCAAAAAAAAATATTTTTCAACTTTTTTCAATTTTACCCCCGTGGGATATATATTCTACCCACACACATTTGGAACTCTCCTGGGGTACGCTCACACATATTATTCCCTCATTTAGCGGATATTTTCACAAAAAAGTGAAATTTTCAAAAATTCAGAAAATTGGCTGAAAAAGACTAAATAACCAAGACCTCATCCGGCGAACCGCTCTGGAACTGAAATCGGAACGCTCACTGACATTTCCCCTCTCTGAAAGTCTGATAAACTCCACAAAAATGTCTAAGTCGAAAAAAATAAATTTTTAAACTTTTTTCAATTATACCACCGTGGGATATATATTCTACCCACACACATTTGGAAATCTCCTGGGGTACCCTCACACATATTATTCCCTCATTTAGCGGATATTTTCACAAAAAAGTAAAATTTTCAAAAATTCAGAAAATTGACTGAAAACGACTAAATCTCAAGGACTCATCGGGCAAATCGCTCTGGAACTGAAATTGGAACGCTCACTGACATTTCCCCTCTCTGAAAGTCTGATAAACTCCAGTAAAATGTCTAAGTCCAAAAAATTTTTTTTTAAAACTTTTTCAATTTTACCCCCGTGGGATATATATTCTACCCACACACATTTGGAACTCTTCTGGGGTACCCTCACACATATTATTCCCTCATTTAGCGGATATTTTTACAAAAAAGTGAAATTTTTGAAAATTGGCTGAAAACGACTAAATATCAAGAACTCATCGGGCGAATCGCTCTGGAACTGAAATCGGAACACTCACTGAAATTTCCCCCCTCTGAAAGTCTGATAAATGGCGGAAAAATGACGATGTCCAAATAAAATAAATTTTTAAACTTTTTTCAATTTTACCCCCGTGGGATATATATTCTCCCACACACATTTGGAACGCTACTGGGGGTACCCTCACACATATTATTCCCTCATTTAGCGGATATTTTCACAAAAAAGTGAAATTTTCAAAAATTCAGAAAATTGGCTGAAAACGACTAAATATCAAGAACTCATCGTTCGAATCGCTCTGGAACTGAAATCGGAACACTCACTGAAATTTTCCCTCTCTGAAAGTCTGATAAATGGCGGAAAAATGACGAAGTCCAAATAAAATACATTTTTAAACTTTTTTCAATTTTACCCCCGTGGGATATATATTCTACCCACACACATTTGGAACTCTCCTGGGGTACCCTCACACATATTATTCCCTCATTTAGCGGATATTTTCACAAAAAAGTGAAATTTTCAAAAATTCAGAAAATTGGCTGAAAACGACTAAATATCAAGGACTCATCGGGCGAATCGCTTTGGAACTGAAATCGTAACACTCACTGACATTTTCCCTCTCTGAAAGTCTGATCAACGCCGGAAAAATGACTAAGTCCAAAAAAAAATTATTTACAACTTTTTTCAATTTTACCTCCCTGGGATATATATTTTACCCACACACATTTGGAACTCTCCTGGGGTACCCTCACACATATTATTCGCTCATTTAGCGGACATTTTCACAAAAAAGTAAAATTTTAAAAAATTCAGAAAATTGGCTGAAAACGACTAAAAATGTCTAAGTCCAAAAAAAATTTTTTTAAAACTTTTTCAATTTTACCCCCGTGAGATATATATTCTACCCACACACATTTGGAACTCTCCTGGGGTTACCCTCACACATATTATTCCCTCATTTAGCGGATATTTTCACAAAAAAGTGAAATTTTCAAAGATTCAGAAAATTGGCTGAAAACAACTAAATAATCAAGAACTCATCGGGCGAATCGCTCTGGAACTGAAATCGGAACGCTTACTGACATTTCCCCTCTCTGAAAGTCTGATAAACTCCGGAAAAATAACTAAGTCCAAAAAAAAATATTTTTCAACTTTTTTCAATTTTACCCCCGTGGGATATATATTCTACCCACACACATTTGGAACTCTCCTGGGGTACCCTCACACATATTATTCCCTCATTTAGTGGATATTTTCACAAAAAAGTGAAATTTTCAAAAATTCTGAAAATTGTCTGAAAACGACTAAATATCAAGAACTCATCTTCCGAATCGCTATGGAACTGAAATCGTAACACTCACTGACATTTTCCCTCTCTGAAAGTCTGATAAACGCCGGAAAAATGACTTAAGTACAAAAAAAATAAATTTTTAAACTTTTTTCAATTATACCACCGTGGGATATATATTCTACCCACACACATTTGGAACTCTCCTGGGGTACCCTCACACATATTATTCCCTCATTTAGCGGATATTTTCACAAAAAAGTAAAATTTTCAAAAATTCAGAAAATTGACTGAAAACGACTAAATCTCAAGGACTCATCGGGCAAATCGCTCTGGAACTGAAATTGGAACGCTTACTGACATTTCCCCTCTCTGAAAGTCTGATAAACTCCAGTAAAATGTCTAAGTCCAAAAAATTTTTTTTTAAAACTTTTTCAATTTTACCCCCGTGGGATATAAATTCTACCCACACACATTTGGAACTCTCCTGGGGGTACCCTCACACAAATTAATCCCTCATTTAGTGGATATTTTCACAAAAAAGTGAAATTTTCAAAAATTGGCTGAAAACGACTAAATATCAAGAACTCATCGGGCGAATCGCTCTGGAACTGAAATCGGAACGCTCACCGACATTTCCCCTCTCTGAAAGTCTGATAAACTCCAGAAAAATGTCTAAGTCCAAAAAAAAATTATTTACAACTTTTTTCGATTTTACCCCCCTGGGATATATATTTTACCCACACACATTTGGAACTCTCCTGGGGTACCCTCACACAAATTATTCCCTCATTTAGCGGATATTTTTACAAAAAAGTGAAATTTTCAAAAATTCAGAAAATTGGCTGAAAACGACTAAATATCAAGGACTCAACGGGCGAATCGCTTTGGAACTGAAGTCGTAACACTCACTGACATTTTCCCTCTCTGAAAGTCTGATAATCGCCGGAAAAATGACTAAGTCCAAAAAAAAATTATTTCCAACTTTTTTTAATTTTACCCCCCTGGGATATATATTCTACCCACACACATTTGGAACTCTCCTGGGGTACCCTCACACATATTATTCCCTCATTTAGCGGATATTTTCACAAAAAAGTAAAATTTTCAAAAATTCAGAAAATTGGCTTAAAACGACTAAATAATTAAGAACTCACCGGGCGAATCGCTCTGGAACTGAAATCGGAACACTTACTGACATTTCCCCTCTCTGAAAGTCTGATAAACTCCGGAAAAATAACTAAGGCAAAAAAAAATATTTTTAAACTTTTTTCAATTTTACCCCCGTGGGATATATATTCTACCACACACATTTGGAATCCTCCTGGGGTACCCTCACACATATTATTCCCTCATTTAGCGGATATTTTTACAATAAAGTGAAATTTTCGAAAATTGTCTGAAAACGACTAAATATCAAGAAATCATCGGGCGAATCGCTCTGGAACTGAAATCGGAACACTCACTGAAATTTTCCCCCTCTGAAAGTCTGATAAATGGCGGAAAAATGAAGATGTCCAAATAAAATACATTTTTAAACTTTTTTCAATTTTACCCCCGTGGGATATATATTCTCCCACACACATTTGGAACTCTCCTGAGGGTACCCTCAACACATATTATTCCCTCATTTAGCGGATATTTTCACAAAAAAGTGAAATTTTCAAAAATTCAGAAAATTGGCTGAAAAAGACTAAATAACCGAGAACTCATCGGGCGAATCGCTCTGGAACTGAAATCGGAACACACACTGATATTTTCCCTCTCTGAAAGTCTGATCAACGCCGGAAAAATGACTAAGTCCAAAAAAAAATTATTTACAACTTTTTTCAATTTTACCTCCCTGGGATATATATTCTCCCACACACATTTGGAACTCTCCTGGGGGTACCCTCACACATATTATTCCCTCATTTAGCGGATATTTTCACAAAAAAGTACAATTTTCAAAAATTCAGAAAATTGGCTGAAAACGACTAAATATCAAAGACTCATCGGGCGAATCGCTTTGGAATTGAAATCGTAACACTCACTGACATTTCCCCTCTCTGAAAGTCTGAGAAACTCCAGAAAAATGTCTAAGTCCAAAAAAAATTTTTTTAAAACTTTTTCAATTTTACCCCTGTGGGATATATATTCTACCCACACACATTTGGAACTCTCCTGGGGTACCCTCACACATATTATTCCCTCATTTAGCGGATATTTTTACAAAAAAGTGAAATTTTCAAAAATTCAGAAAATTGGCTGAAAACGACTAAATATCAAGAACTCATCGGGCGAATCGCTCTGGAACTGAAATCAGAACACTCACTGAAATTTTCCCTCTCTGAAAGTCTGATAAATGGCGGAAAAATGACGAAGTCCAAATAAAATACATTTTTAAACTTTTTTCAATTTTACCCCCGTGGGATATATATTCTACCCACACACATTTGGAACTCTCCTGGGGTACCCTCACACATATTATTCCCTCATTTAGTGGATATTTTCACAAAAAAGTGAAATTTTCAAAAATTCAGAAAATTGGCTGAAAACGACTAAATATCAAGGACTCATCGGGCGAATCGCTTTGGAACTGAAATCGTAACACTCACTGACATTTTCCCTCTCTGAAAGTATGATAAACGCCGGAAAAATGACTAGGTCAAAAAAAAATTATTTACAACTTTTTTCAATTTTACCCCCGTGGGATATATATTCTACCCACACACATTTGGAACTCTCCTGGGGTACCCTCACACATATTATTCCCTCATTTAGCGGATATTTTCACAAAAAAGTGAAATTTTCAAAAATTCAGAAAATTGGCTGAAAACGACTAAATATCAAGGACTCATCGGGCAAATCGCTCTGGAACTGAAATTGGAGCGCTCACCGACATTTCCCCTCTCTGAAATTCTGATAAACTCCAGAAAAATGTCTAAGTCCAAAAAAAAATTATTTACAACTTTTTTCAATTTTACCTCCCTGGGATATATATTCTCCCACACACATTTGGAACTCTCCTGGGGGTACCCTCACACATATTATTCCCTCATTTAGCGGATATTTTCACAAAAAAGTACAATTTTCAAAAATTCAGAAAATTGGCTGAAAACGACTAAATATCAAAGACTCATCGGGCGAATCGCTTTGGAACTGAAATCGTAACACTCACTGACATTTCCCCTCTCTGAAAGTCTGAGAAACTCCAGAAAAATGTCTAAGTCCAAAAAAAATTTTTTTAAAACTTTTTCAATTTTACCCCTGTGGGATATATATTCTACCCACACACATTTGGAACTCTCCTGGGGTACCCTCACACATATTATTCCCTCATTTAGCGGATATTTTTACAAAAAAGTGAAATTTTCAAAAATTCAGAAAATTGGCTGAAAACGACTAAATATCAAGAACTCATCGGGCGAATCGCTCTGGAACTGAAATCAGAACACTCACTGAAATTTTCCCTCTCTGAAAGTCTGATAAACGCCGGAAAAATGACTAGGTCCAAAAAAAAATTATTTACAACTTTTTTCAATTTTACCCTCGTGGGATATATATTCTACCCACACACATTTGGAACTCTCCTGGGGTACCCTCACACATATTATTCCCTCATTTAGCGGATATTTTCACAAAAAAGTGAAATTTTCAAAAATTCAGAAAATTGGCTGAAAACGACTAAATATCAAGGACTCATCGGGCAAATCGCTCTGGAACTGAAATTGGAGCGCTCACCGACATTTCCCCTCTCTGAAATTCTGATAAACTCCAGAAAAATGTCTAAGTCCAAAAAAAAATTTTTTTCAACTTTTTTCAATTTTACACCCGTGGGATATATACTCTACCCACACACATTTGGAACTCTCCTGGGGTACCCTCACACATATTATTCCCTCATTTAGCGGATATTTTTACAAAAAAGTGAAATTTTCAAAAATTCAGAAAATTGGCTGAAAACTACTAAATATCAAGAACTCATTGGGCGAATCGCTCTGGAACTGAAATCGCAACACTCACTGAAATTTTCCCTCTCTGAAAGTCTGATAAATGGCGGAAAAATGACGAAGTCCAAATAAAATACATTTTTAAACTTTTTTCAATTTTACCCCAGTGGGATATATATTCTACCCACACACATTTGGAACTCTCCTGGGGTACCCTCACATATATTATTCCCTCATTTAGCGGATATTTTCACAAAAAAGTGAAATTTTCAAAAATTCAGAAAATTGGCTGAAAACGACTAAATATCAAGGACTCATCGGGCGAATCGCTCTGGAACTGAAATTGGAGCGCTCACCGACATTTCCCCTCTCTGAAAGTCTGATAAACTCCAGAAAAATGTCTAAGTCCAAAAAAAAATTTTTTTCAACTTTTTTCAATTTTACACCCGTGGGATATATACTCTACCCACACACATTTGGAACTCTCCTGGGGTACCCTCACACATATTATTCCCTCATTTAGCGGATATTTTTACAAAAAAGTGAAATTTTCAAAAATTCAGAAAATTGGCTGAAAACTACTAAATATCAAGAACTCATCGGGCGAATCGCTCTGGAACTGAAATCGCAACACTCACTGAAATTTTCCCTCTCTGAAAGTCTGATAAATGGCGGAAAAATGACGAAGTCCAAATAAAATACATTTTTAAACTTTTTTCAATTTTACCCCAGTGGGATATATATTCTACCCACACACATTTGGAACTCTCCTGGGGTACCCTCACACATATTAATCCCTCATTTAGCGGATATTTTCACAAAAAAGTGAAATTTTCAAAAATTCAGAAAATTGGCTGAAAACGACTAAATATCAAGGACTCATCGGGCGAATCGCTTTGGAACTGAAATCGTAACACTCACTGACATTTTCCCTCTCTGAAAGTCTGATAAACGCCGGAAAAATGACTAAGTCCAAAAAAAAATTATTTACAACTTTTTTCAATTTTACCCCCGTGGGATATATATTCTACCCACACACATTTGGAACTCTCCTGGGGGTACCCTCACACATATTATTCCCTCATTTAGCGGATATTTTCACAAAAAAGTGAAATTTTCAAAGATTCAGAAAATTGGCTGAAAACGACTAAATATCAAGGACTCATCGGGCGAATCGCTTTGGAACTGAAATCGTAACACTCACTGACATTTTCCCTCTCTGAAAGTCTGATAAACTCCGGAAAAATGACTAAGTCCAAAAAAAAATTATTTACAACTTTTTTCAATTTTACCCCCGTGGGATATATATTCTACCCACACACATTTGGAACTCTCCTGGGGGTACCCTCACACATATTATTCCCTCATTTAGCGGATATTTTCACAAAAAAGTGAAATTTTCAAAAATTCTGAAAATTTTCTGAAAACGACTAAATAATCAAGAACTCATCGGGCGAATCGCTCTGGAACTGAAATCGGAACACACACTGACATTTTCCCTCTCTGAAAGTCTGATCAACGCCGGAAAAATGATTTAGTCAAAAAAAAAATTATTTACAACTTTTTTCAATTTTACCTCCCTGGTATATATATTTTACCCACACACATTTGGAACTCTCCTGGGGTACCCTCACACATATTATTCCCTCATTTAGCGGATATTTTCACAAAAAAGTAAAATTTTCAAAAATTCAGAAAATTGGCTGAAAACGACTAAATATCAAGGACTCATCGGGCAAATCGCTCTGGAACTGAAATTGGAGCGCTCACCGACATTTCCCCTCTCTGAAAGTCTGATAAACTCCAGAAAAATGTCTAAGTCCAAAAAAAAATTTTTTTCAACTTTTTTCAATTTTACCCCCATGGGATATATATTCTACCCACACACATTTGGAACTCTCCTGGGGTACCCTCACACATATTATTCCCTCATTTAGCGGATATTTTTACAAAAAAGTGAAATTTTCAAAAATTCAGAAAATTGGCTGAAAACTACTAAATATCAAGAACTCATCGGGCGAATCGCTCTGGAACTGAAATCGGAACACTCACTGAAATTTTCCCTCTCTGAAAGTCTGATAAATGGCGGAAAAATGACGAAGTCCAAATAAAATACATTTTTAAACTTTTTTCAAATTTACCCCCGTGGGATATATATTCTACCCACAAACATTTGGAACTCTCCTGGGTTACCCTCACACATATTATTCCCTCATTTAGCGGATATTTTCACAAAAAAGTGAAATTTTCAAAAATTCAGAAAATTGGCTGAAAACGACTAAATATCAAGGACTCATCGGGCAAATCGCTCTGGAACTGAAATTGGAACGCTCACTGACATTTCCCCTCTCTGAAAGTCTGATAAACTCCAGAAAAATGTCTAAGTCCAAAAAAAAATTTTTTCAACTTTTTTCAATTTTACACCCATGGGATATATATTCTACCCACACACATTTGGAACTCTCCTGGGGTACCCTCACACATATTATTCCCTCATTTAGCGGATATTTTTACAAAAAAGTGAAATTTTCAAAAATTCAGAAAATTGGCTGAAAACTACTAAATATCAAGAACTCATCGGGCGAATCGCTATGGAACTGAAATCGGAACACTCACTGAAATTTTCCCTCTCTGAAAGTCTGATAAATGGCGGAAAAATGAAGAAGTCCAAATAAAATACATTTTTAAACTTTTTTCAATTTTACCCCCGTGGGATATATATTCTACCCACAAACATTTGGAACTCTCCTGGGGTACCCTCACACATATTATTCCCTCATTTAGCGGATATTTTCACAAAAAAGTGAAATTTTCAAAAATTCAGAAAATTGGCTGAAAACAACTAAATATCAAGGACTCATCGGGCGAATCGCTTTGGAACTGAAATCGTAGCACTCACTGACATTTTCCCTCTCTGAAAGTCTGAAAAACGCCGGAAAAATGACTAAGTCCAAAAACAAATTATTTACAACTTTTTTCAATTTTACCCCCCTGGGATATATATTCTACCCACACACATTTGGAACTCTCCTGGGGTACCCTCACACATATTATTCCCTCATTTAGCGGATATTTTCACAAAAAAGTAAAATTTTCAAAAATTCAGAAAATTGGCTGAAAATGACTAAATATCAAGGACTCATCGGGCAAATCACTCTGGAACTGAAATTGGAACGCTCACTGACATTTCCCCTCTCTGAAAGTCTGATAAACTCCAGAAAAATGTCTAAGTCCAAAAAAAATTTTTTTAAAACTTTTTCAATTTTACCCCCGTGGGATATATATTCTACCCACACACATTTGGAACTCTCCTGGGGTTACCCTCCCACATATTATTCCCTCATTTAGTGGATATTTTCACAAAAAAGTGAAATTTTCAAAGATTCAGAAAATTGGCTGAAAACGACTAAATAATCAAGAACTCATTGGGCGAATCGCTCTGGAACTGAAATCGGAACGCTTACTGACATTTCCCCTCTCTGAAAGTCTGATAAACTCCGGAAAAATAACTAAGTCCAAAAAAAAATATTTTTCAACTTTTTTCAATTTTACCCCCCGTGGGATATATATTCTAGCCACACACATTTGGAACTCTCCTGGGGTATCCTCACACATATTATTCCCTCATTTAGCGGATATTTTTACAAAAAAGTGAAATTTTCGAAAATTGGCTAAAAACGACTAAATATCAAGAACTCATCGGGCGAATCGCTCTGGAACTGAATTCGGAACACACACTGACATTTCCCCTCTCTGAAAGTCTGATAAACTCCAGAAAAATGTCTAAGTCCAAAAAAAAAATTTTTTCAACTTTTTTCAATTTTACACCCGTGGGATATATATTCTACCCACACACATTTGGAACTCTCCTGCGGTACCCTCACGCATATTATTCCCTCATTTAGCGGATATTTTTACAAAAAAGTGAAATTTTCAAAAATTCAGAAAATTGGCTGAAAACGACTAAATATCAAGAACTCATCGGGCGAATCGCTGTAGAACTGAAATCAGAACACTCACTGAAATTTTCCCTCTCTGAAAGTCTGATAAATGGCGGAAAAATGACGAAGTCCAAATAAAATACATTTTTAAACTTTTTTCAATTTTACCCCCGTGGGATATATATTCTACCCACACACATTTGGAACTCTCCTGGGGTACCCTCACACATATTATTCCCTCATTTAGTGGATATTTTCACAAAAAAGTGAAATTTTCAAAAATTCAGAAAATTGGCTGAAAACGACTAAATATCAAGGACTCATCGGGCGAATCGCTTTGGAACTGAAATCGTAACACTCACTGACATTTTCCCTCTCTGAAAGTATGATAAACGCCGGAAAAATGACTAAGTCCAAAAAAAAATTATTTACAACTTTTTTCAATTTTACCCCCGTGGGATATATATTCTACCCACACACATTTGGAACTCTCCTGGGGTACCCTCACACATATTATTCCCTCATTTAGCGGATATTTTCACAAAAAAGTAAAATTTTCAAAAATTCAGAAAATTGGCTGAAAACGACTAAATATCAAGAACTCATCGGGCGAATCGCTCTGGAACTGAAATCGGAACACTCACTGAAATTTTCCCTCTCTGAAAGTCTGATAAATGGCGGAAAAATGACGAAGTCCAAATAAAATACATTTTTAAACTTTTTTCAATTTTACCCCCTTGGGATATATATTCTACCCACACACATTTGGAACTCTCCTGGGGTACCCTCACACATATTATTCCCTCATTTAGCGGATATTTTCACAAAAAAGTGAAATTTTCAAAAATTCAGAAAATTGGCTGAAAACGACTAAATATCAAGGACTCATCGGGCAAATCGCTCTGGAACTGAAATTGGAACGCTCACTGACATTTCCCCTCTCTGAAAGTCTGATAAACTCCAGAAAAATGTCTAAGTCCAAAAAAAATTTTTTTAAAACTTTTTCAATTTTACCCCCGTGGGATATATATTCTACCCACACACATTTGGAACTCTCCTGGGGTTACCCTCACACATATTATTCCCTCATTTAGCGGATATTTTCACAAAAAAGTGAAATTTTCAAAGATTCAGAAAATTGGCTGAAAACGACTAAATAATCAAGAACTCATTGGGCGAATCGCTCTGGAACTGAAATCCGAACGCTTACTGACATTTCCCCTCTCTGAAAGTCTGATAAACTCCGGAAAAATAACTAAGTCCAAAAAAAAATATTTTTCAACTTTTTTCAATTTTACCCCCCGTGGGATATATATTCTACCCACACACATTTGGAACTCTCCTGGGGTATCCTCACACATATTATTCCCTCATTTAGCGGATATTTTTACAAAAAAGTGAAATTTTCAAAAATTGGCTAAAAACGACTAAATATCAAGAACTCATCGGGCGAATCGCTCTGGAACTGAAATCGGAACACACACTGACATTTCCCCACTCTGAAAGTCTGATAAACTCCAGAAAAATGTCTAAGTCCAAAAAAAAATTTTTTCAACTTTTTTCAATTTTACACCCGTGGGATATATATTCTACCCACACACATTTGGAACTCTCCTGGGGTACCCTCACGCATATTATTCCCTCATTTAGCGGATATTTTCACAAAAAAGTGAAATTTTCAAAGATTCAGAAAATTGGCTGAAAACAACTAAATAATCAAGAACTCATCGGGCGAATCGCTCTGGAACTGAAATCGGAACTCTTACTGACATTTCCCCTCTCTGAAAGTCTGATAAACTCCGGAAAAATAACTAAGTCCAAAAAAAAATATTTTTCAACTTTTTTCAATTTTACCCCCGTGGGATATATATTCTACCCACACACATTTGGAACTCTCCTGGGGTACCCTCACACATATTATTCCCTCATTTAGCGGATATTTTTACAAAAAAGTGAAATTTTCGAAAATTGTCTGAAAACGACTAAATATCAAGAACTCATCGGCGAACCGCTCTGGAACTGAAATCGGAACACTCACTGAAATTTTCCCCCTCTGAAAGTGTGATAAATGGCGGAAAAATGACGATGTCCAAATAAAATAAATTTTTAAACTTTTTTCAATTTTACCCCCGTGGGATATATATTCTCCCACACACATTTGGAACTCTCCTGGGGGTACCCTCACACATATTATTCCCTCATTTAGCGGATATTTTCATAAAAAAGTGAAATTTTCAAAAATTCAGAAAATTGGCTGAAAACGACTAAATATCAAGAACTCATCGGGAGAATCGCTCTGGAACTGAAATCGGAACACTCACTGAAATTTTCCCTCTCTGAAAGTCTGATAAATGGCGGAAAAATGACGAAGTCCAAATAAAATACATTTTTAAACTTTTTTAAATTTTACCCCCGTGGGATATATATTCTACCCACACACATTTGGAACTCTCCTGGGGTACCCTCACACATATTATTCCCTCATTTAGCGGATATTTTTACAAAAAAGTGAAATTTTCGAAAATTGGCTGAAAATGACTAAATATCAAGAACTCATCGGGCAAATCGCTCTGGAACTGAAATTGGAACACACACTGACATTTTCCCTCTCTGAAAGTCTGATAAACGCCGGAAAAATGACTAAGTCTAAAAAAAAAATGTTTTAAAACTTTTTTCAATTTTATCCCCGTGGGATATATATTCTACCCACACACATTTGGAACTCTCCTGGGGGTACCCTCACACATATTATTCCCTCATTTAGCAGATATTTTCACAAAAAAGTGAAATTTTCAAAAATTCAAAAAATTGGCTGAAAACGACTAAATAGTCAAGAACTCATCGGGCGAATCGCTCTGGAACTGAAATCGGAACACACACTGACATTTTCCCTCTCTGAAAGTCTGATAAATGGCGGAAAAATGACGAAGTCCAAATAAAATACATTTTTAAACTTTTTTTAATTTTAGCCCCGTGGGATATATATTCTACCCACACACATTTGGAACTCTCCTGGGGTACCCTCACACATATTATTCCCTCATTTAGCGGATATTTTTACAAAAAAGTGAAATTTTCGAAAATTGGCTGAAAATGACTAAATATCAAGAACTCATCGGGCAAATCGCTCTGGAACTGAAATCGGAACACACACTGACATTTTCCCTCTCTGAAAGTCTGATAAACGCCGGAAAAATGACTAAGTCCAAAAAAAAAATTTTTTAAAACTTTTTTCAATTTTACCCCCGTGGGATATATATTCTACCCACACACATTTGGAACTCTCCTGGGGGTACCCTCACACATATTATTCCCTCATTTAGCAGATATTTTCACAAAAAAGTGAAATTTTCAAAAATTCAAAAAATTGGCTGAAAACGACTAAATAGTCAAGAACTCATCGGGCGAATCGCTCTGGAACTGAAATCGGAACACACACTGACATTTTCCCTCTCTGAAAGTCTGATAAACGCCGGAAAAATGACTAAGTCAAAAAAAAATTATTTACAACTTTTTTAAATTTTACCCCCGTGGGATATATATTCTACCCACACACATTTGGAACTCTCCTGGGGTACCCTCACACATATTATTCAATCATTTAGCGGATATTTTCACAAAAACGTGAA
This sequence comes from Phyllobates terribilis, assembly GCF_046119375.1. Classification (NCBI taxonomy): domain Eukaryota; kingdom Metazoa; phylum Chordata; class Amphibia; order Anura; family Dendrobatidae; genus Phyllobates; species Phyllobates terribilis. Next base: position 594,916,847 of record NW_027362763.1, on the reverse strand, counting down.
ATTTTCAAAAATTCAGAAAATTGTCTGTAAACCACTAAATAATCAAGAACTCATCGGGCGAATCGCTCTGGAACTGAAATCGGAACGCTCACTGACATTTCCCCTCTCTGAAAGTCTGATAAACTCCGGAAAAATAACTAAGTCCAAAAAAAAATATTTTTCAACTTTTTTCAATTTTACCCCCGTGGGATATATATTCTACCCACACACATTTGGAACTCTCCTGGGGTACCCTCACACATATTATTTCCTCATTTAGCGGATATTTTTACAAAAAAGTTAAATTTTCTAAAATTGGCTGAATCCGACTAAATATCAAGAACTCATCGGGTGAATCGCTCTGGAACTGAAATCGGAACACTCACTGAAATTTTCCCTCTCTGAAAGTCTGATAAATGGCGGTAAAATGACGAAGTCCAAAAAAAATTTTTTTAAAACTTTTTTCAATTTTACCCCCGTGGGATATATATTCTACCCACACACATTTGGAACTCTCCTGGGGGTACCCTCACACATATTATTCCCTCATTTAGTGGATATTTGAACAAAAAGTGAAATTTTCAAAAATTCTGAAAATTGGCTGAAGACGCCTAAATAATCAAGAACTCATCGGGCGAATCGCTCTGGAACTGAAATCGGAACACACACTGACATTTTCCCTCTCTGAAAGTCTGATAAACGCCGGAAAAATGACTAAGTCCAAAAAAATATTATTTACAACTTTTTTCAATTTTACCCCCGTGGGATATATATTTTACCCACACACATTTGGAACTCTCCTGGGGTACCCTCACACATATTATTCCCTCATTTAGCAGATATTTTCACAAAAAAGTAAAATTTTCAAAAATTCAGAAAATTGGCTGAAAACGTCTAAATATCAAAGACTCATCGGGCGAATCGCTCTGGAACTGAAATCGGAACACTCACTGAAATTTTCCCCCTCTGAAAGTCTGATAAATGGCGGAAAAATGACGATGTCCAAATAAAATAAATTTTTAAACTTTTTTCAATTTTACCCCTGTGGGATATATATTCTACCCACACACATTTGGAACTCTCCTGGGGTTCCCTCACACATATTATTCCCTCATTTAGCGGATATTTTCACAAAAAAGTGAAATTTTCAAAAATTCTGAAAATTGGCTGTAAACGACTAAATAATAAAGAACTCATCGGGTGAATCGCTCTGGAACTGAAATCGGAACGTGCACTGACATTTCCCCTCTCTGAAAGTCTGATAAACTCCGGAAAAATAACTAAGTCCAAAAATAAATATTTTTCAACTTTTTTCAATTTTACCCCCGTGGGATATATATTCTACCCACACACATTTGGAACTCTCCTGGGGTACCCTCACACATATTATTCCCTCATTTAGCGGATATTTTTACAAAAAAGTTAAATTTTCGAAAATTGGCTGAAAACGACTAAATATCAAGAACTCATCGGGCGAATCGCTCTGGAACTGAAATCGGAACACTCACTGAAATTTTCCCCCTCTGAAAGTCTGATAAATGGCGGAAAAATGACGATGTCCAAATAAAATAAATTTTTAATCTTTTTTCAATTTTACCCCTGTGGGATATATATTCTACCCACACACATTTGGAACTCTCCTGGGGTACCCTCACACATATTATTCCCTCATTTAGTGGATATTTTCACAAAAAAGTGAAATTTTCAAAAATTCTGAAAATTGTCTGAAAACGACTAAATATCAAGAACTCATCTTGCGAATCGCTATGGAACTGAAATCGTAACACTCACTGACATTTTCCCTCTCTGAAAGTCTGATAAACGCCGGAAAAATGACTAAGTCCAAAAAAAAAAAATATTTAAACTTTTTTCAATTCTACCACCGTGGGATATATATTCTACCCACACACATTTGGAACTCTCCTGGGGTACCCTCACACATATTATTTCCTCGTTTAGCGGATATTTTTACAAAAAAGTGATATTTTCAAAAATTCTGAAAATTTGCTGAAAACGACTAAATATCAAGAACTCATCGGGCGAATCGCTCTGGAACTGAAATCGGAACACTCACTGAAATTATCCCTCTCTGAAAGTCTGATAAATGGCGGTAAAATGACAAAGTCCAAAAAAAAATTTTTTAAAACTTTTTTCAATTTTACCCCCGTTGGATATATATTCTACCCACACACATTTGGAACTCTCCTGGGGGTACCCTCACACATATTATTCCCTCATTTAGCGGATATTTTCACAAAAAGTGAAATTTTCAAAAATTCAGAAAATTGACTGTAAACGACTAAATATCAAGAACTCATTGGGCGAATCGCTCTGGAACTGAAATCGGAACGCTCACTGACATTTCCCCTCTCTGAAAGTTTGATAAACTCCGGAAAAATAACTAAGTCCAAAAAAAAAAATGTTTCAACTTTTTTCAATTTTACCCCTGTGGGATATATATTCTACCCACACACATTTGGAACTCTCCTGGGGTACCCTCACACATATTATTCAATCATTTAGCGGATATTTTCACAAAAACGTGAAATTTTCAAAAATTCAGATAATTGGCTGAAAACGACTAAATATCAAGAACTCATCTTGTGAATCGCTATGGAACTGAAATCGTAACACTCACTGACATTTTCCCTCTCTGAAAGTCTGATAAACGCCGGAAAAATGACTAAGTCCAAATAAAATAAATTTTTAAACTTTTTTCAATTCTACCACCGTGGGATATATATTCTACCCACACACATTTGGAACTCTCCTGGGGGTACCCTCACACATATTATTCCATCATTTAGCGGATATTTTCACAAAAAAGTGAAATTTTCAAAAATTCAGAAAATTGGCTGTAAACGACTAAATAATCAAGAACTCTTCGGGCGAATCGCTCTGGAACTGAAATCGGAACGCTCACTGACATTTCCCCTCTCTGAAAGTCTGATAAACTCCGGAAAAATAACTAAGTCCAAAAAAAAATATTTTTCAACTTTTTTCAATTTTACCCCCGTGGGATATATATTCTACCCACACACATTTGGAACTCTCCTGGGGTACCCTCACACATATTATTTCCTCATTTAGCGGATATTTTTACAAAAAAGTTAAATTTTCTAAAATTGGCTGAATCCGACTAAATATCAAGAACTCATCGGGTGAATCGCTCTGGAACTGAAATCGGAACACTCACTGAAATTTTCCCTCTCTGAAAGTCTGATAAATGGCGGTAAAATGACGAAGTCCAAAAAAAATTTTTTTAAAACTTTTTTCAATTTTACCCCCGTGGGATATATATTCTACCCACACACATTTGGAACTCTCCTGGGGGTACCCTCACACATATTATTCCCTCATTTAGCGGATATTTGAACAAAAAGTGAAATTTTCAAAAATTCTGAAAATTGGCTGAAGACGCCTAAATAATCAAGAACTCATCGGGCGAATCGCTGTGGAACTGAAATAGGAACACACACTGACATTTTCCCTCTCTGAAAGTCTGATAAACGCCGGAAAAATGACTAAGTCCAAAAAAATATTATTTACAACTTTTTTCAATTTTACCCCCATGGGATATATATTTTACCCACACACATTTGGAACTCTCCTGGGGTACCCTCACACATATTATTCCCTCATTTAGCAGATATTTTCACAAAAAAAGTGAAATTTTTGAAAATTGTCTGAAAGCGAATAAATATCAAGTACTCATCGGGCAAATCGCTCTGGAACTGAAATCGGAACACTCACTCAAATTTCCCCCCTCTGAAAGTCTGATAAATGGCAGAAAAATGACGATGTCCAAATAAAATAAATTTTTAAACTTTTTTCAATTTTACCCCCGTGGGATATATATTCTACCCACACACATTTGGAACTCTCCTGGGGGTACCCTCACACATATTATTCCCTCATTTAGCGGATATTTTCACAAAAAAATGAAATTTTCAAAAATTCTGAAAATTGGCAGAAAACGACTAAATAATCAAGGACTCATCGGGCGAATCGCTTTGGAACTGAAATCGTAACACTCACTGACATTTTCCCTCTCTGAAAGTCTGATAAACGCCGGAAAAATGACTAAGTCCAAAAAAATATTTTTTTTTACTTTTTTCAATTCTACCACCGTGGGATATATATTCTACCCACACACATTTGGAACTCTCCTGGGGTACCCTCACACATATTATTTCCTCGTTTAGCGGATATTTTTACAAAAAAGTGATATTTTCAAAAATTCAGAAAATTGGCTGAAAACGACTAAATATCAAAAACTCATCGGGCGAATCGCTCTGGAACTGAAATCGGAACACTCACTGAAATTTTCCCTCTCTGAAAGTCTGATAAATGGCGGTAAAATGACGAAGTCCAAAAAAAATTTTTTTAAAACTTTTTTCAATTTTACCCCCGTGGGATATATATTCTACCCACACACATTTGGAACTCTCCTGGGGGTACCCTCACACATATTATTCCCTCATTTAGCGAATATTTTCACAAAAAGTGAAATTTTCAAAAATTCTGAAAATTGGCTGAAGACGACTAAATAATCAAGAACTCATCGGGCGAATCGCTCTGGAACTGAAATCAGAACACACACTGACATTTTCCCTCTCTGAAAGTCTGATAAACACCGGAAAAATGATTAAGTCCAAAAAAAAATTATTTACAACTTTTTTCAATTTTACCCCCGTGGGATATATATTTTACCCACACACATTTGGAACTCTCCTGGGGTACCCTCACACATATTATTCCCTCATTTAGCAGATATTTTCACAAAAAAGTGAAATTTTTGAAAATTTTCTGAAAACGACTAAATATCAAGTACTCATCGGGCGAATCGCTCTGGAACTGAAATCGGAACACTCACTGAAATTTCCCCCCTCTGAAAGTCTGAAAAATGGCGGAAAAATGACGATGTCCAAATAAAATAAATTTTTAAACTTTTTTCAATTTTACCCCCGTGGGATATATATTCTACCCACACACATTTGGGACTCTCCTGGGGGTACCCTCACACATATTATTCCCTCATTTAGCGGATATTTTCACAAAAAAATGAAATTTTCAAAAATTCTGAAAATTGGCAGAAAACGACTAAATATCAAGAACTCATCTTGCGAATCGCTATGGAACTGAAATCGTAACACTCACTGACATTTTCCCTCTCTGAAAGTCTGATAAACGCCGGAAAAATGACTAAGTCCAAAAAAATATTTTTTTTTACTTTTTTCAATTCTACCACCGTGGGATATATATTCTACCCACACACATTTGGAACTCTCCAGGGGTACCCTCACACATATTATTCCCTCATTTAGTGGATATTATCACAAAAAAGTGAAATTTTCAAAAATTCAGAAAATTGGGTGAAAACGACTAAATAATCAAGGACTCATCGGGCGAATCGCTTTGGAACTGAAATCGTAACACTCACTGACATTTTCCCTCTCTGAAAGTCTGATAAACGCCGGAAAAATGACTAAGTCCAAAAAAATATTTTTTTTTACTTTTTTCAATTCTACCACCGTGGAATATATATTCTACCCACACACATTTGGAACTCTCCTGGGGTACCCTCACACATATTATTCCCTCATTTAGCAGATATTTTTACAAAAAAGTGAAATTTTCAAAAATTCAGAAAATTAGCTGAAAACGACTAAATATCAAGAACTAATCAGGCGAATCGCTCTGGAACTGAAATTGGAACGCTCACTGACATTTCCCATCTCTGAAGGTCTGATAAACTCCAGACAAATGTCTAAGTCCAATAAAAAAAAAATTTCAACTTTTTTCAATTTTACCCCCGTGGGATATATATTCTACCCACACACATTTGGAACTCTCCTGGGGTACCATCACACATATTATTCCCTCATTTAGTGTATATTTTCACAAAAAAGTGAAATTTTCAAAAATTCAGAAAATTGGCTCAAAATGACTAAATATCAAGAACTCATCGGGCGAATCGCTCTGGCACTGAAATCGGAACGCTCACTGACATTTCCCCTCACTGAAAGTCTGATAAACGCCGGAAAAATGACTAAGACCAGAAAAAAAAAAATTGACAACTTTTTTCAATTTTACCCCCGTGGGATATATATTCTACCCACACACATTTGGAACTCTCCTGGGGTACCCTCACACATATTATTACCTCATTTAGCGGATATTTTCACAAAAAAGTGAAATTTTCAAAAATTCTGAAAATTGGCTGAAAACGACGAAATATTAAGAACTCATCGGGCGAATCGCTCTGGAACTGAAATCGGAACGCTCACTGACACTTCCCCTCTCTGAAAGTCTGATAAACTCCGTAAAAATGACTAAGTCCAAAAAAATTTTTTTTTCAACTTTTTTCAATTTTACCCCCGTGGGATATATATTCTACCCACACACACTTGGAACTCTCCTGGGGTACCCTCACACATATTATTTCCTCATTTAGCGGATATTTTTACAAAAAAGTGATATTTTCAAAAATTCAGAAAATTGGCTGAAAACGACTAAATATCAAGAACTCATCTGGCGAATCGCTCTGGAACTGAAATTGGAACGCTCACTGACATTTCCCCTCTCTGAAGGTCTGATAAACTCCAGACAAATGTCTAAGTCCAATAAAAAAAAAATTTCAACTTTTTTCAATTTTACCCCCCGTGGGATATATATTCTACCCACACACATTTGGAAATCTCCTGGGGTACCCTCACACATATTATTCCCTCATTTAGTGGATATTTTCACAAAAAAGTGAAATTTTCAAAAATTCTGAAAATTGGCTGAAAACGACGAAATATTAAGAACTCATCGGGCGAATCGCTCTGGAACTGAAATCGGAACGCTCACTGACACTTCCCCTCTCTGAAAGTCTGATAAACTCCGTAAAAATGACTAAGTCCAAAAAAATTTTTTTTTCAACTTTTTTCAATTTTACCCCCGTGGGATATATATTCTACCCACACACACTTGGAACTCTCCTGGGGTACCCTCACACATATTATTTCCTCATTTAGCGGATATTTTTACAAAAAAGTGATATTTTCAAAAATTCAGAAAATTGGCTGAAAACGACTAAATATCAAGAACTCATCGGGCGAATCGCTCTGGAACTGAAATTGGAACGCTCACTGACATTTCCCCTCTCTGAAGGTCTGATAAACTAAAGACAAATGTCTAAGTCCAATAAAAAAAAATTTTCAACTTTTTTCAATTTTACCCCCCGTAGGATTTATATTCTACCCACACACATTTGGAAATCTCCTGGGGTACCCTCACACATATTATTCCCTCATTTAGCTTATATTTTTACAAAAAAGTGAAATTTTCAAAAATTCCGAAAATTGGCTGAAAACGACAAAAATCAAGGACTCATCGGATAAATCGCTCTGGAACTGAAGTCGGAACGCTCACTGACATTTCCCCTCTCTGAAAGTCTGATAAATGCCGGAAAAATGAGTAAGTCCAAAAAAAAATGTTTTTTTACTTTTTTCAATTTTACCCCCGTGGGATATATATTCTACCCACACACATTTGGAACTCTCCTGGGGTACCATCACACATATTATTCCCTCATTTAGCGGATATTTTCACAAAAAATTCTGAAAATTGGCTGAAAACGACTAAATATCAAGAACTCATCGGGCGAATCGCTCTGGAACTGAAATCGTAACACTCACTGACATTTTCCCTCACTGAAAGTTTGATAAACGCCGGAAAAATGACTAAGTCCAGAAGAAAAAAAATTTACTACTTTTTTCAATTTTACCCCCGTGAGATATATATTCTACCCACACACTTGGAACTCTCCTGGGGTAACCTCACACATATTATTCCCACATTTAGCTTATATTTTTACAAAAAAGTTAAATTTTCAAAAATTCAGAAAATTGGCTGAAAACGACAAAATATCAAGAACTCATCGGGCGAATCGCTCTGGAACTGAAATCGTAACACTCACTGACATTTTCCCTCTCTGAAAGTCTGATAAACGCCGGAAAAATGACTAAGTCCCAAAAAAATTTGTTTTCAACTTTTTTCAATTTTACCCCCATGGGATATATATTCTACCCACACACATTTGGAACTCTCCTGGGGCACCCTCACACATATTATTCCCTCATTTAGCGGATATTTTCACAAAAAAGTGAAATTTTCAAAAATTCCGAAAATTGGCTGAAAACGACTAAATATCAAGGGCTCATCGTTCGAATCGCTCTGGAACTGAAATCGTAACACTCACTGACATTTTCCCTCTCTGAAAGTCTAATAAACGCCGGAAAAATGACTAAGTCCCAAAAAAAATTTTTTTCAACTTTTTTCAATTTTACCCCCGTGGGATATATATTCTACCCACACACATTTGGAACTCTCCTGGGGTACCCTCACACATATTATTACCTCATTTATCGGATAATTTCACAAAAAAGTGAAATTTTCAAAAATTCAGAAAATTGACTGAAAACTACTAAATATCAAGGACTCATCGGGGAAATCACTCTGGAACTGAAATCGGAACGCTCACTGACATTTCCCCTCTCTGAAAGTCTGATAAACGCCGGAAAAATGACTAAGTCCAAAAAAATTTTTTTTCAACTTTTTTCAATTTTACCCCCGTGGGATATTTATTCTACCCATACACATTTGGAACTCTCCTGGGGTACCCTCACACATATTATTCCCTCATTTAGCGGATATTTTCACAAAAAAGTGAAATTTTCAAAAATTCTGAAAATTGGCTGAAAACGACTTAATATCAAGGACTCATCAGGCGAATTGCTCTGGAACTGAAATCGGAATGCTCACTGACATTTCCCCTCTCTGAAAGTCTGATAAACGCCGGAAAACCGACTAAGTCCAAAAAAAATTTTTTTTTTACTTTTTTCAATTTTACCCCCGTGGGATATATATTCTACCCACACACATTTGGAACTCTCCTGGGGTACCCTCACACATATTATTACCTCATTTAGCGGATATTTTCACAAAAAAGTGAAATTTTCAAAAATTCCGAAAATTGGCTGAAAACGACTAAATATCAAGGATTCATCGGGGAAATTGCTCTGGAACTGAAATCGGAACGCTCACTGACATTTCCACTCTCTGAAAGTCTGATAAACACCGGAAAAATGACTAAGTCCAAAAAAATTTTTTTTCAACTTTTTTCAATTTTACCCCCGTGGGATATATATTCTACCCATACACACTTGGAACTCTCCTGGGGTACCCTCACACATATTATTCCCTCATTTAGTGGATATTTTCACAAAAAAGTGAAATTTTCAAAAATTCCGAAAATTGGCTGAAAACGACTAAATATCAAGAACTCATCGGCTCAACTCAATCGCTCTGGAACTGAAATCGGAACACTCACTGACATTTCCCCTCTCTGAAAGTCCGATAAACGGCGGAAAAATGACTAAGTCCAAAAAAATTTTTTTTCAACTTTTTTCAATTTTACCCCCGTGGGATATTTATTCTACCCATACACATTTGGAACTCTCCTGGGGTACCATCACACATATTATTCCCTCATTTAGCTTATATTTTTACAAAAAAGTGAAATTTTCAAAAATTCAGAAATTTGGCTGAAAACGACTAAATATCAAGGACTCATCAGGCAAATTGCTCTGGAACTGAAATCGGAACGCTCTCCGACATTTTCCCTCTCTGAAAGTCTGATCAACGCCGGAAAAATGACTAAGTCCAAAAAAAAAATATTTACAACTTTTTTCAATTTTACCCCCGTGGGATATAAATTCTACCCACACACATTTGGAAATCTCCTGGGGTACCCTCACACATATTATTACCTCATTGAGTGGATATTTTCACAAAAAAGTAAAATTTTCAAAAATTCTGAAAATTGGCTGAAAACGACTAAATATCAAGGACTCATCGGTCTAATCGCTCTGGAACTGAAATCGTAACACTCACTGACATTTTCCCTCACTGAAAGTCTGATAAACGCCGGAAAAATGACTAAGGCAAGAAAAAATAATTTACAACTTTTTTCAATTTTACCCCCGTGGGATATATATTCTACCCACACACGCTTGGAACTCTCCTGGGGTACCCTCACACATATTATTCCCTCATTTAGCTTATATTTTTACAAAAAAGTGAAATTTTCAAAAATTCAGAAAATTGGCTGAAAACGACGAAATATCAAGAACTCATCGGGCGAATCGCTCTGGAACTGAAATCGGAATGCTCACTGACATTTTCCCTCTCTGAAAGTCTGATGAACCTCGGAAAAATTACTAAGTCAAAAAAAAATATTTTTTAAATTTTTTTCAATTTTACCCCCGTGGGATATATATTCTACCCACACAAATTTGGAAATCTCCTGGGGTACCCTCACACATATTATTCCCTCATTTAGCGGATATTTTCACAAAAAAGTGAAATTTTCAAAAATTCAGAAATTTGGCTGAAAACGACTAAATATCAAGAACTCATCGGGCGAATCGCTCTGGAACTGAAATCGGAACACTCACTGACATTATCCCTCTCTGAAAGTCTTATAAACGCCGGAAAAATGACTAAGTCCAAGAAAAAATTATTTACAACTTTTTTCAATTTTACCCCCGTGGGATATATATTCTACCCACACACATTTGGAACTCTCCTGGGGTACCCTCACACATATTATTACCTCATTTAGCGGATATTTTCACAAAAAAGTGAATTTTCAAAAATTCTGAAAATTGGCTCAAAACGACTAAATATCAAGGACTCATCGGGCGAATCGCTCTGGAACTGAAATCGGAACGCTCACTGACATTTCCCTCTCTGAAAGTCTGATAAACTCCGGATAAATGACTAAGTCCAAAAAAAATATTTTTAAACTTTCTTCAATTTTACCCCTGTGGGATATATATTCTACCCACACATGCTTGGTACTCTCCTGGGGTACCCTCACACATATTATTCCCTCATTTAGCTTATATTTTTACAAAAAAGTGAAATTTTCAAAAATTCAGAAAATTGGCTGAAAACGACGAAATATCAAGAAATCATCGGGCAAATCGCTCTGGAACTGAAATGGGAATGCTCACTGACATTTTCCCTCTCTGAAAGTCTGATGAACCTCGGAAAAATTACTAAGTCAAAAAAAAATATTTTTTAAATTTTTTTCAATTTTACCCCCGTCGGATATATATTCTACCCACACACATTTGGAAATCTCCTGGGGTACCCTCACACATATTATTCCCTCATTTAGCGGATATTTTCACAAAAAAGTGAAATTTTCAAAAATTCAGAAAATTGGCTGAAAACGACTAAATATCAAGAACTCATCGGGCGAATCGCTCTGGAACTGAAATCGGAACACTCACTGACATTATCCCTCTCTGAAAGTCTGATAAACGCCGGAAAAATAACTAAGTCCAAAAAAAATATTTCTTCAACTTTTTTCAATTTTACCCCCGTGGGATATATATTCTACCCACACACATTTGGAAATCTCCTGGGGTACCCTCACACATATTATTCCCTCATTTAGCGGATATTTTCACAAAAAAGTGAAATTTTCAAAATTTCAGAAAATTGGCTGAAAACGACTAAATATCAAGGACTCATCGGTCGAATCGCTCTGGAACTGAAATCGTAACACTCACTGACATTTTCCCACTCTGAAAGACTGATCAACGCCGGAAAAATGACTAAGTCCAAGAAAAAATTATTTACAACTTTTTTCAATTTTACCCTCGTGGGATATATATTCTACCCACACACATTTGGAACTCTCCTGGGGTACCCTCACACATATTATTACCTCATTTAGCGGATATTTTCACAAAAAAGTGAATTTTCAAAAATTCTGAAAATTGGCTCAAAACGACTAAATATCAAGGACTTATCGGGCGAATCGCTCTGGAACTGAAATCGGAACGCTCACTGACATTTCCCTCTCTGAAAGTCTGATAAACTCCGGATAAATGACTAAGTCCAAAAAAAATATTTTTAAACCTTCTTCAATTTTACCCCTGTGGGACATATATTCTACCCACACACGCTTGGAACTCTCCTGGGGTACCCTCACACATATTATTCCCTCATTTAGCTTATATTTTTACAAAAAAGTGAAATTTTCAAAAATTCAGAAAATTGGCTGAAAACGACGAAATATCAAGAACTCATCGGGCGAATCGCTCTGGAACTGAAATCGGAATGCTCACTGACATTTTCCCTCTCTGAAAGTCTGATGAACTCCGGAAAAATTACTAAGTAAAAAAAAAATATTTTTTAAATTTTTTTCAATTTTACCCCCGTGGGATATATATTCTACCCACACACATTTGGAAATCTCCTGGGGTACCCTCACATATATTATTCCCTCATTTAGCGGATATTTTCACAAAACAGTGAAATTTTCAAAATTTCTGAAAATTGGCTGAAAACGACTAAATATCAAGGACTCATCGGTCGAATCGCTCTGGAACTGAAATCGTAACACTCACAGACATTTTCCCACTCTAAAATTCTGATAAACACCGGAAAAATGACTAAGTCCAAGAAAAAATTATTTACAACTTTTTTCAATTTTACCCCCGTGGGATATATATTCTACCCACACCCATTTGGAACTCTCCTGGGGTACCCTCACACATATTATTCCCTCATTTAGCGGATATTTTTACAAAAAAGTGAAATTTTCAAAAATTCTGAAAATTGGCTGAAAACGACTAAATATCAAGAACTCATTGGGCGAATCACTCTGGAACTGAAATCCGAACACTCACTGACATTTTCCCTCTCTGAAAGTCTGATAAACGCCAGAAAAATGACTAAGTCCAAAAAAAATTATTTACAACTCTTTTCAATTTTACCCCGTGGGATATATATTCTACCCACACACATTTGGAACTCTCCTGGGGTACCCTCACACATATTATTCCCTCATTTAGCGGATATTTTCACAAAAAAGTGAAATTTTCAAAAATTCCGAAAATTGGCTGAAAACGACTAAATATCAAGGGCTCATCGTTCGAATCGCTCTGGAACTGAAATCGTAACACTCACTGACATTTTCCCTCTCTGAAAGTCTAATAAACGCCGGAAAAATGACTAAGTCCCAAAAAAAATTTTTTTCAACTTTTTTCAATTTTACCCCCGTGGGATATATATTCTACCCACACACATTTGGAACTCTCCTGGGGTACCCTCACACATATTATTACCTCATTTATCGGATAATTTCACAAAAAAGTGAAATTTTCAAAAATTCAGAAAATTGACTGAAAACTACTAAATATCAAGGACTCATCGGGGAAATCACTCTGGAACTGAAATCGGAACGCTCACTGACATTTCCCCTCTCTGAAAGTCTGATAAACGCCGGAAAAATGACTAAGTCCAAAAAAATTTTTTTTCAACTTTTTTCAATTTTACCCCCGTGGGATATTTATTCTACCCATACACATTTGGAACTCTCCTGGGGTACCCTCACACATATTATTCCCTCATTTAGCGGATATTTTCACAAAAAAGTGAAATTTTCAAAAATTCTGAAAATTGGCTGAAAACGACTTAATATCAAGGACTCATCAGGCGAATTGCTCTGGAACTGAAATCGGAATGCTCACTGACATTTCCCCTCTCTGAAAGTCTGATAAACGCCGGAAAACCGACTAAGTCCAAAAAAAATTTTTTTTTTACTTTTTTCAATTTTACCCCCGTGGGATATATATTCTACCCACACACATTTGGAACTCTCCTGGGGTACCCTCACACATATTATTACCTCATTTAGCGGATATTTTCACAAAAAAGTGAAATTTTCAAAAATTCCGAAAATTGGCTGAAAACGACTAAATATCAAGGATTCATCGGGGAAATTGCTCTGGAACTGAAATCGGAACGCTCACTGACATTTCCACTCTCTGAAAGTCTGATAAACACCGGAAAAATGACTAAGTCCAAAAAAATTTTTTTTCAACTTTTTTCAATTTTACCCCCGTGGGATATATATTCTACCCATACACACTTGGAACTCTCCTGGGGTACCCTCACACATATTATTCCCTCATTTAGTGGATATTTTCACAAAAAAGTGAAATTTTCAAAAATTCCGAAAATTGGCTGAAAACGACTAAATATCAAGAACTCATCGGCTCAACTCAATCGCTCTGGAACTGAAATCGGAACACTCACTGACATTTCCCCTCTCTGAAAGTCCGATAAACGGCGGAAAAATGACTAAGTCCAAAAAAATTTTTTTTCAACTTTTTTCAATTTTACCCCCGTGGGATATTTATTCTACCCATACACATTTGGAACTCTCCTGGGGTACCATCACACATATTATTCCCTCATTTAGCTTATATTTTTACAAAAAAGTGAAATTTTCAAAAATTCAGAAATTTGGCTGAAAACGACTAAATATCAAGGACTCATCAGGCAAATTGCTCTGGAACTGAAATCGGAACGCTCTCCGACATTTTCCCTCTCTGAAAGTCTGATCAACGCCGGAAAAATGACTAAGTCCAAAAAAAAAATATTTACAACTTTTTTCAATTTTACCCCCGTGGGATATAAATTCTACCCACACACATTTGGAAATCTCCTGGGGTACCCTCACACATATTATTACCTCATTGAGTGGATATTTTCACAAAAAAGTAAAATTTTCAAAAATTCTGAAAATTGGCTGAAAACGACTAAATATCAAGGACTCATCGGTCTAATCGCTCTGGAACTGAAATCGTAACACTCACTGACATTTTCCCTCACTGAAAGTCTGATAAACGCCGGAAAAATGACTAAGGCAAGAAAAAATAATTTACAACTTTTTTCAATTTTACCCCCGTGGGATATATATTCTACCCACACACGCTTGGAACTCTCCTGGGGTACCCTCACACATATTATTCCCTCATTTAGCTTATATTTTTACAAAAAAGTGAAATTTTCAAAAATTCAGAAAATTGGCTGAAAACGACGAAATATCAAGAACTCATCGGGCGAATCGCTCTGGAACTGAAATCGGAATGCTCACTGACATTTTCCCTCTCTGAAAGTCTGATGAACCTCGGAAAAATTACTAAGTCAAAAAAAAATATTTTTTAAATTTTTTTCAATTTTACCCCCGTGGGATATATATTCTACCCACACAAATTTGGAAATCTCCTGGGGTACCCTCACACATATTATTCCCTCATTTAGCGGATATTTTCACAAAAAAGTGAAATTTTCAAAAATTCAGAAATTTGGCTGAAAACGACTAAATATCAAGAACTCATCGGGCGAATCGCTCTGGAACTGAAATCGGAACACTCACTGACATTATCCCTCTCTGAAAGTCTTATAAACGCCGGAAAAATGACTAAGTCCAAGAAAAAATTATTTACAACTTTTTTCAATTTTACCCCCGTGGGATATATATTCTACCCACACACATTTGGAACTCTCCTGGGGTACCCTCACACATATTATTACCTCATTTAGCGGATATTTTCACAAAAAAGTGAATTTTCAAAAATTCTGAAAATTGGCTCAAAACGACTAAATATCAAGGACTCATCGGGCGAATCGCTCTGGAATTGAAATCGGAACGCTCACTGACATTTCCCTCTCTGAAAGTCTGATAAACTCCGGATAAATGACTAAGTCCAAAAAAAATATTTTTAAACTTTCTTCAATTTTACCCCTGTGGGATATATATTCTACCCACACATGCTTGGTACTCTCCTGGGGTACCCTCACACATATTATTCCCTCATTTAGCTTATATTTTTACAAAAAAGTGAAATTTTCAAAAATTCAGAAAATTGGCTGAAAACGACGAAATATCAAGAAATCATCGGGCAAATCGCTCTGGAACTGAAATGGGAATGCTCACTGACATTTTCCCTCTCTGAAAGTCTGATGAACCTCGGAAAAATTACTAAGTCAAAAAAAAATATTTTTTAAATTTTTTTCAATTTTACCCCCGTCGGATATATATTCTACCCACACACATTTGGAAATCTCCTGGGGTACCCTCACACATATTATTCCCTCATTTACCGGATATTTTCACAAAAAAGTGAAATTTTCAAAAATTCAGAAAATTGGCTGAAAACGACTAAATATCAAGAACTCATCGGGCGAATCGCTCTGGAACTGAAATCGGAACACTCACTGACATTATCCCTCTCTGAAAGTCTGATAAACGCCGGAAAAATAACTAAGTCCAAAAAAAATATTTCTTCAACTTTTTTCAATTTTACCCCCGTGGGATATATATTCTACCCACACACATTTGGAAATCTCCTGGGGTACCCTCACACATATTATTCCCTCATTTAGCGGATATTTTCACAAAAAAGTGAAATTTTCAAAATTTCAGAAAATTGGCTGAAAACGACTAAATATCAAGGACTCATCGGTCGAATCGCTCTGGAACTGAAATCGTAACACTCACTGACATTTTCCCACTCTGAAAGACTGATCAACGCCGGAAAAATGACTAAGTCCAAGAAAAAATTATTTACAACTTTTTTCAATTTTACCCTCGTGGGATATATATTCTACCCACACACATTTGGAACTCTCCTGGGGTACCCTCACACATATTATTACCTCATTTAGCGGATATTTTCACAAAAAAGTGAATTTTCAAAAATTCTGAAAATTGGCTCAAAACGACTAAATATCAAGGACTTATCGGGCGAATCGCTCTGGAACTGAAATCGGAACGCTCACTGACATTTCCCTCTCTGAAAGTCTGATAAACTCCGGATAAATGACTAAGTCCAAAAAAAATATTTTTAAACCTTCTTCAATTTTACCCCTGTGGGACATATATTCTACCCACACACGCTTGGAACTCTCCTGGGGTACCCTCACACATATTATTCCCTCATTTAGCTTATATTTTTACAAAAAAGTGAAATTTTCAAAAATTCAGAAAATTGGCTGAAAACGACGAAATATCAAGAACTCATCGGGCGAATCGCTCTGGAACTGAAATCGGAATGCTCACTGACATTTTCCCTCTCTGAAAGTCTGATGAACTCCGGAAAAATTACTAAGTAAAAAAAAAATATTTTTTAAATTTTTTTCAATTTTACCCCCGTGGGATATATATTCTACCCACACACATTTGGAAATCTCCTGGGGTACCCTCACATATATTATTCCCTCATTTAGCGGATATTTTCACAAAACAGTGAAATTTTCAAAATTTCTGAAAATTGGCTGAAAACGACTAAATATCAAGGACTCATCGGTCGAATCGCTCTGGAACTGAAATCGTAACACTCACAGACATTTTCCCACTCTAAAATTCTGATAAACACCGGAAAAATGACTAAGTCCAAGAAAAAATTATTTACAACTTTTTTCAATTTTACCCCCGTGGGATATATATTCTACCCACACCCATTTGGAACTCTCCTGGGGTACCCTCACACATATTATTCCCTCATTTAGCGGATATTTTTACAAAAAAGTGAAATTTTCAAAAATTCTGAAAATTGGCTGAAAACGACTAAATATCAAGAACTCATTGGGCGAATCACTCTGGAACTGAAATCCGAACACTCACTGACATTTTCCCTCTCTGAAAGTCTGATAAACGCCAGAAAAATGACTAAGTCCAAAAAAAATTATTTACAACTCTTTTCAATTTTACCCCGTGGGATATATATTCTACCCACACACATTTGGAACTCTCCTGGGGTACCCTCACACATATTATTCCCTCATTTAGTGGATATTTTCACAAAAAAGTGAAATTTTCAAAAATTCTGAAAATTGTCTGAAAGCGACTAAATATCAAGAACTCATCTTCCGAATCGCTATGGAACTGAAATCGTAACACTCACTGACATTTTCCTTCTCTGAAAGTCTGATAAACGCCGGAAAAATGACTTAAGTATAAAAAAAATAAATTTTTAAACTTTTTTCAATTATTCCACCGTGGGATATATATTCTACCCACACACATTTGGAACTCTCCTGGGGAACCCTCACACATATTATTCCCTCATTTAGCGGATATTTTTACAAAAAAGTGAAATTTTTGAAAATTGGCTGAAAACGACTAAATATCAAGAACTCATCGGGCGAATCGCTCTGGAACTGAAATCGGAACACTCACTGAAATTTTCCCCCTCTGAAAGTCTGATAAATGGCGGAAAAATGACGATGTCCAAATAAAATAAATTTTTAAACTTTTTTCAATTTTACCCCGTGGGATATATATTCTACCCACACACATTTGGAACTCTCCTGGGGTACCCTCACACATATTATTCCCTCATTTAGCGGATATTTTCACAAAAATGTGAAATTTTCAAAAATTCAGAAAATTGGCTGAAAAAGACTAAATAATCAAGAACTCATCGGGAGAATCGCTCTGGAACTGAAATCGGTACACAAACTCACATTTTCCCTCTCTGAAAGTCTGATAAACTCCAGAAAAATGTCTAAGTCCAAAAAAAAATTTTTTTAAACTTTTTTTAATTTTACCCCCGTGGGATATATATTCTACCCACACACATTTGGACCTCTCCTGGGGTACCCTCACACATATTATTCCCTCATTTAGCGGATATTTTCACAAAAACGTCAAATTTTCAAAAATTCTGAAAATTGGCTGAAAATGACTAAATATCAAGAACTCATTTTGCGAATCGCTATGGAACTGAAATCGTAACACTCACTGACATTTTCCCTCTCTGAAAGTCTGATAAACGCCGGAAAAATGACTAAGTCCAAATAAAATAAATTTTTAAACTTTTTTCAATTCTACCACCGTGGGATATATATTCTACCCACACACATTTGGAACTCTCCTGGGGTACCCTCACACATATTATTCCCTCATTTAGCGGATATTTTTACAAAAAAGTGAAATTTTCAAAAATTCTGAAAATTGGCTGAAAACGACTAAATATCAAGAACTCATTGGGTGAATCACTCTGGAACTGAAATCCGAACACTCACTGACATTTTCCCTCTCTGAAAGTCTGATAAACCCCAGAAAAATGACTAAGTCCAAAAAAAAATTATTTACAACTTTTTTCAATTTTACCCCGTGGGATATATATTCTACCCACACACATTTGGAACTCTCCTGGGGTACTCTCACACATATTATTCCCTCATTTAGTGGATATTTTCACAAAAAAGTGAAATTTTCAAAAATTCTGAAAATTGTCTGAAAACGACTAAATATCAAGAACTCATCTTCCGAATCGCTATGGAACTGAAATCGTAACACTCACTGACATTTTCCTTCTCTGAAAGTCTGATAAACGCCAGAAAAATGACTTAAGTATAAAAAAAATAAATTTTTAAACTTTTTTCAATTATACCACCGTGGGATATATATTCTACCCACACACATTTGGAACTCTCCTGGTGAACCCTCACACATATTATTCCCTCATTTAGCGGATATTTTTACAAAAAAGTGAAATTTTTGAAAATTGGCTGAAAACGACTAAATATCAAGAACTCATCGGGCGAATCGCTCTGGAACTGAAATCGGAACACTCACTGAAATTTTCCCCCTCTGAAAGTCTGATAAATGGCGGAAAAATGACGATGTCCAAATAAAATAAATTTTTAAACTTTTTTCAATTTTACCCCGTGGGATATATATTCTACCCACACACATTTGGAACTCTCCTGGGGTACCCTCACACATATTATTACCTCATTTAGCGGATATTTTCACAAAAATGTGAAATTTTCAAAAATTCAGAAAATTGGCTGAAAAAGACTAAATAATCAAGAACTCATCGGGAGAATCGCTCTGGAATTGAAATCGGAACACACACTGACATTTTCCCTCTCTGAAAGTCTGATAAACTCCAGAAAAATGTCTAAGTTCAAAAAAAATTTTTTTTAAACTTTTTTTAATTTTACCCCCGTGGGATATATATTCTACCCACACACATTTGGACCTCTCCTGGGGTACCCTCACACATATTATTCCCTCATTTAGCGGATATTTTTACAAAAAAGTGAAATTTTCAGAAAATTGGCTGAAAACGACTAAATATCAAGAACTCATCGGGCGAATCGCTCTGGAACTGAACTCGGAACACTCACTGAAATTTTCCCCCTCTGAAAGTCTGATAAATGGCGGAAAAATGACGAAGTCCAAATAAAATACATTTTTAAACTTTTTTCAATTTTACCCCCGTGGGATATATATTCTCCCACACACATTTGGAACTCTCCTGGGGGTACCCTCACACATATTATTCCCTCATTTAGCGGATATTTTCACAAAAAAGTGAAATTTTCAAAAATTAAGAAAATTGGCTGAAAAAGACTAAATAATCAAGGAGTCATCGGGCAAATCGCTCTGGAACTGAAATTGTAACACTCACTGACATTTTCCCTCACTGAAAGTCTGATAAACGCCGGAAAAATGACTAAGGCAAGAAAAAAAAAAATTTACAACTTTTTTCAATTTTACCCCTGTGGGATATATATTCTACCCACACACATTTGGAACTCTCCTGGGGTACCCTCACACATATTATTACCTCATTTAGCGGATATTTTCACAAAAAAGTGAATTTTCAAAAATTCTGAAAATTGGCTCAAAACGACTAAATATCAAGGACTCATCGGGCGAATCGCTCTGGAACTGAGATCGGAACCCTCACTGACATTTCCCTCTCTGAAAGTCTGATAAACTCCGGATAAATGACTAAGTCCAAAAAAAATATTTTTAAACTTTCTTCAATTTTACCACTGTGGGATATATATTCTACCCACACACGCTTGGAACTCTCCTGGGGTACCCTCACACATATTATTCCCTCATTTAGCTTATATTTTTACAAAAAAGTGAAATTTTCAAAAATTCAGAAAATTGGCTGAAAACTACGAAATATCAAGAACTCATCGGGCGAATCGCTCTGGAACTGAAATCGGAATGCTCACTGACATTTTCCCTCTCTGAAAGTCTGATGAACTCCGGAAAAATTACTAAGTCAAAAAAAAATATTTTTTAAATTTTTTTCAATTTTACCCCCGTGGGATATATATTCTACCCACACACATTTGGAAATCTCCTGGGCTGCCCTCACACATATTATTCCCTCATTTAGCGGATATTTTCACAAAAAAGTGAAATTTTCAAAAATTCCGAAAATTGGTTGAAAACGACTAAATATCAAGGACTCATCAGGCAAATCGCTCTGGAACTGAAATCGGAACGCTCACTGACATTTTCCCTCTCTGAAAGTCTGATAAACGCCCAAAAAATGACTAAGTCCAAAAAAAAATTATTTACAACTTTTTTCAATTTCACCCCCGTGGGATATATATTCTACCCACACACATTTGGAAATCTCCTGGGGTACCCTCACATTTATTATTCCCTCATTTAGCGGATATTTTCACAAAACAGTGAAATTTTCAAAATTTCTGAAAATTGGCTGAAAACGACTAAATATCAAGGACTCATCGGTCGAATCGCTCTGGAACTGAAATTGTAACACTCACAGACATTTTCCCACTCTAAAATTCTGATAAATGCCGGAAAAATGACTAAGTCCAAGAAAAAATTATTTACAACTTTTTTCAATTTTACCCCCGTGGGATATATATTCTACCCACACCCATTTGGAACTCTCCTGGGGTACCCTCACACATATTATTCCCTCATTTAGCAGATATTTTCACAAAAACGTGAAATTTTCAAAAATTCAGAAAATTGGCTGAAAACGACTAAATATCAAGAACTCATTTTGCGAATCGCTATGGAACTGAAATCGTAACACTCACTGACATTTTCCCTCTCTGAAAGTCTGATAAACACCGGAAAAATGACTAAGTCCAAATAAAATAAATTTTTAAACTTTTTTCAATTCTACCACCGTGGGATATATATTCTACCCACACACATTTGGAACTCTCCTGGGGTACCCTCACACACATTATTTCCTCATTTATCGGATATTTTTACAAAAAAGTGATATTTTCAAAAATTCAGAAAATTGGCTGAAAACGACTAAATATCAAGAACTCATCAGGCGAATCGCTCTTGAACTGAAATTGGAATGCTCACTGACATTTCCCCTCTCTGAAAGTCTGATAAACTCCAAAAAATGTCTAAGTAAAAAAAAAAAATTTTTTTCAACTTTTTTCAATTTTACCACCGTGGGATATATATTCTACCCACACACATTTGGAACTCTCCTGGGGTACCATCACACATATTATTCCCTCATTTAGCGGATATTTTTACAAAAAAGTGAAATTTTCAAAAATTCTGAAAATTGGCGGAAAACTACTAAATAATCAAGGACTCATCGGGCGAATCGCTTTGGAACTGAAATCGTAACACTCACTGACATTTTCCCTCTCTGAAAGTCTGATAAACGCCGGAAAAGTGACTAAGTCTAGAAAAAATTTTTTTTTTACTTTTTTCAATTCTGCCACCTTGGGATATATATTCTACCCACACACATTTGGAACTCTCCTGGGGTACCCTCACACATATTATTCCCTCATTTAGCAGATATTTTTACAAAAAAGTGACATTTTCAAAAATTCAGAAAATTGGCTGAAAATGACTAAATATCAAGAACTCATCTTGCAAATCGCTCTGGAACTGAAATTGGAACGCTCACTGACATTTCCCCTTTCTGAAAGTCTGATAAACTTCAGAAAAATGTCTAAGTAAAAAAAAAAAATTTTTTTAACTTTTTTAAATTTTATCCCCGTGGGATATATATTCTACCCACACACATTTGGAACTCTCCTGGGTTACCCTCACACATATTATTCCCTCATTTAGCGGATATTTTCACAAAAAAGTGAAACTTTCAAAAATTCCGAAAATTGGCTGAAAACGACTAAATATCAAGAACTCATCGGGCGAGTCACTCTGGAACTGAAATCGTAACACTCACTGACATTTTCCCTCACTGAAAGTCTGATAAACGCCGGAAAAATGACTAAGGCAAGAAAAAAAAAATGTACAACTTTTTTCAATTTTACCCCCCTGGGATATATATTCTACCCACACACATTTGGAACTCTCCTGGGGTACCCTCACACATATTATTACCTCATTTAGCGTATATTTTCACAAAAAAGTGAAATTTTCAAAAATTCTGAAAAATTGGCTGAAAACGACTAAATATCAAGGACTCATCAGGCGAATCGCTCTGGAACTGCAATCGGAATGCTCAGACATTTCCCCTCTCTGAAAGTCTGATAAACTCCGGAAAAATGACTAAGTCCAAAAAAAATTTTTTTCAACTTTTTTTAATTTTACCCCTGTCCTTGGGATATATATTCTACCCATACACATTTGGAACTCTCCTGGGGTACCCTCACACATATTATTCCCTCATTTAGCGGATATTTTCACAAAAAAGTGAAATTTTCAAAAATTCCGCAAATTGGCTGAAAACGACTAAATATCAAGGACTCATCGGGCGAATCGCTCTGGAACTGCAATCGGAATCTCAGACATTTCCCCTCTCTGAAAGTCTGATAAACGCCGGAAAAATGACTAAGTCCAAAAAAATTTTTTTCAACTTTTTTCAATTTTACCCCTGTCCGTGGGATATATATTCTACCCATACACATTTGGAACTCTCCTGGTGTACCCTCACACATATTATTCCCTCATTTAGCGGATATTTTCACAAAAAAGTGAAATTTTCAAAAATTCCGAAAATTGGCTGAAAACGAATAAATATCAAGGCCTCATCAGGCAAATCGCTCTGGAACTGAAATCAGAGCGCTCACTGACATTTTCCCTCTCTGAAAGTCTGATAAACGGCAGAAAAATGACTAAGTCCAAAAAAAAATTATTTACAACTTTTTTCAATTTTACCCCCGTGGGATATATATTCTACCCACACACATTTGGAACTCTCCTGGGGTACCCTCACACATATTATTCCCTCATTTAGCGAATATTTTTACAAAAAAGTGAAATTTTCAAAAATTCAAAAAATTGGCTGAAAACGACTAAATATCAAGAACTCATCGGGCGAATCGCTCTGGAACTGAAATCGGAACGCTCACTGACATTTCCCCTCTCTGAAAGTCTGATAAACGGCAGAAAAATGACTAAGTCCAAAAAAAAATTTTTTTTAACTTTTTTCAATTTTACCCCTGTGGGATATATATTCTACCCACGCACATTTGGAACTCTCCTGGGGTACCCTCACACATATTATTCCCTCATTTAGCGGATATTTTCACAAAAAAGTAAAACTTTTAAAAATTCAGAAAATTGGCTGAAAACGACTAAATATCAAGAACTCATTGCGCGAATCGCTCTGGAACTGAAATCGGAAAGCTCACTGACATTTTCCCTCTCTGAAGTGTGATAAACGCCGGAAAAATGGCAAAATCCCAAAAAATTTTTTTAAAACTTTTTTCAATTTTACCCCCGTGGGATATATATTCTACCCACACACATTTGGAACTCTCCTGGGGTACCCTCACACATATTATTCCCTCACTTAGCGGATATTTTCACAAAAAAGTGAAATTTTCAAAAATTCAGAAAATTGGCTGAAAACGACTAAATATCAAGGACTCATCGTGCAAATCGCTCTGGAACTGAAATTGGAATGCTCACTGACATTTCCCCTCTCTGAAAATCTGATAAACGCCGGAAAAATGACTAAGTCCAAAAAATAATTTTTTTAAACTTATTTCAATTTTACCCCCGTGGGATATATATTCTACCCACACACATTTGGAACTCTCCTGGGGTACCCTCACACATATTATTCCCTCATTTAGCGGATATTTTTACAAAAAAGTGAAATTTTAAAAAATTCAGAAAATTGGCTGAAAATGACTAAATATCAAGGACTCATCGTACTAATCGCTCTGGAACTGAAATCAGAATGCTCACTGACATTTCCCCTCTCTAAAAGTCTGATAAACGCCGGAAAAATGACTAAGTCCAAAAAAGAATTTTTTTTAACTTTTTTCAATTTTACCCCCGTGGGATATATATTCTACCCACACACATTTAGAACTCTCCTGGGGTACCCTCACACATATTATTCCCTCATTTAGCGGATATTTTCACAAAAAAGTGAAATTTTCAAAAATTCAGAAAATTGGCTGAAAACGACTAAATATCAAGGACTCATCAGGCGAATCGCTCTGGAACTGAAATCGGAATGCTCACTGACATTTCCCCTCTCTGAAAGTGTGATAAACGCCGGAAAAATGACTAAGTCCAAAAAAAAATTTTTTTAAACTTTTTTCAATTTTACCCCCGTGGGATATATATTCTACCCACACACATTTGGAACTCTCCTGGGGTACCCTCACACATATTATTCCCTCATTTAGCGGATATTTTTACAAAAAAGTGAAATTTTCAAAAATTCAGAAAATTGGCTGAAAACGACTAAATATCAAGGACTCATCGTGCAAATCGCTCTGGAACTGAAATTGGAATGCTCATTGACATTTCCCCTCTCTGAAAGTCTGATAAACGCCGGAAAAATGACTAAGTCCAAAAAAGAATTTTTTTAAACTTTTTTCAATTTTACCCCCGTGGGATATATATTCTACCCACACACATTTGGAACTCTCCTGGGGTACCCTCACACATATTATTCCCTCGTTTAGCGGATATTTTCACAAAAAAGTGAAATTTTCAAAAATTCTGAAAATTGGCTGAAAACAACTAAATATCAAGAACTCATTGGGCGAATCGCTCCGGAACTGAAATCGGAACGCTCACTGACATTTTCCCTCTCTGAAAGTCTAATAAACGCCGGAAAAATGACTAAGTCCAAAAAAGAATTTTTTTAAACTTTTTTCAATTTTACCCCCGTGGGATAAATATTCTACCCACACACATTTGGAACTCTCCTGGGGTACCCTCACACATATTATTCCCTCATTTAGCGGATATTTTTACAAAAAAGTGAAATTTTCCAAAATTCAGAAAATTGGCTGAAAATGACTAAATATCAAGAACTCATCGGGCGAATCGCTCTGGAACTGAAATCGGAATGCTCACTGACATTTTCCCTCTGTGAAAGTCTGATAAACACCGGAAAAATGACTAAGTCCAAAAAATAAATTTTTTTAACTTTTTTCAATTTTACCCCTGTGGGATATATATTCTACCCACGCACATTTGGAACTCTCCTGGGGTACCCTCACACATATTATTCCCTTATTTAGCGGATATTTTCACAAAAAAGTGAAATTTTCAAAAATTCTGAAAATTGGCTGAAAACGGCTAAATATCAAGGACTCATCTGGCGAATCGCTCTGGAACTGAAATCAGAATGCTCACTGACATTTCCCCTCTCTGAAAGTCTGATAAACGCCGGAAAAATGACTAAGTCCAAAAAAGAATTTTTTTAAACTTTTTTCATTTTTACCCCCGTGGGATATATATTCTACCCACACACATTTGGAACTCTCCTGGGGTACCCTCACACATATTATTCCCTCATTTAGCGGATATTTTCACAAAAAAGTGAAATTTTCAAAAATTCTGAAAATTGGCTGAAAACGGCTAAATATCAAGGACTCATCTGGCGAATCGCTCTGGAACTGAAATCAGAATGCTCACTGACATTTCCCCTCTCTGAAAGTCTGATAAACGCCGGAAAAATGACTAAGTCCAAAAAAGAATTTTTTTAAACTTTTTTCATTTTTACCCCCGTGGGATATATATTCTACCCACACACATTTGGAACTCTCCTGGGGTACCCTCACACATATTATTCCCTCATTTAGCGGATATTTTCACAAAAAAGTGAAATTTTCAAAAATTCAGAAAATTGGCTGAAAATGACTAAATATCAAGGACTCATCGTGCAAATCGCTCTGGAACTGAAAACGGAATGCTCACTGACATTTCCCCTCTCTGAAAGTCTGATAAACGCCGGAAAAATGACTAAGTCCAAAAAAGATTTTTTTTAAACTTTTTTCAATTTTACCCCCGTGGGATATATATTCTACCCACACACATTTGGAACTCTCCTGGGGTACCCTCCCACATATTATTCCCTCATTTAGCGGATATTTTCACAAAAAAGTGAAATTTTCAAAAATTCATAAAATTGGCTGAAAACTACTAAATATCAAGGACTCATCGGGCAAATCTCTCTGGAACTGAAATCGGAACGCTCACTGACATTTCCCCTCTCTGAAAGTCTGATAAACGCCGGAAAAATGACTAAGTCCAAAAAAGATTTTTTTTAAACTTTTTTCAATTTTACCCCCGTGGGATATATATTCTACCCACACACAATTGGAACTCTCCTGGGGTACCCTCCCACATATTATTCCCTCATTTAGCGGATATTTTCACAAAAAAGTGAAATTTTCAAAAATTCTGAAAATTGGCTGAAAACGACTAAATATCAAGAACTCATCGTGCGAATCGCTCTGGAACTGAAATCGGAATGCTCACTGAAATTTTCCCTCTCTGAAAGTCTGATAAACACCGGAAAAATGACTAAGTCCAAAAAAAAAAATTTTTTAACTTTTTTCAATTTTACCCCTGTGGGATATATATTCTACCCACGCACATTTGGAACTCTCCTGGGGTACCCTCACACATATTATTCCCTCACTTAGCGGATATTTTCACAAAAAAGTGAAATTTTCAAAAATTCAGAAAATTGGCTGAAAACGACTAAATATCAAGGACTCATCGTGCAAATCGCTCTGGAACTGAAATTGGAATGCTCACTGACATTTCCCCTCTCTGAAAATCTGATAAACGCCGGAAAAATGACTAAGTCCAAAAAATAATTTTTTTAAACTTATTTCAATTTTACCCCCGTGGGATATATATTCTACCCACACACATTTGGAACTCTCCTGGGGTACCCTCACACATATTATTCCCTCATTTAGCGGATATTTTTACAAAAAAGTGAAATTTTAAAAAATTCAGAAAATTGGCTGAAAATGACTAAATATCAAGGACTCATCGTACTAATCGCTCTGGAACTGAAATCAGAATGCTCACTGACATTTCCCCTCTCTAAAAGTCTGATAAACGCCGGAAAAATGACTAAGTCCAAAAAAGAATTTTTTTTAACTTTTTTCAATTTTACCCCCGTGGGATATATATTCTACCCACACACATTTAGAACTCTCCTGGGGTACCCTCACACATATTATTCCCTCATTTAGCGGATATTTTCACAAAAAAGTGAAATTTTCAAAAATTCCGAAAATTGGCTGAAAACGACTAAATATCAAGGACTCATCAGGCGAATCGCTCTGGAACTGAAATCGGAATGCTCACTGACATTTCCCCTCTCTGAAAGTGTGATAAACGCCGGAAAAATGACTAAGTCCAAAAAAAAATTTTTTTAAACTTTTTTCAATTTTACCCCCGTGGGATATATATTCTACCCACACACATTTGGAACTCTCCTGGGGTACCCTCACACATATTATTCCCTCATTTAGCGGATATTTTTACAAAAAAGTGAAATTTTAAAAAATTCAGAAAATTGGCTGAAAATGACTAAATATCAAGGACTCATCGTACTAATCGCTCTGGAACTGAAATCAGAATGCTCACTGACATTTCCCCTCTCTAAAAGTCTGATAAACGCCGGAAAAATGACTAAGTCCAAAAAAGAATTTTTTTTAACTTTTTTCAATTTTACCCCCGTGGGATATATATTCTACCCACACACATTTAGAACTCTCCTGGGGTACCCTCACACATATTATTCCCTCATTTAGCGGATATTTTCACAAAAATGTGAAATTTTCAAAAATTCAGAAAATTGGCTGAAAACGACTAAATATCAAGGACTCATCAGGCGAATCGCTCTGGAACTGAAATCGGAATGCTCACTGACATTTCCCCTCTCTGAAAGTGTGATAAACGCCGGAAAAATGACTAAGTCCAAAAAAAAATTTTTTTAAACTTTTTTCAATTTTACCCCCGTGGGATATATATTCTACCCACACTCATTTGGAACTCTCCTGGGGTACCCTCACACATATTATTCCCTTATTTAGCGGATATTTTCACAAAAAAGTGAAATTTTCAAAAATTCAGAAAATTGGCTGAAAACGACTAAATATCAAGGACTCATCGTGCAAATCGCTCTGGAACTGAAATTGGAATGCTCATTGACATTTCCCCTCTCTGAAAGTCTGATAAACGCCGGAAAAATGACTAAGTCCAAAAAAGAATTTTTTTAAACTTTTTTCAATTTTACCCCCGTGGGATATATATTCTACCCACACACATTTGGAACTCTCCTGGGGTACCCTCACACATATTATTCCCTCGTTTAGCGGATATTTTCACAAAAAAGTGAAATTTTCAAAAATTCTGAAAATTGGCTGAAAACAACTAAATATCAAGAACTCATTGGGCGAATCGCTCTGGAACTGAAATCGGAACGCTCACTGACATTTTCCCTCTCTGAAAGTCTAATAAACGCCGGAAAAATGACTAAGTCCAAAAAAGAATTTTTTTAAACTTTTTTCAATTTTACCCCCGTGGGATAAATATTCTACCCACACACATTTGGAACTCTCCTGGGGTACCCTCACACATATTATTCCCTCATTTAGCGGATATTTTCACAAAAAAGTGAAATTTTCAAAAATTCTGAAAATTGGCTGAAAACGACTAAATATCAAGAACTCATCGGGCGAATCGCTCTGGAACTGAAATCGGAATCCTCACTGACATTTTCCCTCTCTGAAAGTCTGATAAACACCGGAAAAATGACTAAGTCCAAAAAAAAAAATTTTTTAACTTTTTTCAATTTTACCCCTGTGGGATATATATTCTACCCACGCACATTTGGAACTCTCCTGGGGTACCCTCACACATATTATTCCCTCATTTAGCGGATATTTTCACAAAAAAGTGAAATTTTCAAAAATTCTGAAAATTGGCTGAAAACGGCTAAATATCAAGGACCCATCTGGCGAATCGCTCTGGAACTGAAATCGGAATGCTCACTGACATTTTCCCTCTGTGAAAGTCTGATAAACACCGGAAAAATGACTAAGTCCAAAAAATAAATTTTTTTAACTTTTTTCAATTTTACCCCTGTGGGATATATATTCTACCCACGCACATTTGGAACTCTCCTGGGGTACCCTCACACATATTATTCCCTTATTTAGCGGATATTTTCACAAAAAAGTGAAATTTTCAAAAATTCTGAAAATTGGCTGAAAACGGCTAAATATCAAGGACTCATCTGGCGAATCGCTCTGGAACTGAAATCAGAATGCTCACTGACATTTCCCCTCTCTGAAAGTCTGATAAACGCCGGAAAAATGACTAAGTCCAAAAAAGAATTTTTTTAAACTTTTTTCATTTTTACCCCCGTGGGATATATATTCTACCCACACACATTTGGAACTCTCCTGGGGTACCCTCACACATATTATTCCCTCATTTAGCGGATATTTTCACAAAAAAGTGAAATTTTCAAAAATTCTGAAAATTGGCTGAAAACGGCTAAATATCAAGGACTCATCTGGCGAATCGCTCTGGAACTGAAATCAGAATGCTCACTGACATTTCCCCTCTCTGAAAGTCTGATAAACGCCGGAAAAATGACTAAGTCCAAAAAAGAATTTTTTTAAACTTTTTTCATTTTTACCCCCGTGGGATATATATTCTACCCACACACATTTGGAACTCTCCTGGGGTACCCTCACACATATTATTCCCTCATTTAGCGGATATTTTCACAAAAAAGTGAAATTTTCAAAAATTCAGAAAATTGGCTGAAAATGACTAAATATCAAGGACTCATCGTGCAAATCGCTCTGGAACTGAAAACGGAATGCTCACTGACATTTCCCCTCTCTGAAAGTCTGATAAACGCCGGAAAAATGACTAAGTCCAAAAAAGATTTTTTTTAAACTTTTTTCACTTTTACCCCCGTGGGATATATATTCTACCCACACACATTTGGAACTCTCCTGGGGTACCCTCCCACATATTATTCCCTCATTTAGCGGATATTTTCACAAAAAAGTGAAATTTTCAAAAATTCATAAAATTGGCTGAAAACTACTAAATATCAAGGACTCATCGGGCAAATCTCTCTGGAACTGAAATCGGAACGCTCACTGACATTTCCCCTCTCTGAAAGTCTGATAAACGCCGGAAAAATGACTAAGTCCAAAAAAGATTTTTTTTAAACTTTTTTCAATTTTACCCCCGTGGGATATATATTCTACCCACACACATTTGGAACTCTCCTGGGGTACCCTCCCACATATTATTCCCTCATTTAGCGGATATTTTCACAAAAAAGTGAAATTTTCAAAAATTCTGAAAATTGGCTGAAAACGACTAAATATCAAGAACTCATCGGGCAAATCTCTCTGGAACTGAAATCGGAACGCTCACTGACATTTCCCCTCTCTGAAAGTCTGATAAACGCCGGAAAAATGACTAAGTCCAAAAAAGAATATTTTTAAACTTTTTTCATTTTTACCCCCGTGGGATATATATTCTACCTACACACATTTGGAACTCTCCTGGGGTACCCTCACACATATTATTCCCTCATTTAGCGGATATTTTTACAAAAAGTGACATTTTCAAAAATTCAGAAAATTGGCTGAAAACGACTAAATATAAAGGACTCATCGGGTGAATCGCTCTGGAACTGAAATCGGAACGCTCACTGACATTTTCCCTCTCTGAAAGTCTGATAAACACCGGAAAAATTAACTAAGTCCAAAAAAAATTTTTTTAAACTTTTTGCAATTTTACCCCCGTGGGATATATTCTACCCACACACATTTGGAACTCTCCTGGGGTACCCTCACACATATTATTCCCTCATTTAGCGGATATTTTTACAAAAAAGTGACATTTTCAAAAATTCAGAAAATTGGCTGAAAACGACTAAATATCAAGGACTCATCGGGCGAATTGCTCTGGAACTGAAATCGGAACGCTCACTGACATTTTTCCTCTCTGAAAGTCTGATAAACACCGGAAAAATTAACTAAGTCCAAAAAAATTTTTTTTAAACTTTTTTCAATTTTACCTCGTGAGATATATATTCTACCCACACACATTTGGAACTCTCCTGGGGTACCCTCACACATATTATTCCCTCATTTAGCGGATATTTTTACAAAAAGTGACATTTTCAAAAATTCAGAAAATTGGCTGAAAACGACTAAATATCAAGGACTCATCGGGCGAATCGCTCTGGAACTGAAATCGGAACGCTCACTGACATTTTCCCTCTCTGAAAGTCTGATAAACACCGGAAGAATGACTAAGTCCAAAAAAAAATTATTTACAACTTTTTTCAATTTTACACCCGTGGGATATATATTCTACCCACACACATTTGGAACTCTCCTGGGGAACCCTCCCACATATTATTCCCTCATTTAGCGGATATTTTCACAAAAAAGTGAAATTTTCAAAAATTCAGAAAATTGGCTGAAAACTACTAAATATCAAGGACTCATCGGGCAAATCGCTCTGGAACTGAAATCGGTACGCTCACTGACATTTTCCCTCTCTGAAAGAGTGATAAACGCCGGAAAAATTAACTAAGTCCAAAAAAAATTTTTTTAAACTTTTTTCAATTTTACCCCCGTGAGATATATATTCTACCCACACACATTTGGAACTCTCCTGGGGTACCCTCACACATATTATTCCCTCATTTAGCGAATATTTTTACAAAAAAAGTGAAATTTTCAAAAATTCAGAAAATTGGCTGAAAACGACTAAATATCAAGGACTCATTGTGCAAATCGCTCTGGAACTGAAATCGGAATGCTCACTGACATTTCCCCTCTCTGAAAGTCTGATAAACGCCGGAAAAATGACTAAGTCCAAAAAAGAATTTTTTTAAACTTTTTTCAATTTTACCCCGTGGGATATATATTCTACCCACACACATTTGGAACTCTCCTGGGATACCCTCACACATATTATTCCCTCATTTAGCGGATATTTTCACAAAAAAGTGAAATTTTCAAAAATTCTGAAAATT
This sequence comes from Phyllobates terribilis, assembly GCF_046119375.1. Classification (NCBI taxonomy): domain Eukaryota; kingdom Metazoa; phylum Chordata; class Amphibia; order Anura; family Dendrobatidae; genus Phyllobates; species Phyllobates terribilis. The sequence goes on along the minus strand of NW_027362763.1, from coordinate 594,883,911 downwards.
GGCTGAAAACGGCTAAATATCAAGGACTCATCTGGCGAATCGCTCTGGAACTGAAATCAGAATGCTCACTGACATTTCCCCTCTCTGAAAGTCTGATAAACGGCAGAAAAATTACTAAGTCCAAAAAAGAATTTTTTTAAACTTTTTTCATTTTTACCCCCGTGGGATATATATTCTACCCACACACATTTGGAATTCTCCTGGGGTACCCTCACACATATTATTCCCTCATTTAGCGGATATTTTTACAAAAAAGTGAAATTTTAAAAAATTCAGAAAATTGGCTGAAAATGACTAAATATCAAGGACTCATCGTACTAATCGCTCTGGAACTGAAATCAGAATGCTCACTGACATTTCCCCTCTCTAAAAGTCTGATAAACACCGGAAAAATTAACTAAGTCCAAAAAAATTTTTTTTAAACTTTTTTCAATTTTACCTCGTGAGATATATATTCTACCCACACACATTTGGAACTCTCCTGGGGTACCCTCACACATATTATTCCCTCATTTAGCGGATATTTTTACAAAAAGTGACATTTTCAAAAATTCAGAAAATTGGCTGAAAACGACTAAATATCAAGGACTCATCGGGCGAATCGCTCTGGAACTGAAATCGGAACGCTCACTGACATTTTCCCTCTCTGAAAGTCTGATAAACACCGGAAGAATGACTAAGTCCAAAAAAAAATTATTTACAACTTTTTTCAATTTTACACCCGTGGGATATATATTCTACCCACACAGATTTGGAACTCTCCTGGGGAACCCTCCCACATATTATTCCCTCATTTAGCGGATATTTTCACAAAAAAGTGAAATTTTCAAAAATTCTGAAAATTGGCTGAAAACGACAAAATATCAAGAACTCATTGGGCGAATCGCTCTGGAACTGAAATCGGAACGCTCACTGACATTTCCTCTCTCTGAAAGTCTGATAAACGGCAGAAAAATGACTAAGTCCAGAAAAGAATTTTTTTAAACTTTTTTCAATTTTACCCCCGTGGGATATATATTCTACCCACACACATTTGGAACTCTCCTGGGGTACCCTCACACATATTATTCCCTCATTTAGCGGATATTTTTACAAAAAAGTGAAATTTTCAAAAATTCAGAAAATTGGCTGAAAATGACTAAATATCAAGGACTCATCGTGCAAATCGCTCTGGAACAGAAATCGGAATGCTCACTGACATTTCCCCTCTCTGAAAGTCTGATAAACGCCGGAAAAATGACTAAGTCCAAAAAAGAATTTTTTTAAACTTTTTTCAATTTTACCCCCGTGGGATATATATTCTACCCACACACATTTGGAACTCTCCTGGGGTACCCTCACACATATTATTCCCTCATTTAGCAGATATTTTTACAAAAAGTGACATTTTCAAAAATTCAGAAAATTGGCTGAAAACGACTAAATATCAAGGACTCATCGGGCGAATCGCTCTGGAACTGAAATCGGAACGCTCACTGACATTTTCCCTCTCTGAAAGTCTGATAAACGCCGGAAAAATGACTAAGTCCAAAAAAATTTTTTTTAAACTTTTTTCAATTTTACCTCGTGAGATATATATTCTACCCACACACATTTGGAACTCTCCTGGGGTACCCTCACACATATTATTCCCTCATTTAGCGGATATTTTCACAAAAAAGTGAAATTTTCAAAAATTCTGAAAATTGACTGAAAACGACTAAATATCAAGAACTCATTGGGCGAATCGCTCTGGAACTGAAATCGGAACGCTCACTGACATTTTCCCTCTCTGAAAGAGTGATAAACGCCGGAAAAATGACTAAGTCCAAAAAAATTTTTTTTAAACTATTTTCAATTTTACCCCCGTGGGATATATATTCTACCCACACACATTTGGAACTCTCCTGGGGTACCCTCACACATATTATTCCCTCATTTAGCGGATATTTTCACAAAAAAGTGAAATTTTCAAAAATTCAGAAAATTGGTTGAAAACGGCTAAATATCAAGGACTCATCTGGCGAATCGCTCTGGAACTGAAATCAGAATGCTCACTGACATTTCCCCTCTCTGAAAGTCTGATAAACGGCAGAAAAATGACTAAGTCCAAAAAAGAATTTTTTTAAATTTTTTTCATTTTTACCCCCGTGGGATATATATTCTACCCACACACATTTGGAACTCTCCTGGGGTACCCTCACACATATTATTCCCTCATTTAGCGGATATTTTCACAAAAAAGTGAAATTTTCAAAAATTCAGAAAATTGGCTGAAAACTACAAAATATCAAGGACTGATCGGGCAAATCGCTCTGGAACTGAAATCGGTACGCTCACTGACATTTCCCCTCTCTGAAAGTCTGATAAACGCCGGAAAAATTAACTAAGTCCAAAAAAATTTTTTTTAAACTTTTTTCAATTTTACCCCCGTGAGATATATATTCTACCCACACACATTTGGAACTCTCCTGGGGTACCCTCACACATATTATTCCCTCATTTAGCGAATATTTTTACAAAAAAGTGAAATTTTCAAAAATTCTGAAAATTGGCTGAAAACAACTAAATATCAAGAACTCATCGGGCGAATCGCTCTGGAACTGAAATCGGAACGCTCACTGACATTTTCCCTCTCTGACAGTCTGATAAACACCGGAAAAATTACTAAGTCCAAAAAAAAATTATTTACAACTTTTTTCAATTTTACACCCGTGGGATATATATTCTACCCACACACATTTGGAACTCTCCTGGGGTACCCTCACACATATTATTCCCTCATTTAGCGGATATTTTTACAAAAAAGTGAAATTTTCAAAAATTAAGAAAATTGGCTGAAAACGACTAAATATCAAGGACTCATTGTGCAAATCACTCTGGAACTGAAATCGGAATGCTCACTGACATTTCCCCTCTCTGAAAGTCTGATAAACGCCGGAAAAATGACTAAGTCTAAAAAAGAATTTTTTTAAACTTTTTTCAATTTTACCCCGTGGGATATATATTCTACCCACACACATTTGGAACTCTCCTGGGGTACCCTCACACATATTATTCCCTCATTTAGCAGATATTTTTACAAAAAGTGACATTTTCAAAAATTCAGAAAATTGGCTGAAAACGACTAAATATCAAGGACTCATCGGGCGAATCGCTCTGGAACTGAAATCGGAACGCTCACTGACATTTTCCCTCTCTGAAAGTCTGATAAACACCGGAAAAATTAACTAAGTCCAAAAGAAATTTTTTTAAACTTTTTTCAATTTTACCCCCGTGGGATATATTCTATCCACACACATTTGGAACTCTCCTGGGGTACCCTCACACATATTATTCCCTCATTTAGCGGATATTTTTACAAAAAAGTGAAATTTTCAAAAATTCAGAAAATTGGCTGAAAATGACTAAATATCAAGGACTCATCGTGCAAATCGCTCTGGAACTGAAATCGGAATGCTCACTGACATTTCCCCTCTCTGAAAGTCGGATAAACACCGGAAAAATTAACTAAGTCCAAAAAAATTTTTTTTAAACTTTTTTCAATTTTACCTCGTGAGATATATATTCTACCCACACACATTTGGAACTCTCCTGGGGTACCCTCACACATATTATTCCCTCATTTAGCGGATATTTTTCCAAAAAGTGACATTTTCAAAAATTCAGAAAATTGGCTGAAAACGACTAAATATCAAGGACTCATCGGGCGAATCACTCTGGAACTGAAATCGGAACGCTCACTGACATTTTCCCTCTCTGAAAGTCTGATAAACACCGGAAGAATGACTAAGTCCAAAAAAGAATTTTTTTAAACTTTTTTCAATTTTACCCCCGTGGGATATATATTCTAACCAAACACATTTGGAACTCTCCTGCGGTACCCTCACACATATTATTCCCTCATTTAGCGGATATTTTCACAAAAAAGTGAAATTTTCAAAAATTCAGAAAATTGGCTGAAAACGACTAAATATCAAGGACTCATCGGGCAAATCGTTCTGGAACTGAAATCGGTACGCTCACTGACATTTCCCCTCTCTGAAAGTCTGATAAATGCCGGAAAAATGACTAAGTCCAAAAAAGAATTTTTTTAAACTTTTTTCAATTTTACCCCGTGGGATATATATTCTACCCACACACATTTGGAACTCTCCTGGGGTACCCTCACACATATTATTCCCTCATTTAGCGGATATTTTCACAAAAAAGTGAAATTTTCAAAAATTCTGAAAATTGGCTGAAAACGGCTAAATATCAAGGACTCATCTGGCGAATCGCTCTGGAACTGAAATCAGAATGCTCACTGACATTTCCCCTCTCTGAAAGTCTGATAAACGGCAGAAAAATGACTAAGTCCAAAAAAGAATTTTTTTAAATTTTTTTCATTTTTACCCCCGTGGGATATATATTCTACCCACACACATTTGGAACTCTCCTGGGGTACCCTCACACATATTATTCCCTCATTTAGCGGATATTTTCACAAAAAAGTGAAATTTTCAAAAATTCTGAAAATTGGCTGAAAACGGCTAAATATCAAGGACTCATCTGGCGAATCGCTCTGGAACTGAAATCAGAATGCTCACTGACATTTCCCCTCTCTGAAAGTCTGATAAACGCCGGAAAAATGACTAAGTTCAAAAAATAATTTTTTTAAAATTTTTTCATTTTTACCCCCGTGGGATATATAATCTACCCACACACATTTGGAACTCTCCTGGGGTACCCTCACACATATTATTCCCTCATTTAGCGGATATTTTTGCAAAAAAGTGAAATCTTCAAAAATTCAGAAAATTGGCTGAAAATGACTAAATATCAAGGACTCATCGTGCAAATCGCTCTGGAACTGAAATCGGAACGCTCACTGACATTTTCCCTCTCTGAAAGTCTGATAAACACCGGAAAAATTAACTAAGTCCAAAAAAAATTTTTTTAAACTTTTTTCAATTTTACCCCCGTGGGATATATTCTACCCACACACATTTGGAACTCTCCTGGGGTACCCTCACACATATTATTCCCTCATTTAGCGGATATTTTTACAAAAAAGTGACATTTTCAAAAATTCAGAAAATTGGCTGAAAACGACTAAATATCAAGGACTCATTGTGCAAATCACTCTGGAACTGAAATCAGAATGCTCACTGACATTTCCCCTCTCTGAAAGTCTGATAAACGCCGGAAAAATGACTAAGTTCAAAAAATAATTTTTTTAAACTTTTTTCATTTTTACCCCCGTGGGATATATATTCTACCCACACACATTTGGAACTCTCCTGGGGTACCCTCACACATATTATTCCCTCATTTAGCGGATATTTTTACAAAAAAGTGAAATTTTCAAAAATTCAGAAAATTGGCTGAAAATGACTAAATATCAAGGACTCATCGTGCAAATCGCTCTGGAACTGAAATCGGAATGCTCACTGACATTTCCCCTCTCTGAAAGTCTGATAAACGCCGGAAAAATGACTAAGTCCAAAAAAGAATTTTTTTAAACTTTTTTCAATTTTACCCCCGTGGGATATATATTCTACCCACACACATTTGGAACTCTCCTGGGGTACCCTCACACATATTATTCCCTCATTTAGCGGATATTTTTACGAAAAGTGACATTTTCAAAAATTCAGAAAATTGGCTGAAAACGACTAAATATCAAGGACTCATGGGGCGAACCGCTCTGGAACTGAAATCGGAACGCTCACTGACATTTTCCCTCTCTGAAAGTCTGATAAACACCGGAAAAATTAACTAAGTCCAAAAAAAATTTTTTTAAACTTTTTTCAATTTTACCCCCGTGGGATATATATTCTACCCACACACATTTGGAATTCTCCTGGGGTACCCTCACACATATTATTCCCTCATTTAGCGGATATTTTTACAAAAAAGTGAAATTTTAAAAAATTCAGAAAATTGGCTGAAAATGACTAAACATCAAGGACTCATCGTACTAATCGCTCTGGAACTGAAATCAGAATGCTCACTGACATTTCCCCTCTCTAAAAGTCTGATAAACACCGGAAAAATTAACTAAGTCCAAAAAAAATTTTTTAAAACTTTTTTTAATTTTACCCCCGTGGGATATATTCTACCCACACACATTTGGAACTCTCCTGGGGTACCCTGACACATATTATTCCCTCATTTAGCGGATATTTTTACAAAAAAGTGACATTTTCAAAAATTCAGAAAATTGGCTGAAAACGACTAAATATCAAGGACTCATCAGGCGAATCGCTCTGGAACTGAAATTAGAACGCTCACTGACATTTTCCCTCTCTGAAAGTCTGATAAACACCGGAAGAATGACTAAGTCCAAAAAAAAATTTTTTTTAACTTTTTTCAATTTTACCCCTGTGGGATATATATTCTACCCACGCACATTTGGAACTCTCCTGGGGTACCCTCACACATATTATTCCCTCATTTAGCGGATATTTTCACAAAAAAATGAAATTTTCAAAAGTTCTGAAAATTGGCTGAAAAAGGCTAAATATCAAGGTCTCATCTGGCTAATCGCTCTGGAACTGAAATCGGAATGCTCACTGACATTTCCCCTCCCTGAAAGTCTGATAAACGCCGGAAAAATGACTAAGTCCAAAAAAGAATTTTTTCAAACTTTTTTCAATTTTACCCCCGTGGGATATATATTCTAACCAGACACATTTGGAACTCTCCTGGGGTACCCTCCCACATATTATTCCCTCATTTAGCGGATATTTTCACAAAAAAGTGAAATTTTCAAAAATTCTGAAAATTGGCTGAAAACAACTAAATATCAAAAACTCATTGGGCGAATCGCTCTGGAACTGAAATCAGAACGCTCACTGACATTTTCCCTCTCTGAAAGAGTGATAAACGCCGGAAAAATGACTAAGTCCAAAAAAGAATTAATTAAACTTTTTTAAATTTTACCCCCGTGGGATATATATTCTACCCACACACATTTGGAATTCTCCTGGGGTACCCTCACACATATTATTCCCTCATTTAGCGGATATTTTTACAAAAAAGTGAAATTTTAAAAAATTCAGAAAATTGGCTGAAAATGACTAAATATCAAGGACTCATCGTACTAATCGCTCTGGAACTGAAATCAGAATGCTCACTGACATTTCCCCTCTCTAAAAGTCTGATAAACGCCGGAAAAATGACTAAGTCCAAAAAAGAATTTTTTTAAACTTTTTTCAATTTTACCCCCGTGGGATATATATTCTACCCACACACATTTAGAACTCTCCTGGGGTACCCTCACACATATTATTCCCTCATTTAGCGGATATTTTCACAAAAAAGTGAAATTTTCAAAAATTCAGAAAATTGGCTGAAAACGACTAAATATCAAGGACTCATCGTGCAAATCGCTCTGGAACTGAAATTGGAATGCTCACTGACATTTCCCCTCTCTGAAAGTCTGTTAAACGCCGGAAAAATGACTAAGTCCAAAAAAGAATTTTTTTAAACTTTTTTCAATTTTACCCCCGTGGGATATATATTCTACCCACACACATTTGGAACTCTCCTGGGGTACCCTCACACATATTATTCCCTCATTTAGCGGATATTTTTACAAAAAAGTGAAATTTTAAAAAATTCAGAAAATTGGCTGAAAATGACTAAATATCAAGGACTCATCGTACTAATCGCTCTGGAACTGAAATCAGAATGCTCACTGACATTTCCCCTCTCTAAAAGTCTGATAAACACCGGAAAAATTAACTAAGTCCAAAAAAAATTTTTTTAAACTTTTTTCAATTTTACCCCCGTGCGATATATTCTACCCACACACATTTGGAACTCTCCTGGGGTACCCTCACACATATTATTCCCTCATTCAGCGGATATTTTCACAAAAAAGTGAAATTTTCAAAAATTCAGAAAATTGGTTGAAAACGACTAAATATCAAGGACTCATCGGGCGAATCGCTCTGGAACTGAAATCGGAACGCTCACTGACATTTTTCCTCTCTGAAAGTCTGATAAACACCGGAAAAATTAACTAAGTCCAAAAAAATTTTTTTTAAACTTTTTTCAATTTTACCTCGTGAGATATATATTCTACCCACACACATTTGGAACTCTCCTGGGGTACCCTCACACATATTATTCCCTCATTTAGTGGATATTTTTACAAAAAGTTACATTTTCAAAAATTCAGAAAATTGGCTGAAAACGACTAAATATCAAGGACTCATCGGGCGAATTGCTCTGGAACTGAAATCGGAACGCTCACTGACATTTTCCCTCTCTGAAAGTCTGATAAACACCGGAAGAATGACTAAGTCCAAAAAAAAATTATTTACAACTTTTTTCAATTTTACACCCGTGGGATATATATTCTACCCACGCACATTTGGAACTCTCCTGGGGTACCCTCACACATATTATTCCCTCATTTAGCGGATATTTTCACAAAAAAGTGAAATTTTCAAAAATTCAGAAAATTGGCTGAAAACGACTAAATATCAAGGACTCATCGGGCGAATCACTCTGGAACTGAAATCGGAACGCTCACTGACATTTTTCCTCTCTGAAAGTCTGATAAACACCGGAAAAATTAACTAAGTCCAAAAAAATTTTTTTTAAACTTTTTTCAATTTTACCTCGTGAGATATATATTCTACCCACACACATTTGGAACTCTCCTGGGGTACCCTCACACATATTATTCCCTCATTTAGTGGATATTTTTACAAAAAGTGACATTTTCAAAAATTCTGAAAATTGGCTGAAAACGACTAAATATCAAGGACTCATCGGGCGAATCGCTCTGGAACTGAAATCGGAACGCTCACTGACATTTTCCCTCTCTGAAAGTCTGATAAACACCGGAAGAATGACTAAGTCCAAAAAAAAATTATTTACAACTTTTTTCAATTTTACACCCGTGGGATATATATTCTACCCACACACATTTGGAACTCTCCTGGGGAACCCTCCCACATATTATTCCCTCATTTAGCGGATATTTTCACAAAAAAGTGAAATTTTCAAAAATTCAGAAAATTGGCTGAAAACGACTAAATATCAAGGACTCATCGGGCGAATCGCTCTGGAACTGAAATCGGAACGCTCACTGACATTTTTCCTCTCTGAAAGTCTGATAAACACCGGAAAAATTAACTAAGTCCAAAAAAATTTTTTTTAAACTTTTTTCAATTTTACCTCGTGAGATATATATTCTACCCACACACATTTGGAACTCTCCTGGGGTACCCTCACACATATTATTCCCTCATTTAGTGGATATTTTTACAAAAAGTGACATTTTCAAAAATTCTGAAAATTGGCTGAAAACGACTAAATATCAAGGACTCATCGGGCGAATCGCTCTGGAACTGAAATCGGAACGCTCACTGACATTTTCCCTCTCTGAAAGTCTGATAAACACCGGAAGAATGACTAAGTCCAAAAAAAAATTATTTACAACTTTTTTCAATTTTACACCCGTGGGATATATATTCTACCCACACACATTTGGAACTCTCCTGGGGAACCCTCCCACATATTATTCCCTCATTTAGCGGATATTTTCACAAAAAAGTGAAATTTTAAAAAATTCAGAAAATTGGCTGAAAATGACTAAATATCAAGGACTCATCGTACTAAACGCTCTGGAACTGAAATCAGAATGCTCACTGACATTTCCCCTCTCTAAAAGTCTGATAAACACCGGAAAAATTAACTAAGTCCAAAAAAAATTTTTTTAAACTTTTTTCAATTTTAACCGCGTGGGATATATTCTACCCAAACACATTTAGAACTCTCCTGGGGTACCCTCACACATATTATTCCCTCATTTAGCGGATATTTTTACAAAAAAGTGACATTTTCAAAAATTCAGAAAATTTGCTGAAAACGACTAAATATCAAGGACTCATCGGGCGAATCGCTCTGGAACTGAAATCGGAGCGCTCACTGACATTTTCCCTCTCTGAAAGTCTGATAAACACCGGAAGAATGACTAAGTCCAAAAAAAAATTATTTACAACTTTTTTCAATTTTACACCCGTGGGATATATATTCTACCCACACACATTTGGAACTCTCCTGGGGAACCCTCCCACATATTATTCCCTCATTTAGCGGATATTTTCACAAAAAAGTGAAATTTTCAAAAATTCTGAAAATTGGCTGAAAACGACTAAATATCAAGGACTCATCGGGCGAATCGCTCTGGAACTGAAATCGGAACGCTCACTGACATTTTTCCTCTCTGAAAGTCTGATAAACACCGGAAAAATTAACTAAGTCCAAAAAAATTTTTTTTAAACTTTTTTTAATTTTACCTCGTGAGATATATATTCTACCCACACACATTTGGAACTCTCCTGGGGTACCCTCACACATATTATTCCCTCATTTAGTGGATATTTTTACAAAAAGTGACATTTTCAAAAATTCAGAAAATTGTCTGAAAACGACTAAATATCAAGGACTCATCGGGCGAATTGCTCTGGAACTGAAATCGGAACGCTCACTGACATTTTCCCTCTCTGAAAGTCTGATAAACACCGGAAGAATGACTAAGTCCAAAAAAAAAATTTTTACAACTTTTTTCAATTTTACACCCGTGGGATATATATTCTACCCACGCACATTTGGAACTCTCCTGGGGTACCCTCACACATATTATTCCCTCATTTAGCGGATATTTTCACAAAAAAATGAAATTTTCAAAAGTTCTGAAAATTGGCTGAAAACGGCTAAATATCAAGGACTCATCTGGCGAATCGCTCTGGAACTGAAATCGGAATGCTCACTGACATTTCCCCTCTCTGAAAGTCTGATAAACGCCGGAAAAATGACTAAGTCCAAAAAAGAATTTTTTTAAACTTTTTTCAATTTTACCCCCGTGGGATATATATTCTAACCAGACACATTTGGAACTCTCCTGGGGTACGCTCCCACATATTATTCCCTCATTTAGCGGATATTTTCACAAAAAAGTGAAATTTTAAAAAATTCAGAAAATTGGCTGAAAATGACTAAATATCAAGGACTCATCGTACTAATCGCTCTGGAACTGAAATCAGAATGCTCACTGACATTTCCCCTCTCTGAAAGTCTGATAAACGCCGGAAAAATGACTAAGTCCAAAAAAAATTTTTTTAAACTTTTTTCAATTTTACCCCCGTGGGATATATTCTACCCAAACACATTTGGAACTCTCCTGGGGTACCCTCACACATATTATTCCCTCATTTAGCGGATATTTTTACAAAAAAGTGACATTTTCAAAAATTCTGAAAATTGGCTGAAAACGACTAAATATCAAGGACTCATCGGGCGAATCGCTCTGGAACTGAAATCGGAACGCTCACTGACATTTTCCCTCTCTGAAAGTCTGATAAACACCGGAAGAATGACTAAGTCCAAAAAAAAATTATTTACAACTTTTTTCAATTTTACACCCGTGGGATATATATTCTACCCACACACATTTGGAACTCTCCTGGGGAACCCTCCCACATATTATTCCCTCATTTAGCGGATATTTTCACAAAAAAGTGAAATTTTCAAAAATTCAGAAAATTGGCTGAAAACGACTAAATATCAAGGACTCATCGGGCGAATAGCTCTGGAACTGAAATCGGAACGCTCACTGACATTTTTCCTCTCTGAAAGTCTGATAAACACCGGAAAAATTAACTAAGTCCAAAAAAATTTTTTTTAAACTTTTTTCAATTTTACCTCGTGAGATATATATTCTACCCACACACATTTGGAACTCTCCTGGGGTACCCTCACACATATTATTCCCTCATTTAGTGGATATTTTTACAAAAAGTGACATTTTCAAAAATTCAGAAAATTGGCTGAAAACGACTAAATATCAAGGACTCATCGGGCGAATTGCTCTGGAACTGAAATCGGAACGCTCACTGACATTTTCCCTCTCTGAAAGTCTGATAAACACCGGAAGAATGACTAAGTCCAAAAAAAAATTATTTACAACTTTTTTCAATTTTACACCCGTGGGATATATATTCTACCCACGCACATTTGGAACTCTCCTGGGGTACCCTCACACATATTATTCCCTCATTTAGCAGATATTTTCACAAAAAAGTGAAATTTTCAAAAATTCTGAAAATTGGCTGAAAACGACTAAATATCAAGGACTCATGAGGCGAATCGCTCTGGAACTGAAATCGGAACGCTCACTGACATTTTTCCTCTCTGAAAGTCTGATAAACACCGGAAAAATTAACTAAGTCCAAAAAAATTTTTTTAAAACTTTTTTCAATTTTACCTCGTGAGATATATATTCTACCCACACACATTTGGAACTCTCCTGTGGTACCCTCACACATATTATTCCCTCATTTAGTGGATATTTTTACAAAAAGTGACATTTTCAAAAATTCAGAAAATTGGCTGAAAACGACTAAATATCAGGGACTCATCGGGCGAATTGCTCTGGAACTGAAATCGGAACGCTCACTGACATTTTCCCTCTCTGAAAGTCTGATAAACACCGGAAGAATGACTAAGTCCAAAAAAAAATTATTTACAACTTTTTTCAATTTTACACCCGTGGGATATATATTCTACCCACACACATTTGGAACTCTCCTGGGGAACCCTCCCACATATTATTCCCTCATTTAGCGGATATTTTCACAAAAAAGTGAAATTTTCAAAAATTCTGAAAATTGGCTGAAAACGACTAAATATCAAGGACTCATCAGGCGAATCGCTCTGGAACTGAAATCGGAACGCTCACTGACATTTTTCCTCTCTGAAAGTCTGATAAACACCGGAAAAATGACTAAGTCCAAAAAATAATTTTTTTAAACTTTTTTCAATTTTACCCCCGTGGGATATATATTCTACCCACACACATTTGGAATTCTCCTGGGGTACCCTCACACATATTATTCCCTCATTTAGCGGATATTTTTACAAAAAAGTGAAATTTTAAAAAATTCTGAAAATTGGCTGAAAATGACTAAATATCAAGCACTCATCGTACTAATCGCTCTGGAACTGAAATCGGAACGCTCACTGACATTTTCCCTCTCTGAAAGTCTGATAAACACCGGAAAAATTAACTAAGTCCAAAAAAAATTTTTTTAAACTTTTTTCAATTTTACCCCCGTGGGATATATTCTACCCACACACATTTGGAACTCTCCTGGGGTACCCTCACACATATTATTCCCTCATTTAGCGGATATTTTTACAAAAAAGTGACATTTTCAAAAATTCAGAAAATTGGCTGAAAACGACTAAATATCAAAGACTCATCGGGCGAATCGCTCAGGAACTGAAATCGGAACGCTCACTGACATTTTTCCTCTCTGAAAGTCTGATAAACACCGGAAAAATTAACTAAGTCCAAAAAATTTTTTTTTAAACTTTTTTCAATTTTACCTCGTGAGATATATATTCTACCCACACACATTTGGAACTCTCCTGGGGTACCCTCACACATATTATTCCCTCATTTAGCGGATATTTTTACAAAAAGTGACATTTTCAAAAATTCAGAAAATTGGCTGAAAACGACTAAATATCAAGAACTCATTGGGCGAATCACTCTGGAACTGAAATCGGAACGCTCACTGACATTTTCCCTCTCTGAAAGATTGATAAACGCCGGAAAAATGACTAAGTCCAAAAAAATTTTTTTTAAACTTTTTTCAATTTTACCCCCGTGGGATATATATTCTACCCACACACATTTGGAACTCTCCTGGGGTACCCTCACACATATTATTCCCTCATTTAGCAGATATTTTCACAAAAAAGTGAAATTTTCAAAAATTCAGAAAATTGGCTGAAAACTACTAAATATCAAGGACTCATCGGGCAAATCGCTCTGGAACTGAAATCGGTACGCTCACTGACATTTCCCCTCTCTGAAAGTCTGATAAACGCCGGAAAAATTAACTAAGTCCAAAAAAAATTATTTACAACTTTTTTCAATTTTACACCCGTGGGATATATATTCTACCCACACACATTTGGAACTCTCCTGGGGTACCTTCACACATATTATTCCCTCATTTAGCGGATATTTTTACAAAAAAGTGAAATTTTCAAAAATTAAGAAAATTGGCTGAAAACGACTAAATATCAAGGACTCATTGTGCAAATCACTCTGGAACTGAAATCGGAATGCTCACTGACATTTCCCCTCTCTGAAAGTCTGATAAACGCCGGAAAAATGACTAAGTCCAAAAAAGAATTTTTTTAAACTTTTTTCAATTTTACCCCGTGGGATATATATTCTACCCACACACATTTGGAACTCTCCTGGGGTACCCTCACACATATTATTCCCTCATTTAGCGGATATTTTTACAAAAAAGTGACATTTTCAAAAATTCAGAAAATTGGCTGAAAACGACTAAATATCAAGGACTCATCTGGCGAATCGCTCTGGAACTGAAATCAGAATGCTCACTGACATTTCCCCTCTCTGAAAGTCTGATAAACGCTGGAAAAATGACTAAGTCCAAAAAAGAATTTTTTTAAACTTTTTTCATTTTTACCCCTGTGGGATATATATTCTACCCACGCACATTTGGAACTCTCCTGGGGTACCCTCACACATATTATTCCCTCATTTAGCGGATATTTTTACAAAAAAGTGAAATTTTCAAAAATTCAGAAAATTGGCTGAAAATGACTAAATATCAAGTACTCATCGTGCAAATCGCTCTGGAACTGAAATCGGAATGCTCACTGACATTTCCCCTCTCTGAAAGTCTGATAAACGCCGGAAAAATGACTAAGTCCAAAAAAGATTTTTTTAAACTTTTTTCAATTTTACCCCCGTGGGATATATTCTACCCACACACATTTGGAACTCTCCTGGGGTACCCTCCCACATATTATTCCCTCATTTAGCGGATATTTTCACAAAAAAGTGAAATTTTCAAAAATTCTGAAAATTGGCTGAAAACGACTAAATATCAAGAACTCATTGGGCGAATCGCTCTGGAACTGAAATCGGAACGCTCACTGACATTTTCCCTCTCTGAAAGGTTGATAAACGCCGGAAAAATGACTAAGTCCAAAAAAATTTTTTTTAAACTTTTTTCAATTTTACCCCCGTGGGATATATATTCTACCCACACACATTTGGAACTCTCCTAGGGTACTCTCACACATATTATTCCCTCATTTAGCAGATATTTTCACAAAAAAAGTGAAATTTTCAAAAATTCAGAAAATTGGCTGAAAACTACTAAATATCAAGGACTCATCCGGCAAATTGCTCTGGAACTGAAATCGGTACGCTCACTGACATTTCCCCTCTCTGAAAGTCTGATAAACGCCGGAAAAATTAACTAAGTCCAAAAAAAATTATTTACAACTTTTTTCAATTTTACACCCGTGGGATATATATTCTACCCACACACATTTGGAACTCTCCTGGGGTACCTTCACACATATTATTCCCTCATTTAGCGGATATTTTTACAAAAAAGTGAAATTTTCAAAAATTAAGAAAATTGGCTGAAAACGACTAAATATCAAGGACTCATTGTGCAAATCACTCTGGAACTGAAATCGGAATGCTCACTGACATTTCCCCTCTCTGAAAGTCTGATAAACGCCGGAAAAATGACTAAGTCCAAAAAAGAATTTTTTTAAACTTTTTTCAATTTTACCCCGTGGGATATATATTCTACCCACACACATTTGGAACTCTCCTGGGGTACCCTCACACATATTATTCCCTCATTTAGCGGATATTTTTACAAAAAAGTGACATTTTCAAAAATTCAGAAAATTGGCTGAAAACGACTAAATATCAAGAACTCATCGGGCGAATCGCTCTGGAACTGAAATCGCAACTCTCACTGACATTTTCCCTCTCTGAAAGTCTGATAAACACCGGAAAAATGACTAAGTCAAAAAAAAAATTTTTTTTAACTTTTTTCAATTTTACCCTTGTGGGATATATATTCTACCCACGCACATTTGGAACTCTCCTGGGGTACCCTCACACATATTATTCCCTCATTTAGCGGATATTTTCACAAAAAAGTGAAATTTTCAAAAATTCAGAAAATTGGCTGAAAATGACTAAATATCAAGTACTCATCGTGCAAATCGCTCTGGAACTGAAATCGGAATGCTCACTGACATTTCCCCTCTCTGAAAGTCTGATAAACGCCGGAAAAATGACTAAGTCCAAAAAAGATTTTTTTAAACTTTTTCCAATTTTACCCCCGTGGGATATATTCTACCCACACACATTTGGAACTCTCCTGGGGTACCCTCACACATATTATTCCCTCATTTAGCGGATATTTTCACAAAAAAGTGAAATTTTCAAAAATTCAGAAAATTGGCTGAAAACTACTAAATATCAAGGACTCATCGGGCAAATCGCTCTGGAACTGAAATCGGTACGCTCACTGACATTTCCCCTCTCTGAAAGTCTGATAAACGCCGGAAAAATTAACTAAGTCCAAAAAAAATTTTTTTAAACTTTTTTCAATTTTACCCCCGTGAGATATATATTCTACCCACACACATTTGGAACTCTCCTGGGGTACCCTCACACATATTATTCCCTCATTTAGCGATTATTTTTACAAAAAAGTGAAATTTTCAAAAATTCAGAAAATTGGCTGAAAAGAACTAAATATCAAGAACTCATCGGGCGAATCGCTCTGGAACTGAAATCGGAACGCTCACTGACATTTTCCCTCTCTGAAAGTCTGATAAACACCGGAAAAATTAACTAAGTCCAAAAAAAATTTTTTTAAACTTTTTTCAATTTTACCCCCGTGGGATATATTCTACCCACACACATTTGGAACTCTCCTGGGGTACCCTCACACATATTATTCCCTCATTTAGCGGATATTTTTACAAAAAGTGACATTTTCAAAAATTCAGAAAATTGG
The DNA here is from genome assembly GCF_046119375.1 of Phyllobates terribilis. Classification (NCBI taxonomy): domain Eukaryota; kingdom Metazoa; phylum Chordata; class Amphibia; order Anura; family Dendrobatidae; genus Phyllobates; species Phyllobates terribilis. Next base: position 594,867,043 of record NW_027362763.1, on the reverse strand, counting down.
GTGAAAACGACTAAATATCAAGGACTCATCGGGCGAATCGCTCTGGAACTGAAATCGGAACGCTCACTGACATTTTCCCTCTCTGAAAGTCTGATAAACAGCGGAAAAATTAACTAAGTCCAAAAAAAATTTTTTTTTAACTTTTTTCAATTTTACCCCCGTGGGATATATTCTACACACACACATTTGGAACTCTCCTGGGGTACCCTCACACATATTATTCCCTCATTTAGCGGATATTTTTACAAAAAAGTGACATTTTCAAAAATTCAGAAAATTGGCTGAAAATGACTAAATATCAAGGACTCATCGGGCGAATCGCTCTGGAACTGAAATCGGAATGCTCACTGACATTTTTCTTCTCTGAAAGTCTGATAAACACCGGAAAAATTAACTAAGTCCAAAAAAATTTTTTTAAACTTTTTTCAATTTTACCTCGTGAGATATATATTCTACCCACACACATTTGGAACTCTCCTGGGGTACCCTCCCACATATTATTCCCTCATTTAGCGGATATTTTCACAAAAAAATGAAATTTTCAAAAGTTCTGAAAATTGGCTGAAAACGGCTAAATATCAAGGACTCATCTGGCGAATCGCTCTGGAACTGAAATCGGAATGCTCACTGACATTTTCCCTCTCTGAAAGTCTGATAAACACCGGAAGAATGACTAAGTCCAAAAAAAAATTATTTACAACTTTTTTCAATTTTACACCCGTGGGATATATATTCTACCCACACACATTTGGAACTCTCCTGGGGAACCCTCCCACATATTATTCCCTCATTTAGCGGATATTTTCACAAAAAAGTGAAATTTTCAAAAATTCTGAAAATTGGCTGAAAACGACTAAATATCAAGAACTCATTGGGCGAATCGCTCTGGAACTGAAATCGGAATGCTCACTGACATTTCCCCTCTCTGAAAGTCTGATAAACGGCAGAAAAATGACTAAGTCCAAAAAAAAATTTTTTTTTACTTTTTTCAATTTTACCCCTGTGGGATATATATTCTACCCACGCACATTTGGAACTCTCCTGCGGTACCCTCACACATATTATTCCCTCATTTAGCGGTTATTTTTACAAAAAAGTGACATTTTCAAAAATTCTGAAAATTGGCTGAAAACGACTAAATATCAAGGACTCATCGGGCGAATCTCTCTGGAACTGAAATCGGAACGCTCACTGACATTTTCCCTCTCTGAAAGTCTGAGAAACACTGGAAAAATTAACTAAGTCCAAAAAAAATTTTTTTAAGCTTCTTTCAATTTTACCCCCGTGGGATATATATTCTAACCAGACACATTTGGAACTCTCCTGGGGTACCATCCCACATATTATTCCCTCATTTAGCGGATATTTTCACAAAAAAGTGAAATTTTCAAAAATTCTGAAAATTGGCTGAAAACGACTAAATATCAAGAACTCATTGGGCGAATCGCTCTGGAACTGAAATCGGAACGCTCACTGACATTTTCCCTCTCTGAAAGTGTGATAAATGGCGGAAAAATGACTAAGTCCAAAAAAAATTTTTTTAAACTTTTTTCAATTTTACCCCCGTGGGATATATATTCTACCCACACACATTTGGAACTCTCCTGGGGTACCCTCACACATATTATTCCCTCATTTAGCGGATATTTTCACAAAAAAGTGAAATTTTCAAAAATTCAGAAAATTGGCTGAAAACGACTAAATATCAAGGACTCATCGGGCGAATCGCTCTGGAACTGAAATCGGAACGCTCACTGACATTTTCCCTCTCTGAAAGTATGATAAACGCCGGAAAAATTAACTAAGTCCAAAAAAAATTTTTTTAAACTTTTTTCAATTTTACCCCCGTGAGATATATATTCTACCCACACACATTTGGAACTGTCCTGGGGTACCCTCACACATATTATTCCCTCATTTAGCGGATATTTTTACAAAAAAGTGACATTTTCAAAAATTCAGAAAATTGGCTGAAAACGACTAAATATCAAGAACTCATAAGGGCGAATCGCTCTGGAACTGAAATCGGAACGCTCACTGACATTTTCCCTCTCTGAAAGTCTGATAAACACCGGAAAAATGACTAAGTCCAAAAAAAAATTATTTACAACTTTTTTCAATTTTACACCCGTGGGATATATATTCTACCCACACACATTTGGAACTCTCCTGGGGTACTTTCCCACATATTATTCCCTCATTTAGCGGATATTTTCACAAAAAAGTGAAATATTCAAAAACTCTGAAAATTGGCTGAAAACGACTAAATATCAAGGACTCATCTGGCGAATCTCTCTGGAACTGAAATCAGAACGCTCGCTGACATTTTCCCTCTCTGAAAGTCTGATAAACACTGGAAAAATTAACGAAGTCCAAAAAAAAATTTTTTAAGCTTTTTTCAATTTTACCCCCGTGGGATATATATTCTAACCAGACACATTTGGAACTCTCCTGGGGTACCCTCACACATATTATTCCCTCATTTAGCGGATATTTTCACAAAAAAGTGAAATTTTCAAAAATTCTGAAAATTGGCTGAAAACTACTAAATATCAAGGACTCATCTTGCAAATCGCTCTGGAACTGAAATCGGTACGCTCACTGACATTTCCCCTCTCTGAAAGTCTGATAAACGCCGGAAAAATTAACTAAGTCCAAAAAAAATTTTTTTTAACTTTTTTCAATTTTACCCCCGTGGGATATATTCTACCCACACACATTTGGAACTCTCCTGGGGTACCCTCACACATATTATTCCCTCATTTAGCGGATATTTTTACAAAAAGTGACATTTTCAAAAATTCAGAAAATTGGGTGAAAACGACTAAATATCAAGGACTCATCGGGCGAATCGCTCTGGAACTGAAATCGGAACGCTCACTGACATTTTCCCTCTCTGAAAGTCTGATAAACAGCGGAAAAATTAACTAAGTCCAAAAAAAATTTTTTTAAACTTTTTTCAATTTTGCCCCCGTGGGATATATATTCTAACCAGACACATTTGGAACTCTCCTGGGGTACCCTCCCACATATTATTCCCTCATTTAGCGGATATTTTCACAAAAAAGTGAAATTTTAAAAAATTCAGAAAATTGGCTGAAAACTACTAAATATCAAGGACTCATCTGGCAAATCGCTCTGGAACTGAAATCGGTACGCTCACTGACATTTCCCCTCTCTGAAAGTCTGATAAACGCCGGAAAAATTAACTAAGTCCAAAAAAAATTTTTTAAACTTTTTTCAATTTTGCCCCCGTGAGATATATATTCTACCCACACACATTTGGAACTCTCCTGGGGTACCCTCACACATATTATTCCCTCATTTAGCGGATATTTTTACAAAAAAGTGACATTTTCAAAAATTAAGAAAATTGGCTGAAAACGACTAAATATCAAGGACTCATTGTGCAAATCGCTCTGGAACTGAAATCGGAATGCTCACTGACATTTCCCCTCTCTGAAAGTCTGATAAACGGCAGATAAATGACTAAGTCCAAAAAAGAATTTTTTTAAACTTTTTTCAATTTTACCCCATGGGATATATATTCTACCCACACACATTTGGAACTCTCCTGGGGTACCCTCACACATATTTTTCCCTCATTTAGCGGATATTTTTACAAAAAAGTGACATTTTCAAAAATTCAGAAAATTGGCTGAAAACGACTAAATATCAAGAACTCATCGGGCGAATCGCTCTGGAACTGAAATCGGAACGCTCACTGACATTTTCCCTCTCTGAAAGTCTGATAAACGCCGGAAAAATTAACTAAGTCCAAAAAAAAATTATTTACAACTTTTTTCAATTTTACACCCGTGGGATATATATTCTACCCACACACATTTGGAACTCTCCTGGGGTACCCTCCCACATATTATTCCCTCATTTAGCGGATAATTTCACAAAAAAGTGAAATTTTCAAAAATTCAGAAAATTGGCTGAAAACGAATAAATATCAAGGACTCATCGGGCGAATCGCTCTGGAACTGAAATCGGAACGCTCACTGACATTTTCCCTCTCTGAAAGTCTGATAAACGCCGGAAAAATTAACTAAGTCCAAAAAAATTTTTTTTTAACTTTTTTCAATTTTACCCCTGTGGGATATATATTCTACCCACGCACATTTGGAACTCTCCTGGGGTACCCTCACACATATTATTCCCTCATTTAGCGGATATTTTCACAAAAAAGTGAAATTTTCAAAAGTTCTGAAGATTGGCTGAAAACGGCTAAATATCAAGGACTCATCGGGCGAATCGCTCTGGAACTGAAATCGGAATGCTCACTGACATTTCCCCTCTCTGAAAGTCTGATAAACGCCGGAAAAATGACTAAGTCCAAAAAAGAATTTTTTTAAACTTTTTTCAATTTTACCCCCATGGGATATATATTCTACCCACACACATTTGGAACTCTCCTGGGGTACCCTCACACATATTATTCTCTCATTTAGCGGATATTTTCACAAAAAAGTGACATTTTCAAAAATTAAGAAAATTGGCTGAAAACGACTAAATATCAAGGACTCATCAGTCTAATCGCTCTGGAACTGAAATCGTAATGCTCACTGACATTTCCCCTCTCTGAAAGTGTGATAAACGCCGGAAAAATGACTAAGTCCAAAAAAAAATTTTTTTAAACTTTTTTCAATTTTACCCCCGTGGGATATATATTCTACCCACACACATTTGGAACTCTCCTGGGGTACCCTCACACATATTATTCCCTAATTTAGCGGATATTTTTACAAAAACGTGACATTTTCAAAAATTCAGAAAATTGGCTTAAAACGACTAAATATCAAGGACTCATCGGGCGAATCGCTCTGGAACTGAAATCGGAACACTCACTGACATTTTCCCTCTCTGAAAGTCTGATAAACGCCGTAAAAATTAACTAAGTCCAAAAAAAATTTTTTTAAACTTTTTTCAATTTTACCCCCTTGAGATATATATTCTACCCACACACATTTGGAACTCTCCTGGGGAACCCTCACACATATTATTCCCTCATTTAGTGGATATTTTTACAAAAAAGTGACATTTTCAAAAATTCAGAAAATTGGCTTGAAAACGACTAAATATCAAGGACTCATCGGGCAAATCGCTCTGGAACTGAAATCGGAACGCTCACTGACATTTTCCCTCTCTGAAAGTCTGATAAACGCCAGAAAAATTAACTAAGTCCAAAAAAAAATTTTTTAAACTTTTTTCATTTTTACCCGGGTGGGATATATATTCTACCCACACACATTTGGAACTCTCCTGGGGTACCCTCACACATATTATTCCCTAATTTAGCGGATATTTTTACAAAAAAGTGACATTTTCAAAAATTCAGAAAATTGGCTTAAAACGACTAAATATCAAGGACTCATCGGGCGAATCGCTCTGGAACTGAAATCGGAACACTCACTGACATTTTCCCTCTCTGAAAGTCTGATAAACGCCGTAAAAATTAACTAAGTCCAAAAAAAATTTTTTTAAACTTTTTTCAATTTTACCCCCTTGAGATATATATTCTACCCACACACATTTGGAACTCTCCTGGGGAACCCTCACACATATTATTCCCTCATTTAGTGGATATTTTTACAAAAAAGTGACATTTTCAAAAATTCAGAAAATTGGCTGAAAACGAATAAATATCAAGAACTCATCGGGCGAATCGCTCTGGAACTGAAATCGGAACGCTCACAGACATTTTCCCTCTCTGAAAGTCTGATAAACACCGGAAAAATGACTTAGTCCAAAAAAGAATTTTTTTAAACTTTTTTCAATTTTACACCCGTGGGATATATATTCTACCCACACACATTTGGAACTCTCCTGGGGTACACTCCCACATATTATTCCCTCATTTAGCGGATATTTTCACAAAAAAGTGAAATATTCAAAAATTCTGAAAATTGGCTGAAAACGACTAAATATCAAGAACTCATTTTTTCGAATCGCTCTGGAACTGAAATCGGAACGCTCACTGATATTTCCCCTCTCTGAAAGTCTGATAAACGGCATAAAAATGACTAAGTCCAAAAAAAAATTTTTTAAAACTTTTTTCAATTTTACCCCTGTGGGATATATATTCTACCCACGCACATTTGGAACTCTCCTGGGGTACCCTCACACATATTATTCCCTCATTTAGCGGATATTTTCACAAAAAAGTGAAATTTTCAAAAGTTCTGAAAATTGGCTGAAAACGGATAAATATCAACGACTCATCTGGCGAATCGCTCTGGAACTGAAATCGGAATGCTCACTGACATTTCCCCTCTCTGAAAGTCTGATAAACGCCGGAAAAATGACTAAGTCCAAAAAAGAATTTATTTAAACTTTTTTCAATTTTACCCCCGTGGGATATATATTCTAACCAGACACATTTGGAACTCTCCTGGGGTACCCTCCCACATATTTTTCCCTCATTTAGCGGATATTTTCACAAAAAAGTGAAATTTTCAAAAATTCTGAAAATTGGCTGAAAACGGCTAAATATCAAGGACTCATCTGGCGAATCGCTCTGGAACTGAAATCAGAATGCTCACTGACATTTCCCCTCTCTGAAAGTCTGATAAACGGCAGATAAATGACTAAGTCCAAAAAAGAATTTTTTTAAACTTTTTTCATTTTTACCCCCGTGGGATATATATTCTACCCACACACATTTGGAACTCTCCTGGGGTACCCTCACACATATTATTCCCTCATTTAGCGGATATTTTTACAAAAAAGTGAAATATACAAAAATTCAGAAAATTGGCTGAAAACAACTAAATATCAAGGACTCATCGTGCAAACCGCTCTGGAACTGAAATCGGAATGCTCACTGACATTTCCCCTCTCTGAAAGTCTGATAAACGCCGGAAAAATTAACTAAGTCCAAAAAAATTTTTTTTAAACTTTTTTCAATTTTACCTCGTGAGATATATATTCTACCCACACACATTTGGAACTCTCCTGGGGTACCCTCACACATGTTATTCCCTCATTTAGCGAATATTTTTACAAAAAAGTGAAATTTTCAAAAATTCAGAAAATTGGCTGAAAACGACTAAATATCAAGAACTCATCGGGCGAATCGCTCTGGAACTGAAATTGGAACGCTCACTGACATTTTCCCTCTCTGAAAGTCTGATAAACACCGGAAGAATGACTAAGTCCAAAAAAAAATTATTTACAACTTTTTTCAATTTTACACCCGTGGGATATATATTCTACCCACACACATTTGGAACTCTCCTGGGGAACCCTCCCACATATTATTCCCTCATTTAGCGGATATTTTCACAAAAAAATGAAATTTTCAAAAATTCTGAAAATTGGCTGAAAACGACTAAATATCAAGAACTCATTGGGCGAATCGCTCTGGAACTGAAATCGGAACGCTCACTGACATTTCCCCTCTCTGAAAGTCTGATAAACGGCAGAAAAATGACTAAGTCCAAAAAAAAATTTTTTTTTACTTTTTTCAATTTTACCCCTGTGGGATATATATTCTACCCACGCACATTTGGAACTCTCCTGGGGTACCCTAACACATATTATTCCCTCATTTAGCGGTTATTTTTACAAAAAAGTGACATTTTCAAAAATTCAGAAAATTGGCTGAAAACGACTAAATATCAAGGACTCATCGGGCGAATCTCTCTGGAACTGAAATCGGAACGCTCACTGACATTTTCCCTCTCTGAAAGTCTGAGAAACACTGGAAAAATTAACTAAGTCCAAAAAAAAATTTTTTTAAGCTTTTTTCAATTTTACCCCCGTGGGATATATATTCTAACCAGACACATTTGGAACTCTCCTGGGGTACCATCCCACATATTATTCCCTCATTTAGCGGATATTTTCACAAAAAAGTGAAATTTTCAAAAATTCTGAAAATTGGCTGAAAACGACTAAATATCAAGAACTCATTGGGCAAATCGCTCTGGAACTGAAATCGGAACGCTCACTGACATTTTCCCTCTCTGAAAGTGTGATAAATGACGGAAAAATGACTAAGTCCAAAAAAAATTTTTTTAAACTTTTTTCAATTTTACCCCCGTGGGATATATATTCTACCCACACACATTTGGAACTCTCCTGGGGTACCCTCACACATATTATTCCCTCATTTAGCGGATATTTTCACAAAAAAGTGAAATTTTCAAAAATTCAGAAAATTGGCTGAAAACGACTAAATATCAAGAACTCATAAGGGCGAATCGCTCTGGAACTGAAATCGGAACGCTCACTGACATTTCCCCTCTCTGAAAGTCTGATAAACGGCATAAAAATGACTAAGTCCAAAAAAAAATTTTTTAAACTTTTTTCAATTTTACCCCTGTGGGATATATATTCTACCCACGCACATTTGGAACTCTCCTGGGGTACTTTCCCACATATTATTCCCTCATTTAGCGGATATTTTCACAAAAAAGTGAAATATTCAAAAATTCTGAAAATTGGCTGAAAACGACTAAATATCAAGGACTCATCTGGCGAATCTCTCTGGAACTGAAATCGGAACGCTCGCTGACATTTTCACTCTCTGAAAGTCTGATAAACACTGGAAAAATTAACTAAGTCCAAAAAAAATTTTTTTAAGCTTTTTTCAATTTTACCCCCGTGGGATATATATTCTAACCAGACACATTTGGAACTCTCCTGGGGTACCCTCACACATATTATTCCCTCATTTAGCGGATATTTTCACAAAAAAGTGAAATTTTCAAAAATTCTGAAAATTGCTGAAAACGACTAAATATCAAGGACTCATCGGGCGAATCGCTCTGGAACTGAAATCGGAACGCTCACTGACATTTTCCCTCTCTGAAAGTCTGATAAACGCCGGAAAAATTAACTAAGTCCAAAAAAAATTTTTTTAAACTTTTTTCAATTTTACCCCCGTGAGATATATATTCTACCCACACACATTTGGAACTGTCCTGGGGTACCCTCACACATATTATTCCCTCATTTAGCGGATATTTTTACAAAAAAGTGACATTTTCAAAAATTCAGAAAATTGGCTGAAAATGACTAAATATCAAGAACTCATAAGGGCGAATCGCTCTGGAACTGAAATCGGAAAGCTCATTGACATTTTCCCTCTCTGAAAGTCTGATAAACGCCAGAAAAATTAACTAAGTCCAAAAAAAATTTTTTTAAACTTTTTTCATTTTTACCCCCGTGGGATATATATTCTACCCACACACATTTGGAACTCTCCTGGGGTACCCTCACACATATTATTCCCTAATTTAGCGGATATTTTTACAAAAAAGTGACATTTTCAAAAATTCTGAAAATTGGCTTAAAACGACTAAATATCAAGGACTCATCGGGCGAATCGCTCTGGAACTGAAATCGGAACACTCACTGACATTTTCCCTCTCTGAAAGTCTGATAAACGCCGTAAAAATTAACTAAGTCCAAAAAAAATTTTTTTAAACTTTTTTCAATTTTACCCCTGTGGGATATATATTCTACCCACGCACATTTGGAACTCTCCTGGGGTACCCTCACACATATTATTCCCTCATTTAGCGGATATTTTCACAAAAAAGTGAAATTTTCAAAAGTTCTGAAAATTGGCTGAAAACGGCTAAATATCAAGGACTCATCTGGCGAATCGCTCTGGAACTGTAATCGGAATGCTCACTGACATTTCCCCTCTCTGAAAGTCTGATAAACGCCGGAAAAATGACTAAGTCCAAAAAAGAATTTATTTAAGCTTTTTTCAATTTTACCCCCGTGGGATATATATTCTAACCAGACACATTTGGAACTCTCCTGGGGTACCCTCCCACATATTTTTCCCTCATTTAGCGGATATTTTCACAAAAAAGTGAAATTTTCAAAAATTCTGAAAATTGGCTGAAAACGGCTAAATATCAAGGACTCATCTGGCGAATCGCTCTGGAACTGAAATCAGAATGCTCACTGACATTTCCCCTCTCTGAAAGTCTGATAAACGGCAGATAAATGACTAAGTCCAAAAAAGAATTTTTTTAAACTTTTTTCATTTTTACCCCCGTGGGATATATATTCTACCCACACACATTTGGAACTCTCCTGGGGTACCCTCACAGATATTATTCCCTCATTTAGCGGATATTTTTACAAAAAAGTGAAATTTACAAAAATTCAGAAAATTGGCTGAAAACAACTAAATATCAAGGACTCATCGTGCAAATCGCTCTGGAACTGAAATCGGAATGCTCACTGACATTTCCCCTCTCTGAAAGTCTGATAAACACCGGAAAAATTAACTAAGTCCAAAAAAATTTTTTTTAAACTTTTTTCAATTTTACCTCGTGAGATATATATTCTACCCACACACATTTGGAACTCTCCTGGGGTACCCTCACACATGTTATTCCCTCATTTAGCGAATATTTTTACAAAAAAGTGAAATTTTCAAAAATTCAGAAAATTGGCTGAAAACGACTAAATATCAAGAACTCATCGGGCGAATCGCTCTGGAACTGAAATCGGAACGCTCACTGACATTTTCCCTCTCTGAAAGTCTGATAAACACCGGAAGAATGACTAAGTCCAAAAAAAAATTATTTACAACTTTTTTCAATTTTACACACGTGGGATATATATTCTACCCACACACATTTGGAACTCTCCTGGGGAACCCTCCCACATATTATTCCCTCATTTAGCGGATATTTTCACAAAAAAGTGAAATTTTCAAAAATTCTGAAAATTGGCTGAAAACGACTAAATATCAAGAACTCATTGGGCGAATCGCTCTGGAACTGAAATCGGAACGCTCACTGACATTTCCCCTCTCTGAAAGTCTGATAAACGCCGGAAAAATGACTAAGTCCAAAAAAGAATTTATTTAAACTTTTTTCAATTTTACCCCCGTGGGATATATATTCTACCCACACACATTTGGAACTCTCCTGGGGTACCCTCACACATATTATTCCCTCATTTAGCGGTTATTTTTACAAAAAAGTGACATTTTCAAAAATTCAGAAAATTGGCTGAAAACGACTAAATATCAAGGACTCATCAGGCGAATCGCTCTGGAACTGAAATCGGAACGCTCACTGACATTTTCCCTCTCTGAAAGTCTGAGAAACACTGGAAAAATTAACTAAGTCCAAAAAAAATTTTTTTAAGCTTTTTTCAATTTTACCCCCGTGGGATATATATTCTAACCAGACACATTTGGAACTCTCCTGGGGTACAATCCCACATATTATTCCCTCATTTAGCGGATATTTTCACAAAAAAGTGAAATTTTCAAAAGTTCTGAAGATTGGCTGAAAACGGCTAAATATCAAGGACTCATCGGACTAATCGCTCTGGAACTGAAATCGGAATGCTCACTGACATTTCCCCTCTCTGAAAGTCTGATAAACACCGGAAAAATGACTAAGTCCAAAAAAGAATTTTTTTAAACTTTTTTCAATTTTACCCCCGTGGGATATATATTCTACCCACACACATTTGGAACTCTCCTGGGGTACCCTCACACATATTATTCCCTCATTTAGCGGATATTTTCACAAAAAAGTGACATTTTCAAAAATTCAGAAAATTGGCTGAAAACGACTAAATATCAAGGACTCATCAGGCTAATCGCTCTGGAACTGAAATCGTAATGCTCACTGACATTTCCCCTCTCTGAAAGTGTGATAAACTCCGGAAAAATGACTAAGTCCAAAAAAAATTTTTTTTAAACTTTTTTCAATTTTACCCCCGTGGGATATATATTCTACCCACACACATTTGGAACTCTCCTGGGGTACCCTCACACATATTATTCCCTCATTTAGCGGATATTTTCACAAAAAAGTGAAATTTTCAAAAATTCAGAAAATTGGCTGAAAACGACTAAATATCAAGGACTCATCGGGCAAATCGCTCTGGAACTGAAATCGGAACGCTCACTGACATTTTCCCTCTCTGAAAGTCTGATAAACGCCAGAAAAATTAACTAAGTCCAAAAAAAATTTTTTTAAACTTTTTTCATTTTTACCCCCGTGGGATATATATTCTAGCCACACACATTTGGAACTCTCCTGGGGTACCCTCACACATATTATTCCCTAATTTATCGGATATTTTTACAAAAAAGTGACATTTTCAATAATTCAGAAAATTGGCTTAAAACGACTAAATATCAAGGACTCATCGGGCGAATCGCTCTGGAACTGAAATCGGAACACTCACTGACATTTTCCCTCTCTGAAAGTCTGATAAACGCCGTAAAAATTAACTAAGTCCAAAAAAAAATTTTTTAAACTTTTTTCAATTTTACCCCCTTGAGATATATATTCTACCCACACACATTTGGAACTCTCCTGGGGAACCCTCACACATATTATTCCCTCATTTAGTGGATATTTTTACAAAAAAGTGACATTTTCAAAAATTCAGAAAATTGGCTTGAAAACGACTAAATATCAAGGACTCATCGGGCAAATCGCTCTGGAACTGAAATCGGAACTCTCACTGACATTTTCCCTCTCTGAAAGTCTGATAAACGCCAGAAAAATTAACTAAGTCCAAAAAAAATTTTTTTAAACTTTTTTCATTTTTACCCCCGTGGGATATATATTCTACCCACACACATTTGGAACTCTCCTGGGGTACCCTCACACATATTATTCCCTAATTTAGCGGATATTTTTACAAAAAAGTGACATTTTCAAAAATTCAGAAAATTGGCTTAAAACGACTAAATATCAAGGACTCATCGGGCGAATCGCTCTGGAACTGAAATCGGAACGCTCACTGATATTTCCCCTCTCCGAAAGTCTGATAAACGGCATAAAAATGACTAAGTCCAAAAAAAAATTTTTTAAAACTTTTTTCAATTTTACCCCTGTGGGATATATATTCTACCCACGCACATTTGGAACTCTCCTGGGGTTCCCTCACACATATTATTCCCTCATTTAGCGGATATTTTCACAAAAAAGTGAAATTTTCAAAAGTTCTGAAAATTGGCTGAAAACGGATAAATATCAACGACTCATCTGGCGAATCGCTCTGGAACTGAAATCGGAATGCTCACTGACATTTCCCCTCTCTGAAAGTCTGATAAACGCCGGAAAAATGACTAAGTCCAAAAAAGAATTTATTTAAGCTTTTTTCAATTTTACCCCCGTGGGATATATATTCTAACCAGACACATTTGGAACTCTCCTGGGGTACCCTCCCACATATTATTCCCTAATTTAGCGGATATTTTTACAAAAAAGTGACATTTTCAAAAATTCAGAAAATTGGCTTAAAACGACTAAATATCAAGGACTCATCGGGCGAATCGCTCTGGAACTGAAATCGGAACGCTCACTGACAATTTCCCTCTCTGAAAGTCTGATAAACATCGGAAAAATGACTAAGTCCAAAAAAGAATTTTTTTAAACTTTTTTCAATTTTACCCCCGTGGGATATATATTCTACCCACACACATTTGGAACTCTCCTGGGGTACCCTCACACATATTATTCCCTCATTTAGCGGATATTATTACAAAAAAGTGACATTTTCAAAAATTCAGAAAATTGGCTTAAAACGACTAAATATCAAGGACTCATCGGGCGAATCGCTCTGGAACTGAAATCGGAACGCTCACTGACATTTCCCCTCTCTGAAAGTGTGATAAACGCCGGAAAAATGACTTAGTCCAAAAAAGATTTTTTTTAAACTTTTTTCAATTTTACCCCTGTGGGATATATATTCTACCCACACACATTTGGAACTCTCCTGGGGTACCCTCACACATATTATTCCCTCATTTAGCGGATATTTTTACAAAAAAGTGAAATTTTCAAAAATTCTGAAAATTGGCTGAAAACGACTAAATATCAAGGACTCATCGGGCGAATCGCTCTGGAACTGAAATCGGAACACTCACTGACATTTCCCCTCTCTGAAAGTCTGATAAACGGCAGATAAATGACTAAGTCCAAAAAAGAATTTTTTTAAACTTTTTTCATTTTTACCCCCGTGGGATATATATTCTACCCACACACATTTGGAACTCTCCTGGGGTACCCTCACAGATATTATTCCCTCATTTAGCGGATATTTTTACAAAAAAGTGAAATTTACAAAAATTCAGAAAATTGGCTGAAAACAACTAAATATCAAGGACTCATCGTGCAAATCGCTCTGGAACTGAAATCGGAATGCTCACTGACATTTCCCCTCTCTGAAAGTCTGATAAACACCGGAAAAATTAACTAAGTCCAAAAAAATTTTTTTTAAACTTTTTTCAATTTTACCTCGTGAGATATATATTCTACCCACACACATTTGGAACTCTCCTGGGGTACCCTCACACATGTTATTCCCTCATTTAGCGAATATTTTTACAAAAAAGTGAAATTTTCAAAAATTCAGAAAATTGGCTGAAAACGACTAAATATCAAGAACTCATCGGGCGAATCGCTCTGGAACTGAAATCGGAACGCTCACTGACATTTTCCCTCTCTGAAAGTCTGATAAACACCGGAAGAATGACTAAGTCCAAAAAAAAATTATTTACAACTTTTTTCAATTTTACACCCGTGGGATATATATTCTACCCACACACATTTGGAACTCTCCTGGGGAACCCTCCCACATATTATTCCCTCATTTAGCGGATATTTTCACAAAAAAGTGAAATTTTCAAAAATTCTGAAAATTGGCTGAAAACGACTAAATATCAAGAACTCATTGGGCGAATCGCTCTGGAACTGAAATCGGAACGCTCACTGACATTTCCCCTCTCTGAAAGTCTGATAAACGCCGGAAAAATGACTAAGTCCAAAAAAGAATTTATTTAAACTTTTTTCAATTTTACCCCCGTGGGATATATATTCTACCCACACACATTTGGAACTCTCCTGGGGTACCCTCACACATATTATTCCCTCATTTAGCGGTTATTTTTACAAAAAAGTGACATTTTCAAAAATTCAGAAAATTGGCTGAAAACGACTAAATATCAAGGACTCATCAGGCGAATCGCTCTGGAACTGAAATCGGAACGCTCACTGACATTTTCCCTCTCTGAAAGTCTGAGAAACACTGGAAAAATTAACTAAGTCCAAAAAAAATTTTTTTAAGCTTTTTTCAATTTTACCCCCGTGGGATATATATTCTAACCAGACACATTTGGAACTCTCCTGGGGTACAATCCCACATATTATTCCCTCATTTAGCGGATATTTTCACAAAAAAGTGAAATTTTCAAAAGTTCTGAAGATTGGCTGAAAACGGCTAAATATCAAGGACTCATCGGACTAATCGCTCTGGAACTGAAATCGGAATGCTCACTGACATTTCCCCTCTCTGAAAGTCTGATAAACACCGGAAAAATGACTAAGTCCAAAAAAGAATTTTTTTAAACTTTTTTCAATTTTACCCCCGTGGGATATATATTCTACCCACACACATTTGGAACTCTCCTGGGGTACCCTCACACATATTATTCCCTCATTTAGCGGATATTTTCACAAAAAAGTGACATTTTCAAAAATTCAGAAAATTGGCTGAAAACGACTAAATATCAAGGACTCATCAGGCTAATCGCTCTGGAACTGAAATCGTAATGCTCACTGACATTTCCCCTCTCTGAAAGTGTGATAAACTCCGGAAAAATGACTAAGTCCAAAAAAAATTTTTTTTAAACTTTTTTCAATTTTACCCCCGTGGGATATATATTCTACCCACACACATTTGGAACTCTCCTGGGGTACCCTCACACATATTATTCCCTCATTTAGCGGATATTTTCACAAAAAAGTGAAATTTTCAAAAATTCAGAAAATTGGCTGAAAACGACTAAATATCAAGGACTCATCGGGCAAATCGCTCTGGAACTGAAATCGGAACGCTCACTGACATTTTCCCTCTCTGAAAGTCTGATAAACGCCAGAAAAATTAACTAAGTCCAAAAAAAATTTTTTTAAACTTTTTTCATTTTTACCCCCGTGGGATATATATTCTAGCCACACACATTTGGAACTCTCCTGGGGTACCCTCACACATATTATTCCCTAATTTAGCGGATATTTTTACAAAAAAGTGACATTTTCAATAATTCAGAAAATTGGCTTAAAACGACTAAATATCAAGGACTCATCGGGCGAATCGCTCTGGAACTGAAATCGGAACACTCACTGACATTTTCCCTCTCTGAAAGTCTGATAAACGCCGTAAAAATTAACTAAGTCCAAAAAAAAATTTTTTTAAACTTTTTTCATTTTTACCCCCGTGGGATATATATTCTAGCCACACACATTTGGAACTCTCCTGGGGTACCCTCACACATATTATTCCCTCATTTAGCGGATATTTTTACAAAAAAGTGAAATTTTCAAAAATTCTGAAAATTGGCTGAAAACGACTAAATATCAAGGACTCATCGGGCGAATCGCTCTGGAACTGAAATCGGAACACTCACTGACATTTCCCCTCTCTGAAAGTCTGATAAACGGCAGATAAATGACTAAGTCCAAAAAAGAATTTTTTTAAACTTTTTTCATTTTTACCCCCGTGGGATATATATTCTACCCACACACATTTGGAACTCTCCTGGGGTACCCTCACAGATATTATTCCCTCATTTAGCGGATATTTTTACAAAAAAGTGAAATTTACAAAAATTCAGAAAATTGGCTGAAAACAACTAAATATCAAGGACTCATCGTGCAAATCGCTCTGGAACTGAAATCGGAATGCTCACTGACATTTCCCCTCTCTGAAAGTCTGATAAACACCGGAAAAATTAACTAAGTCCAAAAAAATTTTTTTTAAACTTTTTTCAATTTTACCTCGTGAGATATATATTCTACCCACACACATTTGGAACTCTCCTGGGGTACCCTCACACATGTTATTCCCTCATTTAGCGAATATTTTTACAAAAAAGTGAAATTTTCAAAAATTCAGAAAATTGGCTGAAAACGACTAAATATCAAGAACTCATCGGGCGAATCGCTCTGGAACTGAAATCGGAACGCTCACTGACATTTTCCCTCTCTGAAAGTCTGATAAACACCGGAAGAATGACTAAGTCCAAAAAAAAATTATTTACAACTTTTTTCAATTTTACACCCGTGGGATATATATTCTACCCACACACATTTGGAACTCTCCTGGGGAACCCTCCCACATATTATTCCCTCATTTAGCGGATATTTTCACAAAAAAGTGAAATTTTCAAAAATTCTGAAAATTGGCTGAAAACGACTAAATATCAAGAACTCATTGGGCGAATCGCTCTGGAACTGAAATCGGAACGCTCACTGACATTTCCCCTCTCTGAAAGTCTGATAAACGCCGGAAAAATGACTAAGTCCAAAAAAGAATTTATTTAAACTTTTTTCAATTTTACCCCCGTGGGATATATATTCTACCCACACACATTTGGAACTCTCCTGGGGTACCCTCACACATATTATTCCCTCATTTAGCGGTTATTTTTACAAAAAAGTGACATTTTCAAAAATTCAGAAAATTGGCTGAAAACGACTAAATATCAAGGACTCATCAGGCGAATCGCTCTGGAACTGAAATCGGAACGCTCACTGACATTTTCCCTCTCTGAAAGTCTGAGAAACACTGGAAAAATTAACTAAGTCCAAAAAAAATTTTTTTAAGCTTTTTTCAATTTTACCCCCGTGGGATATATATTCTAACCAGACACATTTGGAACTCTCCTGGGGTACAATCCCACATATTATTCCCTCATTTAGCGGATATTTTCACAAAAAAGTGAAATTTTCAAAAGTTCTGAAGATTGGCTGAAAACGGCTAAATATCAAGGACTCATCGGACTAATCGCTCTGGAACTGAAATCGGAATGCTCACTGACATTTCCCCTCTCTGAAAGTCTGATAAACACCGGAAAAATGACTAAGTCCAAAAAAGAATTTTTTTAAACTTTTTTCAATTTTACCCCCGTGGGATATATATTCTACCCACACACATTTGGAACTCTCCTGGGGTACCCTCACACATATTATTCCCTCATTTAGCGGATATTTTCACAAAAAAGTGACATTTTCAAAAATTCAGAAAATTGGCTGAAAACGACTAAATATCAAGGACTCATCAGGCTAATCGCTCTGGAACTGAAATCGTAATGCTCACTGACATTTCCCCTCTCTGAAAGTGTGATAAACTCCGGAAAAATGACTAAGTCCAAAAAAAATTTTTTTTAAACTTTTTTCAATTTTACCCCCGTGGGATATATATTCTACCCACACACATTTGGAACTCTCCTGGGGTACCCTCACACATATTATTCCCTCATTTAGCGGATATTTTCACAAAAAAGTGAAATTTTCAAAAATTCAGAAAATTGGCTGAAAACGACTAAATATCAAGGACTCATCGGGCAAATCGCTCTGGAACTGAAATCGGAACGCTCACTGACATTTTCCCTCTCTGAAAGTCTGATAAACGCCAGAAAAATTAACTAAGTCCAAAAAAAATTTTTTTAAACTTTTTTCATTTTTACCCCCGTGGGATATATATTCTAGCCACACACATTTGGAACTCTCCTGGGGTACCCTCACACATATTATTCCCTAATTTAGCGGATATTTTTACAAAAAAGTGACATTTTCAATAATTCAGAAAATTGGCTTAAAACGACTAAATATCAAGGACTCATCGGGCGAATCGCTCTGGAACTGAAATCGGAACACTCACTGACATTTTCCCTCTCTGAAAGTCTGATAAACGCCGTAAAAATTAACTAAGTCCAAAAAAAAATTTTTTAAACTTTTTTCAATTTTACCCCCTTGAGATATATATTCTACCCACACACATTTGGAACTCTCCTGGGGAACCCTCACACATATTATTCCCTCATTTAGTGGATATTTTTACAAAAAAGTGACATTTTCAAAAATTCAGAAAATTGGCTTGAAAACGACTAAATATCAAGGACTCATCGGGCAAATCGCTCTGGAACTGAAATCGGAACTCTCACTGACATTTTCCCTCTCTGAAAGTCTGATAAACGCCAGAAAAATTAACTAAGTCCAAAAAAAATTTTTTTAAACTTTTTTCATTTTTACCCCCGTGGGATATATATTCTACCCACACACATTTGGAACTCTCCTGGGGTACCCTCACACATATTATTCCCTAATTTAGCGGATATTTTTACAAAAAAGTGACATTTTCAAAAATTCAGAAAATTGGCTTAAAACGACTAAATATCAAGGACTCATCGGGCGAATCGCTCTGGAACTGAAATCGGAACGCTCACTGATATTTCCCCTCTCTGAAAGTCTGATAAACGGCATAAAAATGACTAAGTCCAAAAAAAAATTTTTTAAAACTTTTTTCAATTTTACCCCTGTGGGATATATATTCTACCCACGCACATTTGGAACTCTCCTGGGGTTCCCTCACACATATTATTCCCTCATTTAGCGGATATTTTCACAAAAAAGTGAAATTTTCAAAAGTTCTGAAAATTGGCTGAAAACGGATAAATATCAACGACTCATCTGGCGAATCGCTCTGGAACTGAAATCGGAATGCTCACTGACATTTCCCCTCTCTGAAAGTCTGATAAACGCCGGAAAAATGACTAAGTCCAAAAAAGAATTTATTTAAGCTTTTTTCAATTTTACCCCCGTGGGATATATATTCTAACCAGACACATTTGGAACTCTCCTGGGGTACCCTCCCACATATTATTCCCTAATTTAGCGGATATTTTTACAAAAAAGTGACATTTTCAAAAATTCAGAAAATTGGCTTAAAACGACTAAATATCAAGGACTCATCGGGCGAATCGCTCTGGAACTGAAATCGGAACGCTCACTGACAATTTCCCTCTCTGAAAGTCTGATAAACACCGGAAAAATGACTAAGTCCAAAAAAGAATTTTTTTAAACTTTTTTCAATTTTACCCCCGTGGGATATATATTCTACCCACACACATTTGGAACTCTCCTGGGGTACCCTCACACATATTATTCCCTCATTTAGCGGATATTATTACAAAAAAGTGACATTTTCAAAAATTCAGAAAATTGGCTTAAAACGACTAAATATCAAGGACTCATCGGGCGAATCGCTCTGGAACTGAAATCGGAACGCTCACTGACATTTCCCCTCTCTGAAAGTCTGATAAACTCCGGAAAAATGACTAAGTCCAAATAAAAAAATGTGTCAACTTTTTTCAATTTTACCCCCGTGGGATATATATTCTACCCACACACATTTGGAACTCTCTTGGGGTACCCTCACACATATTATTCCCTCATTTAGCGGATATTTTCACAAAAAAGTGACATTTTCAAAAATTCAGAAAATTGTCTGAAAACGACTAAATATCAAGGACTCATCGGGCGAATCGCTGTGGAACTGAAATCGGAATGCTCACTGACATTTCCCCTCTCTGAAAGTGTGATAAACGCCGGAAAAATGACTTAGTCCAAAAAAGATTTTTTTTAAACTTTTTTCAATTTTACCCCTGTGGGATATATATTCTACCCACACACATTTGGAACTCTCCTGGGGTACCCTCACACATATTATTCCCTCATTTAGCGGATATTTTTACAAAAAAGTGAAATTTTCAAAAATTCTGAAAATTGGCTGAAAACGACTAAATATCAAGGACTCATCGGGCGAATCGCTCTGGAACTGAAATCGGAACACTCACTGACATTTCCCCTCTCTGAAAGTGTGATAAACGCCAGAAAAATGAGTAAGTCCAAAAAAAAAATTTTTTTAAACTTTTTTCAATTTTACCCCCGTGGGATATATATTCTACCCACACACATTTGGAACTCTCATGGGGTACCCTCACACATATTATTCCCTCATTTAGCGGATATTTTCACAAAAAAGTGACATTTTCAAAAATTCAGAAAATTGGCTTAAAACGACTAAATATCAAGGATTCATCGGGCGAATCGCTCTGGAACTGAAATCGGAACGCTCACTGACATTTCCCCTCTCTGAAAGTCTGATAAACACCGGAAAAATTAACTAAGTCCAAAAAAAATTTTTTTAAGCTTTTTTCAATTTTACCCCCGTGGGATACATATTCTAACCAGACACTCTCCTGGGGTACCCTCCCACATATTATTCCCTCATTTAGCGGATATTTTCACAAAAAAGTGAAATTTTCAAAAATTCTGAAAATTGGCTGAAAACGACTAAATATCAAGAACTCATTGGGCGAATCGCTCTGGAACTGAAATCGGAACGCTCACTGACATTTTCCCTCTCTGAAAGTGTGATAAACGCCGGAAAAATAAACTAAGTCCAAAAAAAATTTTTTTAAACTTTTTTCAATTTTACCCCCGTGAGATATATATTCTACCCACACACATTTGGAACTGTCCTGGGGTACCCTCACACATATTATTCCCTCATTTAGCGGATATTTTTACAAAAAAGTGACATTTTCAAAAATTCAGAAAATTGGCTGAAAACGACTAAATATCAAGAACTCATCGGGCGAATCGCTCTGGAACTGAAATCGGAACGCTCACTGACATTTTCCCTCTCTGAAAGTCTGATAAACACCGGAAAAATGACTAAGTCCAAAAAAAAATTATTTACAACTTTTTTCAATTTTACACCCGTGGGATATATATTCTACCCACACACATTTGGAACTCTCCTGGGGTACCCTCCCACATATTATTCCCTCATTTAGCGGATATTTTCACAAAAAAGTGAAATATTCAAAAATTCTGAAAATTGGCTGAAAACGACTAAATATCAAGAACTCATTGTGCGAATCGCTCTGGAACTGAAATCGGAACGCTCACTGACATTTCCCCTCTCTGAAAGTCTGATAAACGGCAGAAAAATGACTAAGTCCAAAAAAAATTTTTTTAAACTTTTTTCAATTTTACCCCCTTGAGATATATATTCTACCCACACACATTTGGAACTCTCCTGGTGAACCCTCACACATATTATTCCCTCATTTAGAGGATATTTTTACAAAAAAGTGACATTTTCAAAAATTCAGAAAATTGGCTGAAAACGACTAAATATCAAGAACTCATCGGGCGAATCGCTCTGGAACTGAAATCGGAACGCTCACTGACATTTCCCCTCTCTGAAAGTCTGATAAACTCCGGAAAAATGACTAAGTCCAAATAAAAAAATGTGTCAACTTTTTTCAATTTTACCCCCGTGGGATATATATTCTACCCACACACATTTGGAACTCTCTTGGGGTACCCTCACACATATTATTCCCTCATTTAGCGGATATTTTCACAAAAAAGTGACATTTTCAAAAATTCAGAAAATTGTCTGAAAACGACTAAATATCAAGGACTCATCGGGCGAATCGCTGTGGAACTGAAATCGGAATGCTCACTGACATTTCCCCTCTCTGAAAGTGTGATAAACGCCGGAAAAATGACTTAGTCCAAAAAAGAATTTTTTTAAACTTTTTTCAATTTTACCCCTGTGGGATATATATTCTACCCACACACATTTGGAACTCTCCTGGGGTACCCTCACACATATTATTCCCTCATTTAGCGGATATTTTTACAAAAAAGTGAAATTTTCAAAAATTCTGAAAATTGGCTGAAAACGACTAAATATCAAGGACTCATCGGGCGAATCGCTCTGGAACTGAAATCGGAACACTCACTGACATTTCCCCTCTCTGAAAGTGTGATAAACGCCAGAAAAATGAGTAAGTCCAAAAAAAAATTTTTTTAAACTTTTTTCAATTTTACCCCCGTGGGATATATATTCTACCCACACACATTTGGAACTCTCATGGGGTACCCTCACACATATTATTCCCTCATTTAGCGGATATTTTCACAAAAAAGTGACATTTTCAAAAATTCTGAAAATTGGCTTAAAACGACTAAATATCAAGGACTCATCGGGCGAATCGCTCTGGAACTGAAATCGGAACGCTCACTGACATTTCCCCTCTCTGAAAGTGTGATAAACGCCAGAAAAATGAGTAAGTCCAAAAAAAATTTTTTTTAAACTTTTTTCAATTTTACCCCCGTGGGATATATATTCTACCCACACACATTTGGAACTCTCATGTGGTACCCTCACACATATTATTCAATCATTTAGCGGATATTTTCACAAAAAAGTGACATTTTCAAAAATTCAGAAAATTGGCTGAAAACGACAAAATATCAAGGACTCATCAGGCTAATCGCTCTGGAACTGAAATCGGAATGCTCACTGACATTTCCCCTCTCTGAAAGTGTGATAAACGCCGGAAAAATGACTAAGTCCAAAAAAAAATTTTTTTAAACTTTTTTCAATTTTACCCCCGTGGGATATATATTCTACCCACACACATTTGGAACTCTCATGTGGTACCCTCACACATATTATTCAATCATTTAGCGGATATTTTCACAAAAAAGTGACATTTTCAAAAATTCAGAAAATTGGCTGAAAACGACAAAATATCAAGGACTCATCAGGCTAATCGCTCTGGAACTGAAATCGGAATGCTCACTGACATTTCCCCTCTCTGAAAGTGTGATAAACGCCGGAAAAATGACTAAGTCCAAAAAAAAATTTTTTTAAACTTTTTTCAATTTTACCCCCGTGGGATATATATTCTAACCAGACACTCTCCTGGGGTACCCTCCCACATATTATTCCCTCATTTAGCGGATATTTTCACAAAAAAGTGAAATTTTCAAAAATTCTGAAAATTGGCTGAAAACGACTAAATATCAAGAACTCATTGGGCGAATCGCTCTGGAACTGAAATCGGAACGCTCACTGACATTTTCCCTCTCTGAAAGTGTGATAAACGCCGGAAAAATTAACTAAGTCCAAAAAAAATTTTTTTAAACTTTTTTCAATTTTACCCCCGTGAGATATATATTCTGCCCACACACATTTGTAACTCTCCTGGTGAACCCTCACACATATTATTCCCTCATTTAGAGGATATTTTTACAAAAAAGTGACATTTTCAAAAATTCAGAAAATTGGCTGAAAACGACTAAATATCAAGAACTCATTGGGCGAATCGCTCTGGAACTGAAATCGGAACGCTCACTGACATTTCCCCTCTCTGAAAGTCTGATAAACGGCAGAAAAATGACTAAGTCCAAAAAAAATTTTTTTAAACTTTTTTCAATTTTACCCCCTTGAGATATATATTCTACCCACACACATTTGGAACTCTCCTGGTGAACCCTCACACATATTATTCCCTCATTTAGTGGATATTTTTACAAAAAAGTGACATTTTCAAAAATTCAGAAAATTGGCTGAAAACGACTAAATATCAAGAACTCATCGGGCGAATCGCTCTGGAACTGAAATCGGAACGCTCACTGACATTTTCCCTCTCTGAAAGTCTGATAAACACCGGAAAAATGACTAAGTCCAAAAAAGAATTTTTTTAAACTTTTTTCAATTTTACCCCCGTGGATTATATATTCTACCCACACACATTTGTAACTCTCCTGGGGTACCCTCACACATATTATTCCCTCATTTAGTGGATATTTTTACAAAAAAGTGACATTTTCAAAAATTCAGAAAATTGGCTGAAAACGACTAAATATCAAGAACTCATCGGGCGAATCGCTCTGGAACTGAAATCGGAACGCTCACTGACATTTTCCCTCTCTGAAAGTCTGATAAACACCGGAAAAATTAACTAAGTCCAAAAAAAATTTTTTTAAACTTTTTTCAATTTTACCCCCGTGGATTATATATTCTACCCACACACATTTGTAACTCTCCTGGGGTACCCTCACACATATTATTCCCTCATTTTGCGGATATTTTCACAAAAAAGTGAAATTTTCAAAAATTCAGAAAATTGGCTGAAAACAACTAAATATCAAGGACTCATCGGGCAAATCGCTCTGGAACTGAAATCGGAATGCTCACTGACATTTCCCCTCTCTGAAAGTCTGATAAACACCGGAAAAATGACTAAGTCCAAATAAAAAAATGTGTCAACTTTTTTCAATTTTACCCCCGTGGGATATATATTCTATCCACACACATTTGGAACTCTCTTGGGGGTACCCTCACACATATTATTCCCTCATTTAGCGGATATTTTCACAAAAAAGTGACATTTTCAAAAATTCAGAAAATTGGCTGAAAACGACTAAATATCAAGGACTCATCGGGCGAATCGCTGTGGAACTGAAATCGGAATGCTCACTGACATTTCCCCTCTCTGAAAGTGTGATAAACACCGGAAAAATGACTTAGTCCAAAAAAGAATTTTTTTAAACTTTTTTCAATTTTACCCCTGTGGGATATATATTCTACCCACACACATTTGGAACTCTCCTGGGGTACCCTCACACATATTATTCCCTCATTTATCGGATATTTTCACAAAAAAGTGAAATTTTCAAAAATTCAGAAAATTGACTGAAAACAAATAAATATCAAGGACTCATCGGGCGAATCGCTCTGGAACTGAAATCGGAACGCTCACTGACATTTCCCCTCTCTGAAAGTCTGATAAACTCCGGAAAAATGACTAAGTCCAAATAAAAAAATGTGTCAATTTTTTTCAATTTTACCCCCGTGGGATATATATTCTACCCACACACATTTGGAACTCTACTGGGGTACCCTCACACATATTATTCCCTCATTTAGCGGATATTTTCACAAAAAAGTGAAATTTTCAAAAATTCAGAAAATTGGCTGAAAACGACTAAATATCAAGGACTCATCAGGCGAATCGCTCTGTAACTGAAATCAGAACGCTCACTGACATTTCCCCTCTCTGAAAGTCTGATAAACTCCGGAAAAATGACTAAGTCCAAATAAAAAAATTTGTCAACTTTTTTCAATTTTACCCCCGTGGGATATATATTCTACCCACACACATTTGGAACTCTCCTGGGGTACCCTCACACATATTATTCCCTCATTTAGCGGATATTTTTACAAAAAAGTGACATTTTCAAAAATACAGAAAATTGGCTGAAAACTGATAAATATCAAGGACTCATCGGGCACATCGCTCTGGAACTGAAATCGGAATGCTCACTGACATTTCCCCTCTAAGAAAGTCTGATAAACGGCAGAAAAATGACTAAGTCCAAAAAAATTTTTTTAAACTTTTTTCAATTTTACCCCCGTGGGATATATATTCTACCCACACACATTTGGAACTCTCCTGGGGTACCCTCACACATATTATTCCCTCATTTAGCGGATATTTTCACAAAAAAGTGAAATTTTCAAAAATTCTGAAAATTGGCTGAAAATGACTAAATATCAAGGACTCATCGGGCAAATCGCTCTGGAACTGAAATCGGAACGCTCACTGACATTTCCCCTCTCTGAAAGTCTGATTAACGCCGGAAAAATGACTAAGTCCAAAAAAGAATTTTTTTAAACTTTTTTCAATTTTACCCCCGTGGGATATATATTCTACCCACACACATTTGGAACTCTCCTGGGGTACCCTCACACATATTATTCCCTCATTTAGCGGATATTTTCACAAAAAAGTGAAATTTTCAAAAATTCTGAAAATTGGCTGAAATCGACTAAATATCAAGGACTCATCGGGCGAATCGCTCTGGAACTGAAATCGGAACACTCACTGACATTTCCCCTCTCTGAAAGTGTGATAAACGCCAGAAAAATGAGTAAGTCCAAAAAAAATTTTTTTAAACTTTTTTCAATTTTACCCCCGTGGGATATATATTCTACCCACACACATTTGGAACTCTCCTGGGGTACCCTCACACATATTATTCCCTCATTTAGCAGATATTTTTACAAAAAAGTGAAATTTTCAAAAATTCAGAAAATTGGCTGAAAACGACTAAATATCAAGGACTCATCGGGCAAATCGCTCTGGAACTGAAATCGGAACGCTCACTGAAATTTCCCCTCTCTGAAAGTGTGATAAACGCCGTAAAAATGACTAAGTCCAAAAAAAAATTTTTTTAAACTTTTTTCAATTTTACCCCCGTGGGATATATATTCTACCCACACACATTTGGAACTCTCCTGGGGTACCCTCACACATATTATTCCCTCATTTAGCAGATATTTTTACAAAAAAGTGAAATTTTCAAAAATTCAGAAAATTGGCTGAAAACGACTAAATATCAAGGACTCATCGGGCAAATCGCTCTGGAACTGAATTCGGAACGCTCACTGAAATTTCCCCTCTCTGAAAGTCTGATAAACACCGGAAAAATGACTAAGTCCAAAAAAGAATTTTTTTAAACTTTTTTCAATTTTACCACCGTGGGATATATATTCTACCCACACACATTTGGAACTCTCCTGGGGTACCCTCACACATATTATTCCCTCATTTAGCGGATATTTTCACAAAAAAGTGAAATTTTCAAAAATTCTGAAAATTGGCTGAAATCGACTAAATATCAAGGACTCATCGGGCGAATCGCTCTGGAACTGAAATCGGAACACTCACTGACATTTCCCCTCTCTGAAAGTGTGATAAACGCCAGAAAAATGAGTAAGTCCAAAAAAAATTTTTTTAAACTTTTTTCAATTTTACCCCCGTGGGATATATATTCTACCCACACACATTTGGAACTCTCTTGGGGGTACCCTCACACATATTATTCCCTCATTTAGCGGATATTTTTACAAAAAAGTGAAATTGTCAAAAATTCAGAAAATTGGCTGAAAACGACTAAATATCAAGGACTCATCGGGCGAATCGCTGTGGAACTGAAATCGGAATGCTCACTGACATTTCCCCTCTCTGAAAGTGTGATAAACACCGGAAAAATGACTTAGTCCAAAAAAGAATTTTTTTAAACTTTTTTCAATTTTACCCCTGTGGGATATATATTCTACCCACACACATTTGGAACTCTCCTGGGGTACCCTCACACATATTATTCCCTCATTTATCGGATATTTTCACAAAAAAGTGAAATTTTCAAAAATTCAGAAAATTGACTGAAAACAAATAAATATCAAGGACTCATCGGGCGAATCGCTCTGGAACTGAAATCGGAACGCTCACTGACATTTCCCCTCTCTGAAAGTCTGATAAACTCTGGAAAAATGACTAAGTCCAAATAAAAAAATGTGTCAATTTTTTTCAATTTTACCCCCGTGGGATATATATTCTACCCACACACATTTGGAACTCTACTGGGGTACCCTCACACATATTATTCCCTCATTTAGCGGATATTTTCACAAAAAAGTGAAATTTTCAAAAATTCAGAAAATTGGCTGAAAACGACTAAATATCAAGGACTCATCAGGCGAATCGCTCTGTAACTGAAATCAGAACGCTCACTGACATTTCACCTCTCTGAAAGTCTGATAAACTCCGGAAAAATGACTAAGTCCAAATAAAAAAATTTGTCAACTTTTTTCAATTTTACCCCCGTGGGATATATATTCTACCCACACACATTTGGAACTCTCCTGGGGTACCCTCACACATATTATTCCCTCATTTAGCGGATATTTTTACAAAAAAGTGACATTTTCAAAAATACAGAAAATTGGCTGAAAACTGATAAATATCAAGGACTCATCGGGCACATCGCTCTGGAACTGAAATCGGAATGCTCACTGACATTTCCCCTCTAAGAAAGTCTGATAAACGGCAGAAAAATGACTAAGTCCAAAAAAATTTTTTTTAAACTTTTTTCAATTTTACCCCCGTGGGATATATATTCTACCCACACACACTTGGAACTCTCTTGGGGTACCCTCACACATATTATTCCCTCATTTAGCGGATATTTTCACAAAAAAGTGAAATTTTCAAAAATTCTGAAAATTGGCTGAAAATGACTAAATATCAAGGACTCATCGGGCAAATCGCTCTGGAACTGAAATCGGAACGCTCACTGACATTTCCCCTCTCTGAAAGTCTGATTAACGCCGGAAAAATGACTAAGTCCAAAAAAGAATTTTTTTAAACTTTTTTCAATTTTACCCCCGTGGGATATATATTCTACCCACACACATTTGGAACTCTCCTGGGGTACCCTCACACATATTATTCCCTCATTTAGCGGATATTTTCACAAAAAAGTGAAATTTTCAAAAATTCTGAAAATTGGCTGAAATCGACTAAATATCAAGGACTCATCGGGCGAATCGCTCTGGAACTGAAATCGGAACACTCACTGACATTTCCCCTCTCTGAAAGTGTGATAAACGCCAGAAAAATGAGTAAGTCCAAAAAAAATTTTTTTAAACTTTTTTCAATTTTACCCCCGTGGGATATATATTCTACCCACACACATTTGGAACTCTCATGGGGTACCCTCACACATATTATTCCCTCATTTAGCGGATATTTTCACAAAAAAGTGAAATTTTTAAAAATTCTAAAAATTGGCTGAAAACGACTAAATATCAAGGACTCATCAGGTGAAACGCTCTGGAACTGAAATCAGAATGCTCACTGACATTTCCCCTCTCTGAAAGTGTGATAAACGCCAGAAAAATGACTAAGTCCAAAAAAAATTTTTTTTAAACTTTTTTCAATTTTACCCCCGTGGGATATATATTCTACCCACACACATTTGGAACTCTCCTGGGGTACCCTCCCACATATTATTCCCTCATTTAGCGGATATTTTCACAAAAAAGTGAAATTTTCAAAAATTCAGAAAATTGGCTGAAAATGACTAAATATCAAGGACTCATCAGGCGAATCGCTCTGTAACTGAAATCGGAACGCTCACTGACATTTCCCCTCTCTGAAAGTCTGATAAACTCCGGAAAAATGACTAAGTCCAAATAAAAAAATTTATCAACTTTTTTCAATTTTACCCCCGTGGGATATATATTCTACCCACACACATTTGGACCTCTCTTGGGGTACCCTCACACATATTTTTCCCTCATTTAGCGGATATTTTCACAAAAAAGTGAAATTTTCAAAAATTCAGAAAATTGGCTGAAAATGACTAAATATCAAGGACTCATCGGGCAAATCGCTCCGGAACTGAAATCGGAACGCTCACTGACATTTCCCCTCTCTGAAAGTCTGATAAACGCCGGAAAAATGACTAAGTCCAAAAAATAATTTTTTTAAACTTTTTTCAATTTAACCCCCGTGGGATATATATTCTACCCACACACATTTGGAACTCTCCTGTGGTACCCTCACACATATTATTCCCTCATTTAGCGGATATTTTCACAAAAAAGTGAAATTTTCAAAAATTCAGAAAACTGGCTGAAAACTGATAAATATCAAGGACTCATCGGGCAAATCGCTCTGGAACTGAAATCGCAATGCTCACTGACATTTCCCCTCTCTGAAAGTGTGATAAACGCCGTAAAAATGACTAAGTCCAAAAAAAAATTTTTTTAAACTTTTTTCAATTTTACCCCCGTGGGATATATATTCTACCCACACACATTTGGAACTCTCCTGGGGTACCCTCACACATATTATTCCCTCATTTAGCAGATGTTTTTACAAAAAAGTGAAATTTTCAAAAATTCAGAAAATTGGCTGAAAACGACTAAATATCAAGGACTCATCGGGCAAATCGCTCTGGAACTGAAATCGGAACGCTCACTGAAATTTCCCCTCTCTGAAAGTCTGATAAACACCGGAAAAATGACTAAGTCCAAAAAAAAATTTTTTTAAACTTTTTTCAATTTTACCCCCGTGGGATATATATTCTACCCACACACATTTGGAACTCTCCTGGGGTACCCTCACACATATTATTCCCTCATTTAGCGGATATTTTTACAAAAAAGTGAAATTGTCAAAAATTCAGAAAATTGGCTGAAAACGACTAAATATCAAGGACTCATCAGCCGAATCACTCTGAAACTGAAATCGGAATGCTCAATGACATTTCCCCTTTCTGAAAGTGTGATAAACGTCGGAAAAATGACTAAGTCCAAAAAAAAATTTTTTTAAACTTTTTTCAATTTTACACCCGTGGGATATATATTCTACCCACACACATTTGGAACTCTCCTGGGGTACCCTCACACATATTATTCCCTCATTTAGCGGATATTTTTACAAAAAAGTGACATTTTAAAAAATTCTGAAAATTGGCTGAAAACGACTAAATATCAAGGACTCATCGGGCGAATCGCTCTGGAACTGAAATCGGAATGCTCACTGACATTTCCCCTCTCTGAAAGTCTGATAAACACCGGAAAAATTAAGTCCAAAAAAAATTTTTTTAAACTTTTTTCAATTTTACCCCCGTGGATTATATATTCTACCCACACACATTTGTAACTCTACTGGGGTACCCTCACACATATTATTCCCTCATTTTGCGGATATTTTCACAAAAAAGTGAAATTTTCAAAAATTCAGAAAATTGGCTGAAAACAACTAAATATCAAGGACTCATCGGGCAAATCGCTCTGGAACTGAAATCGGAATGCTCACTGACATTTCCCCTCTCTGAAAGTCTGATAAACACCGGAAAAATGACTAAGTCCAAATAAAAAAATGTGTCAACTTTTTTCAATTTTACCCCCGTGGGATATATATTCTATCCACACACATTTGGAACTCTCTTGGGGGTACCCTCACACATATTATTCCCTCATTTAGCGGATATTTTCACAAAAAAGTGACATTTTCAAAAATTCAGAAAATTGGCTGAAAACGACTAAATATCAAGGACTCATCGGGCGAATCGCTGTGGAACTGAAATCGGAATGCTCACTGACATTTCCCCTCTCTGAAAGTGTGATAAACACCGGAAAAATGACTTAGTCCAAAAAAGAATTTTTTTAAACTTTTTTCAATTTTACCCCTGTGGGATATATATTCTACCCACACACATTTGGAACTCTCCTGGGGTACCCTCACACATATTATTCCCTCATTTATCGGATATTTTCACAAAAAAGTGAAATTTTCAAAAATTCAGAAAATTGACTGAAAACAAATAAATATCAAGAACTCATCGGGCGAATCGCTCTGGAACTGAAATCGGAACGATCACTGACATTTCCCCTCTCTGAAAGTCTGATAAACTCCGGAAAAATGACTAAGTCCAAATAAAAAAATTTGTCAACTTTTTTCAATTTTACCCCCGTGGGATATATATTCTACCCACACACATTTGGACCTCTCTTGGGGTACCCTCACACATATTATTCCCTCATTTAGCGGATATTTTCACAAAAAAGTGAAATTTTCAAAAATTCAGAAAATTGGCTCAAAATGACTAAATATCAAGGACTCATCGGGCAAATCGCTCCGGAACTGAAATCGGAACGCTCACTGACATTTCCCCTCTCTGAAAGTCTGATAAACGCCGGAAAAATGACTAAGTCCAAAAAATAATTTTTTTAAACTTTTTTCAATTTAACCCCCGTGGGATATATATTCTACCCACACACATTTGGAACTCTCCTGTGGTACCCTCACACATATTATTCCCTCATTTAGCGGATATTTTCACAAAAAAGTGAAATTTTCAAAAATTCAGAAAATTGGCTGAAAACTGATAAATATCAAGGACTCATCGGGCAAATCGCTCTGGAACTGAAATCGCAATGCTCACTGACATTTCCCCTCTCTGAAAGTGTGATAAACGCCGTAAAAATGACTAAGTCCAAAAAAAAATTTTTTTAAACTTTTTTCAATTTTACCCCCGTGGGATATATATTCTACCCACACACATTTGGAACTCTCCTGGGGTACCCTCACACATATTATTCCCTCATTTAGCAGATATTTTTACAAAAAAGTGAAATTTTCAAAAATTCAGAAAATTGGCTGAAAACGACTAAATATCAAGGACTCATCGGGCAAATCGCTCTGGAACTGAAATCGGAACGCTCACTGAAATTTCCCCTCTCTGAAAGTCTGATAAACACCGGAAAAATGACTAAGTCCAAAAAAGAATTTTTTTAAACTTTTTTAAATTTTACCCCCGTGGGATATATATTCTACCCACACACATTTTGAACTCTCATGGGGTACCCTCACACATATTATTCCCTCATTTAGCGGATATTTTCACAAAAAAGTGAAATTGTCAAAAATTCAGAAAATTGGCTGAAAACGACTAAATATCAAGGACTCATCAGCCGAATCACTCTGGAACTGAAATCGGAATGCTCAATGACATTTCCCCTTTCTGAAAGTGTGATAAACGTCGGAAAAATGACTAAGTCCAAAAAAAAATTTTTTTAAACTTTTTTCAATTTTACCCCCGTGGGATATATATTCTACCCACACACATTTGGAACTCTCCTGGGGTACCCTCACACATATTATTCCCTCATTTAGCGGATATTTTTACAAAAAAGTGACATTTTAAAAAATTCTGAAAATTGGCTGAAAACGACTAAATATCAAGGACTCATCGGGCGAATCGCTCTGGAACTGAAATCGGAATGCTCACTGACATTTCCCCTCTCTGAAAGTGTGATAAACGCCGGAAAAATGACTAAGTCCAAAAAAGAATTTTTTTTAAACTTTTTTCAATGTAACCTCCGTGGGATATATATTCTACCCACACACATTTGGAACTCTCCTGGGGTACCCTCACACATATTATTCCCTCATTTAGCGGATATTTTTACAAAAAAGTGAAATTTTCAAAAATTCAGAAAATTGGCTGAAAACGACTAAATATCAAGGACTCATCAGGCGAATCGCTCTGGAACTGAAATCGGAATGCTCACTGACATTTCCCCTCTCTGAAAGTCTGATAAACACAGGAAAAATGACTAAGTCGAAAAAAGAATTTTTTTAAACTTTTTTCAATTTTACCCCCGTGGGACATATATTCTACCCACACACATTTGGAACTCTCCTGGGGTACCCTCCCACATATTATTCCCTCATTTAGCGGATATTTTTACAAAAAAGTGAAATTTTCAAAAATTCAGAAAATTGGCTGAAAACGACTAAATATCAAGGACTCATCGGGCAATTCGCTCTGGAACTGAAATCGGAACGCTCACTGACATTTCCCCTCTCTGAAAGTCTGATAAACCCCCGAAAAATGACTAAGTCCAAATAAAAAAATTTGTCAACTTTTTTCAATTTTACCCCCGTGGGATATATATTCTACCCACACACATTTGGAACTCTCTTGGGGTACCCTCCCACATATTATTCCCTCATTTAGCGGATATTTTCACAAAAAAGTGAAATTTTCAAAAATTCAGAAAATTGGCTGAAAATGACTAAATATCAAGGACTCATCGGGCAAATCGCTACGGAACTGAAATCGGAACGCTCACTGACATTTCCCCTCTCTGAAAGTCTGATAAACGCCGGAAAAATGACTAAGTCCAAAAAATAATTTTTTTAAACTTTTTTCAATTTAACCCCCGTGGGATATATATTCTACCCACACACATTTGGAACTCTCCTGGGGTACCCTCACACATATTATTCCCTCATTTAGCGGATATTTTTACAAAAAAGTGAAATTTTCAAAAATTCAGAAAATTGGCTGAAAACGACTAAATATCAAGGACTCATCGGGCAAATCGCTCTGGAACTGAAATCGGAATGCTCACTGAAATTTCCCCTCTCTGAAAGTCTGATAAACACCGGAAAAATGACTTAAGTCCAAAAAAGAATTTTTTTAAACTTTTTTCAATTTTACCCCCGTGGGATATATATTCTACCCACACACATTTGGAACTCTCATGGGGTACCCTCACACATATTATTCCCTCATTTAGCGGATATTTTCACAAAAAAGTGAAATTGTCAAAAATTCAGAAAATTGGCTGAAAACGACTAAATATCAAGGACTCATCAGCCGAATCACTCTGAAACTGAAATCGGAATGCTCAATGACATTTCCCCTTTCTGAAAGTGTGATAAACGTCGGAAAAATGACTAAGTCCAAAAAAAAATTTTTTTAAACTTTTTTCAATTTTACCCCCGTGGGATATATATTCTACCCACACACATTTGGAACTCTCCTGGGGTACCCTCACACATATTATTCCCTCATTTAGTGGAAATTTTTACAAAAAAGTGACATTTTAAAAAATTCTGAAAATTGGCTGAAAACGACTAAATATCAAGGACTCATCGGGCGATTCGCTCTGGAACTGAAATCGGAATGCTCAATGACATTTCCCCTCTCTGAAAGTCTGATAAACTCCGGAAAAAAGACTAAGTCCAAATAAAAAAATTTGTCAACTTTTTTCAATTTTACCCCCGTGGGATATATATTCTACCCACACACATTTGGAACTCTCTTGGGGTACCCTCACACATATTATTCCCTCATTTAGCGGATATTTTCACAAAAAAGTGAAATTTTCAAAAATTCTGAAAATTGGCTGAAAACTGATAAATATCAAGGACTCATCGGGCAAATCGCTCTGGAACTGAAATCGGAATGCTCACTGACATTTCCCCTCTAAGAAAGTCTGATAAACGCCAGAAAAATGACTAAGTCCAAAAAAATTTTTTTTAAACTTTTTTCAATTTTACCCCGTGGGATATATATTCTACCCACACACATTTGGAACTCTCCTGGGGTACCCTCACACATATTATTCCCTCATTTAGCGGATATTTTCACAAAAAAGTGAAATTTTCAAAAATTCAGAAAATTGGCTGAAAACGACTAAATATCAAGGACTCATCAGGCGAATCGCTCTGGAACTGAAATCGGAACGCTCACTGACATTTCCCCTCTCTGAAAGTCTGATAAACTCCGGAAAAATGACTAAGTCCAAATAAAAAAATTTGTCAACTTTTATCAATTTTACCCCCGTGGGATATATATTCTACCCACACACATTTGGAACTCTCTTGGGGTACCCTCACACATATTATTCCCTCATTTAGCGGATATTTTCACAAAAAAGTGAAATTTTCAAAAATTCTGAAAATTGGCTGAAAACTGATAAATATCAAGGACTCATCGGGCAAATCGCTCTGGAACTGAAATCGGAATGCTCACTGACATTTCCCCTCTAAGAAAGTCTGATAAACGCCAGAAAAATGACTAAGTCCAAAAAAATTTTTTTTAAACTTTTTTCAATTTTACCCCCGTGGGATATATATTCTACCCACACACATTTGGAACTCTCCTGGGGTACCCTCACACATATTATTCCCTCATTTAGCGGATATTTTCACAAAAAAGTGAAATTTTCAAAAATTCAGAAAATTGGCTGAAAACGACTAAATATCAAGGACTCATCAGGCGAATCGCTCTGGAACTGAAATCGGAATGCTCACTGACATTTCCCCTCTCTGAAAGTGTGATAAACGCCGGAAAAATGACTAAGTCCAAAAAAGAATTTTTTTAAACTTTTTTCAATTTAACCTCCGTGGGATATATATTCTACCCACACACATTTGGAACTCTCCTGGGGTACCCTCACACATATTATTCCCTCATTTAGCGGATATTTTTACAAAAAAGTGAAATTTTCAAAAATTCAGAAAATTGGCTGAAAACGACTAAATATCAAGGACTCATCGGGCAAATCGCTCTGGAACTGAAAGCGGAATGCTCACTGACATTTCCCCTCTCTGAAATTCTGATAAACACCGGAAAAATGACTAAGTCGAAAAAAGAATTTTTTTAAACTTTTTTCAATTTTACCCCCGTGGGATAAATATTCTACCCACACACATTTGGAACTCTCCTGGGGTACCCTCCCACATATTATTCCCTCATTTAGCGGATATTTTTACAAAAAAGTGAAATTTTCAAAAATTCAGAAAATTGGCTGAAAACGACTAAATATCAAGGACTCATCGGGCAATTCGCTCTGGAACTGAAATCGGAACGCTCACTGACATTTCCCCTCTCTGAAAGTCTGATAAACACCCGAAAAATGACTAAGTCCAAAAAAGAATTTTTTTTAACTTTTTTCAATTTTACCCCCGTGGGATATATATTCTACCCAAACACATTTGGAACTCTCCTGGGGTACCCTCACACATATTATTCCTTCATTTAGCGGATATTTTCACAAAAAAGTGAAATTTTCAAAAATTCAGAAAATTGGCTGAAAACGACTAAATATCAAGGACTCATCAGGCGAATCGCTCTGGAACTGAAATCGGAACGCTCACTGACATTTCCCCTCTCTGAAAGTCTGATAAACTCCGGAAAAATGACTAAGTCCAAACAAAAAAATTTGTCAACTTTTTTCAATTTTACCCCCGTGGGATATATATTCTACCAACACACATTTGGAACTCTCTTGGGGTACCCTCACACATATTATTCCCTCATTTAGCGGATATTTTCACAAAAAAGTGAAATTTTCAAAAATTCAGAAAATTGGCTGAAAATGACTAAATATCAAGGACTCATCGGGCAAATCGCTCTGGAACTGAAATCGGAACGCTCACTGACATTTCCCCTCTCTGAAAGTCTGATAAACGCCGGAAAAATGACTAAGTCCAAAAAAGAATTTTTTTAAACTTTTTTTAATTTAACCCCCGTGGGATATATATTCTACCCACACACATTTGGAACTCTCCTGTGGTACCCTCACACATATTATTCCCTCATTTAGCGGATATTTTCACAAAAAAGTGAAATTTTCAAAAATTCAGAAAATTGGCTGAAAACTGATAAATATCAAGGACTCATCGGGCAAATAGCTCTGGAACTGAAATCGGAATGCTCACTGACATTTCCCCTCTCTGAAAGTGTGATAAACGCCGGAAAAATGACTAAGTCCAAAAAAAATTTTTTTTAAACTTTTTTCAATTTTACCCCCGTGGGATATATATTCTACCCACACACATTTGGAACTCTCCTGGGGTACCCTCACACATATTATTCCCTCATTTAGCGGATATTTTTACAAAAAAGTGAAATTTTCAAAAATTCAGAAAATTAGCTGAAAACGACTAAATATCAAGGACTCATCGGGCAAATCGCTCTGGAACTGAAATCGGAACGCTCACTGAAATTTCCCCTCTCTGAAAGTCTGATAAACACCGGAAAAATGTCTAAGTCCAAAAAAGAATTTTTTTAAACTTTTTTCAATTTTACCCCCGTGGGATATATATTCTACCCACACACATTTCGAACTCTCCTGGGGTACCCTCACACATTTTATTCCCTCATTTAGCGGATATTTTCACAAAAAAGTGAAATTGTCAAAAATTCAGAAAATTGGCTGAAAACGACTAAATATCAAGAACTCATCAGCCGAATCACTCTGGAACTGAAATCGGAATGCTCAATGACATTTCCCCTCTCTGAAAGTGTGATAAACGTCGGAAAAATGACTAAGTCCAAAAAAAAATGTTTTTAAACTTTTTTCAATTTTACCCTCGTGGGATATATATTCTACCCACACACATTTGGAACTCTCCTGGGGTACCCTCACACATATTATTCCCTCATTTAGCGGATATTTTCACAAAAAAGTGAAATTTTCAAAAATTCAGAAAATTGGCTGAAAACGAATAAATATCAAGGACTCATCAGGCGAATCGCTCTGGAACTGAAATCGGAACGCTCACTGACATTTCCCCTATCTGAAAGTCTGATAAACTCCGGAAAAATGACTAAGTCCAAATAAAAAAATTTGTCAACTTTTTTCAATTTTACCCCCGTGGGATATATATTCTACCCACACACATTTGGAAGTCTCTTGGGGTACCCTCACACATATTATTCCCTCATTTAGCGGATATTTTCACAAAAAAGTGAAATTTTCAAAAATTCTGAAAATTGGCTGAAAACTGATAAATATCAAGGACTCATCGGGCAAATCGCTCTGGAACTGAAATCGGAATACTCACTGACATTTCCCCTCTAAGAAAGTCTGATAAACGCCAGAAAAATGACTAAGTCCAAAAAAATTTTTTTTAAACTTTTTTCAATTTTACCCCCGTGGGATATATATTCTACCCACACACATTTGGAACTCTCCTGGGGTACCCTCACACATATTATTCCCTCATTTAGCGGATATTTTCACAAAAAAGTGAAATTTTCAAAAATTCTGAAAATTGGCTGAAAACGACTAAATATCAAGGACTCATCAGGCGAATCGCTCTGGAACTGAAATCGGAATGCTCACTGACATTTCCCCTCTCTGAAAGTGTGATAAACGCCGGAAAAATGACTAAGTCCAAAAAAGAATTTTTTTAAACTTTTTTCAATTTAACCTCCGTGGGATATATATTCTACCCACACACATTTGGAACTCTCCTGGGGTACCCTCACACATATTATTCCCTCATTTAGCGGATATTTTTACAAAAAAGTGAAATTTTCAAAAATTCAGAAAATTGGCTGAAAACGACTAAATATCAAGGACTCATCGGGCAAATCGCTCTGGAACTGAAAGCGGAATGCTCACTGACATTTCCCCTCTCTGAAATTCTGATAAACACCGGAAAAATGACTAAGTTGAAAAAAAAATTTTTTAAACTTTTTTCAATTTTACCCTCGTGGGATATATATTCTACCCACACACATTTGGAACTCTCCTGGGGTACCCTCACACATATTATTCCCTCATTTAGCGGATATTTTCACAAAAAAGTGAAATTTTCAAAAATTCAGAAAATTGGCTGAAAACGAATAAATATCAAGGACTCATCAGGCGAATCGCTCTGGAACTGAAATCGGAACGCTCACTGACATTTCCCCTATCTGAAAGTCTGATAAACTCCGGAAAAATGACTAAGTCCAAATAAAAAAATTTGTCAACTTTTTTCAATTTTACCCCCGTGGGATATATATTCTACCCACACACATTTGGAACTCTCTTGGGGTACCCTCACACATATTATTCCCTCATTTAGCGGATATTTTCACAAAAAAGTGAAATTTTCAAAAATTCTGAAAATTGGCTGAAAACTGATAAATATCAAGGACTCATCGGGCAAATCGCTCTGGAACTGAAATCGGAATGCTCACTGACATTTCCCCTCTAAGAAAGTCTGATAAACGCCAGAAAAATGACTAAGTCCAAAAAAATTTTTTTTAAACTTTTTTCAATTTTCCCCCCGTGGGATATATATTCTACCCACACACATTTGGATCTCTCCTGGGGTACCCTCCCACATATTATTCCCTCATTTAGCAGATATTTTCACAAAAAAGTGAAATTTTCAAAAATTCAGAAAATTGGCTGAAAACGACTAAATATCAAGGACTCATCGGGCAAATTGCTCTGGAACTGAAATCAGAATGCTCACTGACATTTCCCCTCTCTGAAAGTGTGATAAACGCCGGAAAAAATGACTAAGTCCAAAAAAGAATTTTTTTAAACTTTTTTCAAATTAACCCCCGTTGGATATATATTCTACCCACACACATTTGGAACTCTCCTGGGGTACCCTCACACATATTATTCCCTCATTTAGCGGATATTTTCACAAAAATGTGAAATTTTCAAAAATTCTGAAAATTGTCTGAAAACGACTAAATATCAAGGACTCATCGGGCAAATCGCTCTGGAACTGAAATCGGAATGCTCTCTGACATTTCCCCTCTCTGAAAGTCTGATAAACGCCAGAAAAATGACTAAGTCCCAAAAAAAATTTTTTTAAACTTTTTTCAAGTTTACCCCTGTGGGATATATATTCTACCCACACACATTTGGAACTCTCCTGGGGTACCCTCACACATATTATTCCCTCATTTAGCGGATATTTTTACAAAAAAGTGAAATTTTCAAAAATTCAGAAAATTGGCTGAAGACAAGTAAATATCAAGGACTCATATGGCGAATCGCTCTGGAACTGAAATCGGAACGCTCACTGACATTTCCCCTCTCTGAAAGTCTGATAAACGCCAGAAAAATGACTAAGTCCCAAAAAAAATTTTTTTAAACTTTTTTCAAGTTTACCCCTGTGGGATATATATTCTCCCCACACACATTTGGAACTCTCCTGGGGTACCCTCACACATATTATTCCCTAATTTAGCGGATATTTTCACAAAAAAGTGAAATTTTCAAAAATTCAGAAAATTGGCTGAAAACGACTAAATATCAAGGACTCATCGGGCAAATCGCTCTGGAACTGACATCGGAACGCTCACTGACATTTCCCCTCTCTGAAAGTCTGATAAACGCCGGAAAAATGACTAAGTCCAAAAAAGAATTTTTTAAAACTTTTTTCAATTTTCCCCCCGTGGGATATATATTCTACCCACACACATTTGGAAATCTCCTGGGGTACCCTCACACATATTATTCCCTCATTTAGCGGATATTTTCACAAAAAAGTGAAATTTTCAAAAATTCAGAAAATTGGCTGAAAATGACTAAATATCAAGGACTCATTAGGCAAATTGCTCTGGAACTGAAATCGGAATGCTCACTGACATTTCCTCTCTCTGAAAGTGTGATAAACGCCGAAAAAAATGACTAAGTCCAAAAAAGAATTTTTTTAAACTTTTTTCAAATTAACCCCCGTTGGATATATATTCTACCCACACACGTTTGGAACTCTCCTGGGGTACCCTCACACATATTATTCCCTCATTTAGCGGATATTTTCACAAAAAAGTGAAATTTTCAAAAATTCAGAAAATTGGCTGAAAACGACTAAATATCAAGGACTCATCAGGCGAATCGCTCTGGAACTGAAATCGGAACGCTCACTGACATTTCCCCTCTCTGAAAGTCTGATAAACTCCGGAAAAATGACTAAGTCCAAACAAAAAAATTTGTCAACTTTTTTCAATTTTACCCCCGTGGGATATATATTCTACCCACACACATTTGGAACTCTCTTGGGGTACCCTCACACATATTATTCCCTCATTTAGCGGATATTTTCACAAAAAAGTGAAATTTTCAAAAATTCAGAAAATTGGCTGAAAATGACTAAATATCAAGGACTCATCGGGCAAATCGCTCTGGAACTGAAATCGGAACGCTCACTGACATTTCCCCTCTCTGAAAGTCTGATAAACGCCGGAAAAATGACTAAGTCCAAAAAAGAATTTTTTTAAACTTTTTTCAATTTAACCCCCGTGGGATATATATTCTACCCACACACATTTGGAACTCTCCTGTGGTACCCTCACACATATTATTCCCTCATTTAGCGGATATTTTCACAAAAAAGTGAAATTTTCAAAAATTCAGAAAATTGGCTGAAAACTGATAAATATCAAGGACTCATCGGGCAAATAGCTCTGGAACTGAAATCGGAATGCTCACTGACATTTCCCCTCTCTGAAAGTGTGATAAACGCCGGAAAAATGACTAAGTCCAAAAAAAATTTTTTTTAAACTTTTTTCAATATTACCCCCGTGGGATATATATTCTACCCACACACATTTGCAACTCTCCTGGGGTACCCTCACACATATTATTCCCTCATTTAGCGGATATTTTCACAAAAAAGTGAAATTGTCAAAAATTCAGAAAATTGGCTGAAAACGACTAAATATCAACGACTCATCAGCCGAATCACTAAAATGACTAAGTCCAAATAAAAAAATTTGTCAACTTTTTTCAATTTTACCCCCGTGGGATATATATTCTACCCACACACATTTGTAACTCTCTTGGGGTACCCTCACACATATTATTCCCTCATTTAGCGGATATTTTCACAAAAAAGTGAAATTTTCAAAAATTCAGAAAATTGGCTGAAAACGAATAAATATCAAGGACTCATCAGGCGAATCGCTCTGGAACTGAAATCGGAACGCTCACTGACATTTCCCCTCTCTGAAAGTCTGATAAACACTCGAAAAATGACTAAGTCCAAAAAATAATTTTTTTTAACTTTTTTCAATTTTACCCCCGTGGGATATATATTCTACCCACACACATTTGGAACTCTCCTGGGGTACCCTCCCACATATTATTCCCTCATTTAGCGGATATTTTCACAAAAAAGTGAAATTTTCAAAAATTCAGAAAATTGGCTGAAAACGACTAAATATCAAGGACTCATCGGGCGAATCGCTCTGGAACTGAAATCGGAATGCTCACTTTCATTTCCCCTCTCTGAAAGTGTGATAAACGCCGGAAAAATGACTAAGTTCAAAAAAAAATGTTTTTAAACTTTTTTCAATTTTACCCCCGTGGGATATATATTCTACCCACACACATTTGGAACTCTCCTGGGGTACCCTCACACATATTATTCCCTCATTTAGCGGATATTTTCACAAAAAAGTGAAATTTTCAAAAATTCAGAAAATTGGCTGAAAACGACTAAATATCAAGGACTCATCAGGCGAATCGCTCTGGAACTGAAATCGGAACGCTCACTGACATTTCCCCTCTCTGAAAGTGTGATAAACACCGGAAAAATGACTAACTCCAAATAAAAAAAAATTTCAACTTTTTTCAATTTTCCCCCCGTGGGATATATATTCTACCCACACACATTTGGATCTCTCCTGGGGTACCCTCCCACATATTATTCCCTCATTTAGCAGATATTTTCACAAAAAAGTGAAATTTTCAAAAATTCAGAAAATTGGCTGAAAACGACTAAATATCAAGGACTCATCGGGCAAATTGCTCTGGAACTGAAATCAGAATGCTCACTGACATTTCCCCTCTCTGAAAGTGTGATAAACGCCGGAAAAAATGACTAAGTCCAAAAAAGAATTTTTTTAAACTTTTTTCAAATTAACCCCCGTTGGATATATATTCTACCCACACACATTTGGAACTCTCCTGGGGTACCCTCACACATATTATTCCCTCATTTAGCGGATATTTTCACAAAAATGTGAAATTTTCAAAAATTCTGAAAATTGTCTGAAAACGACTAAATATCAAGGACTCATCGGGCAAATCGCTCTGGAACTGAAATCGGAATGCTCTCTGACATTTCCCCTCTCTGAAAGTCTGATAAACGCCAGAAAAATGACTAAGTCCCAAAAAAAATTTTTTTAAACTTTTTTCAAGTTTACCCCTGTGGGATATATATTCTACCCACACACATTTGGAACTCTCCTGGGGTACCCTCACACATATTATTCCCTCATTTAGCGGATATTTTTACAAAAAAGTGAAATTTTCAAAAATTCAGAAAATTGGCTGAAAACAAGTAAATATCAAGGACTCATATGGCGAATCGCTCTGGAACTGAAATCGGAACGCTCACTGACATTTCCCCTCTCTGAAAGTCTGATAAACGCCAGAAAAATGACTAAGTCCCAAAAAAAATTTTTTTAAACTTTTTTCAAGTTTACCCCTGTGGGATATATATTCTACCCACACACATTTGGAACTCTCCTGGGGTACCCTCACACATATTATTCCCTAATTTAGCGGATATTTTCACAAAAAAGTGAAATTTTCAAAAATT
Organism: Phyllobates terribilis; assembly: GCF_046119375.1. Classification (NCBI taxonomy): domain Eukaryota; kingdom Metazoa; phylum Chordata; class Amphibia; order Anura; family Dendrobatidae; genus Phyllobates; species Phyllobates terribilis. The sequence goes on along the minus strand of NW_027362763.1, from coordinate 594,822,876 downwards.
CAGAAAATTGGCTGAAAACGACTAAATATCAAGGACTCATCGGGCAAATCGCTCTGGAACTGACATCGGAACGCTCACTGACATTTCCCCTCTCTGAAAGTCTGATAAACGCCGGAAAAATGACTAAGTCCAAAAAAGAATTTTTTTAAACTTTTTTCAATTTTCCCCCCGTGGGATATATATTCTACCCACACACATTTGGAAATCTCCTGGGGTACCCTCACACATATTATTCCCTCATTTAGCGGATATTTTCACAAAAAAGTGAAATTTTCAAAAATTCAGAAAATTGGCTGAAAATGACTAAATATCAAGGACTCATTAGGCAAATTGCTCTGGAACTGAAATCGGAATGCTCACTGACATTTTCTCTCTCTGAAAGTGTGATAAACGCCGAAAAAAATGACTAAGTCCAAAAAAGAATTTTTTTAAACTTTTTTCAAATTAACCCCCGTTGGATATATATTCTACCCACACACGTTTGGAACTCTCCTGGGGTACCCTCACACATATTATTCCCTCATTTAGCGGATATTTTCACAAAAAAGTGAAATTTTCAAAAATTCAGAAAATTGGCTGAAAACGACTAAATATCAAGGACTCATCGGGCAAATCGCTCTGGAACTGAAATCGGAATGCTCACTGACATTTCCCCTCTCTGATAGTCTGATAAACGCCGTAAAAATGCCTAAGTCCAAAAAAAAATTCTCTTCAACTTTTTTCAATTTTACCCCCGTGGGATATATATTCTATTCACACACATTTGGAACTCTCCTGGTCTACCATCACACATATTATTCCCTCATTTAGCGGATATTGTCTCAAAAAAGTGAAATTTTCAAAAATTCAGAAAATTGGCTGAAAACGACTAAATATCAAGGACTCATCGGGCAAATCGCTCTGGAACTGAAAGTGTAACACTCACTGACATTTCCCCTCTCTGAAAGTCTGATAAACGCTGGAAAAATTACTAAGTCCCAAAAAAATTTTTTTAAACTTTTTTCAATTTTACCCCCGTGGGATATATATTCTACCCACACACATTTGGAACTCTCCTGGGGTACCCTCACCCATAATATTCCCTCATTTAGCGGATATTTTCACAAAAAAGTGAAATTTTCAAATATTCTGAAAATTGGCTGAAAACGACTAAATATCAAAGACTCATCGGGTAAATCGCTCTGGAACTGAAATCGTAACACTCACTGACATTTCCCCTCTCTGAAAGTCTGATAAACGCCGTAAAAATGCCTAAGTCCAAAAAAAAATTCTCTTCAACTTTTTTCAATTTTACCCCCGTGGGATATCTATTCTATTCACACACATTTGGAACTCTCCTGGTCTACCATCACACATATTATTCCCTCATTTAGCGGATATTGTCTCAAAAAAGTGAAATTTTCAAAAATTCAGAAAATTGGCTGAAAACGACTAAATATCAAGGACTCATCGGGCAAATCGCTCTGGAACTGAAAGTGTAACACTCACTGACATTTCCCCTCTCTGAAAGTCTGATAAACGCCGGAAAAATGACTAAGTCCAAAAACAATTTTTTTACAACTTTTTTCAATTTTACCTCTGTGGGATATATATTCTACCCACACACATTTGGAACTCTCCTGGGGTACCCTCACAAATATTATTCCCTCATTTAGTGGATATTTTCACAAAAAAGTGAAATTTTCAAAAATTTTGAAAATTGGCTGAAAACGACTAAATATCAAAGACTCATTGGGCGAATCGCTCTAGAACTGAAATAGGAATGCTCACTGACATTTCCCCTCTCTGAAAGTCTGATAAACGCTGGAAAAATTACTAAGTCCAAAAAATAATTTTTTTTAACTTTTTTCAATTTTACCCCCGTGGGATATATATTCTACCCACACACATTTGGAACTCTCCTGGGGTACCCTCCCACATATTATTCCCTCATTTAGCGGATATTTTCACAAAAAAGTGAAATTTTCAAAAATTCAGAAAATTGGCTGAAAACGACTAAATATCAAGGACTCATCGGGCGAATCGCTCTGGAACTGAAATCGGAATGCTCACTTTCATTTCCCCTCTCTGAAAGTGTGATAAACGCCGGAAAAATGACTAAGTTCAAAAAAAAATGTTTTTAAACTTTTTTCAATTTTACCCCCGTGGGATATATATTCTACCCACACACATTTGGAACTCTCCTGGGGTACCCTCACACATATTATTCCCTCATTTAGCGGATATTTTCACAAAAAAGTGAAATTTTCAAAAATTCAGAAAATTGGCTGAAAACGACTAAATATCAAGGACTCATCAGGCGAATCGCTCTGGAACTGAAATCGGAACGCTCACTGACATTTCCCCTCTCTGAAAGTGTGATAAACACCGGAAAAATGACTAACTCCAAATAAAAAAAAATTTCAACTTTTTTCAATTTTCCCCCCGTGGGATATATATTCTACCCACACACATTTGGATCTCTCCTGGGGTACCCTCCCACATATTATTCCCTCATTTAGCAGATATTTTCACAAAAAAGTGAAATTTTCAAAAATTCAGAAAATTGGCTGAAAACGACTAAATATCAAGGACTCATCGGGCAAATTGCTCTGGAACTGAAATCAGAATGCTCACTGACATTTCCCCTCTCTGAAAGTGTGATAAACGCCGGAAAAAATGACTAAGTCCAAAAAAGAATTTTTTTAAACTTTTTTCAAATTAACCCCCGTTGGATATATATTCTACCCACACACATTTGGAACTCTCCTGGGGTACCCTCACACATATTATTCCCTCATTTAGCGGATATTTTCACAAAAATGTGAAATTTTCAAAAATTCTGAAAATTGTCTGAAAACGACTAAATATCAAGGACTCATCGGGCAAATCGCTCTGGAACTGAAATCGGAATGCTCTCTGACATTTCCCCTCTCTGAAAGTCTGATAAACGCCAGAAAAATGACTAAGTCCCAAAAAAAATTTTTTTAAACTTTTTTCAAGTTTACCCCTGTGGGATATATATTCTACCCACACACATTTGGAACTCTCCTGGGGTACCCTCACACATATTATTCCCTCATTTAGCGGATATTTTTACAAAAAAGTGAAATTTTCAAAAATTCAGAAAATTGGCTGAAAACAAGTAAATATCAAGGACTCATATGGCGAATCGCTCTGGAACTGAAATCGGAACGCTCACTGACATTTCCCCTCTCTGAAAGTCTGATAAACGCCAGAAAAATGACTAAGTCCCAAAAAAAATTTTTTTAAACTTTTTTCAAGTTTACCCCTGTGGGATATATATTCTACCCACACACATTTGGAACTCTCCTGGGGTACCCTCACACATATTATTCCCTAATTTAGCGGATATTTTCACAAGAAAGTGAAATTTTCAAAAATTCAGAAAATTGGCTGAAAACGACTAAATATCAAGGACTCATCGGGCAAATCGCTCTGGAACTGACATCGGAACGCTCACTGACATTTCCCCTCTCTGAAAGTCTGATAAACGCCGGAAAAATGACTAAGTCCAAAAAAGAATTTTTTTAAACTTTTTTCAATTTTCCCCCCGTGGGATATATATTCTACCCACACACATTTGGAAATCTCCTGGGGTACCCTCACACATATTATTCCCTCATTTAGCGGATATTTTCACAAAAAAGTGAAATTTTCAAAAATTCAGAAAATTGGCTGAAAATGACTAAATATCAAGGACTCATTAGGCAAATTGCTCTGGAACTGAAATCGGAATGCTCACTGACATTTCCTCTCTCTGAAAGTGTGATAAACGCCGAAAAAAATGACTAAGTCCAAAAAAGAATTTTTTTAAACTTTTTTCAAATTAACCCCCGTTGGATATATATTCTACCCACACACGTTTGGAACTCTCCTGGGGTACCCTCACACATATTATTCCCTCATTTAGCGGATATTTTCACAAAAAAGTGAAATTTTCAAAAATTCAGAAAATTGGCTGAAAACGACTAAATATCAAGGACTCATCGGGCAAATCGCTCTGGAACTGAAATCGGAATGCTCACTGACATTTCCCCTCTCTGATAGTCTGATAAACGCCGTAAAAATGCCTAAGTCCAAAAAAAAATTCTCTTCAACTTTTTTCAATTTTACCCCCGTGGGATATATATTCTATTCACACACATTTGGAACTCTCCTGGTCTACCATCACACATATTATTCCCTCATTTAGCGGATATTGTCTCAAAAAAGTGAAATTTTCAAAAATTCAGAAAATTGGCTGAAAACGACTAAATATCAAGGACTCATCGGGCAAATCGCTCTGGAACTGAAAGTGTAACACTCACTGACATTTCCCCTCTCTGAAAGTCTGATAAACGCTGGAAAAATTACTAAGTCCCAAAAAAATTTTTTTAAACTTTTTTCAATTTTACCCCCGTGGGATATATATTCTACCCACACACATTTGGAACTCTCCTGGGGTACCCTCACCCATAATATTCCCTCATTTAGCGGATATTTTCACAAAAAAGTGAAATTTTCAAATATTCTGAAAATTGGCTGAAAACGACTAAATATCAAAGACTCATCGGGTAAATCGCTCTGGAACTGAAATCGTAACACTCACTGACATTTCCCCTCTCTGAAAGTCTGATAAACGCCGTAAAAATGCCTAAGTCCAAAAAAAAATTCTCTTCAACTTTTTTCAATTTTACCCCCGTGGGATATATATTCTATTCACACACATTTGGAACTCTCCTGGTCTACCATCACACATATTATTCCCTCATTTAGCGGATATTGTCTCAAAAAAGTGAAATTTTCAAAAATTCAGAAAATTGGCTGAAAACGACTAAATATCAAGGACTCATCGGGCAAATCGCTCTGGAACTGAAAGTGTAACACTCACTGACATTTCCCCTCTCTGAAAGTCTGATAAACGCCGGAAAAATGACTAAGTCCAAAAACAATTTTTTTACAACTTTTTTCAATTTTACCTCTGTGGGATATATATTCTACCCACACACATTTGGAACTCTCCTGGGGTACCCTCACAAATATTATTCCCTCATTTAGTGGATATTTTCACAAAAAAGTGAAATTTTCAAAAATTTTGAAAATTGGCTGAAAACGACTAAATATCAAAGACTCATTGGGCGAATCGCTCTAGAACTGAAATAGGAATGCTCACTGACATTTCCCCTCTCTGAAAGTCTGATAAACGCTGGAAAAATTACTAAGTCCCAAAAAAAATTTTTTTAAACTTTTTTCAATTTTACCCCCGTGGGATATATATTCTACCCACACACATTTGGAACTCTCCTGGGGTTCCCTCACACATAATATTCCCTCATTTAGCGGATATTTTCACAAAAAAGTGAAATTTTCAAAAATTCTGAAAATTGGGTGAAAACAAAATATCAAGGACTCATCGGGCGAATCGCTCTAGAACTGAAATCGGAATGCTCACTGACATTTCCCCTCTCTGAAAGTCTGATAAATGCCAGAAAAATGACTATGTCCAGAAAAAAAATTATTTTCAACTTTTTTCAATTTTACCCCCGTGGGATATATATTCTACCCACACACATTTGGAAATTTCCTGGGGTACCCTCACACATATTATTCCCTCATTTAGTGGATATTTTCACAAAAAAGAGAAATTTTCAAAAATTCTGAAAATTGGCTGAAAACGACTAAATATGAAGGACTCATCGGGCGAATCGCTCTGGAACTGAAATCGGAATGCTCACTGACATTTCCCCTCTCTGAATGTCTGATAAATGCCGGAAAAATGACTATTTCCAAAAAAAAAATTCTTTTCAACTTTTTTCAATTTTACCCCCGTGTAATATATATTCTACCCACACACATTTGTAACTCTCCTGGGGTACCCTCACACATATTATTCCCTCATTTAGCGGATATTTTCACGAAAAAGTGAAATTTTCAAAAATTCTGAAAATTGGCTGAAAACGACAAAATATCAAGGACTCATCGGGCGAATCGCTCTGGAACTGAAATCGGAATGCTCACTGACATTTCCCCTCTCTGAAAGTCTAATAAACGCCAGAAAAATGACTAAGTCCAAAAAAAAATTTTTTACAACTTTTTTACATTTTTCATCTGTGGGATATATATTCTACCCACACACATTTGGAACTCTCCTGGGGTACCCTCACACATATTATTCCCTCATTTAGCGGATATTTTCACAAAAAAAGTGAAATTTTCAAAAATTCAGAAAATTGGCTGAAAACGACTAAATATCAAAGACTCATCGGTTAAATCGCTCTGGAACTGAAATCGGAATGCTCACTGACATTTCCCCTCTCTGAAAGTCTGATAAACACCGGAAAAATGCCTAAGTCCAAAAAAAAATTCTCTTCAACTTTTTTCAATTTTACCCCCGTGGGATATATATTCTACCCACACACATTTTGAACTCTCCTGGTCTACCATCACACATATTATTCCCTCATTTAGCGGATATTTTCTCAAAAAAGTGAAATTCTCAAAAATTCAGAAAATTGGCTGAAAACGACTAAATATCAAGGACTCATCGGGCAAATCGCTCTGGAACTGAAATCGTAACACTCACTGACATTTCCCCTCTCTGAAAGTCTGATAAATGCCGGAAAAATGACTAAGTCCAAAAGCAATTTTTTTACAACTTTTTTCAATTTTACCTCTGTGGGATATATATTCTACCCACACACATTTGGAAGTCTCCTGGGGTACCCTTACATATATTATTCCCTCATTTAGCGGATATTTTCACAAAAAAGTGAAATTTTCAAAAATTCAGAAAATTGGCTGAAAGCGACTAAATATCATGAACTCATTGGGCGAATCGCTCTGGAACTGAAATCGGAATGCTCGCTGACATTTACCCTCTCTGAAAGTCTGATAAACGCCGGAAAAATGACTAAGTCCCAAAAAAAAATTTTTTCAACTTTTTTCAATTTTACCCCTGTGGGATATATATTCTACCCACACACATTTGGAACTCTCCTGGGGTACCCTCACACATATTATTCCCTCTTTTAGCGGATATTTTCACAAAAAAGTGAAATTTTTAAAAATTCAGAAAATTGGCAGAAAATGACAAAATATCAAGGACTCATTGGTCAAATCGCTCTGGAACTGATATCGGAATGCTCACTGACATTTCCCCTCTTTGAAAGTCTGATAAACGCTGGAAAAATGACAGTCCAAAAAAAAATATTTTTCAACTTTTTTTAATTTTACCCCCGTGGGATATTTATTCTACCCACACACATTTGGTACTATCCTGGGGTTCCCTCAGACATATTATTCCCTCATTTAGTGGATATTTTCACAAAAAAGTGAAATTTAAAAAAATTCAGAAAATTGGCTGAAAACGACAAAATATCAAAGATTCATCGGGCGAATCGCTCTGGAACTGAAATCGGTATGCTCACTGACATTTCCCCTCTCTGAAAGTCTGATAAACGCCAGAAAAATGACTAAGTCCAAAAAAAAAATTTTTCAACTTTATTCAATTTTACCCCCGTGGGAAATAAATTCTACCCACACACATTTGGAACTCTCTTGTTGTACCCTCACACATATCATTCCCTCATTTAGCGGATATTTTCACAAAAAAGTGAAATTTTTAAAAATTCTGAAAATTGGTTGAAAACGACTAAACATCAAGGACTCATTGGGCGAATCGCTCTGGAACTGAAATCGTAACACTCACTGACATTTCCCCTCTCTGAAAGTCTGATAAACGCCGGAAAATGACTAAGTACAAAAAAAAATTATTTTCAACTTTTTTCAATTTTACCCCCGTGGGATATATATTCTACCCACACAAATTTGGAACTCTCCTTGGGTACCCTCACACATATTGTTCCCTCATTTAGCAGATATTTTCACAAAAAAGTGAAATTTTCAAAAATTCAGAAAATTGGCTGAAAACGACTAAATATCAAGGAATCATCGGGCGAATCGCTCTGGAACTGAAATCGTAACACTCACTGACATTTCCCCTCTCTGAAAGTCTGATAAACGCCGGAAAAATGACTAGGTCCAAAAAAAGTTTTTTTCAAACTTTTTTCAATTTTACCCCCGTGGGATATATATTCTACCCACACACATTTGGAACTCTCATGGGGTACCCACATATATTATTACCTCATTTAGCAGATATTTTCACAAAAAAGTGAAATTTTCAAAAATTCTGAAAATTGTCTGAAAACAACTAAATATCAAGGACTCATCGGGCGAATCGCTCTGGAACTGAAATCGGAACGGTCACTGAAATTTCCCCTCTCTGAAAGTCTGATAAATGCCGGAAAAATGACTAAGTCCAAAAAAAAAAATTTTTCACCTTTTTTCAATTTTACCCCGTGGGATATATATTCTACCCACACACATTTGGCACTCTCCTGGTCTACCATCACCATATTATTCCCTCATTTAGTGGATATTTTCACAAAAAAGTGAAATTTTCAAAAATTCAGAAAATTGGCTGAAAATGACTAAATATCAAGGATTCATTGGGTGAATCGCTCTGGTACTGAAATCGGTATGCTCACTGATATTTCCCCTCTCTGAAAGTCTGATAAACGCAGGAAAAATGACTAAGTCTAAAAAAAAAATTTTTTCAACTTTTTTCAATTTTACCCCCGTGGGATATATATTCTACCCACACACATTTGGAACTCTCCTGGTCTACCATCAAACATATTATTCCCTCATTTAGCGGATATTTTCTCAAAAAAGTGAAATTTTCAAAACTTCAGAAAATTGGCTGAAAACGAATAAATATCAATGACTCATCGGGCAAATCGCTCTGGAACTGAAATAGGAATGCTCACTGAAATTTCCCCTCTCTGAAAGTCTGATAAATGCCGGAAAAATGACTAAGTCCAAAAAAAAAATTTTTTCAACTTTTTTCAATTTTACCCCCGTGGGATATATATTCTACCCACACACATTTGGAACTCTCCTGGTCTACCTTCACCATATTATTCCCTCATTTAGTGGATATTTTCACGAAAAAGTGAAGTTTTCAAAAATTCAGAAAATTGGCTGAAAACGACTAAATATCAAGCACTCATTGGGCGAATCGCTCTGGAACTGAAATCGGAATGCTGACTGACATTTCCCCTCTCTGAAAGTCTGATAAACCCCGGAAAAATGACTAAGTCCAAAATAAAATTCTTTTCAACTTTTTTCAGTTTTACCCCCGTGGGATATAGATTCTACCCACACACATTTGGAGCTATCCTGGGGTACCCTCACACATATTATTGAATCATTTAGTGGATATTTACACAAAAAAGTGAAAGTTTCAAATATTCAGAAAATTGGCTGAAAACAACTAAATATCAAGGACTCATCGGGCGAATCGCTCTGGAACTGAAATCATAACACTCACTGACATTTCCCCTCTCTGAAAGTCTGATAAACGCCGGAAAAATGACTAAGTCCAAAATAAAATTCTTTTCAACTATTTTCAATTTTACCCCCGTGGGATATATATTCTACCCACACACATTTGGAACTATCCTGGGGTACCCTCACACATATTATTGAATCATTTAGCGGATATTTACACAAAAAAGTGAAACTTTCAAAAATTCAGAAAATTGGCTGAAAACGGCAAAATATCAAGGACTCATTGGGCGAATCGCTGTGGAACTGAAATCGGAATGCTCACTGACATTTCCCCTCTCTGAAAGTCTGATAAACGCCAGAAAAATGACTAAGTCCAAAATTAAAATCTTTTCAACAATTTTCAATTTTACCCTCATGGGATATATATTCTATCCACACACATTTGGAACTCTTCTGGGATACCCTCACACACATTATTCAATCATTTAGCAAATATTTTCACAAAAAAGTGAAATTTTCAAAAATTCTGAAAATTGGCAGAAAAAGACTAAATATCAAGGACTCATCGGGCAAATCGCTCTGGAACAGAAATCGGAATGCTCACTGAAATTTCCCCTCTCTGAAAGTCTGAAAAAACGCTGGAAAAATGACTAAGTCCAAAAAAATTTTTTTTCAACTTTTTTCAATTTTACCCCCGTGGGATATATATTCTACCCACACACATTTGGAACTCTCCTGGGGAACCCTCACACATATTATTGACTCATTTAGCGGATATTTTCACAAAAAAGTGAAATTTTCAAAAATTCAGAAAATTGGCTGAAAACGACTAAATATCAAGGACTCATTGGGCGAATCGCTCTGGAACTGAAATCGCAATGCTCACTGACATTTCCCCTCTCTGAAAGTCTGATAAACGCCGGAAAAATGACTAAGTCCAAAATAAAATTCTTTTCAACTATTTTCAATTTTACCCCCTTACGATATATATTCTACCCACACACATTTGGAACTATCCTGGGGTACCCTCACACATATTATTCCCTCATTTAGCAGATATTTTCACAAAAAAGTGAAATTTTCAAAAATTCTGAAAATTGGCTAAAAACGACTTACTATCAAGGACTCATCGGGCAAATCGCTCTGGAACAGAAATCGGAACGCTCACTGAAATTTCCCCTCTCTGAAAGTCAGATAAACGTCGGAAAAATGACTAAGTCCAAAATAAAATTTTTTCAACTTTTTTCAATTTTACCCCCATGGGATATATATTCTACCTACACACATTTGGAACTCTCCTGGGGTACCCTCACACATATTATTGACTCATTTAGCGGATACTTTCACAAAAAAGTGAAATTTTCAAAAATTCAGAAAATTGGCTGAAAACTACTAAATATCAAGGACTCATTGGGCGAATCGCTCTGGAACTGAAATCGGAATGCTCACTGACATTTCCCCTCTCTGAAAGTCTGATAAACGCCGGAAAAATGACTAAGTCCAAAATAAAATTTTTCAACTTTTTTCAATTTTACCCCCGTGGGATATATATTCTACCCACACAAATTTGGAATTCTCCTGGGGTACCCTCACACATATTATTGACTCATTTAGCGGATATTTTCACAAAAAAGTGAAATTTTCAAAAATTCAGAAAATTGGCTGAAAACGACTAAATTTCAAGGACTCATTGGGCGAATCGCTCTGGAACTGAAATCGGAATGCTCATTGACATTTCCCCTCTCTGAAAGTCTGATAAACGCTGGAAAAATGACTTAAGTGCAAAAAAATTTTTTTTAAACTTTTTTCAATTTTACCCCCGTGGGATATATATTCTACCAACACACATTTGGAATTCTCCTGGGGTACCCTCACACATATTATTGAATCATTTAGCGGATATTTGCACAAAAAAGTGAAATTTTCAAAAATTCTGAAAATTGGCTGAAAACGGCAAAATATCAAGGACTCATTGGGCGAATCGCTCTGTAACTGAAATCGGAATGCTCACTGACATTTCCCCTCTCTGAAAGTCTGATAAACGCCAGAAAATGACTAAGTCCAAAATAAAATTCTTTTCAACAATTTTAAATTTTACCCTCGTGGGATATATATTCTATCCACACACATTTGGAACTCTTCTGGGATACCTCACACATATTATTCCCTCATTTAGCAGATATTTTCACAAAAAAGTGAAATTTTCAAAAATTCAGAAAATTGGCTGAAAACGACTAAATATCAAGGACGCATTGGGCTAATCGCTATGGAACTGAAATCATAACACTCACTGACATTTCCCCTCTCTGAAAGTCTGATAAACGCAGGATAAATGACTAAGTTCAAAAAAAAAATTTTTTCAACTTTTTTAAATTTTACCGCCGTGGGATATATATTCTACCCACACACATTTGGAACTCTTCTGGGGAACCCTCACACATATTATTGACTCATTTAGCGGATATTCTCACAAAAAAGTGAAATTTTCAAAAATTCAGAAAATTAGCTGAAAACGACTAAATATCAAGGACTCATCGGGCAAATCGCTCTGGAACTGAAATCGGAACGCTCACTGAAATTTCCCCTCTCTGAAAGTCTGATAAACGCAGGAAAAATGATTAAGTCCAAAAAAAATTCTTTTCAACTATTTTCAATTTTACCCCCTTACGATATATATTCTACCCACACACATTTGGAACTATCCTGGGGTACCCTCACACATATTATTCCCTCATTTAGCAGATATTTTCACAAAAATGTGAAATTTTCAAAAATTCAGAAAATTGGCTAAAAACGACTTACTATCAAGGACTCATCGGGCAAATCGCTCTGGAACAGAAATCGGAACGCTCACTGAAATTTCCCCTCTCTGAAAGTCAGATAAACGCCGGAAAAATGACTAAGTCCAAAATAAATTTTTTTCAACTTTTTTAAATTTTACCCCCGTGGGATATATATTCTACCTACACACATTTGGAACTCTCCTGGGGTACCCTCACACATATTATTGACTCATTTAGCGGATAATTTCACAAAAAAGTGAAATTTTCAAAAATTCAGAAAATTGGCTGAAAACGACTAAATATCAAAGATTCATTGGGCGAATCGCTCTGGAACTGAAATCGGAATGCTCACTGACATTTCCCCTCTCTGAAAGTCTGATAAACGCCGGAAAAATGACTAAGTCCAAAATAAAATTTTTCAACTTTTTTCAATTTTATCCCCGTGGGATATATATTCTACCCACACACATTTGGAATTCTCCTGGGGTACCCTCACACATATTAATGACTCATTTAGCGGATATTTTCACAAAAAAGTGAAATTTTCAAAAATTCAGAAAATTGGCTGAAAACGACTAAATATCAAGGACTCATTGGGCGAATCGCTCTGTAACTGAAATCGGAATGCTCACTGACATCTCCCCTCTCTGAAAGTCAGATAAACGCCGGAAAAATGACTAAGTCCAAAATAAAATTTTTTCAACTTTTTTAAATTTTACCCCCGTGGAATATATATTCTACCCACACACATTTGGAACTCTTCTGGTCTACCATCACACATATTATTCCCTCATTTAGCAGATATTTTCTCAAAAACATGAAATTTTCAAAAATTCAGAAAATTGGCTGAAAACAACTAAATATCAAGGACTCATCGGGCGAATCGCTCTGGAACTGAAATCATAACACTCACTGACATTTCCCCTCTCTGAAAGTCTGATAAACGCAGGAAAAATGACCAAGTCCAAAAAAAAATTCTTTTCAACTTTTTTCAATTTTACCCCCGTGGGATATATATTCTACCCACACACATTTGGAACTCTCCTTGTCTACCATCACACATATTATTCCCTCATTTAGCAGATATCTTCTCAAAAAAGTGAAATTTTCAAAAATTCAGAAAATTAGCTGAAAACGACTAAATATCAAGGACTCATCGGGCAAATCGCTCTGGAACAGAAATCGGAACGCTCACTGAAATTTCCCCTCTCTGAAAGTCTGATAAACGCCGGAAAAATGACTAAGTCCAAAATAAAATTTTTTCAACTTTTTTCAATTTTACCCCCGTGGGATATATGTTCTACCTACACACATTTGGAACTCTCCTGGGGTACCCTCACACATATTATTGACTCATTTAGCGGATATTTTCACAAAAAAGTGAAATTTTCAAAAACTCAGAAAATTGGCTGAAAACGACTAAATATCAAGGACTCATTGAGCAAATCGCTCTGGAACTGAAATCAGAATGCTCACTGACTTTTCCCCTCTCTGAAAGTCTGATAAACGCCGGAAAAATGACTAAGTCCAAAAAAAATTTTTTTAAACTTTTTTCAATTTTACCCCCGTGGGATATATATTCTACCCACACACATTTGGAACTCTCCTGGGGTACCCTCACACATATTATTCCCTCATTTAGCGGATATTTTCACAAAAAAGTGAAATTTTCAAAAATTCTGTAAATTGGCTGAAAAAGACTAAATATCAAGGACTCATTGGGCGAATCGCTCTGGAACTGAAATCATAACACTCACTGACATTTCCCCTCTCTGAAAGTGTGATAAACGCCGGAAAAATGACTAAGTCCAAAAAAAATTTTTTTAAACTTTTTTCAATTTTACCCCCGTGGGATATATATTCTACCCACACACATATGGAACTCTCCTGGGGTACCCTCACACATATTATTCCCTCATTTAGCGGATATTTTCACAAAAAAGTGAAATTGTCAAAAATTCTGTAAATTGGCTGAAAAAGACTAAATATCAAGGACTCATTGGGCGAATCGCTCTGGAACTGAAATCATAACTCTCACTGACATTTCCCCTCTCTGAAAGTGTGATAAACGCCGGAAAAATGACTAAGTCCAAAAAAAAATTCTTTTCAACTTTTTTCAATTTTACCCCCGTGGGATATATATTCTACCCACACACATTTGGAACTCTCCTTGACTACCGTCACAGATATTATTCCCTCATTTAGCAGATATCTTCTCAAAAAAGCGAAATTTTCAAAATTTCAGAAAATTGGCTGAAAACGACTAAATATCAAGGACTCATTGGGCGAATCGCTCTGGAACTGAAATCGGAATGCTCACTGACATTTCCCCTCTCTGAAAGTCTGATAAACACCGGAAAAAATGACTAAGTCCAAATATAAAATTTTTTCAACTTTTTTCAATTTTACCCCCGTGGGATATATATTCTACCCACACACATTTGGAACTCTCCTGGGGTACCCACACATATTTTTCCCTCATTTAGCAGATATTTTCACAAAAAAGTGAAATTTTCAAAAATTCAAAAAATTGGCTGAAAACTACTAAATATCAAGGACTAACTGGGCGAATCGCTCTGGAACTGAAATCGGAATGCTCACTGACATTTTCCCTCTCTGAAAGTCTGATAAATGCCGGAAAAATGACTAAGTCCAAAAAAAAATTCTTTTCAACTTTTTTCAATTTTACCCCCGTGGGATATATATTCTACCCACACACATTTGGATCTCTCCTGCGGTACCCTCACACATATTATTCCCTCATTTAGCAGATATTTTCACAAAAAAGTGAAATTTTCAAAAATTCAGAAAATTGGCTGAAAGCGACTAAATATCAAGGAGTCATCGGGCTAATCGCTCTGGAACTGAAATCGGAATGCTCACTGAGATTTCCCCTCTCTGAAAGTCTGATAAACGCTGAAAAAATGACTATGTCCAAAATAAAATTCTTTTCAACATTTTTCAATTTTACCCCCGTGGGATATATATTCTACCCAAACACATTTGGAACTCTCCTGGGGAACCCACACATATTATTTCCTCATTTAGCGGATATTTTCTCAAAAAAGTGAGACTTTGAAAAATTCAGAAAATTGGCTGAAAATGACTAAATATCAAGGTCTCATCGGGCGAATCGCTCTGGAACTGAAATCATAACACTCACTGACATCTACCCTCTCTGAAAGTCTGATAAACGCCGGAAAAATGACTAAGTCCAAAAAAAAATTTTTTTCAACTTTTTTCAATTTTACCCCCGTGGGATATATATTCTACCCACACACATTTGGAACTCTCCTGGGGTACCATCACACATATTATTCCCTCATTTAGCGGATATTTTCTCAAAAAAGTGAAATTTTCGAAAATTGGCTGAAAACGACTAAATATCATGGACTCATCGGGCGAATCGCTCTGGAACTGTAATTGGAATACTCATTGACATTTCCCCTCTCTGAAAGTCTGATAAACGGCGGAAAAATGACTAAGTCCAAAAAAAAATTTTTTTTTAACTTTTTTCAATTTTACCCCCATGGGATATATATTCTACCCACACACATTTGGAACTCTCCTGGGGTACCCTCACACATATTATTCCCTCATTTAGCGTATATTTTCACAAAAAAGTGAAATTTTCAAAAATTCAGAAAATTGGCTGAAAACTACTAAATATCAAGGACTCATCGGGCGAATCGCTCTGGAACTGAAATCATAACACTCACTGACATTTCCCCTCTCTGAAAGTCTGATAAACTCCGGAAAAATGACTAACTCCAAAAAAATATTTTTTTCAACTTTTTTCAATTTTATCCCCGTGGGATATATATTCTACCCACACACATTTGGAACTCTCCTGGGGTAACCTCACACATATTATTCCCTCATTTAGCGGATATTTTCACAAAAAAAGTGAAATTTTCAAAAATTGGCTGAAAACGACTAAATTTCAAGGAATCATTGGGCGAATTGCTCTGGAACTGAAATCGGAATGCTCACTGACATTTCCCCTCTCTGAATGTCTGATAAACGCCGGAAAAATGACTAAGTCCAAAAAAAAAATTTTTTCAACTTCTTTCAATTTTACCCCCGTGGGATATATATTCTACCCACACACATTTGGAACTATCCTGGGGTACCCTCACACATATTATACCCTCATTTAGCAGATATTTTCACAAAAAAGTGAAATTTTCAAAAAATTAAGAAAATTGGCTGAAAACGACTAAATATCAAGGACTTATCGGGTGAATCGCTCTGTATCTGAAATCGGAACGCTCACTAAAATTTCCCCTCTCTGAAAGTCTGATAAACGCCGGAAAAATGACTAAGTTAAAAAAAAATAATTTTTCAACTTTTTTCAATTTTACCCCCCTGGGATATATATTCTACCCACACACATTTGGAACTCTCCTGGGGTACCCTCACACATATTATTCCCTCATTTAGCGGATATTTTCACAAAAAGTGACATTTTCAAAAATTCAGAAAATTGGCTGAAAACGACTAAATATCAAGGACTCATCGGGTGAATCGCTCTGTAACTGAAATCGGAACGCTCACTAAAATTTCCCCTCTCTGAAAGTCTGATAAACGCCGGAAAAATGACTAAGTTAAAAAAAAATAATTTTTCAACTTTTTTCAATTTTACCCCCGTGGGATATATATTCTACCCACACACATTTGGAACTCTCCTGGGGTACCCTCACACATATTATTCCCTCATTTAGCGGATATTTTCACAAAAAAGTGAAATTTTCGAAAATAGGCTGAAAACGACTAAATATCAAGGAATCATTGGGCGAATCGCTCTGGAACTGAAATCTTAACACTCACTGACATTTCCCCTCTCTGAAAGTCTGATAAAAGGCGGAAAAATGACTAAGTCGAAAAAAAAATTTTTTTCAACTTTTTTCAATTTTACCCCCGTGGGATATATATTCTACCCACACACATTTGGTACTCTCCTGGTCTACCATCACACATATTATTCCCTCATTTAGCCGATATTTTCTCAAAAAAGTGAAATTTTAAAAAATTAAAAAAATTGCCTGAAAAAGACTAAACATCTAGGACTCATCGGGCGAATCGCTCTGGAACTGAAATCATTACACTCACTGACATTTCCCCTCTCTGAAAGTCTGATAAACGCCGGAAAAATGACTAAGTCCAAAAAAAAAAATTTTTCAACTTTTTTCAATTTTACCCCCGTGGGATATATATTCTACCCACACACATTTGGAACTCTCCTGGGGTACCCTCACACATATTATTCACTCATTTAGCGGATATTTTCACAAAAAAGTGAAATTTTCGAAAATTGGCTGAAAACGACTAAATATCAAGGAATCATTGGGCGAATCGCTGTGGAACTGAAATCGGAATGCTCACATACATTTCCCCTCTCTGAAAGTCTGATAAACGTCGGAAAAATGACTAAGTCCAAAAAAATAATTTTTTCAACTGTTTTCAATTTTACCCCCGTGGGATATATATTCTACCCACACACATTTGGATCTCTCCTGCGGTACCCTCACACATATTATTCCCTCATTTAGCAGATATTTTCACAAAAAAGTGAAATTTTCAAAAATTCAGAAAATTGGCTGAAAGCGACTAAATATCAAGGAGTCATCGGGCTAATCGCTCTGGAACTGAAATCGGAATGCTCACTGAGATTTCCCCTCTCTGAAAGTCTGATAAACGCTGAAAAAATGACTATGTCCAAAATAAAATTCTTTTCAACATTTTTCAATTTTACCCCCGTGGGATATATATTCTACCCAAACACATTTGGAACTCTCCTGGGGAACCCACACATATTATTTCCTCATTTAGCGGATATTTTCTCAAAAAAGTGAGACTTTGAAAAATTCAGAAAATTGGCTGAAAACGACTAAATATCAAGGTCTCATCGGGCGAATCGCTCTGGAACTGAAATCATAACACTCACTGACATCTACCCTCTCTGAAAGTCTGATAAACGCCGGAAAAATGACTAAGTCCAAAAAAAAATTTTTTTCAACTTTTTTCAATTTTACCCCCGTGGGATATATATTCTACCCACACACATTTGGAACTCTCCTGGGGTACCATCACACATATTATTCCCTCATTTAGCGGATATTTTCTCAAAAAAGTGAAATTTTCGAAAATTGGCTGAAAACGACTAAATATCATGGACTCATCGGGCGAATCGCTCTGGAACTGTAATTGGAATACTCATTGACATTTCCCCTCTCTGAAAGTCTGATAAACGGCGGAAAAATGACTAAGTCCAAAAAAAAATTTTTTTTTAACTTTTTTCAATTTTACCCCCATGGGATATATATTCTACCCACACACATTTGGAACTCTCCTGGGGTACCCTCACACATATTATTCCCTCATTTAGCGTATATTTTCACAAAAAAGTGAAATTTTCAAAAATTCAGAAAATTGGCTGAAAACTACTAAATATCAAGGACTCATCGGGCGAATCGCTCTGGAACTGAAATCATAACACTCACTGAAATTTCCCCTCTCTGAAAGTCTGATAAACTCCGGAAAAATGACTAACTCCAAAAAAATATTTTTTTCAACTTTTTTCAATTTTATGCCCGTGGGATATATATTCTACCCACACACATTTGGAACTCTCCTGGGGTAACCTCACACATATTATTCCCTCATTTAGCGGATATTTTCACAAAAAAAGTGAAATTTTAAAAAATTAAAAAAATTGCCTGAAAAAGACTAAACATCTAGGACTCATCGGGCGAATCGCTCTGGAACTGAAATCATTACACTCACTGACATTTCCCCTCTCTGAAAGTCTGATAAACGCCGGAAAAATGACTAAGTCCAAAAAAAAAAATTTTTCAACTTTTTTCAATTTTACCCCCGTGGGATATATATTCTACCCACACACATTTGGAACTCTCCTGGGGTACCCTCACACATATTATTCACTCATTTAGCGGATATTTTCACAAAAAAGTGAAATTTTCGAAAATTGGCTGAAAACGACTAAATATCAAGGAATCATTGGGCGAATCGCTGTGGAACTGAAATCGGAATGCTCACATACATTTCCCCTCTCTGAAAGTCTGATAAACGTCGGAAAAATGACTAAGTCCAAAAAAATAATTTTTTCAACTGTTTTCAATTTTACCCCCGTGGGATATATATTCTACCCACACACATTTGGAACTATCCTGGGGTACCATCACACATATTATACCCTCATTTAGCAGATATTTTCACAAAAAAGTGAAATTTTCAAAAAATTAAGAAAATTGGCTGAAAACGACTAAATATCAAGGACTCATCGGGTGAATCGCTCTGGAACTGAAATCGGAACGCTCACTAAAATTTCCCCTCTCTGAAAGTCTGATAAATAGTGTTGAGCATTCCGATACTGAAATATCGGGTATCGGCCGATATTCGCGGTATTGGAATTCCGATACTTAATTCCGATACTTTTACAATATCGAATACTGGAATCAGAAGTTCCCATAATGCCTGCGCTCTGCACTGTCTCTGAAGGATGACAAGCTGGAAGGCAGCGCTCAGCTGCGATCCAGCCTGTCATGAGAATGCCATCCCAGCGTGGGAGAATTCTCCTGATTGTTTAAAGCCGGCGGGCGGTAAAAAGCCGCCGGCTTTTAAACAATCACACAGCCCCATACTGCTTCCCCGCAGCCTCCCACCCCGATCCTCCGCTCCCCTCGCCACCTCCCATCCCGATCGTAAGTTAGGACCGGGTGGGGAGCGCAGCACCAAGGAGCGGGGAGCGAAGAACCCGGGCGGGGAAGCCAGCAGTGAAAAGACTTCACCGCCGGCTTTCCCGTTCTGTGCTGTGCTTTCCCGCCGGTTATTTCAAATGAACAGCTGAGGTATCAGGTGATGCCGATCAGCTGTTCATTTGAAGTCGCCGCGGTGCCCTCGGAGGGTTCATGTGAGTTCATGCTTCACTGTATTGCATAAACTCACATGAACTTTCCCACGGTCGCACAGGTCAGCCTCACCTCCCAGACCGGTCATGATTTTTGTGTGTGGGTGTCTGTGCGGGTGTGCGCGGTGTGTGGGGTGTCTGCGGGTGTGTGCGGTGTCTGTGCGGTGTCTGCAGGTGTATGCGGTGTCTGTGCGATGTCTGGGGGTGTGTGCGTGCAGGCAGACATAGGCCGATGTGACACTACTACTCCCATCGGCCTATGTCTGTCCCCCGTCCACTCGTGCCAGCAGGATCAGCTCGATGGGAGCAGTAGTTCCCATCAGCCTGATCCTGCTATTTAAATTGCCCTACTGTGTCCCCAATAAATGTTAAATACATGTCATTGGTGGCCAGTGGTTACCTACAATAAATTAGTTCATACATTACCTGTCCCCGCCGATCGCCACCTAAAATAAAGTAAAAAATAAAAAACGACACCTATACTCACCTAGACACCTAATTCCCCGAAGCCATCGATCTCCTGTAATAAAATATAAAATAATAAACCACAACCTTATGCTTACCCCTCCGTAGTAGTCTACGAGTGTCCAACGAAGATCTCCAGTTCAGAGCAGCCACATAGAATGTGACCGCTCTGAACCGCTGCCGCCGCTAGAATGATGGGGCCGTAAAGCAGCCCTGTCATTGCATAAGCGGGTTCGCCGGAGTTCAGGCAGCGCTGCTCCGGTCAGCTCCTTTACGGCCCTGCTGTATCGTGAGAAATTCCCACGGTACAGCAGTGCCGTAAAGGAGGTCTCCGGAGCAGTGCTGACTGAATGCACTCCGGTGACCTCAGTCAGTGGCTCCCGCTGCCGGGAGCGGACATGTTCCCGGAAGCGTGAGCTTACAGCAGCCATGCACAGCTGTCACCATCTCCAGATGTGACAGCTGTGCATGGGAGATCAGCGCAGGAACGTGGACAGGTAACTATTTTTTTTAGTAAACTAAGAATTAAATAAAATGGTGTGTTTTATTTCAAATAAATTATTTTTTTCTGGGTGTAGTGTGTTTTTTATTTTTAACACTTTGTAGGTTAGTAATGGGGGTGTCTTATAGACGCCCATCATTACTAACCTGGGCTTCATGGCAGCTGGCGCTGACATGAACCCCAGCCCTATTACCCCCTGCCACCACACCAGGGCGACTCACCTCATGCACGTCACTGACAGCGTGGGAAAATTCTCCTGCACTCAGCTCTTCAGCGTGAGAATTCTCCCACGCTGTCAGTGACGTGCATGAGGTGAGCTGAGTTCATTGGACATGACCTCGGCTCATCTTTATGCCGTCACAGAGAGACACTGAGGAGCGCAAGCATGCCTGCACTTCTCAGTGTCTGCGGGATGACAGGCTGGATGGCAGCGTTCTGCTGCGGTCCAGCCTGTCATCTCGATGTAGCAGAGCTGAAGCTGTCGTGAGAACCATGGAAAGGTAAGGATGAGGTTGCTTTATTATTTTTCTTTTATTGCAGGAGATCATTGGCTTCAGCTGGAATGGGCGTGATGGTAAGTATGGTTTAATTTAGAACAATAAAGAATTGTGTGTTTATTTCAATTAAAGGACTTTATTCTGAGTGTTTGTGTTTTTTTTTTTACTTTGACTATGGGGTTAGTAATGGGGGTGTCTTATAGACGCCTCTCCATTACTAACCTGGGCTTGATGTCAGCTGGCATTATAAGCTGACATCAACCCCAACCCTATTACCCCACTGCCACCGCTACAGGGCAGTGGGAAGAGCGAGGCTAAGTGCCAGAGTTGGCGCATCCTATGGATGCGCCATTTCTGGGGTGGCTGACGGCTGGTGTTTCTAGCCTGGGAGGGGGCCAATATTCATGGCACCCTTCCTGGGCTATTAATATCAGCCCCCAGCTGTCTGCCTAGCCTTTGCTAGCTATTAAATTAGGGGGAACCCCACGTCATTTTTTGGGGAGGGTCCCCCATTTTAATAGCTAGTAAAGGGTAAGTGTTCCACTGGGGGCTGATATTAGCAGCCTGGGAAGCTCCATGGGTATTACCCCCTTCCCAGGCTTCAAACATCTTCCCCAGCTGTCTGCTTAACCTCCGCTAGAGACTAAAATTAAGGGGAACCCCACGCCAATTTTTTTTTAAATAAATCCTTTATTTTAACACTAAATGACAAGTACAGTAAGCAACACTGTCACTGTACTTCATATATATGTGACTGACATGTTTCTATCTATCTAATCTATGTGTGATTCTCTATTCTTTCTATTCTAAATTGTCGGGTACAGATGCTGAATTGCCGGCCCGCTTTCTTAAAGAGACGGTGCATTAAAACACTATTATTTTTTTAAATAAATCCTTTACACTAAATGACAAGTACAGTAAGCAACACTGTCACTGTACTTCATATATATGTGACTGACATGTTTCTATCTATCTAATCTATGTGTGATTCTCTATTCTTTCTATTCTAAATTGTCGGGTACAGATGCTGAATTGCCGGCCCGCTTTCTTAAAGAGACGGTGCATTAAAACACTATTATTTTTTTTAATAAATCCTTTACACTAAATGACAAGTACAGTAAGCAACACTGTCACTGTACTTCATATATATGTGACTGACATGTTTCTATCTATCTAATCTATATGTGAAGCTCTATTCTGTCTGTTATAAATTGTCGGGTACCGCTGCTGAATTGCCGGCCGGCTTTTTTAAAGAGACGGTGCATGAAAACACTAATATTTTTTTTAATAAATCCTTTACACTAAATGACAAGTACAGTAATCAACACTATCACTGTACTTATTATATATGTGACTGACATGTTTCTATCTATCTAATCTATGTGTGAAGCTCTATTCTTTCTATTCTAAATTGTCGGGTACCGGTGTATGCGCTGATGAATTGCCGGCTTTTCGCATAATACATTCTACATTATTCTTAGTTGTTTTACTTCATGTAGAATTAACCTACAAGGAAAGAAAGTTTATTTTCATTCCGATATTTCTGTCCCATTGACTTGCATTGGTTTCCGGTATCGGAATCGGCGATATCCGATACTTTTTGAGTATCGGTCCGATCCAATCCGATACAATATTTCATGATATCGGAAGGTATCGCTCAACACTACTGATAAACGCCGGAAAAATGACTAAGTTCAAAAAAAAAAATTTTTCAACTCTTTTCAATTTTACCCCCGTGAGATATATATTCTACCCACACACATTTGGAACTCTCCTGGGGTACCCTCACACATATTATTCCCTCATTTAGCGGATATTTTCACAAAAAAGTGAAATTTTCAAAAATTCAGAAAATTGGCTGAAAACGACTAAATATCAAGGACTCATCGGGTGAATCGCTCTGGAACTGAAATCGGAAAGCTCACTGACATTTACCCTCTCTGAAAGTCTGATAAACACCAGAAAAATGACTAAGTCCAGAATAAAATTCTTTTCAACTATTTTCAATTTTACCCCCGTGAGATATATATTCTACTCACACACATTTGGAACTCTCCTGGCGTACCCACACATATTATTCCCTCATTTAGCGGATATTTTCACCAAAAAAATGAAATTTTCGAAAATTGGCTGAAAACGACTAAATATCAAGGAATCATTGGGCGAATCGCTCTGGAACTGAAATCGGAATGCTCACTGACATTTCCCCTCTCTGAAAGTTTGATAAATGCCGGAAAAATGACTAAGTCCAAAAAAAAAAAGTTTCAACTTTTTTCAATTTTACCCCCGTGTGATATATATTCTACCCACACACATTTGGAACTCTCCTGGGGTACCCACACATATTATTCCCTCATTTAGCAGATATTTTCACAAAAAAGTGAAATTTTCAAAAATTCAGAAAATTGTCTGAAAACGACTAAATATCAAGGACTCATTGGGCGAATCGCTCTGGAACTGAAATCGGATTGCTCACTGACATTTCCCATCTCTGAAAATCTGATAAACGCCGGAAAAATGACTAAGTCCAAAAAAAAATTTTTTTCAACTTTTTTCAATTTTACCCCCGTGGGATATATATTCTGCCCACACACATTTGGAACTCTCCTGGGGTACCCTCACACATATTATTGCCTTATTTAGCGGATATTTTCACAAAAAAGTGAAATTTTCAAAAATTCAGAAAATTGGCTGAAAACGACTAAATATCAAGGACTCATTGGGCGAATCACTCTGGAACTGAAATCGGAAGGCTCACTGATATTTCCCCTCTCTGAAAGTCTGATAAACGCCGTAAAAATGAATAAAGTCCAAAATAAAATTATTTTCGCCAATTTTCAATTTTACCCCAGTGGGATATATATTCTACCCACACACATTTGGATCTCTCCTGGTGTACCCTCACACATATTATTCCCTCATTTAGCGGATATTTTCACAAAAAAGTGAAATTTTCAAAAATTCAGAAAATTGGCTGAAAACGACTAAATATCAAGGACTCATTGGGCGAATCACTCTGGAACTGAAATCGGAAGGCTCACTGATATTTCCCCTCTCTGAAAGTCTGATAAACGCCGTAAAAATGAATAAAGTCCAAAATAAAATTATTTTCGCCAATTTTCAATTTTACCCCAGTGGGATATATATTCTACCCACACACATTTGGATCTCTCCTGGTGTACCCTCACACATATTATTCCCTCATTTAGCGGATATTTTCACAAAAATGTGAAATTTTCAAAAATTCTGAAAATTGGCTGAAAACGACTAAATATCAAGGACTCATCAGGCGAATCGCTCTGGAACTGAAATCGGAACGCTCACTGACATTTCCCCTCTCTGAATGTCTGATGAATTACGGAAAAATGACTAAGTCCAAAAAAATTTTTTTTTTAACTTTTTTCAATTTTACCCCCGTGGGATCGATATTCTACCCACACACATTTGGAACTCTCCTGGGGTACCCTCACACATATTATTCCCTCATTTAGCGGATATTTTCACAAAAAAAGTGAAATTTTAAAAAATTCAGAAAATTGGCTGAAAACGACTAAATATTAAAGACTCATCGGGCGAATCGCTCTGGAACTGAAATCGTAACACTCACTGATATTTTCCCTCTCTGAAAGTCTGATAAACGCGGGAAAAATGACCAAGTCCAAAAAAAAAATTTTTTAAACTTTTTTCAATTTTACCCCCGTGGGATATATATTCTACCCACACACATTTGGAACTCTCCTGGGGTACCCTCACACATATTATTCCCTCATTTAGCGGATATTTTCACAAAAAGTGACATTTTAAAAAATTCAGAAAATTGGCTAATAACTACTAAATATCAAGGACTCATCGGGCGAATTGCTCTGGAACTGAAATCGGAACGCTCACTGACATTTCCCCTCTCTGAAAGTCTGATAAACTCCGGAAAAATTACTAAGTCCAAAAAAAAATTTTTTTCAACTTTTTTCAATTTTACTCCCGTGGGATATATATTCTACCCACACACATTTGGAACTCTCCTGTTGTACCCTCACACATATTATTCCCTCATTTAGCGGATATTTTCACAAAAAGTGAAATTTAAAAAAATTCAGAAAATTGGCTGAAAACGACTAAATATCAAGGACTCATCGTGCGAATTGCTCTGGAACTGAAATCGGAACACTCACTGACATTTTCCCTCTCTGAAAGTCTGATAAACGCGGGAAAAATGACTAAGTTCAAAAAAAAAAATTTTTAAACTTTTTTCAATTTTACCCACGTGGGATATATATTCCACCCACACACATTTGGAACTCTCCTGGGGTACCCTCACACATATTATTCCCTCATTTAGCGGATATTTTCACAAAAAGTGACATTTTCAAAAATTCAGAAAATTGGCTAGAAACTACTTAATATCAAGGACTCATCGGGCGAATCGCTCTGGAACTGAAATCGGAACGCTCACTGACATTTCCCCTCTCTGAAAGTCTGATAAACTCCGGAAAAATTACTAAGTCCAAAAAAAAATTTTTTTCAACTTTTTTCAATTTTACTCCCGTGGGATATATATTCTACCCAGACACATTTGGAACTCTCCTGTTGTACCCTCACACATATTATTCCCTCATTTAGCGGATATTTTCACAAAAAGTGAAATTTAAAAAAATTCAGAAAATTGGCTGAAAATGACTAAATATCAAGGACTCATCGTGCGAATTGCTCTGGAACTGAAATCGGAATGCTACCTGACATTTCCCCTCTGAAAGTCTGATAAACGGCGGAAAAATGACTAAGTCCAAAAAAAAATTTTTTTAAACTTTTTTCAATTTTACCCCCGTGGGATATATATTCTACCCACACACATTTGGAACTCTCCTGGGGTACCCTCACACATATTATTGCCGTATTTAGCGGATATTTTCACAAAAAAGTGAAATTTTCAAAAATTCAGAAAATTGGCTGAAAACGACTAAATATCAAGGACTCATTGGGCGAATCACTCTGGAACTGAAATCGGAAGGCTCACTCATATTTCCCCTCTCTGAAAGTCTGATAAACGCCGTAAAAATGAATAAAGTCCAAAATAAAATTCTTTTCGCCAATTTTCAATTTTACCCCAGTGGGATATATATTCTACCCACACACATTTGGATCTCTCCTGGTGTACCCTCACACATATTATTCCCTCATTTAGCGGATATTTTCACAAAAATGTGAAATTTTCAAAAATTCTGAAAATTGTCTGAAAACGACTAAATATCAAGGACTCATTGGGCGAATCGCTCTGGAACTGAAATCGGAATGCTCACTGACATTTCCCCTCTCTGAGAGTCTGATAAACGCCGGAAAAATGACTAAGACCAAAATAAAATTCTTTTCAACAATTTTCAATTTTACCCCCGTGGGATATATATTCTACCCACACACATTTGGAACTATCCTGGGGTACCCTCACACATATTATTCCCTCATTTAGCAGATATTTTCACAAAAAAGTGAAATTTTCAAAAATACAGAAAATTGGCTGAAAACGACTAAATATCAAGGACTCACTGGGCGAATAGCTCTGGAACTGAAATCGGAATGCTCACTGATATTTCCCCTCTCTGAAAATCTGATAAACGCCGGAAAAATGACTAAGTCCAAAAAAAAAATTTTTTTCAACTTTTTTCAATTTTACCCCCGTGGGATATATATTCTACCCACACACATTTGGAACTCTCCTGGGGTACCCTCACACATATTATTGCCTCATTTAGCGGATATTTTCACAAAAAAGTGAAATTTTCAAAAATTCAGAAAATTGGCTGAAAAAGACTAAATATCAAGGACTCATTGGGTGAATCGCTGTGGAACTGAAATCGGAATCCTCACTGACATTTCCCCTCTCTGAAAGTCTGATAAACGCCGGAAAAATGACTAAGTCCAAAACAAAATTCTTTTCAACAATTTTCAATTTTACCCCCGTGGGATATATATTATACCCACACACATTTGGAACTCTCCTGGGGTACCCTCACAAACATTATTCCCTCATTTAGCGGATATTTTCACAAAAAAGTGAAATTTTCAAAAATTCAGAAAATTGGCTGAAAACGACTAAATATCAAGGACTCATCGGGCGAATCGCTCTGGAACTGAAATCGGAACGCTCACTGACATTTCCCCTCTCTGAATGTCTGATGAATTACGGAAAAATGACTAAGTCCCAAAAAAATTTTTTTTTAACTTTTTTCAATTTTACCCCCGTGGGATATATATTCTACCCACACACACTTGGAACTCTCCTGTTGTACCCTCACACATATTATTCCCTCATTTAGTGGATATTTTCACAAAAAAGTGAAATTAACAAAAATTCAGAAAATTGGCTGAAAACGACTAAATAACATGGACTCATCGGGCGAATCGCTCTGGAACTGAAATTGGAACGCTAACTGACATTTCCCCTCTGAAAGTCTGATAAACGCCGGAAAAATGACTAAGTCCAAAAAAAAAATTTTTTTAACTTTTTTCAATTTTACCCCCGTGGGATCTATATTCTACCCACACACATTTGGAACTCTCCTGGGGTACCCTCACACATATTATTCCCTCATTTAGCGGATATTTTCACAAAAAAAGTGAAATTTTAAAAAATTCAGAAAATTGGCTGAAAACGACTAAATATCAAAGACTCATCGGGCGAATCGCTCTGGAACTGAAATCGTAACACTCACTGATATTTTCCCTCTCTGAAAGTCTGATAAACGCGGGAAAAATGACTAAGTCCAAAAAAAAAATTTTTTTAACTTTTTTCAATTTTACCCCCGTGGGATATATATTCTACCCACACACATTTGGAACTCTCCTGGGGTACCCTCACACATATTATTCCCTCATTTAGTGGATATTTTCACAAAAAGTGACATTTTAAAAAATTCAGAAAATTGGCTAATAACTACTAAATATCAAGGACTCATCGGGCGAATTGCTCTGGAACTGAAATCGGAACGCTCACTGACATTTCCCCTCTCTGAAAGTCTGATAAACTCCGGAAAAATTACTAAGTCCAAAAAAAAATTTTTTTCAACTTTTTTCAATTTTACTCCCGTGGGATATATATTCTACCCACACACATTTGGAACTCTCCTGGGGTACCCTCACACATATTATTCCCTCATTTAGCGGATATTTTCACAAAAAAGTAAAATTTTAAAAAATTCAGAAAATTGGCTGAAAACGACTAAATATCAAAGACTCATCGGGCGAATCGCTCTGGAACTGAAATCGTAACACTCACTGATATTTTCCCTCTCTGAAAGTCTGATAATCGCGGGAAAAATGACTAAGTCCAAAAAAAAATTTTTTTAAACTTTTTTCAATTTTACCCCCGTGGGATATATATTCTACCCTCACACATTTGGAACTCTCCTGTTGTAACCTCACACATATTATTCCCTCATTTAGCGGATATTTTCACAAAAAGTGAAATTTAAAAAAATTCAGAAAATTGGCTGAAAACGACTAAATATCAAGGACTCATCGTGCGAATTGCTCTGGAACTGAAATCGGAATGCTACCTGACATTTCCCCTCTGAAAGTCTAATAAACGGCGGAAAAATGACTAAGTCCAAAAAAAAAATTTTTCAAACATTTTTCAATTTTACCCCCGTGGGATATATATTTTACCCACACACATTTGGAACTCTCCTGTTGTACCCTCACACATATTATTCCCTCATTTAGCGGATATTTTCACAAAAAGTGAAATTTAAAAAAATTCAGAAAATTGGCTGAAAACGACTAAATATCAAGGACTCATCGTGCGAATTGCTCTGGAACTGAAATCGGAACACTCACTGACATTTTCCCTCTCTGAAAGTCTGATAAACGCGGGAAAAATGACTAAGTTCAAAAAAAAAATTTTTTAAACTTTTTTCAATTTTACCCACGTGGGATATATATTCTACCCACACACATTTGGAACTCTCCTGGGGTACCCTCACACATATTATTCCCTCATTTAGCGGATATTTTCACAAAAAGTGAAATTTAAAAAAATTCAGAAAATTGGCTGAAAACGACTAAATATCAAGGACTCATCGTGCGAATTGCTCTGGAACTGAAATCGGAATGCTACCTGACATTTCCCCTCTGAAAGTCTGATAAACGGCGGAAAAATGACTAAGTCCAAAAAAAATTTTTTTTAAACTTTTTGCAATTTTACCCCCGTGGGATATATATTCTACCCACACACATTTGGAACTCTCCTGTTGTACCCTCACACATATTATTCCCTCATTTAGCAGATATTTTCACAAAAAGTGAAATTTTAAAAAATTCAGAAAATTGGCTGAAAACGACTAAATATCAAGGACTCATCGTGCGAATCGCTCTGGAACTGAAATCGGAATGCTACCTGACATTTCCCCTTTGAAAGTCTGATAAACGGCGGAAAAATGACTAAGTCCAAAAAAAAAATTTTTCAAACTTTTTTCAATTTTACACCCGTGGGATATATATTCTACCCACACACATTGGAACTCTCCTGGGGTACCCTCACACATATTATTCCCTCATTTAGCGGATATTTTCACAAAAAAGTGAAATTTTAAAAAATTCAGAAAATTGGCTGAAAACGACTAAATATCAAAGACTCATCGGGCGAATCGCTCTGGAACTGAAATCGTAACACTCACTGATATTTTCCATCTCTGAAAGTCTGATAATCGCGGGAAAAATGACTAAGTCCAAAAAAAAATTTTTTTAAACTTTTTTCAATTTTACCCCCGTGGGATATATATTCTACCCACACACATTTGGAACTCTCCTGTTGTAACCTCACACATATTATTCCCTCATTTAGCGGATATTTTCACAAAAAGTGAAATTTAAAAAAATTCAGAAAATTGGCTGAAAACGACTAAATATCAAGGACTCATCGTGCGAATTGCTCTGGAACTGAAATCGGAAGGCTACCTGACATTTCCCCTCTGAAAGTCTGATAAACGGCGGAAAAATGAGTAAGTCCAAAAAAAAAATTTTTCAAACTTTTTTCAATTTTACCCCCGTGGGATATGTATTCTACCCACACACATTTGGAACTCTCCTGGGGTACCCTCACACATATTATTCCCTCATTTAGTGGATATTTTTACAAAAAAGTGAAATTTTAAAAAATTCAGAAAATTGACTGAAAACGACTAAATATCAACGACTCATTGGGCAAATCACTCTGGAACTGAAATCGGAAGGCTCACTGATATTTCCCCTCTCTGAAAGTCTGATAAACGCCGTAAAAATGAATAAAGTCCAAAATAAAATTCTTTTCGACAATTTTCAATTTTACCCCCGTGGGATATATATTCTACCCACACACATTTGGAACTCTCCTGGGGTACCCTCACACATATTATTCCCTCATTTAGCGGATATTTTCACAAAAATGTGAAATTTTCGAGAATTGGCTGAAAACGACTAAATATCAAGGACTCATCGGGAGAATCGCTCTTGAACTGAAATCGGAATGCTCACTGACATTTCCCCTCTCTGAAAGTCTGATAAACGCCGGAAAAATGACTAAGTACAAAATAAAATTCTTTTCAACAATTTTCAATTTTACCCCCGTGGGATATATATTCTACCCACGCACATTTGGAACTCTCCTGGGGTACCCTCACAAATATTATTCCCTCATTTAGCGGATATTTTCACAAAAAAGTGAAATTTTCAAAAATTCAGAAAATTGGCTGAAAACGACCAAATATCAAGGACTCATCGGGCGAATCGCTCTGGAACTGAAATCGGAACGCTCACTGACATTTCCCCTCTCTGAATGTCTGATGAATTACGGAAAAATGACTAAGTCCAAAAAAAAATTTTTTTTAACTTTTTTCAATTTTACCCCCGTGGGATATATATTCTACCCACACAAACTTGGAACTCTCCTGTTGTACCCTCACACATATTATTCCCTCATTTAGTGGATATTTTCACAAAAAAGTGAAATTAACAAAAATTCAGAAAATTGGCTGAAAACGACTAAATATCATGGACTCATCGGGCGAATTGCTCTGGAACTGAAATCGGAACGCTAACTGACATTTCCCCTCTGAAAGTCTGATAAACGCCGGAAAAATGACTAAGTCCAAAAAAAAAATTTTTTAAACTTTTTTCAATTTTACCCCCGTGGGATCTATATTCTACCCACACATATTTGGAACTCTCTTGTTGTACCCTCACACATATTATTCCCTCATTTAGCGGATATTTTCACAAAAAAGTGAAATTTTAAAAAATTCAGAAAATTGACTGAAAACGTCTAAATATCAAGGACTCATTGGGCGAATCGCTCTGGAACTGAAATCGGATTGCTCACTGACATTTCCCATCTCTGAAAATCTGATAAACGCCGGAAAAATGACTAAGTCCAAAAAAAAATTGTTTTCAATTTTACCCCCGTGGGATATATATTCTGCCCACACACATTTGGAACTCTCCTGGGGTACCCTCACACATATTATTGCCGTATTTAGCGGATATTTTCACAAAAATGTGAAATTTTCAAAAATTCAGAAAATTGGCTGAAAACGACTAAATATCAAGGACTCATTGGGCGAATCACTCTGGAACTGAAATCGGAAGGCTCACTGATATTTCCCCTCTCTGAAAGTCTGATAAACGCCGTAAAAATGAATAAAGTCCAAAATAAAATTCTTTTCAACAATTTTCAATTTTACCCCCGTGGGATATATATTCTACCCACACACATTTGGAACTATCCTGGGGTACCCTCACACATATTATTCCCTCATTTAGCAGATATTTTCACAAAAAAGTGAAATTTTCAAAAATACAGAAAATTGGCTGAAAACGACTAAATATCAAGGACTCACTTGGTGAATTGCTCTGGAACTGAAATCGGAATGCTCACTGACATTTCCCCTCTCTGAAAATCTGATAAACGCCGGAAAAATGACTAAGAAAAAAAAAAAATTTTTTCAACTTTTTTCAATTTTACCCCCGTGGGATATATATTCTACCCACACACATTTGGAACTCTCCTGGGGTACACTCACACATATTATTGCCTCATTTAGCGGATATTTTCATAAAAAAGTGAAATTTTCAAAAATTCAGAAAATTGGCTGAAAACGACTAAATGTCAAGGACTCATTGGGTGAATCGCTGTGGAACTGAAATCGGAATGCTCACTGACATTTCCCCTCTCTGAAAGTCTAATTAATGCCGGAAAAATGATTAAGTCCAAAAAAAAAATGTTTCAACTTTTTTCAATTTTACCCCCGTGGGATATATATTTTACCCACACACATTTGGAACTCTCCTGGGGTACCCTCACACATATTATTCCCTCATTTAGCGGATATTTTCACAAAAATGTGAAATTTTCGAAAATTGGCTGAAAACGACTAAATATCAAGAAATCATTGGGCGAATCGCTCTGGAACTTAAATCGGAATGCTCACTGACATTTCCCCTCTCTGAGAGTCTGATAAACGCCGGAAGAATGACTAAGTCCAAAATAAAATTCTTTTCAACAATTTTCAATTTTACCCCCGTGGGATATATATTCTACCCACGCACATTTGGAACTCTCCTGGGGTACCCTCACAAATATTATTCCCTCATTTAGCGGATATTTTCACAAAAAAGTGAAATTTTCAAAAATTCAGAAAATTGGCTGAAAACGACCAAATATCAAGGACTCATCGGGCGAATCGCTCTGGAACTGAAATCGGAACACTCACTGACATTTTCCCTCTCTGAAAGTCTGATAAACGCGAGAAAAATGACTAAGTCCAAAAAAAAAATTTTTTAAACTTTTTTCAATTTTACCCCTGTGGGATATATATTCTACCCACACACATTTGGAACTCTCCTGTTGTACCCTCACTCATATTATTCCCTCATTTAGTGGATATTTTCACAAAAAGTGAAATTTAAAAAAATTCAGAAAATTGGCTGAAAACGACTAAATATCAAGGACTCATCGTGCGAATTGCTCTGGAACTGAAATCGGAACGCTCACTGACATTTCCCCTCTCTGAAAGTCTGATAAACTCCGGAAAAATTACTAAGTCAAAAAAAAAAATTTTTTTCAACTTTTTTCAATTTTACCCCCGTGGGATATATATTTTACCCACACACATTTGGAACTCTCCTGGGGTACCCTCACACATGTTATTCCCTCATTTAGTGGATATTTTCACAAAAAAGTGAAATTAACAAAAATTCAGAAAATTGGCTGAAAACGACTAAATATCAAGAACTCATCGGGCGAATCGCTCTGGAACTGAAATCGGAACGCTAACTGACATTTCCCCTCTGAAAGTCTGATAAACGCCGGAAAAATGACTAAGTCCAAAAAAAATTTTTTTCAACTTTTTTCAATTTTACCCCCGTGGGATATATATTCTACCCACACACATTTGGAACTCTCCTGTTGTACCCTCACTCATATTATTCCCTCATTTAGTGGATATTTTCACAAAAAGTGAAATTTAAAAAAATTCAGAAAATTGGCTGAAAACGACTAAATATCAAGGACTCATCGTGCGAATTGCTCTGGAACTGAAATCGGAATGCTACCTCACATTTCCCCTCTGAAAATCTGATAAACGCCGGAAAAATGACTAAGTCCAAAAAAAAATTTTTTTCAACTTTTTTCAATTTTACCCCTGTGGGATATATATTTTCTGCCCACACACATTTGGAACTCTCCTGGGGTACCCTCACACATATTATTGCCTTATTTAGCGGATATTTTCACAAAAATGTGAAATTTTCAAAAATTCAGAAAATTGGCTGAAAACGACTAAGTATCAAGGACTCATTGGGCGAATCACTCTGGAACTGAAATCGGAAGGCTCACTGATATTTCCCCTCTCTGAAAGTCTGATAAACGCTGTAAAAATGAATAAAGTCCAAAATAAAATTCTTTTCGACAATTTTCAATTTTACCCCAGTGGGATATATATTCTACCCACACACATTTGGATCTCTCCTGGTGTACCCTCACACATATTATTCCCTCATTTAGCGGATATTTTCACAAAAATGTGAAATTTTCAAAAATTCTGAAAATTGTCTGAAAACGACTAAATATCAAGGACTCATTGGGCGAAACTCTCTGGAACTGAAATCGGAATGCTCACTGATATTTCCCCTCTCTGAGAGTCTGATAAACGCCGGAAAAATGACTAAGACCAAAATAAAATTCTTTTCAACTTTTTTCAATTTTACCCCCGTGGGATATATATTCTACCCACACACATTTGGAACTCTCCTGGGGTACACTCACACATATTATTGCCTCATTTAGCGGATATTTTCATAAAAAAGTGAAATTTTCAAAAATTCAGAAAATTGGCTGAAAACGACTAAATGTCAAGGACTCATTGGGTGAATCGCTGTGGAACTGAAATCGGAATGCTCACTGACATTTCCCCTCTCTGAAAGTCTGATTAACGCCAGAAAAATGACTAAGTCCCAAAAAAAAATGTTTCAACTTTTTTCAATTTTACCCCCGTGGGATATATATTTTACCCACACACATTTGGAACTCTCCTGGGGTACCCTCACACATATTATTCCCTCACTTAGCGGATATTTTCACAAAAATGTGAAATTTTCGAAAATTGGCTGAAAACGACTAAATATCAAGAAATCATTGGGCGAATCGCTCTGGAACTGAAATTGGAATGCTCACTGACATTTCCCCTCTCTGAGAGTCTGATAAACGCCGGAAGAATGACTAAGTCCAAAATAAAATTCTTTTCAACAATTTTCAATTTTACCCCCGTGGGATATATATTCTACCCACACACATTTGGAACTCTCCTGGGGTACCCTCACACATATTATTCCCTCATTTAGTGGATATTTTCACAAAAAAGTGAAATTAACAAAAATTCAGAAAATTGGCTGAAAACGACTAAATATCATGGATTCATCGGGCGAATCGCTCTGGAACTGAAATCGGAACGCTAACTGACAGTTCCCCTCTGAAAGTCTGATAAACGCCGGAAAAATGACTAAGTCCAAAAAAAAAATTTTTTAAACTTTTTTCAATTTTACCCCCGTGGGATATATATTCTACCCACACACATTTGGAACTCTCCTGTTGTACCCTCACACATATTATTCCCTCATTTAGTGGATATTTTCACAAAAAAAGTGAAATTTTTAAAAATTCAGAAAATTGGCTGAAAACGACTAAATATCAAGGACTCATCGGGCGAATCGCTCTGGAACTGAAATCGGAACACTCACTGACATTTTCCCTCTCTGAAAGTCTGATAAACGCCGGAAAAATGACTAAGTCCAAAAAAAAGATATTTTAAACTTTTTTCAATTTTACCCCCGTGGGATACATATTCTACCCACACACATTTAGAACTCTCCTGTTGTACCCTCACACATATTATTCCCTCATTTAGTGGATATTTTCACAAAAAAGTAAAATTAACAAAAATTCAGAAAATTGGCTGAAAACGACTAAATATCATGGACTCATCGGGAGAAGCGCTCTGGAACTGAAATCGGAACGCTAACTGACATTTCCCCTCTGAAAGTCTGATAAACGCCGGAAAAATGACTAAGTCCAAAAAAAAAATTTTTTAAACTTTTTTCAATTTTACCCCCGTGGGATATATATTCTACCCACACACATTTGGAACTCTCTTGTGGTACCCTCACACATATTATTCCCTCATTTAGCGGATATTTTCACAAAAAAGTGAAATTTTTAAAAATTCAGAAAATTGGCTAAAAACTACTAAATATCAAGGGCTCATCGGGCGAATCGCTCTGGAACTGAAATCGTAACACTCACTGATATTTTCCCTCTCTGAAAGTCTGATAAACGCGGGAAAAATGACTAAGTCCAAAAAAAAATTTTTTCAACTTTTTTCAATTTTACCCCCGAGGGATATATATTTTACCCACACACATTTGGAACTCTCCTGTTGTACCCTCACACATATTATTCCCTCATTTAGTGGATATTTTCACCAAAAAGTGAAATTAACAAAAATTCAGAAAATTGGCTGAAAACGACTAAATATCATGGACTCATCGGGCGAATCGCTCTGGAACTGAAATCGGAATGGTACCTGACATTTCCCCTCTGAAAGTCTGATAAACGGCGTAAAAATGACTAAGTCCAAAAAAAAAATTTTTCAAACATTTTTCAATTTTACCCCCGTGGGATATATATTTTACCCACACACATTTGGAACTCTCCTGGGGTACCCTCACACATTTTATTCCCTCATTTAGTGGATATTTTCACAAAAAAGTGAAATTAACAAAAATTCAGAAAATTGGCTAAAAACTACTAAATATCAAGGACTCATCGTGCGAATCGCTCTGGAACTGAAATCGGAATGCTACCTGACATTTCCCCTATGAAAGTCTGATAAACGGCAAAAAAATGACTAAGTCCAAAAAAAAATTTTTCAAACTTTTTTCAATTTTACCCCCGTGGGATATATATTCTACCCACACACATTTGGAACTCTCCTGGGGTACCCTCACACATATTATTCCCTCATTTAGCGGATATTTTCACAAAAAAAGTGAAATTTTAAAAAATTCAGAAAATTGGCTGAAAACGACTAATTATCAAGGACTCATCGGGCGAATCGCTCTGGAACTGAAATCGTAACACTCACTGACATTTTCCCTCTTTGAAAGTCTGATAAACGCCAGAAAAATGACTAAGTCCAAAAAAAAAATTTTTTCAACTTTTTTCAATTTTACCCCCGTGGGATATATATTCTACCCACACACATTTGGAACTCTCTTGTTGTACCCTCACACATATTATTCCCTCATTTAGCGGATATTTTCACAAAAAAGTGAAATTTTAAAAAATTCAGAAAATTGGCTAAAAACTACTAAATATCAAGGGCTCATCGGGCGAATCGCTCTGGAGCTGAAATCGTAACACTCACTGATATTTTCCCTCTCTGAAAGTCTGATAAACGTGGGAAAAATGACTAAGTCCAAAAAAAAAATATTTTAAACTTTTTTCAATTTTACCCCTGTGGGATATATATTTTACCCACACACATTTGGAACTCTCCTGTTGTACCCTCACACATATTATTCCCTCATTTAGTGGATATTTTCACAAAAAAGTGAAATTAACAAAAATTCAGAAAATTGGCTGAAAACGACTAAATATCATGGACTCATCGGGCGAATCGTTCTGGAACTGAAATCGGAACGCTAACTGACATTTCCCCTCTGAAAGTCTGATAAACGCCGGAAAAATGACTAAGTCCAAAAAAAAAATTTTTCAAACATTTTTCAATTTTACCCCCGTGGGATATATATTTTACCCACACACATTTGGAACTCTCCTGGGGTACCCTCACACATATTATTCCCTCATTTAGTGGATATTTTCACAAAAAAGTGAAATTAACAAAAATTCAGAAAATTGGCTAAAAACTACTAAATATCAAGGACTCATCGTGCGAATCGCTCTGGAACTAAATTCGGAATGCTACCTGACATTTCCCCTCTGAAAGTCTGATAAACACCGGAAAAATGACTAAGTCCAAAAAAAAAATTTTTCAAACTTTTTTCAATTTTACCCCCGTGGGATATATATTCTACCCACACACATTTGGAACTCTCCTGGGGTACCCCCACACATATTATTCCCTCATTTAGCGGATATTTTCACAAAAAAGTGAAATTTTAAAAAATTCAGAAAATTGGCTGAAAACGACTAAATATCAAGGACTCATCGGGAGAATCGCTCTGGAACTGAAATCGTAACACTCACAGACATTTTCTCTCTTTGAAAGTCTGATAAACGCCGGAAAAATGACTAAGTCCAAGAAAAATTTTTTTTAACTTTTTTCAATTTCACCTCCGTGGGATATATATTCTACCCACACACATTTGGAACTCTCCTGGGGTACCCTCACACATATTATTCCCTCATTTAGCGGATATTTTCACAAAAAAGTGAAATTTTAAAAAATTCAGAAAATTGGCTGAAAACGACTAAATATCAAGGACTCATCGGGCGAATCGCTCTGGAACTGAAATCGGAACGCTAATTGACATTTCCCCTCTGAAAGTCTGATAAACGCCGGAAAAATGACTAAGTCCAAAAAAAAAATTTTTTAAACTTTTTTCAATTTTACCCCCGTGGGATATATATTCTACCCACACACATTTGGAACTCTCTTGTTGTACCCTCACACATATTATTCCCTCATTTAGCGGATATTTTCACAAAAAAGTGAAATTTTAAAAAATTCAGAAAATTGGCTAAAAACTACTAAATATCAAGGGCTCATCGGGCGAATCGCTCTGGAACTGAAATCGTAACACTCACTGATATTTTCCCTCTCTGAAAGTCTGATAAACGTGGGAAAAATGACTAAGTCCAAAAAAAAAATATTTTAAACTTTTTTCAATTTTACCCCTGTGGGATATATATTTTACCCACACACATTTGGAACTCTCCTGTTGTACCCTCACACATATTATTCCCTCATTTAGTGGATATTTTCACAAAAAAGTGAAATTAACAAAAATTCAGAAAATTGGCTGAAAACGACTAAATATCATGGACTCATCGGGCGAATCGTTCTGGAACTGAAATCGGAACGCTAACTGACATTTCCCCTCTGAAAGTCTGATAAACGGCGGAAAAATTACTAAGTCCAAAAAAAAAATTTTTCAAACATTTTTCAATTTTACCCCCGTGGGATATATATTTTACCCACACACATTTGGAACTCTCCTGGGGTACCCTCACACATTTTATTCCCTCATTTAGTGGATATTTTCACAAAAAAGTGAAATTAACAAAAATTCAGAAAATTGGCTAAAAACTACTAAATATCAAGGACTCATCGTGCGAATCGCTCTGGAACTGAAATCGGAATGCTACCTGACATTTCCCCTCTGAAAGTCTGATAAACGGCAAAAAAATGACTAAGTCCAAAAAAAAATTTTTCAAACTTTTTTCAATTTTACCCCCGTGGGATATATATTCTACCCACACACATTTGGAACTCTCCTGGGGTACCCTCACACATATTATTCCCTCATTTAGCGGATATTTTCACAAAAAAAGTGAAATTTTAAAAAATTCAGAAAATTGGCTGAAAAAAACTAAATATCAAGGACTCATCGGGCGAATCGCTCTGGAACTGAAATCGTAACACTCACTGACATTTTCTCTCTTTGAAAGTCTGATAAACGCCGGAAAAATGACTAAGTCCAAAAAAAAATTTTTTAAACTTTTTTCAATTTTACCCCCGTGGGATATATATTCTACCCACACACATTTGGAACTCTCCTGGAGTACCCTCACACATATTATTCCCTCATTTAGTGGATATTTTCACAAAAAAGTGAAATTTTTAAAAATTCAGAAAATTGGCTGAAAACGACTAAATATCAAGGACTCATCGGGCGAATCGCTCTGGAACTGAAATCGTAATGCTCACTGACATTTCCCCTCTCTGAAAGTCTGATAAACTCTGGAAAAATGGCTAAGCCCAAAAAAAAATTTTTTTCAATTTTACCCCCGTGGGATACATATTCTACCCACACACATTTAGAACTCTCCTGTTGTACCCTCATACATATTATTCCCTCATTTAGTGGATATTTTCACAAAAAAGTAAAATTAACAAAAATTCAGAAAATTGGCTGAAAACGACTAAATATCATGGACTCATCGGGAGAAGCGCTCTGGAACTGAAATCGGAACGCTAACTGACATTTCCCCTCTGAAAGTCTGATAAACGCGGGAAAAATGACTAAGTCCAAAAAAAAATTTTTTAAACTTTTTTCAATTTTACCCCCGAGGGATATATATTTTATCCACACACATTTGGAACTCTCCTGTTGTACCCTCACACATATTATTCCCTCATTTAGTGGATATTTTCACCAAAAAGTGAAATTAACAAAAATTCAGAAAATTGGCTGAAAACGACTAAATATCATGGACTCATCGGGCGAATCGCTCTGGAACTGAAATCGGAATGCTACCTGACATTTCCCCTATGAAAGTCTGATAAACGGCGTAAAAATGACTAAGTCCAAAAAAAAAATTTTTCAAACATTTTTCAATTTTACCCCCGTGGGATATATATTTTACCCACACACATTTGGAACTCTCCTGGGGTACCCTCACACATTTTATTCCCTCATTTAGTGGATATTTTCACAAAAAAGTGAAATTAACAAAAATTCAGAAAATTGGCTAAAAACTACTAAATATCAAGGACTCATCGTGCGAATCGCTCTGGAACTGAAATCGGAATGCTACCTGACATTTCCCCTATGAAAGTCTGATAAACGGCAAAAAAATGACTAAGTCCAAAAAAAAATTTTTCAAACTATTTTCAATTTTACCCCCGTGGGATATATATTCTACCCACACACATTTGGAACTCTCCTGGGGTACCCTCACACATATTATTCCCTCATTTAGCGGATATTTTCACAAAAAAAGTGAAATTTTAAAAAATTCAGAAAATTGGCTGAAAACGACTAATTATCAAGGACTCATCGGGCGAATCGCTCTGGAACTGAAATCGTAACACTCACTGACATTTTCCCTCTTTGAAAGTCTGATAAACGCCGGAAAAATGACTAAGTCCAAAAAAAAAATTTTTCAAACATTTTTCAATTTTACCCCCGTGGGATATATATTTTACCCACACACATTTGGAACTCTCCTGGGGTACCCTCACACATATTATTCCCTCATTTAGTGGATATTTTCACAAAAAAGTGAAATTAACAAAAATTCAGAAAATTGGCTAAAAACTACTAAATATCAAGGACTCATCGTGCGAATCGCTCTGGAACTAAATTCGGAATGCTACCTGACATTTCCCCTCTGAAAGTCTGATAAACACCGGAAAAACGACTAAGTCCAAAAAAAAAATTTTTCAAACTTTTTTCAATTTCACCTCCGTGGGATATATATTCTACCCACACACATTTGGAACTCTCCTGGGGTACCCTCACACATATTATTCCCTCATTTAGCGGATATTTTCACAAAAAAGTGAAATTTTAAAAAATTCAGAAAATTGGCTGAAAACGACTAAATATCAAAGACTCATCGGGCGAATCGCTCTGGAACTGAAATCGGAACGCTAACTGACATTTCCCCTCTGAAAGTCTGATAAACGCCGGAAAAATGACTAAGTCCAAAAAAAAAATTTTTTAAACTTTTTTCAATTTTACCCCCGTGGGATATATATTCTACCCACACACATTTGGAACTCTCTTGTTGTACCCTCACACATATTATTCCCTCATTTAGCGGATATTTTCACAAAAAAGTGAAATTTTAAAAAATTCAGAAAATTGGCTAAAAACTACTAAATATCAAGGGCTCATCGGGCGAATCGCTCTGGAACTGCAATCGTAACACTCACTGATATTTTCCCTCTCTGAAAGTCTGATAAACGCCGGAAAAATGACTAAGTCCAAAAAAAAAATTTTTTAAACTTTTTTCAATTTTACCCCGTGGGATATATATTCTACCCACACACATTTGGAA
This sequence comes from Phyllobates terribilis, assembly GCF_046119375.1. NCBI lineage: Eukaryota > Metazoa > Chordata > Amphibia > Anura > Dendrobatidae > Phyllobates > Phyllobates terribilis. Next base: position 594,780,815 of record NW_027362763.1, on the reverse strand, counting down.
CTCTCCTGTTGTACCCTCACACATATTATTCCCTCATTTAGCGGATATTTTCACAAAAAGTGAAATTTAAAAAAATTCAGAAAATTGGCTGAAAACTACTAAATATCAAGGAATCATCGTGCGAATTGCTCTGGAACTGAAATCGGAATGCTACCTGACATTTCCCCTCTGAAAGTCTGATAAACGGCGGAAAAATTACTAAGTCCAAAAAAAAAATGTTTCAAACATTTTTCAATTTTACCCCCGTGGGATATATATTTTACCCACACACATTTGGAACTCTCCTGGGGTACCCTCACACATTTTATTCCCTCATTTAGTGGATATTTTCACAAAAAAGTGAAATTAACAAAAATTCAGAAAATTGGCTAAAAATTACTAAATATCAAGAACTCATCGTGCGAATCGCTCTGGAACTGAAATCGTAATGCTCACTGACATTTCCCCTCTCTGAAAGTCTGATAAACTCTGGAAAAATGACTAAGCCCAAAAAAAAATTTTTTTCAATTTTACCCCCGTGGGATATATATTTTACCCACACACATTTGGAACTCTCCTGGGGTACCCTCACACATATTATTCCCTCATTTAGCGGATATTTTCACAAAAAAGTGAAATTTTCACAAATTCAGAAAATTGGCTGAAAACGACTAAATATCAAGGACTCATCGGGCGTATCGCTCTGGAACTGAAATCGGAACGCTCACTCACATTTCCCCTCTATGAAAGTCTGATAAATGCCGGAAAAATGACTAAGTCCAAAAAAAAATTCTTTTCAACTTTTTTCAATTTTACCCCCGTGGGATATATATTCTACCACACACATTTGGAATCCTCCTGGGGTACCCTCACACATATTATTCCCTCATTTAGCGGATATTTTCACAAAAAAGTGAAATTTTCGAAAATTGGCTGAAAATGACTAAATATCAAGGACTCATCTGGAGAATCGCTCTGGAACTGAAATCGTAACACTCACTGACATTTCCCTCTCTGAAAGTCTGATAAACGTCGGAAAAATGACTAAGTCCCAAAAAAATTTTTTTAAACTTTTTTCAATTTTACCCCCGTGGGATATATATTCTAGCACACACATTTGGAACTCTCCTGGGGTAACATCACACATATTATTCCCTCATTTAGCGGATATTTTCGCAAAAAAAGTGAAATTTTAAAAAATTCAGAAAATTGGCTGAAAACGACTAAATATCAAGAACTCATGGGGCGAATCGCTCTGGAACTGAAATCAGAACACTCACTGACATTTCCCCTCTCTGAAAGTCTGATAAACGCCGGAAAAATGACTAAGTCCAAAAAATATTTTTTTAAACTTTTTTCAATTTTACCCCCGTGGGATATATATTCTACCCACACACATTTGGAATGCTCCTGGGGTACCCTCACACATATTATTCCCTCATTTAGTGGATATTTTCACAAAAAAGTGAAATTAACAAAAATTCAGAAAATTGGCTGAAAACGACTAAATATCAAAGACTCATCGGGCGAATCGCTCTGGAACTGAAATCGGAACGCTACCTGACATTTCCCCTCTTTGAAAGTCTGATAAACGCCGGAAAAATGACTAAGTCAAAAAAAAAAAGTTTTTTTAACTTTTTTCAATTTTACCCCCGTGGGATATATATTCTACCCACACACATTTGTAACTCTCCTGGGGTACCCTCACACATATTATTCCCTCATTTAGCGGATATTTTCACAAAAAAGTGAAATTTTCACAGATTCAGAAAATTGGCTGAAAACGACTAAATATCAAGGACTCATCGGGCGTATCGCTCTGGAACTGAAATCGGAACGCTAACTGACATTTCCCCTCTATGAAAGTCTGATAAACTCCGGAAAAATGACTAAGTCCAAAAAAAAATTTTTTGAAACTTTTTTCAATTTTACCCCCGTGGGATATATATTCTACCCACACACATTTGGAACTCTCCTGTTGTACCCTCACACATATTATTCCCTCATTTAGCGGATATTTTCACAAAAAAGTGAAATTTTCAAAAATTCTGAAAATTGGCTGAAAACGACTATATATCAAGAACTCATGGGGCGAATCGCTCTGGAACTGAAATCGGAACACTCACTGACATTTCCCCTCTCTGAAAGTCTGATAAACGCCGGAAAAATGACTAAGTCCAAAAAAAAAATTTTTCAAACATTTTTCAATTTTACCCCCGTGGGATATATATTTTACCCACACACATTTGGAACTCTCCTGGGGTACCCTCACACATATTATTCCCTCATTTAGTGGATATTTTCACAAAAAAGTGAAATTAACAAAAATTCAGAAAATTGGCTAAAAACTACTAAATATCAAGGACTCATCGTGCGAATCGCTCTGGAACTAAATTCGGAATGCTACCTGACATTTCCCCTCTGAAAGTCTGATAAACACCGGAAAAATGACTAAGTCCAAAAAAAAAATTTTTCAAACTTTTTTCAATTTCACCTCCGTGGGATATATATTCTACCCACACACATTTGGAACTCTCCTGGGGTACCCTCACACATATTATTCCCTCATTTAGCGGATATTTTCACAAAAAAGTGAAATTTTAAAAAATTCAGAAAATTGGCTAAAAACTACTAAATATCAAGGACTCATCGTGCGAATCGCTCTGGAACTGAAATCGTAATGCTCACTGACATTTCCCCTCTCTGAAAGTCTGATAAACTCTGGAAAAATGACTAAGCCCAAAAAAAAATTTTTTTCAATTTTACCCCCGTGGGATATATATTTTACCCACACACATTTGGAACTCTCCTGGGGTACCCTCACACATATTATTCCCTCATTTAGCGGATATTTTCACAAAAAAGTGAAATTTTCACAAATTCAGAAAATTGGCTGAAAACGACTAAATATCAAGGACTCATCGGGCGTATCGCTCTGGAACTGAAATCGGAACGCTCACTCACATTTCCCCTCTATGAAAGTCTGATAAATGCCGGAAAAATGACTAAGTCCAAAAAAAAATTCTTTTCAACTTTTTTCAATTTTACCCCCGTGGGATATATATTCTACCACACACATTTGGAATCCTCCTGGGGTACCCTCACACATATTATTCCCTCATTTAGCGGATATTTTCACAAAAAAGTGAAATTTTCGAAAATTGGCTGAAAATGACTAAATATCAAGGACTCATCTGGAGAATCGCTCTGGAACTGAAATCGTAACACTCACTGACATTTCCCTCTCTGAAAGTCTGATAAACGCCGGAAAAATGACTAAGTCCCAAAAAAATTTTTTTAAACTTTTTTCAATTTTACCCCCGTGGGATATATATTCTAGCACACACATTTGGAACTCTCCTGGGGTAACATCACACATATTATTCCCTCATTTAGCGGATATTTTCGCAAAAAAAGTGAAATTTTAAAAAATTCAGAAAATTGGCTGAAAACGACTAAATATCAAGAACTCATGGGGCGAATCGCTCTGGAACTGAAATCAGAACACTCACTGACATTTCCCCTCTCTGAAAGTCTGATAAACGCCGGAAAAATGACTAAGTCCAAAAAAAAAATTTTTCAAACATTTTTCAATTTTACCCCCGTGGGATATATATTTTACCCACACACATTTGGAACTCTCCTGGGGTACCCTCACACATATTATTCCCTCATTTAGTGGATATTTTCACAAAAAAGTGAAATTAACAAAAATTCAGAAAATTGGCTAAAAACTACTAAATATCAAGGACTCATCGTGCGAATCGCTCTGGAACTAAATTCGGAATGCTACCTGACATTTCCCCTCTGAAAGTCTGATAAACACCGGAAAAATGACTAAGTCCAAAAAAAAAATTTTTCAAACTTTTTTCAATTTCACCTCCGTGGGATATATATTCTACCCACACACATTTGGAACTCTCCTGGGGTACCCTCACACATATTATTCCCTCATTTAGCGGATATTTTCACAAAAAAGTGAAATTTTAAAAAATTCAGAAAATTGGCTGAAAACGACTAAATATCAAGGACTCATCGGGCGAATCGCTCTGGAACTGAAATCGGAATGCTAACTGACATTTCCCCTCTGAAAGTCTGATAAACGCCGGAAAAATGACTAAGTCCAAAAAAAAAATTTTTTAAACTTTTTTCAATTTTACCCCCGTGGGATATATATTCTACCCACACACATTTGGAACTCTCTTGTTGTACCCTCACACATATTATTCCCTCATTTAGCGGATATTTTCACAAAAAAGTGAAATTTTAAAAAATTCAGAAAATTGGCTAAAAACTACTAAATATCAAGGGCTCATCGGGCGAATCGCTCTGGAACTGAAATCGTAACACTCACTGATATTTTCCCTCTCTGAAAGTCTGATAAACTTGGGAAAAATGACTAAGTCCAAAAAGAAAATATTTTAAACTTTTTTCAATTTTACCCCTGTGGGATATATATTTTACCCACACACATTTGGAACTCTCCTGTTGTACCCTCACACATATTATTCCCTCATTTAGTGGATATTTTCACAAAAAAGTGAAATTAACAAAAATTCAGAAAATTGGCTGAAAACGACTAAATATCATGGACTCATCGGGCGAATCGTTCTGGAACTGAAATCGGAACGCTAACTGACATTTCCCCTCTGAAAGTGTGATAAACGCCGGAAAAATGACTAAGTCCAAAAAAAAAATTTTTTAAACTTTTTTCAATTTTACCCCGTGGGATATATATTCTACCCACACACATTTGGAACTCTCCTGTTGTACCCTCACACATATTATTCCCTCATTTAGCGGATATTTTCACAAAAAGTGAAATTTAAAAAAATTCAGAAAATTGGCTGAAAACTACTAAATATCAAGGAATCATCGTGCGAATTGCTCTGGAACTGAAATCGGAATGCTACCTGACATTTCCCCTCTGAAAGTCTGATAAACGGCGGAAAAATTACTAAGTCCAAAAAAAAAATTTTTCAAACATTTTTCAATTTTACCCCCGTGGGATATATATTTTACCCACACACATTTGGAACTCTCCTGGGGTACCCTCACACATTTTATTCCCTCATTTAGTGGATATTTTCACAAAAAAGTGAAATTAACAAAAATTCAGAAAATTGGCTAAAAACTACTAAATATCAAGGACTCATCGTGCGAATCGCTCTGGAACTGAAATCGTAATACTCACTGACATTTCCCCTCTCTGAAAGTCTGATAAACTCTGGAAAAATGACTAAGCCCAAAAAAAAATTTTTTTCAATTTTACCCCCGTGGGATATATATTCTACCACACACATTTGGAATCCTCCTGGGGTACCCTCACACATATTATTCCCTCATTTAGCGGATATTTTCACAAAAAAGTGAAATTTTCGAAAATTGGCTGAAAATGACTAAATATCAAGGACTCATCTGGAGAATCGCTCTGGAACTGAAATCGTAACACTCACTGACATCTTCCCTCTCTGAAAGTCTGATAAACGCCGGAAAAAAGACTAAGTCCCAAAAAAATTTTTTTCAACTTTTTTCAATTTTACCCCCATGGGATATATATTCTAGCACACACATTTGGAACTCTCCTGGGGTAACATCACACATATTATTCCCTCATTTAGCGGATATTTTCGCAAAAAAAGTGAAATTTTAAAAAATTCAGAAAATTGGCTGAAAACGACTAAATATCAAGGACTCATCGGGCGTATCGCTCTGGAAATGAAATCGGAACGCTAACTGACATTTCCCCTCTTTGAAAGTCTGATAAACGCCGGAAAAATGACTAAGTGAAAAAAAAACGTTTTTTTAACTTTTTTCAATTTTACCCCCGTGGGATATATATTCTACCCACACACATTTGGAACTCTCCTGTTGTACCCTCACACATATTATTCCCTCATTTAGCGGATATTTTCACAAAAAAGTGAAATTTTCAAAAATTCTGAAAATTGGCTGAAAACGACTATATATCAAGAACTCATGGGGCAAATCGCTCTGGAACTGAAATCGGAACACTCACTGACATTTCCCCTCTCTGAAAGTCTGATAAACGCCGGAAAAATGACTAAGTCCAAAAAATTATTTTTTTTAACTTTTTTCAATTTTAACCCCGTGGGATATATATTCTACCCACACACATTTGGAACTCTCCTGGGGTACCCTCACACATAATATTCCCTCATTTAGCAGATATTTTCACAAAAAAGTGAAATTTTCGAAAATTGGCTGAAAACGACTAAATATCAAGGACTCATCGGGCGAATCGCTCTGGAACTGAAATCGGAACGCTCAATGACATTTCCCCTCTCTGAAAGTCTGAAAACGCCGGAAAACTGACTAAGTCAAAAAAAAAAAATTTTTCAACTTTTTTCAATTTTACCCCCGTGGGATATATATTCTACCCACACACATTTGGAACTCTCCTTGGGTACCCTCACACATATTATTCCCAAATTTAGCGGCTATTTTCACAAAAAAATGACATTTTCAAAAATTCAGAAAATTGGCTGAAAACGACTAAACATCAAGGACTCATTGGGCGAATCGCTCTGGAACTGAAATCGGAACACTCACTGACATTTCCCCTCTCTGAAAGTCTGATAAACTCCGGAAAAATGACTAATCCCAAAAAAAAATTTTTTTCAACTTTTTTCAATTTTACCCCCGTGGGATATATATTCTACCCACACACATTTGGAACTCTGCTGGGGTACCCTCACACATATTATTCCCTCATTTAGTGGATATTTTCACAAAAAAGTGAAATTTTCAAAAATTGGCTGAAAACGACTAAATATCAAGAACTCATGGGGCGAATCGCTCTGGAACTGAAATCGGAACACTCACTGACATTTCCCCTCTCTGAAAGTCTGATAGACGACGGAAAAATGACTAAGTCCAAAAAAAAATTATTTTCAACTTTCTTCAGTTTTACCCCCGTGGGATATATATTCTACCCACACACATGTGGAACTCTCCTGGGGTACCCTCACACATATTATTCCCTCATTTAGCGGATATTTTCACAAAAAAGTGAAATTTTCAAATATACAGAAAATTGGCTGGAATTGACTAAATATCAAGGACTCTTCGTGCGAATCGCTCTGGAAATGAAATTAGAACACTCACAGATAATTTCCCTCTCTGAAAGTCTGATAAAAGCCGGAAAAATGACGAAGTCCAAAAACATTTTTTTTTAAACTTTTTTCAATTTTACCCCCGTGGGATACATATTCTACCCGCACACATTTGGAACTCTCCTCTGGTACCATCACACCTATTATTCCCTCATTTAGCAGATATTTTCACAAAAAAGTGAAATTTTCAAAAATTCAGAAAATTGGCTGAAAACGACTAAATATCAAGGACTCATCAGGCTAATCGCTCTGGAACTGAAATCGTAACACTCACAGACATTTTCCCTCTCTGAAAGTCTGATAAACTCCGGAAAAATGACTAACTCCAAAAAAATTTTTTTAAACTTTTTTCAATTTTACCCCCGTGGGATATATATTCTACCCACACACATTTGGAACTCTCCTGGGGTACCCTCACACATATTATTCCCTAATTTTGCAGATATTTTCACAAAAAAGTGAAATTTTCAAAAATTCAGAAAATTGGCGGAAAACGACTAAATATCAATGACATATTGTGCGAATCGCTCTAGAACTGAAATCGGAATGCTCACTGACATTTCCGCTCTCAGAAAGTCTGATAAACGCCGGAAAAATGACTAAGTCCAAAAAAAAAATTTTTTCAACTTTTTTCAATTTTATCCCCGTGGGATATATTTTCTACCCACACACATTTGGAACTCTCCTGGGGTACCCTCACATATATTATTCCCTCATTTAGCGGATATTTTCACAAAAAAGTGACATTTTCAAAAATTCAGAAAATTGGCTGAAAACGACTAAATATCAAGGACTCATTGGGCGAATCGCTCTCGTACTGAAATCGGAACGCTCACTGACATTTCCCCTCTCTGAAAGTCTGATAAACTCCGGAAAAATGACTAAGTCCAAAAAAAAAATTTTTAAAACTGTTTTCAATTTTACCCCCCCGGTATATATGTTCTACCCACACACATTTGGAACTCTCCTGGGGTACCATCACACATATTATTCCCTCATTTAGCAGATATTTTCACAAAAAAAGTGAAATTTTCAAAAATTCAGAAAATTGGCTGAAAACGACTAAATATCAAGGACACATTGTGCGAATCGCTTTGGAACTGAAATCGGAATGGTCACTGACAATTCCCCTCTCTGAAAGTCTGATAAACGCCGGAAAAATGACTAAGTCCAAAAAAACTATTTTTTCAACTCTTTTCAATTTTACCCCCGTGGGATATATATTCTACCCACACACATTTGGAACTCTCCTGGGGTACAATCACAAATATTATTCCCTCATTTAGCAGATATTTTCACAAAAAAGTGAAATTTTCAAAAATTCAGAAAATTGGCTGAAAACGACTAAATATCAAGGACTCATCGGGCGAATCGTTCTGGAACTGAAATCGTAACACTCACAGACAATTTCCCTCTCTGAAAGTCTGATAAACGCCGGAAAAATGACTAAGTCCAATAAAAAAAAATTTCAGCTTTTTTCAATTTTACCCCCGTGGGATATATATTCTACCCACACACATTTGGAACTCTCCTGGGGTACCCTCACACATATTATTCCCTCATTTAGTGGACATTTTCACAAAAAAGTGAAATTTTCAAAAATTCAGAAAACTGGCTGAAAATGACCAAATAACAAGGACTCAACTGGCGAATCACTCTGGAACTGAAATCGGAACGCTCACTGACATTTCCCCTCTCTGAAAGTCTTTTAAACTCCTGAAAAATGACTAAGCCCAAAAAAAAATTTTTTTAAACTCTTTTCAATTTTACCCCCGTGGGATATATATTCTACCCACACACATGTGGAACTCTCCTAGGGTACCCTCACACATATTATTCCCTCATTTAGCGGATATTTTCACAAAAAAAGTGACATTTTCAAAAATTCAGAAAATTGGCTGAAAACGACTAAATATCAAGGACTCATGGGGCGAATCGCTCTGGAGCTGAAATCGTAACAATCACTGACATTTTCCCTCTCTGAAAGTCTGATAAACGGCGCAAAAATGACTAAGTCCAAAAAAATTTTTTTTTAATTTTTTTTTCAATTTTACCCCGTGGGATATATATTCTACCCACACACATGTGGAACTCTCCTAGGGTACCCTCACACATATTATTCCCTCATTTAGCGGATATTTTCACAAAAAAAGTGAAATTTTCAAAAATTCAGAAAATTGGCTGAAAACGACTAAATATCAAGGTCACACTGTGCGAATCGTTCTGGAACTGAAATCGTAACACTCACTGACATTTCCCCTCTCTGAAAGTCTGATAAACGCCGGAAAAATGACTAAGTCCAAAAAAAAAAATTTTTCAGCTTTTTTCAATTCTACCCCCGTGGGATATATATTCTACCCACACACATTTGGAACTCTCCTGGGGTACCATCACACATATTATTCCCTCATTTAGCGGATATTTTCAAAAAAAGTGAAATTTTCAAAAATTCAGAAAATTGGCTGAAAACGACTAAATATCAAGGACTCATCGGGCGAATCGTTCTGGAACTGAAATCGTAACACTCACAGACAATTTCCCTCTCTGAAAGTCTGATAAACGCCGGAAAAATGACTAAGTCCAATAAAAAAAAATTTCAGCTTTTTTCAATTTTACCCCCGTGGGATATATATTCTACCCACACACATTTGGAACTCTCCTGGGGTACCCTCACACATATTATTCCCTCATTTTGCAGATATTTTCACAAAAAAGTGAAATTTTCTAAAAATTCAGAAAATTGGCTGAAAACGACTAAATATCAAGAGCTCATCAGGCGAATCACTTTGGAACTGAAATCGTAACACTCACTGACATTTTCCCTCTCTGAAAGTCTGATAAACGCTGGAAAAATGACGAAGTCCAAAAAAAAAATTAATAAATATCAAGGACTCATCGGTAGTGTTGAGCGATACTTTCCGATATCGGGAAATATCGGATCGGATTGGATCGGACCGATACCGAAAAAATATCGGATATCGCCGATTCCAATACCGGAAACCAATGCAAGTCAATGGGACAGAAATATCGGAATGAAAATAAACCCTTTCTTTCCTTGTAGGTTAATTCTACATGAAGGAAAACAACTAAGAATAATGTAGAATGTATTGGGGGAGGTGGGGGAGACAATAAAGGCATAGAGGTTTAGCCCAATCAAATGGAATAGCAGGAATTAATATTTTTTTTAAGACGTTCTGAGTTACGGAAATATTGACTATGTTAAGTATTTTTATATTTTGTCAGATATTTATGTTTCACTACTTCCATGCTCTTCACCTTCTTTTTTACTTCTCCCACACTTTCTCCTTCATCATCCTCAGCATCTTTTTCATCCACTTCTTCACCTTCTTCATCTTCTTCTTCTTCACCTTCTTCGTATTACTCTTTTTTTTTCATTCTTCATATTCTACTTCTTCATCTTCTTCATATTCTTCTTCTTCATCATATTCTTATTTGTGACAGGCATTCCTGTAGTTGTTACCTATAAAAGGTTGGACATTACACCTTTCGTTCTGCCCGTCACAAAAGATTTACAACAGGATTTGTCCGCGTTCAGTTTGGCTTGCAGCAGCAGGTCTTTTCCAGGGGCACCACGAGGAGGAACGGACTCACCCCCATACACTGCTTAGTCATCTTCTGCTTATAATTTAGATATTATCTTTTGCTCTGATTTTTAGTCTTATGCTTAATGTTCTTCCACTTTTTGTTCTGCAGCTTCTTGTATTTCTGCTTCTTGGCTTTCTGTCTCTTGTTCATCTGTATCTTGGTGCTTGTCTTCTCTTCTTTGTCCTCTTGGTCAACTTCTTCAGGGTCATCGTCTTGGTCTTCTTCGGGGTGGTCTTCAGGGTCGTCGTCTTCGGGGGTCCTCGTCTTCGGGGTCCTCGTCTTCTTCGGGTTGGTCTTCTGGGTCCTCGTCTTCGGGGTCCTCGTCTTCTTCAGGGTGGTCTTCAGGGTCCTCGTCTTCTTCGGGGTGGTCTTCAGGGTCCTCGTCTTCTTCGGGGTGGTCTTCAGGGTCCTCGTCTTCAGGGTCATCGTCTTCGGGGTCCTCGTCTTCTTAGGATTGGTCTTCAGCGTCCTCGCCTTCAGGGTCCTCGTCAGGGAGATCCAGAGTGATTACCAAGAAACATTTCAAAAAGCTTGAACTTGGAAATGTAGCAGAAGGTACAAGAAAGCCGAGGAACTACTGAGGACCAGCTGACGGTACTGGAACCCGGATGGGTAGCAGAAGGTACAAGAGCCAATGGAACTGCCGAAGACCAGCTGACGGTACTGGAACTCGGTTACTAAGCAGGAGGTACCTGTGCCAGAAAGCACTACCAAGGACCAGCAGACGTTGGTGGAACTTGGATACCGAGAAGGAGGCACCTAATCCAAAGGCACTGCCGAGAACCAGCTGACGGTACTGGAACCCGGATGGGTAGCAGAAGGTACCCATGTAAAAAAAAGTTCAAGGCCGCGAGCCGGCCGCAGTTACCAAAACCCACAGTCCTACAGGGGGTGCTTGTCCTATTGGCACTATGGAACCAGCCTTCATTGCCAGATCCCGCAGCCCACATAGGAGTCACCTAAACTGCAGGCACCATAGAGTCGGCTAATCCAACCGCAACACGACAGGACAACGCATTGGAGGCAAAGTGACGTTGACACTACCCGGAAACAGCTGGCATGCTGGAACCAGGCTGGGCAGGAGGGAGTACCCGTGACAAAGACACTGCCAAGAACCAGCTGACGGTACTGGAACCCGGATGGGTAGTAGAAGGTACAAGAGCCAATGGAACTGCCGAAGACCAGCTGACGGTACTGGAACTCGGTTACTAAGCAGGAGGTACCTGTGCCAGAAAGCACTACCAAGGACCAGCAGACGTTGGTGGAACTTGGATACCGAGAAGGAGGCACCTAATCCAAAGGCACTGCCGAGAACCAGCTGACGGTACTGGAACCCGGATGGGTAGCAGAAGGTACCCATGTAAAAAAAAGTTCAAGGCCGCGAGCCGGCCGCAGTTACCAAAACCCACAGTCCTACAGGGGGTGCTTGTCCTATTGGCACTATGGAACCAGCCTTCATTGCCAGATCCCGCAGCCCACATAGGAGCCACCTAAACTGCAGGCACCATAGAGTCGGCTAACCCCACCGCAACACGACAGGACAACGCATTGGAAGCAAAGTGACGTTGACACTACCCGGAAACAGCTGGCGTGCTGGAACCAGGCTGGGCAGGAGGGAGTACACGTGACAAAGACACTGCCGAGAACCAGCTGACGGTACTGGAACCCGGATGGGTAGTAGAAGGTGCAAGAGCCAATGGAACTGCCGAAGACCAGCTGACGGTACTGGAACTCGGTTACTAAGCAGGAGGTACCTGTGCCAGAAAGCACTACCAAGAACCAGCAGACGTTGGTGGAACTTGGATACCGAGAAGGAGGCACCTAATCCAAAGGCACTGCCGAGAACCAGCTGACGGTACTGGAACCCGGATGGGTAGTAGAAGGTACAAGAGCAAATGGAACTACCGAGAACCAGCTGGCGGTGCTGGGACCCAGGGTAAATACTAAAAACAGAGTGGAGCCAGAGGTGTAATTGGAGCAAGTTTTAAATCAGTAGTACAGTGGATGTGGACAAAGCAGGAGAATTTGCCGGACACACAGCAGGGGAACAGCTGACGTTACTGAACCCCAATAACACTGGAGCAAGCGTTGACTGTGCAGACGGCACTTCTGAGCAGCAACTAGCGGTATTGGAGCCCAGGGTAAATACTAAAAACAGAGGAGCCAGAGGTGTATTTGGAGGAGGTTTTAAATCAGTAGTACAGTGGATGTGGACAGAGCAGTAGAAATTGCCGTCCGCACAGCAGGGGAACAGCTGACGTTACTGAACCCCAATAACACGGCAGCAAGTGTTGACTGTGCAGACGGCACTTCCGAGCGCCAACTGGCGGTGTTGGAGCTCAGGGATAATACTGAAAACAGAGGAGCCAGAGGTGTAATTGGAGCAACTTTAAAATCTGTATTAGTGAGAATGTGGACAGAGCAGAAGAAATAGCCGTCCGCACAGCAGGGGAACAGCTGACGTTACTGAACCCCAATAACACGGCAGCAAGTGTTGACTGTGCAGACGGCACTTCCGAGCGCCAACTGGCGGTGTTGGAGCTCAGGGATAATACTGAAAACAGAGGAGCCAGAGGTGTATTTGGAGGAGTTTTTAAATCAGTAGTACAGTGGATGTGGACAGAGCAGGAGAAATTGCCGTCCGCACAGCAGGGGAACAGCTGACGTTACTGAACCCCAATAACATGGCAGCAAGTGTTGACTGTGCAGACGGCACTTCCAAGCGCCAACTGGCGGTGTTGGAGCTCAGGGATAATACTGAAAACAGAGGAGCCAGAGGTGTAATTGGAGCAACTTTAAAATCTGTAGTAGTGAGAATGTGGACAGAGCAGGAGAAATTGCCGTCCTCACAGCAGGGGAACAGCTGACGCTACCGAACCCCAATAACATGGCAGCAAGTGTTGACTGTGCAGACGGCACTTCCGAGCGCCAACTGGCGGTGTTGGAGCTCAGGGATATTACTGAAAACAGAGGAGCCAGAGGTGTATTTGGAGGAGGTTTTAAATCAGTAGTACAGTGGATGTGGACAGAGCAGGAGAAATTGCCGTCCGCACAGCAGGGGAACAGCTGACGTTACTGAACCCCAATAACACGGCATCAAGTGTTGACTGTGCAGAATGCACTTTCGAGCGCCAACTGGCGGTGTTGGAGCTCAGGGATAATACTGAAAACAGAGGAGCCAGAGGTGTAATTGGAGCAACTTTAAAATCTGTAGTAGTGAGAATGTGGACAGAGCAGGAGAAATTGCCGTCGTACAGCCGGGGAACAGCTGACGTTACTGAACCCCAATGACACGGCAGCAAGTGTTGACTGTGCAGACGGCACTTCCGAGCACCAACTGGCGGTGTTGGAGCTCAGGGATTACAGTTCAGGTGGTAGAAACATGAACAGAACAGGAGACCTGGATACTGTTGCCAACCAATTATTTATTCTGGAAGAGGACTGGCAAATTCATGAGAGATCCAGGCCTTGTTCATTTTGAGAAAAGTAAGCCGGTCAACGTTATCGGAGGATAGTCGCATGCGACGGTCTGTTAGTACACCACCTGCGGCACTAAAGACGCGTTCCGATAATACACTAGCAGCAGGGCAAGCTAGCACCTCCAATGCATACTGACTAAGCTCTGGCCATGTATCCAGCTTACAGACCCAAAACTTGAAGGGAGAAGAGCTGTCTGGGAGTACACTAAGAGGGCAAGACATGTAGTCTGTCACCATCTGACGGAAACGTTGCCTCCTGCTGACTGGAGCCGTCTGTGATGGTGTAGACATTTGTGGTGGCGGGGACACAAAACTTTGCCACATTTCGGCCATACTGGTCTTGCCTTGTGCTGAGGCACTGCTTCTGCTCCCTCTTTGTGCAGTGCTTCCTCCACTGCCTCGACGCACTGAGCTGCTTTGTAAAGCACTAGCAGCACTGCTCTTGGTTGGAATGGAGAACATGATGGAATGCACCAGTGCATCTTGGTACTCCGGCATTTTACGCTCCCGGTTCAACGGTGTTATGAGGCTTTGTAAGTTGTCCCGGTAGCGAGGATCTAGGAGGGTGGACACCCAATAATCAGCCGTGTTGAGAATGTGGGCGATGCGGCGGTCGTTTCTCAGGCACTGCAGCATGAAATCAACCATGTGCTGCAGACTGCCAACTGGCAAAGAAACTTTGTCCCCTGCTTGAGGCGTGATCTCTGTCTGCTCTGCATCACCCCACCCTCGCTCTAGATACTGACTACTAGAGCATTGTGTACCTCCCTCCTCTGGACAGATGACTTCCTCATCCATTGACTCCTCCTCATCCTCCTCACAAAGTGTCCCCTGCCTAGGCCTTTGTGAGGAGCCACGTTGCGCAGACTGTAGAGAAGCAGATAGCATTTGTGACTCCTCATCCTCCACCTCTTCCAAAACCTCGTCCCTTAGTGCTTGCAGTGTTTTTTCAAGCAGGCAGTTAAGGGGGATAGTCATGCTGACTAGTGCATCATCTGCACTCGCCATCCGCGTGGATTAATCGAAGGCACAGAAAACGTGGCAAATGTCCTTCATAGAGGCCCACTCAGTGGTGGTGAAGTGTGAACGGCGCGCACTGCGACTTGTTTGCGCCTGCTGCAGCTGGTACTCCATTACTGCTGCCTGCTGCTCACACAACCTCTCCAACATATGTAACGTTGAATTCCACCTGGTGGGTAGGTCACATATGATGCGATGTTCTGGAAGACGTAATCGGCGCTGCAGAGCTTCAATGCGTGATCTTGCATTGCTGGAACGCCACAAGTGAGCGCACTCTATGCGGACCTTGTGAAGCAGTGCATCAAGATCCAGATAGTCCCTCAAAAAACTCTGCACGACCAAGTTGAGCACATGTGCCAGACATGGGATGTGAGTGAGGTTGCCTAGGCCCAGAGCTGCCACCAGATTTCAGCCATTGTCACACACTACCATGCCTGGCTGGAGATTCGCTGGCACAAACCACACGTCGCTCTGCTGCTTGATGGCATTCCATAGCTCCTGCGCTGTGTGGCTTCGATTCCCCAAAGAAATTAATTTTAATACGGCCTGTTGACGTTTGGCCACGGCTGTGCTCATATTGGTCACCATAACAGGTAACCGTTCACGGGTCGATGTGGAGGTAGACCGTGATGGCTCCTGCAGCGCTGATTCAGAGGAACTGGAGTATGAGGAGGAGTCAATGTGTACAGACTGGATTCCTGCAATCCTTGGAGTTGGCAGAACACGTACAGCGCCACACTCAAGATCTGTACCCGGCTCCACAACATTTACCCAATGGGCAGTGAGGGAAAGGTATCGTCCCTGTCCATGCTTACTGGTCCACGCATTGGTGGTCAGGTGGACCTTGCTACTGACGGCGTTTTGTAGCGCATGTTTAATTTTTCCCTCTACATGATGTTGCAGGGCAGGGACGGCTTGCCTGCTGAAATAAAAGCGGCTGGGCACGTTGTATTGTGGGACTGCCAATGCCATAAAGTTACGGAATGTGTCAGTCTCCACCAGCCTGAATGATAGCATTTCAGGGGCCAGCAGTTTAGCAATGCCAGCATTCAGAGCCTGTGCTCGGGTGTGGTTTGCCGAGTATGAGCGCCTTTTCTCCCATGCCTGTGCTAACGATGGCTGTAGACTGGCCTGGGAGTGTGAGGATGACTGGGAAAGTGGTGCTGTGGGTGGAATTACACTGTGTCTCTGTACAACAGTGCCAGAGATTCTTCCATGGCGATTCTGTGAGGAAGCCGAACCAGCTGTGTGTGAGCTGGAGGAAGAGGCTACAACACGAGCTGAAGAGGTGGTAGGTGGCGCTGTAGGTTGGCCTAGATCTTCAGTGTGTTTTTGTAACTCCACCACGTGCTTGGTCCGCACATGTTTCCACATATTTGTGGTATTGAGGTTGCTGACACTTTTCTCTCTTTTCACCTTCTGATTACACAGCTTGCATTTGACAAAGCAAATGTCATCTGCAACTGTGTCAAAAAAGGACCAGGCACTGCAAGTCTTGGGAGCGCCTGCTTTGGATTTTGGAAGAGCCATGCTCCTAATGGGTGCCGAAGTGGAGGCTACAGGCAACCAAGTCTGCCCCCTCCCTCTCCCTCCTTTTTAGGTTGTTCGGGGAATCTCTTCCTCAGAGCTGCTCCCACCACCTTCCTGTCCCTCACGCCATGATGGGTCAAGGACCTCATCATCTACACCACCCTCTTCAAACAACTGCTTCTCCTGGGTAGTCTCGACAGCACAGTACGCACCAGAAAGTAGCACCTGAGTCTCATCATCAGATGCGTACTGAGGTGTGCTGCTGACCATAGGCACTGGCCCACCCGCCTCTTCAGATTCAGAGAGACAAAACGGTTGCGCATCACTGCATACTACCTCTTCTTCAAATTCTCGAATTCTGCTTGGCTGGCCCCCTCTTTCCAAGCCAAGAGATTCAGAGAACAGAAGTAGAGATGGCTCCTGTCCAGGGCTCTCTGACTGCCTGGGCAATTTGGCAGGTGGTGAAGAGACAGATGGGTGCTCTTCAGTGCTCAGGACCTGAGAGGATCTGGAACTAATTGAAGTCGATGCGTTAGCTGCCATCCATCCGACAACGGCTTCAATTTGGTCCTCCCGCAGCAGTGGGGTACGGCTAGCTCCTACAAAGCTGCGCATAAAGGACTGTTCCCTGGTAAAACTGGGGGATGCTGAGTCACTGGTGCCCGCAGCAGGCACAGAATCCCCACGTCCTCTCCCTGCAGGCACAGAATCCTCACGTCCTCTCCCTGCAGAAACTCCATGCCCACGCCCACGCCCACATGCCTTACTCCCTGCCTTCTTCATCTTGGTAGACTGATAGAGATAGGCAGAAAAGTACTAAGGGCTTAGTGTGCTTATTCCTGAACAGCTGCTAACAGGTATAAGAAACACTAATTTTATAAAGTGTGGACTAGACTTTAATATGAGCTAATGTGGCCTACACAACTGTAAAGTGGAGTGTTTGGTGAACTTTATTTAGGTTTTTTTTATCACAAAAAGACACTGGATGTGCCTAAAGATGTGATAACGATAGTATCACAAACTTTTTGTAGCTATTACAATGTAGGAAGGTAACCTACAATGCAATAGATGAGGCTACAAAAAATAGGCTAATACTAATCTGGCTGGGGCTGCAGGGCCCAATGCTGCAGAAAGGCTCCTCTAACTACTCCTATATAGTGTGTTTGGAACCAATTTAGCTGAATACGGATGGAACCACCACACTAATAGGAGATATCAGGAAAAATTATGAATTGGCAAAAAATGACAATGTATGAGGCAGTGACACACACTGAGTGCACTACAACCAGACGTGGTTGAAGCACACACTACAGGGTGAGCTGCACTCACACACCAGACCTTGCAGACAGCGGTGAACAGTACAGATGCAGAGCACTGTGCACTAGCGCTGCAAGACCAAAAAAATTTCTCTATCTACTCCTATATAGTGTGTTTGAAACCAATTTAGCTGAATACGGATGGAACCACCACACTAATAGGAGATATCAGGAAAAATTATGAATTGGCAAAAAAGGACAATGTATGAGGCAGTGACACACACTGAGTGCACTATAACCAGACGTGGCTGAAGCACACACTACAGGGTGAGCTGCACTCACAAACAGAGACCTTGCAGAAAGCGGTGAACAGCACAGAGAACTGTGCACTAGCACTGCAAGGCACAGCGATTTATAAAGTAGCTTGGGTAAAGCAGAATAGACCAAATAGGTAGCTAAAACTGTCCCTCAGAACAACAGCGTCCTATCCCTAACTGAATTCACAGCAGAGTGAGCTCAAAATGGCGGCGGCGGCTTTTATAGTGCATCATGACATCATTTCAGCAGCCAATCACAGCCATGCCATTAGTTAAGATGCCTACATGCCTAACAGGATGTGCCCACACTTCTTAGGATCCTCATTGGCTGAATAAAATGAAAATGGCTCATTGCATTATGGGAACTTCCGATTCCGGTATACGATATTGCAAGAGTATCGAAATTAAGTATCGGAATTCCGATACCGCGAATATCGGCCGATACCCAATATTTCAGTATCGGAATGCTCAACACTACTCATCGGGCGAATCGCTCTGGAACTGAAATCATAACATTCACTGACATTTTCCCTCTCTGAAAGTCTGAGAAGTGCCGGAAAAATGACTAAGTCCAAAAAAAAATTTTTTTAAGCTTTTTTCATTTTTACCCCCGTGGGATATACATTCTACCCACACACATGTGGAACTCTCCTAGGGTACCCTCACACATATTATTAACTCATTTAGCGGATATTTTCACAAAAAAGTGACATTTTCAAAAATTCAGAAAATTGTCTGAAAACGACTAAATATCAAGGACTCATGGGGCGAATCGCTCTGGAACTGAAATCGTAACAATCACTGACATTTTCCCTCTCTGAAAGTCTGATAAACGCCGGAAAAATGACTAAGTCCTAAAAAAAAAATTTTTTCAACTTTTTTCAATTTTACCCCCGTGGGATATATATTCTACCCACACACATTTGGAACTCTCCTGGGATACCATCACACATATTATTCCCTCATTTAGCAGATATTTTCTCAAAAAAGTGAAATTTTCAAAAATTCAGAAAATTGGCTGAAAACGACTAAATATGAAGGACATATTCTGCGAATCACTCTGGAACTGAAATCGGAATGCTCACTGACATTTCCGCTCTCTGAAAGTCTGATAAACGCCGGAAAAATGACTAAGTCCAAAAAAAAAATTTTTTCAACTTTTTGCAATTTTAACCCCATGGGATATATATTCTACCCACAGACATTTGGAACTCTCCTGGGGTACCTTCACACATATTATTCCCTCATTTTGCAGATATTTTCACAAAGAAGTGAAATTTTCAAAAATTCAGAAAATTGGCTGAAAACGACTAAATATCAAGGACTCATGGGGCGAATCGCTCTGGAACTGAAATCGTAACAATCACTGACATTTTCCCTCTCTGAAAGTCTGATAAACTCCTGAAAAATGACTAAGTCCAAAAAAATATTTTTTTAAACTTTTTTCAATTTTTCCCCCGTGGATATATATTCTACCCACACACATTTGAAACTCTCCTGGGGTACCCTCACACATATTATTCCCTCATTTAGTGGATATTTTTACAAAAAAGTGAAATTTTCAAAAATTCAGAAAATTGTCTGAAAACGACTAAATATCAAGAACTTATTGGGCGAATCGCTCTGGTACTAAAATCGGAATGCTCACTGACATTTCCCCTCTCTGAAAGTCTGATAAACGCCGGAAAAATGACTAAGTCCAAAAAAAAATTTTTTTAAACTTTTTTCAATTTTACCCCCGTGGGATATATATTCTACCCACACACATGTGGAACTCTCCTAGGGTACCCTCACACATATTATTCCCTCATTTAGCGGATATTTTCACAAAAAAGTGACATTTTCAAAAATTCTGAAAATTGGCTGAAAACGACTAAATATCAAGGACTCATGGGGCGAATCGCTCTGTAACTGAAATCGTAACAATCACTGACATTTTCCCTCTCTGAAAGTCTGATAAACTCCTGAAAAATGACTAAGTCCAAAAAAAAATAATTTTCAACTTTTTTCAATTTTACCCCCCCGGGATATATGTTCTACCCACACACATTTGGAACTCTCCTGGGGTGCCATCACACATATTATTCCCTCATTTAGCGGATATTTTCCCAGAAAAGTGAAATTTTCTAAAATTCAGAAAATTCGCTGAAAACTACTAAATATCAAGGACTCATCCGGCGAATCACTCTGGAACTGAAATCGGAATGCTCACTGAAGTTTCCCCTCTCTGAAAGTCTGATAAACTCCTGAAAAATGACTAAGTCCAAAAAAAATTTTTTTTAAACTTTTTTCATTTTTACCCCCGTGGGATATATATTCTACCCACACACATGTGAAACTCTCCTGGGGTACCCTCACACATATTATTCCCTCATTTAGTGGATATTTTTACAAAAAAGTGAAATTTTCAAAAATTCAGAAAATTGTCTGAAAACGACTAAATATCAAGGACTTATTGGGCGAATCGCTCTGGTACTAAAATCGGAATGCTCACTGACATTTCCCCTCTCTGAAAGTCTGATAAACGCTGGAAAAATGACTAATTCCAAAAAAAAATAATTTTCAACTTTTTTCAATTTTACCCCCCCGGGATATATGTTCTACCCACACACATTTGGAACTCTCCTGGGGTGCCATCACACATATTATTCCCTCATTTAGCTGATATTTTCCCAGAAAAGTGAAATTTTCTAAAATTCAGAAAATTGGCTGAAAACGACTAAATATCAAGGAAATATTGTGCGAATCGCTCTGGAACTGATATCGGAATGCTCACTGACATTTCCGCTCTCTGAAAGTCTGATAAACGCAGGAAAAATGACTAAGTACAAAAAAAAAAATTTTTTCAACTTTTTTCAATTTTACCCCCATGGGATATATATTCTACCCACACACATTTGGAACTCTCCTGGGGTACCCTCACACATATTATTCCCTCATTTTGCAGATAATTTCACAAAAAAGTGAAATTTTCTAAAATTCAGAAACTTGGCTGAAAACGACTAAATATCAAGGACTCATCGGGCGAATCACTCTGGAACTGAAATCGGAACGCTCACTGACATTTCCCCTCTCTGAAAGTCTGATAAACAACTGAAAGATGACTAAGTACTAAAAAAAAAATTTTTTCAACTTTATTCAATTTTACCCCCGTGGGATATATATTCTACCCACAAACATTTGGAACTCTCCTGGGGTACCATCACACATATTATTCCCTCATTTAGCAGATATTTTCACAAAAAAGTGAAATTTTCAAAAATTCAGAAAATTGGCTGAAAACGACTAAATATCAAGGACATATTGTGCGAATCGCTCTGGAACTGAAATCGGAATGCTCACTGACATTTCCGCTCTCTGAAAGTCTGATAAACGCCGGAAAAATGACTAAGTACATAAAAAGAATTTTTTTCAACTTTTTTCAATTTTACCCCCTTGGGATATATATTCTACCCACACACATTTGGAACTCTCCTGGGTTACCATCACACATATTATTCCCTCATTTAGCGGATATTTTCACAAAAAAGTGACATTTTCAAAAATTCTGAAAATTGGCTGAAAACGACTAAATATCAAGGACTCATTGGGCGAATCACTCTGGAAATGAAATCGGAACACTAACTGACATTTCCCCTCTCTGAAAGTCTGATAAACTCCTGAAAAATGACTAAGTCCAAAAAAAAATTTTTTTAAACTTTTTTCAATTTTACCCCCGTGGGATATATATTCTACCCACACACATTTGGAACTCTCCTGGGGTGCCATCACACATATTATTCCCTCATTTAGTGGATATTTTTACAAAAAAGTGAAATTTTCAAAAATTCAGAAAATTGGCTGAAAACGACTAAATATCAAGGACATATTGTGCGAATCGCTCTGGAACTGAAATCGGAATGCTCACTGACATTTTCGCTCTCTGAAAGTCTGATAAACGCCGGAAAAATGACTAACTGCAAAAAAAATTTTTTTTCAATTTTTTTCAATTTTACCCCCGTGGGATAAATATTCTGCCCACACACATGTGGAACTCTCCTAGGGTACCCTCACACATATTATTCCCTCATTTAGCGGATATTTTCACAAAAAAGTGAAATTTTCTAAAATTCAGAAAATTGGCTGAAAACGACTAAATATCAAGGACTCATCGGGCGAATCGCTCTGGAACTGAAATCGTAACACTCACTGACATTCTCCCTCTCTGAAAGTCTGATAAACGGCGGAAAAATGACTAAGTCGAAGAAAAAATTTTTTTCAATTTTTTTTCAATTTTACCCCGTGGGATATATATTCTACCCACACACATTTGGAACTCTCCTGGGGTGCCACCACACATATTATTCCCTCATTTAGCGGTTATTTTCACAAAAAAGTGAAATTTTCAAAATTCAGAAAATTGGCCGAAAAAGACTAAATATCAAGGACTCATCGGGCGAATCGCTCTGGAACTGAAATCGTAACACTCACAGACAATTTCCCTCTCTGAAAGTCTGATAAACGCCGGAAAAATGACTAAGTCCAAAAAAATTTTTTTTTCAATTTTTTTCAATTTTACCCCCGTGGGATAAATATTCTGCCCACACACATTTGGAACTCTCCTGGGGTGCCATCACACATATTATTCCCTCATTTAGCAGATATTTTCCCAAAAAGAGAAAATTTAAAAAATTCAGAAAATTGGCTGAAAACGACTAAATATCAAGGACACATAGTGCGAATCGCTCTGGAACTGAAATCGGAATGCTCATTAACATTTCCCCTCTCTGAAAGTCTGATAAACGCCGGAAAAATGACTAAGTCCAAAAAAAAATTTTTTTTAAACTTTTTTAAATTTTACCACTGTGGGATATATATTCTACCCACACACATGTGGAACTCTCCTAGGGTACCCTCACACATATTATTCCCTCATTTAGCAGATATTTTCACAAAAAAGTGAAATTTTCAAAAATTCAAAAAATTGGCTGAAAACGACTAAATATCAAGGACATATTGTGCGAATCGCTTTGGAACTGAAATCGGAATGCTCACTGACATTTCCGCTCTCTGAAAGTCTGATAAACACCGGAAAAATAACTAAGTCCAAAAAAAAAATATTTTCAACTTTTTTCAATTTTACCCCCCCAGAATATTTGTTCTACCCACACACATTTGGAACTCTCCTGGGGTGCCATCACACATATTATTCCCTCATTTAGCGGATATTTTCCCAAAAAAGTGACATTTTCAAAAATTCTGAAAATTGGCTGAAAACGACTAAATATCAAGAACTCATCAGGCGAATTGCTCTAGAACTGAAATCGTAACACTCTCTGACATTTTCCCTCTCTGAAAGTCTGATAAACGCTGGAAAAATGACTAAGTCCAAAAAAATTTTTTTTTCAATTTTACCCCCGTGGGATATATATTCTACCCACACACATTTGGAACTCTCCTGGGGTACCATCACACATATTATTCCCTCATTTAGCAGATATTTTCACAAAAAAGTGAAATTTTAAAAATTAAAAAAATTGGCTGAAAACGACTAAATATCAAGGACATATTGTGCGAATCGCTTTGGAACTGAAATCGGAATGCTCACTGACATTTCCGCTCTCTGAAAGTCTGATAAACGCCGGAAAAATGACTAAGTCCAAAGAAAAAAAATTTTCAACTTTTTCAATTTTACCCCCCCGGGATATATGTTCTACCCACACACATTTGGAACTCTCCTGGGGTGCCATCACACACATTATTCCCTCATTTAGCGGATATTTTCACAAAAAAGTGAAATTTTCTAAAATTCAGAAAATTGGCTGAAAACGACTAAATATCAAGGACTCATGGGGCGAATCGCTCTGGAACTGAAATCGTAACAATCACTGACATTTTCCCTCTCTGAAAGTCTGATAAACGGCGGAAAAATGACTAAGTCTAAGAAAAAATTTTTTTCAATTTTTTTTCAATTTTACCCCGTGGGATATATATTCTACCCACACACATTTGGAACTCTCCTGGGGTACCATCACACATATTATTCCCTCATTTAGCGGTTATTTTCACAAAAAAGTGAAATTTTCAAATATTCAGAAAATTGGCCGAAAAAGACTAAATATCAAGGACTCATCGGGCGAATCGTTATGGAACTGAAATCGGAACCCTCACTGACATTTCCCCTCTCTGAAAGTCTGATAAACGCCAGAAAAATGACTAAGTCTAAAAAAAAAATGTTTTCAACTTTTTTCAATTTTACCCCCGAGGGAAATATATTCTACCCACACACATTTGGAACTCTCCTGGGGTACCATCACACATATTATTCCCTCATTTTGCAGATATTTTCACAAAAAAGTGAAATTTTCAAAAATTCAGAAAATTGGCTGAAAACGACTAAATATCAAGGACTCATTGGGCGAATCGCTTTGGAACTGAAATCGGAATGCTCACTGACATTTCCGCTCTCTGAAAGTCTGATAAACGCCGGAAAAATGACTAAGTCCAAAAAAAAAAAATTTTCAACTTTTTTCAATTTTACCCCCCCGGGATATATGTTCTACCCACACACATTTGGATCTCTCCTGGGGTGCCATCACACATATTATTCCCTCATTTAGCGGATATTTTCACAAAAAAGTGAAATTTTCTAAAATTCAGAAAATTGGCTGAAAACGACTAAATATCAAGGACTCATCGGGCGAATCGGTGTGGAACTGAAATCGTAACACTCACTGACATTTTCCCTCTCTGAAAGTCTGATAAACGGCGGAAAAATGACTTAAGTCCAAGAAACATTTTTTTTCAATTTTTTTTCAATTTTACCCTCGTGGGATAAATATTCTACCCACACACATTTGGAACTCTCCTGGGATACCATCCCACATATTATTCCCTCATTTAGCAGATATTTTCTCAAAAAAGTGAAATTTTCAAAAATTCAGAAAATTGGCTGAAAACGACTAAATATCAAGGACATATTCTGCGAATCACTCTGGAACTGAAATCGGAATGCTCTCTGACATTTCCGCTCTCTGAAAGTCTGATAAACGCCGGAAAAATGACTAAGTCCAAAAAAAAAATTTTTTAAACTTTTTGCAATTTTAACCCCATGGGATATATATTCTACCCACACACATTTGGAACTCTCCTGGGGTACCTTCACACATATTATTCCCTCATTTTGCAGATATTTTCACAAAGAAGTGAAATTTTCAAAAATTCTGAAAATTGGCTGAAAACGACTAAATATCAAGGACTCATTGGGCGAATCGCTCTGGTACTGAAATCGGAATGCTCACTGACATTTCCTCTCTCTGAAAGTCTAATAAACACCGGAAAAATGACTAAGTCCAAAAAAAAATAATTTTCAACTTTTTTCAATTTTACCCCCCCGGGATATATGTTCTACCCACACACATTTGGAACTCTCCTGGGGTGCCATCACACATATTATTCCCTCATTTAGCGGATATTTTCCCAGAAAAGTGAAATTTTCTAAAATTCAGAAAATTCGCTGAAAACTACTAAATATCAAGGACTCATCGGGCGAATCACTCTGGAACTGAAATCGGAATGCTCACTGAAGTTTCCCCTCTCTGAAAGTCTGATAAACTCCTGAAAAATGACTAAGTCCAAAAAAAATTTTTTTTAAACTTTTTTCATTTTTACCCCCGTGGGATATATATTCTACCCACACACATGTGAAACTCTCCTGGGGTACCCTCACACATATTATTCCCTCATTTAGTGGATATTTTTACAAAAAAGTGAAATTTTCAAAAATTCAGAAAATTGTCTGAAAACGACTAAATATCAAGGACTTATTGGGCGAATCGCTCTGGTACTAAAATCGGAATGCTCACTGACATTTCCCCTCTCTGAAAGTCTGATAAACGCTGGAAAACTGACTAAGTCCAAAAAAAAATAATTTTCAACTTTTTTCAATTTTACCCCCCCGGGATATATGTTCTACCCACACACATTTGGAACTCTCCTGGGGTGCCATCACACATATTATTCCCTCATTTAGCTGATATTTTCCCAGAAAAGTGAAATTTTCTAAAATTCAGAAAATTGGCTGAAAACGACTAAATATCAAGGAAATATTGTGCGAATCGCTCTGGAACTGATATTGGAATGCTCACTGACATTTCCGCTCTCTGAAAGTCTGATAAACGCAGGAAAAATGACTAAGTACAAAAAAAAAAATTTTTTCAACTTTTTTCAATTTTACCCCCATGGGATATATATTCTACCCACACACATTTGGAACTCTCCTGGGGTACCCTCACACATATTATTCCCTCATTTTGCAGATAATTTCACAAAAAAGTGAAATTTTCTAAAATTCAGAAACTTGGCTGAAAACGACTAAATATCAAGGACTCATCGGGCGAATCACTCTGGAACTGAAATCGGAACGCTCACTGACATTTCCCCTCTCTGAAAGTCTGATAAACAACTGAAAGATGACTAAGTCCTAAAAAAAAAATTTTTTCAACTTTATTCAATTTTACCCCCGTGGGATATATATTCTACCCACAAACATTTGGAACTCTCCTGGGGTACCATCACACATATTATTCCCTCATTTAGCAGATATTTTCACAAAAAAGTGAAATTTTCAAAAATTCAGAAAATTGGCTGAAAACGACTAAATATCAAGGACATATTGTGCGAATCGCTCTGGAACTGAAATCGGAATGCTCACTGACATTTCCGCTCTCTGAAAGTCTGATAAACGCCGGAAAAATGACTAAGTACATAAAAAGAATTTTTTTCAACTTTTTTCAATTTTACCCCCATGGGATATATATTCTACCCACACACATTTGGAACTCTCCTGGGGTACCATCACACATATTATTCCCTCATTTAGCGGATATTTTCACAAAAAAGTGACATTTTCAAAAATTCTGAAAATTGGCTGAAAACGACTAAATATCAAGGACTCATTGGGCGAATCACTCTGGAACTGAAATCGGAACACTAACTGACATTTCCCCTCTCTGAAAGTCTGATAAACTCCTGAAAAATGACTAAGTCCAAAAAAAAATTTTTTTAAACTTTTTTCAATTTTACCCCCGTGGGATATATATTCTACCCACACACATTTGGAACTCTCCTGGGGTGCCATCACACATATTATTCCCTCATTTAGTGGATATTTTTACAAAAAAGTGAAATTTTCAAAAATTCAGAAAATTGGCTGAAAACGACTAAATATCAAGGACATATTGTGCGAATCGCTCTGGAACTGAAATCGGAATGCTCACTGACATTTTCGCTCTCTGAAAGTCTGATAAACGCCGGAAAAATGACTAAGTATAAAAAAAAATTTTTTTCAACATTTTTCAATTTTACCCCGTGGGATATATATTCTACCCACACACATTTGGAACTCTCCTGGGGTGCCACCACACATATTATTCCCTCATTTAGCGGTTATTTTCACAAAAAAGTGAAATTTTCAAAATTCAGAAAATTGGCCGAAAAAGACTAAATATCAAGGACTCATCGGGCGAATCGCTCTGGAACTGAAATCGTAACACTCACAGACAATTTCCCTCTCTGAAAGTCTGATAAACGCCGGAAAAATGACTAAGTCCAAAAAAAAATTTTTTTTAAACTTTTTTAAATTTTACCCCCGTGGGATAAATATTCTGCCCACACACATTTGGAACTCTCCTGGGGTGCCATCACACATATTATTCCCTCATTTAGCAGATATTTTCCCAAAAAGAGAAAATTTAAAAAATTCAGAAAATTGGCTGAAAACGACTAAATATCAAGGACACATAGTGCGAATCGCTCTGGAACTGAAATCGGAATGCTCATTAACATTTCCCCTCTCTGAAAGTCTGATAAACGCCGGAAAAATGACTAAGTCCAAAAAAAAATTTTTTTTAAACTTTTTTAAATTTTACCACTGTGGGATATATATTCTACCCACACACATGTGGAACTCTCCTAGGGTACCCTCACACATATTATTCCCTCATTTAGCAGATATTTTCACAAAAAAGTGAAATTTTCAAAAATTCAAAAAATTGGCTGAAAACGACTAAATATCAAGGACATATTGTGCGAATCGCTTTGGAACTGAAATCGGAATGCTCACTGACATTTCCGCTCTCTGAAAGTCTGATAAACACCGGAAAAATAACTAAGTCCAAAAAAAAAATATTTTCAACTTTTTTCAATTTTACCCCCCCAGAATATTTGTTCTACCCACACACATTTGGAACTCTCCTGGGGTGCCATCACACATATTATTCCCTCATTTAGCGGATATTTTCCCAAAAAAGTGACATTTTCAAAAATTCTGAAAATTGGCTGAAAACGACTAAATATCAAGAACTCATCAGGCGAATTGCTCTAGAACTGAAATCGTAACACTCTCTGACATTTTCCCTCTCTGAAAGTCTGATAAACGCTGGAAAAATGACTAAGTCCAAAAAAATTTTTTTTTCAATTTTACCCCCGTGGGATATATATTCTACCCACACACATTTGGAACTCTCCTGGCGTACCATCACACATATTATTCCCTCATTTAGCAGATATTTTCACAAAAAAGTGAAATTTTCAAAAATTCAAAAAATTGGCTGAAAACGACTAAATATCAAGGACATATTGTGCGAATCGCTTTGGAACTGAAATCGGAATGCTCACTGACATTTCTGCTCTCTGAAAGTCTGATAAACGCCGGAAAAATGACTAAGTCCAAAGAAAAAAAATTTTCAACTTTTTCAATTTTACCCCCCCGGGATATATGTTCTACCCACACACATTTGGAACTCTCCTGGGGTGCCATCACACACATTATTCCCTCATTTAGCGGATATTTTCACAAAAAAGTGAAATTTTCTAAAATTCAGAAAATTGGCTGAAAACGACTAAATATCAAGGACTCATGGGGCGAATCGCTCTGGAACTGAAATCGTAACAATCACTGACATTTTCCCTCTCTGAAAGTCTGATAAACGGCGGAAAAATGACTAAGTCTAAGAAAAAATTTTTTTCAATTTTTTTTCAATTTTACCCGTGGGATATATATTCTACCCACACACATTTGGAACTCTCCTGGGGTGCCATCACACATATTATTCCCTCATTTAGCGGTTATTTTCACAAAAAAGTGAAATTTTCAAATATTCAGAAAATTGGCCGAAAAAGACTAAATATCAAGGACTCATCGGGCGAATCGCTATGGAACTGAAATCGGAACCCTCACTGACATTTCCCCTCTCTGAAAGTCTGATAAACGCCAGAAAAATGACTAAGTCTAAAAAAAAAATGTTTTCAACTTTTTTCAATTTTACCCCCGAGGGAAATATATTCTACCCACACACATTTGGAACTCTCCTGGGGTACCATCACACATATTATTCCCTCATTTTGCAGATATTTTCACAAAAAAGTGAAATTTTCAAAAATTCAGAAAATTGGCTGAAAACGACTAAATATCAAGGACTCATTGGGCGAATCGCTTTGGAACTGAAATCGGAATGCTCACTGACATTTCCGCTCTCTGAAAGTCTGATAAACGCCGGAAAAATGACTAAGTCCAAAAAAAAAAAATTTTCAACTTTTTTCAATTTTACCCCCCCGGGATATATGTTCTACCCACACACATTTGGAACTCTCCTGGGGTGCCATCACACATATTATTCCCTCATTTAGCGGATATTTTCACAAAAAAGTGAAATTTTCTAAAATTCAGAAAATTGGCTGAAAACGACTAAATATCAAGGACTCATCGGGCGAATCGGTCTGGAACTGAAATCGTAACACTCACTGACATTTTCCCTCTCTGAAAGTCTGATAAACGGCGGAAAAATGACTTAAGTCCAAGAAACATTTTTTTTCAATTTTTTTTCAATTTTACCCTCGTGGGATAAATATTCTACCCACACACATTTGGAACTCTCCTGGGGTACCATCACACATATTTTTCCCTCATTTAGCAGATATTTTCACAAAAAGTGAAAATTTAAAAAATTCAGAAAATTGGCTGAAAACGACAAACTATCAAGGACACATAGTGCAAATCGCTCTGGAACTGAAATCGGAATGCTCATTATCATTTCCCCTCTCTGAAAGTCTGATAAACGCCGGAAAAATGACTAAGTCCAAAAAAAAAATGTTTTCAACTTTTTTCAATTTTAACCCCGTGGGATATATATTCTACCCACACACATTTGGAACTCTCCTGGGGTACCCTCGCACATATTATTCCCTCATTTAGCGGATATTTTCACAAAAAAGTGAAATTTTCAAAAATTCAGAAAATTGGCTGAAAACTAGTGTTGAGCGAGCACTAAAATGTTCCGGTGCTCGAAGCTCGGGCCGAGCTCGCCGTGATACTCGAGTGCTCGACCCAAGCAACGAGCCCAATGTTAGTCTATGGGAGACTCGAGCATTTTTGTGGTGGCACCCCCATCAGTCTTTTAAAAGCCTAACAAGTGCCCAAAACGATAGTGACAGTGCTCAAATGACATGGGGACAGCATGGGGATCACCCCAGGAAGCATTTCTGTCCCCCAGGTCACTGCTGTCAACAACGTGGTCAGAGGTATTAAGCCACTTTTACAGGCTCACAATAAAACGAAAGTGAAAATTTTTTCCTGTGAAATATGTTAAGGAACATCCTTTCCAGGGAAAAGACTTGTGTATAAGTTAAAATAAATGACCAAAAACAAAAATTCTCCTCCACACCTTCGGCTATGTTCACAAGTAGCATTTTTTATGCGTTTTTGCACTTTTGTATTGCTTTCAACTATGACAAATGCATTCACCGGGAAATTTCATTTTAACATTTTACAACCTTATCTGGCCATGTGCTGTGTGACACATGCATAAAGTGCTGAAAAGACATGGGAACAGCATGGGGAAGACCCCTGGAAGCATCTCTGACTCCCAGGTCACTGTCTAAAAGTGTTCCCATCATAAGTGATCCTTGCCGCCTCAGAAGATGCAGACTTGCAACTATCCCCATGCAAGTTCTAGTACCAGGGCAGTGTTCAATTGTACCTCCCCCATTCCTTGCAATACAAGTGCAAGTATGCAGCCTGCCACCCACCCACCCCCAGGCTGCAATACCATACTGCTTGCTTGCTTGAACTTGAAATTGGGCCTTTTAGGCATGTGGAGGCGGAATCTGACCACCACGTCATGGCTGTGTTGGCGGCCTGGAATCCATACTCAGTCCCCAGCCGCCTGGCGGCCGGGTGTCCATACTCAGTCCCCAGCCGCTCCGCGGCCGAGTGTCCACACGGTCCCCAGCTGCCTGGGGGCAGTCAGGTGTCCATAAACGGTCCCCAGCCGCCCCCATTTCTCCTTGGAACATCCCCCCACACACTTTTCTTAGCCCGGCCTGCTTTAGGCAGCATTGGACGAGCCCACCAGAGAACCAGACTCCTCCGGTGGGCCCTGACTTCTCCATCGGTGGAGTTGAGAGTGCCAAGGGGAGGAGCATGATGATGATGACAGAAGTTAGCATCTGCTATGTTTTCTTTTAATGCAAGTGTAAGTGTGCAGCCTGCCACCCACCCACCCCCAGACTGCAATTCATACTGCTAGCTTGCATTTGAAATGGGGCCTTTTAGTTTAGAGGAGGCCGAAGCTGGCCACTACCTCATGGCTGCTTCGGCAGCGAGGTATCCATACTCAGTCCCCAGCCGCCCCTATTTGTCCTGGTGTGCCTTATACATAAGATTAAGCACAAATACCAAAAAATTACCTGTGTCCTCCCCAGTGCATTTAGTGGGAAGGAGAGCCTATTCCGCTGTAGTGTGTGCATGCCAAACCCCGGTTCATGGTACATGCGAAGATGCCTCCCACCTTGCACCTGTCATTGCAGACTTGCAACTATCCCCATTCAAGTCCTTGTCCCAGGGCAGTGTTCAATTGTACCTCTCCCATTCCTTGCAATGCAAGTGCAAGTATGCAGCCTGCCACCCACCCACCCCCAGGCTGCAATACCATACTGCTTGCTTGCTTGCACTTTAAATTGGGCCTTTTAGGCATGTGGAGGCGGACTCTGGCCACCACGCCATGGCTGTGTCGGCGGCCTGGTATCCATACTCAGTCCCCAGCCACCTGGTGGCCGGGTGTCCCCGCTTGCTCCCCAGCCTCCAGGGGGTGGCCGGGTGTCCATACTCGGTCCTCAGCCACCCCTATTTGTACCGGTAACCTTTCCCACACTTTTCTTAGCCTGGCCTGCTTTAGGGCAGCATTGGCTGAGCCCACCGGACTATCAGACTCCTCCGGTGGGCCCTGGCTTCTCCACCAGGGGAGTTGAGAGTGCCAAGGTGAGGAGCATGATGAGGATGATAGAAGTTAGCATCTGCTTTGTTTTGTTGTAATGCAAGCGCATGTATGTAGTAGCGGCTAGGCCTGAGGAGGTCAGCGTTTTGGCGCATATCCTACCTCCTCCAAGGATTGCTGGATGTTTTCCTGCTACTATCCAAGTTCTATGACTCCCGTTAAAACAAAGCTTCAGGTGATAAATGATGGATGAGGTAGTGGCAAAGGAGAAAGAGCAGGAGGAACAGGGACCATTCACATCAATATCAGGCCAGTCAACCAGATATGTCTTGTAGGATATGTTTCTGTAACAAAAGGAGTGGTTCGGCTACACAGTTATAGGGCATACAGTGAGTGCAATGCCTACCAAAAATTTCGAGGCACTCCAATGCCCCTTGGAAATGACATGGAGGTCAGAGGGCGTTAACTAAACCTTTTTTTCCATTTATAGCAACTGGGTCTCCTGTGCACTGTTGGCCTAAGCAGTGAATGGAATGCTTTCCAAAATTTATGAGGTACTGCAATGCCCCTTACAAGAGCCATGTGTGGCACCCCAGGGGTCTGGTCACCACAGTAATAGAGATTACGTCGGAGAGCAAGTGGGAGGTTTCCTGGTCAGGATCCCTTAAACATGCAACATCCTCCTGCCCCAGTCCTGGGAGGGGAGAATTCTGCCCTTATAAACTGGATCTGGGGTGGGGTTGAGTGAGTCAGAGAACAGAGAACAGTCAGAGTCAGAGTGAGAGCAAAGGAAAGTAACAGCAAGGAGCTCTGTAGGAGCTAGAAGCTAAAGACGAGGGGCTCGCCCTGGCAGAAGTCAATAGGAACCGGACACAGGAGTCTGAAGCTGTGAGGACTTATATATCCAGCAGCAGAAACCAGCCGGCAGGGGATTTCAGGTCCTCTTGCCATAGAAGCCCGGAGGATCAGTCACAAGCAAGGGACCAGCACCGCCGTCGTGGAGCGGAGGCTAACAGAAGGCTGTTAGAACCTTGCTGTTAGGTTTTTTTTCCTTTGCTGGTCTCATGACCTTGTTGGCCTATTTAATCCTGCTCCGCCCTTCTGGCTTTGCTGGACTTCATTGTATATCTACTTTCTAGCTAGCCTGTGCTCTGTATCTTACTCTGTTAGTTTGCTTGGTCTACGGACCTCTATGTTCTATCTATTTTGTTTGTTCGTCTGTCTGCTACTATTTCTGTTAGGAGGTGTCCCATATTCCTCCCAGTCCTTAGTACTTGTAGGGATTCCCTCCCCACATCTATAGGTCTCCGTACAGACTAGATTAGGACTTTAGCAGGTCTGATCGCAGGATCAGGTTCCCTGTTACATCGTATGGATTCAGCTGAGTCCTATAGTAGGGACAGATCTCCTCTCTTTCCTTAGCTTTGGTAGCAGAACATAACAGTAAGTCCAGCCTGCAAATTCTCTAAGGAAAGATTTTTCTGTTCCATCATGGTGTCGGTTCAGGATTTGGCTAAACACCTGCAGGGACTCTCTCTGGAAGTGGCCGAGCTCCGTCAGCACGTGAGTAACTGTCCTGGAGCATATTTCTTGGAGCCTAAGGTATGTTTGCGGGATTTATTTTTTGGTGAACATCGAGAATTTTTTTCATTTAAAAATGCTTGCTTATTGTATTTTCGTTTGAGACCCAAGTCCTCTGGGGATGAATCCCAGCGCGTAGGGTTCATAATGTCACTTTTGCGCAAAGAGCCTCAGGAGTGGGCCTTTTCTTTGCAACCTAGTGATACATGCTTCAGATCAGTGGATAGTTTTTTTTCTGCTTTAGGACTATTATATGATGATCCTGACCGTGTGGCATCAGCTGAGACTGAGTTGAGACGTTTAAAACAAGGATCAGGTAATGTGGAAAAATATTGTACTCATTTCCGTCGTTGGTCCACTCAAACAGGGTGGAACGATTCTGCTCTGAAAAGTCTATTTCTTGCTGGGCTCAGTGAAAGGGTTAAAGACGTGCTAATTGCTTATCCTACACCTGAAGATTTGCAACAGGCTATGCAATTAGCTATACGGGTGGATAGAAGACTGCGTGCATGGGTTAATGAGAGCAAATCCTCTGCTATGTCAGTTTCTGGTTATGATAATGTGTGTACTAACAGTGGTGAACCGATGGAGATTGGATCGGTGGCACCTCGCTCTCAAGAAAAAGACCGTCGTTTTTCGGAAGGCTTGTGTTTCTATTGCGGAAAATCTGGTCATTTGATTAAAGGCTGTGAGCTTCGTATGAAGAAAGAAAAAAAAATGGTCAGTCATGCCCGTATTGCCTGTTTAAATTCCAAGGGTATATTTTTAGCTGCTTCCACGATTGCTCAGGAAAAATTAATGGAATTTCGGGTGTTTGTTGATTGCGGGTCTACACTGAATGTGATTGATGGGGGATTCGTGGAAAAACTCAATTTAAAACCTGAACCTTTATCATCCCCCATTGCTGTGGTTTCTGTGGATGGCTCCCCTTTGAAGAATATTACTCTCAAGGTCAGTGAATTTCCTCTCACTATTAATGGTGTTCACCATGAGAAATTGGATTTGGTAGTGTTGAATAACTTGCCTTCTCCAGTAATATTGGGTTTGCCCTGGTTAAAATTTCACAATCCTGTACTGGATTGGTCTACCAGTGAAATTAAATCCTGGAGCCATAAATGTTATGACAAGTGTTGTAACGGGCGTATTGCAGCTTTGGATAGGGGAGAATTGCCTGTTCCTATTCAGGATTTTTGGAGAGTTTTTTCTGAGA
This sequence comes from Phyllobates terribilis, assembly GCF_046119375.1. Lineage (NCBI taxonomy): Eukaryota > Metazoa > Chordata > Amphibia > Anura > Dendrobatidae > Phyllobates > Phyllobates terribilis. The sequence continues at coordinate 594,745,449 of NW_027362763.1, read as the reverse complement.
AGGAATCGCAGGTTTTGCCTCCCCATAGAGACTATGATTGCTCTATTGAATTTGTCCCTGGAGCGACTCTTCCTAAAAGTCGTTTATTTAACCTTACTATTCCTGAGAGGAAGGCTTTGGAGGAATACATACAGACAAGTTTGGCCGCCGGTCACATTAGGCCCTCTAAGTCTCCTGTGGCGGTTGGATTTTTTTTTGTTAAAAAGAAGGACGGTGGTTTACGTCCTTGTCTGGATTTTCGTGAGATTAACAAAATTACTGTACGCAATCCTTACCCACTGCCATTGATTCCTGATCTGTTTAACCAGTTAATGGGGGCCAAGTGGTTCTCTAAAATTGACCTTAAGGGGGCATACAATCTGTTGCGCATGAAGGAGGGTGACGAATGGAAGACTGCTTTTAACACTCCTGTGGGTCATTTTGAGAATCTGGTGATGCCTTTTGGTCTTACCAATGCTCCTGCATTTTTTCAGAATCTTATTAATGACATCCTTGGGCCTTTGATCGGCAAAAATGTGGTTGTGTATTTGGATGACATTTTGATTTATTCGCCGGATCTGGAGTCTCATTGGCGGAGCGTACGTGAGGTATTACAGTTATTAATGGACAATTCGCTTTTTGCTAAGCTGGAGAAATGTGAATTCGCTGTACAGAGAATTAGTTTTTTGGGTTACATTATCTCCAGCGAAGGTTTTGAGATGGATCCGGTTAAAGTTCAAGCTATACAGGAATGGCCTAGGCCTATTGGTTTGAAATCGATACAGAGGTTTTTAGGTTTCGCCAATTATTACAGAAAATTCATAAAAAATTTTTCTAGTATTGTCAAACCTCTGACCGATCTCACCAGGAAAGGTGCTGATGCGGTTCAGTGGTCTTCTGAGGCCATTGAAGCTTTTGTGTATCTCAAGGAGAGGTTCACCTCTGCTCCCATCCTTATGCAGCCTGATGTGACTAAGCCGTTTTTGGTTGAGGTTGATGCTTCCTCTGTGGGGGTTGGAGCAGTATTGTCTCAGGATAACGGGGATGGATTACATCCCTGTGCCTTTTTTTAAAAAAAAATTTCGGAGACTGAATTGAATTACGATATTGGTAATCGGGAATTATTGGCTATTAAACTCGCATTTGAACACTGGCGCCACTTCTTGGAAGGTGCGGAATTTCCCGTTCAGGTTCTTACGGATCATAAAAATCTGATATATCTTGATGCTGCCAAGCGCCTGAATGCCCGTCAGGCTAGGTGGGCACTGTTTTTCTCGCGGTTTAATTTCTCCGTTACTTACATCCCTGGTACTAAGAATGTTAAGGCGGATGCCTTGTCTCGCAGTTTTTCTCCCATAGTCGGTGCTGAGAAAGAGGAAAACATTTTACAAGAAGGTGTTGTGATAGCTGCTTTAGACTCCGTTTTGGAAGATGAGATTCTTAAAGCTCAGGAGAATGCCCCATCTAACACTCCTCATGGGAGGTTGTTTGTGCCTGGGACCTTTAGGAGAGATTTGTTTGTTGAGTGTCACGAATCTCAGTTGGCAGGTCATCCCGGAATCTCTGAGACCAAGAGACTGGTGGGTCGCAGTTTTTGGTGGCCTGGATGGCAGAAGGAAGTCATTAAGTGGTTGCGCCAATGTGCTATATGTGCTAGATCTAAGTCCTCACATACTCCTGCTGCGGGGTTGCTTTGTCCTTTGGAGGTCCCCAGTGCTCCTTGGACACATTTGGCTATGGACTTTATAACTGACCTTCCCCCCTCTGAGGGTTTTACTGTAATCTGGATGGTCGTGGACCGTTTTAGCAAGATGTGTCACTTGGTTCACTTCGTCAAACTGCCCTGCGCTAAAACTCTCGCTAAGGCCTTTGTCAAGGAAATTGTCAGACTTCATGGCGTTCCTACTGACATTGTTTCTGATAGGGGTCCTCAGTTCGTGGCTCGTTTTTGGCGTGCCTTTTGTGACAGGTTGGGAATTCATTTGTCGTTTTCGTCCGGATATCATCCTGAATCTAATGGCCAGACAGAAAGGAAAAACCAGGATGTTGAGCAGTTCTTGCGTTGTTTTGTGGCAGACAATCAAGAGGGGTGGTCTGAGTTTCTGTCACTTGCCGAATTTGCTCTGAACAATCATACATCTTCTTCTGCTGGTTGTTCGCCTTTTTTTTGTTGTCTCTGGGGTCTGTAGTCTCCATGGCGGTGACCCGGTCCCGAGGCTCAGGCTGGTCAAACCAGTGGCAATCTTTCTTAGGTTTTGAGGTTAATTGCGCCACCCGTGGATTGCGCCAATCCACCTGTGGATTGCGGTCAGGGAGTACCACCGCTGCGAGGCAGACCGCTGAGGCTGGTGTTGTGTGCGCAGCATAAAATGGGATAACTCCCCTCGGGAGGAGTATAGCCTCAGGGCAGTGAGTGTGGATGATGGGGTTGATGGTGCACGAGCGCAGCAGGAATGACTCAGAGTCTTTGCAGTGCAGTTCAGGGTCTTTACTGATGATTATAAGGTAGACCCTACCGGGAGTACTGGCTAGCATAAGAGGCCTGGTCAGTCTGTGAGCAAGCAGGAGTTCCCCTGGCCAGGTGGAGTTGTAGGCCTTCCCGTCTATCTGCACTCTTCCTTGCTACCTTGCTGTAAGCGGGTAGAAGTAGCCCACGTCCCTGAGTGTACCGTGTAGTGCTCACCCGTATGGCTGGTGACTTGGGGCCTTTGTTATGTTCTGCTACCAAAGCTAAGGAAAGAGAGGAGATCTGTCCCTACTATAGGACTCAGCTGAATCCCTACGATGTAACAGGGAACCTGATCCTGCGATCAGACCTGCTAAAGTCCTAATCTAGTCTGTACGGAGACCTATAGATGTGGGGAAGGAATCCCTACAAGTACTAAGGACTGGGAGGAATATGGGACACCTCCTAACAGAAATAGTAGCAGACAAACGAACAAACAAAATATAAAGAACATAGAGGTCCGTAGACCAAGCAAACTAACAGAGTAAGATACAGAGCACAGGCTAGCTAGAAAGTAGATATACAATGAAGTCCAGCAAAGCCAGAAGGGCGGAGCAGGATTAAATAGGCCAACAAGGTCATGTGACCAGCAAAGGAAAAAAAACCTAAGAGCAAGGTTCTAACAGTACCCCCCCTTCTAAGAGGATCCTCCGGATCCCCTAGGACCAGGCTTATCAGGAAATCTCCTGTGAAACGCTCTGATAAGTCTGGACGCAGAAACATCATCCGACCTCACCCAAGAGTTATCCTCGGGTCCGAAACCTTTCCAGGCCACAAGATACTGCAAACTACCTCTATACCGTCTAGAGTTAAGGATGCGAGAAATTTCATATTCCCCGTCCTCCACCACCGGAGGAACAGAGGCAGAGGCGTCACAATCCGATACAACAGCTTTTTTCAACAGAGAGACATGAAATACCGGATTAATTCTCCAAGAGGTAGGAACCTCCAACCTAACAGCAGATTGGTTGACAACCTGAAGCACCTTAAAGGGCCCTACAAACTTGGGACCCAATTTCTTTGAAGGAATCCTCAACCGCAGATTCCTAGAGGACAACCAAACCATGTCACCAACAGCGAACAAAACCTCCTGTCGTTTCCTATCAAAGTAGTCTTTAGATTTTCTGTTGGCCTCCTGAAGATTACCACGCACATCCGTCCAAACTCTCTCCAAATCACCGGAAAAATTCTCCTCCTCAGGCATGGCAGATCCCAACTTGGAGAACGACCCAAACGACGGATGTCTCCCAGAACAACAAAAAAAAGGCGAACAACCAGTAGAAGAAGATGTATGATTGTTCAGAGCAAATTCAGCAAGTGGCAGAAACTCAGACCACCCCTCTTGATTGTCTGCCACAAAACAACGCAAGAACTGCTCAACATCCTGGTTTTTCCTTTCTGTCTGGCCATTAGATTCAGGATAATGTCCGGACGAGAACGACAAATGAACTCCCAACCTGTCACAAAAGGCACGCCAAAAACGAGCCACGAACTGAGGTCCCCTATCAGAAACAATGTCAGTAGGGACGCCATGAAGTCTGACAATTTCCTTGACAAAGACCTTAGCGAGAGTTTTAGCGCAGGGCAGTTTGACAAAAGGAACCAAGTGACACATCTTGCTAAAACGGTCCACGACCACCCAGATGACAGTAAAACCCTCAGAGGGGGGAAGGTCAGTTATAAAGTCCATAGCCAAATGTGTCCAAAGAGCACTGGGAACCTCCAAAGGACAAAGCAACCCCGCAGCAGGAGTATGTGAGGACTTAGATCTAGCACATATAGTACATTGACGCACCCACTTAATGACTTCCTTCTGCCATCCAGGCCACCAAAAACTGCGACCCACCAGTCTCTTGGTCTCAGAGATTCCGGGATGACCTGCCAACCGAGATTCGTGACACTCAACAAACAAATCTCTCCTAAAAGTCCCAGGCACAAACAACCTCCCATGAGGAGTGTTAGAAGGGGCATTCTCCTGTGCTTTAAGAATCTCATTTTCCAAAACGGAGTCCAAAGGAGCTATCACAACACCTTCTTGTAAAATGTTCTCCTCTTTCTCAGCACCGACAATGGGAGAAAAACTGCGAGACAAGGCATCCGCCTTAACATTCTTAGTACTAGGGATGTAAGTAACGGAGAAATTAAACCGCGAGAAAAACAGTGCCCACCTGGCCTGACGGGCATTCAGGCGCTTGGCAGCATCAAGATATATCAGATTTTTATGATCCGTAAGAACCTGAATGGGAAATTCCGCACCTTCCAAGAAGTGGTGCCAGTGTTCAAATGCGAGTTTAATAGCCAATAATTCCCGATTACCAATATCGTAATTCAGTTCAGTCTCCAAAAATTTTTTTGAAAAAAAGCACAGGGATGTAATCCATCCCCGTTATCCTGAGACAATACTGCGCCAACCCCCACAGAGGAAGCATCAACCTCAACCAAAAACGGCTTAGTCACATCAGGCTGCATAAGGATGGGAGCAGAGGTGAACCTCTCCTTGAGATACACAAAAGCTTCAATGGCCTCAGAAGACCACTGAACCGCATCAGCACCTTTCCTGGTGAGATCGGTCAGAGGTTTGACAATACTAGAAAATTTTTTTATGAATTTTCTGTAGTAATTGGCGAAACCCAAAAACCTCTGTATCGATTTCAAACCAATAGGCCTAGGCCATTCCTGCACAGCCTGAACCTTAACCGGGTCCATCTCAAAACCTTTGCTGGAGATAATGTAGCCCAAAAAACTAATTCTCTGTACAGCGAACTCACATTTCTCCAGCTTAGCAAAAAGCGAATTGTACATTTATAACTGTAATACCTCACGCACGCTCCGCCAATGAGACTCCAGATCCGGCGAATAAATCAAAATGTCATCCAAATACACAACCACATTTTTGCCGATCAAAGGTCTAAGGATGTCATTAATCAGATTCTGAAAAAATGCAGGAGCATTAGTAAGACCAAAAGGCATAACCAGATTCTCAAAATGACCCACAGGAGTGTTAAAAGCAGTCTTCCATTCGTCACCCTCCTTCATGCGCAACAGATTGTATGCCCCCTTAAGGTCAATTTTAGAGAACCACTTGGCCCCCATTAACTGGTTAAACAGATCAGGAATCAATGGCAGTGGGTAAGGATTGCGTACAGTAATTTTGTTAAACTCACGAAAATCCAGACAAGGACGTAAACCGCCGTCCTTTTTTTTAACAAAAAAAAATCCAACCGCCACAGGAGACTTAGAGGGCCTAATGTGACCGGCGGCCAAACTTGTCTGTATGTATTTCTCCAAAGCCTTCCTCTCAGGAATAGTAAGGTTAAATAAACGACTTTTAGGAAGAGTCGCTCCAGGGACAAATTCAATAGAACAATCATAGTCTCTATGGGGAGGCAAAACCTGCGATTCCTTCTCAGAAAAAACTCTCCAAAAATCCTGAATAGGAACAGGCAATTCTCCCCTATCCAAAGCTGCAATACGCCCGTTACAACACTTGTCATAACATTTATGGCTCCAGGATTTAATTTCACTAGTAGACCAATCCAGTACAGGATTGTGAAATTTTAACCAGGGCAATCCCAATATTACTGGAGAAGGCAAGTTATTCAACACTACCAAATCCAATTTCTCATGGTGAACACCATTAATAGTGAGAGGAAATTCACAGACCTTGAGAGTAATATTCTTCAAAGGGGAACCATCCACAGAAACCACAGCAATGGGGGATGATAAAGGTTCGGGTTTTAAATTGAGTCTTTCCAAGAATCCCCCATCAATTACATTCAGAGTAGACCCACAATCCACAAAAACCCGAAATTCCATTAATTTTTCCTGAGCAATCGTGGAAGCAGCTAAAAATACACCCTTGGAATTTAAACAGGCAATACGGGCATGACTGACCATTTTTTTTTCTTTCTTCATACGAAGCTCACAGTCTTTAATTAAATGACCAGATTTTCCGCAATAGAAACACAAGCCTTCAGAAAATCGACGGTCTTTTTCTTGAGAGCGAGGTGCCATCACTCCAATCTCCATCGATTCACCACTGTTAGTACACACATTCTCATAACCAGAAACTGACATAGCAGAGGATTTGCTCTCATTAACCCTTGCACGCAGTCTCCTATCCACCCGTATAGCTAATTGCATAGCCTGTTGCAAATCTTCAGGTGTAGGATAAGCAATTAGCAGGTCTTTAACCCTTTCATTGAGCCCAGCAAGAAATAGACTGTTCAGAGCAGAATCGTTCCACCCTGTTTGAGTAGACCAACGACGGAAAAGAGTACAATATTTTTCCACATTACCTGATCCCTGTTTCAAACGTCTCAACTCAGTCTCAGCTGATGCGACAGAGTCAGGATCATCATATAATAGTCCCAAAGCAGAAAAAAAACTATCCACTGATCTGAAGCATGTATCACTAGGTTGCAAAGAAAAAGCCCACTCCTGAGGCTCTTTGCGCAAAAGTGACATTATGAACCCTATGCGCTGGGATTCATCCCCAGAGGACTTGGGTCTCAAACGAAAATACAATAAGCAAGCATTTTTAAATGAAAAAAATTCTCGGTGTTCACCAAAAAATAAATCCGGCAAACATACATTAGGCTCCAAGAAATGTGCTCCAGGACAGCTACTCACGTGCTGACGGAGCTCGGCCACTTCCAGAGAGAGTCCCTGCAGGCGATAAGCCAAATCCTGAACCGACACCATGATGGAACAGAAAAATCTTTCCTTAGAGAATTTGCAGGCTGGACTTACTGTTATGTTCTGCTACCAAAGCTAAGGAAAGAGAGGAGATCTGTCCCTACGATAGAACTCAGCTGAATCCCTACGATGTAACAGGGGACCTGATCCTGCGATCAGACCTGCTAAAGTCCTAAGCTAGTCTGTACGGAGACCTATAGATGTGGGGAAGGAATCCCTACAAGTACTAAGGACTGGGAGGAATATGGGACACCTCCTAACAGAAATAGTAGCAGACAAACGAACAAACAAAATATAAAGAACATAGAGGTCCGTAGACCAAGCGAACTAACAGAGTTAGATACAGAGCACAGGCTAGCTAGAAAGTAGAAATACAATGAAGTCCAGCAAAGCCAGAAGGGCGGAGCAGGATTAAATAGGCCAACAAGGTCATGTGACCAGCAAAGGAAAAAAAAACTAAGAGCAAGGTTCTAACAGGGAGGATGTGTTCCGTCCCAAGGTCCGACTGGGTCCCGGCTTCCACTATGTTTACCCAGTGTGCCGTCAGAGAGATGTACCGTCCCTGGCCACAAGCACTTGTCCACGTGTCCGTTGTCAGGTGGACTCTCCCATTAACTGCGTTGTTGAGGGCACGGCAGATGCTTTGGGACACGTGCTTGTGTAGTGCGGGGATGGCACACCGGGCAAAATAGTGTCGGCTGGGGACCGAGTACCGAGGGACGGCCACCGCCATAAGATTGCGAAAGGATTCCGTGTCCACCAGCCTAAAAGGCAGCATTTCCAATCCAAGGAGTCGTGAAATGTGCGAATTTAGGACTGTGGCCTGTGGGGCGTTAGCTGCGAATTTCCGCTTTCATTCAAAGGTCTGGGATATGGACAATTGAACGCCGCGGTGGGACTTGGACGTTGATGCTGTTTCTTGAGAAACTGCCATAACAAGTGAAGACTGAGAGGAGGGGGCATCTTTACATGCAGTATGGACAGGGGATTGCCTTGCACACACAACAGGGGGTTCTATTGCACACACAACAGTGGAAGAAGCAGTGGTGACACCCGCTGACACTGGTCGTGGACCCTGGATTTCGCCCCACAAAGTCGGGTGCTTTGCTGCCATGTGCCTGATCATGCTGGTGGTGGTCAGGCTGGTAGTTTTGTCAACCCTGCTGATGCTGGCATGGCAGGTGGAACATATGGCCTTTTTGGGGTTATCAGCAGAGTCTTTAAAAAAATTCCAGACTCTGGAAGACCTACCGCTTGTACTGGCAACGTCCCTCGTGTTGGTGTTACGGGGAACAGTTGCCTGCCTTCTGTCTGCGGCCACCACACTGCTTCTTCCTGCCTGTTGGGGTACTCTGCCTCCCTCCCCCTGTGTGCTGCTCGCCTCACTCTGCATGTCCTCCTTCCACGTTGGGTCAGTTACTAGATCATCCACCACCTCCTCCTCTTCCACTTGCGCACCACGATCCTCCTCCTCACTTCCTGGCAATTGTGTCTCGTCATCGTCCACCTCTTGTGACAGATTGCCAACGTCAACTTCCTGTGGCCGTGGCTGTTCAAATATTTGGGCATCGCAACATGGGATCTCTTCTTCCACCCCTTCAAGCGTATCTGGCGAGGGGCCCAAATATGGAAATGGACCAGTGAACAGCTCTTCAGAGTGTCCAAGTGTGGGATCACTTCCTGTCTGACGACACTCGGCATGGTCGGAGGAAGGAGCATCAGGGTGAGGAGGAGTATGCGGTCGAGACTCACGGCTACTAAGAGTTGACCGTGTGGAAGACAGACCGGAGGTGGTGGTGCCCAGGTAACTGGAAGTATTGTCTGCTATCCAATTAATAACCTGTTCACACTGATCAGTTCTCAATACTGGTGTTGTTCTGTGCTTCCCTAGTAATTCGGTCAAGAAGTGGGAGCGAGAAGATGTGGCTGTTGGTTGTGGCACATTTTCACCTTGGCCACGGCCCCGTCCTCTGCATGAACCATCACCAGAGCGTCCACTTCCACATCCCTTGCCACGCACCTTGCCCATTGTAAATGAAGTAAAATAGCTTACACTTGCACTATCAATGGAAAAAGGGTAATAAAAAGTAGATTAGAACCGTGGAAGAGGAAAACCACAGTTATTGTTTACTGGGGTATACCACACTTTTTTAAATAGAGATATTTGCGGCTGAACAGAGAGCGACACACTCAAACTGCTTTTTTTTTAGATACCAAAGGCCCAAAAGTGGATAATACAGAGGTTTGTACCGTGGAACTGCGAAACCACACTTGTATTTCTCGGGCCTACACCAGACTATTTTCAACAGATATATTTGTGTCTGAAAAATCAGGGAGACACTATTTGTTTTTTTTTACAGCAAAAAATGCAAAAAGCAGGATAATAGAGATTTTTTACCGTGGAACAGCAAAAGCACACTTCTGTCTCTCTGGCCTACACCAGACTATTTTCAACAGATATATTTGTGTCTGAAAAATCAGGGAGACACTATTATTATTTTTATACAGCAAAAAATGCCAAAAACAGGATAATAGAGATGTTTTACCGTGGAACATCAAAACCACAGTAATAATTTCCTGGTGTATACCAGGCTTTTTAAAATATATATATATTTGCGGCTGAACAGTGAGCGACACACTCAAACTGTTTTTTTAGATACAAATGGCCCAAAAGTGGATAATGCAGAGGTTTGTACTGTGGAACTGCAAAAACACACTTGTATTTCTCGGGCCTACACCAGACTATTTTCAACAGATATATTTGTGTCTGAAAAATCAGGGAGACACTATTTTTTTTTTTTTACAGCAAAAAATGCAAAAAGCAGGATAATAGAGATTTTTGTACCGTGGAACAGCAAAAGCACACTTCTGTCTCTCTGGCCTACACCAGACTATTTTCAACAGATATATTTGTGTCTGAAAAATGAGGGAGACACTTAGAATTTTTATACAGAAAAAATGCCCAAAGCAGGATAATAGAGATGTTTTACCGTGGAACATCAAAACCACTGTAATAATTTCCTGGTGTATACCAGGCTTTTTAAAATATATATATATTTGCGGCTGAACAGTGAGCGACACACTCAAACTGTTTTTTTTAGATACAAATGGCCCATAGAACTGCAAAACCACACTTCTATTTCTCTGGCCTACACCAGACTATTTTCAACAGATATATTTGTGTCTGAAAAATCAGAGGCACACTTTTTTTTGGGGGGGGCACCAAAAGGTTAATAAGATGGGTATTTGTACATTGTGAAGTAGGAAAAAAAAAGAGGATTTAGATAAAAAAAAGGATTTTTCCTGGCCCCCGGGACCTGGAGCTAAGTCCAGCAATTTCAGCAACAGGAGAAGCACACAGTACTGTAATGCAGCGTTTGCTGGTATAACCACTGCGTCTCCTATACAGCCTGCCTGCCTGCCTGATATACCTGGGATGGATATTTGTCCTGAGAAGGACTGTTTGTTTGATCTGGCAGCCTTTACAGACCCTATACTAACTATTTTGCAGGATATATCTCTCCCTAAATCAGCAGCGCTGTCCCTACACTGTCTGATCCGGAGCGACTGTGTCCAAGATGGCGGCGCCCGGTTTTAAATACTCGAGGTGACGCTGTGCGGCCAGCCTGTAATGCCCACAAACAACATGGCTGCGGCATTACAGTGACTGGCTGACAATCCCTGCATGTTCATTGGCTCTGTAAAGAGCGCCAAACATGCAGGGCGGAGACCCAAGCTCCCGCCCGAGTAACCCGGAAATGCTCGGTGCTCGCCGAACATCCCGAGTAGAGTGATGCTCGGGCGAGTACCGAGCAGTGTCGAGCATGTTCGCTCAACACTACTGAAAACGACTAAATATCAAGGACTCATCGGGCGAATCGCTCTGGAACTGAAATCATAACACTCACTGACATTTCCCCGCTGTGAAAGTCTGCTAAACGCTTGAAAAATGACTAAGTCCAAAAAAAAATATTTTAAAACTTTTTTCAATTCTACCACCGTGGGATATATATTCTACCCACACACATTTGGAACTCTCCTGGGGTACCCTCACACATATTATTCCCTCATTTAGCAGATATTTTTACAAAAAAGTGAAATTTTCAAAAATTCAGAAAATTGGCTGAAAACGACTAGATTTCAAGAACTCATCGGGCGAGTCGCTCTGGAACTGAAATCGGAACACTCACTGACATTTTCCCTCTCTGAAAGTCTGATAAACGCCGGAAAAATGACTAAGTCCAAAAAAAATAATTTTTTAAACTTTTTTCAATTTTACCCCCGTGGGATATTTATTCTACCCACACACATTTGGAACTCTCCTGGGGTACCCTCACACATATTATTCCCTCATTTAGCGGATATTTTCACAAAAAAGTGAAATTTTCAAAAATTCAGAAAATTGGCTGAAAATGACTAAATATCAAGTACTCATCGGGCGAATCGCTCTGGAACTGAAATCGGAATGCTCACTGACATTTCCCCTCTCTGAAAGTCTGATAAACTCTGGAAAAATGACTAAGTCCAAAGAAAAATTTTTTTAAACTTTTTTCAATTTTACCCCCTTGGGATATATATTCTACCCACACACATTTGGAACTCTCCTGGGGTACCCTCACACATATTATTCCCTCATTTAGCGGATATTTTCACAAAAAAGTGAAATTTTCAAAAATTCAGAAAATTGGCTGAAAATGACAAAATATCAAGAACTCATCGGACGAATCGATTTGGAACTGAAATCGGAACGCTCACTGACATTTCCCCGCTCTGAAAGTCTGCTAAATGCCTGAAAAATGACTAAGTCCAAAAAAAATTTTTTTTCAACTTTTTTAAATTTTACCCCCGTGGGATATATATTCTACCCACAAACATTTGGAACTCTCCTGGGGTACCCTCACACATATTATTCCCTCATTTAGCGGATATTTTTACAAAAAAGTGAAATTTTCAAAAATTCTGAAAATTGGCTGAAAACGACTAAATTTCAAGAACTCATCGGGCGAGTCACTCTGGAACTGAAATCGGAACACTCACTGACATTTTCCCTCTCTGAAAGTCTGATAAACGCTGGAAAAATGACTAAGTCCCAAAAAAAATTTTTTTCAACTTTTTTCAATTTTACCCCCTTGGGATATATATTCTACCCACACACATTTGGAAATCTCCTGGGGTACCCTCACACATATTATTCCCTCATTTAGCGGATATTTTCACAAAAAAGTGAAATTTTCAAAAATTCAGAAAATTTGCTGAAAACGACTAAATATCAAGGACTCTTCGGATGAATCGCTTTGGAACTGAAATCGGAATGCTCACTGACATTTCCCCTCTCTGAAAGTCTGATAAACGCCGGAAAAATGACTAAGCCCCAAAAAATTTTTTTTAAAACTTTTTTCAATTTTACCCCCGTGGGATATATATTCTACCCACACACATTTGGAACTCTCCTGGGGTACCCACACACATATTATTCCCTCATTTAGCGGATATTTTCACAAAAAAGTGAAATTTTCAAAAATTCAGAAAATGTTTTTTCAACTTTTTTCAGTTTTACCCCCGTGGGATATATATTCTACTCACACACATTTGGAACTCTCCTGGGGTACCCTTACACATATTATTCCCTCATTTAGTGGATATTTTTACAAAAAAGTGAAATTTTCAAAAATTCAGAAAATTGGCTGAAAACTACTAAATGTCAAGAACTCATCGGGCGAATCGCTCTGGAACTGAAATCGGAACGCTCACTGACATTTTCACTCTCTGAAAGTCTGATAAACGCCGGAAAAATGACTAAGTCCAACAAAAAAATTATTTATAACTTTTTTCAATTTTACCCCCGTGGGATATATATTCTACGCACACACATTTGGAACTCTTCTGGGGTACCCTCACACATATTATTCCCTCATTTAGTGGATATTTTCACAAAAAAGTGAAATTTTCAAAAATTTAGAAAATGTTTTTTAAACTTTTTCAGTTTTACCCCCGTGGGATATATATTCTACCCACACACATTTGGAACTCTCCTGGGGTACCATCACACATATTATTCCCTCAATTAGCGGATATTTTCACAAAAAAGTGAAATGTTCAAAAATTCAGAAAATTGGCTGAAAACGACTAAATATCAAGATGTCATCGGGCGAATCGCTCTGGAACTGAAATCGGAGCACTCACTGACATTTTCCCTCTCTGAAAGTCTGAGAAACGCCGGAAAAATGACTAAGTCCAAAGAAAAGTTTTTTAAACTTTTTTCAATTTTACCCCCTTGGGATATATATTCTACCCACACACATATGGAACTCTCCTGGGGTACCCTCACACATATTATTCCCTCATTTAGCGGATATTTTCACAAAAAAGTGAAATTTTCAAAAATTCAGAAAATTGGCTGAAAATGACTAAATATCAAGAACTCATCGGACGAATCGATTTGGAACTGAAATCGGAACGCTCACTGACATTTCCCCGCTCTGAAAGTCTGCTAAATGCCTGAAAAATGACTAAGTCCAAAAAAAATTGTTTTTCAACTTTTTTAAATTTTACCCCCGTGGGATATATATTCTACCCACACACATTTGGAACTCTCCTGGGGTACCCTCACACATATTATTCCCTCATTTAGCGGATATTTTCACAAAAAAGTGAAATTTTCAAAAATTCAGAAAATTTGCTGAAAACGACTAAATATCAAGGACTCTTCGGATGAATCGCTTTGGAACTGAAATCGGAATGCTCACTGACATTTCCCCTCTCTGAAAGTCTGATAAACGCCGGAAAAATGACTAAGCCCCAAAAAATTTTTTTTCAACTTTTTTAAATTTTACCCCCGTGGGATATATATTCTACCCACACACATTTGGAACTCTCCTGGGGTACCCTCACACATATTATTCCCTCATTTAGTGGATATTTTCCCAAAAAAGTGAAATTTTCAAAAATTCAGAAAATTGGCTGAAAATGACTAAATATCAAGGACTCATCGGGCGAATCGCTCTGGAACTGAAATTGTAACACTCACTGACATTTTCCCTCTCTGAAAGTCTGATAAACGCCGGAAAAATGACTAAGTCCAAAAAAAAATATTTTAAAACTTTTTTCAATTCTACCACCGTGGGATATATATTCTACCCACACACATTTGGAACTCTCCTGGGGTACCCTCACACATATTATTCCCTCATTTAGCGGATATTTTTACAAAAAAGTGAAATTTTCAAAAATTCAGAAAATTGGCTGAAAACGACTAAATTTCAAGAACTCATCGGGCGAGTCGCTCTGGAACTGAAATCGGAACACTCACTGACATTTTCCCTCTCTGAAAGTCTGATAAACGCCGGAAAAATGACTAAGTCCAAAAAAAAAAATTTTTTAAACTTTTTTCAATTTTACCCCCGTGGGATATTTATTCTACCCACACACATTTGGAACTCTCCTGGGGTACCCTCACACATATTATTCCCTCATTTAGCGGATATTTTCACAAAAAAGTGAAATTTTCAAAAATTCAGAAAATTGGCTGAAAATGACTAAATATCAAGTACTCATCGGGCGAATCGCTCTGGAACTGAAATCGGAATGCTCACTGACATTTCCCCTCTCTGAAAGTCTGATAAACTCCGGAAAAATGACTAAGTCCAAAGAAAAATTTTTTTAAACTTTTTTCAATTTTACCCCCTTGGGATATATATTCTACCCACACACATTTGGAACTCTCCTGGGGTACCCTCACACATATTATTCCCTCATTTAGCGGATATTTTAACAAAAAAGTGAAATTTTCAAAAATTCTGAAAATTGGCTGAAAATGACTAAATATCAAGAACTCATCGGGCGAATCGATTTGGAACTGAAATCGGGATGCTCACTGACATTTCCCCGCTGTGAAAGTCTGCTAAACGCTTGAAAAATGACTAAGTCCAAAAAAATTTTTTTTAAAACTTTTTTCAATTTTACCCACATGGGATATATATTCTACCCACACACATTTGGAACTCTCCTGGGGTACCCTCACACATATTATTCCCTCATTTAGCGGATATTTTCACAAAAAAGTGAAATTTTCAAAAATTCAGAAAATTGGCTGAAAATGACAAAATATCAAGAACTCATCGGACGAATCGATTTGGAACTGAAATCGGAACGCTCACTGACATTTCCCCGCTCTGAAAGTCTGCTAAATGCCTGAAAAATGACTAAGTCCCAAAAAAATTTTTTTTCAACTTTTTTAAATTTTACCCCCGTGGGATATATATTCTACCCACACACATTTGGAACTCTCCTGGGGTACCCTCACACATATTATTCCCTCATTTAGCGGATATTTTTACAAAAAAGTGAAATTTTCAAAAATTCTGAAAATTGGCTGAAAACGACTAAATTTCAAGAACTCATCGGGCGAGTCACTCTGGAACTGAAATCGGAACACTCACTGACATTTTCCCTCTCTGAAAGTCTGATAAACGCTGGAAAAATGACTAAGTCCCAAAAAAAAATTTTTTTCAACTTTTTTCAATTTTACCCCCTTGGGATATATATTCTACCCACACACATTTGGAAATCTCCTGGGGTACCCTCACACATATTATTCCCTCATTTAGCGGATATTTTCACAAAAAAGTGAAATTTTCAAAAATTCAGAAAATTTGCTGAAAACGACTAAATATCAAGGACTCTTCGGATGAATCGCTTTGGAACTGAAATCGGAATGCTCACTGACATTTCCCCTCTCTGAAAGTCTGATAAACGCCGGAAAAATGACTAAGCCCCAAAAAATTTTTTTTAAAACTTTTTTCAATTTTACCCCCGTGGGATATATATTCTACCCACACACATTTGGAACTCTCCTGGGGTACCCACACACATATTATTCCCTCATTTAGCGGATATTTTCACAAAAAAGTGAAATTTTCAAAAATTCAGAAAATGTTTTTTCAACTTTTTTCAGTTTTACCCCCGTGGGATATATATTCTACTCACACACATTTGGAACTCTCCTGGGGTACCCTTACACATATTATTCCCTCATTTAGTGGATATTTTTACAAAAAAGTGAAATTTTCAAAAATTCAGAAAATTGGCTGAAAACTACTAAATGTCAAGAACTCATCGGGCGAATCGCTCTGGAACTGAAATCGGAACGCTCACTGACATTTTCACTCTCTGAAAGTCTGATAAACGCCGGAAAAATGACTAAGTCCAACAAAAAAATTATTTATAACTTTTTTCAATTTTACCCCCGTGGGATATATATTCTACGCACACACATTTGGAACTCTTCTGGGGTACCCTCACACATATTATTCCCTCATTTAGTGGATATTTTCACAAAAAAGTGAAATTTTCAAAAATTTAGAAAATGTTTTTTAAACTTTTTCAGTTTTACCCCCGTGGGATATATATTCTACCCACACACATTTGGAACTCTCCTGGGGTACCATCACACATATTATTCCCTCATTTAGCGGATATTTTCACAAAAAAGTGAAATGTTCAAAAATTCAGAAAATTGGCTGAAAACGACTAAATATCAAGATGTCATCGGGCGAATCGCTCTGGAACTGAAATCGGAGCACTCACTGACATTTTCCCTCTCTGAAAGTCTGAGAAACGCCGGAAAAATGACTAAGTCCAAAGAAAAGTTTTTTAAACTTTTTTCAATTTTACCCCCTTGGGATATATATTCTACCCACACACATTTGGAACTCTCCTGGGGTACCCTCACACATATTATTCCCTCATTTAGCGGATATTTTTACAAAAAAGTGAAATTTTCAAAAATTCAGAAAATTGGCTGAAAACGACTAAATTTCAAGAACTCATCGGGCGAGTCGCTCTGGAACTGAAATCGGAACACTCACTGACATTTTCCCTCTCTGAAAGTCTGATAAACGCCGGAAAAATGACTAAGTCCAAAAAAAAAAATTTTTTAAAATTTTTTCAATTTTACCCCCGTGGGATATTTATTCTACCCACACACATTTGGAACTCTCCTGGGGTACCCTCACACATATTATTCCCTCATTTAGCGGATATTTTCACAAAAAAGTGAAATTTTCAAAAATTCAGAAAATTGGCTGAAAATGACTAAATATCAAGTACTCATCGGGCGAATCGCTCTGGAACTGAAATCGGAATGCTCACTGACATTTCCCCTCTCTGAAAGTCTGATAAACTCCGGAAAAATGACTCAGTCCAAAGAAAAATTTTTTTAAACTTTTTTCAATTTTACCCCCTTGGGATATATATTCTACCCACACACATTTGGAACTCTCCTGGGGTACCCTCACACATATTATTCCCTCATTTAGCGGATATTTTAACAAAAAAGAGAAATTTTCAAAAATTCTGAAAATTGGCTGAAAATGACTAAATATCAAGAACTCATCGGGCGAATCGATTTGGAACTGAAATCGGGATGCTCACTGACATTTCCCCGCTGTGAAAGTCTGCTAAACGCTTGAAAAATGACTAAGTCCAAAAAAATTTTTTTTAAAACTTTTTTCAATTTTACCCACATGG
The DNA here is from genome assembly GCF_046119375.1 of Phyllobates terribilis. Lineage (NCBI taxonomy): Eukaryota > Metazoa > Chordata > Amphibia > Anura > Dendrobatidae > Phyllobates > Phyllobates terribilis. The sequence goes on along the minus strand of NW_027362763.1, from coordinate 594,727,739 downwards.
GATATATATTCTACCCACACACATTTGGAACTCTCCTGGGGTACCCTCACACATATTATTCCCTCATTTAGCGGATATTTTCACAAAAAAGTGAAATTTTCAAAAATTCAGAAAATTGGCTGAAAATGACAAAATATCAAGAACTCATCGGACGAATCGATTTGGAACTGAAATCGGAACGCTCACTGACATTTTCCCGCTCTGAAAGTCTGCTAAATGCCTGAAAAATGACTAAGTCCAAAAAAAATTTTTTTTCAACTTTTTTAAATTTTACCCCCGTGGGATATATATTCTACCCACACACATTTGGAACTCTCCTGGGGTACCCTCACACATATTATTCCCTCATTTAGTGGATATTTTCACAAAAAAGTGAAATTTTCAAAAATTTAGAAAATGTTTTTTAAACTTTTTCAGTTTTACCCCCGTGGGATATATATTCTACCCACACACATTTGGAACTCTCCTGGGGTACCATCACACATATTATTCCCTCAATTAGCGGATATTTTCACAAAAAAGTGAAATGTTCAAAAATTCAGAAAATTGGCTGAAAACGACTAAATATCAAGATGTCATCGGGCGAATCGCTCTGGAACTGAAATCGGAGCACTCACTGACATTTTCCCTCTCTGAAAGTCTGAGAAACGCCGGAAAAATGACTAAGTCCAAAGAAAAGTTTTTTAAACTTTTTTCAATTTTACCCCCTTGGGATATATATTCTACCCACACACATATGGAACTCTCCTGGGGTACCCTCACACATATTATTCCCTCATTTAGCGGATATTTTCACAAAAAAGTGAAATTTTCAAAAATTCAGAAAATTGGCTGAAAATGACTAAATATCAAGAACTCATCGGACGAATCGATTTGGAACTGAAATCGGAACGCTCACTGACATTTCCCCGCTCTGAAAGTCTGCTAAATGCCTGAAAAATGACTAAGTCCAAAAAAAATTGTTTTTCAACTTTTTTAAATTTTACCCCCGTGGGATATATATTCTACCCACACACATTTGGAACTCTCCTGGGGTACCCTCACACATATTATTCCCTCATTTAGCGGATATTTTCACAAAAAAGTGAAATTTTCAAAAATTCAGAAAATTTGCTGAAAACGACTAAATATCAAGGACTCTTCGGATGAATCGCTTTGGAACTGAAATCGGAATGCTCACTGACATTTCCCCTCTCTGAAAGTCTGATAAACGCCGGAAAAATGACTAAGCCCCAAAAAATTTTTTTTCAACTTTTTTAAATTTTACCCCCGTGGGATATATATTCTACCCACACACATTTGGAACTCTCCTGGGGTACCCTCACACATATTATTCCCTCATTTAGTGGATATTTTCCCAAAAAAGTGAAATTTTCAAAAATTCAGAAAATTGGCTGAAAATGACTAAATATCAAGGACTCATCGGGCGAATCGCTCTGGAACTGAAATTGTAACACTCACTGACATTTTCCCTCTCTGAAAGTCTGATAAACGCCGGAAAAATGACTAAGTCCAAAAAAAAATATTTTAAAACTTTTTTCAATTCTACCACCGTGGGATATATATTCTACCCACACACATTTGGAACTCTCCTGGGGTACCCTCACACATATTATTCCCTCATTTAGCGGATATTTTTACAAAAAAGTGAAATTTTCAAAAATTCAGAAAATTGGCTGAAAACGACTAAATTTCAAGAACTCATCGGGCGAGTCGCTCTGGAACTGAAATCGGAACACTCACTGACATTTTCCCTCTCTGAAAGTCTGATAAACGCCGGAAAAATGACTAAGTCCAAAAAAAAAAATTTTTTAAACTTTTTTCAATTTTACCCCCGTGGGATATTTATTCTACCCACACACATTTGGAACTCTCCTGGGGTACCCTCACACATATTATTCCCTCATTTAGCGGATATTTTCACAAAAAAGTGAAATTTTCAAAAATTCAGAAAATTGGCTGAAAATGACTAAATATCAAGTACTCATCGGGCGAATCGCTCTGGAACTGAAATCGGAATGCTCACTGACATTTCCCCTCTCTGAAAGTCTGATAAACTCCGGAAAAATGACTAAGTCCAAAGAAAAATTTTTTTAAACTTTTTTCAATTTTACCCCCTTGGGATATATATTCTACCCACACACATTTGGAACTCTCCTGGGGTACCCTCACACATATTATTCCCTCATTTAGCGGATATTTTAACAAAAAAGAGAAATTTTCAAAAATTCTGAAAATTGGCTGAAAATGACTAAATATCAAGAACTCATCGGGCGAATCGATTTGGAACTGAAATCGGGATGCTCACTGACATTTCCCCGCTGTGAAAGTCTGCTAAACGCTTGAAAAATGACTAAGTCCAAAAAAATTTTTTTTAAAACTTTTTTCAATTTTACCCACATGGGATATATATTCTACCCACACACATTTGGAACTCTCCTGGGGTACCCTCACACATATTATTCCCTCATTTAGCAGATATTTTCACAAAAAAGTGAAATTTTCAAAAATTCAGAAAATTGGCTGAAAATGACAAAATATCAAGAACTCATCGGACGAATCGATTTGGAACTGAAATCGGAACGCTCACTGACATTTCCCCGCTCTGAAAGTCTGCTAAATGCCTGAAAAATGACTAAGTCCCAAAAAAATTTTTTTTCAACTTTTTTAAATTTTACCCCCGTGGGATATATATTCTACCCACACACATTTGGAACTCTCCTGGGGTACCCTCACACATATTATTCCCTCATTTAGCGGATATTTTTACAAAAAAGTGAAATTTTCAAAAATTCTGAAAATTGGCTGAAAACGACTAAATTTCAAGAACTCATCGGGCGAGTCACTCTGGAACTGAAATCGGAACACTCACTGACATTTTCCCTCTCTGAAAGTCTGATAAACGCTGGAAAAATGACTAAGTCCCAAAAAAAAATTTTTTTCAATTTTTTTCAATTTTACCCCCTTGGGATATATATTCTACCCACACACATTTGGAAATCTCCTGGGGTACCCTCACACATATTATTCCCTCATTTAGCGGATATTTTCACAAAAAAGTGAAATTTTCAAAAATTCAGAAAATTTGCTGAAAACGACTAAATATCAAGGACTCTTCGGATGAATCGCTTTGGAACTGAAATCGGAATGCTCACTGACATTTCCCCTCTCTGAAAGTCTGATAAACGCCGGAAAAATGACTAAGCCCCAAAAAATTTTTTTTAAAACTTTTTTCAATTTTACCCCCGTGGGATATATATTCTACCCACACACATTTGGAACTCTCCTGGGGTACCCACACACATATTATTCCCTCATTTAGCGGATATTTTCACAAAAAAGTGAAATTTTCAAAAATTCAGAAAATGTTTTTTCAACTTTTTTCAGTTTTACCCCCGTGGGATATATATTCTACTCACACACATTTGGAACTCTCCTGGGGTACCCTTACACATATTATTCCCTCATTTAGTGGATATTTTTACAAAAAAGTGAAATTTTCAAAAATTCAGAAAATTGGCTGAAAACTACTAAATGTCAAGAACTCATCGGGCGAATCGCTCTGGAACTGAAATCGGAACGCTCACTGACATTTTCACTCTCTGAAAGTCTGATAAACGCCGGAAAAATGACTAAGTCCAACAAAAAAATTATTTATAACTTTTTTCAATTTTACCCCCGTGGGATATATATTCTACGCACACACATTTGGAACTCTTCTGGGGTACCCTCACACATATTATTCCCTCATTTAGTGGATATTTTCACAAAAAAGTGAAATTTTCAAAAATTTAGAAAATGTTTTTTAAACTTTTTCAGTTTTACCCCCGTGGGATATATATTCTACCCACACACATTTGGAACTCTCCTGGGGTACCATCACACATATTATTCCCTCATTTAGCGGATATTTTCACAAAAAAGTGAAATGTTCAAAAATTCAGAAAATTGGCTGAAAACGACTAAATATCAAGATGTCATCGGGCGAATCGCTCTGGAACTGAAATCGGAGCACTCACTGACATTTTCCCTCTCTGAAAGTCTGAGAAACGCCGGAAAAATGACTAAGTCCAAAGAAAAGTTTTTTAAACTTTTTTCAATTTTACCCCCTTGGGATATATATTCTACCCACACACATTTGGAACTCTCCTGGGGTACCCTCACACATATTATTCCCTCATTTAGCGGATATTTTTACAAAAAAGTGAAATTTTCAAAAATTCAGAAAATTGGCTGAAAACGACTAAATTTCAAGAACTCATCGGGCGAGTCGCTCTGGAACTGAAATCGGAACACTCACTGACATTTTCCCTCTCTGAAAGTCTGATAAACGCCGGAAAAATGACTAAGTCCAAAAAAAAAAATTTTTTAAACTTTTTTCAATTTTACCCCCGTGGGATATTTATTCTACCCACACACATTTGGAACTCTCCTGGGGTACCCTCACACATATTATTCCCTCATTTAGCGGATATTTTCACAAAAAAGTGAAATTTTCAAAAATTCAGAAAATTGGCTGAAAATGACTAAATATCAAGTACTCATCGGGCGAATCGCTCTGGAACTGAAATCGGAATGCTCACTGACATTTCCCCTCTCTGAAAGTCTGATAAACTCCGGAAAAATGACTCAGTCCAAAGAAAAATTTTTTTAAACTTTTTTCAATTTTACCCCCTTGGGATATATATTCTACCCACACACATTTGGAACTCTCCTGGGGTACCCTCACACATATTATTCCCTCATTTAGCGGATATTTTAACAAAAAAGAGAAATTTTCAAAAATTCTGAAAATTGGCTGAAAATGACTAAATATCAAGAACTCATCGGGCGAATCGATTTGGAACTGAAATCGGGATGCTCACTGACATTTCCCCGCTGTGAAAGTCTGCTAAACGCTTGAAAAATGACTAAGTCCAAAAAAATTTTTTTTAAAACTTTTTTCAATTTTACCCACATGGGATATATATTCTACCCACACACATTTGGAACTCTCCTGGGGTACCCTCACACATATTATTCCCTCATTTAGCGGATATTTTCACAAAAAAGTGAAATTTTCAAAAATTCAGAAAATTGGCTGAAAATGACAAAATATCAAGAACTCATCGGACGAATCGATTTGGAACTGAAATCGGAACGCTCACTGACATTTTCCCGCTCTGAAAGTCTGCTAAATGCCTGAAAAATGACTAAGTCCAAAAAAAATTTTTTTTCAACTTTTTTAAATTTTACCCCCGTGGGATATATATTCTACCCACACACATTTGGAACTCTCCTGGGGTACCCTCACACATATTATTCCCTCATTTAGCGGATATTTTCACAAAAAAGTGAAATTTTCAAAAATTCAGAAAATTGGCTGAAAACGACTAAATATCAAGGACTCATCAGGCGAATCGCTCTGGAACTGAAATCGGAATGCTCACTGACATTTCCCCTCTCTGAAAGTCTGATAAACGCCGGAAAAATGACTAAGCCCCAAAAAATTTTTTTTAAAACTTTTTTCAATTTTACCCCCGTGGGATATATATTCTACGCACACACATTTGGAACTCTTCTGGGGTACCCTCACACATATTATTCCCTCATTTAGTGGATATTTTCACAAAAAAGTGAAATTTTCAAAAATTTAGAAAATGTTTTTTAAACTTTTTCAGTTTTACCCCCGTGGGATATATATTCTACCCACACACATTTGGAACTCTCCTGGGGTACCATCACACATATTATTCCCTCATTTAGCGGATATTTTCACAAAAAAGTGAAATGTTCAAAAATTCAGAAAATTGGCTGAAAATGACTAAATATCAAGATGTCATCGGGCGAATCGCTCTGGAACTGAAATCAGAGCACTCACTGACATTTTCCCTCTCTGAAAGTCTGAGAAACGCCGGAAAAATGACTAAGTCCAAAGAAAAGTTTTTTAAACTTTTTTCAATTTTACCCCCTTGGGATATATATTCTACCCACACACATATGGAACTCTCCTGGGGTACCCTCACACATATTGTTCCCTCATTTAGCGGATATTTTCACAAAAAAGTGAAATTTTCAAAAATTCAGAAAATTTGCTGAAAACGACTAAATATCAAGGACTCTTCGGATGAATCGCTTTGGAACTGAAATCGGAATGCTCACTGACATTTCCCCTCTCTGAAAGTCTGATAAACGCCGGAAAAATGACTAAGCCCCAAAAAATTTTTTTTAAAACTTTTTTCAATTTTACCCCCGTGGGATATATATTCTACCCACACACATTTGGAACTCTCCTGGGGTACCCACACACATATTATTCCCTCATTTAGCGGATATTTTCACAAAAAAGTGAAATTTTCAAAAATTCAGAAAATGTTTTTTCAACTTTTTTCAGTTTTACCCCCGTGGGATATATATTCTACTCAAACACATTTGGAACTCTCCTGGGGTACCCTTACACATATTATTCCCTCATTTAGTGGATATTTTTACAAAAAAGTGAAATTTTCAAAAATTCAGAAAATTGGCTGAAAACTACTAAATGTCAAGAACTCATCGGGCGAATCGCTCTGGAACTGAAATCGGAACGCTCACTGACATTTTCACTCTCTGAAAGTCTGATAAACGCCGGAAAAATGACTAAGTCCAACAAAAAAATTATTTATAACTTTTTTCAATTTTACCCCCGTGGGATATATATTCTACGCACACACATTTGGAACTCTCCTGGGGTACCCTCACACATATTATTCCCTCATTTAGTGGATATTTTCACAAAAAAGTGAAATTTTCAAAAATTTAGAAAATGTTTTTTAAACTTTTTCAGTTTTACCCCCGTGGGATATATATTCTACCCACACACATTTGGAACTCTCCTGGGGTACCATCACACATATTATTTCCTCATTTAGCGGATATTTTCACAAAAAAGTGAAATGTTCAAAAATTCAGAAAATTGGCTGAAAACGACTAAATATCAAGATGTCATCGGGCGAATCGCTCTGGAACTGAAATCGGAGCACTCACTGACATTTTCCCTCTCTGAAAGTCTGAGAAACGCCGGAAAAATGACTAAGTCCAAAGAAAAGTTTTTTAAACTTTTTTCAATTTTACCCCCTTGGGATATATATTCTACCCACACACATATGGAACTCTCCTGGGGTACCCTCACACATATTATTCCCTCATTTAGCGGATATTTTCACAAAAAAGTGAAATTTTCAAAAATTCAGAAAATTGGCTGAAAATGACTAAATATCAAGAACTCATCGGACGAATCGATTTGGAACTGAAATCGGAATGCTCACTGACATTTCCCCGCTCTGAAAGTCTGCTAAATGCCTGAAAAATGACTAAGTCCAAAAAAAATTTTTTTTCAACTTTTTTAAATTTTACCCCCGTGGGATATATATTCTACCCACACACATTTGGAACTCTCCTGGGGTACCCTCACACATATTATTCCCTCATTTAGCGGATATTTTTACAAAAAAGTGAAATTTTCAAAAATTCTGAAAATTGGCTGAAAACTACTAAATGTCAAGAACTCATCGGGCGAATCGCTCTGGAACTGAAATCGTAACACTCACTGACATTTTCACTCTTTGAAAGTCTGATAAACGCCGGAAAAATGACTAAGTCCAACAAAAAAATTATTTATAACTTTTTTCAATTTTACCCCCGTGGGATATATATTCTACGCACACACATTTGGAACTCTCCTGGGGTACCCTCACACATATTATTCCCTCATTTAGTGGATATTTTCACAAAAAAGTGAAATTTTCAAAAATTCAGAAATTGGCTGAAAATGACTAAATATCAAGGACTCATCAGGCGAATCGCTCTGGAACTGAAATCGGAACACTCACTGACATTTTCCCTCTCTGAAAGTCTGATAAATGCCGGAAAAATGACTAAGTCCAAAAAAAAAATTTTTTCAACTTTTTTCAATTATACCCCCGTGGGATATATATTCTACCCACACACATTTGGAAATCTCCTGGGGTACCCTCACACATATTATTCCCTCATTTAGCGGATATTTTCACAAAAAAGTGAAATTTTAAAAAATTCTGAAAATTGGCTGAAAACCACTAAATTTCAAGAACTCATCGGGTGTCACGGTTGTGTTGCCACGAAGATCGTCACGAGTACACAGCCTGACTTCTCGCAGCTGACTTGTTGGTGCTTTGTGTTTTCTCGGCAGTGTAGGAGTTAATTCTCTCTCTCTCTGGGCTAGCTGAGGTCCAGCCTCGCCCAGCTGCAATCAATGCTTCTTTAGTGAGACTCCTTTATATTCCTGCAGGTCTGTTTGGGAGGTGTCGGTGAAAGCTTTTTCATTCAGACTTACAGAGCGGATCGTGGTGTTTGGAGTTGCTGAGATAAGTGTATTTGGAAGTGTTTTTTCCCTTTCCTCGCTTTATCATTTATCTCCTTTCCCGTTGGTGTTCCCTCTGTTGTAGTTGTGTAGAAGTTGTATGCAAGGTGGTTTTGGTTTTTCCCTTGTACTGTCTCGTTCGTCTAAATACTGTGTGTGGGCATATTATTTCTGGTTCCCAATTGTTGTGATCGGGGTCCTTCTCAGGACTAGATTACTTAGGTGCAGGGATCCTCAGGAGGTAGGGGTTACGCTGGCGGCCTGGACCTCTGTACCTTTAACAGTACCTCCAGGTTAGGGATTAGTCAGGGCCCCAGCTTAGGGTCAGCTTAGGCCCCCTACCTCCAGTATTCTGTGACAGTGTGACATTTTCACCGACCAACTTAGTTTTTCTCCAGCTACCATGGATCCAGTAGCCGGTCTAGCTCGGCAGTTGCAGAGTTTGTCCATGGGGCTGGCGGACGTTAGGTCCAAGGTTTTGCATCCTCTGGAGCAAGCCGGACCAGAACCTAAAGTAGCTCTCCCTGACAGGTTCACTGGGGGGCGGGACAAGTTTTTTGTTTTCCGGGAGGCATGCAAATTGTACTTTCGGCTGCGGCCTCGGTCATCGGGCAGTGAAGAACAAAGGGTGGGAATTGTCATCTCGCTCCTACAAGGGGACCCACAATCTTGGGCGTTCTCTCTTCCCCCAAGCTCCCCGGTTCTCCAGTCAGTGGATAGGTTTTTCGCTGCTCTGGGACTCGTATATGATGACCCAGATCGGATCTCCCTTGCTGAGTCTAAGTTACGTAGGATTCAGCAGGGAGATCGTCCGGCGGAGGAATTCTGTTCGGAGTTCCGTAGGTGGGCCACGGACACCCAGTGGAATGACCCGGCTCTTAGGAGCCAGTTTTGTCATGGTTTATCCGACAAATTACAGGATGTGTTGGCACAGTATGACTCTCCCGCGTCACTGGAAGCCGCTATGGCCCTTGCTATTCGCGTTGACAGACGGCTTCGGGAGAGGTGCGGGATAACTCTACCCCCTGTAATGTCTCCACCTCCTACAAGGTCCCCTCATATGGTGGTTCCCCTGGTCAGTCCGGAGGAGCCTATGCAATTAGAAGGGACATCATTTCGGGGAAGGGGACCGGTGGTGCGCCATAAGACAGGAAGGTGTTTCCTCTGCGGGAGAAAGAGACATTTTATTGGGGGGTGTCCATCCCGTCCCTTGCAGAGTAAAGAGTCGTCGAAAAAACTGTTGATCCCAGGTTGTGTGGTGGACGGCAATCTGGGAGTAGGTATTTCGTCCCTAGGTTCGTCTCAGTTTCTCGTACCGGCGGAGGTGGTGGTGGGTACGAGAACTGAGAGGATATCTGTTCTTCTGGATAGTGGGGCCGGGGCTAATCTGGTTGATGCTCGGTTTGCCCGGGTTCAAGGTATGCGATTGAGTGAGTTGGCTAAACCCATCCCCATATTCTCGATCGATGCCAGGCCTCTCGGTCAGGGAAGTTTTTTGCAAGCTGTGCATGGCGTAAAACTTCAAGTAGGGGCAATACATAAAGAACTGTTGTCTTGCTACGTGTTGGAGGGTCTTCCCACTCCTATAGTGTTGGGCCTTCCTTGGTTAGCTAAGCATAACCCGGTTATTAATTGGCAAACCAGAGAGATAAGCCAATGGAGTAAATTCTGTAATAAAAACTGCATGAACACGGTCATCGGTGCGGTTACTCCTTGGGTCTTACCTCCATTTCTGGCGGACTTTGAGGATGTATTCTCGGAGAATGGGTGTCAGGAACTACCTCCTCATCGCGAGTATGACTGTTCTGTAAAACTGCTCCCTGAGGCCAAGTTACCTAAAGCTAGGTTGTATAACCTTTCTGGTCCTGAGAGGCAGGCCATGAAGGATTATATTTCTGAAAGTCTGGCTAAGGGGCATATTAGACCTTCATCTTCACCGGTGGCCGCGGGGTTCTTCTTTGTTAAGAAGAAAGATGGAGGCCTACGCCCTTGCCTGGATTTCCGTGAACTTAATCGGATTACGGTCCGAGATCCGTATCCGCTCCCACTTATTCCCGATCTCTTTAATCAGATCGTGGGCGCCAAATGGTTCTCTAAGTTGGATCTCAGGGGGGCGTACAATCTGATTAGGATGAAGGAGGGGGATGAGTGGAAGACGGCTTTTAACACTCCGGAGGGGCATTATGAGAACCTTGTCATGCCATTCGGTCTGACTAATGCCCCGGCGGTGTTTCAACACTTTGTTAATGATATTTTTCGCCACCTGGTGGGACAGTTTGTTGTCATATATCTGGATGATATCTTAATTTACTCGCCGGATCTGGTGTCTCATCAGGAGCACGTTAGACAGGTGTTACAGATCTTGCGGGATAATAAACTGTATGCCAAGTGGGAAAAGTGTGTGTTCGCCGTACAGGAACTCCAGTTTTTAGGCTTCCTGGTTTCAGCGTCCGGTTTTCGTATGGACCCTGGGAAAGTGCGGGCAGTTCTTGAGTGGGATCGGCCAGAGAATCTTAAGGCACTACAACGTTTCCTGGGGTTTGCTAACTATTACCGGAAGTTCATTCGTAATTTCTCGTCCATGGTTAAGCCTCTCACAGACATGACTAAAAAGGGGACGGATTTTTCTAGGTGGTCTGACAAGGCTTGTCAAGCATTCTCCTCCTTGAAAAAATGTTTTGCCTCGGCACCCATACTCATTCAACCTGATGCGTCTCAGCCATTCTTTGTAGAGGTAGACGCTTCCGAGGTAGGGGTGGGAGCAGTATTGTCACAGGGTTCGTCCCCTGGTAAGTGGCATCCGTGCGCCTTTTTCTCTAAAAAATTGTCGTCCGCTGAGAGGAATTACGATGTCGGCAATAGGGAACTCTTGGCCATTAAGTTAGCTTTTGAGGAGTGGCGCCATTTTTTGGAGGGGGCAGTTCATCCGGTCACCGTCATCACCGATCACAAGAACCTGCTATATCTGGAGTCCGCTAAACGTCTGAATCCCAGACAAGCTAGGTGGTCATTGTTTTTTACCAGGTTTAATTTCGTCGTTACATATCGTCCTGGGTCTAAAAATGTAAAGGCGGATGCCTTATCTCGTAGTTTCCCTGGGGCCGGGAATACGGACGACCCGATTCCTATTCTTCAGGAGGGGGTGGTGGTTTCGGCAGTATGCTCTGAGCTGGAGGAGGAGATATTGGAGGCTCAGGGGGACGCCCCTGTTGGACCTCCGGGGAGACTGTTCGTTCCAGATCAGTTGCGACAAAAGGTGATCGAGGCACACCATAACTCAGTTTTTGCAGGACACCCGGGGAGTAAAGCATCTGTGGATCTCCTCTCGCGTCGGTTTTGGTGGCCTAACTTACATAAAGAGGTGGTAACTTTTGTCGCGTCCTGTGGGGTTTGTGCGCGCTCTAAGACCTCACATACCCGTCCGTCTGGGGCCCTCTTACCTTTGAAGATCCCGGAGCGTCCTTGGACTCATCTGTCTATGGACTTTATTACGGACCTCCCTCCGTCTTCGGGTAAAACGGTCATACTCGTTGTAGTGGACAGGTTCAGCAAGATGGCACATTTTATCGCTCTTCCGGCTCTCCCTAATGCTAAAACTCTTGCGCAGGTGTTCATTGGGGAGATTGTGAGGCTTCACGGGGTACCCTCCGAGGTGGTGTCTGATCGGGGGTCTCAGTTTGTGTCCAAGTTCTGGAAGGCGTTTTGTGCACGGCGGGGGATGCATTTGTCATTCTCGTCGGCTTTTCATCCTCAGACCAATGGTCAGACGGAACGTATGAACCAGAGCTTGGAGACATATCTTCGGTGTTTTGTGTCAGAGAACCAGGAGGACTGGGCTTCTTTCCTACCTCTGGCAGAGTTTGCTCTCAATAATAGGCGGAGCGAGTCCACTGGTAAGTCCCCGTTTTTTGGGGCATATGGTTTTCACCCCCAGTTTTGTACTTTCAGTAGGGGGGGCTCTTCGGGGGTTCCGGAGGAGGAACGATTTTCCTCATCTCTCGCTTCAGTATGGAGAGGGGTGCTGAAGAATCTGAATACTATGGGGAACCGATACAAACGTATGGCTGATAGGAGGAGAGTGTCTGGTCCGGACCTAAGTGTGAACGATCAGGTATGGTTGTCTACCAGGAATATTAAACTTAAGGTTCCCTCCTGGAAACTGGGCCCCAGGTTCATCGGGCCGTACAGAATCAGTTCTGTTATTAATCCGGTGGCATTCCGTCTTGACCTCCCCCCTACGTTTAAAATTCACAACGTGTTTCACAGATCATTGCTTAAGAGGTATGTGGCGCCGGTGGTACCGTCACCTTTACCTCCCCCTCCTGTGGTTGTCAATGGTAACTTGGAGTTCCAGGTATCGAGGGTCATTGATTCACGCTTTAATCGCCGGTCCCTTCAGTACTTGGTTCATTGGAAGGGGTATGGTCCTGAGGAGAGGATGTGGGTTCCTGCGTCGGATATTAACGCAGACCGATTAGTTCGGGCCTTCCACACGACTCACCCGGATAAACCTGGCCCTGAGGGTCCGGAGGCCCCTCGTAGAAGGGGGGGTACTGTCACGGTTGTGTTGCCACGAAGATCGTCACGAGTACACAGCCTGACTTATCGCAGCTGACTTGTTGGTGCTTTGTGTTTTCTCGGCAGTGTAGGAGTTAATTCTCTCTCTCTCTGGGCTAGCTGAGGTCCAGCCTCGCCCAGCTGCAATCAATGCTTCTTTAGTGAGACTCCTTTATATTCCTGCAGGTCTGTTTGGGAGGTGTCGGTGAAAGCTTTTTCATTCAGACTTACAGAGCGGATCGTGGTGTTTGGAGTTGCTGAGATAAGTGTATTTGGAAGTGTTTTTTCCCTTTCCTCGCTTTATCATTTATCTCCTTTCCCGTTGGTGTTCCCTCTGTTGTAGTTGTGTAGAAGTTGTATGCAAGGTGGTTTTGGTTTTTCCCTTGTACTGTCTCGTTCGTCTAAATACTGTGTGTGGGCATATTATTTCTGGTTCCCAATTGTTGTGATCGGGGTCCTTCTCAGGACTAGATTACTTAGGTGCAGGGATCCTCAGGAGGTAGGGGTTACGCTGGCGGCCTGGACCTCTGTACCTTTAACAGTACCTCCAGGTTAGGGATTAGTCAGGGCCCCAGCTTAGGGTCAGCTTAGGCCCCCTACCTCCAGTATTCTGTGACAGTGTGACATCGGGTGAGTCGCTCTGGAACTGAAATCGGAACACTCACTGACATTTTCCCTCTCTGAAAGTCTGATAAACGCTGGAAAAATGACTAAGAACCAAAAAAATTTTATTAAAACTTTTTTCAATTTTACCCCCGTGGGATATATATTCTACCCACACACATTTGGAACTCTCCTGGGGTACCCTCACACATATTATTCCCTCATTTAGCGGATATTTTCTCAAAAAAGTGAAATTTTCAAAAATTCAGAAAATGTTTTTTCAACTTTTTTCAGTTTTACCCCCGTGGGATATATATTCTACTCACACACATTTGGAACTCTCCTGGGGTACCCTTACACATATTATTCCCTCATTTAGTGGATATTTTTACAAAAAAGTGAAATTTTCAAAAATTCAGAAAATTGGTTGAAAACGACTAAATGTCAAGAACTCATCGGGCGAATCACTCTGGAACTGAAATCGGAACGCTCACTGACATTTTCACTCTCTGAAAGTCTGATAAACACCGGAAAAATGACTAAGTCCAACAAAAAAATTATTTCTAACTTTTTTCAATTTTACCCCCGTGGGATATATATTCTACGCACACACATTTGGAACTCTCCTGGGGTACCCTCACACATATTATTCCCTCATTTAGTGGATATTTTCACAAAAAAATGAAATTTTCAAAAATTCAGAAATTGGCTGAAAATGACTAAATATCAAGGACTCATCAGGCGAATCGCTCTGGAACTGAAATCGGAACACTCACTGACATTTTCCCTCTCTGAAAGTCTGATAAACGCCGGAAAAATGACTAAGTCCAAAAAAAAAAATGTTTTCAACTTTTTTCAATTTTACCCCCGTGGGATATATATTCTACCCACACACATTTGGAACTCTCCTGGGGTACCCTCACACATATTATTCCCTCATTTAGCGGATATTTTCACAAAAAAGTGAAATTTTCAAAAATTCAGAAAATGTTTTTTCAACTTTTTTCAGTTTTACCCCCGTGGGATATATATTCTACTCACACACATTTGGAACTCTCCTGGGGTACCCTTACACATATTATTCCCTCATTTAGTGGATATTTTTACAAAAAAGTGAAATTTTCAAAAATTCTGAAAATTGGCTGAAAACGACTAAATATCAAGGACTCATTGGGCGAATTGCTCTGGAACTGAAATCGGAATGCTCACTGACACTTCCCCTCTCTGAAAGTCTGATAAACGCCGGAAAAATGGCTAAGTCCAAAAATATTTTTTTTTAAACTTTTTTCAATTTTACCCCCGTGGGATATATATTCTACCCACACACATTTGGAACTCTCCAGGGGTACCCTCACACATATTATTACCTCATTTAGCGGATATTTTCACAAAAAAGTAAAATTTTCAAAAATTCTGAAAATTGGCTGAAAACGACTAAATATCAAAAACTCATCCGGTGAATCGCTCTGGAACTGAAATCGGACCACTCACTGACATTTTCCCTCTCTGAAAGTCTGATAAATGCCGGAAAAATGACTAAGTCCAAAAAAAAATTATTTACAACTTTTTTCAATTTTACCCCCGTGGGATATATATTCTACCCACACACATTTGGAACTCCCCTGGGGTACCCTCAAACATATTATTCCCTCATTTAGCGGATATTTTCACAAAAAAGTGAAATTTTCAAAAATTCTGAAAATTGGCTGAAAACGACTAAATATCAAGGATTCATTAAGCGAATTGCTCTGGAACTGAAATCGAAATGCTCACTGACATTTCCCCTCTCTGAAAGTCTGATAAACTATGGAAAAATGACTAAGTAAAAAAAAAAATTTTTTTTCAACGTTTTTAAATTTTACACCGTGAGATATATATTCTACCCACACACATTTGGAACTCTCCTGGGGTACCCTCACACATATTATTCCCTCATTTAGCGGCTATTTTCACAAAAAAGTGAAATTTTCAAAAAGTCAGAAAATTGGCTGAATAAAACTAAATATCCAGGACTCATCGGGCGAATCGCTCTGGAACTGAAATCGGAACGCTCACTGACATTTCCCCTCTCTGAAAGTCTGATAAACTCCGGAAAAATGACTTAGTCCAAAAAAAAAATTTTTCAACTTTTTTCAATTTTATCCCCGTGGGATATATATTCTACCCACACACATTTGGAACTCTCCTGGGGTACCCTCACACATATTATTCCCTCATTTAGCGGCTATTTTCACAAAAAAGTGAAATTTTCAAAAATACAGAAAATTGGCTGAAAACGACTAAATATCAAGGACTCATCGGGCGAATCGCTCTGGAACTGAAATCGGAAAGCTCACTGACATTTCCCCTCTCTGAAAGTCAGATAAACGCCGGAAAAATGACTAAGTCCAAAAAAAAATATTTTTCAACAATTTCAATTTTACCCCCGTGGGATATATATTCTACCCACACACATTTGGAACTCTCCTGGGGTACCATCACACAGATTATTACCTCATTTAGCGGATATTTTCACAAAAAAGTGAAATTTTCAAAAATTCAGGAAATTGTCTGAAAACGACTAAATTTCAAGTACCCATTGGGCGAATTGCTCTGGAACTGAAATCGGAATGCTCACTGACATTTCCCCTCTCTGAAAGTGTGAAAAACGCCGGAAAAATGACTAAATTCAAAAAAGAATTTTTTAAAATTTTTTTCAATTTTACCCCCGTGGGATATATATTCTACCCACACACATTTGGAACTCTCCTGGGATACCCTCACACATATTATTCCCTCATTTAGCGGCTATTTTCACAAAAAAGTGAAATTTTCAAAAAGTCAGAAAATTGGCTGAATAAAACTAAATATCCAGGACTCATCGGGCGAATCGCTCTGGAACTGAAATCGGAACGCTCACTGACATTTCCCCTCTCTGAAAGTCTGATAAACTCCGGAAAAATGACTTAGTCCAAAAAAAAAAATTTTCAACTTTTTTCAATTTTATCCCCGTGGGATATATATTCTACCCACACACATTTGGAACTCTCCTGGGGTACCCTCACACATATTATTGCCTCATTTAGCGGCTATTTTCTCAAAAAAGTGAAATTTTCAAAAATTCAGAAAATTGGCTGAAAACGACTAAATATCAAGGACTCATCGGGCGAATCGCTCTGGAACTGAAATCGGAAAGCTCACTGACATTTCCCCTCTCTGAAAGTCAGATAAACGCCGGAGAAATGACTAAGTCCCAAAAAAAATATTTTTCAACAATTTCAATTTTACCCCCGTGGGATATATATTCTACCCACACACATTTGGAACTCTCCTGGGGTACCATCACACAGATTATTACCTCATTTAGCGGATATTTTCACAAAAAAGTGAAATTTTCAAAAATTCAGGAAATTGTCTGAAAACGACTAAATTTCAAGTACCCATTGGGCGAATTGCTCTGGAACTGAAATCGTAATGCTCACTGACATTTCCCCTCTCTGAAAGTGTGAAAAACGCCGGAAACATGACTAAGTCCAAAAAAAAATATTTTTCAACAATTTCAATTTTACCCCCGTGGGATATATATTCTACCCACACACATTTGGAACTCTCCTGGGGTACCCTCACACATATTATTCCCTCATTTAGCGGATATTTTCACAAAAAAGTGAAATTTTCAAAAAATCAGGAAATTGTCTGAAAACGACTAAATTTCAAGTACCCATTGGGCGAATTGCTCTGGAACTGAAATCGGAATGCTCACTGACATTTCCCCTCTCTGAAAGTGTGATAAACGCCGGAAAAATGATTAAATCCAAAAAAGAATTTTTTAAAATTTTTTTCAATTTTACCCCCGTGGGATATATATTCTACCCACACACATTTGGAACTCTCCTGGGGTACCCTCACACATATTATTCCCTGATTTAGCGGCTATTTTCACAAAAAAGTGAAATTTTCAAAAAGTCAGAAAATTGGCTGAATAAAACTAAATATCAAGGACTCATCGGGCGAATTCCTCCGGAACTGAAATCGAAAAGCTCAATCACATTTCCCCTCTCTGAAAGTCTGATAAACTATGGAAAAATGACTAAGTAAAAAAAAAAATTTTTTTTCAACTTTTTTAAATTTTACCCCGTGGGATTTATATTCTACCCACACACATTTGGAACTCTCCTGGGGTACCCTCACACATATTATTCCCTCATTTAGCGGCTATTTTCACAAAAAAGTTAAATTTTCAAAAATTCAGAAAACTGGCTGAAAACGACTAAATATCAAGGACTCATCAGGCGAATTCCTCTGAAACTGAAATCGGAAAGCTCACTGACATTTCCCCTCTCTGAAAGTCAGATAAACGCCGGAAAAATGACAGTCCAAAAAAAAATTTTTTTCAACTTTTTTGAATTTTACCCCCGTGGGATATATATTCTACCCACACACATTTGGAACTCTCCTGTGGTACCCTCACACATACTATTCCCTTATTTAGTGGATATTTTCACAAAAAAAGTGAAATTTTCAAAAATTCTGAAATTTGGCAGAAAACGACTAAATATCAATTACTCATCTTGCGAATCGCTCTGGAACTGAAATCGGAACGCTCACTGACATTTCCCCTCGATGAAAGTCTGTTAAACTCCGGAAAAATGACAGTCCAAAAAAAAATTTTTTTCAACTTTTATGAATTTTACCCCCGTGGGATATATATTCTACCCACACACATTTGGAACTTTCCTGGGGTACCCTCACACATATTATTCCCTCATTTAGCTGATATTTTCACAAAAAAGTGAAATTTTAAAAAATTCAGAAAATTGGCTGAAAACGACTAAATATCAACGACTCATCGGGCGTATCGCTCTGGAACTGAAATCGGTATGCTCACTGACATTTCCCCTCTCTGAAAGTCAGATAAACGCCAGAAAAATGACTAAGTCCAAAAAAAATAGCCTGGGCATTTTTTCAGATCGATAAAGTTGACCCAACTCGTGTTATCTGTAACATTTGTCAGCAAAAGCTAAGTAGAGGCCAAAAAATACATAGTTTGAGTACTTCATGCATGAACCGGCACATGGACATGAAGCATAAGTTGCAGTGGGAAGCTCAGTGTGCTACAATGCGGCCTAGCCGGCTGGGCCAACCACCATCTGCCATATCTTGTGCATCCGCGGCCTCTTCATCCTCTGTGACTGGGGGGACAGCAGTCACACCTGTTTTGGGGCGCAGACCTGCCACCTCTTTACCCGCAACAGCCAGCGTGATTGGCAGGTCATCATTTTCTTTGGAGGTGGTAACACCAGCTGGTGTTGAGCGCTGTCCGACATCGATAGCACCACCTTTGGATCAAGGCAACCTAACATGTCCGCCTGTATCTTCCTCACAGACCGGCAGTTTGCCGGGGACACCCTTATCAACCCCGTCTAAGCACAATAGCCAGCCCTCGGTCCCTCAGGTGTGGACAAGTAAAAGACCATTTCCTCCTAGCCATGAGAAAGCTAAGAGGTTGAATTTCACCATCTGCAAGCTCTTGGCTACAGAAATGCTGCCTTTCCGCCTGGTGGACACAGAGGATTTTCGAGACCTTATGTCCGGCGCAGTGCCCCAGTACCAGATGCCCAGTCGGCACTACTTCTCAAAGAAAGGTGTGCCTGCGCTCCACCAGCATGTCGCACACAACATCACCGCTTCTTTGAGAAACTCTGTGTGTGACAGGGTGCATTTCACCACAGACACTTGGACGAGTAGGCATGGACAGGGGCGTTACATGTCGCTGACTGGGCACTGGGTAACTATGGTGACAGCAGGACAAGGGGCTGCTGTCCAAGTCTTGCCGTCCCCACAAGTTGTGCGTAAATCCTCTTTATGTCAAAGTTCCTCCACTGCTTCTGCCTCCTCAACCTCCTCTCGGTCTTCCACCTGCACCCAAAGCCTGTCTGGTCATGCCACAAGCTTTCTAACTGCGCAGAAGGGATCCTGCACACCTCCTTACTATGCTGGCAGTAGGGCTCAACGTCATCAGGCGGTTTTTACTTTGAAATGTCTGGGAAATGTGAGTCACACAGCTGAGGAGTTGTGGTCAGCTCTGGAGAACCAATTTCGTGAATGGTTGTCTCCACTGGACCTGAAACCAGGGAAGGCCGTGTGCGACAATGCTGCAAACCTGGGTGCGGCCCTTCGCCGCGGCAATGTCACACATGTGCCTTGGATGGCTCACGTGTTGAACCTGGTTGTCCAGCAATTTTTAGCCCACTATCCCAGACTAGATGGCCTTCTGCAGAGGGCACGGTCGCTGTGTGCTCACTTCCGCCGTTCGCATCCCGCAGCTCAGCGACTTACATCTCTACAGAAGTCATTGGGCCTGCCACTTCACCGGCTAAAATGCGATGTGCCTACCCGGTGGAATTCAACTCTGCACATGTTGCAGCGACTGTGGCAGCACTGACAAGCCCTGGTGCAATACGTTCTGACGTATAGCCTGGGCCAACGAGATCCAGAGGTGGGGCAAATCACGCTGGAGGAGTGGTCTCAGATCAGGGACCTATGCACCCTTCTGCACAGTTTTGAAATGGCAACGAAGATGTTTAGTGCTGACGATGCCATTATCAGCATGACTATTCCGGTGATTTACATGCTGGAGCACATGTTAAACAGAATTCGGAGTCAGGTGGTGGCACAAGAGGAGGTGGAGGAAGTAGAGGAGGAGGAGTTGTATGCGGAAGGGCTAACATCTGCAAGGTCCAGACGGTCGGCAGCACCAAGGCAGCAGGCATGTGAGGGTGGGGGAGATGGTTTTACCAGGGCACATGGTAGCAGCCAAACTAGTGAGGAAGGTGCAGGAGCCCAGGAAAAAGTGGAGGACGAACTGATGGAAGACTCATCAGATGAGGGAGACCTTGATCACATTTCTGTTGTGCGAGGTTGGGGGGAGAGGACAGAGGAAGGAAGCATGATTGTTACCTCGCCACCAACACAACAGGGACTTGGTGCTCCTGGATGCGCAACACACATGAGTGCCTTCTTGCTGCACTACCTGCAACATGACCCTCGAATTGTGAGAATTAGAAATAATCCTGACTACTGGGTTGCCACACTGTTAGATCCCCGGTACAAAAGTAAATTTGCAGAAATTATTCCTGCCATAGAAAGGGATGCACGCATGCAGGAGTATCAGCAGAGACTGTTGCAGAATCTTACATGTGCTTTTCCACAAAACACCAGTGGTGCACGTAGTGAATCTCACAGTTCCAACTTGCCAACCGTGGGACCGTCAAGTGTTCAGCACTCAAACCGTAACAGAACCACAGTATCTGCTGGTAACATCAATTTTGCGGAATCATTTCACCACTTTTTTAGCCCATCCTTTGCAAGGCCACAGTAGACAAGAAGTCTGATACATAGTCAACGCCTAGAGACGATGGTACAGGAGTATCTCCAAGTAAACATTGAAGCCATAACTGTGTCACTGGACCCTTGCTCTTTTTGGGCTTCCAATCTGGATAAATGGCCGGAGCTAGCCACTTACGCCTTGGAGATCTTGTCATGCCCCGCAGCCAGCGTTCTGTCTGAACGTGTGTTCAGCGCTGCTAGTGGTGTGCTGACAGATAAGCGCACGCGGCTCTCCACTGATAATGTAGACAGACTCACGTTCATAAAGATGAACAAATCATGGATCCGAAACGACTTTTCTACCCCTGTGTCATCCTGGGGAGAGTAAAAGCTTGATGATTGGTTAAAATCACCCTACCAACCGTTTTAAGCTTTCAAATTACTAATCATGTTTATCTGTATCTTGGCTGGAAAATAATTTGGGCTTTGTAGCAGTGTGCAGCACTGATTCTATTAGGCCATCTATAATAAGCTC
This sequence comes from Phyllobates terribilis, assembly GCF_046119375.1. Classification (NCBI taxonomy): domain Eukaryota; kingdom Metazoa; phylum Chordata; class Amphibia; order Anura; family Dendrobatidae; genus Phyllobates; species Phyllobates terribilis. The sequence goes on along the minus strand of NW_027362763.1, from coordinate 594,706,377 downwards.
CACCAGATTTAAAATTACTAATCATGTTTATCTGTATCTTGACTGGAAAATAATTTGGGCTTTGTAGCAGTGTGCAGCACTGATCCTATTAGGCCATCTATACTAAGCTCCCCCAGATTTAAAATTAATAATAATTTTTAGCTGCATCTAGCCCGGAAAATAATTTTCGGGCTCCGAGATGCGCAAGACACATAAGTGCCTTCTTGCTGCACTACCTGCAACATGACCCTCATATTGTCAGAATTCGAAGTAATCATGACTACTGGGTTGCCACACTCTTAGATCCCCCAAACTTTTCGATCAACCTTTTCATTTTAATAAAGACCAAAAAAATGGTCATTTTTGAAATTATAAGCATTAGCAGGTTATTAGGAACTGAAATCAAACAGTTTTCAACTGAAAACTTTATTCTAGGTGATGTTACATTTTCACATAGGACCCCTTGTTCGAAAGGAGCTTCTAAACTCTCTCGTCCATTGAATTTGTCAGGTTTTGGATGGTTTGTGCTTCAATTGTTTTGCATGAGGACAGAATACCCTCCCAGAGCTGTTGCTTAGATGTGAACTGCCTCCCGCCATCATAGACACTCCTTTTGATGATGCTCCAGAGGTTCTGAATGGGGTAGAGGTCAGGGGAGCATGGGGGTCACACCATAAGTTTGTCCCCTTTTATGCCCATATCAGCCAGAGATGCAGATGTTTTATGTGCAGCATGAGATGGTGCATTATCATGCAAAAAAATGATCTTGCTGTGAAATACACGGTTCTTCTTCTTGAACCATGGCAGGAAGTGCTGTTTGAGAAAATCCACATACATTATGGAGTTCATCTTTAGCGCCTTCAGGAATCCTAAAGGGGCCGACAATCTCTCTCCCCATGATTCCAGCCCAAAACATTACTCCACCTCCTCCTTGTTGGCGCTGTAGCCGTGTTTGCGTGGGGTGTCCATCAACCAGCCATCCTCCACTCCATCCATCTGGACCATCGAGCGCTGCACGGCACTCATCCGTGAACAAAACAGTTTTGAAATCAGTCTTCATGTAATGTTTGGCCCACTGGAGCCATTTCTGCTTGTGTGAAGTGGATAGAGGAGGTCGACAGGATGGCGTATGCACAGCTGCAAACCTCTGAAGGACCCTGCATCTTGTTGTTCGGGGGACGTTGGAGGCACCAGCAGCTTCAAAAACTTGTCTGCTGGTATGACAAGGCTTTTTTGCCGCTGCTGTTTTAACCTGACGTAATTGCCTGTAGGAAAGAGTCCTCAATTTGCCCTTATCAGCACACACACGTGTGTACTGTGAATCAGCTACATACTTCTTGATTGCCAAGACACTTCATCCTGATCATCGCACAATGTTGATTGTAGTCATGCCTTGACCTAAACACTCCACAATTTGTTGCTTCTCAGCAGCCGACACACCCTTTTTCTTTCCCATTTTGGCAGAAAATGTAGGCTGCTTAATAATGTGAGACAGCCTTCTTAAGTAGTCTTGCCTTTCATTGGACACACCTGCCAAACTAATTAGCACAGGTGTCTGCAATTGCTTACAGTGATATAAAGAGCCCTGACACACATCACCATCAATGAGTTTAACTGACAAACAAACAAATTCTTCCCTTATCACTCCTAAACACTTTTTGCATAATAATTTGCAACACAGTGTACATGTGCTTTTCCACAAAACACCAGTGGTTCACGTAGTGAATCTTACAGTTCTAACTTGCCAACCATGGTCTGTATGGAGTTGTTCAATAAAGGGCCCAAAATTAAGATAACATAGATGGGAGAGGTCTCTATGAATAGGAATTCCTAAGTATTTGATACCCTGTGAGGGCCAGGCAAAGGGAAAGTTGGACTGGATGGAATCCTATATGGATTTGGGGAGGGAGACATCGAGGGCCTCAGACTTCGCTGCATTGATTTTAAATTTTACCATGTAACAAAGTGATCTATTTCAGCCATAACAGCATGGATGGATATATGTGATTGAGTGATATATACTAGGACATCATCAGCAAATAGAGAGCACTTGTACTCGGTGCCTCCCACCTCAATCCACCTAATATTGGGGTTATGGCGAATTGATGAGAGCAGGTGCTCCGTCACTAGGATGTATAAGAGAGGGGACAGAGGACTTCCCTGCCTTGTCCCATTGGTGATTGTGAAAGGTGATGAAAATGTTCTGATGCACCCCCTGGGCCTTGGGACACAAGGAGCCGGACCCTTTTTGGTGGATGCTGGTGGTTGCTGTCTCCACTAGTTTCGGGGACCGGTCTCCCCCTTTGGCCTGACCCCTCCACGCAGGTGGATTCGGGCGTGCGGTGGCGACTCGCCCGTCCGCACCCCTGGGATCCCTTCATTCCTCGTTCCTGGAGCCTTCTCCGTTCCTCTTCCTTCCTTCTCCCTCTTCCAGGCCTGGGCCTCTGTTACTAGGCCCGCCTCCGGAGCAGAGCTCATGCAGAGCCCCTGCTCCCTGCCACTTCTGCTCAGACTTCTCTGCACTGAACTAAGATGGTGCCCACCTTTTATACTCCCTTCTCAATGCACCCAGGAACTGCTTCCTCCCTGCTCCTGCACTACAGGGTTCCCCTTCCTCAGTGTTCCCTCCCCCCACTCCAGCCAGGGACAGGGACTGTCGTGCCCATCTCAGAGGCATATTGGTCGCCCTGCCCCACGGCAATGTGGTGTAATGCATGCAGGTGTCGGGTCCTGTTCCACACTCCATCCTTACCTGAGAGTGAGATATCACACCTCTGGGTGAGGTGCAATACCTCTGTAGCAACCGAGCCCTCAGGGTGCTACAGTTCCATTTATCTTCAGCCTAGGTGACGTATTGTGATACAGGGCCGTGATTTTGGCTATAAAAGGGTCCCCTAGACCCCTACCCCAAGCTTTTTAAGAGAATCATATATGGCATGCCAGGAGACTCTATGGAATGCTTTCTCAGCATCCAACGAGAGTATCTAATTACAAATTTTTAACTGCATCTAGCCCAGGAAATACTTTGTGCCTAGTAGCAGTGTCTGCTAGTCAGCTGATTATCCCGGCTGTTAAGCAAGCTACACCACCTGTAGTTTGGACACTTAATTTTTTCAAAGGAAATGCTTCGGGACCACGGGATATCCAGTGAAGAGCATCAGGAGGCACCCCAAGGCATAGGGGCTGGGACTGGCAGTAGGATGCCTTGCGGTGGACAGCCGAGCTCGATCCTTATAAAATCTTTTTAACTGCAGCAGCTTAAGTGGACGCTACTGGAGCTGGAATTGCGCGGCTGCTGGCATGAGACTTGCCCTCCAATAGATCCTTGTAAATGGATTTAAAGTGTATTCATTCAAATTAGAGAGACAATTTAAATTTAAAAGCTTAGAGCTGCCTCCACCACAGGGGGGCTCGCTCGACCCACCAGCGAACAGGCACCAGTATTGGGAGAGGGAGGCTGGCCCTCAGGGTTCACCGCGGCTCTGGCACAAACCCGGCGACACGGAGGTGGCACGGGCAGGAGCGGACTGAACGTGTCGGCTTCTCACTTTTTGGATTTTAGAAGGGCATGACATGCCTATATCTGTGTCTCCCCCTCCTTTTACTCTTCCACCTCTTTTCTTTTCGCATGACTATATGTACTTGTCACTTTTCCAAATGTTAGTTGTGTCTTCTGAGCAGTTTGTCAGCTTTTGGACACCTTTGAAGGTGTTTTCTATGTGTTTCTATGTGTTTTTGTTTGCCTGCCATTGGTTTTAACGGTGTTCGAAGGTGTTCGACGAACAGTTCGGCGAACACACGGGTGTTCGACGAACCGAACCGAACTCGAACACTACGGGGGTGGCTCAACACTACTAAATATCAAGGACTCATCGGGCGAATCGCTCTGGAACTCAAATCGGAATGCTCACTGACATTTCCCCTCTCTGAAAGTCTGATAAACGGCAGAAAAATGACTAAGTCCAAAAAATATTTTTGTTTCAACTTTTTTCAATTTTACCCCCGTGGGATATATATTCTACCCACACACATTTGGAACTCTCCTGGGGTACCCTCACACATATTATTCCCTCATTTAGCGGATATTTTCACAAAAAAGTGAAATTTTCAAAAATTCAGAAAATTGGCTGAAAACGACTAAATATCAAGGACTCATCGGGCGAATCGCTCTGGAACTGAAATCGGAAAGCTCACTGACATTTCTCCTCTCTGAAAGTCAGATAAACGCCGGAAAAATGACTAAGTCCAAAAAAAGTTTTTTTCAACTTTTTTCAATTTTACCCCCGTGGGATATATATTCTACCCACACACATTTGGAACTCTCCTGGGGTACCCTCACACATATTATTCCCTCATTTAGTGGATATTTTCACAAAAAAGTGAAATTTTAAAAAATTCAGAAAATTGGCTGAAAACGACTAAATATCAAGGACTCATCGGTCGAATCGCTCTGGAACTGAAATCGGAATGCTCGCTGACATTTCCCCTCTCTGAAAGTCTGATAAACTCCGGAAAAATGACAGTCCAAAAAAAAAATTTTTTTAACTTTTATGAATTTTACCCCCGTGGGATATATATTCTACCCACACACATTTGGAACTCTCCTGGGGTACCCTCACACATATTATTCCCTCATTTAGCGGATATTTTCACAAAAAAGTGAAATTTTCAAAAATTCTGAAAATTGGCTGAAAACTACTAAATATCAAGAACTCATCGGGCGAATCGCTCAGGAATTGAAATCGGAATGCTCACTGACATTTTCCCTTTCTGAAAGTCAGATTAACGCCAGAAAAATGACTAAGTCCAAAAAAAATTTTTATTTCAACTTTTTTAAATTTTACCCCCGTGAGATATATATTCTACCCACACACATTTGGAACTCTCCTGGGGTACCCTCACACATATTATTCCCTCATTTAGCGGATATTTTCACAAAAAAGTGAAATTTTCAAAAATTCTGAAAATCGGCTGAAAATGACTAAATATCAAGGAATCATTGGGCGAATCGCTCTGGAACTGAAATCGGAATGCTCACTGACATTTCCCCTCTCTGAAATTCTGATAAACTACGGAAAAATGACTAAGTCCAAAGAAAAATTTTTTCAACTTTTTTAAATTTTACCCCCGTGGGATATATATTCTACCCACACACATTTGGAACTCTCCTGGGGTACCCTCACACATATTATTTCCTCATTTAGCGGATATTTTCACAAAAAAGTGAAATTTTCAAAAATTCAGAAAATTGGCTGAAAACGACTAAATATCAAGGACTCATTGGGCGAATTGCTCTGGAACTGAAATCGGAACGCTCACTGACATTTCCCCTCTCTGAAAGTCTGATACACTATGGAAAAATGACGAAGTCCAAAAAAAAATTTTTTTCAACTTTTTTCAATTTTACCTACGTGGGAAATATATTCTACCCACACACATTTGGAACTCTCCTGGGGTACCCTCACCCATATTATTCCCTCATTTAGCGGATATTTTCACAAACAAGTGAAATTTTAAAAAATTCAGAAAATTGGCTGAAAACGACTAAATATCAAAGACTCATTGGGCGAATCACTCTGGAACTGAAAACGGATTGCTCACTGACATTTCCCCTCTCTGAAAGTCTGATAAACTACGGAAAAATGACGAAGTCCAAAAAAAAAATGTTTTCAACTTTTTTCAATTTTACCTACGTGGGATATATATTCTACCCACACACATTTGGAACTCTCCTGGGGTACCCTCACACATATTATTCCCTCATTTAGCAGATATATTTTCACAAAAAATTGAAATTTTCAAAAATTCAGAAAATTGCCTGAAAACGACTGTAACGGGTCTGGGAGGCGGAACCTCTGACCAACTATACAAGGGGGCGGTCCTTGTAAGGAAGCGGGTGGCTCCCAGGGAAGATGGGCAGGTAGTCACGGCAAGTGACAGGGACAGTCTCTGGGTAGAAGGGCACGTAGTCACGGCAAGTGACAGGGACAATCTCTGGGTAGAAGGGCAGGTAGTCACAGCAAGTGACAGGGACAGTCTCTGGGTAGACTAGCAGACAGGTAGCAGGTGAGCGCTCCCAGGTGAGTGGGCAAGAGTCTCTGGACTGGCAGGTGGTCACGGCAAGTGACGGCAGAGCCTCCAGGTAGGCTAGCAGGCAGGTAGCAGGTGCGCGCTCCCAGGTGAGCGGACAAGAGTCTCTGGACTGGCAGGTGGTCACGACAAGTGACGGCAGAGCCTTCAGGTAGGCTAGCAGGCAGGTAGCAGGTGAGCGCTCCCAGGTGAGCGGGCAAGAGTCTCTGGACTGGCAGGTGGTCACGACAAGTGACGGCAGAGCCTCCAGGTAGGCTAGCAGGCAGGTAGCAGGTGAGCGCTCCCAGGTGAACGGGCAGGCTGGTCCATAGACAGACTGACAGGTGTCGGAAGGCAGACCATCGGACCGCAGGCTTGCAAGCAGGTAAGCGGATATCAGGCAGGTATCAAGCAGGAATCTGGCAGGTGACTGGCAGGTAACAGGCAGGAATCTGGCAGGTAACAAGCAGGAATCTGGCAGGTGACTGGCAGGTAACTGGTAACGGGACCTGAGGGCTGAAGCAGAGTGAAGGCTTTGCAAAAACATTGCTTGGGTATCTCCATTTTGGAGGAAGTGCCTTATATATGGTGAGGTCCTCCCGCCATTGGCCGGGGACTCCTTAGGACGGCGCGCGCGGCCCCTTTAAGAGAGGGGGAGCATGCGCGCCCTAAGCACAGTGGCCGGGAAGCAGCGCGCGCTGCCAGCAGAGCGGGAGGAGGACGCCGGGCACGGGGCGGAGAGGTGAGGGGAACAGCGTCCCTGCCGAGCTGGAGGCAGGGACGCCGATGCTACAACGACTAAATATCAAGGACTCATTGGGCGAATCGCTCTGGAACTGAAATCGGTATGCTCACTGACATTTCCCCTATTTGAAAGTCTGATAAACGCCGGATAAATGACTAAGTCCCAAAAAATTTTTTTTCAACTTTTTTCAATTTTACCCCCGTGGGATATATATTCTACCCACACACATTTGGAACTCTCCTGGGGTACCCTCACACATATTATTCCCTCATTTAGCGGATATTTTCACAAAAAAGTGAAAATTTCAAAAATTAAGAAAAATTGGCTGAAAATGACTAAATATCAAGGACTCATCGGGCGCATCGCTTTGGAAGTGAAATCGGAACGCTCACTGACATTTCCCCTCTCTGAAAGTCTGATAAACTACGGAAAAATGACTAAGTCCAAAAAAAAATTTTTTTCAACAATTTCAATTTTACCCCCATGGGATATATATTCTACCCACACACATTTGGAACTCTCCTGGGGTACCCTCACACATATTATTCCCTTATTTAGCGGATATATTTTCACAAAAAAGTGAAATTTTCAAAAATTCAGAAAATTGGCTGAAAACGACTAAATATCAAGGACTCATCGGGCGTATCGCTCTGGAACTGAAATCGGTATGCTCACTGATATTTCCCCTCTTTGAAAGTCTGATAAACGCCGGAAAAATGACTAAGTCCAAAAAAATATTTTTTAAACTTTTTTCAATTTTACCCCCGTGGGATATATGTTCTACCCACACACATTTGGAACTCTCCTGGGGTACCCTCACACATATTATTCCCTCCTTTAGCGGATATTTTCACAAAAAAGTGACATTTTCAAAAATTCAGAAAATTGGCTGAAAACGACTAAATATCAAGGACTCATTGGGCGAATCGCTCTGGAACTGAAATCGGAATGCTCACTGACATTTCCCCTCTCTGAAAGTCTGATAAACTACGGAAAAATGACTAAGTCCAAAAAAAAATTTTTTTCAACAATTTCAATTTTACCCCCGTGGGATATATATTCTACCCACACACATTTGAAACTCCTGGGGTACCCTCACACATATTATTCCCTCATTTAGCAGATATATTTTCACAAAAAAGTGAAATTTTCAAAAATTCAGAAAATTGGCTGAGAACTACTAAATATCAAGCACTCATCGGGCGTATCGCTCTGGAACTGAAATTGGTATGCTCACTGACATTTTCCCTCTTTGAAAGTCTGATAAACGCCGGATAAATGACTAAGTCCAAAAAAAAATTTTTTTCAACAATTTCAATTTTACCCCCGTGGGATATATATTCTACCCACACACATTTGGAACTCTCCTGGGGTACCCTCACACATATTATTCCCTCATTTAGCGGATATTTTCACAAAAAAGTGAAATTTTCAAAAATTCAGAAAATTGGCTGAAAACGACAAAATATCAAGTACTCATTGGGCGAATCGCTCTAGAACTGAAATCGGAATGCTCACTGACATTTCCCCTCTCTGAAAGTCTGATAAACTACGGAAGAATGACTAAGTCTAAAAAAAAATTATTTTCAACTTTTTTTAATTTTACCCCCGTGGGATATATATTCTACCCACACACATTTGGAACTCTCCTGGGGTACCCTCACACATATTATTCCCTCATTTAGCGGATATTTTCACAAAAAAGTGAAATTTTCAAAAATTCAGAAAATTGGCTGAAAACGACTTTATTGGGTCTGGGAGGCGGAACCTCTGGGCAACTATACAAGGGGGCGGTCCTTGTAAGGAAGCAGGTGGCTCCCAGGGAAGACGGGCAGGTAGTCACGGCAAGTGACAGGGACAGTCTCTGGGTAGAAGGCCACGTAGTCACGGCAAGTGACACGGACAGTCTCAGGGGAAAAGGGCAGGTAGTCACAGCAAGTGACAGGGACAGTCTCTGGGTAGACTAGCAGACAGGTAGCAGGTGAGCGCTCCCAGGTGAGCGGGCAAGAGTCTCTGGACTGGCAGGTGGTCACGGCAAGTGACGGCAGAGCCTCCAGGTAGGCTAGCAGGCAGGTAGCAGGTGAGCGCTCCCAGGTGAGCGGGCAGGCTGGTCCATAGACAGACTGACAGGTGTCGGAAGGCAGACTGTTGGACCGCAGGCTTGCAAGCAGGTAAGTGGATATCAGGCAGGTATCAAGCAGGAATCTGGCAGGTGACTGGCAGGTAACAGGCAGGAATCTGGCAGGTGACTGGCAGGTAACAAGCAGGAATCTGGCAAGTGACTGGCAGGTAACTGGTAACGGGACCTGAGGGCTGAAGCAGAGTGAAGGCTTTGCAACAACATTGCTCGGGCACCTCCATTTTGGAGGAGGTGCCTAATATATGGTGAGGTCCTCCAGCCATTGGCCAGGGACTCCTTAGAACGGCGAGCGCGGCCCCTTTAAGAGAGGGGGAGCGCGCGCGCCCTAAGCACAGTGGCCGGGAAGCAGCGCACGCTGCCAGCAGAGCGGGAGGAGGACGCCGGGCACGGGGCGTAGAGGTGAGGGGAACAGCGTCCCTGCATAGCAGGAGGCAGGGACGCCGACGCTACAATGACTAAATATCAAGGACTCATTGGGCGAATCGCTCTGGAACTGAAATCGGAACGCTCACTGACATTTCCCCCTCTCTGAAAGTCTGATAAACTATGGAAAAATGACTAAGTCCAAAAAAAAATTTTTTTCAACAATTTCAATTTTACATCCGTGGGATATATATTCTACCGACACACATTTGGAACTCTCCTGGGGTACTCTCACACATATTATTCCCTCATTTAGCGGATATTTTCACAAAAAAGTGAAAATTTCAAAAATTCAGAAAATTGGCTGAAAACTACTAAATATCAAGGACTCATCGGGCGAATCGCTTTGGAACTGAAATTGGAACGCTCACTGAGATTTCCCCTCTCTGAAAGTCTGATAAACTATGGAAAAATGACTAAGTCCAAAAAAAAAATGTTTTCAACTTTTTTCAATTTTACCCCCGTGGGATATATATTCTACCCACACACATTTGGAAATCTCCTGGGGTACCCTCACACATATTATTCCCTCATTTAGCGGATATTTTCACAAAAAAGTGAAATTTTCAAAAATTCAGAAAATTTGCTGAAAACAACTAAATATCATGGACTCATTGGGCGAATCACTCTGGAACTGAAATCGGAACGCTCACTGACTTTTCCCCTCTCTGAAAGTCTGATAAACTACGGAAAAATGACTAAGTCCAAAAAAAAATTTTTTTCAAAAATTTCAATTTTACCCCATGGGATATATATTCTACCCACACACATTTGGAACTCTCCTGGGGTACCCTCACACATATTATTCCCTGATTTAGCGGATATTTTCACAAAAAAGTGAAATTTTCAAAAATTCAGAAAATTGGCTGAAAATGACTAAATATCAAGGAATCAACGTGCACATCGCTCTGGAACTGAAATCGGTATGCTCACTGACATTTCCCCTCTCTGAAAGTCTAATAAACGCTGGAAAAATGACTAAGTCCAAAAAAAATTTTTTTTCAACTTTTTTCAATTTTACCCCCGTGGGATATATATTCTACCCACACACATTTGGAACTCTCCTGGGGTACCCTCACACATATTATTCCCTCATTTAGCGGATATTTTCACAAAAAAGTTAAATTTTCAAAAATTCAGAAAATTGGCTGAAAACGACTAGATATCAATGACTCATCGGGCATATCGCTCTGGAACTGAAATCGGTATGCTCACTGACATTTCCCCTCTCTGAAAGTCTAATAAACGCGGGAAAAATGACTAAGTCCAAAAAAAAATTTTTTTCAACTTTTTTCAATTTTACCCCCGTGGGATATATATTCTACCCACACACATTAGGAACTCTCCTGGGGTACCCTCACATATATTATTCCCTCATTTAGCGGATATTTTCACAAAAAAGTGAAATTTTCAAAAATTCTGAAAATTGGCTGAAAACGACTAAATATCAAGGACTCATTGGGCGAATCGCTCTGGAACTGAAATCGGAATGCTCACTGAGATTCCCCCTCTCTAAAAGTCTGATAAACTCCGGAAAAATGACTAAGTCTAAAAAAAAATGTTTTTCAACTTTTTTCAATTTTACCCCCGTGGGATATATATTCTACCCACACACATTTGGAACTCTCCTGGGGTACCCTCACACATATTATTCCCTCATTTAGCGGATATTTTCACAAAAAAGTGAAATTTTCAAAAATTCAGAAAATTGGCTGAAAACGACTAAATATCATGGACTCATTGGGCGAATCGCTCTGGAACTGAAATCGGTATGCTCACTGACATTTCCCCTCTCTGAAAGTCTGATAAACGCTGAAAAAATGACAGTCCAAAAAAAGTTTTTTCAACTTTTTTCAATTTTACCCCCTTGGGATATATATTCTACCCACACACATTTGGAACTCTCCTTGGGTACCCTCACACATATTATTCCCTCATTTAGTGGATATTTCCACAAAAAAGTGAAATTTTCAAAAATTCTGAAAATTGGCTGAAAACAACTAAATATCATGGACTCATTGGGCGAATCGCTCTGGAACTGAAATCGGAATGCTCACTGAGATTCCCCCTCTCTAAAAGTCTGATAAACTACGGAAAAATGACTAAGTCTAAAAAAAAAATGTTTTTCAACTTTTTTCAATTTTACCCCCGTGGGATATATATTCTACCCACACACATTTGGAACTCTCCTGGGGTACCCTCACACATATTATTCCCTCATTTAGCGGATATTTTCACAAAAAAGTGAAATTTTCAAAAATTCAGAAAATTGGCTGAAAACAACTAAATATCATGGACTCATTGGGCGAATCGCTCTGGAACTGAAATCGGAATGCTCACTGACATTTCCCCTCTCTGAAAGTCTGATAAACTACGGAAAAATGACTAAGTCCAAAAAAAAATTTTTTTCAATTTTTTTCAATTTTACCCCCGTGGGATATATATTCTACCCACACACATTTGGAACTCTCCTGGGGTACCCTCACACATATTATTCCCTCATTTAGCGGATATTTTCACAAAAAAGTGAAATTTTCAAAAATTCAGAAAATTGGCTGAAAACGACTAAATATCAAGGACTCATCGGGCGCATCACTTTGGAACTGAAATCGGAATGCTCACTGACATTTCCCCTCTCTGAAAGTCTGATAAACGCCGGAAAAATGACTAAGTCCAAAAAAAAATTTTTTTCAACTTTTTTCAATTTTACCCTTGTGGGATATATATTCTACCCACACACATTTGGAACTCTCCTGGAGTAACCTCACACATATTATTCCCTCATTTAGTGGATATTTTCACATAAAAGTGAAATTTTCAAAAATTCAGAAAATTGGCTGAAAATGACTAAATATCAAGAACTCATTGGGCGAATCGCTCTGGAACTGAAATCAGTATGCTCACTGACATTTCCCCTCTCTGAAAGTCTGATAAACGCTGAAAAAATGACTAAGTCCAAAAAAAGTTTTTTCAACTTTTTTCAATTTTACCCCCTTGGGATTTATATTCTACCCACACACATTTGGAACTCTCCTTGGGTACCCTCACACATATTATTCCCTCATTTAGTGGATATTTTCACAAAAAAGTGAAATTTTCAAAAATTCAGAAAATTGGCTGAAAATGACTAATTATCAAGGACTCATTGGGCGAATCGCTCTGGAACTGAAATCGGAATGCTCACTGAGATTCCCCCTCTCTGAAAGTCTGATAAACTCCGGAAAAATGACTAAGTCTAAAAAAAAAATGTTTTTCAACTTTTTTCAATTTTACCCCCGTGGGATATATATTCTACCCACACACATTTGGAACTCTCCTGGGGTACCCTCACACATATTATTCCCTCATTTAGCGGATATTTTCACAAAAAAGTGAAATTTTCAAAAATTCTGAAAATTGTCTGAAAATGACTAAATATCAAGGACTCATCGGGCGAATCGCTCTGGAACTGAAATCGGAATGCTCACTGACATTTCCCCTCTCTGAAAGTCTGATAAACTCTGGAAAAATGACTAAGTCCAAAAATAATTTTTTTTCAACTTTTTTCAATTTTACCCCCGTGGGATATATATTCTACCCACACACATTTGGAACTCTCCTGGGGTACCCTCACACATATTATTCCCTCATTTAGCGGATATATTTTCACAAAAAAGTGAAAATTTCAAAAATTCTGAAAATTGGCTGAAAACGACTAAATATCAAGGACTCATTGGGCGCATCACTTTGGAACTGAAATCGGAACGCTCACTGACATTTCCCCTCTCTGAAAGTCTGATAAACTACAGAAAAATGATTAAGTCCAAAAAAAAATTTTTTAACAATTTCAATTTTACCCCGTGGGATATATATTCTACCCACACACATTTGGAACTCTCCTGGAGTAACCTCACACATATTATTCCCTCATTTAGCGGATATTTTCAGAAAAAAATGAAATTTTCAAAAATTCAGAAAATTGGCTGAAAACGACTAAATATCAAGGACTCATTGGGCGAATCGCTCTGGAACTGAAATCGGTATGCTCACTGACATTTCCCCTCTTTGAAAGTTTGATAAATGCCAGAAAAATGACAGTCCAAAAAAAAATTTTTTTTAAACTTTTTTCAATTTTACCCCCATGGGATATGTATTCTACCCACAAACATTTGGAACTCTCCTGGGGTACCCTCACACATATTATTCCCTCATTTAGCGGATATTTTTACAAAAAAGTGAAATTTTCAAAAATTCTGAAAATTGGCTGAAACCGACTAAATATCAAGGACTCATCGGGCAAATCGCTCTGGAACTGAAATCGGAACGATCACTGACATTTCCCCTCTCTGAAAGTCTGCTAAACTCCAGAAAAATGACTAAGTCCAAAAAAAAAATTTTTTAAACTTTTTTCAATTTTACCCCCGTGAGATATATATTCTACCCACACACATTTGGAACTCTCCTGGGGTACCCTCACACATATTATTCCCTCATTCAGTGGATATTTTCACAAAAAAGTGAAATTTTCAAAAATTCAGAAAATTGGCTGAAAACGACTAAATATCAAGGACTCATCCGGGAAATCGCTCTGGAACTGAAATCGGAACGTTCACTGACATTTCCCCTCTCTGAAAGTCTGATAAACTCCGGAAGAATGACTAAGTCCAAAAAAAAATTTTTTTCAACTTTTTTCAATTTTACCCTTGTGGGATATATATTCTACCCACACACATTTGGAACTCTCCTGGAGTAACCTCACACATATTATTCCCTCATTTAGTGGATATTTTCACATAAAAGTGAAATTTTCAAAAATTCAGAAAATTGGCTGAAAATGACTAAATATCAAGAACTCATTGGGCGAATCGCTCTGGAACTGAAATCAGTATGCTCACTGACATTTCCCCTCTCTGAAAGTCTGATAAACGCTGAAAAAATGACTAAGTCCAAAAAAAGTTTTTTCAACTTTTTTCAATTTTACCCCCTTGGGATTTATATTCTACCCACACACATTTGGAACTCTCCTTGGGTACCCTCACACATATTATTCCCTCATTTAGTGGATATTTTCACAAAAAAGTGAAATTTTCAAAAATTCAGAAAATTGGCTGAAAATGACTAATTATCAAGGACTCATTGGGCGAATCGCTCTGGAACTGAAATCGGAATGCTCACTGAGATTCCCCCTCTCTGAAAGTCTGATAAACTCCGGAAAAATGACTAAGTCTAAAAAAAAAATGTTTTTCAACTTTTTTCAATTTTACCCCCGTGGGATATATATTCTACCCACACACATTTGGAACTCTCCTGGGGTACCCTCACACATATTATTCCCTCATTTAGCGGATATTTTCACAAAAAAGTGAAATTTTCAAAAATTCTGAAAATTGTCTGAAAATGACTAAATATCAAGGACTCATCGGGCGAATCGCTCTGGAACTGAAATCGGAATGCTCACTGACATTTCCCCTCTCTGAAAGTCTGATAAACTCTGGAAAAATGACTAAGTCCAAAAATAATTTTTTTTCAACTTTTTTCAATTTTACCCCCGTGGGATATATATTCTACCCACACACATTTGGAACTCTCCTGGGGTACCCTCACACATATCCTCATTTAGCGGATATATTTTCACAAAAAAGTGAAAATTTCAAAAATTCTGAAAATTGGCTGAAAACGACTAAATATCAAGGACTCATTGGGCGCATCACTTTGGAACTGAAATCGGAACGCTCACTGACATTTCCCCTCTCTGAAAGTCTGATAAACTACAGAAAAATGATTAAGTCCAAAAAAAAATTTTTTAACAATTTCAATTTTACCCCGTGGGATATATATTCTACCCACACACATTTGGAACTCTCCTGGAGTAACCTCACACATATTATTCCCTCATTTAGCGGATATTTTCAGAAAAAAATGAAATTTTCAAAAATTCAGAAAATTGGCTGAAAACGACTAAATATCAAGGACTCATTGGGCGAATCGCTCTGGAACTGAAATCGGTATGCTCACTGACATTTCCCCTCTTTGAAAGTTTGATAAATGCCAGAAAAATGACAGTCCAAAAAAAAATTTTTTTTAAACTTTTTTCAATTTTACCCCCATGGGATATGTATTCTACCCACAAACATTTGGAACTCTCCTGGGGTACCCTCACACATATTATTCCCTCATTTAGCGGATATTTTTACAAAAAAGTGAAATTTTCAAAAATTCTGAAAATTGGCTGAAACCGACTAAATATCAAGGACTCATCGGGCAAATCGCTCTGGAACTGAAATCGGAACGATCACTGACATTTCCCCTCTCTGAAAGTCTGCTAAACTCCAGAAAAATGACTAAGTCCAAAAAAAAAATTTTTTAAACTTTTTTCAATTTTACCCCCGTGAGATATATATTCTACCCACACACATTTGGAACTCTCCTGGGGTACCCTCACACATATTATTCCCTCATTCAGTGGATATTTTCACAAAAAAGTGAAATTTTCAAAAATTCAGAAAATTGGCTGAAAACGACTAAATATCAAGGACTCATCCGGGAAATCGCTCTGGAACTGAAATCGGAACGTTCACTGACATTTCCCCTCTCTGAAAGTCTGATAAACTCCGGAAGAATGACTAAGTCCAAAAAAAAATTTTTTTCAACTTTTTTCAATTTTACCCTTGTGGGATATATATTCTACCCACACACATTTGGAACTCTCCTGGAGTAACCTCACACATATTATTCCCTCATTTAGTGGATATTTTCACATAAAAGTGAAATTTTCAAAAATTCAGAAAATTGGCTGAAAATGACTAAATATCAAGAACTCATTGGGCGAATCGCTCTGGAACTGAAATCAGTATGCTCACTGACATTTCCCCTCTCTGAAAGTCTGATAAACGCTGAAAAAATGACTAAGTCCAAAAAAAGTTTTTTCAACTTTTTTCAATTTTACCCCCTTGGGATTTATATTCTACCCACACACATTTGGAACTCTCCTTGGGTACCCTCACACATATTATTCCCTCATTTAGTGGATATTTTCACAAAAAAGTGAAATTTTCAAAAATTCAGAAAATTGGCTGAAAATGACTAATTATCATGGACTCATTGGGCGAATCGCTCTGGAACTGAAATCGGAATGCTCACTGAGATTCCCCCTCTCTGAAAGTCTGATAAACTCCGGAAAAATGACTAAGTCTAAAAAAAAAATGTTTTTCAACTTTTTTCAATTTTACCCCCGTGGGATATATATTCTACCCACACACATTTGGAACTCTCCTGGGGTACCCTCACACATATTATTCCCTCATTTAGCGGATATTTTCACAAAAAAGTGAAATTTTCAAAAATTCTGAAAATTGTCTGAAAATGACTAAATATCAAGGACTCATCGGGCGAATCGCTCTGGAACTGAAATCGGAATGCTCACTGACATTTCCCCTCTCTGAAAGTCTGATAAACTCTGGAAAAATGACTAAGTCCAAAAATAATTTTTTTTCAACTTTTTTCAATTTTACCCCCGTGGGATATATATTCTACCCACACACATTTGGAACTCTCCTGGGGTACCCTCACACATATTATTCCCTCATTTAGCGGATATATTTTCACAAAAAAGTGAAAATTTCAAAAATTCTGAAAATTGGCTGAAAACGACTAAATATCAAGGACTCATTGGGCGCATCACTTTGGAACTGAAATCGGAACGCTCACTGACATTTCCCCTCTCTGAAAGTCTGATAAACTACAGAAAAATGATTAAGTCCAAAAAAAATTTTTTTAACAATTTCAATTTTACCCCGTGGGATATATATTCTACCCACACACATTTGGAACTCTCCTGGAGTAACCTCACACATATTATTCCCTCATTTAGCGGATATTTTCAGAAAAAAATGAAATTTTCAAAAATTCAGAAAATTGGCTGAAAACGACTAAATATCAAGGACTCATTGGGCGAATCGCTCTGGAACTGAAATCGGTATGCTCACTGACATTTCCCCTCTTTGAAAGTTTGATAAATGCCAGAAAAATGACAGTCCAAAAAAAAATTTTTTTTAAACTTTTTTCAATTTTACCCCCATGGGATATGTATTCTACCCACAAACATTTGGAACTCTCCTGGGGTACCCTCACACATATTATTCCCTCATTTAGCGGATATTTTTACAAAAAAGTGAAATTTTCAAAAATTCTGAAAATTGGCTGAAACCGACTAAATATCAAGGACTCATCGGGCAAATCGCTCTGGAACTGAAATCGGAACGATCACTGACATTTCCCCTCTCTGAAAGTCTGCTAAACTCCAGAAAAATGACTAAGTCCAAAAAAAAAATTTTTTAAACTTTTTTCAATTTTACCCCCGTGAGATATATATTCTACCCACACACATTTGGAACTCTCCTGGGGTACCCTCACACATATTATTCCCTCATTCAGTGGATATTTTCACAAAAAAGTGAAATTTTCAAAAATTCAGAAAATTGGCTGAAAACGACTAAATATCAAGGACTCATCCGGGAAATCGCTCTGGAACTGAAATCGGAACGTTCACTGACATTTCCCCTCTCTGAAAGTCTGATAAACTCCGGAAGAATGACTAAGTCCAAAAAACAAATTTTTTTCAACTTTTTTCAATTTTACCCCCGTGGGATATATATTCTACCCACACACATTTATAACTCTCCGGGGGTACCCTCACACATATTATTCCCTCATTTAGCGGATATTTTTACAAAAAAGTGAAATTTTCAAAAATTCAGAAAATTGGCTGAAAACGACTAAATATCAAGGACTCATCCGGCGAATCGCTCTGGAACTGAAATCGGAACGCTCACTGACATTTCCAATCTCTGAAAGTCTGATAAACTCCGGAAAAATGACTAAGTCCAAAAAAAATTTTTTTTCAACTTTTTTCAATTTTACCCCCGTGGGATATATATTCTACCCACACACATTTGGAACTCTCCTGGGGTACCCTCACACATATTATTCCCTCATTTAGCGGATATTTTCACAAAAAAGTGAAATTTTCAAAAATTCAGAAAATTGGCTGAAAACGACTAAATATCAAGGACTCATCGGGCGAATCGCTCTGGAACTGAAATCGGAATGCTCACTGACATTTCCCCTCTCTGAAAGTCTGACAAACTCCGGAAAAATGACTAAGTCCAAAAAAAATTTTTTTTCAACTTTTTTCAATTTTACCTCCGTGGGATATATATTCTACCCACACACATTTGGAACTCTCCTGGGGTACCTGTTATGATCTGCTACAGGGACGAAGGAAAGACAGGAGAACTGTCCCTACAATAGAACTAAACTAGATCCCTACGATGTAACGGGGAACCTGATCCTGCGATCAGACCCGCTAAAGTCCTCACTAGTCTGTACGAAGACCTATAGATGTGAGGGAGGGATACCTACAAGAACTAGGGACTGGGATAAGTTGGACACCTCCTAGCAGAAATAGTAGCAGTCAAAGACAAACACACAACAAAAAGCATAGAGGTCAGAAGACCTAGCAAAACTAACAGAGAACGGCAACAGAGCACCAAGCTAGCTCAAGAGTAGTAAATACAATGAAGTCCAGCAAGGTCAGGAGGGCGGAGCCGGATTAAATAGGCAAAAATGGTCATGTGACCAGCAAGCTAAAAAAAAACTAACAGGAGAGTTCTAACAGTACCCCCACTTCTAAGAGGATCCTCCGGATCCCCTAGGCCCAGGCTTACCAGGAAACCTCCTGTGAAAAGCTCTGACAAGTCTGGAAGCAGAAACATCATCCGCCCTCACCCATGAGTTATCCTCAGGTCCGAAACCCTTCCAAGCGACGAGATACTGCAAACTCCCTCTATCCATTTAGAATTTAGGATACGGGAAATTTCATATTCCCCGTCCTCCACCACCGGAGGAACAGTGGCAGAGGCGTCATCATCCGACACATCAGCTTTTTTCAACAGAGAAACATGAAACACCGGGTTAATCTTCCAGGACGTAGGAACCTCCAACCTAACAGCAGATTGGTTAACTATCTGAAGCACCTTAAAGGGCCCTACGAACTTGGGACCCAATTTTTTAGAAGGAATCCTCAATTGCAGATTCTTAGAGGACAACCAAACCATGTCACCAACAGCAAACAAAACCTCTTGCCGTTTCTTATCAAAGTACCTCTTAGATTTTTTGTTAGCCTCCTGAAGTTTACTACGCACATCCGTCCAAACTCTCTCCAAATCACCGGAAAAACTCTCCTCCTCAGGCACAGCCGAAACCAATTTGGAGAATGACCCAAAAGACGGATGTCTCCCAGAACAACAAAAAAAAGGCGAACACCCAGCAGAAGAGGATGTATGGTTGTTAAGAGCAAATTCAGCAAGTGGCAGAAACTCAGACCACCCCTCTTGATTGTCTGCCACAAAACAACGCAAGAACTGCTCAACATCCTGGTTCTTCCTTTCTGTCTGACCATTAGACTCAGGATGATATCCGGATGAAAACGACAAATGAACTCCCAACCTGTCACAAAAGGCACACCAAAAACGAGCCACGAACTGAGGTCGCCTATCAGAAACAATGTCAGTAGGAACACCATGTAGTCTGACAATTTCCTTGACAAAGGCCTTAGCGAGTGTCTTAGCGCAAGGCAGTTTGATGAAGGGAACCAAGTGACACATCTTGCTAAAACGGTCCACGACCACCCAGATGACCGTGAAACCTTCAGAGGGGGGAAGGTCAGTAATAAAGTCCATAGGCAGATGTGTCCAAGGTGCACTAGGAACCTCCAGCTGGCAAAGCAACCCCGCAGCAGGAGCATGCGAAGACTTGGATCTAGCACACACAGTACATTGGCGCATCCACTTAATGACTTCCTTCTGCCATCCAGGCCACCAAAAACTGTGACTCACAAGTCTCTTGGTCTCAGAAATTCCTGGATGACCTGCCAACCGAGACTCATGACACTCAACAAACAAATCTCTCCTAAAGGTCCTAGGCACAAACAACCTCCCATGGGGAGTGTTAGATGGGGCATTCTCCTGAGCTTTAAGAATCTCATCCTCCAAAACGGAGTCCAAAGCAGCAATCACAACACCTTCTTGTAAAATGCTCTCCTCTTCCTCCTCAACACCGGCCATGGGAGAAAAGCTGCGAGACAAAGCATCCACTTTAACATTCTTGGTACCCGGGATGTAAGTAACGGAAAAATTAAACCGCGAGAAAAAAAGTGCCCACCTAGCCTGACGGGCATTCAAGCACTTGGCAGCATCAAGATAGATCAGATTTTTATGATCAGTGAAAACCTGAATGGGAAATTCAGCACCTTCCAAGAGGTGACGCCAGTGTTCAAATGCGAGTTTAATCGCCAGTAATTCCCGATTACCAATATCGTAATTAAGTTCAGTCTCAGAAAATTTTTTTGAAAAAAAGGCACAGGGATGTACTCCATCCTTGTTTTCCTGAGACAACACCGCACCGACCCCCACCGAAGAAGCATCAACCTCAACCAAAAACGGCTTAGTCACATCAGGCTGCATAAGGATGGGAGCAGAGGTGAACCTCTCCTTTAGAAACAAAAAAGCTTCAATGGCCTCAGAAGTCCACTGAGCCACATTAGCACCTTTCCTGGTGAGATCGGTCAGCGGTTTGACAATAATAGAAATTTTTTTTATGAATTTTCTGTAATAATTGGCGAAACCCAAAAACCTCTGTATCGATTTCAAACCAATAGGCCTAGGCCATTCCTGCACAGCTTGAACTTTAACCGGGTCCATCTCAAAACCTTCACTGGAGATAATGTAGCCCAAAAAACTAATTCTCTGTACAGCGAACTCACATTTCTCCAGCTTAGCAAAAAGCGAATTGTCCATTAATAACTGTAATACCTCACGTACGCTCTGCCACTGAGACTCCAGATCAGGCGAATAAATCAGAATGTCATCCAAATACACAACCACATTTTTGCCTATTAAAGGTCTAAGGATGTCATTAATAAGATTCTGAAAAAATGCTGGTGTTATGTTCTGCTACCAAAGCTAAGGAAAGAGAGGAGATCTGTCCCTACGATAGAACTCAGCTTAATCCCTACGATGTAACAGGGGTCCTGATCCTGCGATCAGACCTGCTAAAGTCCTAATCTAGTCTGTACGGAGACCTATAGATGTGGGGAGGGAATCCCTACAAGTACTAAGGACTGGGAGGAATATGGGACACCTCCTAACAGAAATAGTAGCAGACAGACGAACAAACAAAATAGATAGAACATAGAGGTCCGTAGACCAAGCAAACTAACAGAGTTAGATACAGAGCACAGGCTAGCTAGAAAGTAGAAATACAATGAAGTCCAGCAAAGCCAGAAGGGCGGAGCAGGATTAAATAGGCCAACAAGGTCATGTGACCAGCAAAGGAAAAAAAACCTAACAGCAAGGCTCTAACAGTACCCCCCCCTTCTAAGAGGATCCACCGGATCCCCTAGGACCAGGCTTATCAGGAAATCTCCTGTGAAACGCTCTGATAAGTCTGGACGCGGAAACATCATCCGACCTCACCCAAGAGTTATCCTCGGGTCCGAAACCTTTCCAGGCCACAAGATACTGCAAACTACCTCTATACCGTCTAGAGTTAAGGATGCGAGAAATTTCATATTCCCCGTCCTCCACCACCGGAGGAACAGAAGCAGAGGCGTCACAATCCGATACAACAGCTTTTTTCAACAGAGAGACATGAAATACCGGATTAATTCTCCAGGAGGTAGGAACCTCCAACCTAACAGCAGATTGGTTGACAACCTGAAGCACCTTAAAGGGCCCTACAAACTTGGGACCCAATTTCTTTGATGGAATCCTCAACCGCAGATTCCTAGAGGACAACCAAACCATGTCACCAACAGCGAACAAAACCTCCTGTCGTTTCCTATCAAAGTAGTCTTTAGATTTTCTGTTGGCCTCCTGAAGATTACCACGCACATCCGTCCAAACTCTCTCCAAATCACCAGAAAAATTCTCCTCCTCAGGCACGGCAGATCCCAACTTGGAGAACGACCCAAACGACGGATGTCTCCCAGAACAACAAAAAAAAGGCGAACAACCAGCAGAAGAAGATGTATGATTGTTCAGAGCAAATTCAGCAAGTGGCAGAAACTCAGACCACCCCTCTTGATTGTCTGCCACAAAACAACGCAAGAACTGCTCAACATCCTGGTTTTTCCTTTCTGTCTGGCCATTAGATTCAGGATGATATCCGGACGAGAACGACAAATGAATTCCCAACCTATCACAAAAGGCACGCCAAACACGAGCCACGAACTGAGGACCCCTATCAGAAACAATGTCAGTAGGAACGCCATGAAGTCTGACAATTTCCTTGACAAATGCCTTAGCGAGAGTTTTAGCGCAGGGCAGTTTGACGAAAGGAACCAAGTGACACATCTTGCTAAAACGGTCCACGACCACCCAGATGACAGTAAAACCCTCAGAGGGGGGAAGGTCAGTTATAAAGTCCATAGCCAAATGTGTCCAAGGAGCACTGGGAACCTCCAAAGGACAAAGCAACCCCGCAGCAGGAGTATGTGAGGACTTAGATCTAGCACATATAGTACATTGACGCACCCACTTAATGACTTCCTTCTGCCATCCAGGCCACCAAAAACTGCGACCCACCAGTCTCTTGGTCTCAGAGATTCCGGGATGACCTGCCAACCGAGATTCGTGACACTCAACAAACAAATCTCTCCTAAAGGTCCCAGGCACAAACAACCTCCCATGAGGAGTGTTAGAAGGGGCATTCTCCTGTGCTTTAAGAATCTCATTTTCCAAAACGGAGTCCAAAGCAGCTATCACAACACCTTCTTGTAAAATGTTCTCCTCTTTCTCAGTACCGACTATGGGAGAAAAACTGCGAGACAAGGCATCCGCCTTAACATTCTTAGTACCAGGGATGTAAGTAACGGAGAAATTAAACCGCGAGAAAAACAGTGCCCACTTAGCCTGACCGGCATTCAGGCACTTGGCAGCATCAAGATATATCAGATTTTTATGATCCGTAAGAACCTGAACGGGAAATTCCGCACCTTCCAAGAAGTGGCGCCAGTGTTCAAATGCGAGTTTAATAGCCAATAATTCCCGATTACCAATATCGTAATTCAGTTCAGTCTCCGAAAAATTTTTTGAAAAAAAGGCACAGGGATGTAATCCATCCCCGTTATCCTGAGACAATACTGCGCCAACCCCCACAAAGGAAGCATCAACCTCAACCAAAAACGGCCTAGTAACATCAGGCTGCATAAGGATGGGAGCAGAGGTGAACCTCTCCTTGAGATACACAAAAGCTTCAATGGCCTCAGAAGACCACTGAACCGCATCAGCACCTTTCCTGGTGAGATCAGTCAGAGGTTTGACAATACTAGAAAAATTTTTTATGAATTTTCTATAGTAATTGGCGAAACCCAAAAACCTCTGTATCGATTTCAAACCAATAGGCCTAGGCCATTCCTGCATAGCCTGAACCTTAACCGGATCCATCTCAAAACCTTTGCTGGAGATAATGTAGCCCAAAAAACTAATTCTCTGTACAGCGAACTCACATTTCTCCAGCTTAGCAAAAAGCGAATTGTCCATTAATAACTGTAATACCTCACGCACGCTCCGCCAATGAGACTCCAGATCTGGCGAATAAATCAAAATGTCATCCAAATACACAACCACATTTTTACCGATCAAAGGTCTAAGGATGTCATTAATCAGATTCTGAAAAAATGCAGGAGCATTAGTAAGACCAAAAGGCATAACCAGATTCTCAAAATGACCCACAGGAGTGTTAAAAGCAGTCTTCCATTCATCACCCTCCTTCATGCGCAACAGATTGTATGCCCCCTTAAGGTCAATTTTAGAGAACCACTTGGCCCCCAATAACTGGTTAAACAGATCAGGAATCAATGGCAGTGGGTAAGGATTGCGTACCGTAATTTTGTTAATCTCACGAAAATCCAGACAAGGACGTAAACCGCCATCCTTTTTTTTTACAAAAAAAAATCCAACCGCCACAGGAGACTTAGAGGGCCTAATGTGACCGGCGGCCAAACTTGTCTGTATATATTCCTCCAAAGCCTTCCTCTCAGGAATAGTAAGGTTAAATAAACGACTTTTAGGAAGAGTCGCTCCAGGGACAAATTCAATAGAACAATCATAGTCTCTATGGGGAGGCAAAACCTGCGATTCCTTCTCAGAAAAAACTCTCCAAAAATCCTGAATAGGAACAGGCAATTCTCCCCTATCCAAAGCTGCAATACGCCCGTTACAACACTTGTCATAACATTTATGGCTCCAGGATTTAATTTCACTGGTAGACCAATCCAGTACAGGATTGTGAAATTTTAACCAGGGCAAACCCAATATTACTGGAGAAGGCAAGTTATTCAACACCACCAAATCCAATTTCTCATGGTGAACACCATTAATAGTGAGAGGAAATTCACTGACCTTGAGAGTAATATTCTTCAAAGGGGAGCCATCCACAGAAACCACAGCAATGGGGGATGATAAAGGTTCAGGTTTTAAATTGAGTTTTTCCACGAATCCCCCATCAATTACATTCAGTGTAGACCCGCAATCAACAAACACCCGAAATTCCATAAATTTTTCCTGAGCAATCGTGGAAGCAGCTAAAAATATACCCTTGGAATTTAAACAGGCAATACGGGCGTGACTGACCATTTTTTTTTCTTTCTTCATACGAAGCTCACAGCCTTTAATCAAATGACCAGATTTTCCGCAATAGAAACACAAGCCTTCCGAAAAACGACGGTCTTTTTCTTGAGAGCGAGGTGCCACCGATCCAATCTCCATCGGTTCACCACTGTTAGTACACACATTATCATAACCAGAAACTGACATAGCAGAGGATTTGCTCTCATTAACCCTTGCACGCAGTCTCCTATCCACCCGTATAGCTAATTGCATAGCCTGTTGCAAATCTTCAGGTGTAGGATAAGAAATTAGCAGGTCTTTAACCCTTTCACTGAGCCCAGCAAGAAATAGACTTTTCAGAGCAGAATCGTTCCACCCTGTTTGAGTGGACCAACAACGAAAATGAGTACAATATTTTTCCACATTACCTGACCCTTGTTTTAAACGTCTCAACTCAGTCTCAGCTGATGCCACACGGTCAGGATCATCATATAATAGTCCTAAAGCAGAAAAAAAACTATCCACTGATCTGAAGCATGTATCACTAGGTTGCAAAGAAAAGGCCCACTCCTGAGGCTCTTTGCGCAAAAGTGACATTATGAACCCTACGCGCTGGGATTCATCCCCAGAGGACTTGGGTCTCAAACGAAAATACAATAAGCAAGCATTTTTAAATGAAAAAAATTCTCGATGTTCACCAAAAAATAAATCCGGCAAACATACCTTAGGCTCCAAGAAATATGCTCCAGGACAGTTACTCACGTGCTGACGGAGCTCGGCCACTTCCAGAGAGAGTCCCTGCAGGTGTTTAGCCAAATCCTGAACCGACACCATGATGGAACAGAAAAATCTTTCCTTAGAGAATTTGCAGGCTGGACTTACTGTTATGTTCTGCTACCAAAGCTAAGGAAAGAGAGGAGATCTGTCCCTACGATAAACTCAGCTTAATCCCTACGATGTAACAGGGGACCTGATCCTGCGATCAGACCTGCTAAAGTCCTAATCTAGTCTGTACGGAGACCTATAGATGTGGGGAGGGAATCCATACAAGTACTAAGGACTGGGAGGAATATGGGACACCTCCTAACAGAAATAGTAGCAGACAGACGAACAAACAAAATAGATAGAACATAGAGGTCCGTAGACCAAGCAAACTAACAGAGTTAGATACAGAGCACAGGCTAGCTAGAAAGTAGAAATACAATGAAGTCCAGCAAAGCCAGAAGGGCGGAGCAGGATTAAATAGGCCAACAAGGTCATGTGACCAGCAAAGGAAAAAAAACCTAACAGCAAGGTTCTAACAGCTGGAGCATTGGTAAGACCAAAAGGCATCACCAGTAGTGTTGAGCCACCCCCGTAGTGTTCGAGTTCGGTTCGGTTCGTCGAACACCCGTGTGTTCGCCGAACTGTTCGTCGAACTGTTCGTCGAACACCTTCGAACACCGTTAAAACCAATGGCAGGCAAACAAAAACACATAGAAACACATAGAAAACACCTTCAAAGGTGTCCAAAAGCTGACAAACTGCTCAGAAGACACAACTAACACATGGAAAAGTGACAAGTACATATAGTCATGCGAAAAGAAAAGAGGTGGAGGAGTAAAAGGAGGGGGAGACACAGATATAGGCATGTCATGCCCTTCTAAAATCCAAAAAGTGAGAAGCCGACACGTTCAGTCTGCTCCTGCCCGTGCCACCTCCGTGTCGCCGGGTTTGTGCCAGAGCCGCGGTGAACCCTGACGGCCAGCCCCCCTCTCCCAATACTGGTGCCTGTCCGCTGGTGGGTCGAGCGAGCCCCCCTGTGGTGGAGGCAGCTCTAAGCTTTTTAATTTAAATTGTCTCTCTAATTTGAATGAATACACTTTAAATCCATTTACAAGGATCTATTGGAGGGCAAGTCTCATGCCAGCAGCCGCGTAATTCCAGCTCCAGTAGCGTCCACTAAAGCTGCTGCAGTTAAAAAGCTTTTATAAGGATCGAGCTCGGCTGTCCACCGCAAGGCATCCTACTGCCAGTCCCAGCCCCTATGCCTTGGGGTGCCTCCTGATGCTCTTCACTGAGTATCCCGTGGTCCCGAATCATTTCCTTTGAAAAAATTAAGTGTCCAAACTACAGGTGGTGTAGCTTGCTTAACAGCCGGGATAATCCGCTGACTAGCAGACACTGCTACTAGGCACAAAGTATTTCCTGGGCTAGATGCAGTTAAAAATTTGTAATTAGATACTCTCGTTGGATGCTGAGAAAGCATTCCATAGAGTCTCCTGGCACGCCATATATGATTCTCTTAAAAAGCTTGGGGTAGGGGTCTAGGGGACCCTTTTATAGCCAAAATCACGGCCCTGTATCACAATACGTCACCTAGGCTGAAGATAAATGGAACTGTAGCACCCTGAGGGCTCGGTTGCTACAGAGATATTGCACCTCACCCAGAGGGGTGATATCTCACTCTCAGGTAAGGATGGAGTGTGGATCAGGACCCGACACCTGCATGCATTACACCACATTGCCATGGGGCAGGGCGACCAATATGCCTCTGAGATGGGCACGACAGTCCCTGTCCCTGGCTGGAGTGGGGGGAGGGAACACTGAGGAAGGGGAACCCTGTAGTGCAGGAGCAGGGAGGAAGCAGTTCCTGGGTGCATTGAGAAGGGAGTATAAAAGGTGGGCACCATCTTAGTTCAGTGCAGAGAAGTCTGAGCAGAAGTGGCAGGGAGCAGGGGCTCTGCATGAGCTCTGCTCCGGAGGCGGGCCTAGTAACAGAGGCCCAGGCCTGGAAGAGGGAGAAGGAAGGAAAAGGAGCAGAGAAGGCTCCAGGAACGAGGAATGAAGGGATCCCAGGGGTGCGGACGGGCGAGTCGCCACCGCACGCCCGAATCCACCTGCGTGGAGGGGTCAGGCCAAAGGGGGAGACCGGTCCCCAAAACTAGTGGAGGCAGGAAACGACCTTCAGCTAGAAACCGGAGGCTGTGACATTTTATGTGGCGCAGCCCCTCGCTACACCCGCTAGGAAGGCACTACATAGGGTCAGGGAAACTGGCGCCAAGTTTACCAAGAGGAGGCCCGAGGCAGCCGGACAGAAGGGTTGGTAAGAAAGGCCAGACAAAGGACACACAAAGGGGGTCCTGTGAAGCGCTCCAAAGTTATCTGGGAGTTGTCTGAGTCCCTCACCTGGTGAGCACAGTACGACGTGGGCAGCCGTTACCTGCAGACGTGGTCTGGATAATGAGAACTGTGAGTAAAGTCCCTGGACTGCATCATTGACTCCGTGTCGTTACTGCTGCTGCCCTGCACCATCACCCCCATCCTCCGCATACACTGCCCTGAGGCTATACTCCTCCCGTGGGGAGTTATGCTATGCTCTGCTGCACCCACAACACCAGCCTCAGCGGTCTGCCCTGCAGCGGCGGTTCACTCTGACCGCAATCCACGGGTGGCGTAGTAGGACATTTAAACATCAAAACGACATAAATAGTTCCGCCACTGGTTTGACCACTCTGAGCCACGGAACCGGGTCGCCGCCACGAAGACTACAACCACCAGCATCCACCAAAAAGGGTCCGGCTCTGGGTGTCCCAAGGCCCAGGGGGTGCATCAGAACATTTTCATCACCTTTCACAATCACCAATGGGACAAGGCAGGGATGTCCTCTGTCCCCTCTCTTATACATCCTAGTGACGGAGCACCTGCTCTCATCAATTCGCCATAACCCTAATATTAGGTGGATTGAGGTGGGAGGCATAGAGTACAAGTGCTCTCTATTTGCTGATGATGTCCTAGTATATATCACTCAATCACATATATCCATCCATGCTGTTATGGCTGAAATAGATCACTTTGTTACATGGTCAAATTTTAAAATCAATGCAGCGAAGTCTGAGGCCCTCGATGTCTCCCTCCCCAAATCCATATAGGATTCCATCCAGTCCAACTTTCCCTTTGCCTGGCCCTCACAGAGTATCAAATACTTAAGAATTCATATTCATAGAGACCTCTCCCATCTATGTTATCTTAATTTCGGGCCCTTTATTGAACAACTCCATACAGACCATGGTTGGCAAGTTAGAACTGTAAGATTCACTACGTGAACCACTAGTGTTTTGTGGAAAAGCACATGTACACTGTGTTCCAAATTATTATGCAAAAAGTGTTTAGGAGTGATAAGGGAAGAATTTGTTTGTTTGTCAGTTAAACTCATTGATGGTGATGTGTGTCAGGGCTCTTTATATCACTGTAAGCAATTGCAGACACCTGTGCTAATTAGTTTGGCAGGTGTGTCCAATGAAAGGCAAGACTACTTAAGAAGGCTGTCTCACATTATTAAGCAGCCTACATTTTCTGCCAAAATGGGAAAGAAAAAGGATGTGTCGGCTGCTGAGAAGCAACAAATTGTGGAGTGTTTAGGTCAAGGCATGACTACAATCAACATTGTGCGATGATCAGGATGAAGTGTCTTGGCAATCAAGAAGTATGTAGCTGATTCACAGTACACACGTGTGCGTGCTGATAAGGGGAAATTGAGGACTCTTTCCTACAGGCAATTACGTCAGGTTAAAAGAGCAGCGGCAAAAAAGCCTTGTCATAGCAGCAGACAAGTTTTTGAAGCTGCTGGTGCCTCCAACGTCCCCCGAACAACAAGATGCAGGGTCCTTCAGAGGTTTGCAGCTGTGCATACGCCATCCTGTCGACCTCCTCTATCCACTTCACACAAGCAGAAACGGCTCCAGTGGGCCAAATATTACATGAAGACTGATTTCAAAACTGTTTTGTTCACGGATGAGTGCCGTGCAGCGCTCGATTGTCCAGATGGATGGAGTGGAGGATGGCTGGTTGATGGACACCCCACGCAAACACGGCTACAGCGCCAACAAGGAGGAGGTGGAGTAATGTTTTGGGCTGGAATCATGGGGAGAGAGATTGTCGGCCCCTTTAGGATCCCTGAAGGCGCTAAAGATGAACTCCATAATGTATGTGGATTTTCTCAAACAGCACTTCCTGCCATGGTTCAAGAAGAAGAACCGTGTATTTCACAGCAAGATCATTTTTTTGCATGATAATGCACCATCTCATGCTGCACATAAAACATCTGCATCTCTGGCTGATATGGGCATAAAAGGGGACAAACTTATGGTGTGACCCCCATGCTCACCTGACCTCTACCCCATTCAGAACCTCTGGAGCATCATCAAAAGGAGTGTCTATGATGGTGGGAGGCAGTTCACATCTAAGCAACAGCTCTGGGAGGGTATTCTGTCCTCATGCAAAACAATTGAAGCAGAAACCATCCAAAACCTGACAAATTCAATGGACGAGAGAGTTCAGAAGCTCCTTTCGAACAAGGGGTCCTATGTGAAAATGTAACATCACCTAGAATAAAGTTTTGAGTTGAAAACTGTTTGATTTCAGTTTCTAATAACCTGCTAATGCTTATAATTTCAAAAATGACCATTTTTTTGGTCTTTATTAAAATGAAAAGGTTGATCGAAAAGTTTGGGGATCTAAGAGTGTGGCAACCCAGTAGTCATGATTACTTCGAATTCTGACAATATGAGGGTCATGTTGCAGGTAGTGCAGCAAGAAGGCACTTATATGTCTTGCGCATCTCGGAGCCCCAAAATTATTTTCCAGGCTAGATGCAGCTAAAAATTATTATTAATTTTAAATCTGGTGGAGCTTAGTATAGATGGCCTAATAGGATCAGTGCTGCACACTGCTACAAAGCCCAAATTATTTTCCAGTCAAGATACAGATAAACATGATTAGTAATTTTAAATCTGGTGGAGCTTATTATAGATGGCCTAATAGAATCAGTGCTGCACACTGCTACAAAGCCCAAATTATTTTCCAGCCAAGATACAGATAAACATGATTAGTAATTTGAAAGCTTAAAACGGTTGGTAGGGTGATTTTAACCAATCATCAAGCTTTTACTCTCCCCAGGATGACACAGGGGTAGAAAAGTAGTTTCGGATCCATGATTTGTTCATCTTTATGAACGTGAGTCTGTCTACATTATCAGTGGAGAGCCGCGTGCGCTTATCTGTCAGCACACCACCAGCAGCGCTGAACACACGTTCAGACAGAACGCTGGCTGCGGGGCATGACAAGATCTCCAAGGCGTAAGTGGCTAGCTCCGGCCATTTATCCAGATTGGAAGCCCAAAAAGAGCAAGGGTCCAGTGACACAGTCATGGCTTCAATGTTTACTTGGAGATACTCCTGTACCATCGTCTCTAGGCGTTGACTATGTGTCAGACTTCTTGTCTCCTGTGGCCTTGCAAAGGATGGGCTAAAAAAGTGGTGAAATGATTCCGCAAAATTGATGTTACCAGCAGATACTGTGGTTCTGTTACGGTTTGAGTGCTGAACACTTGACGGTCCCACGGTTGGCAAGTTGGAACTGTGAGATTCACTACATGCACCACTGGTGTTTTGTGGAAAAGCACATGTAAGATTCTGCAACAGTCTCTGCTGATACTCCTGCATGCATGCATCCCTTTCTATGGCAGGAATAATTTCTGCAAATTTACTTTTGTACCGGGGATCTAACAGTGTGGCAACCCAGTAGTCAGGATTATTTCTAATTCTCACAATTCGAGGGTCATGTTGCAGGTAGTGCAGCAAGAAGGCACTCATGTGTGTTGCGCATCCAGGAGCACCAAGTCCCTGTTGTGTTGGTGGCGAGGTAACAATCATGCTTCCTTCCTCTGTCCTCTCCCCCCAACCTCGCACAACAGAAATGTGATCAAGGTCTCCCTCATCTGATGAGTCTTCCATCAGTTCGTCCTCCACTTCTTCCTGGGCTCCTGCACCTTCCTCACTAGTTTGGCTGCTACCATGCGCCCTGGTAAAACCATCTCCCCCACCCTCACATGCCTGCCGCCTTGGTGCTGCCGACCGTCTGGACCTTGCAGATGTTAGCCCTTCCGCATACAACTCCTCCTCCTCTACTTCCTCCACCTCCTCTTGTGCCACCACCTGACTCCGAATTCTGTTTAACTTGTGCTCCAGCATGTAAATCACCAGAATAGTCATGCTGATAATGGCATCGTCAGCACTAAACATCTTCGTCGCCATTTCAAAACTGTGCAGAAGGGTGCATAGGTCCCTGATCTGAGACCACTCCTCCAGCGTGATTTGCCCCACCTCTGGATCTCGTTGGCCCAGGCTATACGTCAGAACGTATTGCACCAGGGCTTGTCGGTGCTGCCACAGTCGCTGCAACATGTGCAGAGTTGAATTCCACCGGGTAGGCACATCGCATTTTAGCCGGTGAAGTAGCAGGCCCAACGACTTCTGTAGAGATGTAAGTCGCTGAGCTGCGGGATGCGAACGGCGGAAGTGAGCACACAGCGACCGTGCCCTCTGCAGAAAGCCATCTAGTCTGGGATAGTGGGCTAAAAATTGCTGGACAACCAGGTTCAACACGTGAGCCATACAATGCACGTGTGTGACATTGCCCCGGTGAAGGGCCGCACCCAGGTTTGAAGCATTGTCGCACACGGCCTTCCCTGGTTTCAGGTCCAGTGGAGACAACCATTCATGAAATTGGTTCTCCAGAGCTGACCACAACTCCTCAGCTGTGTGACTCACATTTCCCAGACATTTCAAAGTAAAAACCACCTGATGACGTTGAGCCTTACTGCCAGCATAGTAAGGAGGTGTGCAGGATCCCTTCTGCGCAGTTAGAAAGCTTGTGGCATGACCAGACAGGCTTTGGGTGCAGGTGGAAGACCGAGAGGAGGTTGAGGAGGCAGAAACAGTGGAGGAACTTTGACATAAAGAGGATTGACGCACAACTCGTGGGGACGGCAAGACTTGGACAGCAGCCCCTTGTCCTGCTGTCACAATAGTTACCCAGTGCCCAGTCAGCGACATGTAATGCCCCTGTCCATGCCTACTCTTCCAAGTGTCTGTGGTGATATGCACCCTGTCACACACAGAGTTTCCCAAAGAAGCGGTGATGTTGTGTGCGACATGATGGTGGAGCGCAGGCACACCTTTCTTTGAGAAGTAGTGCCGACTGGGCATCTGGTACTGGGGCACTGCGATGGACATAAGGTCTCGAAAATCCTCTGTGTCCACCAGGCGGAAAGGCAGCATTTCTGTAGCCAAGAGCTTGCAGATGGTGAAATTCAACCTCTTAGCTTTCTCATGGCTAGGAGGAAATGGTCTTTTACTTGTCCACATCTGAGGGACCGAGGGCTGGCTATTGTGCTTAGACGGGGTTGATAAGGGTGTCCCCGGCAAACTGCCGGTCTGTGAGGAAGATGCAGGCGGACATGTTAGGTTGCCTTGATCCAAAGGTGGTGCTATCGATGTCGGACAGCGCTCAACACCAGCTGGTGTTACCACCTCCAAAGAAAATGATGACCTGCCAATCACGCTGGCTGTTGCGGGTAAAGAGGTGGCAGGTCTGCGCCCCAAAACAGGTGTGACTGCTGTCCCCCCAGTCACAGATTATGAAGAAGCCGCGGATGCGCAAGATATGGCAGACGGTGGTTGGCCCGGCCGGCTAGGCCGCATTGTAGCACGCTGAGCTTCCCACTGCAACTTATGCTTCATGTCCATGTGCCGGTTCATGCATGAAGTACTCAAACTATGTATTTTTTGGCCTCTACTTAGCTTTTGCTGACAAATGTTACAGATAACACGAGTTGGGTCATCTTTATCGATCTGAAAAAATGCCCAGGCTATGCAAGGCTTAGCACCCATGCGACCTGAAGAGCCACCACGACTTGTGGTGAGAGGCAGAGTTGTGTTTGAGGATGCAGTTGTTGACGTGCTTCCAGTACTACGTCTCTGTCCAGGAAGGCGCAACCTGACCTCGTCGTCACTAGCATCTTCCTCCACCTCCTCTGCTGACCTCATCTCTTGGCTGACTGTGGGTTGACAGTAAGTGGGATCTCCAACCTCATCATCATCACCCTGTGCGTTATCACACCCGTCGTCCTCAGAGCCAACCTGTTCCTGCCCTGACAAAAAACTAAAGTTGTCGCTCCAATCAGGTATTTGAGTCTCATCATCGTCTTCCTCATTGTCTCCACCAACAGGAGTTACAGTTTGGGAATGAGGGTCTACATTATGGTCAGAATCTTCTGCTTCTGGTCCTGCATCCGACTCATAAAGATTATGGGCATCAGTGCAGATCATTTCCTCGTCTGGATTCACAGAAGCGCTGGAGTCGACCTCTGATTCCCAGGCTATAGTATGAGTAAACAGCTCTGCAGACTCAACCATCTGTTCTACCTCATACTCAGACGGGCAGCTGGAGATTTGGGAGCTGTGAGGAAGCAAGTGCGATTGGGGTGACACCTTTGAGGACTGGAGTATTTGTGATGTTGAAGTTGATGTGGAGGAGAGCCCACTTAAAGGAGCACTTGATATCCGTTGAAGCACCTGCTGTTTTTGTGCCTCATCTGGAATTTGTAGCGATTGGCGTGGCCGTAAGAAAGGGATCTTATCACATTGTCCGCTAAAAGAAGTAGACATTTTAGTTTGGCTGGAAGATGGTCTTTCTTCTGCAGATGTTACTGTTGCTTTAACACCTACCCCACGGACACAACCTTTTTTCCCCTTCCCAACACGCCTATACCCCTTTCCACCAGCAGCAGGCCTTTTTCCAATCATTTTGGTGGTTAACTAATTCACAACTCTGGAGTTGTTTGCACAAAAAAACAATGGATGGGAACCGAGCAGAGCTGAGTGGCCAAACTGTGGTATTAGGCCAAAACTATTGGCTGGGTTAGATGCAGAAAAAAATTATATTCAATTTGCAACCTGATGGAGGTCAGTATAGATGGACTAATAGAACAAGTCCCACACACAGCTAGAAGGCCAAATATTTTTTCAGAGCTAGATGCAGACAAAAAATTATTTTTAATTTGCAACCTGATGGAGGTCAGTATAGATGGACTAATAGATAAAGTCCCACACACTGCTAGAAGGCCAAATATTTTTTCAGAGCTAGATGCAGATATAAATTATTTTTAATTTGCAACCTGATGGAGGTCAGTATAGATGGACTAATAGAGAAAGTCCCACACACTGCTAGAAGGCCAAATATTTTTTCAGAGCTAGATGCAGAAAAAAATTATATTCAGTTTGCAACCTGATGGAGGTCAGTATAGATGGACTAATAGAACAAGTCCCACACACAGCTAGAAGGCCAAATATTTTTTCAGAGCTAGATGCAGACAAAAAATTATTTTCAATTTGCAACCTGATGGAGGTCAGTATAGATGGACTAATAGAACAAGTCCCACACACTGCTAGAAGGCCAAATATTTTTTCAGAGCTAGATGCAGATAAAAATTATTTTTAATTTGCAACCTGATGGAGGTCAGTAGAGATGGACTAATAGAGAAAGTCCCACACACTGCTAGAAGGCCAAATATTTTTTCAGAGCTAGATGCAGAAAAAAAATTTTATATTCAGTTTGCAACCTGATGGAGGTCAGTATAGATGGACTAATAGAATAAGTCCCACACACAGCTAGAAGCCCAAATATTTTTTCAGAGGTAGATGCAGAAAAAAATTATATTCAGTTTGCAACCTGATGGAGGTCTGTATAGATGGATTAATAGAACAATTTCCACACACAGCTAGAAGCCCAAATATTTTTTCAGAGGTAGATGCAGAAAAAAATTATATTCAGTTTGCAACCTGATGGAGGTCTGTATAGATGGATTAATAGAACAAGTCCCACACACAGCTAGAAGCCCAATATTTTTTCAGAGGTAGATGCAGAAAAAAAATATATTCAGTTTGCAACCTGATGGAGGTCAGTATAGATGGACTAATAGAGAAAGTCCCACACACTGCAAGAAGGCCAAATATTTTTTCAGAGCTAAATGCAGAAAAAAATTATTTTTAATTTGCAACCTGATGGCTGTCAGTATAGATGGAGTAATAGAGAAAGTCCCACACACTGCTAGAAGGCCAAATATTTTTTCAGAGCTAGATGCAGATATAAATTATTTTTAATTTGCAACCTGATAAAGGTCAGTATAGATGGACTAATAGAGAAAGTCCCACACACTGCTAGAAGGCCAAATATTTTTTCAGAGCTAGATGCAGAAAAAAATTATATTCAGTTTGCAACCTGATGGAGGTCTGTATAGATGGATTAATAGAACAAGTACCACACACAGCTAGAAGCCCAAAATTTTTTCAGAGGTAGATGCAGAAAAAATATATATTCAGTTTGCAACCTGATGGAGGTCAGTATAGATGGACTAATAGAGAAAGTCCCACACACTGCTAGAAGGCCAAATATTTTTTCAGAGCTAGATGCAGACAAAAAATTATTTTTAATTTGCAACCTGATGGAAGTCAGTATAGATGGACTAATAGAGAAAGTCCCACACACTGCTAGAAGGCCAAATATTTTTTCAGAGCTAGATGCAGAAAAAATTATATTCAGTTTGCAACCTGATGGAGGTCAGTATAGATGGACTAATTGAACAAGTCCCACACACAGCTAGAAGCTCAAATATTTTTTCAGAGGTAGATGCAGAAAAAAATTATATTCAGTTTGCAACCTGATGGAGGTCTGTATAGATGGATTAATAGAACAAGTCCCACACACAGCTAGAAGCCCGAATATTTTTTCAGAGGTAAATGCAGAAAAAAATTATATTCAGTTTGCAACCTGATGGAGGTCTGTATAGATGGATTAATAGAACAAGTCCCACACACAGCTAGAAGCCCAATATTTTTTCAGAGGTAGATGCAGAAAAAAAATATATTCAGTTTGCAACCTGATGGAGGTCAGTATAGATGGACTAATAGAGAAAGTCCCACACACTGCTAGAAGGCCAAATATTTTTTCAGAGCTAGATGCAGACAAAAAATTATTTTTAATTTGCAACCTGATGGAGTTCAGTATAGATGGACTAATAGAGAAAGTCCCACACACTGCTAGAAGGCCAAATATTTTTTCAGAGCTAGATGCAGAAAAAAATTATATTCAGTTTGCAACCTGATGGAGGTCAGTATAGATGGACTAATAGAACAAGTCCCACACACAGCTAGAAGCCCAAATATTTTTTCAGAGGTAGATGCAGAAAAAAATTATATTCAGTTTGCAACCTGATGGAGGTCTGTATAGATGGATTAATAGAACAAGTCCCACACACAGCTAGAAGCCCAAATATTTTTTCAGAGGTAGATGCAGAAAAAAATTATATTCAGTTTGCAACCTGATGGAGGTCTGTATAGATGGATTAATAGAACAAGTCCCACACACAGCTAGAAGCCCAATTTTTTTTCAGAGGTAGATGCAGAAAAAAAATATATTCAGTTTGCAACCTGATGGAGGTCAGTATAGATGGACTAAAAGAGAAAGTCCCACACACTGCTAGAAGGCCAAATATTTTTTCAGAGCTAGATGCAGACAAAAAATTATTTTTAATTTGCAACCTGATGGAGTTCAGTATAGATGGACTAATAGAGAAAGTCCCACACACTGCTAGAAGGCCAAATATTTTTTCAGAGCTAGATGCAGAAAAAAATTATATTCAGTTTGCAACCTGATGGAGGTCAGTATAGATGGACTAATAGAACAAGTCCCACACACAGCTAGAAGGCCAAATATTTTTTCAGAGGTAGATGCAGATAAAAATTATTTTTAATTTGCAGCCTGATGGAGGTCAGTATAGATGGACTAATAGAGAAAGTCCCACACACTGCTAGAAGGCCAAATATTTTTTCAGAGCTAGATGCAGACAAAAAATTATTTTTAATTTGCAACCTAATGGAGGTCAGTATAGATGGACTAATAGAGAAAGTCCCACACACTGCTAGAAGGCCAAATATTTTTTCAGAGCTAGATGCAGACAAAAAATTATTTTTAATTTGCAACCTGATGGAGGTCAGTATAGATGGACTAATAGAGAAAGTCCCACACACTGCTAGAAGGCCAAATATTTTTTCAGAGCTAGATGCAGAAAAAAATTATATTCAGTTTGCAACCTGATGGAGGTCTGTATAGATGGATTAACAGAACAAGTCCCACACACAGCTAGAAGCCCAAATATTTTTTCAGAGGTAGATGCAGAAAAAAATTATATTCAGTTTGCAACCTGATGGAGGTCTGTATAGATGGATTAATAGAACAAGTCCCACACACAGCTAGAAGCCCAATATTTTTTCAGAGGTAGATGCAGAAAAAAATATATTCAGTTTGCAACCTGATGGAGGTCAGTATAGATGGACTAATAGAGAAAGTCCCACACACTGCTAGAAGGCCAAATATTGTTTCAGAGCTAGATGCAGACAAAAAATTATTTTTAATTTGCAACCTGATGGAGGTCAGTATAGATGGACTAATAGAGAAAGTCCCACACACTGCTAGAAGGCCAAATATTTTTTCAGAGCTAGATGCAGATATAAATTATTTTTAATTTGCAACCTGATGGAGGTCAGTATAGATGGACTAATAGAGAAAGTCCCACACACTGCTAGAAGGCCAAATATTTTTTCAGAGCTAGATGCAGACAAAAAATTATTTTTAATTTGCAACCTGATGGAGGTCAGTATAGATGGACTAATAGAGAAAGTCCCACACACTGCTAGAAGGCCAAATATTTTTTCAGAGCTAGATGCAGAAAAAATTATATTCAGTTTGCAACCTGATGGAGGTCAGTATAGATGGACTAATTGAACAAGTCCCACACACAGCTAGAAGCCCAAATATTTTTTCAGAGGTAGATGCAGAAAAAAATTATATTCAGTTTGCAACCTGATGGAGGTCTGTATAGATGGATTAATAGAACAAGTCCCACACACAGCTAGAAGCCCAATTTTTTTTCAGAGGTAGATGCAGAAAAAAAATATATTCAGTTTGCAACCTGATGGAGGTCAGTATAGATGGACTAAAAGAGAAAGTCCCACACACTGCTAGAAGGCCAAATATTTTTTCAGAGCTAGATGCAGACAAAAAATTATTTTTAATTTGCAACCTGATGGAGTTCAGTATAGATGGACTAATAGAGAAAGTCCCACACACTGCTAGAAGGCCAAATATTTTTTCAGAGCTAGATGCAGAAAAAAATTATATTCAGTTTGCAACCTGATGGAGGTCAGTATAGATGGACTAATAGAACAAGTCCCACACACAGCTAGAAGGCCAAATATTTTTTCAGAGGTAGATGCAGATAAAAATTATTTTTAATTTGCAGCCTGATGGAGGTCAGTATAGATGGACTAATAGAGAAAGTCCCACACACTGCTAGAAGGCCAAATATTTTTTCAGAGCTAGATGCAGACAAAAAATTATTTTTAATTTGCAACCTAATGGAGGTCAGTATAGATGGACTAATAGAGAAAGTCCCACACACTGCTAGAAGGCCAAATATTTTTTCAGAGCTAGATGCAGACAAAAAATTATTTTTAATTTGCAACCTGATGGAGGTCAGTATAGATGGACTAATAGAGAAAGTCCCACACACTGCTAGAAGGCCAAATATTTTTTCAGAGCTAGATGCAGAAAAAAATTATATTCAGTTTGCAACCTGATGGAGGTCTGTATAGATGGATTAATAGAACAAGTCCCACACACAGCTAGAAGCCCAAATATTTTTTCAGAGGTAGATGCAGAAAAAAATTATATTCAGTTTGCAACCTGATGGAGGTCTGTATAGATGGATTAATAGAACAAGTCCCACACACAGCTAGAAGCCCAATATTTTTTCAGAGGTAGATGCAGAAAAAAATATATTCAGTTTGCAACCTGATGGAGGTAAGTATAGATGGACTAATAGAGAAAGTCCCACACACTGCTAGAAGGCCAAATATTGTTTCAGAGCTAGATGCAGACAAAAAATTATTTTTAATTTGCAACCTGATGGAGGTCAGTATAGATGGACTAATAGAGAAAGTCCCACACACTGCTAGAAGGCCAAATATTTTTTCAGAGCTAGATGCAGATATAAATTATTTTTAATTTGCAACCTGATGGAGGTCAGTATAGATGGACTAATAGAGAAAGTCCCACACACTATTAGAAGGTCAAATATTTTTTCAGAGCTAGATGCAGAAAAAAATTATATTCAGTTTGCAACCTGATGGAGGTCAGTATAGATGGACTAATAGAACAAGTCCCACACACAGCTAGAAGGCCAAATATTTTTTCAGAGGTAGATGCAGATAAAAATTATTTTTAATTTGCAGCCTGATGGAGGTCAGTATAGATGGACTAATAGAGAAAGTCCCACACACTGCTAGAAGGCCAAATATTGTTTCAGAGCTAGATGCAGACAAAAAATTATTTTTAATTTGCAACCTGATGGAGGTCAGTATAGATGGACTAATAGAGAAAGTCCCACACACTGCTAGAAGGCCAAATATTTTTTCAGAGCTAGATGCAGACAAAAAATTATTTTGAATTTGCAACCTGATGGAGGTCAGTATAGATGGACTAATAGAGAAAGTCCCACACACTATTAGAAGGTCAAATATTTTTTCAGAGCTAGATGCAGAAAAAAATTATATTCAGTTTGCAACCTGATGGAGGTCAGTATAGATGGACTAATAGAACAAGTCCCACACACAGCTAGAAGGCCAAATATTTTTTCAGAGGTAGATGCAGATAAAAATTATTTTTAATTTGCAGCCTGATGGAGGTCAGTATAGATGGACTAATAGAGAAAGTCCCACACACTGCTAGAAGGCCAAATATTTTTTCAGAGCTAGATGCAGACAAAAAATTATTTTGAATTTGCAACCTGATGGAGGTCAGTATAGATGGACTAATAGAGAAAGTCCCACACACTGTTAGAAGGTCAAATATTTTTTCAGAGCTAAATGCAGAAAAAAATTATATTCAGTTTGCAACCTGATGGAGGTCAGTATAGATGGACTAATAGAGAAAGTCCCACACACTGCTAGAAGGCCAAATATTTTTTCAGAGCTAGATGCAGATAAAAATTATTTTTAATTTGCAACCTGATGGAGGTCAGTATAGATGGACTAATAGAGAAAGTCCCACACAGTGCTAGAAGGCCAAATATTTTTTCAGAGCTAGATGCAGAAAAAATTATATTCAGTTTGCAACCTGATGGAGGTCAGTATAGATGGACTAATAGAACAAGTCCCACACACAGCTAGAAGGCCAAATATTTTTTCAGAGGTAGATGCAGATAAAATTTATTTTTAATTTGCAGCCTGATGGAGGTCAGTATAGATGGACTAATAGAGAAAGTCCCACACACTGCTAGAAGGCCAAATATTTTTTCAGAGCTAGATGCAGATAAAAATTATTTTTAATTTGCAACCTGATGGAGGTCAGTATAGATGGACTAATAGAGAAAGTCCCACACACTGCTAGAAGGCCAAATATTTTTTCAGAGCTAGATGCAGAAAAAAATTATATTCAGTTTGCAACCTGATGGAGGTCAGTATAGATGGACTAATAGAACAAGTCCCACACACAGCTAGAAGCCCAAATATTTTTCCAGAGGTAGATGCAGATAAAAATTATTTTTAATTTGCAAACTGATGGAGGTCAGTATAGATGGACTAATAGAGAAAGTCCCACACACTGCTAGAAGGCCAAATATTTTTCAGAGCTAGATGCAGACAAAAAATTATTTTGAATTTGCAGCGTGATGGAGGTCAGTATAGATGGACTAATAGAACAAGTCCCACACACTGCTAGAAGGCCAAATATTTTTTCAGAGCTAGATGCAGAAAAAAATTATATTCAGTTTGCAACCTGATGGAGGTCAGTATAGATGGACTAATAGAACAAGTCCCACACACTGCTAGAAGCCCAAATATTTTTTCAGAGCTAGCTGCAGAAAAAAATTATATTCAATTTGCAACCTGATGGAGGTCAGTATAGATGGACTAATAGAATGATGCTATGCCCAAAAGATTTTAGTTCACTAGGTGCAGTAAAAAAATTGGTATTCTATACACAGGTGGTATATCTTGCAACACAGATAGGCTACTCCACTGACTAACACACTCTGCAATAGGCCAAAAAGGATTAGCTTTGCTAGATTCAGCCAAATGCTGTGAAAAAAACTTGCACAGCAATGGCACAGACCTGCCTGGCAAAAACTGATAGGAACTGATGTAACCTAGTCCTGAAAAGGACTGCAATTACAATTAGTCTTTACTCCCACAATCTATCTATTTAAGAGCACAGACCTGCCTGATAAAAGTCGTAGGAAATGCTGTAACCTAGTCCTTAAAAGGACTGCATTCACAACTATTCCCTACTCCCAAGCTATCTGTAGATTTGTGCGAAAATTGGTTTGAAATTAACAAGGTATAGCGCACACAGCAACAGCGGTGCCGTCTAACACGCAGCTGCAGCAGTGAGAAAATGGTGGCGACGGGGAAAATAGCTTGGTCTTATAGGGCAAGGACATGTGACATACACTGCCAATGACACTTGCCCTTGCTTGTGTGAAAAAAAGCACTTCGCTCCGTGTGTGCGCTGCTGATAGGCTGACAGATTGCACCTCCCCACTGTAAATGCGGGAAAGAGAAAAAAAAATGGAGATCTTCATTATTCCTGCAGAGATCCATCCCCTGCCCCTCCCCCCACCCCGCTGTACACTTAAACTGCGTATTAACATTAATTTTCATCATTACTGAGAAAAAATCCAGTTATGATTTTGGTGCACAAACAGTTATCGAACATAACCTCGAACAGCCGAATTTTTCTCAAATCGTTCGTGTTCGCCGAACGGCTCGAACACCGCCCAAAACAGCTCGAATTTGAGATTGGCGAACAGTTCGAGTCGAACAACGCTCATCTCTAATCACCAGATTCTCAAAATGACCCACAGGAGTGTTAAAAGCAGTCTTCCATTCATCACCCTCCTTCATGCGCAACAAATTGTATGCCCCCCGGAGATCAATTTTAGAGAACCACTTGGCCCCCACTAACTGGTTAAATAAATCAGGAATCAATGGCAGTGGGTAAGGATTGCGTACAGTAATTTTATTAATCTCACGAAAGTCCAGACAAGGACATAAACCGCCATCTTTTTTTTTTACAAAAAAAAATCCAACAGCCACAGGAGACTTGGAAGGCCTAATGTGACCGGCGGCCAAGCTTGTCTGTATGCATTCCTCCAAAGCCTTTCTCTCAGGAATAGTAAGATTAAATAAACGACTTTTAGGAAGAGTCGCTCCAGGGACAAATTCAATGGTACAATCATAGTCACTATGGGGAAGCAAAATTTGTGACTCCTCCTCAGAAAAAACTCTCCAAAAATCCTGAATAGGTACAGGTAATTCCCCTTTTTCCACCACAGCAATAAGTCCGTTACAACACTTGTCATAACATTTAGGGCTCCAGGACTTAATTTCATTGGTAGACCAATCCAGTACAGGATTGTGCAATTTTAACCAGGGTAACCCCAATATTACTGGAGAAGGCAAATTATCCAATACCACCAAATCCAAATTCTCTTGATGAATACCATTAATAGTGAGGGGAAATTCACAGACCTTATGAGTAACACTCTTCAAGGGAGAGCCATCAACAGAAACCACAGCAATAGGGGAT
Organism: Phyllobates terribilis; assembly: GCF_046119375.1. Lineage (NCBI taxonomy): Eukaryota > Metazoa > Chordata > Amphibia > Anura > Dendrobatidae > Phyllobates > Phyllobates terribilis. Next base: position 594,662,849 of record NW_027362763.1, on the reverse strand, counting down.
GACAAAGTTTTAGGTTCTAATCTAAGTTTTTCCAAGAATCCCCCATCAATCACATTCAGAGTAGAACCACAATCCACAAATACCCGAAATTCAATTAATTCATCCTGAGCAGCGGTAGTAGCAGATAGGAATACTCCCTTAGAATTTAAACAGGCAATACGTGCATGACTGACCATTTTTTTTTCTTTCTTCATACGAAGCACACAGTTCTTAATAAAATGACCAGAATTTCCGCAATAGAAGCACAAGCCTTCAGAAAGCCTGCGGTCTTTTTCCTGAGAGTGGGGTGCCATCGCCCCAATCTCCATCGGCTCTCCATTGTCAGCACAGACCCTCTCAGGACTCGGAGCTGACATAGCAGAGGATTTGCTCTCATTAACCCTTGCACGCAGTCTCCTGTCCACCCGTATAGCTAATTGCATTGCCTCCTGCAAGTTTCCAGGTGTGGGATAAGCAATCAGTAAATCCTTAACCCTTTCACCTAGCCCTGCAAGAAACAAGCTTTTCAAAGCTGAATCGTTCCACCCCAACTGGGCAGACCACCGACGGAAGTGAGAACAATATTTTTCCACATTACCTGATCCCTGCCTCAAACGTCTCAATTCAGACTCAGCAGATGAGACACGATCAGGATCATCGTACAACAAACAAAAAGCAGAAAAAAAACTATCCACTGATCTAAAGCACGGATCACTAGGTTGGAGAGAGAAGGCCCATCCCTGAGGATCTTTGCGCAAAAGTGACATTATGAACCCTATGCGCTGTGATTCATCACCAGAGGATCCGGGTCTCAAACGAAAAAACAATAAACAAGCATTTTTAAAAGAAAAAAATCTTGTTGTTCGCCAAAAAATAAATCAGGCAGACGTACCTTTGGTTCCACAAAATGTACTCCAGAACATCTACTCACATGTTGTTGGAGCTTGGCCACCTCCAGAGAGAGTCAATGCAAGTGTTGAGCCAAATCTTGAACCGAGACCATGATGGAAAACTGGAGTTCTTTCTTTAGAGAAATTTTTTTTTTTTTTTGTTTTAGGGCTGAACTTACTGTTATGATCTGCTACAGGGACTAAGGAAAGACAGGAGAACTGTCCCTACAATAGAACTAAACTAGATCCCTACGATGTAATGGGGAACCTGATCCTGCGATCAGACCCGCTAAAGTCCTCGGCTAGTCTGTACGAAGACCTATAGATGTGAGGGAGGGATCCCTACAAGAACTAGGGACTGGGATAAGTTGGACACCTCCTAGCAGAAATAGTAGCAGTCAAAGACAAACACACAACAAAAAGCATAGAGGTCAGAAGACCTAGCAAAACTAACAGAGAACGGCAACAGAGAACCAAGCTAGCTCAAGAGTAGTAAATACAATGAAGTCCAGCAAGGCCAGGAGGGCGGAGCCGGATTAAATAGGCAAAAATGGTCATGTGACCAGCAAACTAAAAAAACCTAACAGGAGAGTTCTAACAGTACCCTCACACATATTATTCCCTCATTTAGCGGATATTTTTACAAAAAAGTGAAATTTTCAAAAATTCAGAAAATTGGCTGAAAACGACTAAATATCAAGAACTCATCGGGCGAATCGCTCTGGAACTGAAATCAGAACACTCACTGACATTTCCCCTCTCTGAAAGTCTGATAAACTCCGGAAAAATGACTTAATCCCAAAAAAATTTTTTTTCAACTTTTTTCAATTTTAAACCTGTGGGATATATATTCTACCCACACACATTTGGAACTCTCCTGGGGTACCCTCACACATATTATTCCCTCATTTAGCGGATATTTTAAAAAAAAAAGTGAAATTTTCAAAAATTCAGAAAATTGGCTGAAAACGACTATATATCAAGAACTCATCGGGCGAATCGCTCTGGAACTGAAATCGGAACGCTCACTGACATTTCCCCTCTCTGAAAGTCTGATAAACGCCAGAAAAATGACTAAGTCCAAAAAAAAATTTTTTAAACTTTTTTCAATTTTACCCCCATGGGAAATATATTCTACCCACACACATTTGGAACTCTCCTGGGGTACCCTCACACATATTATTCCCTCATTTAGCGGATATTTTCACAAAAAAGTGAAATTTTCAAAAATTCAGAAAATTGGCTGAAAATGACTAAATATCACGGACTCATCGGGCGAATCGCTCTGGAACTGAAATCGGAACGCTCACTGACATTTCCCCTCTCTGAAAGTCTGATAAACTCCGGAAAAATGACTAAGTCCAAAAAAAATTTTTTCTCAACTTTTTTCAATTTTACCCCCGTGGGATATATATTCTACCCACACACATTTGGAACTCTCCTGGGGTACCCTCACACATATTATTCCCTCATTTAGCAGATATTTTTACAAAAAAGTGAAATTTTCAAAAATTCTGAAAATTGGCTGATAACGACTAAATATCAAGGACTTATCGGGCAAATCACTCTGGAACTGAAATCGGAACGCTCACTGACATTTCCCCTCTCTGAAAGTCTGATGAACTCGGAAAAATGACTAAGTCCAAAAAAAATTTTTTCTCAACTTTTTTCAATTTTACCCCCGTGGGATATATATTCTACCCACACACATTTTTAACTCTCCTGGGGTACCCTCACACATATTATTCCCTCATTTAGCGGATACTTTCACAAAAAAGTGAAATTTTCAAAAATTCAGAAAATTGGCTGAAAACGACTAAATATCAAGAACTCTTCGGGCGAATCGCTCTGGAATTGAAATCGGAAAGCTCACTGACATTTCCCCTCTCTGAAAGTCTGATAAACGCCAGAAAAATGACTAAGTCCAAAAAAAATTTTTTCTCAACTTTTTTCAATTTTACCCCCGTGGGATATATATTCTACCCACACACATTTGGAACTCTCCTGGGGTACCCTCACACATATTATTCCCTCATTTAGCAGATATTTTTACAAAAAAGTGAAATTTTCAAAAATTCAGAAAATTGGCTGAAAACGACTAAATATCAAGAACTCATCGGGCGAATCGCTCTGGAACTGAAATCGGAACGCTCACTGACATTTCCCCTCTCTGAAAGTCTGCTAAACTCCGGAAAAATGACTAGTTGAAAAAAAAAAATTTTTTAACTTTTTTCAATTTTACCCACGTTAGATATATATTCTACCCACACACATTTGGAACTCTCCTGGGGTACCCTCACACATATTATTCCCTCATTTAGCAGATATTTTTACAAAAAAGTGAAATTTTCAAAAATTCTGAAAATTGGCTGAAAACGACTAAATATCAAGAATTCATCGGGCGAATCGCTCTGGAACTGAAATCGGAACGCTCACTGACATTTCCCCTCTCTGAAAGTCTGATAAACGCCAGAAAAATGACTAAGTCCAAAAAAAATTTTTTCTCAACTTTTTTCAATTTTACCCCCGTGGGATATATATTCTACCCACACACATTTGGAACTCTCCTGGGGTACCCTCACACATATTATTATCTCATTTAGCGGATATTTTCACAAAAAAGTGAAATTTTCAAAAATTCAGAAAATTGGCTGAAAACGACTAAATATCAAGGACTCATCGGGCGAATCGCTCTGGAGCTGAAATCGGAACGCTCACTGACATTTCCCCTCTCTGAAAGTCTGATAAACGCCAGAAAAATGACTAAGTCCAAAAAAAATTTTTTCTCAACTTTTTTCAATTTTACCCCCGTGGGATATATATTCTACCCACACACATTTGGAACTCTCCTGGGGTACCCTCACACATATTATTATCTCATTTAGCGGATATTTTCACAAAAAAGTGAAATTTTCAAAAATTCAGAAAATTGGCTGAAAACGACTAAATATCAAGGACTCATCGGGCGAATCGCTCTGGAGCTGAAATCGGAACGCTCACTGACATTTCCCCTCTCTGAAAGTCTGACAAACTCCGGAAAAATGACTAAGTCCAAAAAAAAAAGTTTTAAAACTTTTTTCAATTTTACCCCCGTGAGATATATATTCTACCTACTCACATTTGGAACTCTCCTGGGGTACCCTCACACATATTATTGCCTCATTTAGCGGATATTTTTACAAAAAAGTGAAATTTTCAAAAATTTAGAAAATTGGCTGAAAACAACTAAATATCATGGACTCATCGGGCGAATCGCTCTGGAACTGAAATTGGAATGCTCACTGACATTTCCCCTCTCTGAAAGTCTGATAAACTCCGGAAAAATGACTAAGTCCAAAAAAAATTTTTTTTCAACTTTTTTCAATTTTACCCCCGTGGGATATATATTCTACCCACACACATTTGGAACTCTCCTGGGGTACCTCACACATATTATTCCCTCATTTAGTAGATATTTTCACAAAAAAGTGAAATTTTCAAAATTTCTGAAAATTGGCTGCAAACTAGTGTTGAGCCACCCCCGTAGTGTTCGGGTTCGGTTCGGTTCGTCGAACACCGGGATGTTCGAGGAACTGTTCGTCGAACTGTTCGTCGAACACCTTAGAACACCGTCGAACACCGTTAAAACCAATGGCAGGCAAACAAAAACACATAGAAACACATAGAAAACACCTTCAAAGGTGTCCAAAAGCTGACAAACTGCTCAGAAGACGCTTTCTTTAAAAAAGCCGGCCGGCAACTCAGCAGCGGCATACACCGGTACCCGACAATTTAGACAAGAAGGAATAGAGCTTCACACATAGATTAGATAGATATAAACATGTCAGCCACATATATATGAAGTACAGTGACAATGTTTCTTACTGTACTTGTCATTTAGTGTAAAGGATTTATTAAAAAATATAATAGTGTTTTCATGCACCGTCTCTTTAAAAAAGCCGGCCGGCAATTCAGCATCTGTACCCGACAATTTATAACAGACAGAATAGAGCTTCACACATAGATTAGATAGATAGAAACATGTCAGTCACATATATATGAAGTACAGTGACAGTGTTGGTTACTGTACTTGTCATTTAGTATTAAAATAAAGGATTTATTATTAAAAAAAATTGGCGTGGGGTTCCCCGTAATTTTAGTCTCTAGCGGAGGTTAAGCAGACAGCTGGGGCAGATGTTTGAAGCCTGGGAAGGGGGTAATACCCACGGAGCTTCCCAGGCTACTAATATGAGCCCCCAGCTGAATACATAGCCTTTACTAGCTATTAAAATGGGGGACCCCCCAAAAAAAATGACGTGGGGTCCCCCCTAATTTAATAGCTAGCAAAGGCTAGGCAGACAGCTGGGGGCTGATATTAATAGCCCAGGAAGGGAGCCATGAATATTGGCCCCCTCCCAGGCTAGAAACACCAGCCGTCAGCCGCCCCAGAAATGGCGCATTCATAGGATGCGCCAATTCTGGCACTTAGCCTCGCTCTTCCACGCTGCCCTGTAGCGGTGGCAGGGGGTAATAGGGCTGGGGTTGATGTCAGCTTATAATGCCAGCTGACATCAAGCCCAGGTTAGTAATGGAGAGGCGTCTATAAGACACCCCCATTACTAACCCCATAGTCAAAGTTAAAAGAAAACACAAACACCCAGAATAAAGTCCTTTAATTGACATAAAGACACAATCCTTTATTGTTCTAAATTAAACCATACTTACCATCACGCCCATTCCAGCTGAAGCCAACGATCTCCTGCAATAAAAGAAAGGGCACCAGGGCAGCGTGGAAGAGCGAGGCTAAGTGCCAGAATTGGCGCATCCTATGAATGCGCCATTTCTGGGGCGGCTGACGGCTGGTGTTTCTAGCCTGGGAGGGGGCCAATATTCATGGCTCCCTTCCTGGGCTATTAATATCAGCCCCCAGCTGTCTGCCTAGCCTTTGCTAGCTATTAAATTAGGGGGGACCCCACGTCATTTTTTTGGGGGGGTCCCCCATTTTAATAGCTAGTAAAGGCTATGTATTCAGCTGGGGGCTGATATTAGTAGCCTTGGAAGCTCCGTGGGTATTACCCCCTTCCCAGGCTTCAAACATCTGCCCCAGCTGTCTGCTTAACCTCTGCTAGAGCCTAAAATTAAGGGGAACCCCACGCCAATTTTTTTAATAATAAATCCTTTATTTTAATACTAAATGACAAGTACAGTAACCAACACTATCACTGTACTTCATATATATGTGACTGACATGTTTCTATCTATCTAATCTATGTGTGAAGCTCTATTCTGTCTGTTATAAATTGTCGGGTACCGCTGCTGAATTGCCGGCCGGCTTTCTTAAAGAGACGGTGCATGAAAACACTATTATTTTTTTTAATAAATCCTTTACACTAAATGACAAGTACAGTAAGCAACACTGTCACTGTACTTCATATATATGTGACTGACATGTTTCTATCTATCAAATCTATGTGTGATTCTCTATTCCTTCTATTCTAAATTGTCGGGTACCGATGCTGAATTGCCGGCCGGCTTTTTTAAAGAGACGGTGCATGAAAACACTATTATTTTTTTTGATAAATCCTTTACGCTAAATGACAAGTACAGTAAGCAGCACTTTCACTGTACTTCGTATATATGTGGCTGACATGTTTATATCTATCTAATCTATGTGTGAAGCTCTATTCTTTCGGTTCTAAATTGTCGGGTACCGGTGTATGCCGCTGCTGAATTGCCGGCTTTTCGTGTTTCACTGTGAGCACAGTTCCCATCGATTTGGGCAATCACTGTAATGCCACAACCACCATAGCTGTGACATTGCAGTGAGTGGCAGGCAATCCCTGCATGATGTGAAAAAATCCAGTTACGCTTTTGGTGCACGAACAGTTATCGAACAAAACCTCGAACAGCCGAATTGTTTGCAAATCGTTCGGGTTCGTCGAACAACTCGAACACCGCCCAAAACAGCTCGAATTTGAGATTGGCGAACAGTTCTAGTCGAACACCGCTCATCTCTACTGCAAACGACTAAATATCAAGAACTCATCGGGCGAATCGCTCTGGAACTGAAATCGGAACGCTCACTGACATTTCCCCTCTCTGAAAGTCTGCTAAACTCCGGAAAAATGACTAGTTGAACAAAAATTTTTTTTTAACTTTTTTCAATTTTACCCCCGTTAGATATATATTCTACCCACACACATTTGGAACTCTCCTGGGGTACCCTCACACATATTATTCCCTCATTTAGCGGATATTTTTACAAAAAAGTGAAATTTTCAAAAATTCAGAAAATTGGCTGAAAACGACTAAATGTCAAGGACTCATCGGGCAAATCGCTCTGGAACTGAAATCGGAATGCTCACTGACATTTCCCCTCTCTGAAAGTCTGATAAACTCCGGAAAAATGACTAGTTCAAAAAAAAATTTTTTTAAATTTTTTCAATTTTACCCCCGTGAGATATATATTCTACCCACACACATTTGGAACTCTCCTGGGGTACCATCACACATATTATTCCCTCAATTAGCGGATATTTTCACAAAAAAAGTGAAATTTTCAAAAATTCAGAAAATTGGCTGAAAACGACTAAATATCAAGGACTCATCAGGCGAATTGCTCTGGAACTGAAATCGGAATGCTCACTGACATTTCCCCTCTCTGAAAGTCTGATAAACTCCGGAAAAATGACTAAGTCCAAAAAAAAATTTTTTTAATCTTTTTTCAATTTTACCCCCGTGGGATATATATTCTACCCACACACATTTGGAACTCTCCTGGGGTACCCTCACACATATTATTCCCTCATTTAGCGGATATTTTTACAAAAAAGTGAAATTTTCAAAAATTCAGAAAATTGGCTGAAAACGACTAAATATCAAGGACTCATAGGGAGAATCGCTCTGGAACTGAAATCGTAATGCTCACTGACATTTCCCCTCTCTGAAAGACTGATAAACTCGGAAAAATGACTAAGTCCAAAAAAGAATTTTTTTAATCTTTTTTCAATTTTACCCCCGTGGGATATATATTCTACCCACACACATTTGGAACTCTCCTGGGGTACCCTCCCACATATTATTCCCTCATTTAGCGGATATTTTCACAAAAAAGTGAAATTTTCAAAAATTCAGAAAATTGGCTGAAAACGACTAAATATCAAGGACTCATCAGGCGAATCGCTCTGGAACTGAAATCGGAATGCTCACTCACATTTCCCCTCTCTGAAAGTCTGATAAACGCCGGAAAAATGACTAAGTCCCAAAAAAGATTTTTTTTAAACTTTTTTCAATTTTACCCCCGTGGGATATATATTCTACCCACACACATTTGGAACTCTCCTGGGGTACCCTCACACATATTATTCCCTCATTTAGCGGATATTTTTACAAAAATGGGAAATTTTCAAAAATTCAGAAAATTGGCTGAAAACGACTAAATATCAAGGACTCATAGGGCGAATCGCTCTGGAACTGAAATCGGAACGCTCACTGACATTTCCCCTCTCTGAAAGTCTGATAAACTACAGAAAAATGACTAAGTCCAAAAAAGAATTTTTTTAAACTTTTTTCAATTTTACCCCCGTGGGATATATATTCTACCCACACACATTTGGAACTCTCCTGGGATACCCTCCCACATATTATTCCCTCATTTAGCGGATATTTTCACAAAAAAGTGAAATTTTCAAAAATTCAGAAAATTGGCTGAAAACGACTAAATATCAAGGACTCATAAGGCGAATTGCTCTGGAACTGAAATCGGAACGCTCACTGACATTTCCCCTCTCTGAAAGTCTGATAAACGCCGGAAAAATGACTAAGTCCCAAAAAAGATTTTTTTTTAACTTTTTTCAATTTTACCCCCGTGGGATATATATTCTACCCACACACATTTGGAACTCTCCTGGGGTACCCTCACACATATTATTCCCTCATTTAGCGGATATTTTTACAAAAAAGGGAAATTTTCAAAAATTCAGAAAATTGGCTGAAAACGACTAAATATCAAGGACTCAGGGCGCATCACTCTGGAACTGAAATCGGAACGCTCACTGACATTTCCCCTCTCTGAAAGTCTGATAAACTACAGAAAAATGACTAAGTCCAAAAAAGATTTTTTTTAAACTTTTTTTAATTTTACCCCCGTGGGATATATATTCTACCCACACACATTTGGAACTCTCCTGGGGTACCCTCCCACATATTATTCCCTCATTTAGCGGATATTTTCACAAAAAAGTGAAATTTTCAAAAATTCAGAAAATTGGCTGAAAACGACTAAATATCAAGGACTCATCAGGCGAATCGCTCTGGAACTGAAATCGGAATGCTCACTCACATTTCCCCTCTCTGAAAGTCTGATAAACTCCGGAAAAATGACTAAGTCCAAAAAAGATTTTTTTAAAACTTTTTTCAATTTTACCCCCGTGGGATATATATTCTACCCACACACATTTGGAACTCTCCTGGGGTACCCTCACACATATTATTCCCTCATTTAGCAGATATTTTTACAAAAAAGTGAAATTTTCAAAAATTCAGAAAATTGGCTGAAAACGACTAAATATCAAGGACTCATAGGGAGAATCGCTCTGGAACTGAAATCGGAATGCTCACTGACATTTCCCCTCTCTGAAAGACTGATAAACGCCGGAAAAATGACTAAGTCCCAAAAAAGATTTTTTTTAAACTGTGTTCAATTTTACCCCCGTGGGATATATATTCTACCCACACACAGTTGGAACTCTCCTGGGGTACCCTCACACATATTATTCCCTCATTTAGCGGATATTTTTACAAAAAAGGGAAATTTTCAAAAATTCAGAAAATTGGCTGAAAACGACTAAATATCAAGGACTCATAGCGCGAATCGCTCTGGAACTGAAATCGGAACCCTCACTGACATTTCCCCTCTCTGAAAGTCTGATAAACTACAGAAAAATGACTGAGTCCAAAAAAGATTTTTTTAAAACTTTTTTCAATTTTACCCCCGTGGGATATATATTCTACCCACACACATTTGGAACTCTCCTGGGGTACCCTCCCACATATTATTCCCTCATTTAGCGGATATTTTCACAAAAAAGTGAAATTTTCAAAAATTCAGAAAATTGGCTGAAAACGACTAAATATCAAGGACTCATCAGGCGAATCGCTCTGGAACTGAAATCGGAATGCTCACTCACATTTCCCCTCTCTGAAAGTCTGATAAACGCCGGAAAAATGACTAAGTCCCAAAAAAGATTTTTTTTAAACTTTTTTCAATTTTACCCAGGTGGGATATATATTCTACCCACACACATTTGGAACTCTCCTGGGGTACCCTCACACATATTATTCCCTCATTTAGCAGATATTTTTACAAAAATGGGAAATTTTCAAAAATTCAGAAAATTGGCTGAAAACGACTAAATATCAAGGACTCATAGGGCGAATCGCTCTGGAACTGAAATCGGAACGCTCACTGACATTTCCCCTCTCTGAAAGTCTGATAAACTACAGAAAAATGACTAAGTCCAAAAAAGATTTTTTTTAAACTTTTTTCAATTTTACCCCCGTGGGATATATATTCTACCCACACACATTTGGAAATCTCCTGGGGTACCCTCACACATATTATTCCCTCATTTAGCGGATATTTTTACAAAAAAGTGAAATTTTCAAAAATTCAGAAAATTGGCTGAAAACAACTAAATATCAAGGACTCAAAGGGCGAATCGCTCTGGAACTGAAATCGGAATGCTCACTGACATTTCCCCTCTCTGTAAGACTGATAAACTCGGAAAAATGACTAAGTCCAAAAAAGAATTTTTTTAAACTTTTTTCAATTTTACCCCCGTGGGATATATATTCTACCCACACACATTTGGAACTCTCCTGGGATACCCTCCCACATATTATTCCCTCATTTAGCGGATATTTTCACAAAAAAGTGAAATTTTCAAAAATTCAGAAAATTGGCTGAAAATGACTAAATATCAAGGACTCATAAGGCGAATTGCTCTGGAACTGAAATCGGAACGCTCACTGACATTTCCCCTCTCTGAAAGTCTGATAAACGCCGGAAAAATGACTAAGTCCCAAAAAAGATTTTTTTTTAAACTTTTTTCAATTTTACCCCCGTGGGATATATATTCTACCCACACACATTTGGAACTCTCCTGGGGTACCCTCACACATATTATTCCCTCATTTAGCAGATATTTTTACAAAAAAGTGAAATTTTCAAAAATTCAGAAAATTGGCTGAAAACGACTAAATATCAAGGACTCATAGGGCGAATCGCTCTGGAACTGAAATCGTAACGCTCACTGACATTTCCCCTCTCTGAAAGTCTGATAAACTACAGAAAAATGACTAAGTCCAAAAAAGATTTTTTTTAAACTTTTTTCAATTTTACCCCCGTGGGATATATATTCTACCCACACACATTTGGAAATCTCCTGGGGTACCCTCACACATATTATTCCCTCATTTAGCGGATATTTTTACAAAAAAGGGAAATTTTCAAAAATTCAGAAAATTGGCTGAAAACGACTAAATATCAAGGACTCAGGGCGCATCACTCTGGAACTGAAATCGGAACGCTCACTGACATTTCCCCTCTCTGAAAGTCTGATAAACTACAGAAAAATGACTAAGTCCAAAAAAGATTTTTTTTAAACTTTTTTCAATTTTACCCCCGTGGGATATATATTCTACCCACACACATTTGGAACTCTCCTGGGGTACCCTCCCACATATTATTCCCTCATTTAGCGGATATTTTCACAAAAAAGTGAAATTTTCAAAAATTCAGAAAATTGGCTGAAAACGACTAAATATCAAGGACTCATCAGGCGAATCGCTCTGGAACTGAAATCGGAATGCTCACTCACATTTCCCCTCTCTGAAAGTCTGATAAACTCCGGAAAAATGACTAAGTCCAAAAAAGATTTTTTTAAAACTTTTTTCAATTTTACCCCCGTGGGATATATATTCTACCCACACACATTTGGAACTCTCCTGGGGTACCCTCACACATATTATTCCCTCATTTAGCAGATATTTTTACAAAAAAGTGAAATTTTCAAAAATTCAGAAAATTGGCTGAAAACGACTAAATATCAAGGACTCATAGGGAGAATCGCTCTGGAACTGAAATCGGAATGCTCACTGACATTTCCCCTCTCTGAAAGACTGATAAACGCCGGAAAAATGACTAAGTCCCAAAAAAGATTTTTTTTAAACTGTGTTCAATTTTACCCCCGTGGGATATATATTCTACCCACACACAGTTGGAACTCTCCTGGGGTACCCTCACACATATTATTCCCTCATTTAGCGGATATTTTTACAAAAAAGGGAAATTTTCAAAAATTCAGAAAATTGGCTGAAAACGACTAAATATCAAGGACTCATAGCGCGAATCGCTCTGGAACTGAAATCGGAACCCTCACTGACATTTCCCCTCTCTGAAAGTCTGATAAACTACAGAAAAATGACTGAGTCCAAAAAAGATTTTTTTAAAACTTTTTTCAATTTTACCCCCGTGGGATATATATTCTACCCACACACATTTGGAACTCTCCTGGGGTACCCTCCCACATATTATTCCCTCATTTAGCGGATATTTTCACAAAAAAGTGAAATTTTCAAAAATTCAGAAAATTGGCTGAAAACGACTAAATATCAAGGACTCATCAGGCGAATCGCTCTGGAACTGAAATCGGAATGCTCACTCACATTTCCCCTCTCTGAAAGTCTGATAAACGCCGGAAAAATGACTAAGTCCCAAAAAAGATTTTTTTTAAACTTTTTTCAATTTTACCCAGGTGGGATATATATTCTACCCACACACATTTGGAACTCTCCTTGGGTACCCTCACACATATTATTCCCTCATTTAGCGGATATTTTTACAAAAATGGGAAATTTTCAAAAATTCAGAAAATTGGCTGAAAACGACTAAATATCAAGGACTCATAGGGCGAATCGCTCTGGAACTGAAATCGGAACGCTCACTGACATTTCCCCTCTCTGAAAGTCTGATAAACTACAGAAAAATGACTAAGTCCAAAAAAGATTTTTTTTAAACTTTTTTCAATTTTACCCCCGTGGGATATATATTCTACCCACACACATTTGGAAATCTCCTGGGGTACCCTCACACATATTATTCCCTCATTTAGCGGATATTTTTACAAAAAAGTGAAATTTTCAAAAATTCAGAAAATTGGCTGAAAACAACTAAATATCAAGGACTCAAAGGGCGAATCGCTCTGGAACTGAAATCGGAATGCTCACTGACATTTCCCCTCTCTGTAAGACTGATAAACTCGGAAAAATGACTAAGTCCAAAAAAGAATTTTTTTAAACTTTTTTCAATTTTACCCCCGTGGGATATATATTCTACCCACACACATTTGGAACTCTCCTGGGATACCCTCCCACATATTATTCCCTCATTTAGCGGATATTTTCACAAAAAAGTGAAATTTTCAAAAATTCAGAAAATTGGCTGAAAATGACTAAATATCAAGGACTCATAAGGCGAATTGCTCTGGAACTGAAATCGGAACGCTCACTGACATTTCCCCTCTCTGAAAGTCTGATAAACGCTGGAAAAATGACTAAGTCCCAAAAAAGATTTTTTTTTAAACTTTTTTCAATTTTACCCCCGTGGGATATATATTCTACCCACACACATTTGGAACTCTCCTGGGGTACCCTCCACATATTATTCCCTCATTTAGCGGATATTTTCACAAAAAAGTGAAATTTTCAAAAATTCAGAAAATTGGCTGAAAACGACTAAATATCAAGGACTCATCAGGCGAATCGCTCTGGAACTGAAATCGGAATGCTCACTGACATTTCCCCTCTCTGAAAGTCTGATAAACTCCGGAAAAATGACTAAGTCCAAAAAAGAATTTTTTTAAACTTTTTTCAATTTTACCCCCGTGGGATATATATTCTACCCACACACATTTGGAACTCTCCTGGGGTACCCTCACACATATTATTCCCTCATTTAGCAGATATTTTTACAAAAAAGTGAAATTTTCAAAAATTCAGAAAATTGGCTGAAAACGACTAAATATCAAGGACTCATAGGGCGAATCGCTCTGGAACTGAAATCGTAACGCTCACTGACATTTCCCCTCTCTGAAAGTCTGATAAACTACAGAAAAATGACTAAGTCCAAAAAAGATTTTTTTTAAACTTTTTTCAATTTTACCCCCGTGGGATATATATTCTGCCCACACACATTTGGAAATCTCCTGGGGTACCCTCACACATATTATTCCCTCATTTAGCGGATATTTTTACAAAAAAGTGAAATTTTCAAAAATTCAGAAAATTGGCTGAAAACAACTAAATATCAAGGACTCAAAGGGCGAATCGCTCTGGAACTGAAATCGGAATGCTCACTGACATTTCCCCTCTCTGTAAGACTGATAAACTCGGAAAAATGACTAAGTCCAAAAAAGAATTTTTTTAAACTTTTTTCAATTTTACCCCCGTGGGATATATATTCTACCCACACACATTTGGAACTCTCCTGGGATACCCTCCCACATATTATTCCCTCATTTAGCGGATATTTTCACAAAAAAGTGAAATTTTCAAAAATTCAGAAAATTGGCTGAAAACGACTAAATATCAAGGACTCATAAGGCGAATTGCTCTGGAACTGAAATCGGAATGCTCACTGACATTTCCCCTCTCTGAAAGTCTGATAAACGCCGGAAAAATGACTAAGTCCCAAAAAAGATTTTTTTTAAACTTTTTTCAATTTTACCCCCGTGGGATATATATTCTACCCACACACATTTGGAACTCTCCTGGGGTACCCTCACACATATTATTCCCTCATTTAGCGGATATTTTTACAAAAAAGTGAAATTTTCAAAACTTCAGAAAATTGGCTGAAAACGACTAAATATCAAGGCGAATCGCTCTGGAACTGAAATCGGAACGCTCACTGACATTTCCCCTCTCTGAAAGTCTGATAAACTACAGAAAAATGACTAAGTCCAAAAAAGATTTTTTTTAAACTTTTTTCAATTTTACCCCCGTGGGATATATATTCTACCCACACACATTTGGAACTCTCCTGGGGTACAATCACACATATTATTCCCTCAATTAGCGGATATTTTCACAAAAAAAGTGAAATTTTCAAAAATTCAGAAAATTGGCTGAAAACGACTAAATATCAAGGACTCATCAGGCGAATCGCTCTGGAACTGAAATCGGAATGCTCACTGACATTTCCCCTCTCTGACAGTCTGATAAACTCCGGAAAAATGACTAAGTCCAAAAAAAAATTTTTTTTAATCTTTTTTCAATTTTACCCCCGTGGGATATATATTCTACCCACACACATTTGGAACTCTCCTGGGGTACCCTCACACATATTATTCCCTCATTTAGCGGATATTTTTACAAAAAAGTGAAATTTTCAAAAATTCAGAAAATTGGCTGAAAACGACTAAATATCAAGGACTCATAGGGAGAATCGCTCTGGATTTGAAATCGTAATGCTCACTGACATTTCCCCTCTCTGAAAGACTGATAAACTCGGAAAAATGACTAAGTCCAAAAAAGAATTTTTTTTATCTTTTTTCAATTTTACCCCCGTGGGATATATATTCTACCCACACACATTTGGAACTCTCCTGGGGTACCCTCCCACATATTATTCCCTCATTTAGCGGATATTTTCACAAAAAAGTGAAATTTTCAAAAATTCAGAAAATTGGCTGAAAACGACTAAATATCAAGGACTCATCAGGCGAATCGCTCTGGAACTGAAATCGGAATGCTCACTCACATTTCCCCTCTCTGAAAGTCTGATAAACGCCGGAAAAATGACTAAGTCCCAAAAAAGATTTTTTTTAAACTTTTTTCAATTTTACCCCCGTGGGATATATATTCTACCCACACACATTTGGAACTCTCCTGGGGTACCCTCACACATATTATTCCCTCATTTAGCGGATATTTTTACAAAAATGGGAAATTTTCAAAAATTCAGAAAATTGGCTGAAAACGACTAAATATCAAGGACTCATAGGGCGAATCGCTCTGGAACTGAAATCGGAACGCTCACTGACATTTCCCCTCTCTGAAAGTCTGATAAACTACAGAAAAATGACTAAGTCCAAAAAAGATTTTTTTTAAACTTTTTTCAATTTTACCCCCGTGGGATATATATTCTACCCACACACATTTGGAAATCTCCTGGGGTACCCTCACACATATTATTCCCTCATTTAGCGGATATTTTTACAAAAAAGTGAAATTTTCAAAAATTCAGAAAATTGGCTGAAAACGACTAAATATCAAGGACTCATAGGGCGAATCGCTCTGGAACTGAAATCGGAATGCTCACTGACATTTCCCCTCTCTGTAAGACTGATAAACTCGGAAAAATGACTAAGTCCAAAAAAGAATTTTTTTAAACTTTTTTCAATTTTACCCCCGTGGGATATATATTCTACCCACACACATTTGGAACTCTCCTGGGATACCCTCCCACATATTATTCCCTTATTTAGCGGATATTTTTACAAAAAAGGGAAATTTTCAAAAATTCAGAAAATTGGCTGAAAACGACTAAATATCAAGGACTCATCAGGCGAATCGCTCTGGAACTGAAATCGGAATGCTCACTCACATTTCCCCTCTCTGAAAGTCTGATAAACTCCGGAAAAATGACTAAGTCCAAAAAAGATTTTTTTAAAACTTTTTTCAATTTTACCCCCGTGGGATATATATTCTACCCACACACATTTGGAACTCTCCTGGGGTACCCTCCCACATATTATTCCCTCATTTAGCGGATATTTTCACAAAAAAGTGAAATTTTCAAAAATTCAGAAAATTGGCTGAAAACGACTAAATATCAAGGACTCATCAGGCGAATCGCTCTGGAACTGAAATCGGAATGCTCACTCACATTTCCCCTCTCTGAAAGTCTGATAAACGCCGGAAAAATGACTAAGTCCAAAAAAGATTTTTTTTAAACTTTTTTCAATTTTACCCCCGTGGGATATATATTCTACCCACACACATTTGGAAATCTCCTGGGGTACCCTCACACATATTATTCCCTCATTTAGCGGATATTTTTACAAAAAAGTGAAATTTTCAAAAATTCAGAAAATTGGCTGAAAACAACTAAATATCAAGGACTCAAAGGGCGAATCGCTCTGGAACTGAAATCGGAATGCTCACTGACATTTCCCCTCTCTGTAAGACTGATAAACTCGGAAAAATGACTAAGTCCAAAAAAGAATTTTTTTAAACTTTTTTCAATTTTACCCCCGTGGGATATATATTCTACCCACACACATTTGGAACTCTCCTGGGATACCCTCCCACATATTATTCCCTCATTTAGGGGATATTTTCACAAAAAAGTGAAATTTTCAAAAATTCAGAAAATTGGCTGAAAACGACTAAATATCAAGGACTCATAAGGCGAATTGCTCTGGAACTGAAATCGGAACGCTCACTGACATTTCCCCTCTCTGAAAGTCTGATAAACGCCGGAAAAATGACTAAGTCCCAAAAAAGATTTTTTTTAAACTTTTTTCAATTTTACCCCCGTGGGATATATATTCTACCCACACACATTTGGAACTCTCCTGGGGTACCCTCCACATATTATTCCCTCATTTAGCGGATATTTTCACAAAAAAGTGAAATTTTCAAAAATTCAGAAAATTGGCTGAAAACGACTAAATATCAAGGACTCATCAGGCGAATCGCTCTGGAACTGAAATCGGAATGCTCACTGACATTTCCCCTCTCTGAAAGTCTGATAAACTCTGGAAAAATGACTAAGTCCAAAAAAGAATTTTTTTAATCTTTTATCAATTTTACCCCCGTGGGATATATATTCTACCCACACACATTTGGAACTCTCCTGGGGTACCCTCCCACATATTATTCCCTCATTTAGCGGATATTTTCACAAAAAAGTGAAATTTTCAAAAATTCAGAAAATTAGCTGAAAACGACTAAATATCAAGGACTCATCAGGCGAATCGCTCTGGAACTGAAATCGGAACGCTCACTGACATTTCCCCTCTCTGAAAGTCTGATAAACTACAGAAAAATGACTAAGTCCAAAAAAGATTTTTTTTAAACTTTTTTCAATTTTACCCCCGTGGGATATATATTCTACCCACACACATTTGGAAATCTCCTGGGGTACCCTCACACATATTATTCCCTCATTTAGCGGATATTTTTACAAAAAAGTGAAATTTTCAAAAATTCAGAAAATTGGCTGAAAACGACTAAATATCAAGGACTCATAGGGCGAATCGCTCTGGAACTGAAATCGGAATGCTCACTGACATTTCCCCTCTCTGTAAGACTGATAAACTCGGAAAAATGACTAAGTTCAAAAAAGAATTTTTTTAAACTTTTTTCAATTTTACCCCCGTGGGATATATATTCTACCCACACACATTTGGAACTCTCCTGGGATACCCTCCCACATATTATTCCCTCATTTAGCGGATATTTTTACAAAAAAGGGAAATTTTCAAAAATTCAGAAAATTGGCTGAAAACGACTAAATATCAAGGACTCATCAGGCGAATCGCTCTGGAACTGAAATCGGAATGCTCACTCACATTTCCCCTCTCTGAAAGTCTGATAAACTCCGGAAAAATGACTAAGTCCAAAAAAGATTTTTTTAAAACTTTTTTCAATTTTACCCCCGTGGGATATATATTCTACCCACACACATTTGGAACTCTCCTGGGGTACCCTCCCACATATTATTCCCTCATTTAGCGGATATTTTCACAAAAAAGTGAAATTTTCAAAAATTCAGAAAATTGGCTGAAAACGACTAAATATCAAGGACTCATCAGGCGAATCGCTCTGGAACTGAAATCGGAATGCTCACTCACATTTCCCCTCTCTGAAAGTCTGATAAACGCCGGAAAAATGACTAAGTCCAAAAAAGATTTTTTTAAAACTTTTTTCAATTTTACCCCCGTGGGATATATATTCTACCCACACACATTTGGAAATCTCCTGGGGTACCCTCACACATATTATTCCCTCATTTAGCGGATATTTTTACAAAAAAGTGAAATTTTCAAAAATTCAGAAAATTGGCTGAAAACAACTAAATATCAAGGACTCAAAGGGCGAATCGCTCTGGAACTGAAATCGGAATGCTCACTGACATTTCCCCTCTCTGTAAGACTGATAAACTCGGAAAAATGACTAAGTCCAAAAAAGAATTTTTTTAAACTTTTTTCAATTTTACCCCCGTGGGATATATATTCTACCCACACACATTTGGAACTCTCCTGGGATACCCTCCCACATATTATTCCCTCATTTAGCGGATATTTTCACAAAAAAGTGAAATTTTCAAAAATTCAGAAAATTGGCTGAAAACGACTAAATATCAAGGACTCATAAGGCGAATTGCTCTGGAACTGAAATCGGAACGCTCACTGACATTTCCCCTCTCTGAAAGTCTGATAAACGCCGGAAAAATGACTAAGTCCCAAAAAAGATTTTTTTTAAACTTTTTTCAATTTTACCCCCGTGGGATATATATTCTACCCACACACATTTGGAACTCTCCTGGGGTACCCTCACACATATTATTCCCTCATTTAGCAGATATTTTTACAAAAAAGTGAAATTTTCAAAAATTCAGAAAATTGGCTGAAAACGACTAAATATCAAGGACTCATCGGGCGAATCGCTCTGGAACTGAAATCGGAATGCTCACTGACATTTGCCCTATCTGTAAGACTGATAAACTCGGAAAAATGACTAAGTCCAAAAAAGAATTTTTTTAAACTTTTTTCAATTTTACCCCCGTGGGATATATATTCTACCCACACACATTTGGAACTCTCCTGGGATACCCTCCCACATATTATTCCCTCATTTAGCGGATATTTTTACAAAAAAGGGAAATTTTCAAAAATTCAGAAAATTGGCTGAAAACGACTAAATATCAAGGACTCATCAGGCGAATCGCTCTGGAACTGAAATCGGAATGCTCACTCACATTTCCCCTCTCTGAAAGTCTGATAAACTCCGGAAAAATGACTAAGTCCAAAAAAGATTTTTTTAAAACTTTTTTCAATTTTACCCCCGTGGGATATATATTCTACCCACACACATTTGGAACTCTCCTGGGGTACCCTCCCACATATTATTCCCTCATTTAGCGGATATTTTCACAAAAAAGTGAAATTTTCAAAAATTCAGAAAATTAGCTGAAAACGACTAAATATCAAGGACTCATCAGGCGAATCGCTCTGGAACTGAAATCGGAACGCTCACTGACATTTCCCCTCTCTGAAAGTCTGATAAACTACAGAAAAATGACTAAGTCCAAAAAAGATTTTTTTTAAACTTTTTTCAATTTTACCCCCGTGGGATATATATTCTACCCACACACATTTGGAAATCTCCTGGGGTACCCTCACACATATTATTCCCTCATTTAGCGGATATTTTTACAAAAAAGTGAAATTTTCAAAAATTCAGAAAATTGGCTGAAAACGACTAAATATCAAGGACTCATAGGGCGAATCGCTCTGGAACTGAAATCGGAATGCTCACTGACATTTCCCCTCTCTGTAAGACTGATAAACTCGGAAAAATGACTAAGTTCAAAAAAGAATTTTTTTAAACTTTTTTCAATTTTACCCCCGTGGGATATATATTCTACCCACACACATTTGGAACTCTCCTGGGATACCCTCCCACATATTATTCCCTCATTTAGCGGATATTTTTACAAAAAAGGGAAATTTTCAAAAATTCAGAAAATTGGCTGAAAACGACTAAATATCAAGGACTCATCAGGCGAATCGCTCTGGAACTGAAATCGGAATGCTCACTCACATTTCCCCTCTCTGAAAGTCTGATAAACTCCGGAAAAATGACTAAGTCCAAAAAAGATTTTTTTAAAACTTTTTTCAATTTTACCCCCGTGGGATATATATTCTACCCACACACATTTGGAACTCTCCTGGGGTACCCTCCCACATATTATTCCCTCATTTAGCGGATATTTTCACAAAAAAGTGAAATTTTCAAAAATTCAGAAAATTGGCTGAAAACGACTAAATATCAAGGACTCATCAGGCGAATCGCTCTGGAACTGAAATCGGAATGCTCACTCACATTTCCCCTCTCTGAAAGTCTGATAAACGCCGGAAAAATGACTAAGTCCAAAAAAGATTTTTTTAAAACTTTTTTCAATTTTACCCCCGTGGGATATATATTCTACCCACACACATTTGGAAATCTCCTGGGGTACCCTCACACATATTATTCCCTCATTTAGCGGATATTTTTACAAAAAAGTGAAATTTTCAAAAATTCAGAAAATTGGCTGAAAACAACTAAATATCAAGGACTCAAAGGGCGAATCGCTCTGGAACTGAAATCGGAATGCTCACTGACATTTCCCCTCTCTGTAAGACTGATAAACTCGGAAAAATGACTAAGTCCAAAAAAGAATTTTTTTAAACTTTTTTCAATTTTACCCCCGTGGGATATATATTCTACCCACACACATTTGGAACTCTCCTGGGATACCCTCCCACATATTATTCCCTCATTTAGCGGATATTTTCACAAAAAAGTGAAATTTTCAAAAATTCAGAAAATTGGCTGAAAACGACTAAATATCAAGGACTCATAAGGCGAATTGCTCTGGAACTGAAATCGGAACGCTCACTGACATTTCCCCTCTCTGAAAGTCTGATAAACGCCGGAAAAATGACTAAGTCCCAAAAAAGATTTTTTTTAAACTTTTTTCAATTTTACCCCCGTGGGATATATATTCTACCCACACACATTTGGAACTCTCCTGGGGTACCCTCACACATATTATTCCCTCATTTAGCAGATATTTTTACAAAAAAGTGAAATTTTCAAAAATTCAGAAAATTGGCTGAAAACGACTAAATATCAAGGACTCATCGGGCGAATCGCTCTGGAACTGAAATCGGAATGCTCACTGACATTTGCCCTATCTGTAAGACTGATAAACTCGGAAAAATGACTAAGTCCAAAAAAGAATTTTTTTAAACTTTTTTCAATTTTACCCCCGTGGGATATATATTCTACCCACACACATTTGGAACTCTCCTGGGATACCCTCCCACATATTATTCCCTCATTTAGCGGATATTTTTACAAAAAAGGGAAATTTTCAAAAATTCAGAAAATTGGCTGAAAACGACTAAATATCAAGGACTCATCAGGCGAATCGCTCTGGAACTGAAATCGGAATGCTCACTCACATTTCCCCTCTCTGAAAGTCTGATAAACTCCGGAAAAATGACTAAGTCCAAAAAAGATTTTTTTAAAACTTTTTTCAATTTTACCCCCGTGGGATATATATTCTACCCACACACATTTGGAACTCTCCTGGGGTACCCTCCCACATATTATTCCCTCATTTAGCGGATATTTTCACAAAAAAGTGAAATTTTCAAAAACTCAGAAAATTGGCTGAAAACGACTAAATATCAAGGACTCATCAGGCGAATCGCTCTGGAACTGAAATCGGAATGCTCACTCACATTTCCCCTCTCTGAAAGTCTGATAAACGCCGGAAAAATGACTAAGTCCAAAAAAGATTTTTTTTAAACTTTTTTCAATTTTACCCCCGTGGGATATATATTCTACCCACACACATTTGGAAATCTCCTGGGGTACCCTCACACATATTATTCCCTCATTTAGCGGATATTTTTACAAAAAAGTGAAATTTTCAAAAATTCAGAAAATTGGCTGAAAACAACTAAATATCAAGGACTCAAAGGGCGAATCGCTCTGGAACTGAAATCGGAATGCTCACTGACATTTCCCCTCTCTGTAAGACTGATAAACTCGGAAAAATGACTAAGTCCAAAAAAGAATTTTTTTAAACTTTTTTCAATTTTACCCCCGTGGGATATATATTCTACCCACACACATTTGGAACTCTCCTGGGATACCCTCCCACATATTATTCCCTCATTTAGCGGATATTTTCACAAAAAAGTGAAATTTTCAAAAATTCAGAAAATTGGCTGAAAACGACTAAATATCAAGGACTCATAAGGCG
Organism: Phyllobates terribilis; assembly: GCF_046119375.1. NCBI lineage: Eukaryota > Metazoa > Chordata > Amphibia > Anura > Dendrobatidae > Phyllobates > Phyllobates terribilis. Next base: position 594,639,890 of record NW_027362763.1, on the reverse strand, counting down.
AATTGCTCTGGAACTGAAATCGGAACGCTCACTGACATTTCCCCTCTCTGAAAGTCTGATAAACGCCGGAAAAATGACTAAGTCCCAAAAAAGATTTTTTTTAAACTTTTTTCAATTTTACCCCCGTGGGATATATATTCTACCCACACACATTTGGAACTCTCCTGGGGTACCCTCCACATATTATTCCCTCATTTAGCGGATATTTTCACAAAAAAGTGAAATTTTCAAAAATTCAGAAAATTGGCTGAAAACGACTAAATATCAAGGACTCATCAGGCGAATCGCTCTGGAACTGAAATCGGAATTCTCACTGACATTTCCCCTCTCTGAAAGTCTGATAAACTCCGGAAAAATGACTAAGTCCAAAAAAGAATTTTTTTAAACTTTTTTCAATTTTACCCCCGTGGGATATATATTCTACCCACACACATTTGGAACTCTCCTGGGGTACCCTCACACATATTATTCCCTCATTTAGCAGATATTTTTACAAAAAAGTGAAATTTTCAAAAATTCAGAAAATTGGCTGAAAACGACTAAATATCAAGTACTCATAGGGCGAATCGCTCTGGAACTGAAATCGTAACGCTCACTGACATTTCCCCTCTCTGAAAGTCTGATAAACTACAGAAAAATGACTAAGTCCAAAAAAGATTTTTTTTAAACTTTTTTCAATTTTACCCCCGTGGGATATATATTCTACCCACACACATTTGGAAATCTCCTGGGGTACCCTCACACATATTATTCCCTCATTTAGCGGATATTTTCACAAAAAAGTGAAATTTTCAAAAATTCAGAAAATTGGCTGAAAACGACTAAATATCAAGGACTCATAAGGCGAATTGCTCTGGAACTGAAATCGGAACGCTCACTGACATTTCCCCTCTCTGAAAGTCTGATAAACGCCGGAAAAATGACTAAGTCCAAAAAAGATTTTTTTAAAACTTTTTTCAATTTTACCCCCGTGGGATATATATTCTACCCACACACATTTGGAACTCTCCTGGGGTACCCTCCCACATATTATTCCCTCATTTAGCGGATATTTTCACAAAAAAGTGAAATTTTCAAAAACTCAGAAAATTGGCTGAAAACGACTAAATATCAAGGACTCATCAGGCGAATCGCTCTGGAACTGAAATCGGAATGCTCACTCACATTTCCCCTCTCTGAAAGTCTGATAAACGCCGGAAAAATGACTAAGTCCAAAAAAGATTTTTTTTAAACTTTTTTCAATTTTACCCCCGTGGGATATATATTCTACCCACACACATTTGGAAATCTCCTGGGGTACCCTCACACATATTATTCCCTCATTTAGCGGATATTTTTACAAAAAAGTGAAATTTTCAAAAATTCAGAAAATTGGCTGAAAACAACTAAATATCAAGGACTCAAAGGGCGAATCGCTCTGGAACTGAAATCGGAATGCTCACTGACATTTCCCCTCTCTGTAAGACTGATAAACTCGGAAAAATGACTAAGTCCAAAAAAGAATTTTTTTAAACTTTTTTCAATTTTACCCCCGTGGGATATATATTCTACCCACACACATTTGGAACTCTCCTGGGATACCCTCCCACATATTATTCCCTCATTTAGCGGATATTTTCACAAAAAAGTGAAATTTTCAAAAATTCAGAAAATTGGCTGAAAACGACTAAATATCAAGGACTCATAAGGCGAATTGCTCTGGAACTGAAATCGGAACGCTCACTGACATTTCCCCTCTCTGAAAGTCTGATAAACGCCGGAAAAATGACTAAGTCCCAAAAAAGATTTTTTTTAAACTTTTTTCAATTTTACCCCCGTGGGATATATATTCTACCCACACACATTTGGAACTCTCCTGGGGTACCCTCCACATATTATTCCCTCATTTAGCGGATATTTTCACAAAAAAGTGAAATTTTCAAAAATTCAGAAAATTGGCTGAAAACGACTAAATATCAAGGACTCATCAGGCGAATCGCTCTGGAACTGAAATCGGAATTCTCACTGACATTTCCCCTCTCTGAAAGTCTGATAAACTCCGGAAAAATGACTAAGTCCAAAAAAGAATTTTTTTAAACTTTTTTCAATTTTACCCCCGTGGGATATATATTCTACCCACACACATTTGGAACTCTCCTGGGGTACCCTCACACATATTATTCCCTCATTTAGCAGATATTTTTACAAAAAAGTGAAATTTTCAAAAATTCAGAAAATTGGCTGAAAACGACTAAATATCAAGTACTCATAGGGCGAATCGCTCTGGAACTGAAATCGTAACGCTCACTGACATTTCCCCTCTCTGAAAGTCTGATAAACTACAGAAAAATGACTAAGTCCAAAAAAGATTTTTTTTAAACTTTTTTCAATTTTACCCCCGTGGGATATATATTCTACCCACACACATTTGGAAATCTCCTGGGGTACCCTCACACATATTATTCCCTCATTTAGCGGATATTTTCACAAAAAAGTGAAATTTTCAAAAATTCAGAAAATTGGCTGAAAACGACTAAATATCAAGGACTCATAAGGCGAATTGCTCTGGAACTGAAATCGGAACGCTCACTGACATTTCCCCTCTCTGAAAGTCTGATAAACGCCGGAAAAATGACTAAGTCCCAAAAAAGATTTTTTTTAAACTTTTTTCAATTTTACCCCCGTGGGATATATATTCTACCCACACACATTTGGAACTCTCCTGGGGTACCCTCACACATATTATTCCCTCATTTAGCAGATATTTTTACAAAAAAGTGAAATTTTCAAAAATTCAGAAAATTGGCTGAAAACGACTAAATATCAAGGACTCATCGGGCAAATCGCTCTGGAACTGAAATCGGAATGCTCACTGACATTTCCCCTCTCTGAAAGTCTGATAAACTCTGGAAAAATGACTAAGTCCAAAAAAGAATTTTTTTAAACTTTTTTCAATTTTACCCCCGTGGGATATATATTCTACCCACACACATTTGGAACTCTCCTGGGGTACCCTCACACATATTATTCCCTCATTTAGCAGATATTTTTACAAAAAAGTGAAATTTTCAAAAATTCAGAAAATTGGCTGAAAACGACTAAATATCAAGGACTCATCGGGCAAATCGCTCTGGAACTGAAATCGGAATGCTCACTGACATTTCCCCTCTCTGAAAGTCTGATAAACTCTGGAAAAATGACTAAGTCCAAAAAAGAATTTTTTTAATCTTTTATCAATTTTACCCCCGTGGGATATATATTCTACCCACACACATTTGGAACTCTCCTGGGGTACCCTCCCACATATTATTCCCTCATTTAGCGGATATTTTCACAAAAAAGTGAAATTTTCAAAAATTCAGAAAATTAGCTGAAAACGACTAAATATCAAGGACTCATCAGGCGAATCGCTCTGGAACTGAAATCGGAACGCTCACTGACATTTCCCCTCTCTGAAAGACTGATAAACGCCGGAAAAATGACTAAGTCCCAAAAAAGATTTTTTTTAAACTGTTTTCAATTTTACCCCCGTGGGATATATATTCTACCCACACACAGTTGGAACTCTCCTGGGGTACCCTCACACATATTATTCCCTCATTTAGCGGATATTTTTACAAAAAAGGGAAATTTTCAAAAATTCAGAAAATTGGCTGAAAACGACTAAATATCAAGGACTCATAGGGCGAATCGCTCTGGAACTGAAATCGGAACGCTCACTGACATTTCCCCTCTCTGAAAGTCTGATAAACTACAGAAAAATGACTAAGTCCAAAAAAGATTTTTTTTAAACTTTTTTCAATTTTACCCCCGTGGGATATATATTCTACCCACACACATTTGGAACTCTCCTGGGGTACCCTCCCACATATTATTCCCTCATTTAGCGGATATTTTCACAAAAAAGTGAAATTTTCAAAAATTCAGAAAATTGGCTGAAAACGACTAAATATCAAGGACTCATCAGGTGAATCGCTCTGGAACTGAAATCGGAATGCTCACTCACATTTCCCCTCTCTGAAAGTCTGATAAACGCCGGAAAAATGACTAAGTCCCAAAAAAGATTTTTTTTAAACTTTTTTCAATTTTACCCCCGTGGGATATATATTCTACCCACACACATTTGGAACTCTCCTGGGGTACCCTCACACATATTATTCCCTCATTTTGCGGATATTTTCACAAAAATGGGAAATTTTCAAAAATTCAGAAAATTGGCTGAAAACGACTAAATATCAAGGACTCATAGGGCGAATCGCTCTGGAACTGAAATTGGAACGCTCACTGACATTTCCCCTCTCTGAAAGTCTGATAAACTACAGAAAAATGACTAAGTCCAAAAAAGATTTTTTTTAAACTTTTTTCAATTTTACCCCCGTGGAATATATATTCTACCCACACACATTTGGAAATCTCCTGGGGTACCCTCACACATATTATTCCCTCATTTAGCGGATATTTTTACAAAAAAGTGAAATTTTCAAAAATTCAGAAAATTGGCTGAAAACGACTAAATATCAAGGACTCATCAGGCGAATCGCTCTGGAACTGAAATCGGAATGCTCACTCACATTTCCCCTCTCTGAAAGTCTGATAAACGCCGGAAAAATGACTAAGTCCCAAAAAAGATTTTTTTTAAACTTTTTTCAATTTTACCCAGGTGGGATATATATTCTACCCACACACATTTGGAACTCTCCTGGGGTACCCTCACACATATTATTCCCTCATTTAGCGGATATTTTTACAAAAATGGGAAATTTTCAAAAATTCAGAAAATTAGCTGAAAACGACTAAATATCAAGGACTCATAGGGCGAATCGCTCTGGAACTGAAATCGGAACGCTCACTGACATTTCCCCTCTCTGAAAGTCTGATAAACTACAGAAAAATGACTAAGTCCAAAAAAGATTTTTTTTAAACTTTTTTCAATTTTACCCCCGTGGGATATATATTCTACCCACACACATTTGGAAATCTCCTGGGGTACCCTCACACATATTATTCCCTCATTTAGCGGATATTTTTACAAAAAAGTGAAATTTTCAAATATTCAGAAAATTGGCTGAAAACAACTAAATATCAAGGACTCAAAGGGCGAATCGCTCTGGAACTGAAATCGGAATGCTCACTGACATTTCCCCTCTCTGTAAGACTGATAAACTCGGAAAAATGACTAAGTCCAAAAAAGAATTTTTTTAAACTTTTTTCAATTTTACCCCCGTGGGATATATATTCTACCCACACACATTTGGAACTCTCCTGGGATACCCTCCCACATATTATTCCCTCATTTAGCGGATATTTTCACAAAAAAGTGAAATTTTCAAAAATTCAGAAAATTGGCTGAAAACGACTAAATATCAAGGACTCATAAGGCGAATTGCTCTGGAACTGAAATCGGAACGCTCACTGACATTTCCCCTCTCTGAAAGTCTGATAAACGCCGGAAAAATGACTAAGTCCCAAAAAAGATTTTTTTTTAAACTTTTTTCAATTTTACCCCCGTGGGATATATATTCTACCCACACACATTTGGAACTCTCCTGGGGTACCCTCCACATATTATTCCCTCATTTAGCGGATATTTTCACAAAAAAGTGAAATTTTCAAAAATTCAGAAAATTAGCTGAAAACGACTAAATATCAAGGACTCATCAGGCGAATCGCTCTGGAACTGAAATCGGAACGCTCACTGACATTTCCCCTCTCTGAAAGACTGATAAACGCCGGAAAAATGACTAAGTCCCAAAAAAGATTTTTTTTAAACTGTTTTCAATTTTACCCCCGTGGGATATATATTCTACCCACACACAGTTGGAACTCTCCTGGGGTACCCTCACACATATTATTCCCTCATTTAGCGGATATTTTTACAAAAAAGGGAAATTTTCAAAAATTCAGAAAATTGGCTGAAAACGACTAAATATCAAGGACTCATAGGTCGAATCGCTCTGGAACTGAAATCGGAACGCTCACTGACATTTCCCCTCTCTGAAAGTCTGATAAACTACAGAAAAATGACTAAGTCCAAAAAAGATTTTTTTTAAACTTTTTTCAATTTTACCCCCGTGGGATATATATTCTACCCACACACATTTGGAACTCTCCTGGGGTACCCTCCCACATATTATTCCCTCATTTAGCGGATATTTTCACAAAAAAGTGAAATTTTCAAAAATTCAGAAAATTGGCTGAAAACGACTAAATATCAAGGACTCATCAGGCGAATCGCTCTGGAACTGAAATCGGAATGCTCACTCACATTTCCCCTCTCTGAAAGTCTGATAAACGCCGGAAAAATGACTAAGTCCCAAAAAAGATTTTTTTTAAACTTTTTTCAATTTTACCCCCGTGGGATATATATTCTACCCACACACATTTGGAACTCTCCTGGGGTACCCTCACACATATTATTCCCTCATTTTGCGGATATTTTCACAAAAATGGGAAATTTTCAAAAATTCAGAAAATTGGCTGAAAACGACTAAATATCAAGGACTCATAGGGCGAATCGCTCTGGAACTGAAATTGGAACGCTCACTGACATTTCCCCTCTCTGAAAGTCTGATAAACTACAGAAAAATGACTAAGTCCAAAAAAGATTTTTTTTAAACTTTTTTCAATTTTACCCCCGTGGAATATATATTCTACCCACACACATTTGGAAATCTCCTGGGGTACCCTCACACATATTATTCCCTCATTTAGCGGATATTTTTACAAAAAAGTGAAATTTTCAAAAATTCAGAAAATTGGCTGAAAACGACTAAATATCAAGGACTCATCAGGCGAATCGCTCTGGAACTGAAATCGGAATGCTCACTCACATTTCCCCTCTCTGAAAGTCTGATAAACGCCGGAAAAATGACTAAGTCCCAAAAAAGATTTTTTTTAAACTTTTTTCAATTTTACCCAGGTGGGATATATATTCTACCCACACACATTTGGAACTCTCCTGGGGTACCCTCACACATATTATTCCCTCATTTAGCGGATATTTTTACAAAAATGGGAAATTTTCAAAAATTCAGAAAACTGGCTGAAAACGACTAAATATCAAGGACTCATAGGGCGAATCGCTCTGGAACTGAAATCGGAACGCTCACTGACATTTCCCCTCTCTGAAAGTCTGATAAACTACAGAAAAATGACTAAGTCCCAAAAAAGATTTTTTTTTAAACTTTTTTCAATTTTACCCCCGTGGGATATATATTCTACCCACACACATTTGGAACTCTCCTGGGGTACCCTCCACATATTATTCCCTCATTTAGCGGATATTTTCACAAAAAAGTGAAATTTTCAAAAATTCAGAAAATTGGCTGAAAACGACTAAATATCAAGGACTCATCAGGCGAATCGCTCTGGAACTGAAATCGGAATGCTCACTGACATTTCCCCTCTCTGAAAGTCTGATAAACTCCGGAAAAATGACTAAGTCCAAAAAAGAATTTTTTTAAACTTTTTTCAATTTTACCCCCGTGGGATATATATTCTACCCACACACATTTGGAACTCTCCTGGGGTACCCTCACACATATTATTCCCTCATTTAGCAGATATTTTTACAAAAAAGTGAAATTTTCAAAAATTCAGAAAATTGGCTGAAAACGACTAAATATCAAGGACTCATAGGGCGAATCGCTCTGGAACTGAAATCGTAACGCTCACTGACATTTCCCCTCTCTGAAAGTCTGATAAACTACAGAAAAATGACTAAGTCCAAAAAAGATTTTTTTTAAACTTTTTTCAATTTTACCCCCGTGGGATATATATTCTACCCACACACATTTGGAAATCTCCTGGGGTACCCTCACACATATTATTCCCTCATTTAGCGGATATTTTTACAAAAAAGTGAAATTTTCAAAAATTCAGAAAATTGGCTGAAAACAACTAAATATCAAGGACTCAAAGGGCGAATCGCTCTGGAACTGAAATCGGAATGCTCACTGACATTTCCCCTCTCTGTAAGACTGATAAACTCGGAAAAATGACTAAGTCCAAAAAAGAATTTTTTTAAACTTTTTTCAATTTTACCCCCGTGGGATATATATTCTACCCACACACATTTGGAACTCTCCTGGGATACCCTCCCACATATTATTCCCTCATTTAGCGGATATTTTCACAAAAAAGTGAAATTTTCAAAAATTCAGAAAATTGGCTGAAAACGACTAAATATCAAGGACTCATCAGGCGAATCGCTCTGGAACTGAAATCGGAATGCTCACTCACATTTCCCCTCTCTGAAAGTCTGATAAACGCCGGAAAAATGACTAAGTCCCAAAAAAGATTTTTTTTAAACTTTTTTCAATTTTACCCAGGTGGGATATATATTCTACCCACACACATTTGGAACTCTCCTGGGGTACCCTCACACATATTATTCCCTCATTTAGCGGATATTTTTACAAAAATGGGAAATTTTCAAAAATTCAGAAAATTGGCTGAAAACGACTAAATATCAAGGACTCATAGGGCGAATCGCTCTGGAACTGAAATCGGAACGCTCACTGACATTTCCCCTCTCTGAAAGTCTGATAAACTACAGAAAAATGACTAAGTCCAAAAAAGATTTTTTTTAAACTTTTTTCAATTTTACCCCCGTGGGATATATATTCTACCCACACACATTTGGAAATCTCCTGGGGTACCCTCACACATATTATTCCCTCATTTAGCGGATATTTTTACAAAAAAGTGAAATTTTCAAAAATTCAGAAAATTGGCTGAAAACAACTAAATATCAAGGACTCAAAGGGCGAATCGCTCTGGAACTGAAATCGGAATGCTCACTGACATTTCCCCTCTCTGTAAGACTGATAAACTCGGAAAAATGACTAAGTCCAAAAAAGAATTTTTTTAAACTTTTTTCAATTTTACCCCCGTGGGATATATATTCTACCCACACACATTTGGAACTCTCCTGGGATACCCTCCCACATATTATTCCCTCATTTAGCGGATATTTTCACAAAAAAGTGAAATTTTCAAAAATTCAGAAAATTGGCTGAAAACGACTAAATATCAAGGACTCATAAGGCGAATTGCTCTGGAACTGAAATCGGAACGCTCACTGACATTTCCCCTCTCTGAAAGTCTGATAAACGCCGGAAAAATGACTAAGTCCCAAAAAAGATTTTTTTTTAAACTTTTTTCAATTTTACCCCCGTGGGATATATATTCTACCCACACACATTTGGAACTCTCCTGGGGTACCCTCCACATATTATTCCCTCATTTAGCGGATATTTTCACAAAAAAGTGAAATTTTCAAAAATTCAGAAAATTGGCTGAAAACGACTAAATATCAAGGACTCATCAGGCGAATCGCTCTGGAACTGAAATCGGAATGCTCACTGACATTTCCCCTCTCTGAAAGTCTGATAAACTACAGAAAAATGACTAAGTCCAAAAAAGATTTTTTTTAAACTTTTTTCAATTTTACCCCCGTGGGATATATATTCTACCCACACACATTTGGAAATCTCCTGGGGTACCCTCACACATATTATTCCCTCATTTAGCGGATATTTTTACAAAAAAGTGAAATTTTCAAAAATTCAGAAAATTGGCTGAAAACAACTAAATATCAAGGACTCAAAGGGCGAATCGCTCTGGAACTGAAATCGGAATGCTCACTGACATTTCCCCTCTCTGTAAGACTGATAAACTCGGAAAAATGACTAAGTCCAAAAAAGAATTTTTTTAAACTTTTTTCAATTTTACCCCCGTGGGATATATATTCTACCCACACACATTTGGAACTCTCCTGGGATACCCTCCCACATATTATTCCCTCATTTAGCGGATATTTTCACAAAAAAGTGAAATTTTCAAAAATTCAGAAAATTGGCTGAAAACGACTAAATATCAAGGACTCATAAGGCGAATTGCTCTGGAACTGAAATCGGAACGCTCACTGACATTTCCCCTCTCTGAAAGTCTGATAAACGCCGGAAAAATGACTAAGTCCCAAAAAAGATTTTTTTTAAACTTTTTTCAATTTTACCCCCGTGGGATATATATTCTACCCACACACATTTGGAACTCTCCTGGGGTACCCTCACACATATTATTCCCTCATTTAGCGGATATTTTTACAAAAAAGTGAAATTTTCAAAACTTCAGAAAATTGGCTGAAAACGACTAAATATCAAGGCGAATCGCTATGGAACTGAAATCGGAACGCTCACTGACATTTCCCCTCTCTGAAAGTCTGATAAACTACAGAAAAATGACTAAGTCCAAAAAAGATTTTTTTTAAACTTTTTTCAATTTTACCACTGTGGGATATATATTCTACCCACACACATTTGGAACTCTCCTGGGGTACCATCACACATATTATTCCCTCAATTAGCGGATATTTTCACAAAAAAAGTGAAATTTTCAAAAATTCAGAAAATTGGCTGAAAACGACTAAATATCAAGGACTCATCAGGCGAATCGCTCTGGAACTGAAATCGGAATGCTCACTGACATTTCCCCTCTCTGAAAGTCTGATAAACTCCGGAAAAATGACTAAGTCCAAAAAAAATTTTTTTTAATCTTTTTTCAATTTTACCCCCGTGGGATATATATTCTACCCACACACATTTGGAACTCTCCTGGGGTACCCTCACACATATTATTCCCTCATTTAGCGGATATTTTTACAAAAAAGTGAAATTTTCAAAAATTCAGAAAATTGGCTGAAAATGACTAAATATCAAGGACTCATAGGGAGAATCGCTCTGGAACTGAAATCGTAATGCTCACTGACATTTCCCCTCTCTGAAAGACTGATAAACTCGGAAAAATGACTAAGTCCAAAAAAGAATTTTTTTAATCTTTTTTTAATTTTACCCCCGTGGGATATATATTCTACCCACACACATTTGGAACTCTCCTGGGGTACCCTCCCACATATTATTCCCTCATTTAGCGGATATTTTCACAAAAAAGTGAAATTTTCAAAAATTCAGAAAATTGGCTGAAAACGACTAAATATCAAGGACTCATCAGGCGAATCGCTCTGGAACTGAAATCGGAATGCTCACTCACATTTCCCCTCTCTGAAAGTCTGATAAACGCCGGAAAAATGACTAAGTCCCAAAAAAGATTTTTTTTTAACTTTTTTCAATTTTACCCCCGTGGGATATATATTCTACCCACACACATTTGGAACTCTCCTGGGGTACCCTCACACATATTATTCCCTCATTTAGCGGATATTTTTACAAAAATGGGAAATTTTCAAAAATTCAGAAAATTGGCTGAAAACGACTAAATATCAAGGACTCATAGGGCGAATCGCTCTGGAACTGAAATCGGAACGCTCACTGACATTTCCCCTCTCTGAAAGTCTGATAAACTACAGAAAAATGACTAAGTCCAAAAAAGATTTTTTTTAAACTTTTTTCAATTTTACCCCCGTGGAATATATATTCTACCCACACACATTTGGAAATCTCCTGGGGTACCCTCACACATATTATTCCCTCATTTAGCAGATATTTTTACAAAAAAGTGAAATTTTCAAAAATTCAGAAAATTGGCTGAAAACGACTAAATATCAAGGACTCATCGGGCAAATCGCTCTGGAACTGAAATCGGAATGCTCACTGACATTTCCCCTCTCTGAAAGTCTGATAAACTCTGGAAAAATGACTAAGTCCAAAAAAGATTTTTTTTAATCTTTTTTCAATTTTACCCCCGTGGGATATATATTCTACCCACACACATTTGGAACTCTCCTGGGGTACCCTCCCACATATTATTCCCTCATTTAGCGGATATTTTCACAAAAAAGTGAAATTTTCAAAAATTCAGAAAATTGGCTGAAAACGACTAAATATCAAGGACTCATCAGGCGAATCGCTCTGGAACTGAAATCGGAATGCTCACTGACATTTCCCCTCTCTGAAAGTCTGATAAACTCCGGAAAAATGACTAAGTCCAAAAAAATTTTTTTTTCAACTTTTTTCAATTTTACCCCCGTGGGATATATATTCTACCCACACACATTTGGAACTCTCCTGGGGTACCCTCACACATATTATTCCCTCATTTAGCAGATATTTTTACAAAAAAGTGAAATTTTCAAAAATTCAGAAAATTGGCTGAAAACGACTAAATATCAAGGACTCATCGGGCAAATCGCTCTGGAACTGAAATCGGAATGCTCACTGACATTTCCCCTCTCTGAAAGTCTGATAAACTCTGGAAAAATGACTAAGTCCAAAAAAGAATTTTTTTAAACTTTTTTCAATTTTACCCCCGTGGGATATATATTCTACCCACACACATTTGGAACTCTCCTGGGGTACCCTCACACATATTATTCCCTCATTTAGCAGATATTTTTACAAAAAAGTGAAATTTTCAAAAATTCAGAAAATTGGCTGAAAACGACTAAATATCAAGGACTCATCGGGCAAATCGCTCTGGAACTGAAATCGGAATGCTCACTGACATGTCCCCTCTCTGAAAGTCTGATAAACTCTGGAAAAATGACTAAGTCCAAAAAAGAATTTTTTTAATCTTTTTTCAATTTTACCCCCGTGGGATATATATTCTACCCACACACATTTGGAACTCTCCTGGGGTACCCTCCCACATATTATTCCCTCATTTAGCGGATATTTTCACAAAAAAGTGAAATTTTCAAAAATTCAGAAAATTGGCTGAAAACGACTAAATATCAAGGACTCATCAGGCGAATCGCTCTGGAACTGAAATCGGAACGCTCACTGACATTTCCCCTCTCTGAAAGACTGATAAACGCCGGAAAAATGACTAAGTCCCAAAAAAGATTTTTTTTAAACTGTTTTCAATTTTACCCCCGTGGGATATATATTCTACCCACACACAGTTGGAACTCTCCTGGGGTACCCTCACACATATTATTCCCTCATTTAGCGGATATTTTTACAAAAAAGGGAAATTTTCAAAAATTCAGAAAATTGGCTGAAAACGAATAAATATCAAGGACTCATAGGGCGAATCGCTCTGGAACTGAAATCGGAACGCTCACTGACATTTCCCCTCTCTGAAAGTCTGATAAACTACAGAAAAATGACTAAGTCCAAAAAAGATTTTTTTTAAACTTTTTTCAATTTTACCCCCGTGGGATATATATTCTACCCACACACATTTGGAACTCTCCTGGGGTACCCTCCCACATATTATTCCCTCATTTAGCGGATATTTTCACAAAAAAGTGAAATTTTCAAAAATTCAGAAAATTGGCTGAAAACGACTAAATATCAAGGACTCATCGGTCGAATTGCTCTGGAACTGAAATCGGAACGCTCACTGACATTTCCCCTCTCTGTAAGACTGATAAACTTGGAAAAATGACTAAGTCCAAAAAAGAATTTTTTTAAACTTTTTTCAATTTTACCCCCGTGGGATATATATTCTACCCACACACATTTGGAACTCTCCTGGGATACCCTCCCACATATTATTCCCTCATTTAGCGGATATTTTCACAAAAAAGTGAAATTTTCAAAAATTCAGAAAATTGGCTGAAAACGACTAAATATCAAGGACTCATAAGGCGAATTGCTCTGGAACTGAAATCGGAACGCTCACTGACATTTCCCCTCTCTGAAAGTCTGATAAACGCCGGAAAAATGACTAAGTCCCAAAAAAGATTTTTTTTAAACTTTTTTCAATTTTACCCCCGTGGGATATATATTCTACCCACACACATTTGGAACTCTCCTGGGGTACCCTCACACATATTATTCCCTCATTTAGCGGATATTTTTACAAAAATGGGAAATTTTCAAAAATTCAGAAAATTGGCTGAAAACGACTAAATATCAAGGACTCATAGGGCGAATCGCTCTGGAACTGAAATTGGAACGCTCACTGACATTTCCCCTCTCTGAAAGTCTGATAAACTACAGAAAAATGACTAAGTCCAAAAAAGATTTTTTTTAAACTTTTTTCAATTTTACCCCCGTGGGATATATATTCTATCCACACACATGTGGAAATCTCCTGGGGTACCCTCACACATATTATTCCCTCATTTAGCGGATATTTTTACAAAAAAGTGAAATTTTCAAAAATTCAAAAAATTGGCTGAAAACGACTAAATATCAAGGACTCATAGGGCGAATCGCTCTGGAACTGAAATCGGAATGCTCACTGACATTTCCCCTCTCTGTAAGACTGATAAACTCGGAAAAATGACTAAGTCCAAAAAAGAATTTTTTTAAACTTTTTTCAATTTTACCCCCGTGGGATATATATTCTACCCACACACATTTGGAACTCTCCTGGGATACCCTCCACATATTATTCCCTCATTTAGCGGATATTTTCACAAAAAAGTGAAATTTTCAAAAATTCAGAAAATTGGCTGAAAACGACTAAATATCAAGGACTCATAAGGCGAATTGCTCTGGAACTGAAATCAGAACGCTCACTGACATTTCCCCTCTCTGAAAGTCTGATAAACGCCGGAAAAATGACTAAGTCCCAAAAAAGATTTTTTTTAAACTTTTTTCAATTTTACCCCCGTGGGATATATATTCTACCCACACACATTTGGAACTCTCCTGGGGTACCCTCACACATATTATTCCCTCATTTAGCGGATATTTTTACAAAAAAGGGAAATTTCCAAAAATTCAGAAAATTGGCTGAAAACGACTAAATATCAAGGACTCAGGGCGCATCGCTCTGGAACTGAAATCGGAACGCTCACTGACATTTCCCCTCTCTGAAAGTCTGATAAACTACAGAAAAATGATTAAGTCCAAAAAAGATTTTTTTTAAACTTTTTTCAATTTTACCCCCGTGGGATATATATTCTACCCACACACATTTGGAACTCTCCTGGGGTACCCTCCCACATATTATTCCCTCATTTAGCGGATATTTTCACAAAAAAGTGAAATTTTCAAAAATTCAGAAAATTGGCTGAAAACGACTAAATATCAAGGACTCATCAGGCGAATCGCTCTGGAACTGAAATCGGAATGCTCACTGACATTTCCATTCTCTGAAAGACTGATAAACTCCGGAAAAATGACTAAGTCCAAAAAAGAATTTTTTAAAACTTTTTTCAATTTTACCCCCATGGGATATATATTCTACCCACACACATTTGGAACTCTCCTGGGGTACCCTCACACATATTATTCCCTCATTTAGCGGATATTTTTACAAAAAAGTGAAATTTTCAAAAATTCAGAAAATTGGCTGAAAACGACTAAATGTCAAGGACTCATCAGGCGAATCGCTCTGGAACTGAAATCGGAACGCTCACTGACATTTCCCCTCTCTGAAAGTCTGATAAACGCCGGAAAAATGACTAAGTCCAAAAAAGAATTTTTTTAAACTTTTTTCAATTTTACCCCCGTGGGATATATCTTCTACCAACACACATTTGGAACTCTCCTGGGGTACCCTCACACATATTATTCCCTCATTTAGCGGATATTTTCACAAAAAAGTGAAATTTTCAAAAAATTCAGAAAATTGGCTGAAAACGACTAAATATCAAGGACTCATCGGGCAAATCGCTCTGGAACTGAAATCGGAATGCTCACTAACATTTCCCCTCTCTGAAAGTCTGATAAACTCCGGAAAAATGACTAAGTCCAAAAAAGAATTTTTTTAAACTTTTTTCAATTTTACCCCCGTGGGATATATATTCTACCCACACACATTTGTAACTCTCCTGGGGTACCCTCACACATATTATTCCCTCATTTAGCGGATATTTTTACAAAAAAGGGAAATTTTCAAAAATTCAGAAAATTCGCTGAAAACGTCTAAATATCAAGGACTCATAGGGCGAACCGCTCTGGAACTGAAATCGGAATGCTCACTGACATTTCCCCTCTCTGAAAGACTGATAAACTCGGAAAAATGACTAAGTCCAAAAAAGAATTTTTTTAAACTTTTTTCAATTTTACCCCCGTGGGATATATATTCTACCCACACACATTTGTAACTCTCCTGGGGTACCCTCACACATATTATTCCCTTATTTAGCGGATATTTTTACAAAAAAGGGAAATTTTCAAAAATTCAGAAAATTCGCTGAAAACGTCTAAATATCAAGGACTCATAGGGCGAATCGCTCTGGAACTGAAATCGGAACGCTCACTGACATTTCCCCTCTCTGAAAGTCTGATAAACTCCGGAAAAATGACTAAGTCCAAAAAAGATTTTTTTTAAACTTTTTTCAATTTTACCCCCGTGGGATATATATTCTACCCACACACATTTGTAACTCTCCTGGGGTACCCTCACACATATTATTCCCTCATTTAGCGGATATTTTCACAAAAAAGTGAAATTTTCAAAAAATTCAGAAAATTGGCTGAAAACGACTAAATATCAAGAACTCATCGGGCGAATCGCTCTGGAAGTGAAATCGGAATGCTCACTGACATTTCCATTCTCTGAAAGACTGATAAACTCGGAAAAATGACTAAGTCCAAAAAAGAATTTTTTTAAACTTTTTTCAATTTTACCCCCGTGGGATATATATTCTACCCACACACATTTGGAACTCTCCTGGGGTACCCTCACACATATTATTCCCTAATTTAGCGGATATTTTTACAAAAAAGTGAAATTTTCAAAAAATTCAGAAAATTGGCTGAAAACGTCTAAATATCAAGGAATCATCGGGCAAATCGCTCTGGAACTGAAATCGGAACGCTCACTGACATTTCCCCTCTCTGAAAGTCTGATAAACGCCGGAAAAATGACTAAGTCGCAAAAAAGATTTTTTTTAAACTTTTTTCAATTTTACCCCCGTGGGATATATATTCTACCAACACACATTTGGAACTCTCCTGGGGTACCCTCACACATATTATTCCCTCATTTAGCAGATATTTTTACAAAAAAGGGAAATTTTCAAAAATTCAGAAAATTCGCTGAAAGCGTCTAAATATCAAGGACTCATAGGGCGAATCGCTCTGGAACTGAAATCGGAATGCTCACTGACATTTCCCCTCTCTGAAAGACTGATAAACTCGGAAAAATGACTAAGTCCAAAAAAGAATTTTTTTAAACTTTTTTCAATTTTACCCCCGTGGGATATATATTCTACCCACACACATTTGTAACTCTCCTGGGGTACCCTCACACATATTATTCCCTCATTTAGCGGATATTTTTACAAAAAAGGGAAATTTTCAAAAATTCAGAAAATTCGCTGAAAACGTCTAAATATCAAGGACTCATAGGGCGAATCGCTCTGGAACTGAAATCGGAATGCTCACTGACATTTCCCCTCTCTGAAAGACTGATAAACTCGGAAAAATGACTAAGTCCAAAAAAGAATTTTTTTCAACTTTTTTCAATTTTACCCCCGTGGGATATATATTCTACCCACACACATTTGGAACTCTCCTGGGGTACCCTCCCACATATTATTCCCTCATTTAGCGGATATTTTCACAAAAAAGGGAAATTTTCAAAAATTCTGAAAATTGGCTGAAAACGACTAAATATAAAGGACTCATCAGGCAAATCGCTCTGGAACTGAAATCGGAATGCTCACTGACATTTCCCATCTCTGAAAGTCTGATAAACTCCGGAAAAATGACTAAGTCCAAAAAAATTTTTTTTTCAACTTTTTTCAATTTTACCCCCGTGGGATATATATTCTACCCACACACATTTGGAACTCTCCTGGGGTACCCTCACACATATTATTCCCTCATTTAGCAGATATTTTTACAAAAAAGTGAAATTTTCAAAAATTCAGAAAATTGGCTGAAAACGACTAAATATCAAGGACTCATCAGGCGAATCGCTCTGGAACTGAAATCGGAACGCTCACTGACATTTCCCCTCTCTGAAAGTCTGATAAACGCCGGAAAAATGACTAAGTCCCAAAAAAGATTTTTTTTAAACTTTTTTCAATTTTACCCCCGTGGGATATATATTCTACCCACACACATTAGGAACTCTCCTGGGGTACTTTCACACATATTATTCCCTCATTTAGCGGATATTTTTACAAAAAAGTGAAATTTTCAAAAATTCAGAAAATTGGCTGAAAACGACTAAATATCAAGGACTCATCAGGCGAATCGCTCTGGAACTGAAATCGGAACGCTCACTGACATTTCCCCTCTCTGAAAGTCTGATAAACGCCGGAAAAATGACTAAGTCCCAAAAAAGATTTTATTTAAACTTTTTTCAATTTTACCCCCGTGGGATATATATTCTACCCACACACATTTGGAACTCTCCTGGAGTACCCTCACACATATTATTCCCTCAATTAGCGGATATGTTTACAAAAAAGGGAAATTTTCAAAAATTCAGAAAATTGGCTGAAAACGACTAAATATCAAGGACTCATCAGGCGAATCGCTCTGGAACTGAAATTGGAATGCTCACTGACATTTCCCCTCTCTGAAAGTCTGATAAACTCCGGAAAAATGACTAAGTCCAAAAAAAATTTTTTTTCAACTTTTTTCAATTTTACCCCCGTGGGATATATATTCTACCCACACACATTTGGAACTCTCCTGGGGTACCCTCACACATATTATTCCCTCATTTAGCGGATATTTTTACAAAAAAGGGAAATTTTCAAAAATTCAGAAAATTCGCTGAAAACGACTAAATATCAAGAACTCATCAGGCGAATCGCTCTGGAACTGAAATCGGAACGCTCACTGACATTTCCCCTCTCTGAAAGTCTGATAAACTCCGGAAAAATGACTAAGTCCAAAAAAGAATTTTTTTAAACTTTTTTCAATTTTACACCCATGGGATATATATTCTACCCACACACATTTGGAACTCTCCTGGGGTACCCTCACACATATTATTCCCTCATTTAGCGGATATTTTTACAAAAAAGGGAAATTTTCAAAAATTCAGAAAATTGGCTGAAAACGACTAAATATCAAGGACTCATAGGGCGAATCGCTCTGGAACTGAAATCGGAACGCTCACTGACATTTCCCCTCTCTGAAAGTCTGATAAACGCCGGAAAAATGAATAAGTCCAAAAAAGAATTTTTTTAAACTTTTTTCAATTTTACCCCCGTGGGATATATCTTCTACCAACACACATTTGGAACTCTCCTGGGGTACCCTCACACATATTATTCCCTCATTTAGCGGATATTTTCACAAAAAAGTGAAATTTTCAAAAAATTCAGAAAATTGGCTGAAAACGACTAAATATCAAGGACTCATCGGGCAAATCGCTCTGGAACTGAAATCGGAATGCTCACTAACATTTCCCCTCTCTGAAAGTCTGATAAACTCCGGAAAAATGACTAAGTCCAAAAAAGAATTTTTTTAAACTTTTTTCAATTTTACCCCCGTGGGATATATATTCTACCCACACACATTTGTAACTCTCCTGGGGTACCCTCACACATATTATTCCCTCATTTAGCGGATATTTTTACAAAAAAGGGAAATTTTCAAAAATTCAGAAAATTCGCTGAAAACGTCTAAATATCAAGGACTCATAGGGCGAATCGCTCTGGAACTGAAATCGGAACGCTCACTGACATTTCCCCTCTCTGAAAGTCTGATAAACTCCGGAAAAATGACTAAGTCCAAAAAAGATTTTTTTTAAACTTTTTTCAATTTTACCCCCGTGGGATATATATTCTACCCACACACATTTGTAACTCTCCTGGGGTACCCTCACACATATTATTCCCTCATTTAGCGGATATTTTCACAAAAAAGTGAAATTTTCAAAAAATTCAGAAAATTGGCTGAAAACGACTAAATATCAAGAACTCATCGGGCGAATCGCTCTGGAAGTGAAATCGGAATGCTCACTGACATTTCCATTCTCTGAAAGACTGATAAACTCGGAAAAATGACTAAGTCCAAAAAATAATTTTTTTAAACTTTTTTCAATTTTACCCCCGTGGGATATATATTCTACCCACACACATTTGGAACTCTCCTGGGGTACCCTCACACATATTATTCCCTAATTTAGCGGATATTTTTACAAAAAAGTGAAATTTTCAAAAAATTCAGAAAATTGGCTGAAAACGTCTAAATATCAAGGAATCATCGGGCAAATCGCTCTGGAACTGAAATCGGAACGCTCACTGACATTTCCCCTCTCTGAAAGTCTGATAAACGCCGGAAAAATGACTAAGTCCCAAAAAAGATTTTTTTTAAACTTTTTTCAATTTTACCCCCGTGGGATATATATTCTACCAACACACATTTGGAACTCTCCTGGGGTACCCTCACACATATTATTCCCTCATTTAGCAGATATTTTTACAAAAAAGGGAAATTTTCAAAAATTCAGAAAATTCGCTGAAAACGTCTAAATATCAAGGACTCATAGGGCGAATCGCTCTGGAACTGAAATCGGAATGCTCACTGACATTTCCCCTCTCTGAAAGACTGATAAACTCGGAAAAATGACTAAGTCCAAAAAAGAATTTTTTTAAACTTTTTTCAATTTTACCCCCGTGGGATATATATTCTACCCACACACATTTGTAACTCTCCTGGGGTACCCTCACACATATTATTCCCTCATTTAGCGGATATTTTTACAAAAAAGGGAAATTTTCAAAAATTCAGAAAATTCGCTGAAAACGTCTAAATATCAAGGACTCATAGGGCGAATCGCTCTGGAACTGAAATCGGAATGCTCACTGACATTTCCCCTCTCTGAAAGACTGATAAACTCGGAAAAATGACTAAGTCCAAAAAAGAATTTTTTTCAACTTTTTTCAATTTTACCCCCGTGGGATATATATTCTACCCACACACATTTGGAACTCTCCTGGGGTACCCTCCCACATATTATTCCCTCATTTAGCGGATATTTTCACAAAAAAGGGAAATTTTCAAAAATTCTGAAAATTGGCTGAAAACGACTAAATATAAAGGACTCATCAGGCAAATCGCTCTGGAACTGAAATCGGAATGCTCACTGACATTTCCCCTCTCTGAAAGTCTGATAAACTCCGGAAAAATGACTAAGTCCAAAAAAATTTTTTTTTCAACTTTTTTCAATTTTACCCCCGTGGGATATATATTCTACCCACACACATTTGGAACTCTCCTGGGGTACCCTCACACATATTATTCCCTCATTTAGCAGATATTTTTACAAAAAAGTGAAATTTTCAAAAATTCAGAAAATTGGCTGAAAACGACTAAATATCAAGGACTCATCAGGCGAATCGCTCTGGAACTGAAATCGGAACGCTCACTGACATTTCCCCTCTCTGAAAGTCTGATAAACGCCGGAAAAATGACTAAGTCCCAAAAAAGATTTTTTTTAAACTTTTTTCAATTTTACCCCCATGGGATATATATTCTACCCACACACATTTGGAACTCTCCTGGGGTACTTTCACACATATTATTCCCTCATTTAGCGGATATTTTTACAAAAAAGTGAAATTTTCAAAAATTCAGAAAATTGGCTGAAAACGACTAAATATCAAGGACTCATCAGGCGAATCGCTCTGGAACTGAAATCGGAACGCTCACTGACATTTCCCCTCTCTGAAAGTCTGATAAACGCCGGAAAAATGACTAAGTCCCAAAAAAGATTTTATTTAAACTTTTTTCAATTTTACCCCCGTGGGATATATATTCTACCCACACACATTTGGAACTCTCCTGGAGTACCCTCACACATATTATTCCCTCAATTAGCGGATATTTTTACAAAAAAGGGAAATTTTCAAAAATTCAGAAAATTGGCTGAAAACGACTAAATATCAAGGACTCATCAGGCGAATCGCTCTGGAACTGAAATCGGAATGCTCACTGACATTTCCCCTCTCTGAAAGTCTGATAAACTCCGGAAAAATGACTAAGTCCAAAAAAAATTTTTTTTCAACTTTTTTCAATTTTACCCCCGTGGGATATATATTCTACCCACACACATTTGGAACTCTCCTGGGGTACCCTCACACATATTATTCCCTCATTTAGCGGATATTTTTACAAAAAAGGGAAATTTTCAAAAATTCAGAAAATTCGCTGAAAACGACTAAATATCAAGAACTCATCAGGCGAATCGCTCTGGAACTGAAATCGGAACGCTCACTGACATTTCCCCTCTCTGAAAGTCTGATAAACTCCGGAAAAATGACTAAGTCCAAAAAAGAATTTTTTTAAACTTTTTTCAATTTTACACCCATGGGATATATATTCTACCCACACACATTTGGAACTCTCCTGGGGTACCCTCACACATATTATTCCCTCATTTAGCGGATATTTTTACAAAAAAGGGAAATTTTCAAAAATTCAGAAAATTGGCTGAAAACGACTAAATATCAAGGACTCATAGGGCGAATCGCTCTGGAACTGAAATCGGAATGCTCACTGACATTTCCCGTCTCTGAAAGACTGATAAACTCGGAAAAATGACTAAGTCCAAAAAAGAATTTTTTTAAACTTTTTTCAATTTTACCCCCGTGGGATATATATTCTACCCACACACATTTGGAACTCTCCTGGGGTACCCTCCCACATATTATTCCCTCATTTAGCAGATATTTTCACAAAAAAGTGAAATTTTCAAAAATTCAGAAAATTGGCTGAAAACGACTAAATATCAAGGACTCATCAGGGGAATCGCTCTGGAACTGAAATCGGAACGCTCACTGACATTTCCCCTCTCTGAAAGTCTGATAAACGCCGGAAAAATGACTAAGTCCCAAAAAAGATTTTTTTTAAACTTTTTTCAATTTTACCCCCGTGGGATATATATTCTACCCACACACATTTGGAACTCTCCTGGGGTACCCTCACACATATTATTCCCTCATTTAGCGGATATTTTTACAAAAAAGGGAAATTTTCAAAAAATTCAGAAAATTGGCTGAAAACGACTAAATATCAAGGACTCATCAGGCAAATCGCTCTGGAACTGAAATCGGAACGCTCACTGACATTTCCCCTCTCTGAAAGTCTGATAAACTCCGGAAAAATGACTAAGTCCAAAAAAGAATTTTTTTAAACTATTTTCAATTTTACACCCATGGGATATATATTCTACCCACACACATTTGGAACTCTCCTGGGGTACCCTCACACATATTATTCCCTCATTTAGCGGATATTTTTACAAAAAAGGGAAATTTTCAAAAATTCAGAAAATTGGCTGAAAACGACTAAATATCAAGGACTCATAGGGCGAATCGCACTGGAACTGAAATCGGAATGCTCACTGACATTTCCCCTCTCTGAAAGACTGATAAACTCGGAAAAATGACGAAGTCCAAAAAAGAATTTTTTTCAACTTTTTTCAATTTTACCCCCGTGGGATATATATTCTACCCACACACATTTGGAACTCTCCTGGGGTACCCTCCCACATATTATTCCCTCATTTAGCGGATATTTTCACAAAAAAGGGAAATTTTCAAAAATTCAGAAAATTGGCTGAAAACGACTAAATATCAAGGACTCATCAGGCGAATCGCTCTGGAACTGAAATCGGAACGCTCACTGACATTTCCCCTCTCTGAAAGTCTGATAAACGCCGGAAAAATGACTAAGTCCAAAAAAGAATTTTTTTAAACTTTTTTCAATTTTACCCCCGTGGGATATATCTTCTACCAACACACATTTGGAACTCTCCTGGGGTACCCTCACGCATATTATTCCCTCATTTAGCGGATATTTTCACAAAAAAGTGAAATTTTCAAAAAATTCAGAAAATTGGCTGAAAACGACTAAATATCAAGGACTCATCGGGCAAATCGCTCTGGAACTGAAATCGGAATGCTCACTAACATTTCCCCTCTCTGAAAGTCTGATAAACTCCGGAAAAATGACTAAGTCCAAAAAAGCATTTTTTTAAACTTTTTTCAATTTTACCCCCGTGGGATATATATTCTACCCACACACATTTGTAACTCTCCTGGGGTACCCTCACACATATTATTCCCTCATTTAGCGGATATTTTTACAAAAAAGGGAAATTTTCAAAAATTCAGAAAATTCGCTGAAAACGTCTAAATATCAAGGACTCATAGGGCGAATCGCTCTGGAACTGAAATCGGAATGCTCACTGACATTTCCCCTCTCTGAAAGACTGATAAACTCGGAAAAATGACTAAGTCCAAAAAAGAATTTTTTTAAACTTTTTTCAATTTTACCCCCGTGGGATATATATTCTACCCACACACATTTGTAACTCTCCTGGGGTACCCTCACACATATTATTCCCTCATTTAGCGGATATTTTTACAAAAAAGGGAAATTTTCAAAAATTCAGAAAATTCGCTGAAAACGTCTAAATATCAAGGACTCATAGGGCGAATCGCTCTGGAACTGAAATCGGAATGCTCACTGACATTTCCCCTCTCTGAAAGACTGATAAACTCGGAAAAATGACTAAGTCCAAAAAAGAATTTTTTTAAACTTTTTTCAATTTTACCCCCGTGGGATATATATTCTACCCACACACATTTGGAACTCTCCTGGGGTACCCTCCCACATATTATTCCCTCATTTAGCGGATATTTTCACAAAAAAGTGAAATTTTCAAAAAATTCAGAAAATTGGCTGAAAACGTCTAAATATCAAGGACTCATAGGGCGAATCGCTCTGGAACTGAAATCGGAACGCTCACTGACATTTCCCCTCTCTGAAAGTCTGATAAACTCCGGAAAAATGACTAAGTCCAAAAAAGATTTTTTTTAAACTTTTTTCAATTTTACCCCCGTGGGATATATATTCTACCCACACACATTTGTAACTCTCCTGGGGTACCCTCACACATATTATTCCCTCATTTAGCGGATATTTTCACAAAAAAGTGAAATTTTCAAAAAATTCAGAAAATTGGCTGAAAACGACTAAATATCAAGAACTCATCGGGCGAATCGCTCTGGAAGTGAAATCGGAATGCTAACTGACATTTCCATTCTCTGAAAGACTGATAAACTCGGAAAAATGACTAAGTCCAAAAAAGAATTTTTTTAAACTTTTTTCAATTTTACCCCCGTGGGATATATATTCTACCCACACACATTTGGAACTCTCCTGGGGTACCCTCACACATATTATTCCCTAATTTAGCGGATATTTTTACAAAAAAGTGAAATTTTCAAAAAATTCAGAAAATTGGCTGAAAACGTCTAAATATCAAGGAATCATCGGGCAAATCGCTCTGGAACTGAAATCGGAACGCTCACTGACATTTCCCCTCTCTGAAAGTCTGATAAACGCCGGAAAAATGACTAAGTCCCAAAAAAGATTTTTTTTAAACTTTTTTCAATTTTACCCCCGTGGGATATATATTCTACCAACACACATTTGGAACTCTCCTGGGGTACCCTCACACATATTATTCCCTCATTTAGCAGATATTTTTACAAAAAAGGGAAATTTTCAAAAATTCAGAAAATTCGCTGAAAACGTCTAAATATCAAGGACTCATAGGGCGAATCGCTCTGGAACTGAAATCGGAATGCTCACTGACATTTCCCCTCTCTGAAAGACTGATAAACTCGGAAAAATGACTAAGTCCAAAAAAGAATTTTTTTCAACTTTTTTCAATTTTACCCCCGTGGGATATATATTCTACCCACACACATTTGGAACTCTCCTGGGGTACCCTCACACATATTATTCCCTCATTTAGCAGATATTTTTACAAAAAAGTGAAATTTTCAAAAATTCAGAAAATTGGCTGAAAACGACTAAATATCAAGGACTCATCAGGCGAATCGCTCTGGAACTGAAATCGGAATGCTCACTGACATTTCCCCTCTCTGAAAGTCTGATAAACTCTGGAAAAATGACTAAGTCCAAGAAAAATTTTTTTTCAACTTTTTTCAATTTTACCCCCGTGGGATATATATTCTACCCACACACATTTGGAACTCTCCTGGGGTACCCTCACACATATTATTCCCTCATTTAGCGGATATTTTTACAAAAAAGTGAAATTTTCAAAAATTCAGAAAATTGGCTGAAAACGACTAAATATCAAGGACTCATCAGGGGAATCGCTCTGGAACTGAAATCGGAACGCTCACTGACATTTCCCCTCTCTGAAAGTCTGATAAACGCCGGAAAAATGACTAAGTCCCAAAAAAGATTTTTTTTAAACTTTTTTCAATTTTACCCCCGTGGGATATATATTCTACCCACACACATTTGGAACTCTCCTGGGGTACCCTCACACATATTATTCCCTCATTTAGCGGATATTTTCACAAAAAAGTGAAATTTTCAAAAAATTCAGAAAATTGGCTGAAAACGACTAAATATCAAGGACTCATCAGGCGAATCGCTCTGGAACTGAAATCGGAACGCTCACTGACATTTCCCCTCTCTGAAAGTCTGATAAACTCCGGAAAAATGACTAAGTCCAAAAAAGAATTTTTTTAAACTTTTTTCAATTTTACACCCATGGGATATATATTCTACCCACACACATTTGGAACTCTCCTGGGGTACCCTCACACATATTATTCCCTCAATTAGCGGATATTTTTACAAAAAAGGGAAATTTTCAAAAATTCAGAAAATTGGCTGAAAACGACTAAATATCAAGGACTCATCAGGCGAATCGCTCTGGAACTGAAATCGGAATGCTCACTGACATTTCCCCTCTCTGAAAGTCTGATAAACTCGGAAAAATGACTAAGTCCAAAAAAGAATTTTTTTAAACTTTTTTCAATTTTACCCCTGTGGGATATATATTCTACCCACACACATTTGGAACTCTCCTGGGGTACCCTCCCACATATTATTCCCTCATTTAGCGGATATTTTCACAAAAAAGTGAAATTTTCAAAAAATTCAGAAAATTGGCTGAAAACGACTAAATATCAAGGACTCATCAGGCGAATCGCTCTGGAACTGAAATCGGAACGCTCACTGACATTTCCCCTCTCTGAAAGTCTGATAAACTCCGGAAAAATGACTAAGTCCAAAAAAGAATTTTTTTAAACTTTTTTCAATTTTACACCCATGGGATATATATTCTACCCACACACATTTGGAACTCTCCTGGGGTACCCTCCCACATATTATTCCCTCATTTAGCAGATATTTTCACAAAAAAGTGAAATTTTCAAAAATTCAGAAAATTGGCTGAAAACGACTAAATATCAAGGACTCATCAGGGGAATCGCTCTGGAACTGAAATCGGAACGCTCACTGACATTTCCCCTCTCTGAAAGTCTGATAAACGCCGGAAAAATGACTAAGTCCCAAAAAAGATTTTTTTTAAACTTTTTTCAATTTTACCCCCGTGGGATATATATTCTACCCACACACATTTGGAACTCTCCTGGGGTACCCTCACACATATTATTCCCTCATTTAGCGGATATTTTTACAAAAAAGGGAAATTTTCAAAAAATTCAGAAAATTGGCTGAAAACGACTAAATATCAAGGACTCATCAGGCAAATCGCTCTGGAACTGAAATCGGAACGCTCACTGACATTTCCCCTCTCTGAAAGTCTGATAAACTCCGGAAAAATGACTAAGTCCAAAAAAGAATTTTTTTAAACTATTTTCAATTTTACACCCATGGGATATATATTCTACCCACACACATTTGGAACTCTCCTGGGGTACCCTCACACATATTATTCCCTCATTTAGCGGATATTTTTACAAAAAAGGGAAATTTTCAAAAATTCAGAAAATTGGCTGAAAACGACTAAATATCAAGGACTCATAGGGCGAATCGCACTGGAACTGAAATCGGAATGCTCACTGACATTTCCCCTCTCTGAAAGACTGATAAACTCGGAAAAATGACGAAGTCCAAAAAAGAATTTTTTTCAACTTTTTTCAATTTTACCCCCGTGGGATATATATTCTACCCACACACATTTGGAACTCTCCTGGGGTACCCTCCCACATATTATTCCCTCATTTAGCGGATATTTTCACAAAAAAGGGAAATTTTCAAAAATTCAGAAAATTGGCTGAAAACGACTAAATATCAAGGACTCATCAGGCGAATCGCTCTGGAACTGAAATCGGAACGCTCACTGACATTTCCCCTCTCTGAAAGTCTGATAAACGCCGGAAAAATGACTAAGTCCAAAAAAGAATTTTTTTAAACTTTTTTCAATTTTACCCCCGTGGGATATATCTTCTACCAACACACATTTGGAACTCTCCTGGGGTACCCTCACGCATATTATTCCCTCATTTAGCGGATATTTTCACAAAAAAGTGAAATTTTCAAAAAATTCAGAAAATTGGCTGAAAACGACTAAATATCAAGGACTCATCGGGCAAATCGCTCTGGAACTGAAATCGGAATGCTCACTAACATTTCCCCTCTCTGAAAGTCTGATAAACTCCGGAAAAATGACTAAGTCCAAAAAAGCATTTTTTTAAACTTTTTTCAATTTTACCCCCGTGGGATATATATTCTACCCACACACATTTGTAACTCTCCTGGGGTACCCTCACACATATTATTCCCTCATTTAGCGGATATTTTTACAAAAAAGGGAAATTTTCAAAAATTCAGAAAATTCGCTGAAAACGTCTAAATATCAAGGAATCATCGGGCAAATCGCTCTGGAACTGAAATCGGAACGCTCACTGACATTTCCCCTCTCTGAAAGTCTGATAAACGCCGGAAAAATGACTAAGTCCCAAAAAAGATTTTTTTTAAACTTTTTTCAATTTTA
The DNA here is from genome assembly GCF_046119375.1 of Phyllobates terribilis. Classification (NCBI taxonomy): domain Eukaryota; kingdom Metazoa; phylum Chordata; class Amphibia; order Anura; family Dendrobatidae; genus Phyllobates; species Phyllobates terribilis. Next base: position 594,611,282 of record NW_027362763.1, on the reverse strand, counting down.
CCCCCGTGGGATATATATTCTACCAACACACATTTGGAACTCTCCTGGGGTACCCTCACACATATTATTCCCTCATTTAGCAGATATTTTTACAAAAAAGGGAAATTTTCAAAAATTCAGAAAATTCGCTGAAAACGTCTAAATATCAAGGACTCATAGGGCGAATCGCTCTGGAACTGAAATCGGAATGCTCACTGACATTTCCCCTCTCTGAAAGACTGATAAACTCGGAAAAATGACTAAGTCCAAAAAAGAATTTTTTTCAACTTTTTTCAATTTTACCCCCGTGGGATATATATTCTACCCACACACATTTGGAACTCTCCTGGGGTACCCTCACACATATTATTCCCTCATTTAGCAGATATTTTTACAAAAAAGTGAAATTTTCAAAAATTCAGAAAATTGGCTGAAAACGACTAAATATCAAGGACTCATCAGGCGAATCGCTCTGGAACTGAAATCGGAATGCTCACTGACATTTCCCCTCTCTGAAAGTCTGATAAACTCTGGAAAAATGACTAAGTCCAAGAAAAATTTTTTTTCAACTTTTTTCAATTTTACCCCCGTGGGATATATATTCTACCCACACACATTTGGAACTCTCCTGGGGTACCCTCACACATATTATTCCCTCATTTAGCGGATATTTTTACAAAAAAGTGAAATTTTCAAAAATTCAGAAAATTGGCTGAAAACGACTAAATATCAAGGACTCATCAGGGGAATCGCTCTGGAACTGAAATCGGAACGCTCACTGACATTTCCCCTCTCTGAAAGTCTGATAAACGCCGGAAAAATGACTAAGTCCCAAAAAAGATTTTTTTTAAACTTTTTTCAATTTTACCCCCGTGGGATATATATTCTACCCACACACATTTGGAACTCTCCTGGGGTACCCTCACACATATTATTCCCTCATTTAGCGGATATTTTCACAAAAAAGTGAAATTTTCAAAAAATTCAGAAAATTGGCTGAAAACGACTAAATATCAAGGACTCATCAGGCGAATCGCTCTGGAACTGAAATCGGAACGCTCACTGACATTTCCCCTCTCTGAAAGTCTGATAAACTCCGGAAAAATGACTAAGTCCAAAAAAGAATTTTTTTAAACTTTTTTCAATTTTACACCCATGGGATATATATTCTACCCACACACATTTGGAACTCTCCTGGGGTACCCTCACACATATTATTCCCTCAATTAGCGGATATTTTTACAAAAAAGGGAAATTTTCAAAAATTCAGAAAATTGGCTGAAAACGACTAAATATCAAGGACTCATAGGGCGAATCGCTCTGGAACTGAAATCGGAATGCTCACTGACATTTCCCCTCTCTGAAAGTCTGATAAACTCGGAAAAATGACTAAGTCCAAAAAAGAATTTTTTTAAACTTTTTTCAATTTTACCCCTGTGGGATATATATTCTACCCACACACATTTGGAACTCTCCTGGGGTACCCTCCCACATATTATTCCCTCATTTAGCGGATATTTTCACAAAAAAGTGAAATTTTCAAAAAATTCAGAAAATTGGCTGAAAACGACTAAATATCAAGGACTCATCAGGCGAATCGCTCTGGAACTGAAATCGGAACGCTCACTGACATTTCCCCTCTCTGAAAGTCTGATAAACTCCGGAAAAATGACTAAGTCCAAAAAAGAATTTTTTTAAACTTTTTTCAATTTTACACCCATGGGATATATATTCTACCCACACACATTTGGAACTCTCCTGGGGTACCCTCACACATATTATTCCCTCATTTAGCGGATATTTTCACAAAAAAGTGAAATTTTCAAAAATTCTTAAAATTGGCTGAAAACGACTAAATATCAAGGACTCATCAGGCGAATCGCTCTGGAACTGAAATCGGAACGCTCACTGACATTTCCCCTCTCTGAAAGTCTGATAAACGCCGGAAAAATGACTAAGTCCCAAAAAAGATTTTTTTTAAACTTTTTTCAACTTTACCCCCGTGGGATATATATTCTACCCACACACATTTGGAACTCTCCTGGGGTACCCTCACACATATTATTCCCTCATTTAGCGGATATTTTTACAAAAAAGGGAAATTTTCAAAAATTCAGAAAATTGGCTGAAAACGACTAAATATCAAGGACTCATAGGGCGAATCGCACTGGAACTGAAATCGGAATGCTCACTGACATTTCCCCTCTCTGAAAGACTGATAAACTCGGAAAAATGACGAAGTCCAAAAAAGAATTTTTTTAAACTTTTTTCAATTTTACCCCCGTGGGATATATATTCTACCCACACACATTTGGAACTCTCCTGGGGTACCCTCCCACATATTATTCCCTCATTTAGCGGATATTTTCACAAAAAAGTGAAATTTTCAAAAATTCAGAAAATTTGCTGAAAACGACTAAATATCAAGGACTCATCAGGCGAATCGCTCTGGAACTGAAATCGGAATGCTCACTGACATTTCCCCTCTCTGAAAGTCTGATAAACGCCGGAAAAATGACTAAGTCCCAAAAAAGATTTTTTTTAAACTTTTTTCAATTTTACCCCTGTGGGATATATATTCTACCCACACACATTTGGTACTCTCCTGGGGTACCCTCACACATATTATTCCCTCATTTAGCGGATATTTTTACAAAAAAGGGAAATTTTCAAAAATTCAGAAAATTGTCTGAAAACGACTAAATATCAAGGACTCATCAGGCGAATCGCTCTGGAACTGAAATCGGAATGATCACTGACATTTCCCCTCTCTGAAAGTCTGATAAACTCAGGAAAAATGACTAAGTCCAAAAAAGAATTTTTTTAAACTTTTTTCAATTTTACACCCATGGGATATATATTCTACCCACACACATTTGGAACTCTCCTGGGGTACCCTCACACATATTATTCCCTCATTTAGCGGATATTTTCACAAAAAAGTGAAATTTTCAAAAATTCTTAAAATTGGCTGAAAACGACTAAATATCAAGGACTCATCAGGCGAATCGCTCTGGAACTGAAATCGGAACGCTCACTGACATTTCCCCTCTCTGAAAGTCTGATAAACGCCGGAAAAATGACTAAGTCCCAAAAAAGATTTTTTTTAAACTTTTTTCAATTTTACCCCTGTGGGATATATATTCTACCCACACACATTTGGTACTCTCCTGGGGTACCCTCACACATATTATTCCCTCATTTAGCGGATATTTTCACAAAAAAGTGAAATTTTCAAAAAATTCAGAAAATTGGCTGAAAACGACTAAATATCAAGGACTCATCGGGCAAATCGCTCTGGAACTGAAATCGGAATGCTCACTAACATTTCCCCTCTCTGAAAGTCTGATAAACTCCGGAAAAATGACTAAGTCCAAAAAAAATTTTTTTTCAACTTTTTTCAATTTTACCTCGGTGGGATATATATTCTACTCACACACATTTGGAACTCTCCTGGGGTACCCTCACACATATTATTCCCTCATTTAGCGGATATTTTTACAAAAAAGGGAAATTTTCAAAAATTCAGACAATTGGCTGAAAATGACTAAATATCAAGGACTCATAGGGCGAATCGCTCTGGAACTGAAATCGGAATGCTCACTGACATTTCCCCTCTCTGAAAGTCTGATAAACTCCGGAAAAATGACTAAGTCCAAAAAAGATTTTTTTAAAACTTTTTCAATTTTACCCCCGTGGGATATATATTCTACCCACACACATTTGGAACCCTCCTGGGGTACCCTCACACATATTATTCCCTCATTTAGCGGATATTTTTACAAAAAAGTGAAATTTTCTAAAAATTCAGAAAATTGGCTGAAAACGACTAAATATCAAGGACTCATAAGGCGAATCGCTCTGGAACTGAAATCGGAACGCTCACTGACATTTCCCCTCTCTGAAAGTCTGATAAACTCCGGAAAAATGACTAAGTCCCAAAAAAGATTTTTTTTCAACTTTTTTCAATTTTACCCCCGTGGGATATATATTCTACCCACACACATTTGGATCTCTCCTGGGGTACCCTCACACATATTATTCCCTCATTTAGCGGATATTTTCACAAAAAAGTGAAATTTTCAAAAAATTCAGAAAATTGGCTGAAAACCACTAAATATCAAGAACTCATCGGGCAAATCGATCTGGAACTGAAATCGGAATGCTCACTAACATTTCCCCTCTCTGAAAGTCTGATAAACTCCGGAAAAATGACTAAGTCCAAAAAGGAATTTTTTTAAACTTTTTTCAATTTTACCCCCGTGGGATATATATTCTACCCACACACATTTGGAACTCTCCTGGGGTACCCTCACACATATTATTCCCTCAATTAGAGGATATTTTTACAAAAAAGGGAAATTTTCAAAAATTAAGAAAATTGGCTGAAAACGACTAAATATCAAGGACTCATAAGGCGAATCGCTCTGGAACTGAAATCGGAATGCTCACTGACATTTCCCCTCTCTGAAAGTCTGATAAACTCCGGAAAAATGACTAAGTCCAAAAAAGATTTTTTTAAAACTTTTTCAATTTTACCCCCGTGGGATATATATTCTACCACACACATTTGGAACTCTCCTGGGGTACCCTCACACATATTATTCCCTCATTTAGCGGATATTTTTACAAAAAAGTGAAATTTTCTAAAAATTCAGAAAATTGGCTGAAAACGACTAAATATCAAGGACTCATAAGGCGAATCGCTCTGGAACTGAAATCGGAACGCTCACTGACATTTCCCCTCTCTGAAAGTCTGATAAACGCCGGAAAAATGACTAAGTCCCAAAAAAGATTTTTTTTAAACTTTTTTCAATTTTACCCCCGTGGGATATATATTCTACCCACACACATTTGGAACTCTCCTGGGGTACCCTCACACATATTATTCCCTCATTTAGCGGATATTTTTACAAAAAAGGGAAATTTTCAAAAATTCAGAAAATTGGCTGAAAACGACTAAATATCAAGGACTCATAGGGCGAATCGCTCTGGAACTGAAATCGGAATGCTCACTGACATTTCCCCTCTCTGAAAGACTGATAAACTCGGAAAAATGACTAAGTCCAAAAAAGAATTTTTTTAAACTTTTTTCAATTTTACCCCCGTGGGATATATATTCTACCCACACACATTTGGAACTCTCCTGGGGTACCCTCCCACATATTATTCCCTCATTTAGCGGATATTTTCACAAAAAAGTGAAATTTTCAAAAATTCAGAAAATTGGCTGAAAACGACTAAATATCAAGGACTCATCAGGCGAATCGCTCTGGAACTGAAATCGGAATGCTCACTGACATTTCCCCTCTCTGAAAGTCTGATAAACGCCGGAAAAATGACTAAGTCCCAAAAAAGATTTTTTTAAAACTTTTTTCAATTTTACCCCCGTGGGATATATATTCTACCCACACACATTTGGTACTCTCCTGGGGTACCCTCACACATATTATTCCCTCATTTAGCGGATATTTTCACAAAAAAGTGAAATTTTCAAAAAAATTCAGAAAATTGGCTGAAAACGACTAAATATCAAGGACTCATCGGGCAAATCGCTCTGGAACTGAAATCGGAATGCTCACTAACATTTCCCCTCTCTGAAAGTCTGATAAACTCCGGAAAAATGACTAAGTCCCAAAAAAGAATTTTTTTAAACTTTTTTCAATTTTACCCCAGGGGGATATATATTCTACCCACACACATTTGGAACTCTCCTGGGGTACCCTCACACATATTATTCCCTCAATTAGCGGATATTTTTACAAAAAAGGGAAATTTTCAAAAATTCAGAAAATTGGCTGAAAACGACTAAATATCAAGGACTCATCAGGCGAATCGCTCTGGAACTGAAATCGGAATGCTCACTGACATTTCCCCTCTCTGAAAGTCTGATAAACTCCGGAAAAATGACTAAGTCCAAGAAAAAATTTTTTTCAACTTTTTTCAATTTTACCCCCGTGGGATATATATTCTACCCACACACATTTGGAACTCTCCTGGGGTACCCTCACACATATTATTCCCTCATTTAGCGGATATTTTTACAAAAAAGTGAAATTTTCAAAAATTCAGAAAATTGGCTGAAAACGACTAAATATCAAGGACTCATCAGGGGAATCGCTCTGGAACTGAAATCGGAACGCTCACTGACATTTCCCCTCTCTGAAAGTCTGATAAACGCCGGAAAAATGACTAAGTCCCAAAAAAGATTTTTTTTTAACTTTTTTCAATTTTACCCCCGTGGGATATATATTCTACCCACACACATTTGGAACTCTCCTGGGGTACCCTCACACATATTATTCCCTCATTTAGCGGATATTTTCACAAAAAAGTGAAATTTTCAAAAAATTCAGAAAATTGGCTGAAAACGACTAAATATCAAGGACTCATCAGGCGAATCGCTCTGGAACTGAAATCGGAACGCTCACTGACATTTCCCCTCTCTGAAAGTCTGATAAACTCCGGAAAAATGACTAAGTCCAAAAAAGAATTTTTTTAAACTTTTTTCAATTTTACACCCATGGGATATATATTCTACCCACACACATTTGGAACTCTCCTGGGGTACCCTCACACATATTATTCCCTCAATTAGCGGATATTTTTACAAAAAAGTGAAATTTTCAAAAAATTCAGAAAATTGGCTGAAAACGACTAAATATCAAGGACTCATCAGGCGAATCGCTCTGGAACTGAAATCGGAACGCTCACTGACATTTCCCCTCTCTGAAAGTCTGATAAACTCCGGAAAAATGACTAAGTCCAAAAAAGAATTTTTTTAAACTTTTTTCAATTTTACACCCATGGGATATATATTCTACCCACACACATTTGGAACTCTCCTGGGGTAACCTCACACATATTATTCCCTCATTTAGCGGATATTTTCACAAAAAAGTGAAATTTTCAAAAATTCTTAAAATTGGCTGAAAACGACTAAATATCAAGGACTCATCAGGCGAATCGCTCTGGAACTGAAATCGGAACGCTCACTGACATTTCCCCTCTCTGAAAGTCTGATAAACGCCGGAAAAATGACTAAGTCCCAAAAAAGATTTTTTTTAAACTTTTTTCAACTTTACCCCCGTGGGATATATATTCTACCCACACACATTTGGAACTCTCCTGGGGTACCCTCACACATATTATTCCCTCATTTAGCGGATATTTTTACAAAAAAGGGAAATTTTCAAAAATTCAGAAAATTGGCTGAAAACGACTAAATATCAAGGACTCATAGGGCGAATCGCACTGGAACTGAAATCGGAATGCTCACTGACATTTCCTCTCTCTGAAAGACTGATAAACTCGGAAAAATGACGAAGTCCAAAAAAGAATTTTTTTAAACTTTTTTCAATTTTACCCCCGTGGGATATATATTCTACCCACACACATTTGGAACTCTCCTGGGGTACCCTCCCACATATTATTCCCTCATTTAGCGGATATTTTCACAAAAAAGTGAAATTTTCAAAAATTCAGAAAATTGGCTGAAAACGACTAAATATCAAGGACTCATCAGGCGAATCGCTCTGGAACTGAAATCGGAATGCTCACTGACATTTCCCCTCTCTGAAAGTCTGATAAACGCCGGAAAAATGACTAAGTCCCAAAAAAGATTTTTTTTAAACTTTTTTCAATTTTACCCCTGTGGGATATATATTCTACCCACACACATTTGGTACTCTCCTGGGGTACCCTCACACATATTATTCCCTCATTTAGCGGATATTTTCACAAAAAAGTGAAATTTTCAAAAAATTCAGAAAATTGGCTGAAAACGACTAAATATCAAGGACTCATCGGGCAAATCGCTCTGGAACTGAAATCGGAATGCTCACTAACATTTCCCCTCTCTGAAAGTCTGATAAACTCCGGAAAAATGACTAAGTCCCAAAAAAGAATTTTTTTAAACTTTTTTCAATTTTACCCCCGTGGGATATATATTCTACCCACACACATTTGGAACTCTCCTGGGGTACCCTCACACATATTATTCCCTCATTTAGCGGATATTTTTACAAAAAAGGGAAATTTTCAAAAATTCAGAAAATTGGCTGAAAACGACTAAATATCAAGGACTCATCAGGCGAATCGCTCTGGAACTGAAATCGGAATGATCACTGACATTTCCCCTCTCTGAAAGTCTGATAAACTCCGGAAAAATGACTAAGTCCAAAAAAGAATTTTTTTAAACTTTTTTCAATTTTACACCCATGGGATATATATTCTACCCACACACATTTGGAACTCTCCTGGGGTACCCTCACACATATTATTCCCTCATTTAGCGGATATTTTCACAAAAAAGTGAAATTTTCAAAAATTCTTAAAATTGGCTGAAAACGACTAAATATCAAGGACTCATCAGGCGAATCGCTCTGGAACTGAAATCGGAACGCTCACTGACATTTCCCCTCTCTGAAAGTCTGATAAACGCCGGAAAAATGACTAAGTCCCAAAAAAGATTTTTTTTAAACTTTTTTCAATTTTACCCCTGTGGGATATATATTCTACCCACACACATTTGGTACTCTCCTGGGGTACCCTCACACATATTATTCCCTCATTTAGCGGATATTTTCACAAAAAAGTGAAATTTTCAAAAAATTCAGAAAATTGGCTGAAAACGACTAAATATCAAGGACTCATCGGGCAAATCGCTCTGGAACTGAAATCGGAATGCTCACTAACATTTCCCCTCTCTGAAAGTCTGATAAACTCCGGAAAAATGACTAAGTCCCAAAAAAATTTTTTTTCAACTTTTTTCAATTTTACCTCGGTGGGATATATATTCTACTCACACACATTTGGAACTCTCCTGGGGTACCCTCACACATATTATTCCCTCATTTAGCGGATATTTTTACAAAAAAGGGAAATTTTCAAAAATTCAGACAATTGGCTGAAAATGACTAAATATCAAGGACTCATAGGGCGAATCGCTCTGGAACTGAAATCGGAATGCTCACTGACATTTCCCCTCTCTGAAAGTCTGATAAACTCCGGAAAAATGACTAAGTCCAAAAATGATTTTTTTAAAACTTTTTCAATTTTACCCCCGTGGGATATATATTCTACCCACACACATTTGGAACCCTCCTGGGGTACCCTCACACATATTATTCCCTCATTTAGCGGATATTTTTACAAAAAAGTGAAATTTTCTAAAAATTCAGAAAATTGGCTGAAAACGACTAAATATCAAGGACTCATAAGGCGAATCGCTCTGGAACTGAAATCGGAACGCTCACTGACATTTCCCCTCTCTGAAAGTCTGATAAACTCCGGAAAAATGACTAAGTCCCAAAAAAGATTTTTTTTCAACTTTTTTCAATTTTACCCCCGTGGGATATATATTCTACCCACACACATTTGGATCTCTCCTGGGGTACCCTCACACATATTATTCCCTCATTTAGCGGATATTTTCACAAAAAAGTGAAATTTTCAAAAAATTCAGAAAATTGGCTGAAAACTACTAAATATCAAGAACTCATCGGGCAAATCGATCTGGAACTGAAATCGGAATGCTCACTAACATTTCCCCTCTCTGAAAGTCTGATAAACTCCGGAAAAATGACTAAGTCCAAAAAGGAATTTTTTTAAACTTTTTTCAATTTTACCCCCGTGGGATATATATTCTACCCACACACATTTGGAACTCTCCTGGGGTACCCTCACACATATTATTCCCTCAATTAGAGGATATTTTTACAAAAAAGGGAAATTTTCAAAAATTAAGAAAATTGGCTGAAAACGACTAAATATCAAGGACTCATCAGGCGAATCGCTCTGGAACTGAAATCGGAATGCTCACTGACATTTCCCCTCTCTGAAAGTCTGATAAACTCCGGAAAAATGACTAAGTCCAAAAAAGATTTTTTTAAAACTTTTTCAATTTTACCCCCGTGGGATATATATTCTACCACACACATTTGGAACCCTCCTGGGGTACCCTCACACATATTATTCCCTCATTTAGCGGATATTTTTACAAAAAAGTGAAATTTTCTAAAAATTCAGAAAATTGGCTGAAAACGACTAAATATCAAGGACTCATAAGGCGAATCGCTCTGGAACTGAAATCGGAACGCTCACTGACATTTCCCCTCTCTGAAAGTCTGATAAACTCCGGAAAAATGACTAAGTCCCAAAAAAGATTTTTTTTCAACTTTTTTCAATTTTACCCCCGTGGGATATATATTCTACCCACACACATTTGGAACTCTCCTGGGGTACCCTCACACATATTATTCCCTCATTTAGCGGATATTTTCACAAAAAAGTGAAATTTTCAAAAAATTCAGAAAATTGGCTGAAAACTACTAAATATCAAGAACTCATCGGGCAAATTGATCTGGAACTGAAATCGGAATGCTCACTAACATTTCCCCTCTCTGAAAGTCTGATAAACTCCGGAAAAATGACTAAGTCCAAAAAGGAATTTTTTTAAACTTTTTTCAATTTTACCCCCGTGGGATATATATTCTACCCACACACATTTGGAACTCTCCTGGGGTACCCTCACACATATTATTCCCTCAATTAGAGGATATTTTTACAAAAAAGGGAAATTTTCAAAAATTAAGAAAATTGGCTGAAAACGACTAAATATCAAGGACTCATCAGGCGAATCGCTCTGGAACTGAAATCGGAACGCTCACTGACATTTCCCCTCTCTGAAAGTCTGATAAACTCCGGAAAAATGACTAAGTCCAAAAAAATTTTTTTTTAAACTTTTTTAGATTTTACCCCCGTGGGATATATATTCTACCCACACACATTTGGAACTCTCCTGGGGTACCCTCACACATATTCCCTCATTTAGCGGATATTTTTACAAAAAAGGGAAATTTTCAAAAATTCAGAAAATTGGCTGAAAACGACTAAATATCAAGGACTCATAGGGCGAATCGCTCTGGAACTGAAATCGGAATGCTCACTGACATTTCCATTCTCTGAAAGACTGATAAACTCGGAAAAATGACTAAGTCCAAAAAAGAATTTTTTTAAACTTTTTTCAATTTTACCCCCGTGGGATATATATTCTACCCACACACATTTGGAACTCTCCTGGGGTACCCTCACACATATTATTCCCTCATTTAGCGGACATTTTTACAAAAAAGGGAAATTTTCAAAAATTCAGAAAATTGGCTGAAAACGACTAAATATCAAGGACTCATCAGGCGAATCGCTCTGGAACTGAAATCGGAATGCTCCCTGACATTTCCCCTCTCTGAAAGTCTGATAAACTCCGGAAAAATGACTAAGTCCAAAAAAAATTTTTTTTCAACTTTTTTCAATTTTACCCCCGTGGGATATATATTCTACCCACACACATTTGGAACTCTCCTGGGGTACCCTCACACATATTATTCCCTCATTTAGCGGATATTTTCACAAAAAAGTGAAATTTTCAAAAAATTCAGAAAATTGGCTGAAAACGACTAAATATCAAGAACTCATCGGGCAAATCGATCTGGAACTGAAATCGGAATGCTCACTAACATTTCACCTCTCTGAAAGTCTGATAAACTCCGGAAAAATGACAAAGTCCAAAAAAGAATTTTTTTAAACTTTTTTCAATTTTACCCCCGTGGGATATATATTCTACCCACACACATTTGGAACTCTCCTGGGGTACCCTCACACATATTATTCCCTCATTTAGCGGATATTTTCACAAAAAAGTGAAATTTTCAAAAATTCTGAAAATTGGCTGAAAACGACTAAATATCAAGGACTCATCGGGCGAATCGCTCTGGAACTGAAATCTGAACGCTCACTGACATTTTCCCTCTCTGAAAGTCTGATAAACGCCGGAAAAATGACTAAGTCCAAAAAAAATTTTTTTTAAACTTTTTTCAATTTTACCCCCGTGGGATATATATTCTACCCACACACATTTGGAACTCTCCTGGGGTACCCTCACACATATTATTCCCTCATTTAGCGGATATTTTTACAAAAAAGGGAAATTTTCAAAAATTCAGAAAATTGGCTGAAAACGACTAAATATCAGGGACTCATAGGGCGAATCGCTCTGGAACTGAAATCGGAACGCTCACTGACATTTCCCCTCTCTGAAAGTCTGATAAACTCCGGAAAAATGACTAAGTCCAAAAAAGATTTTTTTTAAACTTTTTCAATTTTACCCCCGTGGGATATATATTCTACCCACACACATTTGGAATCCTCCTGGGGTACCCTCACACATATTATTCCCTCATTTAGCGGATATTTTTACAAAAAAGTGAAATTTTCTAAAAATTCAGAATATTGGCTGAAAACGACTAAATATCAAGGACTCATCAGGCGATTCGCTCTGGAACTGAAATCTGAACGCTCACTGACATTTTCCCTCTCTGAAAGTCTGATCAACTCCGGAAAAATGACTAAGTCCAAAAAAAAATTTTTTTCACCTTTTTTCAATTTTACCCCCGTGGGATATATATTCTACCCACACACATTTGGAACTCTCCTGGGGTACCCTCACACATATTATTCCCTCATTTAGCGGATATTTTTACAAAAAAGGGAAATTTTCAAAAATTCAGAAAATTGGCTGAAAACGACTAAATATCAAGGACTCATAGGGCGAATCACTCTGGAACTGAAATCGGAATGCTCACTGACATTTCCCCTCTCTGAAAGTCTGATCAACTCCGGAAAAATGACTAAGTCCCAAAAAAGAATTTTTTTAAACTTTTTTCAATTTTACCCCCGTGGGATATATATTCTACCCACACACATTTGGAACTCTCCTGGGGTACCCTCCCACATATTATTCCCTCATTTAGCGGATATTTTCACAAAAAAGTGAAATTTTCAAAAATTGAGAAAATTGGCTGAAAATGACTAAATATCAAGGACTCATCAGGCGAATCGCTCTGGAACTGAAATCGGAATGCTCACTGACATTTCCCCTCTCTGAAAGTCTGATAAACTCCGGAAAAATGACTAAGTCCAAAAAAGATTTTTTTTAAACTTTTTCAATTTTACCCCCGTGGGATATATATTCTACCCACACACATTTGGAACTCTCCTGGGGTACCCTCACACATATTCCCTCATTTAGCGGATATTTTTACAAAAAAGGGAAATTTTCAAAAATTCAGAAAATTGGCTGAAAACGACTAAATATCAAGGACTCATAGGGCGAATCGCTCTGGAACTGAAATCGGAATGCTCACTGACATTTCCATTCTCTGAAAGACTGATAAACTCGGAAAAATGACTAAGTCCAAAAAAGAATTTTTTTAAACTTTTTTCAATTTTACCCCCGTGGGATATATATTCTACCCACACACATTTGGTACTCTCCTGGGGTACCCTCCCACATATTATTCCCTCATTTAGCGGATATTTTCACAAAAAAGTGAAATTTTCAAAAATTCAGAAAATTGGCTGAACACGACTAAATATCAAGGACTCATCAGGCGAATCGCTCTGGAACTGAAATCGGAATGCTCACTGACATTTCCCCTCTCTGAAAGTCTGATAAACTCCGGAAAAATGACTAAGTCCAAAAAAGAATTTTTTTAAACTTTTTTCAATTTTACCCCCGTGGGATATATATTCTACCCACACACATTTGGAACTCTCCTGGGGTACCCTCACACATATTATTCCCTCATTTAGCGGATATTTTTACAAAAAAGGGAAATTTTCAAAAATTCAGAAAATTGGCTGAAAACGACTAAATATCAAGGACTCATCAGGCGAATCGCTCTGGAACTGAAATCGGAATGCTCCCTGACATTTCCCCTCTCTGAAAGTCTGATAAACTCCGGAAAAATGACTAAGTCCAAAAAAAATTTTTTTTCAACTTTTTTCAATTTTACCCCCGTGGGATATATATTCTACCCACACACATTTGGAACTCTCCTGGGGTACCCTCACACATATTATTCCCTCATTTAGCGGATATTTTCAGAAAAAAGTGAAATTTTCTAAAAATTCAGAAAATTGGCTGAAAACGACTAAATATCAAGGACTCATCAGGCGAATCGCTCTGGAACTGAAATCGGAACGCTCACTGACATTTCCCCTCTCTGAAAGTCTGATAAACTCCGGAAAAATGACTAAGTCCAAAAAAGAATTTTTTTAAACTTTTTCAATTTTACCCCCGTGGGATATATATTCTACCCACACACATTTGGAACTCTCCTGCGGTACCCTCACACATATTATTCCCTCATTTAGCGGATATTTTCACAAAAAAGTGAAATTTTCAAAAAATTCAGAAAATTGGCTGAAAACTACTAAATATCAAGAACTCATCGGGCAAATCGATCTGGAACTGAAATCGGAATGCTCACTAACATTTCCCCTCTCTGAAAGTCTGATAAACTCCGGAAAAATGACTAAGTCCAAAAAGGAATTTTTTTAAACTTTTTTCAATTTTACCCCCGTGGGATATATATTCTACCCACACACATTTGGAACTCTCCTGGGGTACCCTCACACATATTATTCCCTCAATTAGAGGATATTTTTACAAAAAAGGGAAATTTTCAAAAATTAAGAAAATTGGCTGAAAACGACTAAATATCAAGGACTCATCAGGCGAATCGCTCTGGAACTGAAATCGGAATGCTCACTGACATTTCCCCTCTCTGAAAGTCTGATAAACTCCGGAAAAATGACTAAGTCCAAAAAAGATTTTTTTAAAACTTTTTCAATTTTACCCCCGTGGGATATATATTCTACCACACACATTTGGAACCCTCCTGGGGTACCCTCACACATATTATTCCCTCATTTAGCGGATATTTTTACAAAAAAGTGAAATTTTCTAAAAATTCAGAAAATTGGCTGAAAACGACTAAATATCAAGGACTCATAAGGCGAATCGCTCTGGAACTGAAATCGGAACGCTCACTGACATTTCCCCTCTCTGAAAGTCTGATAAACTCCGGAAAAATGACTAAGTCCCAAAAAAGATTTTTTTTCAACTTTTTTCAATTTTACCCCCGTGGGATATATATTCTACCCACACACATTTGGAACTCTCCTGGGGTACCCTCACACATATTATTCCCTCATTTAGCGGATATTTTCACAAAAAAGTGAAATTTTCAAAAAATTCAGAAAATTGGCTGAAAACTACTAAATATCAAGAACTCATCGGGCAAATTGATCTGGAACTGAAATCGGAATGCTCACTAACATTTCCCCTCTCTGAAAGTCTGATAAACTCCGGAAAAATGACTAAGTCCAAAAAGGAATTTTTTTAAACTTTTTTCAATTTTACCCCCGTGGGATATATATTCTACCCACACACATTTGGAACTCTCCTGGGGTACCCTCACACATATTATTCCCTCAATTAGAGGATATTTTTACAAAAAAGGGAAATTTTCAAAAATTAAGAAAATTGGCTGAAAACGACTAAATATCAAGGACTCATCAGGCGAATCGCTCTGGAACTGAAATCGGAACGCTCACTGACATTTCCCCTCTCTGAAAGTCTGATAAACTCCGGAAAAATGACTAAGTCCAAAAAAATTTTTTTTTAAACTTTTTTAGATTTTACCCCCGTGGGATATATATTCTACCCACACACATTTGGAACTCTCCTGGGGTACCCTCACACATATTCCCTCATTTAGCGGATATTTTTACAAAAAAGGGAAATTTTCAAAAATTCAGAAAATTGGCTGAAAACGACTAAATATCAAGGACTCATAGGGCGAATCGCTCTGGAACTGAAATCGGAATGCTCACTGACATTTCCATTCTCTGAAAGACTGATAAACTCGGAAAAATGACTAAGTCCAAAAAAGAATTTTTTTAAACTTTTTTCAATTTTACCCCCGTGGGATATATATTCTACCCACACACATTTGGAACTCTCCTGGGGTACCCTCACACATATTATTCCCTCATTTAGCGGACATTTTTACAAAAAAGGGAAATTTTCAAAAATTCAGAAAATTGGCTGAAAACGACTAAATATCAAGGACTCATCAGGCGAATCGCTCTGGAACTGAAATCGGAATGCTCCCTGACATTTCCCCTCTCTGAAAGTCTGATAAACTCCGGAAAAATGACTAAGTCCAAAAAAAATTTTTTTTCAACTTTTTTCAATTTTACCCCCGTGGGATATATATTCTACCCACACACATTTGGAACTCTCCTGGGGTACCCTCACACATATTATTCCCTCATTTAGCGGATATTTTCACAAAAAAGTGAAATTTTCAAAAAATTCAGAAAATTGGCTGAAAACGACTAAATATCAAGAACTCATCGGGCAAATCGATCTGGAACTGAAATCGGAATGCTCACTAACATTTCACCTCTCTGAAAGTCTGATAAACTCCGGAAAAATGACAAAGTCCAAAAAAGAATTTTTTTAAACTTTTTTCAATTTTACCCCCGTGGGATATATATTCTACCCACACACATTTGGAACTCTCCTGGGGTACCCTCACACATATTATTCCCTCATTTAGCGGATATTTTCACAAAAAAGTGAAATTTTCAAAAATTCTGAAAATTGGCTGAAAACGACTAAATATCAAGGACTCATCGGGCGAATCGCTCTGGAACTGAAATCTGAACGCTCACTGACATTTTCCCTCTCTGAAAGTCTGATAAACGCCGGAAAAATGACTAAGTCCAAAAAAAATTTTTTTTAAACTTTTTTCAATTTTACCCCCGTGGGATATATATTCTACCCACACACATTTGGAACTCTCCTGGGGTACCCTCACACATATTATTCCCTCATTTAGCGGATATTTTTACAAAAAAGGGAAATTTTCAAAAATTCAGAAAATTGGCTGAAAACGACTAAATATCAGGGACTCATAGGGCGAATCGCTCTGGAACTGAAATCGGAACGCTCACTGACATTTCCCCTCTCTGAAAGTCTGATAAACTCCGGAAAAATGACTAAGTCCAAAAAAGATTTTTTTTAAACTTTTTCAATTTTACCCCCGTGGGATATATATTCTACCCACACACATTTGGAATCCTCCTGGGGTACCCTCACACATATTATTCCCTCATTTAGCGGATATTTTTACAAAAAAGTGAAATTTTCTAAAAATTCAGAATATTGGCTGAAAACGACTAAATATCAAGGACTCATCAGGCGATTCGCTCTGGAACTGAAATCTGAACGCTCACTGACATTTTCCCTCTCTGAAAGTCTGATCAACTCCGGAAAAATGACTAAGTCCAAAAAAAAATTTTTTTCACCTTTTTTCAATTTTACCCCCGTGGGATATATATTCTACCCACACACATTTGGAACTCTCCTGGGGTACCCTCACACATATTATTCCCTCATTTAGCGGATATTTTTACAAAAAAGGGAAATTTTCAAAAATTCAGAAAATTGGCTGAAAACGACTAAATATCAAGGACTCATAGGGCGAATCACTCTGGAACTGAAATCGGAATGCTCACTGACATTTCCCCTCTCTGAAAGTCTGATCAACTCCGGAAAAATGACTAAGTCCCAAAAAAGAATTTTTTTAAACTTTTTTCAATTTTACCCCCGTGGGATATATATTCTACCCACACACATTTGGAACTCTCCTGGGGTACCCTCCCACATATTATTCCCTCATTTAGCGGATATTTTCACAAAAAAGTGAAATTTTCAAAAATTGAGAAAATTGGCTGAAAATGACTAAATATCAAGGACTCATCAGGCGAATCGCTCTGGAACTGAAATCGGAATGCTCACTGACATTTCCCCTCTCTGAAAGTCTGATAAACTCCGGAAAAATGACTAAGTCCAAAAAAGATTTTTTTTAAACTTTTTCAATTTTACCCCCGTGGGATATATATTCTACCCACACACATTTGGAACTCTCCTGGGGTACCCTCACACATATTCCCTCATTTAGCGGATATTTTTACAAAAAAGGGAAATTTTCAAAAATTCAGAAAATTGGCTGAAAACGACTAAATATCAAGGACTCATAGGGCGAATCGCTCTGGAACTGAAATCGGAATGCTCACTGACATTTCCATTCTCTGAAAGACTGATAAACTCGGAAAAATGACTAAGTCCAAAAAAGAATTTTTTTAAACTTTTTTCAATTTTACCCCCGTGGGATATATATTCTACCCACACACATTTGGTACTCTCCTGGGGTACCCTCCCACATATTATTCCCTCATTTAGCGGATATTTTCACAAAAAAGTGAAATTTTCAAAAATTCAGAAAATTGGCTGAACACGACTAAATATCAAGGACTCATCAGGCGAATCGCTCTGGAACTGAAATCGGAATGCTCACTGACATTTCCCCTCTCTGAAAGTCTGATAAACTCCGGAAAAATGACTAAGTCCAAAAAAGAATTTTTTTAAACTTTTTTCAATTTTACCCCCGTGGGATATATATTCTACCCACACACATTTGGAACTCTCCTGGGGTACCCTCACACATATTATTCCCTCATTTAGCGGATATTTTTACAAAAAAGGGAAATTTTCAAAAATTCAGAAAATTGGCTGAAAACGACTAAATATCAAGGACTCATCAGGCGAATCGCTCTGGAACTGAAATCGGAATGCTCCCTGACATTTCCCCTCTCTGAAAGTCTGATAAACTCCGGAAAAATGACTAAGTCCAAAAAAAATTTTTTTTCAACTTTTTTCAATTTTACCCCCGTGGGATATATATTCTACCCACACACATTTGGAACTCTCCTGGGGTACCCTCACACATATTATTCCCTCATTTAGCGGATATTTTCAGAAAAAAGTGAAATTTTCTAAAAATTCAGAAAATTGGCTGAAAACGACTAAATATCAAGGACTCATCAGGCGAATCGCTCTGGAACTGAAATCGGAACGCTCACTGACATTTCCCCTCTCTGAAAGTCTGATAAACTCCGGAAAAATGACTAAGTCCAAAAAAGAATTTTTTTAAACTTTTTCAATTTTACCCCCGTGGGATATATATTCTACCCACACACATTTGGAACTCTCCTGCGGTACCCTCACACATATTATTCCCTCATTTAGCAGATATTTTCACAAAAAAGTGAAATTTTCAAAAAATTCAGAAAATTGGCTGAAAACGACTAAATTTCACGGACTCATCATGCGAATCGCTCTCGAACTGAAATCAGAACGCTCACTGACATTTCCCCTCTCTGAAAGTCTGATAAACGCCGGAAAAATGACTAAGTCCCAAAAAAGAATTTTTTTAAACTTTTTTCAATTTTACCCCCGTGGGATATATATTCTACCCACACACATTTGGAACTCTCCTGGGGTACCCTCCCACATATTATTCCCTCATTTAGCGGATATTTTCACAAAAAAGTGAAATTTTCAAAAATTGAGAAAATTGGCTGAAAATGACTAAATATCAAGGACTCATAGGGCGAATCGCTCTGGAACTGAAATCGGAATGCTCACTGACATTTCCATTCTCTGAAAGACTGATAAACTCGGAAAAATGACTAAGTCCAAAAAAGATTTTTTTTAAACTTTTTCAATTTTACCCCCGTGGGATATATATTCTACCCACACACATTTGGAACTCTCCTGGGGTCCCCTCACACATATTCCCTCATTTAGCGGATATTTTTACAAAAAAGGGAAATTTTCAAAAATTCAGAAAATTGGCTGTAAACGACTAAATATCAAGGACTCATAGGGCGAATCGCTCTGGAACTGAAATCAGAATGCTCACTGACATTTCCATTCTCTGAAAGACTGATAAACTCGGAAAAATGACTAAGTCCAAAAAAGAATTTTTTTAAACTTTTTTCAATTTTACCCCCGTGGGATATATATTCTACCCACACACATTTGGTACTCTCCTGGGGTACCCTCCCACATATTATTCCCTCATTTAGCGGATATTTTCACAAAAAAGTGAAATTTTCAAAAATTCAGAAAATTGGCTGAACACGACTAAATATCAAGGACTCATCAGGCGAATCGCTCTGGAACTGAAATCGGAATGCTCACTGACATTTCCCCTCTCTGAAAGTCTGATAAACTCCGGAAAAATGACTAAGTCCAAAAAAGAATTTTTTTAAACTTTTTTCAATTTTACCCCCGTGGGATATATATTCTACCCACACACATTTGGAACTCTCCTGGGGTACCCTCACACATATTATTCCCTCATTTAGCGGATATTTTTACAAAAAAGGGAAATTTTCAAAAATTCAGAAAATTGGCTGAAAACGACTAAATATCAAGGACTCATCAGGCGAATCGCTCTGGAACTGAAATCGGAATGCTCCCTGACATTTCCCCTCTCTGAAAGTCTGATAAACTCCGTAAAAATGACTAAGTCCAAAAAAAATTTTTTTTCAACTTTTTTCAGTTTTACCCCCGTGGGATATATATTCTACCCACACACATTTGGAACTCTCCTGGGGTACCCTCACACATATTATTCCCTCATTTAGCGGATATTTTCAGAAAAAAGTGAAATTTTCTAAAAATTCAGAAAATTGGCTGAAAACGACTAAATATCAAGGACTCATCAGGCGAATCGCTCTGGAACTGAAATCGGAACGCTCACTGACATTTCCCCTCTCTGAAAGTCTGATAAACTCCGGAAAAATGACTAAGTCCAAAAAAGAATTTTTTTAAACTTTTTCAATTTTACCCCCGTGGGATATATATTCTACCCACACACATTTGGAACTCTCCTGCGGTACCCTCACACATATTATTCCCTCATTTAGCAGATATTTTCACAAAAAAGTGAAATTTTCAAAAAATTCAGAAAATTGGCTGAAAACGACTAAATATCAAGGACTCATCAGGCGAATCGCTCTGGAACTGAAATCGGAATGCTCCCTGACATTTCCCCTCTCTGAAAGTCTGATAAACTGCGGAAAAATGACTAAGTCCAAAAAAAATTTTTTTTCAACTTTTTTCAATTTTACCCCCGTGGGATATATATTCTACCCACACACATTTGGAACTCTCCTGGGGTACCCTCACACATATTATTCCCTCATTTAGCGGATATTTTTACAAAAAAGGGAAATTTTCAAAAATTCAGAAAATTGGCTGAAAACGACTAAATATCAAGGACTCATAGGGCGAATCGCTCTGGAACTGAAATCGGAACGCTCACTGACATTTCCCCTCTCTGAAAGTCTGATAAACTCCGGAAAAATGACTAAGTCCAAAAAAGATTTTTTTTAAACTTTTTCAATTTTACCCCCGTGGGATATATATTCTACCCACACACATTTGGAACCCTCCTGGGGTACCCTCACACATATTATTCCCTCATTTAGCGGATATTTTTACAAAAAAGTGAAATTTTCTAAAAATTCAGAATAGTGGCTGAAAACGACTAAATATCAAGGACTCATCAGGCGAATCGCTCTGGAACTGAAATCTGAACGCTCACTGACATTTTCCCTCTCTGAAAGTCTGATAAACGCCGGAAAAATGACTAAGTCCCAAAAAAGATTTTTTTTAAACTTTTTTCAATTTTACCCCCGTGGGATATATATTCTACCCACACACATTTGGAACTCTCCTGGGGTACCCTCACACATATTATTCCCTCATTTAGCGGATATTTTTACAAAAAAGGGAAATTTTCAAAAATTCAGAAAATTGGCTGAAAACGACTAAATATCAAGGACTCATAGGGCGAATCACTCTGGAACTGAAATCGGAATGCTCACTGACATTTCCCCTCTCTGAAAGACTGATAAACTCGGAAAAATGACTAAGTCCAAAAAAGAATTTTTTTAAACTTTTTTCAATTTTACCCCCGTGGGATATATATTCTACCCACACGCATTTGGAACTCTCCTGGGGTACCCTCCCACATATTATTCCCTCATTTAGCAGATATCTTCACAAAAAAGTGAAATTTTCAAAAATTCAGAAAATTGGCTGAAAACGACTAAATATCAAGGACTCATCAGGCGAATCGCTCTGGAACTGAAATCGGAACGCTCACTGACATTTCCCCTCTCTGAAAGTCTGATAAACGCCGGAAAAATGACTAAGTCCCAAAAAAGATTTTTTTTAAACTTTTTTCAATTTTACCCCCGTGTGATATATATTCTACCCACACACATTTGGAACTCTCCTGGAGTAACCTCACACATATTATTCCCACATTTAGCGGATATTTTCACAAAAAAGTGAAATTTTCAAAAAATTCAGAAAATTGGCTGAAAACGACTAAATATCACGGACTCATCAGGCGAATCGCTCTGGAACTGAAATCGGAACGCTCACTGACATTTCCCCTCTCTGAAAGTCTGATAAACGCCGGAAAAATGACTAAGTCCAAAAAAAATTTTTTTTAAACTTTTTTAAATTTTACCCCCGTGGGATATGTATTCTACCCACACACATTTGGAACTCTCCTGGGGTACCCTCACACATATTATTCCCTCATTTAGCGGATATTTTCACAAAAAAGTGAAATTTTCAAAAAATACAGAAAATTGGCTGAAAACGACTAAATATCAAGAACTCATCGGGCAAATCGCTCTGGAACTGAAATCGGAATGCTCACTAACATTTCCCCTCTCTGAAAGTCTGATAAACTCCGGAAAAATGACTAAGTCCAAAAAAGAATTTTTTTAAACTTTTTTCAATTTTACCCCCGTGGGATATATATTCTACCCACACACATTTGGAACTCTCCTGGGGTACCCTCACACATATTATTCCCTCATTTAGCGGATATTTTTACAAAAAAGGGAAATTTTCAAAAATTCAGAAAATTGGCTGAAAACGACTAAATATCAAGGACTCATAGGGCGAATCGCTCTGGAACTGAAATCGGAATGCTCACTGACATTTCCATTCTCTGAAAGACTGATAAACTCGGAAAAATGACTAAGTCCAAAAAAGAATTTTTTTAAACTTTTTTCAATTTTACCCCCGTGGGATATATATTCTACCCACACACATTTGGTACTCTCCTGGGGTACCCTCCCACATATTATTCCCTCATTTAGCGGATATTTTCACAAAAAAGTGAAATTTTCAAAAATTCAGAAAATTGGCTGAACACGACTAAATATCAAGGACTCATCAGGCGAATCGCTCTGGAACTGAAATCGGAATGCTCACTGACATTTCCCCTCTCTGAAAGTCTGATAAACTCCGGAAAAATGACTAAGTCCAAAAAAGAATTTTTTTAAACTTTTTTCAATTTTACCCCCGTGGGATATATATTCTACCCACACACATTTGGAACTCTCCTGGGGTACCCTCACACATATTATTCCCTCATTTAGCGGATATTTTTACAAAAAAGGGAAATTTTCAAAAATTCAGAAAATTGGCTGAAAACGACTAAATATCAAGGACTCATCAGGCGAATCGCTCTGGAACTGAAATCGGAATGCTCCCTGACATTTCCCCTCTCTGAAAGTCTGATAAACTCCGTAAAAATGACTAAGTCCAAAAAAAATTTTTTTTCAACTTTTTTCAATTTTACCCCCGTGGGATATATATTCTACCCACACACATTTGGAACTCTCCTGGGGTACCCTCACACATATTATTCCCTCATTTAGCGGATATTTTCAGAAAAAAGTGAAATTTTCTAAAAATTCAGAAAATTGGCTGAAAACGACTAAATATCAAGGACTCATCAGGCGAATCGCTCTGGAACTGAAATCGGAACGCTCACTGACATTTCCCCTCTCTGAAAGTCTGATAAACTCCGGAAAAATGACTAAGTCCAAAAAAGAATTTTTTTAAACTTTTTCAATTTTACCCCCGTGGGATATATATTCTACCCACACACATTTGGAACTCTCCTGCGGTACCCTCACACATATTATTCCCTCATTTAGCAGATATTTTCACAAAAAAGTGAAATTTTCAAAAAATTCAGAAAATTGGCTGAAAACGACTAAATTTCACGGACTCATCAGGCGAATCGCTCTGGAACTGAAATCGGAACGCTCACTGACATTTCCCCTCTCTGAAAGTCTGATAAACTCCGGAAAAATGACTAAGTCCAAAAAAAATTTTTTTTAAACTTTTTTCAATTTTACCCCCGTGGGATATATATTCTACCCACACACATTTGGAACTCTCCTGGGGTACCCTCACACATATTATTCCCTCATTTAGTGGATATTTTTACAAAAAAGGGAAATTTTCAAAAATTCAGAAAATTGGCTGAAAACGACTAAATATCAAGGACTCATAGGGCGAATCGCTCTGGAACTGAAATCGGAACGCTCACTGACATTTCCGCTCTCTGAAAGTCTGATAAACTCCGGAAAAATGACTAAGTCCGAAAAAGAATTTTTTTAAACTTTTTTCAATTTTACCCCCGTGGAATATGTATTCTACCCACACACATTTGGAACTCTCCTGGGGTACCCTCACACATATTATTCCCTCATTTAGCGGATATTTTCACAAAAAAGTGAAATTTTCAAAAATTCAGAAAATTGGCTGAAAACGACTAAATATCAAGGACTCATCATGCGAATCGCTCTCGAACTGAAATCAGAACGCTCACTGACATTTCCCCTCTCTGAAAGTCTGATAAACGCCGGAAAAATGACTAAGTCCCAAAAAAGAATTTTTTTAAACTTTTTTCAATTTTACCCCCGTGGGATATATATTCTACCCACACACATTTGGAACTCTCCTGGGGTACCCTCCCACATATTATTCCCTCATTTAGCGGATATTTTCACAAAAAAGTGAAATTTTCAACAATTGAGAAAATTGGCTGAAAATGACTAAATATCAAGGACTCATCAGGCGAATCGCTCTGGAACTGAAATCGGAATGCTCACTGACATTTCCCCTCTCTGAAAGTCTGATAAACTCCGGAAAAATGACTAAGTCCAAAAAAGATTTTTTTTAAACTTTTTCAATTTTACCCCCGTGGGATATATATTCTACCCACACACATTTGGAACCCTCCTGGGGTACCCTCACACATATTATTCCCTCATTTAGCGGATATTTTTACAAAAAAGTGAAATTTTCTAAAAATTCAGAAAATTGGCTGAAAACGACTAAATATCAAGGACTCATCAGGCGAATCGCTCTGGAACTGAAATCGGAACGCCCACTGAAATTTCCCCTCTCTACAAGTCTAATAAACGCCGGAAAAATGACTAAGTCCCAAAAAAGATTTTTTTTAAACTTTTTTCAATTTTACCCTCGTGGGATATATATTCTACCCACACACATTTGGAACTCTCCTGGGGTACCCTCACACATATTATTCCCTCATTTAGCGGATATTTTCACAAAAAAGTGAAATTTTCAAAAAATTCAGAAAATTGGCTGAAAACGACTGAATATCAAGGACTCATCAGGCGAATCGCTCTGGAACTGAAATCGGAACGCTCACTGACATTTCCCCTCTCTGAAAGTCTGATAAACTCCGGAAAAATGACTAAGTCCAAAAAAAATTTTTTTTCAACTTTTTTCAATTTTACCCCCGTGGGATATATATTCTACCCACACACATTTGGAACTCTCCTGGGGTACCCTCACACATATTATTCCCTCATTTAGCGGATATTTTTACAAAAAAGGGAAATTTTCAAAAATTCAGAAAATTGGCTGAAAACGACTAAATATCAAGGACTCATAGGGCGAATCGCTCTGGAACTGAAATCGGAACGCTCACTGACATTTCCCCTCTCTGAAAGTCTGATAAACTCCGGAAAAATGACTAAGTCCAAAAAAGATTTTTTTTAAACTTTTTCAATTTTACCCCCGTGGGATATATATTCTACCCACACACATTTGGAACCCTCCTGGGGTACCCTCACACATATTATTCCCTCATTTAGCGGATATTTTTACAAAAAAGTGAAATTTTCTAAAAATTCAGAATAGTGGCTGAAAACGACTAAATATCAAGGACTCATCAGGCGAATCGCTCTGGAACTGAAATCTGAACGCTCACTGACATTTTCCCTCTCTGAAAGTCTGATAAACGCCGGAAAAATGACTAAGTCCCAAAAAAGATTTTTTTTAAACTTTTTTCAATTTTACCCCCGTGGGATATATATTCTACCCACACACATTTGGAACTCTCCTGGGGTACCCTCACACATATTATTCCCTCATTTAGCGGATATTTTTACAAAAAAGGGAAATTTTCAAAAATTCAGAAAATTGGCTGAAAACGACTAAATATCAAGGACTCATAGGGCGAATCACTCTGGAACTGAAATCGGAATGCTCACTGACATTTCCCCTCTCTGAAAGACTGATAAACTCGGAAAAATGACTAAGTCCAAAAAAGAATTTTTTTAAACTTTTTTCAATTTTACCCCCGTGGGATATATATTCTACCCACACGCATTTGGAACTCTCCTGGGGTACCCTCCCACATATTATTCCCTCATTTAGCAGATATCTTCACAAAAAAGTGAAATTTTCAAAAATTCAGAAAATTGGCTGAAAACGACTAAATATCAAGGACTCATCAGGCGAATCGCTCTGGAACTGAAATCGGAACGCTCACTGACATTTCCCCTCTCTGAAAGTCTGATAAACGCCGGAAAAATGACTAAGTCCCAAAAAAGATTTTTTTTAAACTTTTTTCAATTTTACCCCCGTGTGATATATATTCTACCCACACACATTTGGAACTCTCCTGGAGTAACCTCACACATATTATTCCCACATTTAGCGGATATTTTCACAAAAAAGTGAAATTTTCAAAAAATTCAGAAAATTGGCTGAAAACGACTAAATATCACGGACTCATCAGGCGAATCGCTCTGGAACTGAAATCGGAACGCTCACTGACATTTCCCCTCTCTGAAAGTCTGATAAACGCCGGAAAAATGACTAAGTCCAAAAAAAATTTTTTTTAAACTTTTTTAAATTTTACCCCCGTGGGATATGTATTCTACCCACACACATTTGGAACTCTCCTGGGGTACCCTCACACATATTATTCCCTCATTTAGCGGATATTTTCACAAAAAAGTGAAATTTTCAAAAAATACAGAAAATTGGCTGAAAACGACTAAATATCAAGAACTCATCGGGCAAATCGCTCTGGAACTGAAATCGGAATGCTCACTAACATTTCCCCTCTCTGAAAGTCTGATAAACTCCGGAAAAATGACTAAGTCCAAAAAAGAATTTTTTTAAACTTTTTTCAATTTTACCCCCGTGGGATATATATTCTACCCACACACATTTGGAACTCTCCTGGGGTACCCTCACACATATTATTCCCTCATTTAGCGGATATTTTTACAAAAAAGGGAAATTTTCAAAAATTCAGAAAATTGGCTGAAAACGACTAAATATCAAGGACTCATAGGGCGAATCGCTCTGGAACTGAAATCGGAATGCTCACTGACATTTCCATTCTCTGAAAGACTGATAAACTCGGAAAAATGACTAAGTCCAAAAAAGAATTTTTTTAAACTTTTTTCAATTTTACCCCCGTGGGATATATATTCTACCCACACACATTTGGTACTCTCCTGGGGTACCCTCCCACATATTATTCCCTCATTTAGCGGATATTTTCACAAAAAAGTGAAATTTTCAAAAATTCAGAAAATTGGCTGAACACGACTAAATATCAAGGACTCATCAGGCGAATCGCTCTGGAACTGAAATCGGAATGCTCACTGACATTTCCCCTCTCTGAAAGTCTGATAAACTCCGGAAAAATGACTAAGTCCAAAAAAGAATTTTTTTAAACTTTTTTCAATTTTACCCCCGTGGGATATATATTCTACCCACACACATTTGGAACTCTCCTGGGGTACCCTCACACATATTATTCCCTCATTTAGCGGATATTTTTACAAAAAAGGGAAATTTTCAAAAATTCAGAAAATTGGCTGAAAACGACTAAATATCAAGGACTCATCAGGCGAATCGCTCTGGAACTGAAATCGGAATGCTCCCTGACATTTCCCCTCTCTGAAAGTCTGATAAACTCCGTAAAAATGACTAAGTCCAAAAAAAATTTTTTTTCAACTTTTTTCAATTTTACCCCCGTGGGATATATATTCTACCCACACACATTTGGAACTCTCCTGGGGTACCCTCACACATATTATTCCCTCATTTAGCGGATATTTTCAGAAAAAAGTGAAATTTTCTAAAAATTCAGAAAATTGGCTGAAAACGACTAAATATCAAGGACTCATCAGGCGAATCGCTCTGGAACTGAAATCGGAACGCTCACTGACATTTCCCCTCTCTGAAAGTCTGATAAACTCCGGAAAAATGACTAAGTCCAAAAAAGAATTTTTTTAAACTTTTTCAATTTTACCCCCGTGGGATATATATTCTACCCACACACATTTGGAACTCTCCTGCGGTACCCTCACACATATTATTCCCTCATTTAGCAGATATTTTCACAAAAAAGTGAAATTTTCAAAAAATTCAGAAAATTGGCTGAAAACGACTAAATTTCACGGACTCATCAGGCGAATCGCTCTGGAACTGAAATCGGAACGCTCACTGACATTTCCCCTCTCTGAAAGTCTGATAAACTCCGGAAAAATGACTAAGTCCAAAAAAAATTTTTTTTAAACTTTTTTCAATTTTACCCCCGTGGGATATATATTCTACCCACACACATTTGGAACTCTCCTGGGGTACCCTCACACATATTATTCCCTCATTTAGTGGATATTTTTACAAAAAAGGGAAATTTTCAAAAATTCAGAAAATTGGCTGAAAACGACTAAATATCAAGGACTCATAGGGCGAATCGCTCTGGAACTGAAATCGGAACGCTCACTGACATTTCCGCTCTCTGAAAGTCTGATAAACTCCGGAAAAATGACTAAGTCCGAAAAAGAATTTTTTTAAACTTTTTTCAATTTTACCCCCGTGGAATATGTATTCTACCCACACACATTTGGAACTCTCCTGGGGTACCCTCACACATATTATTCCCTCATTTAGCGGATATTTTCACAAAAAAGTGAAATTTTCAAAAATTCAGAAAATTGGCTGAAAACGACTAAATATCAAGGACTCATCATGCGAATCGCTCTCGAACTGAAATCAGAACGCTCACTGACATTTCCCCTCTCTGAAAGTCTGATAAACGCCGGAAAAATGACTAAGTCCCAAAAAAGAATTTTTTTAAACTTTTTTCAATTTTACCCCCGTGGGATATATATTCTACCCACACACATTTGGAACTCTCCTGGGGTACCCTCCCACATATTATTCCCTCATTTAGCGGATATTTTCACAAAAAAGTGAAATTTTCAACAATTGAGAAAATTGGCTGAAAATGACTAAATATCAAGGACTCATCAGGCGAATCGCTCTGGAACTGAAATCGGAATGCTCACTGACATTTCCCCTCTCTGAAAGTCTGATAAACTCCGGAAAAATGACTAAGTCCAAAAAAGATTTTTTTTAAACTTTTTCAATTTTACCCCCGTGGGATATATATTCTACCCACACACATTTGGAACCCTCCTGGGGTACCCTCACACATATTATTCCCTCATTTAGCGGATATTTTTACAAAAAAGTGAAATTTTCTAAAAATTCAGAAAATTGGCTGAAAACGACTAAATATCAAGGACTCATCAGGCGAATCGCTCTGGAACTGAAATCGGAACGCCCACTGAAATTTCCCCTCTCTACAAGTCTAATAAACGCCGGAAAAATGACTAAGTCCCAAAAAAGATTTTTTTTAAACTTTTTTCAATTTTACCCTCGTGGGATATATATTCTACCCACACACATTTGGAACTCTCCTGGGGTACCCTCACACATATTATTCCCTCATTTAGCGGATATTTTCACAAAAAAGTGAAATTTTCAAAAAATTCAGAAAATTGGCTGAAAACGACTGAATATCAAGGACTCATCAGGCGAATCGCTCTGGAACTGAAATCGGAACGCTCACTGACATTTCCCCTCTCTGAAAGTCTGATAAACTCCGGAAAAATGACTAAGTCCAAAAAAAAATTTTTTTAAACTTTTTTCAATTTTACCCCCGTGGGATATATATTCTACCCACACACATTTGGAACTCTCCTGGGGTACCCTCACACATATTCCCTCATTTAGCGGATATTTTTACAAAAAAGGGAAATTTTAAAAAATTCAGAAAATTGGCTGAAAACGACTAAATATCAACGACTCATAGGGCGAATCGCTCTGGAACTGAAATCGGAATGCTCACTGACATTTCCATTCTCTGAAAGACTGATAAACTCGGAAAAATGACTAAGTCCAAAAAAGAATTTTTTTAAACTTTTTTCAATTTTACCCCCGTGGGATATATATTCTACCCACACACATTTGGAACTCTCCTGGGGTACCCTCCCACATATTATTCCCTCATTTAGCGGATATTTTCACAAAAAAGTGAAATTTTCAAAAATTCAGAAAATTGTCTGAAAACGACTAAATATCAAGGACTCATCAGGCGAATCGCTCTGGAACTGAAATCGGAATGCTCACTGACATTTCCCCTCTCTGAAAGTCTGATAAACTCTGGAAAAATGACTAAGTCCAAAAAAGAATTTTTTTAAACTTTTTTCAATTTTACCCCCGTGGGATATATATTCTACCCACACACATTTGGAACTCTCCTGGGGTACCCTCACACATATTATTCCCTCATTTAGCGGATATTTTTACAAAAAAGGGAAATTTTCAAAAATTCTGAAAATTGGCTGAAAACGACTAAATATCAAGGACTCATAGGGCGAATCGCTCTGGAACTGAAATCGGAATGCTCACTGACATTTCCATTCTCTGAAAGACTGATAAACTCGGAAAAATGACTAAGTCCAAAAAAGAATTTTTTTAAACTTTTTTCAATTTTACCCCCGTGGGATATATATTCTACCCACACACATTTGGTACTCTCCTGGGGTACCCTCCCACATATTATTCCCTCATTTAGCGGATATTTTCACAAAAAAGTGAAATTTTCAAAAATTCAGAAAATTGGCTGAACACGACTAAATATCAAGGACTCATCAGGCGAATCGCTCTGGAACTGAAATCGGAATGCTCACTGACATTTCCCCTCTCTGAAAGTCTGATAAACTCCGGAAAAATGACTAAGTCCAAAAAAGAATTTTTTTAAACTTTTTTCAATTTTACCCCCGTGGGATATATATTCTACCCACACACATTTGGAACTCTCCTGGGGTACCCTCACACATATTATTCCCTCATTTAGCGGATATTTTTACAAAAAAGGGAAATTTTCAAAAATTCAGAAAATTGGCTGAAAACGACTAAATATCAAGGACTCATCAGGCGAATCGCTCTGGAACTGAAATCGGAATGCTCCCTGACATTTCCCCTCTCTGAAAGTCTGATAAACTCCGTAAAAATGACTAAGTCCAAAAAAAATTTTTTTTCAACTTTTTTCAATTTTACCCCCGTGGGATATATATTCTACCCACACACATTTGGAACTCTCCTGGGGTACCCTCACACATATTATTCCCTCATTTAGTGGATATTTTCAGAAAAAAGTGAAATTTTCTAAAAATTCAGAAAATTGGCTGAAAACGACTAAATATCAAGGACTCATCAGGCGAATCGCTCTGGAACTGAAATCGGAACGCTCACTGACATTTCCCCTCTCTGAAAGTCTGATAAACTCCGGAAAAATGACTAAGTCCAAAAAAGAATTTTTTTAAACTTTTTCAATTTTACCCCCGTGGGATATATATTCTACCCACACACATTTGGAACTCTCCTGCGGTACCCTCACACATATTATTCCCTCATTTAGCAGATATTTTCACAAAAAAGTGAAATTTTCAAAAAATTCAGAAAATTGGCTGAAAACGACTAAATTTCACGGACTCATCAGGCGAATCGCTCTGGAACTGAAATCGGAACGCTCACTGACATTTCCCCTCTCTGAAAGTCTGATAAACTCCGGAAAAATGACTAAGTCCAAAAAAAATTTTTTTTCAACTTTTTTCAATTTTACCCCCGTGGGATATATATTCTACCCACACACATTTGGAACTCTCCTGGGGTACCCTCACACATATTATTCCCTCATTTAGCGGATATTTTTACAAAAAAGGGAAATTTTCAAAAATTCAGAAAATTGGCTGAAAACGACTAAATATCAAGGACTCATAGGGCGAATCGCTCTGGAACTGAAATCGGAATGCTCACTGACATTTCCATTCTCTGAAAGACTGATAAACTCGGAAAAATGACTAAGTCCAAAAAAGAATTTTTTTAAACTTTTTTCAATTTTACCCCCGTGGGATATATATTCTACCCACACACATTTGGTACTCTCCTGGGGTACCCTCCCACATATTATTCCCTCATTTAGCGGATATTTTCACAAAAAAGTGAAATTTTCAAAAATTCAGAAAATTGGCTGAACACGACTAAATATCAAGGACTCATCAGGCGAATCGCTCTGGAACTGAAATCGGAATGCTCACTGACATTTCCCCTCTCTGAAAGTCTGATAAACTCCGGAAAAATGACTAAGTCCAAAAAAGAATTTTTTTAAACTTTTTTCAATTTTACCCCCGTGGGATATATATTCTACCCACACACATTTGGAACTCTCCTGGGGTACCCTCACACATATTATTCCCTCATTTAGCGGATATTTTTACAAAAAAGGGAAATTTTCAAAAATTCAGAAAATTGGCTGAAAACGACTAAATATCAAGGACTCATCAGGCGAATCGCTCTGGAACTGAAATCGGAATGCTCCCTGACATTTCCCCTCTCTGAAAGTCTGATAAACTCCGTAAAAATGACTAAGTCCAAAAAAAATTTTTTTTCAACTTTTTTCAATTTTACCCCCGTGGGATATATATTCTACCCACACACATTTGGAACTCTCCTGGGGTACCCTCACACATATTATTCCCTCATTTAGCGGATATTTTCAGAAAAAAGTGAAATTTTCTAAAAATTCAGAAAATTGGCTGAAAACGACTAAATATCAAGGACTCATCAGGCGAATCGCTCTGGAACTGAAATCGGAACGCTCACTGACATTTCCCCTCTCTGAAAGTCTGATAAACTCCGGAAAAATGACTAAGTCCAAAAAAGAATTTTTTTAAACTTTTTCAATTTTACCCCCGTGGGATATATATTCTACCCACACACATTTGGAACTCTCCTGCGGTACCCTCACACATATTATTCCCTCATTTAGCAGATATTTTCACAAAAAAGTGAAATTTTCAAAAAATTCAGAAAATTGGCTGAAAACGACTAAATTTCACGGACTCATCAGGCGAATCGCTCTGGAACTGAAATCGGAACGCTCACTGACATTTCCCCTCTCTGAAAGTCTGATAAACTCCGGAAAAATGACTAAGTCCAAAAAAAATTTTTTTTAAACTTTTTTCAATTTTACCCCCGTGGGATATATATTCTACCCACACACATTTGGAACTCTCCTGGGGTACCCTCACACATATTATTCCCTCATTTAGTGGATATTTTTACAAAAAAGGGAAATTTTCAAAAATTCAGAAAATTGGCTGAAAACGACTAAATATCAAGGACTCATAGGGCGAATCGCTCTGGAACTGAAATCGGAACGCTCACTGACATTTCCGCTCTCTGAAAGTCTGATAAACTCCGGAAAAATGACTAAGTCCGAAAAAGAATTTTTTTAAACTTTTTTCAATTTTACCCCCGTGGGATATGTATTCTACCCACACACATTTGGAACTCTCCTGGGGTACCCTCACACATATTATTCCCTCATTTAGCGGATATTTTCACAAAAAAGTGAAATTTTCAAAAATTCAGAAAATTGGCTGAAAACGACTAAATATCAAGGACTCATCATGCGAATCGCTCTCGAACTGAAATCAGAACGCTCACTGACATTTCCCCTCTCTGAAAGTCTGATAAACGCCGGAAAAATGACTAAGTCCCAAAAAAGAATTTTTTTAAACTTTTTTCAATTTTACCCCCGTGGGATATATATTCTACCCACACACATTTGGAACTCTCCTGGGGTACCCTCCCACATATTATTCCCTCATTTAGCGGATATTTTCACAAAAATGTGAAATTTTCAACAATTGAGAAAATTGGCTGAAAATGACTAAATATCAAGGACTCATCAGGCGAATCGCTCTGGAACTGAAATCGGAATGCTCACTGACATTTCCCCTCTCTGAAAGTCTGATAAACTCCGGAAAAATGACTAAGTCCAAAAAAGATTTTTTTTAAACTTTTTCAATTTTACCCCCGTGGGATATATATTCTACCCACACACATTTGGAACCCTCCTGGGGTACCCTCACACATATTATTCCCTCATTTAGCGGATATTTTTACAAAAAAGTGAAATTTTCTAAAAATTCAGAAAATTGGCTGAAAACGACTAAATATCAAGGACTCATCAGGCGAATCGCTCTGGAACTGAAATCGGAACGCCCACTGAAATTTCCCCTCTCTACAAGTCTAATAAACGCCGGAAAAATGACTAAGTCCCAAAAAAGATTTTTTTTAAACTTTTTTCAATTTTACCCTCGTGGGATATATACTCTACCCACACACATTTGGAACTCTCCTGGGGTACCCTCACACATATTATTCCCTCATTTAGCGGATATTTTCACAAAAAAGTGAAATTTTCAAAAAATTCAGAAAATTGGCTGAAAACGACTGAATATCAAGGACTCATCAGGCGAATCGCTCTGGAACTGAAATCGGAACGCTCACTGACATTTCCCCTCTCTGAAAGTCTGATAAACTCCGGAAAAATGACTAAGTCCAAAAAAAAATTTTTTTAAACTTTTTTCAATTTTACCCCCGTGGGATATGTATTCTACCCACACACATTTGGAACTCTCCTGGGGTACCCTCACACATATTCCCTCATTTAGCGGATATTTTTACAAAAAAGGGAAATTTTAAAAAATTCAGAAAATTGGCTGAAAACGACTAAATATCAACGACTCATAGGGCGAATCGCTCTGGAACTGAAATCGGAATGCTCACTGACATTTCCATTCTCTGAAAGACTGATAAACTCGGAAAAATGACTAAGTCCAAAAAAGAATTTTTTTAAACTTTTTTCAATTTTACCCCCGTGGGATATATATTCTACCCACACACATTTGGAACTCTCCTGGGGTACCCTCCCACATATTATTCCCTCATTTAGCGGATATTTTCACAAAAAAGTGAAATTTTCAAAAATTCAGAAAATTGTCTGAAAACGACTAAATATCAAGGACTCATCAGGCGAATCGCTCTGGAACTGAAATCGGAATGCTCACTGACATTTCCCCTCTCTGAAAGTCTGATAAACTCTGGAAAAATGACTAAGTCCAAAAAAGAATTTTTTTAAACTTTTTTCAATTTTACCCCCGTGGGATATATATTCTACCCACACACATTTGGAACTCTCCTGGGGTACCCTCACACATATTATTCCCTCATTTAGCGGATATTTTTACAAAAAAGGGAAATTTTCAAAAATTCAGAAAATTGGCTGAAAACGACTAAATATCAAGGACTCATCAGGCGAATCGCTCTGGAACTGAAATCGGAATGCTCCCTGACATTTCCCCTCTCTGAAAGTCTGATAAACTCCGGAAAAATGACTAAGTCCAAAAAAAATTTTTTTTCAACTTTTTTCAATTTTACCCCCGTGGGATATATATTCTACCCACACACATTTGGAACTCTCCTGGGGTACCCTCACACATATTATTCCCTCATTTAGCGGATATTTTTACAAAAAAGGGAAATTTTCAAAAATTCAGAAAATTGGCTGAAAACGACTAAATATCAAGGACTCATAGGGCGAATCGCTCTGGAACTGAAATCGGAACGCTCACTGACATTTCCCCTCTCTGAAAGTCTGATAAACTCCGGAAAAATGACTAAGTCCAAAAAAGATTTTTTTTAAACTTTTTTCAATTTTACCCCCGTGGGATATATATTCTACCCACACACATTTGGAACTCTCCTGGGGTACCCTCACACATATTATTCCCTCATTTAGCGGATATTTTTACAAAAAAGGGAAATTTTCAAAAATTCAGAAAATTGGCTGAAAACGACTAAATATCAAGGACTCATAGGGCGAATCACTCTGGAACTGAAATCGGAATGCTCACTGACATTTCCCCTCTCTGAAAGACTGATAAACTCGGAAAAATGACTAAGTCCAAAAAAGAATTTTTTTAAACTTTTTTCAATTTTACCCCCGTGGGATATATATTCTACCCACACGCATTTGGAACTCTCCTGGGGTACCCTCCCACATATTATTCCCTCATTTAGCAGATATCTTCACAAAAAAGTGAAATTTTCAAAAATTCAGAAAATTGGCTGAAAACGACTAAATATCAAGGACTCATCAGGCGAATCGCTCTGGAACTGAAATCGGAACGCTCACTGACATTTCCCCTCTCTGAAAGTCTGATAAACGCCGGAAAAATGACTAAGTCCCAAAAAAGATTTTTTTTAAACTTTTTTCAATTTTACCCCCGTGTGATATATATTCTACCCACACACATTTGGAACTCTCCTGGAGTAACCTCACACATATTATTCCCACATTTAGCGGATATTTTCACAAAAAAGTGAAATTTTCAAAAAATTCAGAAAATTGGCTGAAAACGACTAAATATCACGGACTCATCAGGCGAATCGCTCTGGAACTGAAATCGGAACGCTCACTGACATTTCCCCTCTCTGAAAGTCTGATAAACGCCGGAAAAATGACTAAGTCCAAAAAAAATTTTTTTTAAACTTTTTTCAATTTTACCCCCGTGGGATATGTATTCTACCCACACACATTTGGAACTCTCCTGGGGTACCCTCACACATATTATTCCCTCATTTAGCGGATATTTTCACAAAAAAGTGAAATTTTCAAAAAATACAGAAAATTGGCTGAAAACGACTAAATATCAAGAACTCATCGGGCAAATCGTTCTGGAACTGAAATCGGAATGCTCACTAACATTTCCCCTCTCTGAAAGTCTGATAAACTCCGGAAAAATGACTAAGTCCAAAAAAGAATTTTTTTAAACTTTTTTCAATTTTACCCCCGTGGGATATATATTCTACCCACACACATTTGGAACTCTACTGGGGTACCCTCCCAAATATTATTCCCTCATTTAGCGGATATTTTCACGAAAAAGTGAAATTTTCAAAAATTCAGAAAATTGGCTGAAAACGACTAAATATCAAGGACTCATCAGGCGAATCGCTCTGGAACTCAAATCGGAATGCTCACTAACATTTCCCCTCTCTGAAAGTCTGATAAACTCCGGAAAAATGACTAAGTCCAAAAAAGAATTTTTTTAAACTTTTTTCAATTTTACCCCCGTGGGATATGTATTCTACCCACACACATTTGGAACTCTCCTGGGGTACCCTCACACATATTATTCCCTCATTTAGCGGATATTTTCACAAAAAAGTGAAATTTTCAAAAATTCTGAAAATTGGCTGAAAACGACTAAATATCAAGGACTCATCAGGCGAATCGCTCTGGAACTGAAATCGGAATGCTCACTCACATTTCCCCTCTCTGAAAGTGTGATAAACGCCGGAAAAATGACTAAGTCCAAAAAAGATTTTTTTTAAACTTTTTTCAATTTTACCCCCATGGGATATATATTCTACCCACACACATTTGGAACTCTCCTGGGGTACAGTCACACATATTATTAACTCATTTAGCGGATATTTTCACAAAAAAGTGAAATTTTCAAAAATTCAGAAAATTGGCTGAAAACGACTAAATATCAAGGACTCATCGGGCAAATCGCTCTGGAACTGAAATCGGAATGCTCACTAACATTTCCCCTCTCTGAAAGTCTGATAAACGCCGGAAAAATGACTAAGTCCAAAAAAGAATTTTTTTTCAACTTTTTTCAATTTTACCCCCGTGGGATATATATTCTACCCACACACATTTGGAACTCTCCTGGGGTACCCTCACACATATTATTCCCTCATTTAGCGGATATTTTTACAAAAAAGGGAAATTTTCAAAAATTTAGAAAATTCGCTGAAAACTACTAAATATCAAGGACTCATAGGGCGAATCGCTCTGGAACTGAAATCGGAATGCTCACTAACATTTCCCGTCTCTGAAAGACTGATAAACTCGGAAAAATGACTAAGTCCAAAAAAGAATTTTTTTAAACTTTTTTAAATTTTACCCCCGTGGGATATATATTCTACCCACACACATTTGGAACTCTCCTGGGGTACCCTCCCACATATTATTCCCTCATTTAGCGGATATTTTCACAAAAAAGTGAAATTTTCAAAAAATTCAGAAAATTGGCTGAAAACGTCTAAATATCAAGGAATCATCGGGCAAATCGCTCTGGAACTGAAATCGGAATGCTCACTAACATTTCCCCTCTCTGAAAGTCTGATAAACTCCGGAAAAACGACTAAGTCCAAAAAAGAATTTTTTTTCAACTTTTTTCAATTTTACCCCCGTGGGATATATATTCTACCCACACACATTTGGAACTCTCCTGGGGTACCCTCACACATATTATTCCCTCATTTAGCGGATATTTTCACAAAAAAGTGAAATTTTCAAAAATTCAGAAAATTGGCTGAAAACGACTAAATATCAAGGACTCATCAGGTAAATCGCTCTGGAACTGAAATCGGAACGCTCACTGACATTTCCCCTCTCTGAAAGTCTGATAAACTCCGGAAAAATGACTAAGTCCAAAAAAGAATTTTTTTAAACTTTTTTCAATTTTACCCCCATGGGATATATATTCTACCCACACACATTTGGAACTCTCCTGGGGTACCCTCACACATATTATTCCCTCATTTAGCGGATATTTTTACAAAAAAGTGAAATTTTCAAAAATTCAGAAAATTGGCTGAAAACGACTAAATATCAAGGACTCATCAGGCGAATCGCTCTAGAACTGAAATCGGAACGCTCACTGACATTTCCCCTCTCTGAAAGTCTGATAAACGCCGGAAAAATGACTAAGTCCCAAAAAAGATTTTTTTTAAACTTTTTTCAATTTTACCCCCGTGGGATATAAATTCTACCCACACACATTTGGAACTCTCCTGGGGTACCCTCACACATATTATTCCCTCATTTAGCGGATATTTTCACAAAAAAATGAAATTTTCAAAAAATTCAGAAAATTGGCTGAAAACGACTAAATATCAAGGACTCATCGGGCAAATCGCTCTGGAACTGAAATCGGAATGCTCACTAACATTTCCCCTCTCTGAAAGTCTGATAAACTCCGGAAAAATGACTAAGTCCAAAAAAGAATTTTTTTAAACTTTTTTCAATTTTACCCACGTGGGATATATATTCTACCCACACACATTTGGAACTCTCCTGGGGTACCCTCACACATATTATTCCCTCAATTAGCGGATATTTTTACAAAAAAGGGAAATTTTCAAAAATTCAGAAAATTGGCTGAAAACGACTAAATATCAAGGACTCATAGGGCGAATCGCTCTGGAACTGAAATCGGAATGCTCACTGACATTTCCCCTCTCTGAAAGACTGATAAACTCGGAAAAATTACTAAGTCCAAAAAATAATTTTTTTAAACTTTTTTCAATTTTACCCCCATGGGATATATATTCTACCCACACACATTTGGAACTCTCCTGGGGTACCCTTACACATATTATTCCCTCATTTAGCGGATATTTTCACAAAAAAGTGAAATTTTCAAAAATTCTTAAAATTGGCTGAAAACGACTAAATATCAAGGACTCATCAGGCGAATCGCTCTGGAACTGAAATCGGAACGCTCACTGACATTTCCCCTCTCTGAAAGTCTGATAAACGCCGGAAAAATGACTAAGTCCCAAAAAAGATTTTTTTTAAACTTTTTTCAATTTTACCCCCGTGGGATATATATTCTACCCACACACATTTGGAACTCTCCTGGGGTACCCTCACACATATTATTCCCTCACTTAGCGGATATTTTTACAAAAAAGGGAAATTTTCAAAAATTCAGAAAATTGGCTGAAAACGACTAAATATCAAGGACTCATAGGGCGAATCGCTCTGGAACTGAAATCGGAATGCTCACTGACATTTCCCCTCTCTGAAAGACTGATAAACTCGGAAAAATGACTAAGTCCAAAAAAGAATTTTTTTAAACTTTTTTCAATTTTACCCCCGTGGGATATGTATTCTACCCACACACATTTGGTACTCTCCTGGGGTACCCTCACACATATTATTCCCTCATTTAGCGGATATTTTCACAAAAAAGTGAAATTTTCAAAAAATTCAGAAAATTGGGTGAAAACGACTAAATATCAAGGACTCATCGGGCAAATCGCTCTGGAACTGAAATCGGAATGCTCACTAACATTTCCCCTCTCTGAAAGTCTGATAAACTCCGGAAAAACGACTAAGTCCAAAAAAGAATTTTTTTTCAACTTTTTTCAATTTTACCCCCGTGGGATATATATTCTACCCACACACATTTGGAACTCTCCTGGGGTACCCT
Organism: Phyllobates terribilis; assembly: GCF_046119375.1. Classification (NCBI taxonomy): domain Eukaryota; kingdom Metazoa; phylum Chordata; class Amphibia; order Anura; family Dendrobatidae; genus Phyllobates; species Phyllobates terribilis. The sequence goes on along the minus strand of NW_027362763.1, from coordinate 594,570,881 downwards.
CACACATATTATTCCCTCATTTAGCGGATATTTTCACAAAAAAGTGAAATTTTCAAAAATTCAGAAAATTGGCTGAAAACGACTAAATATCAAGGACTCATCAGGTAAATCGCTCTGGAACTGAAATCGGAACGCTCACTGACATTTCCCCTCTCTGAAAGTCTGATAAACGCCGGAAAAATGACTAAGTCCCAAAAAAGATTTTTTTTAAACTTTTTTCAATTTTACCCCCGTGGGACATATATTCTACCCACACACATTTGGAACTCTCCTGGGGTACCCTCACACATATTATTCCCTCATTTAGCGGATATTTTCACAAAAAAATGAAATTTTCAAAAAATTCAGAAAATTGGCTGAAAACGACTAAATATCAAGGACTCATCGGGCAAATCGCTCTGGAACTGAAATCGGAATGCTCACTAACATTTCCCCTCTCTGAAAGTCTGATAAACTCCGGAAAAATGACTAAGTCCAAAAAAGAATTTTTTTAAACTTTTTTCAATTTTACCCCCGTGGGATATATATTCTACCCACACACATTTGGAACTGTCCTGGGGTACCCTCACACATATTATTCCCTCAATTAGCGGATATTTTTACAAAAAAGGGAAATTTTCAAAAATTCAGAAAATTGGCTGAAAACGACTAAATATCAAGGACTCATAGGGCGAATCGCTCTGGAACTGAAATCGGAATGCTCACTGACATTTCCCCTCTCTGAAAGACTGATAAACTCGGAAAAATGACTAAGTCCAAAAAAGAATTTTTTTAAACTTTTTTCAATTTTACCCCCGTGGGATATGTATTCTACCCACACACATTTGGTACTCTCCTGGGGTACCCTCACACATATTATTCCCTCATTTAGCGGATATTTTCACAAAAAAGTGAAATTTTCAAAAAATTCAGAAAATTGGGTGAAAACGACTAAATATCAAGGACTCATAGGGCGAATCGCTCTGGAACTGAAATCGGAATGCTCACTGACATTTCCCCTCTCTGAAAGACTGATAAACTCGGAAAAATGACTAAGTCCAAAAAAGAATTTTTTTAAACTTTTTTCAATTTTACCCCCGTGGGATATGTATTCTACCCACACACATTTGGTACTCTCCTGGGGTACCCTCACACATATTATTCCCTCATTTAGCGGATATTTTCACAAAAAAGTGAAATTTTCAAAAAATTCAGAAAATTGGGTGAAAACGACTAAATATCAAGGACTCATCGGGCAAATCGCTCTGGAACTGAAATCGGAATGCTCACTAACATTTCCCCTCTCTGAAAGTCTGATAAACTCCGGAAAAACGACTAAGTCCAAAAAAGAATTTTTTTTCAACTTTTTTCAATTTTACCCCCGTGGGATATATATTCTACCCACACACATTTGGAACTCTCCTGGGGTACCCTCACACATATTATTCCCTCATTTAGCGGATATTTTCACAAAAAAGTGAAATTTTCAAAAATTCAGAAAATTGGCTGAAAACGACTAAATATCAAGGACTCATCAGGTAAATCGCTCTGGAACTGAAATCGGAACGCTCACTGACATTTCCCCTCTCTGAAAGTCTGATAAACGCCGGAAAAATGACTAAGTCCCAAAAAAGATTTTTTTTAAACTTTTTTCAATTTTACCCCCGTGGGACATATATTCTACCCACACACATTTGGAACTCTCCTGGGGTACCCTCACACATATTATTCCCTCATTTAGCGGATATTTTCACAAAAAAATGAAATTTTCAAAAAATTCAGAAAATTGGCTGAAAACGACTAAATATCAAGGACTCATCGGGCAAATCGCTCTGGAACTGAAATCGGAATGCTCACTAACATTTCCCCTCTCTGAAAGTCTGATAAACTCCGGAAAAATGACTAAGTCCAAAAAAGAATTTTTTTAAACTTTTTTCAATTTTACCCCCGTGGGATATATATTCTACCCACACACATTTGGAACTGTCCTGGGGTACCCTCACACATATTATTCCCTCAATTAGCGGATATTTTTACAAAAAAGGGAAATTTTCAAAAATTCAGAAAATTGGCTGAAAACGACTAAATATCAAGGACTCATAGGGCGAATCGCTCTGGAACTGAAATCGGAATGCTCACTGACATTTCCCCTCTCTGAAAGACTGATAAACTCGGAAAAATTACTAAGTCCAAAAAAGAATTTTTTTAAACTTTTTTCAATTTTACCCCCATGGGATATATATTCTACCCACACACATTTGGAACTCTCCTGGGGTACCCTCACACATATTATTCCCTCATTTAGCGGATATTTTCACAAAAAAGTGAAATTTTCAAAAATTCTTAAAATTGGCTGAAAATGACTAAATATCAAGGACTCATCAGGCGAATCGCTCTGGAACTGAAATCGGAATGCTCACTGACATTTCCCCTCTCTGAAAGTCTGATAAACGCCGGAAAAATGACTAAGTCCAAAAAAAGATTTTTTTTAAACTTTTTTCAATTTTACCCCCGTGGGATATATATTCTACCCACACACATTTGGAACTCTCCTGGGGTACCCTCACACATATTATTCCCTCATTTAGCGGATATTTTTACAAAAAAGGGAAATTTTCAAAAATTCAGAGAATTGGCTGAAAACGACTAAATATCAAGGACTCATAGGGCGAATCACTCTGGAACTGAAATCGGAATGCTCACTGACATTTCCCCTCTCTGAAAGACTGATAAACTCGGAAAAATGACTAAGTCCAAAAAAGAATTTTTTTAAACTTTTTTCAATTTTACCCCCGTGGGATATGTATTCTACCCACACACATTTGGTACTCTCCTGGGGTACCCTCACACATATTATTCCCTCATTTAGCGGATATTTTCACAAAAAAGTGAAATTTTCAAAAAATTCAGAAAATTGGCTGAAAACGACTAAATATCAAGGACTCATCGGGCAAATCGCTCTGGAACTGAAATCGGAATGCTCACTAACATTTCCCCTCTCTGAAAGTCTGATAAACTCCGGAAAAATGACTAAGTCCAAAAAAGAATTTTTTTAAACTTTTTTCAATTTTACCCCCGTGGGATATATATTCTACCCACACACATTTGGAACTCTCCTGGGGTACCCTCCCACATATTATTCCCTCATTTAGCGGATATTTTCACAAAAAAGTGAAATTTTCAAAAATTCAGAAAATTGTCTGAAAACGACTAAATATCAAGAACTCATCAGGCGAATCGCTCTGGAACTGAAATCGGAATGCTCACTGACATTTCCCCTCTCTGAAAGTCTGATAAACTCCGGAAAAATTACTAAGTCCAAAAAAGAATTTTTTTAAACTTTTTTCAATTTTACCCCCGTGGGATATATATTCTACCCACACACATTTGGAACTCTCCTGGGGTACCCTCACACATATTATTCCCTCATTTAGCGGATATTTTCACAAAAAAGTGAAATTTTCAAAAATTCAGAAAATTGGCTGAAAACGACTAAATATCAAGGACTCATCAGGTAAATCGCTCTGGAACTGAAATCGGAACGCTCACTGACATTTCCCCTCTCTGAAAGTCTGATAAACTCTGGAAAAATGACTAAGTCCAAAAAAGAATTTTTTTAAACTTTTTTCAATTTTACCCCCATGGGATATATATTCTACCAACACACATTTGGAACTCTCCTGGGGTACCCTCACACATATTATTCCCTCATTTAGCGGATATTTTAACAAAAAAGTGAAATTTTCAAAAATTCAGAAAATTGGCTGAAAACGACTAAATATCAAGGACTCATCGGGCAAATCGCTCTGGAACTGAAATCGGAATGCTCACTAACATTTCCCCTCTCTGAAAGTCTGATAAACTCCGGAAAAATGACTAAGTCCAAAAAAGAATTTTTTTAAACTTTTTTCAATTTTACCCCCGTGGGATATATATTCTACCCACACACATTTGGAACTCTCCTGGGGTACCCTCACACATATTATTCCCTCAATTAGCGGATATTTTTACAATAAATGGAAATTTTCAAAAATTCAGAAAATTGGCTGAAAACGACTAAATATCAAGGACTCATAGGGCGAATCGCTCTGGAACTGAAATCGGAATGCTCACTGACATTTCCCCTCTCTGAAAGACTGATAAACTCGGAAAAATTACTAAGTCCAAAAAAGAATTTTTTTAAACTTTTTTCAATTTTACCCCCATGGGATATATATTCTACCCACACACATTTGGAACTCTCCTGGGGTACCCTCACACATATTATTCCCTCATTTAGCGGATATTTTCACAAAAAAGTGAAATTTTCAAAAATTCTTAAAATTGGCTGAAAACGACTAAATATCAAGGACTCATCAGGCGAATCGCTCTGGAACTGAAATCGGAACGCTCACTGACATTTCCCCTCTCTGAAAGTCTGATAAACGCCGGAAAAATGACTAAGTCCCAAAAAAGATTTTTTTTAAACTTTTTTCAATTTTACCCCCGTGGGATATATATTCTACCCACACACATTTGGAACTCTCCTGGGGTACCCTCACACATATTATTCCCTCATTTAGCGGATATTTTTACAAAAAAGGGAAATTTTCAAAAATTCAGAAAATTGGCTGAAAACGACTAAATATCAAGGACTCATAGGGCGAATCGCTCTGGAACTGAAATCGGAATGCTCACTGACATTTCCCCTCCCTGAAAGACTGATAAACTCGGAAAAATGACTAATTCCAAAAAAGAATTTTTTTAAACTTTTTTCAATTTTACCCCCGTGGGATATGTATTCTACCCACACACATTTGGTACTCTCCTGGGGTACCCTCACACATATTATTCCCTCATTTAGCGGATATTTTCACAAAAAAGTGAAATTTTCAAAAAATTCAGAAAATTGGCTGAAAACGACTAAATATCAAGGACTCATCGGGCAAATCGCTCTGGAACTGAAATCGGAATGCTCACTAACATTTCCCCTCTCTGAAAGTCTGATAAACTCCGGAAAAATGACTAAGTCCAAAAAATAATTTTTTTAAACTTTTTTCAATTTTACCCCCGTGGGATATATATTCTACCCACACACATTTGGAACTCTCCTGGGGTACCCTCCCACATATTATTCCCTCATTTAGCGGATATTTTCACAAAAAAGTGAAATTTTCAAAAATTCAGAAAATTGGCTGAAAACGACTAAATATCAAGAACTCATCAGGCGAATCGCTCTGGAACTGAAATCGGAATGCTCACTGACATTTCCCCTCTCTGAAAGTCTGATAAACTCCGGAAAAATGACTAAGTCCAAAAAAGAATTTTTTTAAACTTTTTTCAATTTTACCCCCGTGGGATATATATTCTACCCACACACATTTGGAACTCTCCTGGGGTACCCTCACACATATTATTCCCTCATTTAGCAGATATTTTTACAAAAAAGTGAAATTTTCAAAAATTCAGAAAATTGGCTGAAAACGACTAAATATCAAGGACTCATCAGGCGAATCGCTCTGGAACTGAAATCGGAATGCTCACTCACATTTCCCCTCTCTGAAAGTGTGATAAACGCCGGAAAAATGACTAAGTCCAAAAAACAATTTTTTTAAACTTTTTTCAATTTTACCCCCATGGGATATATATTCTACCCACACACATTTGGAACTCTCCTGGGGTACAGTCACACATATTATTAACTCATTTAGCGGATATTTTTACAAAAAAGTGAAATTTTCAAAAATTCAGAAAATTGGCTGAAAACGACTAAATATCAAGGACTCATCGGGCAAATCGCTCTGGAACTGAAATCGGAATGCTCACTAACATTTCCCCTCTCTGAAAGTCTGATAAACGCCGGAAAAATGACTAAGTCCAAAAAATAATTTTTTTAAACTTTTTTCAATTTTACCCCCGTGGGATATATATTCTACCCACACACATTTGGAACTCTACTGGGGTACCCTCCCAAATATTATTCCCTCATTTAGCGGATATTTTCACAAAAAAGTGAAATTTTCAAAAATTCAGAAAATTGGCTGAAAACGACTAAATATCAAGGACTCATCAGGCGAGTCGCTCTGGAACTGAAATCGGAATGTTCACTGACATTTCCCCTCTCTGAAAGTCTGATAAACGCCGGAAAAATGACCAAGCCCAAAAAAGAATTTTTTTAAACTTTTTTCAATTTTACTCCCGTGGGATTTGTATTCTACCCACACACATTTGGAACTCTCCTGGGGTACCCTCACACATATTATTCCCTCATTTAGCGGATATTTTCACAAAAAAGTGAAATTTTCAAAAAATTCAGAAAATTGGCTGAAAACGACTAAATATCAAGAACTCATCGGGCAAATCGCTCTGGAAATGAAATCGGAATGCTCACTAACATTTCCCCTCTCTGAAAGTCTGATAAACTTCGGAAAAATGACTAAGTCCAAAAAAGAATTTTTTTAAACTTTTTTCAATTTTACCCCCGTGGGATATGTATTCTACCCACACACATTTGGAACTCTACTGGGGTACCCTCCCACATATTATTCCCTCATTTAGCGGATATTTTCACAAAAAAGTGAAATTTTCAAAAATTCTGAAAATTGGCTGAAAACGACTAAATATCAAGGACTCATAGGGCGAATCGCTCTTGGAACTGAAATCGGAACGCTCACTGACATTTCCGCTCTCTGAAAGTCTGATAAACTCCGGAAAAATGACTAAGTCCAAAAAAGAATTTTTTTAAACTTTTTTCAATTTTACCCCCGTGGGATATATATTCTACCCACACACATTTGGAACTCTACTGGGGTACCCTCCCAAATATTATTCCCTCATTTAGCGGATATTTTCACAAAAAAGTGAAATTTTCAAAAATTCAGAAAATTGGCTGAAAACGACTAAATATCAAGGACTCATCAGGCGAATCGCTCTGGAACTGAAATCAGAATGCTCACTGACATTTCCCCTCTCTGAAAGTCTGATAAACGCCAGAAAAATGACCAAGCCCAAAAAAGAATTTTTTTAAACTTTTTTCAATTTTACTCCCGTGGGATTTGTATTCTACCCACACACATTTGGAACTCTCCTGGGGTACCCTCACACATATTATTCCCTCATTTAGCGGATATTTTCACAAAAAAGTGAAATTTTCAAAAAATTCAGAAAATTGGCTGAAAACGACTAAATATCAAGAACTCATCGGGCAAATCGCTCTGGAACTGAAATCGGAATGCTCACTAACATTTCCCCTCTCTGAAAGTCTGATAAACTCCGGAAAAATGACTAAGTCCAAAAAAGAATTTTTTTAAACTTTTTTCAATTTTACCCCCGTGGGATATGTATTCTACCCACACACATTTGGAACTCTCCTGGGGTACCCTCACACATATTATTCCCTCATTTAGCGGATATTTTCACAAAAAAGTGAAATTTTCAAAAATTCTGAAAATTGGCTGAAAACGACTAAATATCAAGGACTCATCAGGCGAATCGCTCTGGAACTGAAATCGGAATGCTCACTCACATTTCCCCTCTCTGAAAGTGTGATAAACGCCGGAAAAATGACTAAGTCCAAAAAAGAATTTTTTTAAACTTTTTTCAATTTTACCCCCATGGGATATATATTCTACCCACACACATTTGGAACTCTCCTGGGGTACAGTCACACATATTATTAACTCATTTAGCGGATATTTTTACAAAAAAGTGAAATTTTCAAAAATTCAGAAAATTGGCTGAAAACGACTAAATATCAAGGACTCATCGGGCAAATCGCTCTGGAACTGAAATCGGAATGCTCACTAACATTTCCCCTCTCTGAAAGTCTGATAAACGCCGGAAAAATGACTAAGTCCAAAAAAGAATTTTTTTTCAACTTTTTTCAATTTTACCCCCGTGGGATATATATTCTACCCACACACATTTGGAACTCTCCTGGGGTACCCTCACACATATTATTCCCTCATTTAGCGGATATTTTTACAAAAAAGGGAAATTTTCAAAAATTCAGAAAATTGGCTGAAAACGACTAAATATCAAGGACTCATAGGGCGAATCGCTCTGGAACTGAAATCGGAATGCTCACTGACATTTCCCCTCCCTGAAAGACTGATAAACTCGGAAAAATGACTAATTCCAAAAAAGAATTTTTTTAAACTTTTTTCAATTTTACCCCCGTGGGATATGTATTCTACCCACACACATTTGGTACTCTCCTGGGGTACCCTCACACATATTATTCCCTCATTTAGCGGATATTTTCACAAAAAAGTGAAATTTTCAAAAAATTCAGAAAATTGGCTGAAAACGACTAAATATCAAGGACTCATCGGGCAAATCGCTCTGGAACTGAAATCGGAATGCTCACTAACATTTCCCCTCTCTGAAAGTCTGATAAACTCCGGAAAAATGACTAAGTCCAAAAAATAATTTTTTTAAACTTTTTTCAATTTTACCCCCGTGGGATATATATTCTACCCACACACATTTGGAACTCTCCTGGGGTACCCTCCCACATATTATTCCCTCATTTAGCGGATATTTTCACAAAAAAGTGAAATTTTCAAAAATTCAGAAAATTGGCTGAAAACGACTAAATATCAAGAACTCATCAGGCGAATCGCTCTGGAACTGAAATCGGAATGCTCACTGACATTTCCCCTCTCTGAAAGTCTGATAAACTCCGGAAAAATGACTAAGTCCAAAAAAGAATTTTTTTAAACTTTTTTCAATTTTACCCCCGTGGGATATATATTCTACCCACACACATTTGGAACTCTCCTGGGGTACCCTCACACATATTATTCCCTCATTTAGCAGATATTTTTACAAAAAAGTGAAATTTTCAAAAATTCAGAAAATTGGCTGAAAACGACTAAATATCAAGGACTCATCAGGCGAATCGCTCTGGAACTGAAATCGGAATGCTCACTCACATTTCCCCTCTCTGAAAGTGTGATAAACGCCGGAAAAATGACTAAGTCCAAAAAACAATTTTTTTAAACTTTTTTCAATTTTACCCCCATGGGATATATATTCTACCCACACACATTTGGAACTCTCCTGGGGTACAGTCACACATATTATTAACTCATTTAGCGGATATTTTTACAAAAAAGTGAAATTTTCAAAAATTCAGAAAATTGGCTGAAAACGACTAAATATCAAGGACTCATCGGGCAAATCGCTCTGGAACTGAAATCGGAATGCTCACTAACATTTCCCCTCTCTGAAAGTCTGATAAACGCCGGAAAAATGACTAAGTCCAAAAAATAATTTTTTTAAACTTTTTTCAATTTTACCCCCGTGGGATATATATTCTACCCACACACATTTGGAACTCTACTGGGGTACCCTCCCAAATATTATTCCCTCATTTAGCGGATATTTTCACAAAAAAGTGAAATTTTCAAAAATTCAGAAAATTGGCTGAAAACGACTAAATATCAAGGACTCATCAGGCGAGTCGCTCTGGAACTGAAATCGGAATGTTCACTGACATTTCCCCTCTCTGAAAGTCTGATAAACGCCGGAAAAATGACCAAGCCCAAAAAAGAATTTTTTTAAACTTTTTTCAATTTTACTCCCGTGGGATTTGTATTCTACCCACACACATTTGGAACTCTCCTGGGGTACCCTCACACATATTATTCCCTCATTTAGCGGATATTTTCACAAAAAAGTGAAATTTTCAAAAAATTCAGAAAATTGGCTGAAAACGACTAAATATCAAGAACTCATCGGGCAAATCGCTCTGGAACTGAAATCGGAATGCTCACTAACATTTCCCCTCTCTGAAAGTCTGATAAACTCCGGAAAAATGACTAAGTCCAAAAAAGAATTTTTTTAAACTTTTTTCAATTTTACCCCCGTGGGATATGTATTCTACCCACACACATTTGGAACTCTCCTGGGGTACCCTCACACATATTATTCCCTCATTTAGCGGATATTTTCACAAAAAAGTGAAATTTTCAAAAATTCTGAAAATTGGCTGAAAACGACTAAATATCAAGGACTCATCAGGCGAATCGCTCTGGAACTGAAATCGGAATGCTCACTCACATTTCCCCTCTCTGAAAGTGTGATAAACGCCGGAAAAATGACTAAGTCCAAAAAAGAATTTTTTTAAACTTTTTTCAATTTTACCCCCATGGGATATATATTCTACCCACACACATTTGGAACTCTCCTGGGGTACAGTCACACATATTATTAACTCATTTAGCGGATATTTTTACAAAAAAGTGAAATTTTCAAAAATTCAGAAAATTGGCTGAAAACGACTAAATATCAAGGACTCATCGGGCAAATCGCTCTGGAACTGAAATCGGAATGCTCACTAACATTTCCCCTCTCTGAAAGTCTGATAAACGCCGGAAAAATGACTAAGTCCAAAAAAGAATTTTTTTTCAACTTTTTTCAATTTTACCCCCGTGGGATATATATTCTACCCACACACATTTGGAACTCTCCTGGGGTACCCTCACACATATTATTCCCTCATTTAGCGGATATTTTCACAAAAAAGTGAAATTTTCAAAAAATTCAGAAAATTGGCTGAAAACGACTAAATATCAAGAACTCATCGGGCAAATCGATCTGGAACTGAAATCGGAATGCTCACTGACATTTCCCCTCTCTGAAAGACTGATAAACTCGGAAAAATGACTAAGTCCAAAAAAGAATTTTTTTAAACTTTTTTCAATTTTACCCCCGTGGGATATGTATTCTACCCACACACATTTGGAACTCTACTGGGGTACCCTCCCACATATTATTCCCTCATTTAGCGGATATTTTCACAAAAAAGTGAAATTTTCAAAAATTCTGAAAATTGGCTGAAAACGACTAAATATCAAGGACTCATAGGGCGAATCGCTCTTGGAACTGAAATCGGAACGCTCACTGACATTTCCGCTCTCTGAAAGTCTGATAAACTCCGGAAAAATGACTAAGTCCAAAAAAGAATTTTTTTAAACTTTTTTCAATTTTACCCCCGTGGGATATATATTCTACCCACACACATTTGGAACTCTACTGGGGTACCCTCCCAAATATTATTCCCTCATTTAGCGGATATTTTCACAAAAAAGTGAAATTTTCAAAAATTCAGAAAATTGGCTGAAAACGACTAAATATCAAGGACTCATCAGGCGAATCGCTCTGGAACTGAAATCGGAATGCTCACTGACATTTCCCCTCTCTGAAAGTCTGATAAACGCCAGAAAAATGACCAAGCCCAAAAAAGAATTTTTTTAAACTTTTTTCAATTTTACTCCCGTGGGATTTGTATTCTACCCACACACATTTGGAACTCTCCTGGGGTACCCTCACACATATTATTCCCTCATTTAGCGGATATTTTCACAAAAAAGTGAAATTTTCAAAAAATTCAGAAAATTGGCTGAAAACGACTAAATATCAAGAACTCATCGGGCAAATCGCTCTGGAACTGAAATCGGAATGCTCACTAACATTTCCCCTCTCTGAAAGTCTGATAAACTCCGGAAAAATGACTAAGTCCAAAAAAGAATTTTTTTAAACTTTTTTCAATTTTACCCCCGTGGGATATGTATTCTACCCACACACATTTGGAACTCTCCTGGGGTACCCTCACACATATTATTCCCTCATTTAGCGGATATTTTCACAAAAAAGTGAAATTTTCAAAAATTCTGAAAATTGGCTGAAAACGACTAAATATCAAGGACTCATCAGGCGAATCGCTCTGGAACTGAAATCGGAATGCTCACTCACATTTCCCCTCTCTGAAAGTGTGATAAACGCCGGAAAAATGACTAAGTCCAAAAAAGAATTTTTTTAAACTTTTTTCAATTTTACCCCCATGGGATATATATTCTACCCACACACATTTGGAACTCTCCTGGGGTACAGTCACACATATTATTAACTCATTTAGCGGATATTTTTACAAAAAAGTGAAATTTTCAAAAATTCAGAAAATTGGCTGAAAACGACTAAATATCAAGGACTCATCGGGCAAATCGCTCTGGAACTGAAATCGGAATGCTCACTAACATTTCCCCTCTCTGAAAGTCTGATAAACGCCGGAAAAATGACTAAGTCCAAAAAAGAATTTTTTTAAACTTTTTTCAATTTTACCCCCGTGGGATATATATTCTACCCACACACATTTGGAACTCTACTGGGGTACCCTCCCAAATATTATTCCCTCATTTAGCGGATATTTTCACAAAAAAGTGAAATTTTCAAAAATTCAGAAAATTGGCTGAAAACGACTAAATATCAAGGACTCATCAGGCGAATCGCTCTGGAACTGAAATCGGAATGCTCACTGACATTTCCCCTCTCTGAAAGTCTGATAAACGCCGGAAAAATGACCAAGCCCAAAAAAGAATTTTTTTAAACTTTTTTCAATTTTACTCCCGTGGGATTTGTATTCTACCCACACACATTTGGAACTCTCCTGGGGTACCCTCACACATATTATTCCCTCATTTAGCGGATATTTTCACAAAAAAGTGAAATTTTCAAAAAATTCAGAAAATTGGCTGAAAACGACTAAATATCAAGAACTCATCGGGCAAATCGCTCTGGAACTGAAATCGGAATGCTCACTAACATTTCCCCTCTCTGAAAGTCTGATAAACTCCGGAAAAATGACTAAGTCCAAAAAAGAATTTTTTTAAACTTTTTTCAATTTTACCCCCGTGGGATATGTATTCTACCCACACACATTTGGAACTCTCCTGGGGTACCCTCACACATATTATTCCCTCATTTAGCGGATATTTTCACAAAAAAGTGAAATTTTCAAAAATTCTGAAAATTGGCTGAAAACGACTAAATATCAAGGACTCATCAGGCGAATCGCTCTGGAACTGAAATCGGAATGCTCACTCACATTTCCCCTCTCTGAAAGTGTGATAAACGCCGGAAAAATGACTAAGTCCAAAAAAGAATTTTTTTAAACTTTTTTCAATTTTACCCCCATGGGATATATATTCTACCCACACACATTTGGAACTCTCCTGGGGTACAGTCACACATATTATTAACTCATTTAGCGGATATTTTTACAAAAAAGTGAAATTTTCAAAAATTCAGAAAATTGGCTGAAAACGACTAAATATCAAGGACTCATCGGGCAAATCGCTCTGGAACTGAAATCGGAATGCTCACTAACATTTCCCCTCTCTGAAAGTCTGATAAACGCCGGAAAAATGACTAAGTCCAAAAAAGAATTTTTTTTCAACTTTTTTCAATTTTACCCCCGTGGGATATATATTCTACCCACACACATTTGGAACTCTCCTGGGGTACCCTCACACATATTATTCCCTCATTTAGCGGATATTTTTACAAAAAAGGGAAATTTTCAAAAATTCAGAAAATTCGCTGAAAACTACTAAATATCAAGGACTCATAGGGCGAATCGCTCTGGAACTGAAATCGGAATGCTCACTGACATTTCCCGTCTCTGAAAGACTGATAAACTCGGAAAAATGACTAAGTCCAAAAAAGATATTTTTTAAACTTTTTCAATTTTACCCCCGTGGGATATATATTCTACCCACACACATTTGGAACTCTCCTGGGGTACCCTCACACATATTATTCCCTCATTTAGCGGATATTTTCAGAAAAAAGTGAAATTTTCAAAAAATTCAGAAAATTGGCTGAAAACGACTAAATATCAAGAACTCATCGGGCAAATCGCTCTGGAACTGAAATCGAAATGCTCACTAACATTTCCCCTCTCTGAAAGTCTGATAAACTCCGGAAAAATGACTAAGTCCAAAAAAGAATTTTTTTAAACTTTTTTCAATTTTATCCCCGTGGGATATGTATTCTACCCACACACATTTGGAACTCTCCTGGGGTACCCTCACACATATTATTCCCTCATTTAGCGGATATTTTCACAAAAAAGTGAAATTTTCAAAAATTCTGAAAATTGGCTGAAAACGACTAAATATCAAGGACTCATCAGGCGAATCGCTCTGGAACTGAAATCGGAATGCTCACTCACATTTCCCCTCTCTGAAAGTGTGATAAACGCCGGAAAAATGACTAAGTCCAAAAAAGAATTTTTTTAAACTTTTTTCAATTTTACCCCCATGGGATATATATTCTACCCACACACATTTGGAACTCTCCTGGGGTACAGTCACACATATTATTAACTCATTTAGCGGATATTTTTACAAAAAAGTGAAATTTTCAAAAATTCAGAAAATTGGCTGAAAACGACTAAATATCAAGGACACATCGGGCAAATCGCTCTGGAACTGAAATCGGAATGCTCACTAACATTTCCCCTCTCTGAAAGTCTGATAAACGCCGGAAAAATGACTAAGTCCAAAAAAGAATTTTTTTTCAACTTTTTTCAATTTTACCCCCGTGGGATATATATTCTACCCACACACATTTGGAACTCTCCTGGGGTACCCTCACACATATTATTCCCTCATTTAGCGGATATTTTTACAAAAAAGGGAAATTTTCAAAAATTCAGAAAATTCGCTGAAAACTACTAAATATCAAGGACTCATAGGGCGAATCGCTCTGGAACTGAAATCGGAATGCTCACTGACATTTCCCGTCTCTGAAAGACTGATAAACTCGGAAAAATGACTAAGTCCAAAAAAGATATTTTTTAAACTTTTTCAATTTTACCCCCGTGGGATATATATTCTACCCACACACATTTGGAACTCTCCTGGGGTACCCTCACACATATTATTCCCTCATTTAGCGGATATTTTCAGAAAAAAGTGAAATTTTCAAAAAATTCAGAAAATTGGCTGAAAACGACTAAATATCAAGAACTCATCATGCAAATCGATCTGGAACTGAAATCGGAATGCTCACTAACATTTCCCCTCTCTGAAAGTCTGATAAACTCCGGAAAAATGACTAAGTCCAAAAAAGAATTTTTTTAAACTTTTTTCAATTTTACCCCCGTGGGATATATATTCTACCCACACACATTTGGAACTCTCCTGGGGTACCCTCACACATATTATTCCCTCATTTAGCGGATATTTTCACAAAAAAAGTGAAATTTTCAAAAATTCTGAAAATTGGCTGAAAACGACTAAATATCAAGGACTCATCAGACAAATCGCTCTGGAACTGAAATCGGAACGCTCACTGACATTTCCCCTCTCTGAAAGTCTGATAAACTCCAGAAAAATGACTAAGTCCAAAAAAGAATTTTTTTAAACTTTTTTCAATTTTACCCCCGTGGGATATATATTCTACCCACACACATTTGGAACTCTCCTGGGGTACCCTCACACATATTATTCCCTCAATTAGCGGATATTTTTACAAAAAAGGGAAATTTTCAAAAATTCAGAAAATTGGCTGAAAACGACTAAATATCAAGGACTCATAGGGCGAATCGCTCTGGAACTGAAATCGGAATGCTCACTGACCTTTCCCCTCTCTGAAAGACTGATAAACTCGGAAAAATTACTAAGTCCAAAAAAGAATTTTTTTAAACTTTTTTCAATTTTACCCCCGTGGGATATATATTCTACCCACACACATTTGGAACTCTCCTGGGGTACCCTCCCACATATTATTCCCTCATTTAGCGGATATTTTCACAAAAAAGTGAAATTTTCAAAAATTCAGAAAATTGGCTGAAAACGACTAAATATCAAGAACTCATCAGGCGAATCACTCTGGAACTGAAATCGGAATGCTCACTGACATTTCCCCTCTCTGAAAGTCTGATAAACTCCGGAAAAATGACTAAGTCCAAAAAAGAATTTTTTTAAACTTTTTTCAATTTTACCCCCGTGGGATATATATTCTACCCACACACATTTGGAACTCTCCTGGGGTACCCTCACACATATTATTCCCTCATTTAGCGGAGATTTTTACAAAAAAGGGAAATTTTCAAAAATTCAGAAAATTGGCTGAAAACGACTAAATATCAAGGACTCATCAGGCGAATCGCTCTGGAACTGAAATCGGAATGCTCACTGACATTTCCCCTCTCTGAAAGTCTGATAAACTCCGGAAAAATGACTAAGTCCAAAAAAAATTTTTTTTCAACTTTTTTAATTTTACCCCCGTGGGATATATATTCTACCCACACACATTTGGAACTCTCCTGGGGTACCCTCACACATATTATTCCCTCATTTAGCAGATATTTTTACAAAAAAGTGAAATTTTCAAAAATTCAGAAAATTGGCTGAAAACGACTAAATATCAAGGACTCATAGGGCGAATCGCTCTGGAACTGAAATCGGAACGCTCACTGACATTTCCCCTCTCTGAAAGTCTGATAAACTCCGGAAAAATGACTAAGTCCAAAAAAGATATTTTTTAAACTTTTTCAATTTTACCCCCGTGGGATATATATTCTACCCACACACATTTGGAACTCTCCTGGGGTACCCTCACACATATTATTCCCTCATTTAGCGGATATTTTCACAAAAAAGTGAAATTTTCAAAAAATTCAGAAAATTGGCTGAAAACGACTAAATATCAAGAACTCATCATGCAAATCGATCTGGAACTGAAATCGGAATGCTCACTAACATTTCCCCTCTCTGAAAGTCTGATAAACTCCGGAAAAATGACTAAGTCCAAAAAAGAATTTTTTTAAACTTTTTTCAATTTTACCCCCGTGGGATATATATTCTACCCACACACATTTGGAACTCTCCTGGGGTACCCTCACACATATTATTCCCTCATTTAGCGGATATTTTCACAAAAAAGTGAAATTTTCAAAAATTCTGAAAATTGGCTGAAAACGACTAAATATCAAGGACTCATCAGACAAATCGCTCTGGAACTGAAATCGGAACGCTCACTGACATTTCCCCTCTCTGAAAGTCTGATAAGCTCCAGAAAAATGACTAAGTCCAAAAAAGAATTTTTTTAAACTTTTTTCAATTTTACCCCCGTGGGATATATATTCTACCCACACACATTTGGAACTCTCCTGGGGTACCCTCACACATATTATTCCCTCAATTAGCGGATATTTTTACAAAAAAGGGAAATTTTCAAAAATTCAGAAAATTGGCTGAAAACGACTAAATATCAAGGACTCATAGGGCGAATCGCTCTGGAACTGAAATCGGAATGCTCACTGACCTTTCCCCTCTCTGAAAGACTGATAAACTCGGAAAAATTACTAAGTCCAAAAAAGAATTTTTTAAAACTTTTTTAAATTTTACCCCCGTGGGATATATATTCTACCCACACACATTTGGAACTCTCCTGGGGTACCCTCCCACATATTATTCCCTCATTTAGCGGATATTTTCACAAAAAAGTGAAATTTTCAAAAATTCAGAAAATTGGCTGAAAACGACTAAATATCAAGAACTCATCAGGCGAATCGCTCTGGAACTGAAATCGGAATGCTCACTGACATTTCCCCTCTCTGAAAGTCTGATAAACTCCGGAAAAATGACTAAGTCCAAAAAAGAATTTTTTTAAACTTTTTTCAATTTTACCCCAGTGGGATATATATTCTACCCACACACATTTGGAACTCTCCTGGGGTACCCTCACACATATTATTCCCTCATTTAGCGGAGATTTTTACAAAAAAGGGAAATTTTCAAAAATTCTGAAAATTGGCTGAAAACGACTAAATATCAAGGACTCATCAGGCGAATCGCTCTGGAACTGAAATCGGAACGCTCACTGACATTTCCCCTCTCTGAAAGTCTGATAAACGCCGGAAAAATGACTAAGTCCCAAAAAAGATTTTTTTAAACTTTTTTCAATTTTATCCCCGTGGGATATATATTCAACCCACACACATTGGGAACTCTCCTGGGGTACCATCACACATATTATTCCCTCATTTAGCAGATATTTTTACAAAAAAGTGAAATTTTCAAAAATTCAGAAAATTGGCTGAAAACGACTAAATATCAAGGACTCATAGGGCGAATCGCTCTGGAACTGAAATCGGAATGCTCACTGACCTTTCCCCTCTCTGAAAGACTGATAAACTCGGAAAAATTACTAAGTCCAAAAAAGAATTTTTTTAAACTTTTTTCAATTTTACCCCCGTGGGATATATATTCTACCCACACACATTTGGAACTCTCCTGGGGTACCCTCCCACATATTATTCCCTCATTTAGCGGATATTTTCACAAAAAAGTGAAATTTTCAAAAATTCAGAAAATTGGCTGAAAACGACTAAATATCAAGAACTCATCAGGCGAATCGCTCTGGAACTGAAATCGGAATGCTCACTGACATTTCCCCTCTCTGAAAGTCTGATAAACTCCGGAAAAATGACTAAGTCCAAAAAAGAATTTTTTTAAACTTTTTTCAATTTTACCCCCGTGGGATATATATTCTACCCACACACATTTGGAACTCTCCTGGGGTACCCTCACACATATTATTCCCTCATTTAGCGGAGATTTTTACAAAAAAGGGAAATTTTCAAAAATTCAGAAAATTGGCTGAAAACGACTAAATATCAAGGACTCATCAGGCGAATCGCTCTGGAACTGAAATCGGAATGCTCACTGACATTTCCCCTCTCTGAAAGTCTGATAAACTCCGGAAAAATGACTAAGTCCAAAAAAAATTTTTTTTCAACTTTTTTCAATTTTACCCCCGTGGGATATATATTCTACCCACACACATTTGGAACTCTCCTGGGGTACCCTCACACATATTATTCCCTCATTTAGCAGATATTTTTACAAAAAAGTGAAATTTTCAAAAATTCAGAAAATTGGCTGAAAACGACTAAATATCAAGGACTCATAGGGCGAATCGCTCTGGAACTGAAATCGGAACGCTCACTGACATTTCCCCTCTCTGAAAGTCTGATAAACTCCGGAAAAATGACTAAGTCCAAAAAAGATATTTTTTAAACTTTTTCAATTTTACCCCCGTGGGATATATATTCTACCCACACACATTTGGAACTCTCCTGGGGTACCCTCACACATATTATTCCCTCATTTAGCGGATATTTTCACAAAAAAGTGAAATTTTCAAAAAATTCAGAAAATTGGCTGAAAACGACTAAATATCAAGAACTCATCATGCAAATCGATCTGGAACTGAAATCGGAATGCTCACTAACATTTCCCCTCTCTGAAAGTCTGATAAACTCCGGAAAAATGACTAAGTCCAAAAAAGAATTTTTTTAAACTTTTTTCAATTTTACCCCCGTGGGATATATATTCTACCCACACACATTTGGAACTCTCCTGGGGTACCCTCACACATATTATTCCCTCATTTAGCGGATATTTTCACAAAAAAGTGAAATTTTCAAAAATTCTGAAAATTGGCTGAAAACGACTAAATATCAAGGACTCATCAGACAAATCGCTCTGGAACTGAAATCGGAACGCTCACTGACATTTCCCCTCTCTGAAAGTCTGATAAACTCCAGAAAAATGACTAAGTCCAAAAAAGAATTTTTTTAAACTTTTTTCAATTTTACCCCCGTGGGATATATATTCTACCCACACACATTTGGAACTCTCCTGGGGTACCCTCACACATATTATTCCCTCAATTAGCGGATATTTTTACAAAAAAGGGAAATTTTCAAAAATTCAGAAAATTGGCTGAAAACGACTAAATATCAAGGACTCATAAGGCGAATCGCTCTGGAACTGAAATCGGAACGCTCACTGACATTTCCCCTCTCTGAAAGTCTGATAAACTCGGAAAAATGACTAAGTCCAAAAAAGAATTTTTTTAAACTTTTTTCAATTTTACCCCCGTGGGATATATATTCTACCCACACACATTTGGAACTCTCCTGGGGTACCCTCCCACATATTATTCCCTCATTTAGCAGATATTTTCACAAAAAAGTGAAATTTTCAAAAATTCAGAAAATTGGCTGAAAACGACTAAATATCAAGGACTCATCAGGCGAATCGCTCTGGAACTGAAATCGGAACGCTCACTGACATTTTCCCTCTCTGAAAGTCTGATAAACGCCGGAAAAATGACTAAGTCCCAAAAAAGATTTTTTTTAAACTTTTTTCAATTTTACCCCCGTGGGATATATATTCTACCCACACACATTTGGAACTCTCCTGGGGTACCCTCACACATATTATTCCCTCATTTAGCGGATATTTTTACAAAAAAGGGAAATTTTCAAAAATTCAGAAAATTGGCTGAAAACGACTAAATATCAAGGACTCATAGGGCGAATCGCTCTGGAACTGAAATCGGAACGCTCACTGACATTTCCGCTCTCTGAAAGTCTGATAAACTCCGGAAAAATGACTAAGTCCGAAAAAGAATTTTTTTAAACTTTTTTCAATTTTACCCCCGTGGGATATATATTCTACCCACACACATTTGGAACTCTCCTGGGGTACCCTCACACATATTATTCCCTCATTTAGCGGATATTTTCACAAAAAAGTGAAATTTTCAAAAAATTCAGAAAATTGGCTGAAAACGACTAAATATCAAGAACTCATCGGGCAAATCGCTCTGGAACTGAAATCGGATTGCTCACTAACATTTCCCCTCTCTGAAAGTCTGATAAACTCCGGAAAAATGACTAAGTCCAAAAAAGAATTTTTTTAAACTTTTTTCAATTTTACCCCCGTGGGATATATATTCTACCCACACACATTTGGAACTCTCCTGGGGTACCCTCCCACATAATATTCCCTCATTTAGCGGATATTTTCACAAAAAAGTGAAATTTTCAAAAATTCAGAAAATTGGCTGAAAACGACTAAATATCAAGAACTCATCAGGCGAATCGCTCTGGAACTGAAATCGGAATGCTCACTGACATTTCCCCTCTCTGAAAGTCTGATAAACTCCGGAAAAATGACTAAGTCCAAAAAAGAATTTTTTTAAACTTTTTTCAATTTTACCCCCGTGGGATATATATTCTACCCACACACATTTGGAACTCTCCTGGGGTACCCTCCCACATATTATTCCCTCATTTAGCGGATATTTTCACAAAAAAGTGAAATTTTCAAAAATTCAGAAAATTGGCTGAAAACGACTAAATATCAAGAACTCATCAGGCGAATCGCTCTGGAACTGAAATCGGAATGCTCACTGACATTTCCCCTCTCTGAAAGTCTGATAAACTCCGGAAAAATGACTAAGTCCAAAAAAGAATTTTTTTAAACTTTTTTCAATTTTACCCCCGTGGGATATATATTCTACCCACACACATTTGGAACTCTCCTGGGGTACCCTCACACATATTATTCCCTCATTTAGCGGAGATTTTTACAAAAAAGGGAAATTTTCAAAAATTCAGAAAATTGGCTGAAAACGACTAAATATCAAGGACTCATCAGGCGAATCGCTCTGGAACTGAAATCGGAATGCTCACTGACATTTCCCCTCTCTGAAAGTCTGATAAACTCCGGAAAAATGACTAAGTCCAAAAAAAATTTTTTTTCAACTTTTTTCAATTTTACCCCCGTGGGATATATATTCTACCCACACACATTTGGAACTCTCCTGGGGTACCCTCACACATATTATTCCCTCATTTAGCAGATATTTTTACAAAAAAGTGAAATTTTCAAAAATTCAGAAAATTGGCTGAAAACGACTAAATATCAAGGACTCATAGGGCGAATCGCTCTGGAACTGAAATCGGAACGCTCACTGACATTTCCCCTCTCTGAAAGTCTGATAAACTCCGGAAAAATGACTAAGTCCAAAAAAGATATTTTTTAAACTTTTTCAATTTTACCCCCGTGGGATATATATTCTACCCACACACATTTGGAACTCTCCTGGGGTACCCTCACACATATTATTCCCTCATTTAGCGGATATTTTCACAAAAAAGTGAAATTTTCAAAAAATTCAGAAAATTGGCTGAAAACGACTAAATATCAAGAACTCATCATGCAAATCGATCTGGAACTGAAATCGGAATGCTCACTAACATTTCCCCTCTCTGAAAGTCTGATAAACTCCGGAAAAATGACTAAGTCCAAAAAAGAATTTTTTTAAACTTTTTTCAATTTTACCCCCGTGGGATATATATTCTACCCACACACATTTGGAACTCTCCTGGGGTACCCTCACACATATTATTCCCTCATTTAGCGGATATTTTCACAAAAAAGTGAAATTTTCAAAAATTCTGAAAATTGGCTGAAAACGACTAAATATCAAGGACTCATCAGACAAATCGCTCTGGAACTGAAATCGGAACGCTCACTGACATTTCCCCTCTCTGAAAGTCTGATAAACTCCAGAAAAATGACTAAGTCCAAAAAAGAATTTTTTTAAACTTTTTTCAATTTTACCCCCGTGGGATATATATTCTACCCACACACATTTGGAACTCTCCTGGGGTACCCTCACACATATTATTCCCTCAATTAGCGGATATTTTTACAAAAAAGGGAAATTTTCAAAAATTCAGAAAATTGGCTGAAAACGACTAAATATCAAGGACTCATAGGGCGAATCGCTCTGGAACTGAAATCGGAATGCTCACTGACATTTCCCCTCTCTGAAAGTCTGATAAACTCCGGAAAAATGACTAAGTCCAAAAAAGATATTTTTTAAACTTTTTCAATTTTACCCCCGTGGGATATATATTCTACCCATACACATTTGGAACTCTCCTGGGGTACCCTCACACATATTATTCCCTCATTTAGCGGATATTTTTACAAAAAAGTGAAATTTTCTAAAAATTCAGAAAATTGGCTGAAAACAACTAAATATCAAGGACTCATAAGGCGAATCGCTCTGGAACTGAAATCGGAACGCTCACTGACATTTCCCCTCTCTGAAAGTCTGATAAACTCCGGAAAAATGACTAAGTCCAAAAAAGATTTTTTTTCAACTTTTTTCAATTTTACCCCCGTGGGATATATATTCTACCCACACACATTTGGAACTCTCCTGGGGTACCCTCCCACATATTATTCCCTCATTTAGCGGATATTTTCACAAAAAAGTGAAATTTTCAAAAATTCAGAAAATTGGCTGAAAACGACTAAATATCAAGAACTCATCAGGCGAATCGCTCTGCAACTGAAATCGGAATGCTCACTGACATTTCCCCTCTCTGAAAGTCTGATAAACTCCGGAAAAATGACTAAGTCCAAAAAAGAATTTTTTAAAACTTTTTTCAATTTTACCCCCGTGGGATATATATTCTACCCACACACATTTGGAACTCTCCTGGGGTACCCTCACACATATTATTCCCTCATTTAGCGGAGATTTTTACAAAAAAGTGAAATTTTCTAAAAATTCAGAAAATTGGCTGAAAACGACTAAATATCAAGGACTCATAAGGCGAATCGCTCTGGAACTGAAATCGGAACGCTCACTGACATTTCCCCTCTCTGAAAGTCTGATAAACTCGGAAAAATGACTAAGTCCAAAAAAGAATTTTTTTAAACTTTTTTCAATTTTACCCCCGTGGGATATATATTCTACCCACACACATTTGGAACTCTCCTGGGGTACCCTCCCACATATTATTCCCTCATTTAGCAGATATTTTCACAAAAAAGTGAAATTTTCAAAAATTCAGAAAATTGGCTGAAAACGACTAAATATCAAGGACTCATCAGGCGAATCGCTCTGGAACTGAAATCGGAACGCTCACTGACATTTTCCCTCTCTGAAAGTCTGATAAACGCCGGAAAAATGACTAAGTCCCAAAAAAGATTTTTTTAAAACTTTTTTCAATTTTACCCCCGTGGGATATATATTCTACCCACACACATTTGGAACTCTCCTGGGGTACCCTCACACATATTATTCCCTCATTTAGCGGATATTTTTACAAAAAAGGGAAATTTTCAAAAATTCAGAAAATTGGCTGAAAACGACTAAATATCAAGGACTCATAGGGCGAATCGCTCTGGAACTGAAATCGGAATGCTCACTGACATTTCCGCTCTCTGAAAGTCTGATAAACTCCGGAAAAATGACTAAGTCCGAAAAAGAATTTTTTTAAACTTTTTTCAATTTTACCCCCGTGGGATATATATTCTACCCACACACATTTGGAACTCTCCTGGGGTACCCTCACACATATTATTCCCTCATTTAGCGGATATTTTCACAAAAAAGTGAAATTTTCAAAAAATTCAGAAAATTGGCTGAAAACGACTAAATATCAAGAACTCATCGAGCAAATCGCTCTGGAACTGAAATCGGATTGCTCACTAACATTTCCCCTCTCTGAAAGTCTGATAAACTCCGGAAAAATGACTAAGTCCAAAAAAGAATTTTTTTAAACTTTTTTCAATTTTACCCCCGTGGGATATATATTCTACCCACACACATTTGGAACTCTCCTGGGGTACCCTCCCACATAATATTCCCTCATTTAGCGGATATTTTCACAAAAAAGTGAAATTTTCAAAAATTCAGAAAATTGGCTGAAAACGACTAAATATCAAGAACTCATCAGGCGAATCGCTCTGGAACTGAAATCGGAATGCTCACTGACATTTCCCCTCTCTGAAAGTCTGATAAACTCCGGAAAAATGACTAAGTCCAAAAAAGAATTTTTTTAAACTTTTTTCAATTTTACCCCCGTGGGATATATATTCTACCCACACACATTTGGAACTCTCCTGGGGTACCCTCACACATATTATTCCCTCATTTAGCGGATATTTTCACAAAAAAGTGAAATTTTCAAAAATTCTGAAAATTGGCTGAAAACGACTAAATATCAAGGACTCATCGGGCAAATCGCTCTGGAACTGAAATCGGAATGCTCACTAACATTTCCCCTCTCTGAAAGTCTGATAAACTCCGGAAAAATGACTAAGTCCAAAAAAGAATTTTTTAAAACTTTTTTCAATTTTACCCCCGTGGGATATATATTCTACCCACACACATTTGGAACTCTCCTGGGGTACCCTCCCACATATTATTCCCTCATTTAGCGGATATTTTCACAAAAAAGTGAAATTTTCAAAAATTCAGAAAATTGGCTGAAAACGACTAAATATCAAGAACTCATCAGGCGAATCGCTCTGGAACTGAAATCGGAATGCTCACTGACATTTCCCCTCTCTGAAAGTCTGATAAACTCCGGAAAAATGACTAAGTCCAAAAAAGAATTTTTTTAAACTTTTTTCAATTTTACCCCCGTGGGATATATATTCTACCCACACACATTTGGAACTCTCCTGGGGTACCCTCACACATATTATTCCCTCATTTAGCGGAGATTTTTACAAAAAAGGGAAATTTTCAAAAATTCAGAAAATTGGCTGAAAACGACTAAATATCAAGGACTCATAGGGCGAATCACTCTGGAACTGAAATCGGAATGCTCACTGACATTTCCCCTCTCTGAAAGTCTGATAAACTCCAGAAAAATGACTAAGTCCAAAAAAGAATTTTTTTAAACTTTTTTCAATTTTACCCCCGTGGGATATATATTCTACCCACACACATTTGGAACTCTCCTGGGGTACCCTCACACATATTATTCCCTCAATTAGCGGATATTTTTACAAAAAAGGGAAATTTTCAAAAATTCAGAAAATTGGCTGAAAACGACTAAATATCAAGGACTCATAGGGCGAATCGCTCTGGAACTGAAATCGGAATGCTCACTGACATTTCCCCTCTCTGAAAGTCTGATAAACTCCGGAAAAATGACTAAGTCCAAAAAAGATATTTTTTAAACTTTTTCAATTTTACCCCCGTGGGATATATATTCTACCCATACACATTTGGAACTCTCCTGGGGTACCCTCACACATATTAATCCCTCATTTAGCGGATATTTTTACAAAAAAGTGAAATTTTCTAAAAATTCAGAAAATTGGCTGAAAACAACTAAATATCAAGAACTCATCAGGCGAATCGCTCTGGAACTGAAATCGGAACGCTCACTGACATTTCCCCTCTCTGAAAGTCTGATAAACTCGGAAAAATGACTAAGTCCAAAAAAGAATTTTTTTAAACTTTTTTCAATTTTACCCCCGTGGGATATATATTCTACCCACACACATTTGGAACTCTCCTGGGGTACCCTCCCACATATTATTCCCTCATTTAGCAGATATTTTCACAAAAAAGTGAAATTTTCAAAAATTCAGAAAATTGGCTGAAAACGACTAAATATCAAGGACTCATAGGGCGAATCGCTCTGGAACTGAAATCGGAATGCTCACTGACATTTCCCCTCTCTGAAAGTCTGATAAACTCCGGAAAAATGACTAAGTCCAAAAAAGATATTTTTTAAACTTTTTCAATTTTACCCCCGTGGGATATATATTCTACCCATACACATTTGGAACTCTCCTGGGGTACCCTCACACATATTATTCCCTCATTTAGCGGATATTTTTACAAAAAAGTGAAATTTTCTAAAAATTCAGAAAATTGGCTGAAAACAACTAAATATCAAGGACTCATAAGGCGAATCGCTCTGGAACTGAAATCGGAACGCTCACTGACATTTCCCCTCTCTGAAAGTCTGATAAACTCCGGAAAAATGACTAAGTCCAAAAAAGATTTTTTTTCAACTTTTTTCAATTTTACCCCCGTGGGATATATATTCTACCCACACACATTTGGAACTCTCCTGGGGTACCCTCCCACATATTATTCCCTCATTTAGCGGATATTTTCACAAAAAAGTGAAATTTTCAAAAATTCAGAAAATTGGCTGAAAACGACTAAATATCAAGAACTCATCAGGCGAATCGCTCTGCAACTGAAATCGGAATGCTCACTGACATTTCCCCTCTCTGAAAGTCTGATAAACTCCGGAAAAATGACTAAGTCCAAAAAAGAATTTTTTAAAACTTTTTTCAATTTTACCCCCGTGGGATATATATTCTACCCACACACATTTGGAACTCTCCTGGGGTACCCTCACACATATTATTCCCTCATTTAGCGGAGATTTTTACAAAAAAGTGAAATTTTCTAAAAATTCAGAAAATTGGCTGAAAACGACTAAATATCAAGGACTCATAAGGCGAATCGCTCTGGAACTGAAATCGGAACGCTCACTGACATTTCCCCTCTCTGAAAGTCTGATAAACTCGGAAAAATGACTAAGTCCAAAAAAGAATTTTTTTAAACTTTTTTCAATTTTACCCCCGTGGGATATATATTCTACCCACACACATTTGGAACTCTCCTGGGGTACCCTCCCACATATTATTCCCTCATTTAGCAGATATTTTCACAAAAAAGTGAAATTTTCAAAAATTCAGAAAATTGGCTGAAAACGACTAAATATCAAGGACTCATCAGGCGAATCGCTCTGGAACTGAAATCGGAATGCTCACTGACATTTTCCCTCTCTGAAAGTCTGATAAACGCCGGAAAAATGACTAAGTCCCAAAAAAGATTTTTTTAAAACTTTTTTCAATTTTACCCCCGTGGGATATATATTCTACCCACACACATTTGGAACTCTCCTGGGGTACCCTCACACATATTATTCCCTCATTTAGCGGATATTTTTACAAAAAAGGGAAATTTTCAAAAATTCAGAAAATTGGCTGAAAACGACTAAATATCAAGGACTCATAGGGCGAATCGCTCTGGAACTGAAATCGGAATGCTCACTGACATTTCCGCTCTCTGAAAGTCTGATAAACTCCGGAAAAATGACTAAGTCCGAAAAAGAATTTTTTTAAACTTTTTTCAATTTTACCCCCGTGGGATATATATTCTACCCACACACATTTGGAACTCTCCTGGGGTACCCTCACACATATTATTCCCTCATTTAGCGGATATTTTCACAAAAAAGTGAAATTTTCAAAAAATTCAGAAAATTGGCTGAAAACGACTAAATATCAAGAACTCATCGAGCAAATCGCTCTGGAACTGAAATCGGATTGCTCACTAACATTTCCCCTCTCTGAAAGTCTGATAAACTCCGGAAAAATGACTAAGTCCAAAAAAGAATTTTTTTAAACTTTTTTCAATTTTACCCCCGTGGGATATATATTCTACCCACACACATTTGGAACTCTCCTGGGGTACCCTCCCACATAATATTCCCTCATTTAGCGGATATTTTCACAAAAAAGTGAAATTTTCAAAAATTCAGAAAATTGGCTGAAAACGACTAAATATCAAGAACTCATCAGGCGAATCGCTCTGGAACTGAAATCGGAATGCTCACTGACATTTCCCCTCTCTGAAAGTCTGATAAACTCCGGAAAAATGACTAAGTCCAAAAAAGAATTTTTTTAAACTTTTTTCAATTTTACCCCCGTGGGATATATATTCTACCCACACACATTTGGAACTCTCCTGGGGTACCCTCACACATATTATTCCCTCATTTAGCGGATATTTTCACAAAAAAGTGAAATTTTCAAAAATTCTGAAAATTGGCTGAAAACGACTAAATATCAAGGACTCATCGGGCAAATCGCTCTGGAACTGAAATCGGAATGCTCACTAACATTTCCCCTCTCTGAAAGTCTGATAAACTCCGGAAAAATGACTAAGTCCAAAAAAGAATTTTTTAAAACTTTTTTCAATTTTACCCCCGTGGGATATATATTCTACCCACACACATTTGGAACTCTCCTGGGGTACCCTCCCACATATTATTCCCTCATTTAGCGGATATTTTCACAAAAAAGTGAAATTTTCAAAAATTCAGAAAATTGGCTGAAAACGACTAAATATCAAGAACTCATCAGGCGAATCGCTCTGGAACTGAAATCGGAATGCTCACTGACATTTCCCCTCTCTGAAAGTCTGATAAACTCCGGAAAAATGACTAAGTCCAAAAAAGAATTTTTTTAAACTTTTTTCAATTTTACCCCCGTGGGATATATATTCTACCCACACACATTTGGAACTCTCCTGGGGTACCCTCACACATATTATTCCCTCATTTAGCGGAGATTTTTACAAAAAAGGGAAATTTTCAAAAATTCAGAAAATTGGCTGAAAACGACTAAATATCAAGGACTCATAGGGCGAATCACTCTGGAACTGAAATCGGAATGCTCACTGACATTTCCCCTCTCTGAAAGTCTGATAAACTCCAGAAAAATGACTAAGTCCAAAAAAGAATTTTTTTAAACTTTTTTCAATTTTACCCCCGTGGGATATATATTCTACCCACACACATTTGGAACTCTCCTGGGGTACCCTCACACATATTATTCCCTCAATTAGCGGATATTTTTACAAAAAAGGGAAATTTTCAAAAATTCAGAAAATTGGCTGAAAACGACTAAATATCAAGGACTCATAGGGCGAATCGCTCTGGAACTGAAATCGGAATGCTCACTGACATTTCCCCTCTCTGAAAGTCTGATAAACTCCGGAAAAATGACTAAGTCCAAAAAAGATATTTTTTAAACTTTTTCAATTTTACCCCCGTGGGATATATATTCTACCCATACACATTTGGAACTCTCCTGGGGTACCCTCACACATATTAATCCCTCATTTAGCGGATATTTTTACAAAAAAGTGAAATTTTCTAAAAATTCAGAAAATTGGCTGAAAACAACTAAATATCAAGAACTCATCAGGCGAATCGCTCTGGAACTGAAATCGGAACGCTCACTGACATTTCCCCTCTCTGAAAGTCTGATAAACTCGGAAAAATGACTAAGTCCAAAAAAGAATTTTTTTAAACTTTTTTCAATTTTACCCCCGTGGGATATATATTCTACCCACACACATTTGGAACTCTCCTGGGGTACCCTCCCACATATTATTCCCTCATTTAGCAGATATTTTCACAAAAAAGTGAAATTTTCAAAAATTCAGAAAATTGGCTGAAAATGACTAAATATCAAGGACTCATCAGGCGAATCGCTCTGGAACTGAAATCGGAACGCTCACTGACATTTTCCCTCTCTGAAAGTCTGATAAACGCCGGAAAAATGACTAAGTCCCAAAAAAGATTTTTTTTAAACTTTTTTCAATTTTACCCCCGTGGGATATATATTCTACCCACACACATTTGGAACTCTCCTGGGGTACCCTCACACATATTATTCCCTCATTTAGCGGATATTTTTACAAAAAAGGGAAATTTTCAAAAATTCAGAAAATTGGCTGAAAACGACTAAATATCAAGGACTCATAGGGCGAATCGCTCTGGAACTGAAATCGGAACGCTCACTGACATTTCCGCTCTCTGAAAGTCTGATAAACTCCGGAAAAATGACTAAGTCCGAAAAAGAATTTTTTTAAACTTTTTTCAATTTTACCCCCGTGGGATATATATTCTACCCACACACATTTGGAACTCTCCTGGGGTACCCTCACACATATTATTCCCTCATTTAGCGGATATTTTCACAAAAAAGTGAAATTTTCAAAAAATTCAGAAAATTGGCTGAAAACGACTAAATATCAAGAACTCATCGGGCAAATCGCTCTGGAACTGAAATCGGATTGCTCACTAACATTTCCCCTCTCTGAAAGTCTGATAAACTCCGGAAAAATGACTAAGTCCAAAAAAGAATTTTTTTAAACTTTTTTCAATTATACCCCCGTGGGATATATATTCTACCCACACACATTTGGAACTCTCCTGGGGTACCCTCCCACATAATATTCCCTCATTTAGCGGATATTTTCACAAAAAAGTGAAATTTTCAAAAATTCAGAAAATTGGCTGAAAACGACTAAATATCAAGAACTCATCAGGCGAATCGTTCTGGAACTGAAATCGGAATGCTCACTGACATTTCCCCTCTCTGAAAGTCTGATAAACTCCGGAAAAATGACTAAGTCCAAAAAAGAATTTTTTTAAACTTTTTTCAATTTTACCCCCGTGGGATATATATTCTACCCACACACATTTGGAACTCTCCTGGGGTACCCTCACACATATTATTCCCTCATTTAGCGGATATTTTCACAAAAAAGTGAAATTTTCAAAAATTCTGAAAATTGGCTGAAAACGACTAAATATCAAGGACTCATCGGGCAAATCGCTCTGGAAC
The DNA here is from genome assembly GCF_046119375.1 of Phyllobates terribilis. Taxonomy (NCBI): domain Eukaryota; kingdom Metazoa; phylum Chordata; class Amphibia; order Anura; family Dendrobatidae; genus Phyllobates; species Phyllobates terribilis. The sequence continues at coordinate 594,540,006 of NW_027362763.1, read as the reverse complement.
TGAAATCGGAATGCTCACTAACATTTCCCCTCTCTGAAAGTCTGATAAACTCCGGAAAAATGACTAAGTCCAAAAAAGAATTTTTTTAAACTTTTTTCAATTTTACCCCCGTGGGATATATATTCTACCCACACACATTTGGAACTCTCCTGGGGTACCCTCACACATATTATTCCCTCATTTAGCGGAGATTTTTACAAAAAAGGGAAATTTTCAAAAATTCAGAAAATTGGCTGAAAACGACTAAATATCAAGGACTCATAGGGCGAATCACTCTGGAACTGAAATCGGAATGCTCACTGACATTTCCCCTCTCTGAAAGTCTGATAAACTTGGAAAAATGACTAAGTCCAAAAAAGAATTTTTTTAAACTTTTTTCAATTTTACCCCCGTGGGATATATATTCTACCCATACACATTTGGAACTCTCCTGGGGTACCCTCCCACATATTATTCCCTCATTTAGCAGATATTTTCACAAAAAAGTGAAATTTTCAAAAATTCTGAAAATTGGCTGAAAACGACTAAATATCAAGGACTCATCGGGCAAATCGCTCTGGAACTGAAATCGGAATGCTCACTAACATTTCCCCTCTCTGAAAGTCTGATAAACTCCGGAAAAATGACTAAGTCCAAAAAAGAATTTTTTTAAACTTTTTTCAATTTTACCCCCGTGGGATATATATTCTACCCACACACATTTGGAACTCTCCTGGGGTACCCTCCCACATATTATTCCCTCATTTAGCGGATATTTTCACATAAAAGTGAAATTTTCAAAAATTCAGAAAATTGGCTGAAAACGACTAAATATCAAGAACTCATCAGGCGAATCGCTCTGGAACTGAAATCGGAATGCTCACTGACATTTCCCCTCTCTGAAAGTCTGATAAACTCCGGAAAAATGACTAAGTCCAAAAAAGAATTTTTTTAAACTTTTTTCAATTTTACCCCCGTGGGATATATATTCTACCCACACACATTTGGAACTCTCCTGGGGTACCCTCACACATATTATTCCCTCATTTAGCGGAGATTTTTACAAAAAAGGGAAATTTTCAAAAATTCTGAAAATTGGCTGAAAACGACTAAATATCAAGGACTCATCAGGCGAATCGCTCTGGAACTGAAATCGGAATGCTCACTGACATTTCCCCTCTCTGAAAGTCTGATAAACTCCGGAAAAATGACTAAGTCCAAAAAAAATTTTTTTTCAACTTTTTTCAATTTTACCCCCGTGGGATATATATTCTACCCACACACATTTGGAACTCTCCTGGGGTACCCTCACACATATTATTCCCTCATTTAGCGGATATTTTCACAAAAAAGTGAAATTTTCAAAAATTCTGAAAATTGGCTGAAAACGACTAAATATCAAGGACTCATCGGGCAAATCGCTCTGGAACTGAAATCGGAATGCTCACTAACATTTCCCCTCTCTGAAAGTCTGATAAACTCCGGAAAAATGACTAAGTCCAAAAAAGAATTTTTTTAAACTTTTTTCAATTTTACCCCCGTGGGATATATATTCTACCCACACACATTTGGAACTCTCCTGGGGTACCCTCACACATATTATTCCCTCATTTAGCGGAGATTTTTACAAAAAAGGGAAATTTTCAAAAATTCAGAAAATTGGCTGAAAACGACTAAATATCAAGGACTCATAGGGCGAATCACTCTGGAACTGAAATCGGAATGCTCACTGACATTTCCCCTCTCTGAAAGTCTGATAAACTCGGAAAAATGACTAAGTCCAAAAAAGAATTTTTTTAAACTTTTTTCAATTTTACCCCCGTGGGATATATATTCTACCCATACACATTTGGAACTCTCCTGGGGTACCCTCCCACATATTATTCCCTCATTTAGCAGATATTTTCACAAAAAAGTGAAATTTTCAAAAATTCTGAAAATTGGCTGAAAACGACTAAATATCAAGGACTCATCGGGCAAATCGCTCTGGAACTGAAATCGGAATGCTCACTAACATTTCCCCTCTCTGAAAGTCTGATAAACTCCGGAAAAATGACTAAGTCCAAAAAAGAATTTTTTTAAACTTTTTTCAATTTTACCCCCGTGGGATATATATTCTACCCACACACATTTGGAACTCTCCTGGGGTACCCTCCCACATATTATTCCCTCATTTAGCGGATATTTTCACATAAAAGTGAAATTTTCAAAAATTCAGAAAATTGGCTGAAAACGACTAAATATCAAGAACTCATCAGGCGAATCGCTCTGGAACTGAAATCGGAATGCTCACTGACATTTCCCCTCTCTGAAAGTCTGATAAACTCCGGAAAAATGACTAAGTCCAAAAAAGAATTTTTTTAAACTTTTTTCAATTTTACCCCCGTGGGATATATATTCTACCCACACACATTTGGAACTCTCCTGGGGTACCCTCACACATATTATTCCCTCATTTAGCGGAGATTTTTACAAAAAAGGGAAATTTTCAAAAATTCTGAAAATTGGCTGAAAACGACTAAATATCAAGGACTCATCAGGCGAATCGCTCTGGAACTGAAATCGGAATGCTCACTGACATTTCCCCTCTCTGAAAGTCTGATAAACTCCGGAAAAATGACTAAGTCCAAAAAAAATTTTTTTTCAACTTTTTTCAATTTTACCCCCGTGGGATATATATTCTACCCACACACATTTGGAACTCTCCTGGGGTACCCTCACACATATTATTCCCTCATTTAGCAGATATTTTTACAAAAAAGTGAAATTTTCAAAAATTCAGAAAATTGGCTGATAACGACTAAATATCAAGGACTCATAGGGCGAATCGCTCTGGAACTGAAATCGGAACGCTCACTGACATTTCCCCTCTCTGAAAGTCTGATAAACTCCGGAAAAATGACTAAGTCCAAAAAAGATATTTTTTAAACTTTTTCAATTTTACCCCCGTGGGATATATATTCTACCCACACACATTTGGAACTCTCCTGGGGTACCCTCACACATATTATTCCCTCATTTAGCGGATATTTTTGCAAAAAAGTGAAATTTTCTAAAAATTCAGAAAATTGGCTGAAAACGACTAAATATCAAGGACTCATAAGGCGAATCGCTCTGGAACTGAAATCGGAACGCTCACTGACATTTCCCCTCTCTGAAAGTCTGATAAACTCCGGAAAAATGACTAAGTCCAAAAAAGATTTTTTTTCAACTTTTTTCAATTTTACCCCCGTGGGATATATATTCTACCCACACACATTTGGAACTCTCCTGGGGTACCCTCACACATATTATTCCCTCATTTAGCGGATATTTTCACAAAAAAGTGAAATTTTCAAAAAATTCAGAAAATTGGCTGAAAACGACTAAATATCAAGAACTCATCGGGCAAATCGATCTGGAACTGAAATCGGAATGCTCACTAACATTTCCCCTCTCTGAAAGTCTGATAAACTCCGGAAAAATGACTAAGTCCAAAAAAGAATTTTTTTAAACTTTTTTCAATTTTACCCCCGTGGGATATATATTCTACCCACACACATTTGGAACTCTCCTGGGGTACCCTCCCACATATTATTCCCTCATTTAGCAGATATTTTCACAAAAAAGTGAAATTTTCAAAAATTCAGAAAATTGGCTGAAAACGACTAAATATCAAGGACTCATCAGGCGAATCGCTCTGGAACTGAAATCGGAACGCTCACTGACATTTTCCCTCTCTGAAAGTCTGATAAACGCCGGAAAAATGACTAAGTCCCAAAAAAGATTTTTTTTAAACTTTTTTCAATTTTACCCCCGTGGGATATATATTCTACCCACACACATTTGGAACTCTCCTGGGGTACCCTCCCACATAATATTCCCTCATTTAGCGGATATTTTCACAAAAAAGTGAAATTTTCAAAAATTCAGAAAATTGGCTGAAAACGACTAAATATCAAGAACTCATCAGGCGAATCGCTCTGGAACTGAAATCGGAATGCTCACTGACATTTCCCCTCTCTGAAAGTCTGATAAACTCCGGAAAAATGACTAAGTCCAAAAAAGAATTTTTTTAAACTTTTTTCAATTTTACCCCCGTGGGATATATATTCTACCCACACACATTTGGAACTCTCCTGGGGTACCCTCACACATATTATTCCCTCATTTAGCGGATATTTTCACAAAAAAGTGAAATTTTCAAAAATTCAGAAAATTGGCTGAAAACGACTAAATATCAAGGACTCATCGGGCAAATCGCTCTGGAACTGAAATCGGAATGCTCACTAACATTTCCCCTCTCTGAAAGTCTGATAAACTCCGGAAAAATGACTAAGTCCAAAAAAGAATTTTTTAAAACTTTTTTCAATTTTACCCCCGTGGGATATATATTCTACCCACACACATTTGGAACTCTCCTGGGGTACCCTCCCACATATTATTCCCTCATTTAGCAGATATTTTCACAAAAAAGTGAAATTTTCAAAAATTCAGAAAATTGGCTGAAAACGACTAAATATCAAGGACTCATCAGGCGAATCGCTCTGGAACTGAAATCGGAACGCTCACTGACATTTTCCCTCTCTGAAAGTCTGATAAATGCCGGAAAAATGACTAAGTCCCAAAAAAGATTTTTTTTAAACTTTTTTCAATTTTACCCCCGTGGGATATATATTCTACCCACACACATTTGGAACTCTCCTGGGGTACCCTCCCACATAATATTCCCTCATTTAGCGGATATTTTCACAAAAAAGTGAAATTTTCAAAAATTCAGAAAATTGGCTGAAAACGACTAAATATCAAGAACTCATCAGGCGAATCGCTCTGGAACTGAAATCGGAATGCTCACTGACATTTCCCCTCTCTGAAAGTCTGATAAACTCCGGAAAAATGACTAAGTCCAAAAAAGAATTTTTTTAAACTTTTTTCAATTTTACCCCCGTGAGATATATATTCTACCCACACACATTTGGAACTCTCCTGGGGTACCCTCACACATATTATTCCCTCATTTAGCGGATATTTTCACAAAAAAGTGAAATTTTCAAAAATTCAGAAAATTGGCTGAAAACGACTAAATATCAAGGACTCATCGGGCAAATCGCTCTGGAACTGAAATCGGAATGCTCACTAACATTTCCCCTCTCTGAAAGTCTGATAAACTCCGGAAAAATGACTAAGTCCAAAAAAGAATTTTTTAAAACTTTTTTCAATTTTACCCCCGTGGGATATATATTCTACCCACACACATTTGGAACTCTCCTGGGGTACCCTCCCACATATTATTCCCTCATTTAGCGGATATTTTCACAAAAAAGTGAAATTTTCAAAAATTCAGAAAATTGGCTGAAAACGACTAAATATCAAGAACTCATCAGGCGAATCGCTCTGGAACTGAAATCGGAATGCTCACTGACATTTCCCCTCTCTGAAAGTCTGATAAACTCCGGAAAAATGACTAAGTCCAAAAAAGAATTTTTTTAAAATTTTTTCAATTTTACCCCCGTGGGATATATATTCTACCCACACACATTTGGAACTCTCCTGGGGTACCCTCACACATATTATTCCCTCATTTAGCGGAGATTTTTACAAAAAAGGGAAATTTTCAAAAATTCAGAAAATTGGCTGAAAACGACTAAATATCAAGGACTCATAGGGCGAATCACTCTGGAACTGAAATCGGAATGCTCACTGACATTTCCCCTCTCTGAAAGTCTGATAAACTCGGAAAAATGACTAAGTCCAAAAAAGAATTTTTTTAAACTTTTTTCAATTTTACCCCCGTGGGATATATATTCTACCCACACACATTTGGAACTCTCCTGGGGTACCCTCCCACATATTATTCCCTCATTTAGCAGATATTTTCACAAAAAAGTGAAATTTTCAAAAATTCAGAAAATTGGCTGAAAACGACTAAATATCAAGGACTCATCAGGCGAATCGCTCTGGAACTGAAATCGGAACGCTCACTGACATTTTCCCTCTCTGAAAGTCTGATAAACGCCGGAAAAATGACTAAGTCCAAAAAAGATTTTTTTTAAACTTTTTTCAATTTTACCCCCGTGGGATATATATTCTACCCACACACATTTGGAACTCTCCTGGGGTACCCTCCCACATATTAATCCCTCATTTAGCGGATATTTTCACATAAAAGTGAAATTTTCAAAAATTCAGAAAATTGGCTGAAAACGACTAAATATCAAGAACTCATCAGGCGAATCGCTGTGGAACTGAAATCGGAATGCTCACTGACATTTCCCCTCTCTGAAAGTCTGATAAACTCCGGAAAAATGACTAAGTCCAAAAAAGAATTTTTTTAAACTTTTTTCAATTTTACCCCCGTGGGATATATATTCTACCCACACACATTTGGAACTCTCCTGGGGTACCCTCACACATATTATTCCCTCATTTAGCGGAGATTTTTACAAAAAAGGGAAATTTTCAAAAATTCTGAAAATTGGCTGAAAACGACTAAATATCAAGGACTCATCAGGCGAATCGCTCTGGAACTGAAATCGGAATGCTCACTGACATTTCCCCTCTCTGAAAGTCTGATAAACTCCGGAAAATGACTAAGTCCAAAAAAAATTTTTTTTCAACTTTTTCAATTTTACCCCCGTGGGATATATATTCTACCCACACACATTTGGAACTCTCCTGGGGTACCCTCACACATATTATTCCCTCATTTAGCGGATATTTTTACAAAAAAGTGAAATTTTCTAAAAATTCAGAAAATTGGCTGAAAACGACTAAATATCAAGGACTCATAAGGCGAATCGCTCTGGAACTGAAATCGGAACGCTCACTGACATTTCCCCTCTCTGAAAGTCTGATAAACTCCGGAAAAATGACTAAGTCCAAAAAAGATTTTTTTTCAACTTTTTTCAATTTTACCCCCGTGGGATATATATTCTACCCACACACATTTGGAACTCTCCTGGGGTACCCTCACACATATTATTCCCTCATTTAGCGGATATTTTCACAAAAAAGTGAAATTTTCAAAAAATTCAGAAAATTGGCTGAAAACGACTAAATATCAAGAACTCATCGGGCAAATCGATCTGGAACTGAAATCGGAATGCTCACTAACATTTCCCCTCTCTGAAAGTCTGATAAACTCCGGAAAAATGACTAAGTCCAAAAAAGAATTTTTTTAAACTTTTTTCAATTTTACCCCCGTGGGATATATATTCTACCCACACACATTTGGAACTCTCCTGGGGTACCCTCACACATATTATTCCCTCATTTAGCGGATATTTTCACAAAAAAGTGAAATTTTCAAAAATTCTGAAAATTGGCTGAAAACGACTAAATATCAAGGACTCATCAGGCGAATCGCTCTGGAACTGAAATCGGAACGCTCACTGACATTTCCCCTCTCTGAAAGTCTGATAAACGCCGGAAAAATGACTAAGTCCCAAAAAAGATTTTTTTTAAACTTTTTTCAATTTTATCCCCGTGGGATATATATTCAACCCACACACATTGGGAACTCTCCTGGGGTACCATCACACATATTATTCCCTGATTTAGCAGATATTTTTACAAAAAAGTGAAATTTTCAAAAATTCAGAAAATTGGCTGAAAACGACTAAATATCAAGGACTCATAGGGCGAATCGCTCTGGAACTGAAATCGGAACGCTCACTGACATTTCCCCTCTCTGAAAGTCTGATAAACGCCGGAAAAATGACTAAGTCCCAAAAAAGATTTTTTTTAAACTTTTTTCAATTTTATCCCCGTGGGATATATATTCAACCCACACACATTGGGAACTCTCCTGGGGTACCATCACACATATTATTCCCTGATTTAGCAGATATTTTTACAAAAAAGGGAAATTTTCAAAAATTCAGAAAATTGGCTGAAAACGACTAAATATCAAGGACTCATAGGGCGAATCGCTCTGGAACTGAAATCGGAACGCTCACTGACATTTCCGCTCTCTGAAAGTCTGATAAACTCCGGAAAAATGACTAAGTCCGAAAAAGAATTTTTTTAAACTTTTTTCAATTTTACCCCCGTGGGATATATATTCTACCCACACACATTTGGAACTCTACTGGGGTACCCTCACACATATTATTCCCTCATTTAGCGGATATTTTCACAAAAAAGTGAAATTTTCAAAAAATTCAGAAAATTGGCTGAAAACGACTAAATATCAAGAACTCATCAGGCAAATCGCTCTGGAACTGAAATCGGATTGCTCACTAACATTTCCCCTCTCTGAAAGTCTGATAAACTCCGGAAAAATGACTAAGTCCAAAAAAGAATTTTTTTAAACTTTTTTCAATTTTACCCCCGTGGGATATATATTCTACCCACACACATTTGGAACTCTCCTGGGGTACCCTCCCACATAATATTCCCTCATTTAGCGGATATTTTCACAAAAAAGTGAAATTTTCAAAAATTCAGAAAATTGGCTGAAAACGACTAAATATCAAGCACTCATCAGGCGAATCGCTCTGGAACTGAAAGCGGAACGCTCACTGACATTTCCCCTCTCTGAAAGTCTGATAAACGCCGGAAAAATGACTAAGTCCCAAAAAAGATTTTTTTTAAACTTTTTTCAATTTTACCCCCGTGGGATATATATTCTACCCACACACATTTGGAACTCTCCTGCGGTACCCTCACACATATTATTCCCTCAATTAGAGGATATTTTTACAAAAAAGGGAAATTTTCAAAAATTAAGAAAATTGGCTGAAAACGACTAAATATCAAGGACTCATCAGGCGAATCGCTCTGGAACTGAAATCGGAATGCTCACTGACATTTCCCCTCTCTGAAAGTCTGATCAACTCTGGAAAAATGACTAAGTCCAAAAAAAATTTTTTTTAAACTTTTTTCAATTTTACCCCCGTGGGATATATATTCTACCCACACACATTTGGAACTCTCCTGGGGTACCCTCACACATATTATTCCCTCATTTAGCGGATATTTTTACAAAAAAGGGAAATTTTCAAAAATTCAGAAAATTGGCTGAAAACGACTAAATATCAAGGACTCATAGGGCGAATCACTCTGGAACTGAAATCGGAATGCTCACTGACATTTCCCCTCTCTGAAAGTCTGATAAACTCGGAAAAATGACTAAGTCCAAAAAAGAATTTTTTTAAACTTTTTTCAATTTTACCCCCGTGGGATATATATTCTACCCACACACATTTGGAACTCTCCTGGGGTACCCTCCCACATATTATTCCCTCATTTAGCAGATATTTTCACAAAAAAGTGAAATTTTCAAAAATTCAGAAAATTGGCTGAAAACGACTAAATATCAAGGACTCATCAGGCGAATCGCTCTGGAACTGAAATCGGAACGCTCACTGACATTTTCCCTCTCTGAAAGTCTGATAAACGCCGGAAAAATGACTAAGTCCCAAAAAAGATTTTTTTTAAACTTTTTTCAATTTTACCCCCGTGGGATATATATTCTACCCACACACATTTGGAACTCTCCTGGGGTACCCTCACACATATTATTCCCTCATTTAGCGGATATTTTCACAAAAAAGTGAAATTTTCAAAAATTCTGAAAATTGGCTGAAAACGACTAAATATCAAGCACTCATCAGGCGAATCGCTCTGGAACTGAAAGCGGAACGCTCACTGACATTTCCCCTCTCTGAAAGTCTGATAAACGCCGGAAAAATGACTAAGTCCCAAAAAAGATTTTTTTTAAACTTTTTTCAATTTTACCCCCGTGGGATATATATTCTACCCACACACATTTGGAACTCTCCTGCGGTACCCTCACACATATTATTCCCTCAATTAGAGGAAATTTTTACAAAAAAGGGAAATTTTCAAAAATTAAGAAAATTGGCTGAAAACGACTAAATATCAAGGACTCATCAGGCGAATCGCTCTGGAACTGAAATCGGAATGCTCACTGACATTTCCCCTCTCTGAAAGTCTGATCAACTCCGGAAAAATGACTAAGTCCAAAAAAAATTTTTTTTAAACTTTTTTCAATTTTACCCCCGTGGGATATATATTCTACCCACACACATTTGGAACTCTCCTGGGGTACCCTCACACATATTATTCCCTCATTTAGCGGATATTTTTACAAAAAAGGGAAATTTTCAAAAATTCAGAAAATTGGCTGAAAACGACTAAATATCAAGGACTCATAGGGCGAATCACTCTGGAACTGAAATCGGAATGCTCACTGACATTTCCCCTCTCTGAAAGTCTGATAAACTCGGAAAAATGACTAAGTCCAAAAAAGAATTTTTTTAAACTTTTTTCAATTTTACCCCCGTGGGATATATATTCTACCCACACACATTTGGAACTCTCCTGGGGTACCCTCCCACATATTATTCCCTCATTTAGCAGATATTTTCACAAAAAAGTGAAATTTTCAAAAATTCAGAAAATTGGCTGAAAACGACTAAATATCAAGGACTCATCAGGCGAATCGCTCTGGAACTGAAATCGGAACGCTCACTGACATTTTCCCTCTCTGAAAGTCTGATAAACGCCGGAAAAATGACTAAGTCCCAAAAAAGATTTTTTTTAAACTTTTTTCAATTTTACCCCCGTGGGATATATATTCTACCCACACACATTTGGAACTCTCCTGGGGTACCCTCACACATATTATTCCCTCATTTAGCGGATATTTTTACAAAAAAGGGAAATTTTCAAAAATTCAGAAAATTGGCTGAAAACGACTAAATATCAAGGACTCATAGGGCGAATCGCTCTGGAACTGAAATCGGAACGCTCACTGACATTTCCGCTCTCTGAAAGTCTGATAAACTCCGGAAAAATGACTAAGTCCGAAAAAGAATTTTTTTAAACTTTTTTCAATTTTACCCCCGTGGGATATATATTCTACCCACACACATTTGGAACTCTACTGGGGTACCCTCACACATATTATTCCCTCATTTAGCGGATATTTTCACAAAAAAGTGAAATTTTCAAAAAATTCAGAAAATTGGCTGAAAACGACTAAATATCAAGAACTCATCAGGCAAATCGCTCTGGAACTGAAATCGGATTGCTCACTAACATTTCCCCTCTCTGAAAGTCTGATAAACTCCGGAAAAATGACTAAGTCCAAAAAAGAATTTTTTTAAACTTTTTTCAATTTTACCCCCGTGGGATATATATTCTACCCACACACATTTGGAACTCTCCTGGGGTACCCTCCCACATAATATTCCCTCATTTAGCGGATATTTTCACAAAAAAGTGAAATTTTCAAAAATTCAGAAAATTGGCTGAAAACGACTAAATATCAAGAACTCATCAGGCGAATCGCTCTGGAACTGAAATCGGAATGCTCACTGACATTTCCCCTCTCTGAAAGTCTGATAAACTCCGGAAAAATGACTAAGTCCAAAAAAGAATTTTTTTAAACTTTTTTCAATTTTACCCCCGTGGGATATATATTCTACCCACACACATTTGGAACTCTCCTGGGGTACCCTCACACATATTATTCCCTCATTTAGCGGATATTTTCACAAAAAAGTGAAATTTTCAAAAATTCTGAAAATTGGCTGAAAACGACTAAATATCAAGGACTCATCGGGCAAATCGCTCTGGAACTGAAATCGGAATGCTCACTAACATTTCCCCTCTCTGAAAGTCTGATAAACTCCGGAAAAATGACTAAGTCCAAAAAAGAATTTTTTTAAACTTTTTTCAATTTTACCCCCGTGGGATATATATTCTACCCACACACATTTGGAACTCTCCTGGGGTACCCTCCCACATATTATTCCCTCATTTAGCGGATATTTTCACAAAAAAGTGAAATTTTCAAAAATTCAGAAAATTGGCTGAAAACGACTAAATATCAAGGACTCATAGGGCGAATCGCTCTGGAACTGAAATCGGAACGCTCACTGACATTTCCCCTCTCTGAAAGTCTGATAAACTGCGGAAAAATGACTAAGTCCAAAAAAGATATTTTTTAAACTTTTTCAATTTTACCCCCGTGGGATATATATTCAACCCACACACATTTTGAACTCTCCTGGGGTACCATCACACATATTATTCCCTCATTTAGCGGATATTTTTACAAAAAAGGGAAATTTTCAAAAATTCAGAAAATTGGCTGAAAATGACTAAATATCAAGGACTCATCAGGCGAATCGCTCTGGAACTGAAAGTGGAACGCTCACTGACATTTCCCCTCTCTGAAAGTCTGATAAACGCCGGAAAAATGACTAAGTCCCAAAAAAGATTTTTTTTAAACTTTTTTCAATTTTACCCCCGTGGGATATATATTCTACCCACACACATTTGGAACTCTCCTGGGGTACCCTCACACATATTATTCCCTCAATTAGAGGATATTTTTACAAAAAAGGGAAATTTTCAAAAATTAAGAAAATTGGCTGAAAACGACTAAATATCAAGGACTCATAGGGCGAATCACTCTGGAACTGAAATCGGAATGCTCACTGACATTTCCCCTCTCTGAAAGACTGATAAACTCGGAAAAATGACTAAGTCCAAAAAATAATTTTTTTAAACTTTTTTCAATTTTACCCCCGTGGGATATATATTCTACCCACACACATTTGGAACTCTCCTGGGGTACCCTCCCACATATCATTCCCTCATTTAGCAGATATTTTCACAAAAAAGTGAAATTTTCAAAAATTCAGAAAATTGGCTGAAAACGACTAAATATCAAGGACTCATCAGGCGAATCGCTCTGGAACTGAAATCGGAACGCTCACTGACATTTTCCCTCTCTGAAAGTCTGATAAACGCCGGAAAAATGACTAAGTCCCAAAAAAGATTTTTTTTAAACTTTTTTCAATTTTACCCCCGTGGGATATATATTCTACCCACACACATTTGGAACTCTCCTGGGGTACCCTCACACATATTATTCCCTCATTTAGCGGATATTTTTACAAAAAAGGGAAATTTTCAAAAATTCAGAAAATTGGCTGAAAACGACTAAATATCAAGGACTCATAGGGCGAATAGCTCTGGAACTGAAATCGGAACGCTCACTGACATTTCCGCTCTCTGAAAGTCTGATAAACTCCGGAAAAATGACTAAGTCCAAAAAAGAATTTTTTTAAACTTTTTTCAATTTTACCCCCGTGGGATATGTATTCTACCCACACACATTTGGAACTCTCCTGGGGTACCCTCACACATATTATTCCCTCATTTAGCGGATATTTTCACAAAAAAGTGAAATTTTCAAAAATTCTAAAAATTGGCTGAAAACGACTAAATATCAAGGACTCATCAGGCGAATCGCTCTGGAACTGAAATCGGAATGCTCACTGACATCTCCCCTCTCTGAAAGTGTGATAAACGCTGGAAAAATGACTAAGTCCAAAAAAGAATTTTTTAAAACTTTTTTCAAGTTTACCCCCATGGGATATATATTCTACCCACACACATTTGGAACTCTCCTGGGGTACCCTCACACATATTATACCCTCATTTAGCGGATATTTTTACAAAAAAGGGAAATTTTCAAAAATTCTGAAAATTGGCTGAAAACGACTAAATATCAAGGACTCATCAGGCGAATCGCTCTGAAACTGAAATCGGAACGCTCACTGACATTTCCCCTCTCTGAAAGTCTGATAAACGCCGGAAAAATGACTAAGTCCCAAAAAAGATTTTTTTTAAACTTTTTTCAATTTTACCCCCGTGGGATATATATTCTACCCACACACATTTGGAACTCTCCTGGGGTACCCTCACACATATTATTCCCTCATTTAGCGGATATTTTCACAAAAAAGTGAAATTTTCAAAAAATTCTGAAAATTGGCTGAAAACGACTAAATATCAAGGACTCATCGGGCAAATCGCTCTGGAACTGAAATCGGAATGCTCACTAACATTTCCCCTCTCTGAAAGTCTGATAAACTCCGGAAAAATGACTAAGTCCAAAAAAGAATTTTTTTAAACTTTTTTCAATTTTACCCCCTTGGGATATATATTCTACCCACACACATTTGGAACTCTCCTGGGGTACAGTCACACATATTATTAACTCATTTAGCGGATATTTTTACAAAAAAGTGAAATTTTCAAAAATTCATAAAATTGGCTGAAAACGACTAATTATCAAGGACTCATTGGGCAAATCGCTCTGGAACTGAAATCGGAACGCTCACTGACATTTCCCCTCTCTGAAAGTCTGATAAACTCCGGAAAAATGACTAAGTCCAAAAAAAAATTTTTTCAAACTTTTTTCAATTTTACCCCCGTGGGACATATATATTCTACCCACACACATTTGGAACTCTCCTGGGGTACCCTCACACATATTATACCCTCATTTAGCGGATATTTTTACAAAAAAAAAGGAAATTTTCAAAAATTCTGAAAATTGGCTGAAAACGACTAAATATCAAGGACTCATCAGGCGAATCGCTCTGGAACTGAAATCGGAACGCTCACTGACATTTCCCCTCTCTGAAAGTCTGATAAACGCCGGAAAAATGACTAAGTCCCAAAAAAGATTTTTTTTTAACTTTTTTCAATTTTACCCCCGTGGGATATATATTCTATCCACACACATTTGGAACTCTCCTGGGGTACCCTCACACATATTATTCCCTCATTTAGCGGATATTTTCACAAAAAAGTGAAATTTTCAAAAAATTCTGAAAATTGGCTGAAAACGACTAAATATCAAGGACTCATCGGGCAAATCGCTCTGGAACTGAAATCGGAATGCTCACTAACATTTCCCCTCTCTGAAAGTCTGATAAACTCCGGAAAAATGACTAAGTCCAAAAAAGAATTTTTTTAAACTTTTTTCAATTTTACCCCCGTGGGATATATATTCTACCCACACACATTTGGAACTCTCCTGGGGTACCCTCACACATATTATTCCCTCAATTAGAGGATATTTTTACAAAAAAGGGAAATTTTCAAAAATTAAGAAAATAGGCTGAAAACGACTAAATATCAAGGACTCATCAGGCGAATCGCTCTGGAACTGAAATCGGAATGCTCACTGACATTTCACCTCTCTGAAAGTCTGATCAACTCCGAAAAATGACTAAGTCCAAAAAAAATTTTTTTTCAACTTTTTTCAATTTTACCCCCGTGGGATATATATTCTACCCACACACATTTGGAACTCTACTGGGGTACCCTCCCACATATTATTCCCTCATTTAGCGGATATTTTTACAAAAAAGGGAAATTTTCAAAAATTCAGAAAATTGGCTGAAATCGACTAAATATCAAGGACTCATCAGGCGAATCGCTCTGGAACTGAAATCGGAATGATCACTGACATTTCCCCTCTCTGAAAGTCTGATAAACTCCGGAAAAATGACTAAGTCCAAAAAAGAATTTTTTTAAACTTTTTTCAATTTTACCCCCGTGGGATATGTATTCTACCCACACACATTTGGAACTCTCCTGGGGTACCCTCACACATATTATTCCCTCATTTAGCGGATATTTTCACAAAAAAGTGAAATTTTCAAAAATTCTGAAAATTGGCTGAAAACGACTAAATATCAAGGACTCATCAGGCGAATCGCTCTGGAACTGAAATCGGAATGCTCACTGACATTTCCCCTCTCTGAAAGTGTGATAAACGCTGGAAAAATGACTAAGTCCAAAAAAGAATTTTTTTAAACTTTTTTCAATTTTAGCCCATGGGATATATATTCTACCCACACACATTTGGAACTCTACTGGGGTACCCTCACACATATTATTCCCTCATTTAGCGGATATTTTTACAAAAAAGGGAAATTTTCAAAAATTCAGAAAATTGGCTGAAAACGACTAAATATCAAGCACTCATAGGGCGAATCGCTCTTGGAACTGAAATCGGAACGCTCACTGACATTTCCGCTCTCTGAAAGTCTGATAAACTCCGGAAAAATGACTAAGTCCAAAAAATAATTTTTTTAAACTTTTTTCAATTTTACCCCCGTGGGATATATATTCTACCCACACACATTTGGAACTCTCCTGGGGTACAGTCACACATATTATTAAGTCATTTAGCGGATATTTTTACAAAAAAGTGAAATTTTCAAAAATTCAGAAAATTGGCTGAAAACGACTAAATATCAAGGACTAATCGGGCAAATCGCTCTGGAACTGAAATCGGAACGCTCACTAACATTTCCCCTCTCTGAAAGTCTGATAACCTCCGGAAAAATGACTAAGTCCAAAAAAAAATTTTTTCAAACTTTTTTCAATTTTACTCCCGTGGGACATATATATTCTACCCACACACATTTGGAACTCTCCTGGAGTACCCTCACACATATTATTCCCTCATTTAGCGCATATTTTTACAAAAAAAGAAATTTTCAAAAATTCAGAAAATTGGCTGAAAACGACTAAATATCAAGGACTCATCAGGCGAATCGCTCTGGAACTGAAATCAGAATACTCACTGACATTTCCCATCTCTGAAAGTCTGATAAACGCCGGAAAAATGACTAAGTCCCAAAAAAGATTTTTTTTAAACTTTTTTCAATTTTACCCCCGTGGGATATATATTCTACCCACACACATTTGGAACTCTCCTGGGGTACCCTCACACATATTATTCCCTCATTTAGCGGATATTTTTACAAAAAAGGGAAATTTTCAAAAATTCAGAAAATTGGCTGAAAACGACTAAATATCAAGGACTCATCAGGCGAATCGCTCTGGAACTGAAATCGGAATGATCACTAACATTTCCCCTCTCTGAAAGTCTGATAAACTCCGGAAAAATGACTAAGTCCAAAAAAGAATTTTTTTAAACTTTTTTCAATTTTACCCCCGTGGGATATGTATTCTACCCACACACATTTGGAACTCTCCTGGGGTACCCTCACACATATTATTCCCTCATTTAGCGGATATTTTCACAAAAAAGTGAAATTTTCAAAAATTCAGAAAATTGGCTGAAAACGACTAAATATCAAAGACTCATCAGGCGAATCGCTCTGGAACTGAAATCGGAATGCTCACTGACATTTCCCCTCTCTGAAAGTCTGATAAACGCCGGAAAAATGACTAAGTCCAAAAAAGAATTTTTTAAAACTTTTTTCAATTTTACCCCCATGGGATATATATTCTACCCACACACATTTGGAACTCTCCTGGGGTACAGTCACACATATTATTCCCTCATTTAGCGGATATTTTCACAAAAAAGTGAAATTTTCAAAAATTCTGAAAATTGGCTGAAAACGACTAAATATCAAGGACTCATCAGGCGAATCGCTCTGGAACTGAAATCGGAATGCTCACTCACATTTCCCCTCTCTGAAAGTGTGATAAACGCCGGAAAAATGACTAAGTCCAAAAAAGAATTTTTTTAAACTTTTTTCAATTTTACCCCCATGGGATATATATTCTACCCACACACATTTGGAACTCTCCTGGGGTACAGTCACACATATTATTAACTCATTTAGCGGATATTTTTACAAAAAAGTGAAATTTTCAAAAATTCAGAAAATTGGCTGAAAACGACTAAATATCAAGGACTCATCGGGCAAATCGCTCTGGAACTGAAATCGGAACGCTCACTGACATTTCCGCTCTCTGAAAGTCTGATAAACTCCGGAAAAATGACTAAGTCCAAAAAAAAATTTTTTTTAACTTTTTTCAAATTTACCCCCGTGGGATATGTATTCTACCCACACACGTTTGGAACTCTCCTGGGGTACCCTCACACATATTATTCCCTCATTTAGCGGATATTTTCACAAAAAAGTGAAATTTTCAAAAATTCTGAAAATTGGCTGAAAACGACTAAATATCAAGGACTCATCAGGCGAATCGCTCTGGAACTGAAATCGGAATGCTCACTGACATTTCCCCTCTCTGAAAGTGTGATAAACGCTGGAAAAATGACTAAGTCCAAAAAAGAATTTTTTAAAACTTTTTTCAATTTTACCCCCATGGGATATATATTCTACCCACACACATTTGGAACTCTCCTGGGGTACAGTCACACATATTATTAACTCATTTAGCGGATATTTTTACAAAAAAGTGAAATTTTCAAAAATTCAGAAAATTGGCTGAAAACGACTAAATATCAAGGACTCATCGGGCAAATCGCTCTGGAACTGAAATCGGAACGCTCACTGACATTTCCCCTCACTGAAAGTCTGATAAACTACGGAAAAATGACTAAGTCCAAAAAAAAATTTTTTCAAACTTTTTTCAATTTTACCCCCGTGGGACATATATATTCTACCCACACACATTTGGAACTCTCCTGGGGTACCCTCACACATATTATTCCCTCATTTAGCGGATATTTTTACAAAAAAGGGAAATTTTCAAAAATTCAGAAAATTGGCTGAAAACGACTAAATATCAAGGACTCATAGGGCGAATCGCTCTTGGAACTGAAATCGGAACGCTCACTGACATTTCCGCTCTCTGAAAGTCTGATAAACTCCGGAAAAATGACTAAGTTCAAAAAAGAATTTTTTTAAACTTTTTTCAATTTTACCCCCGTGGGATATATATTCTACCCACACACATTTGGAACTCTCCTGGGGTACAGTCACACATATTATTAAGTCATTTAGCGGATATTTTTACAAAAAAAAGAAATTTTCAAAAATTCAGAAAATTGGCTGAAAACGACTAAATATCAAGGACTCATCAGGCGAATCGCTCTGGAACTGAAATCGGAATGATCACTGACATTTCCCCTCTCTGAAAGTCTGATAAACTCCGGAAAAATGACTAAGTCCAAAAAAGAATTTTTTTAAACTTTTTTCAATTTTACCCCCGTGGGATATGTATTCTACCCACACACATTTGGAACTCTCCTGGGGTACCCTCACACATATTATTCCCTCATTTAGCGGATATTTTCACAAAAAAGTGAAATTTTCAAAAATTCAGAAAATTGGCTGAAAACGACTAAATATCAAAGACTCATCAGGCGAATCGCTCTGGAACTGAAATCGGAATGCTCACTGACATTTCCCCTCTCTGAAAGTCTGATAAACGCCGGAAAAATGACTAAGTCCAAAAAAGAATTTTTTAAAACTTTTTTCAATTTTACCCCCATGGGATATATATTCTACCCACACACATTTGGAACTCTCCTGGGGTACAGTCACACATATTATTCCCTCATTTAGTGGATATTTTCACAAAAAAGTGAAATTTTCAAAAATTCTGAAAATTGGCTGAAAACGACTAAATATCAAGGACTCATCAGGCGAATCGCTCTGGAACTGAAATCGGAATGCTCACTCACATTTCCCCTCTCTGAAAGTGTGATAAACGCCGGAAAAATGACTAAGTCCAAAAAAGAATTTTTTTAAACTTTTTTCAATTTTACCCCCATGGGATATATATTCTACCCACACACATTTGGAACTCTCCTGGGGTACAGTCACACATATTATTAACTCATTTAGCGGATATTTTTACAAAAAAGTGAAATTTTCAAAAATTCAGAAAATTAGCTGAAAACGACTAAATATCAAGGACTCATCGGGCAAATCGCTCTGGAACTGAAATCGGAATGCTCACTAACAATTCCCCTCTCTGAAAGTCTGATAAACTCCGGAAAAATGACTAAGTCCAAAAAAGAATTTTTTTAAACTTTTTTCAAATTTACCCCCGTGGGATATATATTCTACCCACACACATTTGGAACTCTCCTGGGGTACAGTCACACATATTTCACTCATTTAGCGGATATTTTTACAAAAAAGTGAAATTTTCAAAAATTCAGAAAATTAGCTGAAAACGACTAAATATCAAGGACTCATCGGGCAAATCGCTCTGGAACTGAAATCGGAATGCTCACTAACAATTCCCCTCTCTGAAAGTCTGATAAACTCCGGAAAAATGACTAAGTCCAAAAAAGAATTTTTTTAAACTTTTTTCAAATTTACCCCCGTGGGATATATATTCTACCCACACACATTTGGAACTCTCCTGGGGTACAGTCACACATATTATTAACTCATTTAGCGGATATTTTTACAAAAAAGTGAAATTTTCAAAAATTCAGAAAATTGGCTGAAAACGACTAAATATCAAGGACTCATCAGGCTAATCGCTCTGGAACTGAAATCGGAATGCTCACTGACATTTCCCCTCTCTGAAAGTCTGATAAACGCCGGAAAAATGACTAAGTCCCAAAAAAGATTTTTTTTTAACTTTTTTCAATTTTACCCCCGTGGGATATATATTCTACCCACACACATTTGGAACTCTCCTGGGGTACCCTCACACATATTATTCCCTCATTTAGCGGATATTTTTACAAAAAAGGGAAATTTTCAAAAATTCAGAAAATTGGCTGAAAACGACTAAACATCAAGGACTCATCAGGCGAATCGCTCTGGAACTGAAATCGGAATGATCACTGACATTTCCCCTCTCTGAAAGTCTGATAAACTCCCGAAAAATGACTAAGTCCAAAAAAGAATTTTTTTAAACTTTTTTCAATTTTACCCCCGTGGGATATGTATTCTACCCACACACATTTGGAACTCTCCTGGGGTACAGTCACACATATTATTCCCTCATTTAGCGGATATTTTTTCAAAAAAGTGAAATTTTCAAAAATTCAGAAAATTGGCTGAAAACGACTAAATATCAAGGACTCATTGGCCGAATCGCTCTGGAACTGAAATTGGAACGCTCACTGACATTTCCCCTCTCTGAAAGTCTGATAAACTCCGGAAAAATGACTAAGTCCAAAAAAAAATTTTTTCAAACTTTTTTCAATTTTACCCCCGTGGGACATATATATTCTACCCACAAACATTTGGAACTCTCCTGGGGTACCCTCACACATATTATTCCCTCATTTAGCGGATATTTTCACAAAAAAGTGAAATTTTCAAAAATTCTGAAAATTGGCTGAAAACGACTAAATATCAAGGACTCATCAGGCGAATCGCTCTGGAACTGAAATCGGAATGCTCACTGACATTTCCCCTCTCTGAAAGTGTGATAAACGCTGGAAAAATGACTAAGTCCAAAAAAGAATTTTTTTAAACTTTTTTCAATTTTACCCCCAAGGGATATATATTCTACCCACACACATTTGGAACTCTCCTGGGGTACAGTCACACATATTATTAACTCATTTAGCGGATATTTTTACAAAAAAGTGAAATTTTCAAAAATTCAGAAAATTGGCTGAAAACGACTAAATATCAAGGACTCATCAGGCGAATCGCTCTGGAACTGAAATCGGAATGCTCACTGACATTTCCCCTCTCTGAAAGTGTGATAAACGCCGGAAAAATGACTAAGTCCAAAAAAGAATTTTTTTAAACTTTTTTCAATTTTACCCCCATGGGATATATATTCTACCCACACACATTTGGAACTCTCCTGGGATACAGTCACACATATTATTAACTCATTTAGCGGATATTTTTACAAAAAAGTGAAATTTTCAAAAATTCAGAAAATTGGCTGAAAACGACTAAATATCAAGGACTCATAGGGCGAATCGCTCTGGAACTGAAATCGGAATGCTCACTGACATTTCCCCTCTCTGAAAGTCTGATAAACACCGGAAAAATGACTAAGTCCAAAAAAAGATTTTTTTTAAACTTTTTTCAATTTTACCCCCGTGGGATATGTATTCTACCCACACACATTTGTAACTCTCCTGGGGTACCCTCACACATATTATTCCCTCATTTAGCGGATATTTTCACAAAAAAGTGAAATTTTCAAAAATTCTGAAAATTGGCTGAAAACGACTAAATATCAAGGACTCATCAGGCGAATCGCTCTGGAACTGAAATCGGAATGCTCACTGACATTTCCCCTCTCTGAAAGTGTGATAAACGCCGTAAAAATGACTAAGTCCAAGAAATAATTTTTTCAAACTTTTTTCAATTTTACCCCCGTGGGACATATATATTCTACCGACACACATTTGGAACTCTCCTGGGGTACCCTCACACATATTATTCCCTCATTTATTGGATATTTTCAAAAAAAAGTGAAATCTTCAAAAATTCTGAAAATTGGCTGAAAACGACTAAATATCAAGGACTCATAGGGCGAATCGCTCTGGAACTGAAATCGGAACGCTCACTGACATTTCCCCTCTCTGAAATTCTGATAAACGCCGGAAAAATGACTAAGTCCAAAAAAGATTTTTTTAAACTTTTTTCAATTTTACCCCCGTGGGATATATATTCTACCCACACACATTTGGAACTCTCCTGGGGTACCCTCACACATATTATTCCCTCATTTAGCGGATATTTTTACAAACAAGTGAAATTTTCAAAAATTCAGAAAATTGGCTGAAAATGACTAAATATCAAGGACTCATCGGGCAAATCGCTCTGCAATTGAAATCGGAATGCTCACTGACATTTCCTCTCTCTGAAAGACTGATAAACGTCGGAAAAATGACTAAGTCCCAAAAAAGATTTTTTTTTTACTTTTTTCAATTTTACCCCCGTGGGATATATATTCTACCCACACACATTTGGAACTCTCCTGGGGTACCCTCACACAAATTATTCCCTCATTTAGCGGATATTTTCACAAAAAAGTGAAATTTTCAAAAATTCAGAAAATTGGTTGAAAACGACTAAATATTAAGGACTCATAGGGCGAATCGCTCTGGAACTGAAATCGGAATGCTCACTGACATTTCCCTTCTCTGAAAGACTGATAAACTCGGAAGAATGAGTAAGTCCAAAAAAGATTTTTTTTAAACTTTTTTCAATTTTACCCCCGTGGGATATATATTCTACCCACACACATTTGGCACTCTCCTGGGGTACCCTCATACATATTATGCCCTCATTTAGCGGATATTTTCACAAAAAAGTGAAATTTTCAAAAAATTCAGAAAATTGGCTGAAAACGACTAAATATCAAGGACTCATAGGGCGAATGGCTCTGGAACTGAAATCGGAACGCTCACTGACATTTCCCCTCTCTGAAAGTCTGATAAACTCCGGAAAAATGACTAAGTCCAAAAAAGATTTTTTTTAAACTTTTTTCAAGTTTACCCCCGTGGGATATATATTCTACCCACACACATTTGGAACTCTCCTGGGGTACCCTCACACATATTATTCCCTCATTTAGCGGATATTTTTACAAAAAAGGGAAATTTTCAAAAATTCAGAAAATTGGCTGAAAACGACTAAATATCAAGGACTCATCAGGCGAATCGCTCTGGAACTGAAATCGGAATGCTCACTGACATTTCCCCTCTCTGAAAGTCTGATAAACTCCGGAAAAATGACTAAGTCCAAAAAAAATTTTTTTTCAACTTTTTACAATTTTACCCCCGTGGGATATATATTCTACCCACACACATTTGGAACTCTCCTGGGGTACCCTCACACATATTATTCCCTCATTTAGCGGATATTTTTTCAAAAAAGGGAAATTTTCAAAAATTCAGAAAATTGGCTGAAAACGACTAAATATCAAGGACTCATCAGGCAAATCGCTCTGGAACTGAAATCGGAATGCTCACTGACATTTCCCCTCTCTGAAAGTCTGATAAACGCCGGAAAAATGACTAAGTCCCAAAAAAGATTTTTTTGAAGCTTTTTTCAATTTTACCCCCGTGGGATATATATTTTACCCACACACATTTGGAACTCTCCTGGGGTACCCTCACACATATTATTCCCTCATTTAGCAGATATTTTTACAAACAAGTGAAAGTTTCAAAAATTCAGAAAATTGGCTGAAAACGACTAAATATCAAGAACTCATCGGGCAAATCGCTCTGCAATTGAAATCGGAATGCTCACTGACATTTCCTCTCTCTGAAAGACTGATAAACGTCAAAAAAATGACTAAGTCTCAAAAAAAGATTTTTTTTTTACTTTTTTCAATTTTACCCCCGTGGGATATATATTCTACCCACACACATTTGGAACTCTCCTGGGGTACCCTCACACATATTATTCCCTCATTTAGCGGATATTTTTACAAAAAAGTGAAATTTTCAAAAATTCAGAAAATTGGCTGAAAACGACTAAATATCAAGGACTCATAGGGCGAATCGCTCTGGAACTGAAATCGGAATGCTCACTGACATTTCCCCTCTCTGAAAGACTGATAAACTCCGGAAAAATGACTAAGTCCAAAAAAGATTTTTTTTAAACTTTTTTCAATTTTACCCCCGTGGGATATATATTCTACCCACACACATTTGGAACTCTCCTGGGGTACCCTCACACATATTATTCCCTCATTTAGCGGATATTTTCACAAAAAAGTGAAATTTTCAAAAATTCTGAAAATTGGCTGAACACTACTAAATATCAAGGACTCATCAGTCGAATCGCTCTGGAACTGAAATCGGAACGCTCACTGACATTTACGCTCTCTGAAAGTCAGATAAACTCCGGAAAAATGACTAAGTCCAAAAAAGATTTTTTTTTAACTTTTTTCAATTTTACCCCCGTGGGATATATATTCTACCCACACACATTTGGAACTCTCCTGGGGTACCCTCACACATATTATTCCCTCATTTAGCGGATATTTTCACAAAAAAGTGAAATTTTCAAAAAATTCAGTAAATTGGCTGAAAACGACTAAATATCAAGAACTCATCGGGCAAATCGCTCTGGAACTGAAATCGGAATGCTCACTGACATTTCCCCTCTCTGAAAGTCTGATAAACTCCGGAAAAATGACTAAGTCCAAAAAAGAATTTTTTTCAACTTTTTTCAATTTTACCCCCGTGGGATATATATTCTACCCACACACATTTGGAACTCTCCTGGGGTACCCTCACACATATTATTCCCTCATTTAGCAGATATTTTTACAAACAAGTGAAATTTTCAAAAATTCAGAAAATTGGCTGAAAACGACTAAATATCAAGAACTCATCGGGCAAATCGCTCTGCAATTGAAATCGGAATGCTCACTGACATTTCCTCTCTCTGAAAGACTGATAAACGTCAGAAAAATGTCTAAGTCCCAAAAAAGATTTTTTTTTTACTTTTTTCAATTTTACCCCCGTGGGCTATATATTCTACCCACACACATTTGGAACTCTCCTGGGGTACCCTCACACATATTATTCCCTCATTTAGCGGATATTTTTACAAAAAAGTGAAATTTTCAAAAATTCAGAAAATTGGCTGAAAACGACTAAATATCAAGGATTCATAGGGCGAATCGCTCTGGAACTGAAATCGGAATGCTCACTGACATTTCCCCTCTCTGAAAGACTGATAAACTCGGAAAAATGACTAAGTCCAAAAAAGATTTTTTTTAAACTTTTTTCAATTTTACCCCCGTGGGATATATATTCTACCCACACACATTTGGAACTCTCCTGGGGTACCCTCACACATATTATTCCCTCATTTAGCGGATATTTTTACAAAAAAGTGAAATTTTCAAAAATTCAGAAAATTGGCTGAAAACGACTAAATATCAAGGACTCATAGGGCGAATCGCTCTGGAACTGAAATCGGAATGCTCACTGACATTTCCCCTCTCTGAAAGACTGATAAACTCGGCAAAATGACTAAGTCCAAAAAAGATTTTTTTTAAACTTTATTCAATTTTACCCCCGTGGGATATATATTCTACCCACACACATTTGGAACTCTCCTGGGGTACCCTCACACATATTATTCCCTCATTTAGCGGATATTTTTACAAAAAAGTGAAATTTTCAAAAATTCAGAAAATTGGCTGAAAACGACTAAATATCAAGGACTCATAGGGCGAATCGCTCTGGAACTGAAATCGGAATGCTCACTGACATTTACCCTCTCTGAAAGACTGATAAACTCGGAAAAATGACTAAGTCCAAAAAAGATTTTTTTTAAACTTTTTTCAATTTTAACCCCGTGGGATATATATTCTACCCACACACATTTGGAACTCTCCTGGGGTACCCTCACACATATTATTCCCTCATTTAGCGGATATTTTTACAAAAAAGGGAAATTTTCAAAAATTCAGAAAATTGGCTGAAAACGACTAAGTATCAAGGACTCATAGGGCGAATCGCTCTGGAACTGAAATCGGAACGCTCACTGACATTTCCCCTCTCTGAAATTCTGATAAACGCCGGAAAAATAACTAAGTCCAAAAAAGAATTTTTTTAAACTTTTTTCAATTTTACCCCCGTGGGATATATATTCTACCCACACACATTTGGAACTCTCCTGGGGTACCCTCACACATATTATTCCCTCATTTAGCGGATATTTTTACAAAAAAGGGAAATTTTCAAAAATTCAGAAAATTGGCTGAAAACGACTAAATATCATGGACTCATAGGGCGAATCGCTCTGGAACTGAAATCGGAACGCTCACTGACATTTCCCCTCTCTGAAAGTCTGATAAACTCCGGAAAAATGACTAAGTCCAAAAAAGAATTTTTTTCAACTTTTTTCAATTTTACCCCCGTGGGATATATATTCTACCCACACACATTTGGAACTCTCCTGGGGTACCCTCACACATGTTATTCCCTCATTTAGCAGATATTTTTACAAACAAGTGAAATTTTCAAAAATTCAGAAAATTGGCTGAAAACGACTAAATATCAAGAACTCATCCGGCAAATCGCTCTGCAATTGAAATCGGAATGCTCACTGACATTTCCTCTCTCTGAAAGACTGATAAACGTCAGAAAAATGACTAAGTCCCAAAAAAGATTTTTTTTTTACTTTTTTCAATTTTACCCCCGTGGGATATATATTCTACCCACACACATTTGGAACTCTCCTGGGGTACCCTCACACATATTATTCCCTCATTTAGCGGATATTTTTACAAAAAAGTGAAATTTTCAAAAATTCAGAAAATTGGCTGAAAACGACTAAATATCAAGGACTCATAGGGCGAATCGCTCTGGAACTAAAATCGGAATGCTCACTGACATTTCCCCTCTCTGAAAGACTGATAAACTCGGAAAAATGACTAAGTCCAAAAAAGAATTTTTTTAAACTTTTTTCAATTTTAACCCCGTGGGATATATATTCTACCCACACACATTTGGAACTCTCCTGGGGTACCCTCACACATATTATTCCCTCATTTAGCGGATATTTTTACAAAAAAGGGAAATTTTCAAAAATTCAGAAAATTGGCTGAAAACGACTAAGTATCAAGGACTCATAGGGCGAATCGCTCTGGAACTGAAATCGGAACGCTCACTGACATTTCCCCTCTCTGAAATTCTGATAAACGCCGGAAAAATGACTAAGTCCAAAAAAGAATTTTTTTAAACTTTTTTCAATTTTACCCCCGTGGGATATATATTCCACCCACACACATTTGGAACTCTCCTGGGGTACCCTCACACATATTATTCCCTCATTTAGCGGATATTTTTACAAAAAAGGGAAATTTTCAAAAATTCAGAAAATTGGCTGAAAACGACTAAATATCATGGACTCATAGGGCGAATCGCTCTGGAACTGAAATCGGAGCGCTCACTGACATTTCCCCTCTCTGAAAGTCTGATAAACTCCGGAAAAATGACTAAGTCCAAAAAAGATTTTTTTTAAACTTTTTTCAATTTTACCCCCGTGGGATATATATTCTACCCACACACATTTGGAACTCTCCTGGGGTACCCTCACACATATTATTCCCTCATTTAGCGGATATTTTCACAAAAAAGTGAAATTTTCAAAAATTCTGAAAATTGGCTGAACACTACTAAATATCAAGGACTCATCAGTCGAATCGCTCTGGAACTGAAATCGGAACGCTCACTGACATTTACGCTCTCTGAAAGTCAGATAAACTCCGGAAAAATGACTAAGTCCAAAAAAGATTTTTTTTTAACTTTTTTCAATTTTACCCCCGTGGGATATATATTCTACCCACACACATTTGGAACTCTCCTGGGGTACCCTCACACATATTATTCCCTCATTTAGCGGATATTTTCACAAAAAAGTGAAATTTTCAAAAAATTCAGTAAATTGGCTGAAAACGACTAAATATCAAGAACTCATCGGGCAAATCGCTCTGGAACTGAAATCGGAATGCTCACTGACATTTCCCCTCTCTGAAAGTCTGATAAACTCCGGAAAAATGACTAAGTCCAAAAAAGAATTTTTTTCAACTTTTTTCAATTTTACCCCCGTGGGATATATATTCTACCCACACACATTTGGAACTCTCCTGGGGTACCCTCACACATATTATTCCCTCATTTAGCAGATATTTTTACAAACAAGTGAAATTTTCAAAAATTCAGAAAATTGGCTGAAAACGACTAAATATCAAGAACTCATCGGGCAAATCGCTCTGCAATTGAAATCGGAATGCTCACTGACATTTCCTCTCTCTGAAAGACTGATAAACGTCAGAAAAATGTCTAAGTCCCAAAAAAGATTTTTTTTTTACTTTTTTCAATTTTACCCCCGTGGGCTATATATTCTACCCACACACATTTGGAACTCTCCTGGGGTACCCTCACACATATTATTCCCTCATTTAGCGGATATTTTTACAAAAAAGTGAAATTTTCAAAAATTCAGAAAATTGGCTGAAAACGACTAAATATCAAGGATTCATAGGGCGAATCGCTCTGGAACTGAAATCGGAACGCTCACTGACATTTACGCTCTCTGAAAGTCAGATAAACTCCGGAAAAATGACTAAGTCCAAAAAAGATTTTTTTTTAACTTTTTTCAATTTTACCCCCGTGGGATATATATTCTACCCACACACATTTGGAACTCTCCTGGGGTACCCTCACACATATTATTCCCTCATTTAGCGGATATTTTTACAAAAAAGGGAAATTTTCAAAAATTCAGAAAATTGGCTGAAAACGACTAAATATCAAGGACTCATAGGGCGAATTGCTCTGGAACTGAAATCGGAATGCTCACTGACATTTCCCCTCTCTGAAAGACTGATAAACTCGGAAAAATGACTAAGTCCAAAAAAGATTTTTTTTAAACTTTTTTCAATTTTACCCCCGTGGGATATATATTCTACCCACACACATTTGGAACTCTCCTGGGGTACCCTCACACATATTATTCCCTCATTTAGCGGATATTTTCACAAAAAAGTGAAATTTTCAAAAAATTCAGTAAATTGGCTGAAAACGACTAAATATCAAGAACTCATCGGGCAAATCGCTCTGGAACTGAAATCGGAATGCTCACTGACATTTCCCCTCTCTGAAAGTCTGATAAACTCCGGAAAAATGACTAAGTCCAAAAAAGAATTTTTTTCAACTTTTTTCAATTTTACCCCCGTGGGATATATATTCTACCCACACACATTTGGAACTCTCCTGGGGTACCCTCACACATATTATTCCCTCATTTAGCAGATATTTTTACAAACAAGTGAAATTTTCAAAAATTCAGAAAATTGGCTGAAAACGACTAAATATCAAGAACTCATCGGGCAAATCGCTCTGCAATTGAAATCGGAATGCTCACTGACATTTCCTCTCTCTGAAAGACTGATAAACGTCAGAAAAATGACTAAGTCCCAAAAAAGATTTTATTTTTACTTTTTTCAATTTTACCCCCGTGGGATATATATTCTACCCACACACATTTGGAACTCTCCTGGGGTACCCTCACACATATTATTCCCTCATTTAGCGGATATTTTTACAAAAAAGTGAAATTTTCAAAAATTCAGAAAATTGGCTGAAAACGACTAAATATCAAGGACTCATAGGGCGAATCGCTCTGGAACTGAAATCGGAATGCTCACTGACATTTCCCCTCTCTGAAAGACTGATAAACTCGGAAAAATGACTAAGTCCAAAAAAGATTTTTTTTAAACTTTTTTCAATTTTACCCCCGTGGGATATATATTCTACCCACACACATTTGGAACTCTCCTGGGGTACCCTCACACATATTATTCCCTCATTTAGCGGATATTTTTACAAAAAAGTGAAATTTTCAAAAATTCAGAAAATTGGCTGAAAACGACTAAATATCAAGGACTCATAGGGCGAATCGCTCTGGAACTGAAATCGGAATGCTCACTGACATTTCCCCTCTCTGAAAGACTGATAAACTCGGAAAAATGACTAAGTCCAAAAAAGAATTTTTTTAAACTTTTTTCAATTTTACCCCCGTGGGATATATATTCTACCCACACACATTTGGAACTCTCCTGGGGTACCCTCACACATATTATTCCCTCATTTAGCGGATATTTTTACAAAAAAGGGAAATTTTCAAAAATTCAGAAAATTGGCTGAAAACGACTAAATATCATGGACTCATAGGGCAAATCGCTCTGGAACTGAAATCGGAACGCTCACTGACATTTCCCCTCTCTGAAAGTCTGATAAACTCCGGAAAAATGACTAAGTCCAAAAAAGATTTTTTTTAAACTTTTTTCAATTTTACCCCCGTGGGATATATATTCTACCCACACACATTTGGAACTCTCCTGGGGTACCCTCACACATATTATTCCCTCATTTAGCGGATATTTTCACAAAAAAGTGAAATTTTCAAAAATTCTGAAAATTTGCTGAACACTACTAAATATCAAGGACTCATCAGTCGAATCGCTCTGGAAATGAAATCGGAACGCTCACCGACATTTACGCTCTCTGAAAGTCAGATAAACTCCGGAAAAATGACTAA
Source organism: Phyllobates terribilis (assembly GCF_046119375.1). Classification (NCBI taxonomy): domain Eukaryota; kingdom Metazoa; phylum Chordata; class Amphibia; order Anura; family Dendrobatidae; genus Phyllobates; species Phyllobates terribilis. The sequence goes on along the minus strand of NW_027362763.1, from coordinate 594,509,458 downwards.
GTCCAAAAAAGATTTTTTTTTAACTTTTTTCAATTTTACCCCCGTGGGATATATATTCTACCCACACACATTTGGAACTCTCCTGGGGTACCCTCACACATATTATTCCCTCATTTAGCGGATATTTTCACAAAAAAGTGAAATTTTCAAAAAATTCAGTAAATTGGCTGAAAACGACTAAATATCAAGAACTCATCGGGCAAATCGCTCTGGAACTGAAATCGGAATGCTCACTGACATTTCCCCTCTCTGAAAGTCTGATAAACTCCGGAAAAATGACTAAGTCCAAAAAAGAATTTTTTTCAACTTTTTTCAATTTTACCCCCGTGGGATATATATTCTACCCACACACATTTGGAACTCTCCTGGGGTACCCTCACACATATTATTCCCTCATTTAGCGGATATTTTCACAAAAAAGTGAAATTTTCAAAAAATTCAGAAAATTGGCTGAAAACGACTAAATATCAAGGACTCATCGGGCAAATCGCTCTGGAACTGAAATCGGATTGCTCACTGACATTTCCCCTCTCTGTAAGTCTGATAAACTCCGGAAAAATGACTAAGTCCAAAAAAGAATTTTTTTAAACTTTTTTCAATTTTACCCCAGTGGGATATATATTCTACCCACACACATTTGGAAATCTCCTGGGGTACCCTCACACATATTATTCCCTCATTTAGCGGATATTTTCATAAAAAAGTGAAATTTTCAAAAAATTCAGAAAATTGGCTGAAAACAACTAAATATCAAGGACTCATCACAAATTGCTCTGGAACTGAAATCGGAATGCTCACTGACATTTCCCCTCTCTGAAAGTCTGATAAACTCCGCAAAAATGACTAAGTCCAAAAAAAAATTTTTTTCAACTTTTTACAATTTTACCCCCGTGGGATATATATTCTACCCACACACATTTGGAACTCTCCTGGGGTACCCTCACACATATTATTCCCTCATTTAGCGGATATTTTTTCAAAAAAGGGAAATTTTCAAAATTCAGAAAATTGGCTGAAAACGACTAAATATCAAGGACTCATCAGGCAAATCGCTCTGGAACTGAAATCGGAATGCTCACTGACATTTCCCCTCTCTGAAAGTCTGATAAACGCCGGAAAAATGACTAAGTCCCAAAAAAGATTTTTTTTAAACTTTTTTCAATTTTACCCCCGTGGGATATATATTCTACCCACACACATTTGGAACTCTCCTGGGGTACCCTCACACATATTATTCCCTCATTTAGCGGATATTTTTACAAAAAAGGGAAATTTTCAAAAATTCAGAAAATTGGCTGAAAACGACTAAATATCAAGGACTCATAGGGCGAATCGCTCTGGAACTGAAATCGGAATGCTCACTGACATTTCCCCTCTCTGAAAGTCTGAAAAACTCCGGAAAAATGACTAAGTCCAAAAAAGATTTTTTTTAAACTTTTTTCAATTTTACCCCCGTGGGATATATATTCTACCCACACACATTTGGAACTCTCCTGGGGTACCCTCACACATATTATTCCCTCATTTAGCGGAAAATGACTAAATATCAAGGACTCATCAGGCGAATCGCTCTGGAACTGAAATCGGAATGCTCACTGACATTTCCCCTCTCTGAAAGTCTGATAAACTCCGGAAAAATGACTAAGTCCAAAAAAAATTTTTTTTCAACTTTTTTCAATTTTACCCCCGTGGGATATATATTCTACCCACACACATTTGGAACTCTCCTGGGGTACCCTCACACATATTATTCCCTCATTTAGCGGATATTTTTACAAAAAAGTGAAATTTTCAAAAATTCAGAAAATTGGCTGAAAACGACTAAATATCAAGGACTCATAGGGCGAATCGCTCTGGAACTGAAATCGGAATGCTCACTGACATTTCCCCTCTCTGAAAGACTGATAAACTCGGAAAAATGACTAAGGCCAAAAAAGATTTTTTTTCAACTTTTTTCATTTTTACCCCCGTGGGATATATATTCTACCCACACACATTTTGAACTCTCCTGGGGTACCCTCACACATATTATTCCCTCATTTAGCGGATATTTTTACAAAAAATTGAAATTTTCAAAAATTCAGAAAATTGGCTGAAAACGACTAAATATCAAGGACTCATCAGGCGAATCGCTCTGGAACTGAAATCGGAATTCTCACTGACATTTCCCCTCTCTGAAAGTCTGATAAACTCCGCAAAAATGACTAAGTCCAAAAAAAAATTTTTTTCAACTTTTTACAATTTTACCCCCGTGGGATAAATATTCTACCCACACACATTTGGAACTCTCCTGGGGTACCCTCACACATATTATTCCCTCATTTAGCGGATATTTTTTCAAAAAAGGGAAATTTTCAAAATTCAGAAAATTGGCTGAAAACGACTAAATATCAAGGACTCATCGGGCGAATCGCTCTGGAACTGAAATCGGAATGCTCACTGACATTTCCCCTCTCTGAAAGTCTGAAAAACTCCGGAAAAATGACTAAGTCCAAAAAATATTTTTTTTAAACTTTTTTCAATTTTACCCCCGTGGGATATATATTCTACCCACACACATTTGGAACTCTCCTGGGGTACCCTCACACATATTATTCCCTCATTTAGCGGATATTTTCACAAAAAAGTGAAATTTTCAAAAATTCAGAAAATTGGCTGAAAACGACTAAATATCAAGGACTCATAGGGCGAATCGCTCTGGAACTGAAATCGGAATGCTCACTGACATTTCCCCTCTCTGAAAGACTGATAAACTCGGAAAAATGACTAAGTCCAAAAAAGAATTTTTTAAACGTTTTTCAATTTTACCCCCATGGGATATATATTCTACCCACACATGTTTGGAACTCTCCTGGGGTACCCTCACACATATTTTTCCCTCATTTAGCGGATATTTTCACAAAAAAGTGAAATTTTAAAAAATTCAGAAAATTGGCTGAAAACGACTAAATATCAAGGACTCATAGGGCGAATCGCTCTGGAACTGAAATCGGAATGCTCACTGACATTTCCCCTCTCTGAAAGACTGATAAACTCGGAAAAATGACTAAGTCCAAAAAAGAATTTTTTTAAACTTTTTTCAATTTTACCCCCGTGGGATATATATTCTACCCACACACATTTGGAACTCTCCTGGGGTACCCTCCCACATATTATTCCCTCATTTAGCGGATATTTTCACAAAAAAGTGAAATTTTCAAAAATTCAGAAAATTGGCTGAAAATGACTAAATATCAAGGACTCATAGGGCGAATCGCTCTGGAACTGAAATCGGAATGCTCACTGACATTTCCGCTCTCTGAAAGTCTGATAAACTCCGGAAAAATGACTAAGTCCAAAAAAGATTTTTTTTAAACTTTTTTCAATTTTACCCCCGTGGGATATATATTCTACCCACACACATTTGGAACTCTCCTGGGGTACCCTCACACATATTATTCCCTCATTTAGCGGAAAATGACTAAATATCAAGGACTCATCAGGCGAATCGCTCTAGAACTGAAATCGGAATGCTCACTGACATTTCCCCTCTCTGAAAGTCTGATAAACTCCGGAAAAATGACTAAGTCCAAAAAAAATTTTTTTTCAACTTTTTTCAATTTTACCCCCGTGGGATATATATTCTACCCACACACATTTGGAACTCTCCTGGGGTACCCTCACACATATTATTCCCTCATTTAGCGGATATTTTTACAAAAAAGGGAAATTTTCAAAAATTCAGAAAATTGGCTGAAAACGACTACATATCAAGGACTCAGGGCGAATCGCTCTGGAACTGAAATCGGAAAGCTCACTAACATTTCCCCTCTCTGAAAGTCTGATAAGCTCCGGAAAAATGACTAAGTCCAAAAAAGAATTTTTTTAAACTTTTTTCAATTTTACCCCTGTGGGATATATATTCTACCCACACACATTTGGAACTCTCCTGGGGTACCCTCACACATATTATTCCCTCATTTAGCGGATATTTTCACAAAAAAGTAAAATTTTCAAAAATTCAGAAAATTGGCTGAAAACGACTAAATATCAAGGACTCATCGGGCAAATCGCTCTGGAACTGAAATCAGAATGCTCACTGACATTTCCCCTCTCTGAAAGTCTGATAAACTCCGGAAAAATGACTAAGTCCAAAAAAAATTTTTTTTCAACTTTTTTCAATTTTACCCCCGTGGGATTTATATTCTACCCACACACATTTGGAACTCTCCTGGGGTACCCTCACACATATTATTCCCTCATTTAGCGGATATTTTTACAAAAAAGGGAAATTTTCAAAAATTCAGAAAATTGGCTGAAAACGACTAAATATCAAGGACTCATCGGGCAAATCGCTCTGGAACTGAAATCGGATTGCTCACTGACATTTCCCCTCTCTGTAAGTCTGATAAACTCCGGAAAAATGACTAAGTCCAAAAAAGAATTTTTTTAAACTTTTTTCAATTTTACCCCAGTGGGATATATATTCTACCCACACACATTTGGAAATCTCCTGGGGTACCCTCACACATATTATTCCCTCATTTAGCGGATATTTTCATAAAAAAGTGAAATTTTCAAAAAATTCAGAAAATTGGCTGAAAACAACTAAATATCAAGGACTCATCACAAATTGCTCTGGAACTGAAATCGGAATGCTCACTAACATTTCCTCTCTCTGAAAGTCTGATAAACTCCGGAAAAATGACTAAGTCCAAAAAAGAATTTTTTTAAACTTTTTTCAATTTTACCCCCGTGGGATATATATTCTACCCACACACATTTGGAACTCTCCTGGGGTACATATTATTCCCTCATTTAGCGGATATTTTTACAAAAAAGGGAAATTTTCAAAAATTCAGAAAATTGGCTGAAAACGACTAAATATCACGGACTCATAGGGCGAATCGCTCTGGAACTGAAATCGGAACGCTCACTGACATTTCCCCTCTCTGAAAGTCTGATAAACTCCGGAAAAATGACTAAGTCCAAAAAAGATTTTTTTTAAACTTTTTTCAATTTTACCCCCGTGGGATATATATTCTACCCACACACATTTGGAACTCTCCTGGGGTACCCTCACACATATTATTCCCTCATTTAGCGGATATTTTTACAAACAAGTGAAATTTTCATAAATTCAGAAAATTGGCTGAAAACGACTAAATATCAAGGACTCATCGGGCAAATCGCTCTGCAATTGAAATCGGAATGGTCACTGACATTTCCTCTCTCTGAAAGACTGATAAACGTCGGAAAAATGACTAAGTCCCAAAAAAGATTTTTTTTTTACTTTTTTCAATTTTACCCCCGTGGGATATATATTCTACCCACACACATTTGGAACTCTCCTGGGGTACCCTCACACATATTATTCCCTCATTTAGCGGATATTTTTCCAAAAAAGTGAAATTTTCAAAAATTCAGAAAATTGGCTGAAAACGACTAAATATCAAGGACTCATAGGGCGAATCGCTCTGGAACTGAAATCGGAATGCTCACTGACATTTCCCCTCTCTGAAAGACTGATAAACTCGGAAAAATGACTAAGTCCAAAAAAGATTTTTTTTAAACTTTTTTCAATTTTACCCCCGTGGGATATATATTCTACCCACACGCATTTGGAACTCTCCTGGGGTACCCTCACACATATTATTCCCTCATTTAGCGGATATTTTCACAAAAAAGTGAAATTTTCAAAAAATTCAGAAAATTGGCTGAAAACGACTAAATATCAAGGACTCATCGGCCAAATTGCTCTGGAACTGAAATCGGAATGCTCACTAACATTTCCCCTCTCTGAATGTCTGATAAACTCCGGAAAAATGACTAAGTCCAAAAAAGAATTGTTTTAAACTTTTTTCAATTTTACCCCCGTGGGATATATATTCTACCCACACACATTTGGAACTCTCCTGGGGTACCCTCACACATATTATTCCCTCATTTAGCGGATATTTTTTCAAAAAAGGGAAATTTTCAAAAATTCAGAAAATTGGCTGAAAACGACTAAATATCAAGGACTCATCAGGCAAATCGCTCTGGAACTGAAATCGGAATGCTCACTGACATTTCCCCTCTCTGAAAGTCTGATAAACGCCGGAAAAATGACTAAGTCCCAAAAAAGATTTTTTTTAAACTTTTTTCAATTTTACCCCCGTGGGATATATATTCTACCCACACACATTTGGAACTCTCCTGGGGTACCCTCACACATATTATTCCCTCATTTAGCGGATATTTTTACAAAAAAGGGAAATTTTCAAAAATTCAGAAAATTGGCTGAAAACGACTAAATATCAAGGACTCATAGGGCGAATCGCTCTGGAACTGAAATCGGAATGCTCACTGACATTTCCCCTCTCTGAAAGTCTGAAAAACTCCGGAAAAATGACTAAGTCCAAAAAAGATTTTTTTTAAACTTTTTTCAATTTTACCCCCGTGGGATATATATTCTACCCACACACATTTGGAACTCTCCTGGGGTACCCTCACACATATTATTCCCTCATTTAGCGGAAAATGACTAAATATCAAGGACTCATCAGGCGAATCGCTCTGGAACTGAAATCGGAATGCTCACTGACATTTCCCCTCTCTGAAAGTCTGATAAACTCCGGAAAAATGACTAAGTCCAAAAAAAATTTTTTTTCAACTTTTTTCAATTTTACCCCCGTGGGATATATATTCTACCCACACACATTTGGAACTCTCCTGGGGTACCCTCACACATATTATTCCCTCATTTAGTGGATATTTTTACAAAAAAGTGAAATTTTCAAAAATTCAGAAAATTGGCTGAAAACGACTAAATATCAAGGACTCATAGGGCGAATCGCTCTGGAACTGAAATCGGAATGCTCACTGACATTTCCCCTCTCTGAAAGACTGATAAACTCGGAAAAATGACTAAGGCCAAAAAAGATTTTTTTTCAACTTTTTTCATTTTTACCCCCGTGGGATATATATTCTACCCACACGCATTTGGAACTCTCCTGGGGTACCCTCACAGATATTATTCCCTCATTTAGCGGATATTTTCACAAAAAAGTGAAATTTTCAAAAAATTCAGAAAATTGGCTGAAAACGACTAAATATCAAGGACTCATCGGCCAAATTGCTCTGGAACTGAAATCGGAATGCTCACTAACATTTCCCCTCTCTGAATGTCTGATAAACTCCGGAAAAATGACTAAGTCCAAAAAAAAATTTTTTTCAACTTTTTACAATTTTACCCCCGTGGGATAAATATTCTACCCACACACATTTGGAACTCTCCTGGGGTACCCTCACACATATTATTCCCTCATTTAGCGGATATTTTTTCAAAAAAGGGAAATTTTCAAAATTCAGAAAATTGGCTGAAAACGACTAAATATCAAGGACTCATCAGGCAAATCGCTCTGGAACTGAAATCGGAATGCTCACTGACATTTCCCCTCTCTGAAAGTCTGATAAACGCCGGAAAAATGACTAAGTCCCAAAAAAGATTTTTTTGAAACTTTTTTCAATTTTACCCCCGTGGGATATATATTCTACCCACACACATTTGGAACTCTCCTGGGGTACCCTCACCCATATTATTCCCTCATTTAGCGGATATTTTTACAAAAAAGGGAAATTTTCAAAAATTCAGAAAATTGGCTGAAAACGCCTAAATATCAAGGACTCATCGGGCGAATCGCTCTGGAACTGAAATCGGAATGCTCACTGACATTTCCCCTCTCTGAAAGTCTGAAAAACTCCGGAAAAATGACTAAGTCCAAAAAAGATTTTTTTTAAACTTTTTTCAATTTTACCCCCGTGGGATATATATTCTACCCACACACATTTGGAACTCTCCTGGGGTACCCTCACACATATTATTCCCTCATTTAGCGGAAAATGGCTAAATATCAAGGACTCATCAGGCGAATCGCTCTGGAACTGAAATCGGAATTCTCACTGACATTTCCCCTCTCTGAAAGTCTGATAAACTCCGCAAAAATGACTAAGTCCAAAAAAAAATTTTTTTCAACTTTTTACAATTTTACCCCCGTGGGATATATATTCTACCCACACACATTTGGAACTCTCCTGGGGTACCCTCACACATATTATTCCCTCATTTAGCGGATATTTTTTCAAAAAAGGGAAATTTTCAAAATTCAGAAAATTGGCTGAAAACGACTAAATATCAAGGACTCATCAGGCAAATCGCTCTGGAACTGAAATCGGAATGCTCACTGACATTTCCCCTCTCTGAAAGTCTGATAAACGCCGGAAAAATGACTAAGTCCCAAAAAAGATTTTTTTTAAACTTTTTTCAATTTTACCCCCGTGGGATATATATTCTACCCACACACATTTGGAACTCTCCTGGGGTACCCTCACACATATTATTCCCTCATTTAGCGGATATTTTTACAAAAAAGGGAAATTTTCAAAAATTCAGAAAATTGGCTGAAAACGACTAAATATCAAGGACTCATAGGGCGAATCGCTCTGGAACTGAAATCGGAATGCTCACTGACATTTCCCCTCTCTGAAAGTCTGAAAAACTCCGGAAAAATGACTAAGTCCAAAAAAGATTTTTTTTAAACTTTTTTCAATTTTACCCCCGTGGGATATATATTCTACCCACACACATTTGGAACTCTCCTGGGGTACCCTCACACATATTATTCCCTCATTTAGCGGAAAATGACTAAATATCAAGGACTCATCAGGCGAATCGCTCTGGAACTGAAATCGGAATGCTCACTGACATTTCCCCTCTCTGAAAGTCTGATAAACTCCGGAAAAATGACTAAGTCCAAAAAAAATTTTTTTTCAACTTTTTTCAATTTTACCCCCGTGGGATATATATTCTACCCACACACATTTGGAACTCTCCTGGGGTACCCTCACACATATTATTCCCTCATTTAGCGGATATTTTTACAAAAAAGTGAAATTTTCAAAAATTCAGAAAATTGGCTGAAAACGACTAAATATCAAGGACTCATAGGGCGAATCGCTCTGGAACTGAAATCGGAATGCTCACTGACATTTCCCCTCTCTGAAAGACTGATAAACTCGGAAAAATGACTAAGGCCAAAAAAGATTTTTTTTCAACTTTTTTCATTTTTACCCCCGTGGGATATATATTCTACCCACACGCATTTGGAACTCTCCTGGGGTACCCTCACAGATATTATTCCCTCATTTAGCGGATATTTTCACAAAAAAGTGAAATTTTCAAAAAATTCAGAAAATTGGCTGAAAACGACTAAATATCAAGGACTCATCGGCCAAATTGCTCTGGAACTGAAATCGGAATGCTCACTAACATTTCCCTTCTCTGAATGTCTGATAAACTCCGGAAAAATGACTAAGTCCAAAAAAGAATTTTTTTAAACTTTTTTCAATTTTACCCCCGTGGGATATATATTCTACCCACACACATTTTGAACTCTCCTGGGGTACCCTCACACATATTATTCCCTCATTTAGCGGATATTTTTACAAAAAATTGAAATTTTCAAAAATTCAGAAAATTGGCTGAAAACGACTAAATATCAAGGACTCATCAGGCGAATCGCTCTGGAACTGAAATCGGAATTCTCACTGACATTTCCCCTCTCTGAAAGTCTGATAAACTCCGCAAAAATGACTAAGTCCAAAAAAAAATTTTTTTCAACTTTTTACAATTTTACCCCCGTGGGATAAATATTCTACCCACACACATTTGGAACTCTCCTGGGGTACCCTCACACATATTATTCCCTCATTTAGCGGATATTTTTTCAAAAAAGGGAAATTTTCAAAATTCAGAAAATTGGCTGAAAACGACTAAATATCAAGGACTCATCAGGCAAATCGCTCTGGAACTGAAATCGGAATGCTCACTGACATTTCCCCTCTCTGAAAGTCTGAAAAACTCCGGAAAAATGACTAAGTCCAAAAAAGATTTTTTTTAAACTTTTTTCAATTTTACCCCCGTGGGATATATATTCTACCAACACACATTTGGAACTCTCCTGGGGTACCCTCACACATATTATTCCCTCATTTAGCGGAAAATGGCTAAATATCAAGGACTCATCAGGCGAATCGCTCTGGAACTGAAATCGGAATGCTCACTGGCATTTCCCCTCTCTGAAAGTCTGATAAACTCCGAAAAAATGACTAAGTCCAAAAAAAAATTTTTTTCAACTTTTTTAAATTTTACCCCCGTGGGATATATATTCTACCCACACACATTTGGAACTCTCCTGGGGTACCCTCACACATATTATTCCCTCATTTAGCGGATATTTTTACAAAAAAGGGAAATTTTCAAAAATTCAGAAAATTAGCTGAAAACGACTAAATATCAAGGACTCAGGGCGAATCGCTCTGGAACTGAAATCGGAATTCTCACTGACATTTCCCCTCTCTGAAAGTCTGATAAACTCCGCAAAAATGACTAAGTCCAAAAAAAAATTTTTTTCAACTTTTTACAATTTTACCCCCGTGGGATATATATTCTACCCACACACATTTGGAACTCTCCTGGGGTACCCTCACACATATTATTCCCTCATTTAGCGGATATTTTTTCAAAAAAGGGAAATTTTCAAAATTCAGAAAATTGGCTGAAAACGACTAAATATCAAGGACTCATCAGGCAAATCGCTCTGGAACTGAAATCGGAATGCTCACTGACATTTCCCCTCTCTGAAAGTCTGATAAACGCCGGAAAAATGACTAAGTCCCAAAAAAGATTTTTTTTAAACTTTTTTCAATTTTACCCCCGTGGGATATATATTCTACCCACACACATTTGGAACTCTCCTGGGGTACCCTCACACATATTATTCCCTCATTTAGCGGATATTTTTACAAAAAAGGGAAATTTTCAAAAATTCAGAAAATTGGCTGAAAACGACTAAATATCAAGGACTCATAGGGCGAATCGCTCTGGAACTGAAATCGGAATGCTCACTGACATTTCCCCTCTCTGAAAGTCTGAAAAACTCCGGAAAAATGACTAAGTCCAAAAAAGATTTTTTTTAAACTTTTTTCAATTTTACCCCCGTGGGATATATATTCTACCCACACACATTTGGAACTCTCCTGGGGTACCCTCACACATATTATTCCCTCATTTAGCGGAAAATGACTAAATATCAAGGACTCATCAGGCGAATCGCTCTGGAACTGAAATCGGAATGCTCACTGACATTTCCCCTCTCTGAAAGTCTGATAAACTCCGGAAAAATGACTAAGTCCAAAAAAAATTTTTTTTCAACTTTTTTCAATTTTACCCCCGTGGGATATATATTCTACCCACACACATTTGGAACTCTCCTGGGGTACCCTCACACATATTATTCCCTCATTTAGCGGATATTTTTACAAAAAAGTGAAATTTTCAAAAATTCAGAAAATTGGCTGAAAACGACTAAATATCAAGGACTCATAGGGCGAATCGCTCTGGAACTGAAATCGGAATGCTCACTGACATTTCCCCTCTCTGAAAGACTGATAAACTCGGAAAAATGACTAAGGCCAAAAAAGATTTTTTTTCAACTTTTTTCATTTTTACCCCCGTGGGATATATATTCTACCCACACGCATTTGGAACTCTCCTGGGGTACCCTCACAGATATTATTCCCTCATTTAGCGGATATTTTCACAAAAAAGTGAAATTTTCAAAAAATTCAGAAAATTGGCTGAAAACGACTAAATATCAAGGACTCATCGGCCAAATTGCTCTGGAACTGAAATCGGAATGCTCACTAACATTTCCCTTCTCTGAATGTCTGATAAACTCCGGAAAAATGACTAAGTCCAAAAAAGAATTTTTTTAAACTTTTTTCAATTTTACCCCCGTGGGATATATATTCTACCCACACACATTTTGAACTCTCCTGGGGTACCCTCACACATATTATTCCCTCATTTAGCGGATATTTTTCCAAAAAATTGAAATTTTCAAAAATTCAGAAAATTGGCTGAAAACGACTAAATATCAAGGACTCATCAGGCGAATCGCTCTGGAACTGAAATCGGAATTCTCACTGACATTTCCCCTCTCTGAAAGTCTGATAAACTCCGCAAAAATGACTAAGTCCAAAAAAAATTTTTTTTCAACTTTTTACAATTTTACCCCCGTGGGATAAATATTCTACCCACACACATTTGGAACTCTCCTGGGGTACCCTCACACATATTATTCCCTCATTTAGCGGATATTTTTTCAAAAAAGGGAAATTTTCAAAATTCAGAAAATTGGCTGAAAACGACTAAATATCAAGGACTCATCGGGCGAATCGCTCTGGAACTGAAATCGGAATGCTCACTGACATTTCCCCTCTCTGAAAGTCTGAAAAACTCCGGAAAAATGACTAAGTCCAAAAAATATTTTTTTTAAACTTTTTTCAATTTTACCCCCGTGGGATATATATTCTACCCACACACATTTGGAACTCTCCTGGGGTACCCTCACACATATTATTCCCTCATTTAGCGGAAAATGGCTAAATATCAAGGACTCATCAGGCGAATCGCTCTGGAACTGAAATCGGAATGCTCACTGACATTTCCCCTCTCTGAAAGTCTGATAAACTCCGGAAAAATGACTAAGTCCAAAAAAAAATTTTTTTCAACTTTTTTAAATTTTACCCCCGTGGGATATATATTCTACCCACACACATTTGGAACTCTCCTGGGGTACCCTCACACATATTATTCCCTCATTTAGCGGATATTTTTACAAAAAAGGGAAATTTTCAAAAATTCAGAAAATTGGCTGAAAACGAATAAATATCAAGGACTCATCAGGCGAATCGCTCTGGAACTGAAATCGGAATTCTCACTGACATTTCCCCTCTCTGAAAGTCTGATAAACTCCGCAAAAATGACTAAGTCCAAAAAAAAATTTTTTTCAACTTTTTACAATTTTACCCCCGTGGGATATATATTCTACCCACACACATTTGGAACTCTCCTGGGGTACCCTCACACATATTATTCCCTCATTTAGCGGATATTTTTTCAAAAAAGGGAAATTTTCAAAATTCAGAAAATTGGCTGAAAACGACTAAATATCAAGGACTCATCAGGCAAATCGCTCTGGAACTGAAATCGGAATGCTCACTGACATTTCCCCTCTCTGAAAGTCTGATAAACGCCGGAAAAATGACTAAGTCCCAAAAAAGATTTTTTTTAAACTTTTTTCAATTTTACCCCCGTGGGATATATATTCTACCCACACACATTTGGAACTCTCCTGGGGTACCCTCACACATATTATTCCCTCATTTAGCGGATATTTTTACAAAAAAGGGAAATTTTCAAAAATTCAGAAAATTGGCTGAAAACGACTAAATATCAAGGACTCATAGGGCGAATCGCTCTGGAACTGAAATCGGAATGCTCACTGACATTTCCCCTCTCTGAAAGTCTGAAAAACTCCGGAAAAATGACTAAGTCCAAAAAAGATTTTTTTTAAACTTTTTTCAATTTTACCCCCGTGGGATATATATTCTACCCACACACATTTGGAACTCTCCTGGGGTACCCTCACACATATTATTCCCTCATTTAGCGGAAAATGACTAAATATCAAGGACTCATCAGGCGAATCGCTCTGGAACTGAAATCGGAATGCTCACTGACATTTCCCCTCTCTGAAAGTCTGATAAACTCCGGAAAAATGACTAAGTCCAAAAAAAATTTTTTTTCAACTTTTTTCAATTTTACCCCCGTGGGATATATATTCTACCCACACACATTTGGAACTCTCCTGGGGTACCCTCACACATATTATTCCCTCATTTAGCGGATATTTTTACAAAAAAGTGAAATTTTCAAAAATTCAGAAAATTGGCTGAAAACGACTAAATATCAAGGACTCATAGGGCGAATCGCTCTGGAACTGAAATCGGAATGCTCACTGACATTTCCCCTCTCTGAAAGACTGATAAACTCGGAAAAATGACTAAGGCCAAAAAAGATTTTTTTTCAACTTTTTTCATTTTTACCCCCGTGGGATATATATTCTACCCACACGCATTTGGAACTCTCCTGGGGTACCCTCACAGATATTATTCCCTCATTTAGCGGATATTTTCACAAAAAAGTGAAATTTTCAAAAAATTCAGAAAATTGGCTGAAAACGACTAAATATCAAGGACTCATCGGCCAAATTGCTCTGGAACTGAAATCGGAATGCTCACTAACATTTCCCTTCTCTGAATGTCTGATAAACTCCGGAAAAATGACTAAGTCCAAAAAAGAATTTTTTTAAACTTTTTTCAATTTTACCCCCGTGGGATATATATTCTACCCACACACATTTTGAACTCTCCTGGGGTACCCTCACACATATTATTCCCTCATTTAGCGGATATTTTTACAAAAAATTGAAATTTTCAAAAATTCAGAAAATTGGCTGAAAACGACTAAATATCAAGGACTCATCAGGCGAATCGCTCTGGAACTGAAATCGGAATTCTCACTGACATTTCCCCTCTCTGAAAGTCTGATAAACTCCGCAAAAATGACTAAGTCCAAAAAAAAATTTTTTTCAACTTTTTACAATTTTACCCCCGTGGGATAAATATTCTACCCACACACATTTGGAACTCTCCTGGGGTACCCTCACACATATTATTCCCTCATTTAGCGGATATTTTTTCAAAAAAGGGAAATTTTCAAAATTCAGAAAATTGGCTGAAAACGACTAAATATCAAGGACTCATCAGGCAAATCGCTCTGGAACTGAAATCGGAATGCTCACTGACATTTCCCCTCTCTGAAAGTCTGAAAAACTCCGGAAAAATGACTAAGTCCAAAAAAGATTTTTTTTAAACTTTTTTCAATTTTACCCCCGTGGGATATATATTCTACCAACACACATTTGGAACTCTCCTGGGGTACCCTCACACATATTATTCCCTCATTTAGCGGAAAATGGCTAAATATCAAGGACTCATCAGGCGAATCGCTCTGGAACTGAAATCGGAATGCTCACTGGCATTTCCCCTCTCTGAAAGTCTGATAAACTCCGAAAAAATGACTAAGTCCAAAAAAAAATTTTTTTCAACTTTTTTAAATTTTACCCCCGTGGGATATATATTCTACCCACACACATTTGGAACTCTCCTGGGGTACCCTCACACATATTATTCCCTCATTTAGCGGATATTTTTACAAAAAAGGGAAATTTTCAAAAATTCAGAAAATTAGCTGAAAACGACTAAATATCAAGGACTCAGGGCGAATCGCTCTGGAACTGAAATCGGAATTCTCACTGACATTTCCCCTCTCTGAAAGTCTGATAAACTCCGCAAAAATGACTAAGTCCAAAAAAAAATTTTTTTCAACTTTTTACAATTTTACCCCCGTGGGATATATATTCTACCCACACACATTTGGAACTCTCCTGGGGTACCCTCACACATATTATTCCCTCATTTAGCGGATATTTTTTCAAAAAAGGGAAATTTTCAAAATTCAGAAAATTGGCTGAAAACGACTAAATATCAAGGACTCATCAGGCAAATCGCTCTGGAACTGAAATCGGAATGCTCACTGACATTTCCCCTCTCTGAAAGTCTGATAAACGCCGGAAAAATGACTAAGTCCCAAAAAAGATTTTTTTTAAACTTTTTTCAATTTTACCCCCGTGGGATATATATTCTACCCACACACATTTGGAACTCTCCTGGGGTACCCTCACACATATTATTCCCTCATTTAGCGGATATTTTTACAAAAAAGGGAAATTTTCAAAAATTCAGAAAATTGGCTGAAAACGACTAAATATCAAGGACTCATAGGGCGAATCGCTCTGGAACTGAAATCGGAATGCTCACTGACATTTCCCCTCTCTGAAAGTCTGAAAAACTCCGGAAAAATGACTAAGTCCAAAAAAGATTTTTTTTAAACTTTTTTCAATTTTACCCCCGTGGGATATATATTCTACCCACACACATTTGGAACTCTCCTGGGGTACCCTCACACATATTATTCCCTCATTTAGCGGAAAATGACTAAATATCAAGGACTCATCAGGCGAATCGCTCTGGAACTGAAATCGGAATGCTCACTGACATTTCCCCTCTCTGAAAGTCTGATAAACTCCGGAAAAATGACTAAGTCCAAAAAAAATTTTTTTTCAACTTTTTTCAATTTTACCCCCGTGGGATATATATTCTACCCACACACATTTGGAACTCTCCTGGGGTACCCTCACACATATTATTCCCTCATTTAGCGGATATTTTTACAAAAAAGTGAAATTTTCAAAAATTCAGAAAATTGGCTGAAAACGACTAAATATCAAGGACTCATAGGGCGAATCGCTCTGGAACTGAAATCGGAATGCTCACTGACATTTCCCCTCTCTGAAAGACTGATAAACTCGGAAAAATGACTAAGGCCAAAAAAGATTTTTTTTCAACTTTTTTCATTTTTACCCCCGTGGGATATATATTCTACCCACACGCATTTGGAACTCTCCTGGGGTACCCTCACAGATATTATTCCCTCATTTAGCGGATATTTTCACAAAAAAGTGAAATTTTCAAAAAATTCAGAAAATTGGCTGAAAACGACTAAATATCAAGGACTCATCGGCCAAATTGCTCTGGAACTGAAATCGGAATGCTCACTAACATTTCCCTTCTCTGAATGTCTGATAAACTCCGGAAAAATGACTAAGTCCAAAAAAGAATTTTTTTAAACTTTTTTCAATTTTACCCCCGTGGGATATATATTCTACCCACACACATTTTGAACTCTCCTGGGGTACCCTCACACATATTATTCCCTCATTTAGCGGATATTTTTCCAAAAAATTGAAATTTTCAAAAATTCAGAAAATTGGCTGAAAACGACTAAATATCAAGGACTCATCAGGCGAATCGCTCTGGAACTGAAATCGGAATTCTCACTGACATTTCCCCTCTCTGAAAGTCTGATAAACTCCGCAAAAATGACTAAGTCCAAAAAAAATTTTTTTTCAACTTTTTACAATTTTACCCCCGTGGGATAAATATTCTACCCACACACATTTGGAACTCTCCTGGGGTACCCTCACACATATTATTCCCTCATTTAGCGGATATTTTTTCAAAAAAGGGAAATTTTCAAAATTCAGAAAATTGGCTGAAAACGACTAAATATCAAGGACTCATCGGGCGAATCGCTCTGGAACTGAAATCGGAATGCTCACTGACATTTCCCCTCTCTGAAAGTCTGAAAAACTCCGGAAAAATGACTAAGTCCAAAAAATATTTTTTTTAAACTTTTTTCAATTTTACCCCCGTGGGATATATATTCTACCCACACACATTTGGAACTCTCCTGGGGTACCCTCACACATATTATTCCCTCATTTAGCGGAAAATGGCTAAATATCAAGGACTCATCAGGCGAATCGCTCTGGAACTGAAATCGGAATGCTCACTGACATTTCCCCTCTCTGAAAGTCTGATAAACTCCGGAAAAATGACTAAGTCCAAAAAAAAATTTTTTTCAACTTTTTTAAATTTTACCCCCGTGGGATATATATTCTACCCACACACATTTGGAACTCTCCTGGGGTACCCTCACACATATTATTCCCTCATTTAGCGGATATTTTTACAAAAAAGGGAAATTTTCAAAAATTCAGAAAATTGGCTGAAAACGAATAAATATCAAGGACTCATCAGGCGAATCGCTCTGGAACTGAAATCGGAATTCTCACTGACATTTCCCCTCTCTGAAAGTCTGATAAACTCCGCAAAAATGACTAAGTCCAAAAAAAAATTTTTTTCAACTTTTTACAATTTTACCCCCGTGGGATATATATTCTACCCACACACATTTGGAACTCTCCTGGGGTACCCTCACACATATTATTCCCTCATTTAGCGGATATTTTTTCAAAAAAGGGAAATTTTCAAAATTCAGAAAATTGGCTGAAAACGACTAAATATCAAGGACTCATCAGGCAAATCGCTCTGGAACTGAAATCGGAATGCTCACTGACATTTCCCCTCTCTGAAAGTCTGAAAAACTCCGGAAAAATGACTAAGTCCAAAAAAGATTTTTTTTAAACTTTTTTCAATTTTACCCCCGTGGGATATATATTCTACCCACACACATTTGGAACTCTCCTGGGGTACCCTCACACATATTATTCCCTCATTTAGCGGAAAATGGCTAAATATCAAGGACTCATCAGGCGAATCGCTCTGGAACTGAAATCGGAATGCTCACTGGCATTTCCCCTCTCTGAAAGTCTGATAAACTCCGGAAAAATGACTAAGTCCAAAAAAAAATTTTTTTCAACTTTTTTAAATTTTACCCCCGTGGGATATATATTCTACCCACACACATTTGGAACTCTCCTGGGGTACCCTCACACATATTATTCCCTCATTTAGCGGATATTTTTACAAAAAAGGGAAATTTTCAAAAATTCAGAAAATTAGCTGAAAACGACTAAATATCAAGGACTCAGGGCGAATCGCTCTGGAACTGAAATCGGAATGCTCACTAACATTTCCCCTCTCTGAAAGTCTGATAAACTCCGGAAAAATTACTAAGTCCAAAAAAGAATTTTTTTAAACTTTTTTCAATTTTACCCCCGTGGGATATATATTCTACCCACACACATTTGGAACTCTCCTGGGGTACCCTCACACATATTATTCCCTCATTTAGCGGATATTTTTTCAAAAAAGGGAAATTTTCAAAAATTCAGAAAATTGGCTGAAAACGAATAAATATCAAGGACTCATCAGGCAAATCGCTCTGGAACTGAAATCGGAATGCTCTCTGACATTTCCCCTCTCTGAAAGTCTGATAAACGCCGGAAAAATGACTAAGTCCCAAAAAAGATTTTTTTGAAACTTTTTTCAATTTTACCCCCGTGGGATATATATTCTACCCACACACATTTGGAACTCTCCTGGGGTACCCTCACACATATTATTCCCTCATTTAGCGCATATTTTTACAAAAAAGGGAAATTTTCAAAAATTCAGAAAATTGGCTGAAAACGACTACATATCAAGGACTCAGGGCGAATCGCTCTGGAACTGAAATCGGAATGCTCACTAACATTTCCCCTCTCTGAAAGTCTGATAAACTCCGGAAAAATGACTAAGTCCAAAAAAGAATTTTTTTAAACTTTTTTCAATTTTACCCCTGTGGGATATATATTCTACCCACACACATTTGGAACTCTCCTGGGGTACCCTCACACATATTATTCCCTCATTTAGCGGATATTTTCACAGAAAAGTAAAATTTTCAAAAATTCAGAAAATTGGCTGAAAACGACTAAATATCAAGGACTCATCAGGCAAATCGCTCTGGAACTGAAATCAGAATGCTCACTGACATTTCCCCTCTCTGAAAGTCTGATAAACTCCGGAAAAATGACTAAGTCCAAAAAAAATTTTTTTTCAACTTTTTTCAATTTTACCCCCGTGGGATTTATATTCTACCCACACACATTTGGAACTCTCCTGGGGTACCATCACACATATTATTCCCTCATTTAGCGGATATTTTTTAAAAAAAGGGAAATTTTCAAAAATTCAGAAAATTGGCTGAAAACGACTAAATATCAAGGACTCATAGGGCGAATCGCTCTGGAACTGAAATCGGAAAGCTCACTGACATTTCCGCTCTCTGAAAGTCTGATAAACTCCGGAAAAATGACTAAGTCCAAAAAAGATTTTTTTTAAACTTTTTTCAATTTTACCCCCGTGGGATATATATTCTACCCACACACATTTGGAACTCTCCTGGGGTACCCTCACACATATTATTCCCTCATTTAGCGGAAAACGACTAAATATCAAGGACTCATCAGGCGAATCGCTCTGGAACTGAAATCGGAATGCTCACTGACATTTAACCTCTCTGAAAGTCTGATAAACTCCGGAAAAATGACTAAGTCCAAAAAAAATTTTTTTTCAACTTTTTTCAATTTTACCCCCGTGGGATATATATTCTACCCACACACATTTGGAACTCTCCTGGGGTACCCTCACACATATTATTCCCTCATTTAGCGGATATTTTTACAAAAAAGGGAAATTTTTAAAAATTCTGAAAATTGGCTGAAAACGACTAAATATCAAGGAGTCATAGGGCGAATCGCTCTGGAACTGAAATCGGAATGATCACTAACATTTCCCCTCCCTGAAAGTCTGATAAACTCCAGAAAAATGACTAAGTCCAAAAAAGAATTTTTTTAAACTTTTTTCAATTTTACCCTCGTGGGATATGTATTCTACCCACACACATTTGGAACTCTCCTGGGGTACCCTCACACATATTATTCCCTCATTTAGCGGATATTTTCACAAAAAAGTGAAATTTTCAAAAATTCAGAAAATTGGCTGAAAACGACTAAATATCAAGGACTCATAGGGCGAATCGCTCTGGAACTGAAATCGGAATGCTCACTGACATTTCCCCTCTCTGAAAGACTGATAAACTCGGAAAAATGACTAAGTCCAAAAAAGAATTTTTTAAACGTTTTTCAATTTTACCCCCATGGGATATATATTCTACCCACACATGTTTGGAACTCTCCTGGGGTACCCTCACACATATTTTTCCCTCATTTAGCGGATATTTTCACAAAAAAGTGAAATTTTAAAAAATTCAGAAAATTGGCTGAAAACGACTAAATATCAAGGACTCATAGGGCGAATCGCTCTGGAACTGAAATCGGAATGCTCACTGACATTTCCCCTCTCTGAAAGACTGATAAACTCGGAAAAATGACTAAGTCCAAAAAAGAATTTTTTTAAACTTTTTTCAATTTTACCCCCGTGGGATATATATTCTACCCACACACATTTGGAACTCTCCTGGGGTACCCTCCCACATATTATTCCCTCATTTAGCGGATATTTTCACAAAAAAGTGAAATTTTCAAAAATTCAGAAAATTGGCTGAAAATGACTAAATATCAAGGACTCATAGGGCGAATCGCTCTGGAACTGAAATCGGAATGCTCACTGACATTTCCGCTCTCTGAAAGTCTGATAAACTCCGGAAAAATGACTAAGTCCAAAAAAGATTTTTTTTAAACTTTTTTCAATTTTACCCCCGTGGGATATATATTCTACCCACACACATTTGGAACTCTCCTGCTGTACCCTCACACATATTATTCCCTCATTTAGCGGATATTTTCACAAAAAAGTGAAATTTTCAAAAAATTCAGAAAATTGGCTGAAAACGACTAAATATCAAGGACTCATCGGGCAAATTGCTCTGGAACTGAAATCGGAATGCTCACTAACATTTCCCCTCTCTGAAAGTCTGATAAACTCCGGAAAAATGACTAAGTCCAAAAAAAATTTTTTTTCAACTTTTTTCAATTTTACCCCCGTGGGATATATATTCTACCCACACACATTTGGAACTCTCCTGGGGTACCCTCACACATATTATTCCCTCATTTAGCGGATATTTTTACAAAAAAGGGAAATTTTCAAAAATTCAGAAAATTGGCTGAAAACGACTACATATCAAGGACTCAGGGCGAATCGCTCTGGAACTGAAATCGGAAAGCTCACTAACATTTCCCCTCTCTGAAAGTCTGATAAGCTCCGGAAAAATGACTAAGTCCAAAAAAGAATTTTTTTAAACTTTTTTCAATTTTACCCCTGTGGGATATATATTCTACCCACACACATTTGGAACTCTCCTGGGGTACCCTCACACATATTATTCCCTCATTTAGCGGATATTTTCACAAAAAAGTAAAATTTTCAAAAATTCAGAAAATTGGCTGAAAACGACTAAATATCAAGGACTCATCGGGCAAATCGCTCTGGAACTGAAATCAGAATGCTCACTGACATTTCCCCTCTCTGAAAGTCTGATAAACTCCGGAAAAATGACTAAGTCCAAAAAAAATTTTTTTTCAACTTTTTTCAATTTTACCCCCGTGGGATTTATATTCTACCCACACACATTTGGAACTCTCCTGGGGTACCCTCACACATATTATTCCCTCATTTAGCGGATATTTTTACAAAAAAGGGAAATTTTCAAAAATTCAGAAAATTGGCTGAAAACGACTAAATATCAAGGACTCATAGGGCGAATCGCTCTGGAACTGAAATCGGAAAGCTCACTGACATTTCCGCTCTCTGAAAGTCTGATAAACTCCGGAAAAATGACTAAGTCCAAAAAAGATTTTTTTTAAACTTTTTTCAATTTTACCCCCGTGGGATATATATTCTACCCACACACATTTGGAACTCTCCTGGGGTACCCTCACACATATTATTCCCTCATTTAGCGGAAAACGACTAAATATCAAGGACTCATCAGGCGAATCGCTCTGGAACTGAAATCGGAATGCTCACTGACATTTAACCTCTCTGAAAGTCTGATCAACTCCGGAAAAATGACTAAGTCCAAAAAAAATTTTTTTTCAACTTTTTTCAATTTTACCCCCGTGGGATATATATTCTACCCACACACATTTGGAACTCTCCTGGGGTACCCTCACACATATTATTCCCTCATTTAGCGGATATTTTTACAAAAAAGTGAAATTTTTAAAAATTCAGAAAATTGGCTGAAAATGACTAAATATCAAGGACTCATAGGGCGAATCGCTCTGGAACTGAAATCGGAATGCTCACTGACATTTCCGCTCTCTGAAAGTCTGATAAACTCCGGAAAAATGACTAAGTCCAAAAAAGATTTTTTTTAAACTTTTTTCAATTTTACCCCCGTGGGATATATATTCTACCCACACACATTTGGAACTCTCCTGGGGTACCCTCACACATATTATTCCCTCATTTAGCGGATATTTTTACAAAAAAGAGAAATTTTCAAAAATTCAGAAAATTGGCTGAAAACGACTAAATATCAAGGACTCATAGGGCGAATCGCTCTGGAACTGAAATCGGAACGCTCACTGACATTTCCCCTCTCTGAAATTCTGATAAACGCCAGAAAAATGACTAAGTCCAAAAAAGATTTTTTTAAACTTTTTTCAATTTTACCCCCGTGGGATATATATTCTACCCACACACATTTGGAACTCTCCTGGGGTACCCTCACACATATTATTCCCTCATTTAACGGATATTTTCACAAAAAAGTGAAATTTTCAAAAAATTCAGAAAATTGGCTGAAAACGACTAAATATCAAGGACGCATCGGGCAAATGGCTCTGGAACTGAAATGGGAATGCTCACTAACATTTCCCCTCTCTGAAAGTCTGATAAACTCCGGAAAAATGACTAAGTCCAAAAAAGATTTTTTTTAAACTTTTTTCAATTTTACCCCCGTGGGATATATATTCTACCCACACACATTTGGAACTCTCCTGGGGTACCCTCACACATATTATTCCCTCATTTAGCGGATATTTTTACAAAAAAGGGAAATTTTTAAAAATTCTGAAAATTGGCTGAAAACGACTAAATATCAAGGAGTCATAGGGCGAATCGCTCTGGAACTGAAATCGGAATGATCACTAACATTTCCCCTCCCTGAAAGTCTGATAAACTCCGGAAAAATGACTAAGTCCAAAAAAGAATTTTTTTAAACTTTTTTCAATTTTACCCTCGTGGGATATGTATTCTACCCACACACATTTGGAACTCTCCTGGGGTACCCTCACACATATTATTCCCTCATTTAGCGGATATTTTCACAAAAAAGTGAAATTTTCAAAAATTCAGAAAATTGGCTGAAAACGACTAAATATCAAGGACTCATAGGGCGAATCGCTCTGGAACTGAAATCGGAATGCTCACTGACATTTCCCCTCTCTGAAAGACTGATAAACTCGGAAAAATGACTAAGTCCAAAAAAGAATTTTTTAAACGTTTTTCAATTTTACCCCCATGGGATATATATTCTACCCACACATGTTTGGAACTCTCCTGGGGTACCCTCACACATATTTTTCCCTCATTTAGCGGATATTTTCACAAAAAAGTGAAATTTTAAAAAATTCAGAAAATTGGCTGAAAACGACTAAATATCAAGGACTCATAGGGCGAATCGCTCTGGAACTGAAATCGGAATGCTCACTGACATTTCCCCTCTCTGAAAGACTGATAAACTCGGAAAAATGACTAAGTCCAAAAAATAATTTTTTTAAACTTTTTTCAATTTTACCCCCGTGGGATATATATTCTACCCACACACATTTGGAACTCTCCTGGGGTACCCTCCCACATATTATTCCCTCATTTAGCGGATATTTTCACAAAAAAGTGAAATTTTCAAAAATTCAGAAAATTGGCTGAAAATGACTAAATATCAAGGACTCATAGGGCGAATCGCTCTGGAACTGAAATCGGAACGCTCACTGACATTTCCGCTCTCTGAAAGTCTGATAAACTCCGGAAAAATGACTAAGTCCAAAAAAGATTTTTTTTAAACTTTTTTCAATTTTACCCCCGTGGGATATATATTCTACCCACACACATTTGGAACTCTCCTGCTGTACCCTCACACATATTATTCCCTCATTTAGCGGATATTTTCACAAAAAAGTGAAATTTTCAAAAAATTCAGAAAATTGGCTGAAAACGACTAAATATCAAGGACTCATCGGGCAAATTGCTCTGGAACTGAAATCGGAATGCTCACTAACATTTCCCCTCTCTGAAAGTCTGATAAACTCCGGAAAAATGACTAAGTCCAAAAAAGAATTTTTTTAAACTTTTTTCAATTTTACCCCCGTGGTATATATATTCTACCCACACACATTTGGAAGTCTCCTGGGGTACCCTCACACATATTATTCCCTCATTTAGCGGAAAATGACTAAATATCAAGGACTCATCAGGCGAATCGCTCTGGAACTGAAATCGGAATGCTCACTGACATTTCCCCTCTCTGAAAGTCTGATAAACTCCGGAAAAATGACTAAGTCCAAAAAAAATTTTTTTTCAACTTTTTTCAATTTTACCCCCGTGGGATATATATATTCTACCCACACACATTTGGAACTCTCCTGGGGTACCCTCACACATATTATTCCCTCATTTAGCGGATATTTTTACAAAAAAGGGAAATTTTCAAAAATTCAGAAAATTGGCTGAAAACGACTACATATCAAGGACTCAGGGCGAATCGCTCTGGAACTGAAATCGGAAAGCTCACTAACATTTCCCCTCTCTGAAAGTCTGATAAGCTCCGGAAAAATGACTAAGTCCAAAAAAGAATTTTTTTAAACTTTTTTCAATTTTACCCCTGTGGGATATATATTCTACCCACACACATTTGGAACTCTCCTGGGGTACCCTCACACATATTATTCCCTCATTTAGCGGATATTTTCACAAAAAAGTAAAATTTTCAAAAATTCAGAAAATTGGCTGAAAACGACTAAATATCAAGGACTCATCGGGCAAATCGCTCTGGAACTGAAATCAGAATGCTCACTGACATTTCCCCTCTCTGAAAGTCTGATAAACTCCGGAAAAATGACTAAGTCCAAAAAAAATTTTTTTTCAACTTTTTTCAATTTTACCCCCGTGGGATTTATATTCTACCCACACACATTTGGAACTCTCCTGGGGTACCCTCACACATATTATTCCCTCATTTAGCGGATATTTTTACAAAAAAGGGAAATTTTCAAAAATTCAGAAAATTGGCTGAAAACGACTAAATATCAAGGACTCATAGGGCGAATCGCTCTGGAACTGAAATCGGAAAGCTCACTGACATTTCCGCTCTCTGAAAGTCTGATAAACTCCGGAAAAATGACTAAGTCCAAAAAAGATTTTTTTTAAACTTTTTTCAATTTTACCCCCGTGGGATATATATTCTACCCACACACATTTGGAACTCTCCTGGGGTACCCTCACACATATTATTCCCTCATTTAGCGGAAAACGACTAAATATCAAGGACTCATCAGGCGAATCGCTCTGGAACTGAAATCGGAATGCTCACTGACATTTAACCTCTCTGAAAGTCTGATAAACTCCGGAAAAATGACTAAGTCCAAAAAAAATTTTTTTTCAACTTTTTTCAATTTTACCCCCGTGGGATATATATTCTACCCACACACATTTGGAACTCTCCTGGGGTACCCTCACACATATTATTCCCTCATTTAGCGGATATTTTTACAAAAAAGGGAAATTTTTAAAAATTCAGAAAATTGGCTGAAAATGACTAAATATCAAGGACTCATAGGGCGAATCGCTCTGGAACTGAAATCGGAACGCTCACTGACATTTCCGCTCTCTGAAAGTCTGATAAACTCCGGAAAAATGACTAAGTCCAAAAAAGATTTTTTTTAAACTTTTTTCAATTTTACCCCCGTGGGATATATATTCTACCCACACACATTTGGAACTCTCCTGCTGTACCCTCACACATATTATTCCCTCATTTAGCGGATATTTTCACAAAAAAGTGAAATTTTCAAAAAATTCAGAAAATTGGCTGAAAACGACTAAATATCAAGGACTCATCGGGCAAATTGCTCTGGAACTGAAATCGGAATGCTCACTAACATTTCCCCTCTCTGAAAGTCTGATAAACTCCGGAAAAATGACTAAGTCCAAAAAAGAATTTTTTTAAACTTTTTTCAATTTTACCCCCGTGGGATATATATTCTACCCACACACATTTGGAACTCTCCTGGGGTACCCTCCCACATATTATTCCCTCATTTAGCGGATATTTTCACAAAAAAGTGAAATTTTCAAAAATTCAGAAAATTGGCTGAAAATGACTAAATATCAAGGACTCATAGGGCGAATCGCTCTGGAACTGAAATCGGAATGCTCACTGACATTTCCGCTCTCTGAAAGTCTGATAAACTCCGGAAAAATGACTAAGTCCAAAAAAGATTTTTTTTAAACTTTTTTCAATTTTACCCCCGTGGGATATATATTCTACCCACACACATTTGGAACTCTCCTGGGGTACCCTCACACATATTATTCCCTCATTTAGCGGATATTTTTACAAAAAAGAGAAATTTTCAAAAATTCAGAAAATTGGCTGAAAACGACTAAATATCAAGGACTCATAGGGCGAATCGCTCTGGAACTGAAATCGGAACGCTCACTGACATTTCCCCTTTCTGAAATTCTGATAAACGCCAGAAAAATGACTAAGTCCAAAAAAGATTTTTTTAAACTTTTTTCAATTTTACCCCCGTGGGATATATATTCTACCCACACACATTTGGAACTCTCCTGGGGTACCCTCACATATATTATTCCCTCATTTAACGGATATTTTCACAAAAAAGTGAAATTTTCAAAAAATTCAGAAAATTGGCTGAAAACGACTAAATATCAAGGACGCATCGGGCAAATTGCTCTGGAACTGAAATCGGAATGCTCACTAACATTTCCCCTCTCTGAAAGTCTGATAAACTCCGGAAAAATGACTAAGTCCAAAAAAGAATTTTTTTAAACTTTTTTCAATTTTACCCCCGTGGGATATATATTCTACCCACACACATTTGGAACTCTCCTAGGGTACCCTCACACATATTATTCCCTCATTTAGCGGATATTTTTACAAAAAGGAAATTTTCAAA
This sequence comes from Phyllobates terribilis, assembly GCF_046119375.1. Classification (NCBI taxonomy): domain Eukaryota; kingdom Metazoa; phylum Chordata; class Amphibia; order Anura; family Dendrobatidae; genus Phyllobates; species Phyllobates terribilis. The sequence continues at coordinate 594,481,955 of NW_027362763.1, read as the reverse complement.
AATTCAGAAAATTGGCTGAAAATGACTAAATATCAAGGACTCATCAGGCGAATCGCTCTGGAACTGAAATCGGAATGCTCACTGACATTTCTGCTCTCTGAAAGTCTGATAAACTCCGGAAAAATGACTAAGTCCAAAAAAGATTTTTTTTAAACTTTTTTCAATTTTACCCCCGTGGGATATATATTCTACCCACACACATTTGGAACTCTCCTGGGGTACCCTCACACATATTATTCCCTCATTTAGCGGATATTTTTACAAAAAAGAGAAATTTTCAAAAATTCAGAAAATTGGCTGAAAATGACTAAATATCAAGGACTCATCAGGCGAATCGCTCTGGAACTGAAATCGGAATGCTCACTGACATTTCCGCTCTCTGAAAGTCTGATAAACTCCGGAAAAATGACTAAGTCCAAAAAAGATTTTTTTTAAACTTTTTTCAATTTTACCCCCGTGGGACATATATTCTACCCACACACATTTGGAACTCTCCTGGGGTACGCTCACACATATTATTCCCTCATTTAGCGGATATTTTCACAAAAAAGTGAAATTTTCAAAAAATTCAGAAAATTGGCTGAAAATGACTAAATATCAAGAACTCATCGGGCAAATCGATCTGGAACTGAAATTGGAATGCTCACTAACATTTCCCCTCTCTGAAAGTCTGAAAAACTCCGGAAAAATGACTAAGTCCAAAAAAGAATTTTTTAAAATTTTTTTCAATTTTACCCCCATGGGATATATATTCTACCCACACACATTTGGAACTCTCCTGGGGTACCCTCACACATATTATTCCCTCATTTAGCGGATATTTTTACAAAAAAGGGAAATTTTCAAAAATTCAGAAAATTGGCTGAAAATGACTAAATATCAAGGACTCATCAGGCGAATCGCTCTGGAACTGAAATCGGAATGCTCACTGACATTTCCCCTCTCTGAAAGTCTGATAAACTCGGAAAAATGACTAAGTCCAAAAAAGAATTTTTTTAAACTTTTTTCAATTTTTCCCCCGTGGGATATATATTCTACCCACACACATTTGGAACTCTCCTGGGGTACCCTCACACATATTATTCCCTCATTTAGCGGATATTTTTACAAAAAAGGGAAATTTTCAAAAATTCAGAAAATTGGCTGAAAACGACTAAATATCAAGGACTCATAGGGCGAATCGTTCTGGAACTGAAATCGGAACGCTCACTGACATTTCCCCTCTCTGAAAGTCTGATAAACTCCGGAAAAATGACTAAGTCCAAAAAAGAATTTTTTTAAACTTTTTTCAATTTTACCCCCGTGGGATATATATTCTACCCACACACATTTGGAACTCTCCTGGGGTACCCTCACACATATTATTCCCTCATTTAGCGGATATTTTTACAAAAAAGGGAAATTTTCAAAAATTCAGAAAATTGGCTGAAAATGACTAAATATCAAGGACTCATCAGGCGAATCGCTCTGGAACTGAAATCGGAATGCTCACTGACATTTCCCCTCTCTGAAAGTCTGATAAACTCGGAAAAATGACTAAGTCCAAAAAAGAATTTTTTTAAACTTTTTTCAATTTTTCCCTCGTGGGATATATATTCTACCCACACACATTTGGAACTCTCCTGGGGTACCCTCACACATATTATTCCCTCATTTAGCGGATATTTTCACAAAAAAGTGAAATTTTCAAAAAATTCAGAAAATTTACTGAAAACGACTAAATATCAAGGACTCATCAGGCGAATTGCTCTGGAACTGAAATCGGAATGCTCACTGACATTTCCCCTCTCTGAAAGTCTGATAAACTCTGGAAAAATGACTAAGTCCAAAAAAAATTTTTTTAAACTTTTTTCAATTTTACCCCCGTGGGATATATATTCTACCCACACACATTTGGAACTCTCCTGGGGTACCCTCACACATATTATTCCCTCATTTAGCGGATATTTTTACAAAAAAGGGAAATTTTCAAAAATTCAGAAAATTGGCTGAAAACGACTAAATATCAAGGACTCATAGGGCGAATCGCTCTGGAACTGAAATCGGAACGCTCACTGACATTTCCGCTCTCTGAAAGTCTGATAAACTCCGGAAAAATGACTAAGACCAAAAAAAATTTTTTTTCAACTTTTTTCAATTTTACCCCCATGGGATATATATTCTACCCACACACATTTGGAACTCTCCTGGGGTACCCTCACACATATTATTCCCTCATTTAGCGGATATTTTTACAAAAAAGGGAAATTTTAAAAAATTCAGAAAATTGGCTGAAAACGACTAAATATCAAGGACTCATAGGGCGAATCGCTCTGGAACTGAAATCGGAACGCTAACTGACATTTCCGCTGTCTGAAAGTCTGATAAACTCCGGAAAAATGACTAAGTCCAAAAAAGATTTTTTTTAAACTTTTTCAATTTTACCCCCGTGGGATATATATTCTACCCACACACATTTGGAACTCTCCTGGGGTACCCTCACACATATTATTCCCTCATTTAGCGGATATTTTTACAAAAAAGGGAAATTTTCAAAAATTCAGAAAATTGGCTGAAAACGACTAAATATCAAGGACTCATAGGGCGAATCGCTCTGGAACTGAAATCGGAACGCTCACTGACATTTCCGCTCTCTGAAAGTCTGATAAACTCCGGAAAAATGACTAAGTCCAAAAAAGATTTTTTTTAAACTTTTTTCAATTTTACCCCGTGGGATATATATTCTACCCACACTCATTTTAAACTCTCCTGGGGTACCCTCACACATATTATTCCCTCATTTAGCGGATATTTTCACAAAAAAGTGAAATTTTCAAAAAATTCAGAAAATTGGCTGAAAACGACTAAATATCAAGGACTCATCGGGCAAATCGCTCTGGAACTGAAATCGGAATGCTCACTGACATTTCCCCTCTCTGAAAGACTGATAAACTCGGAAAAATGACTAAGTCCAAAAAAGAATTTTTTTAAACTTTTTTCAATTTTACCCCCGTGGGATATATATTCTACCCACACACATTTGGAACTCTCCTGGGGTACCCTCACACATATTATTCCCTCATTTAGCGGATATTTTTACAAAAAAGGGAAATTTTCAAAAATTCAGAAAATTGGCTGAAAACGACTAAATATCAAGGACTCAGGGCGAATCGCTCTGGAACTGAAATCGGAATGCTCACTGACATTTCCCCTCTCTGAAAGACTGATAACCTCGGAAAAATGACTAAGTCCAAAAAAGAATTTTTTTAAACTTTTTTCAATTTTACCCCCGTGGGATATATATTCTACCCACACACATTTGGAACTCTCCTGGGGTACCCTCACACATATTATTCCCTCATTTAGCGGATATTTTAACAAAAATGGGAAATTTTCAAAAATTCAGAAAATTGGCTGAAAACGACTAAACATCAAGGACTCATAGGGCGAATCGCTCTGGAACTGAAATCGGAACGCTAACTGACATTTCCGCTCTCTGAAAGTCTGATAAACTCCGGAAAAATGACTAAGTCCAAAAAAGATTTTTTTTAAACTTTTTTCAATTTTACCCCCGTGGGATATATATTCTACCCACACAAATTTGGAACTCTCCTGGGGTACCCTCACACATATTATTCCCTCATTTAGCGGAAAATAACTAAATATCAAGGACTCATCAGGCGAATCGCTCTGGAACTGAAATCGGAATGCTCACTGACATTTCCACTCTCTGAAAGTCTGATAAACTCCGGAAAAATGACTAAGTCCAAAAAAAATTTTTTTAAACTTTTTTCAATTTTACCCCCGTGGGATATATATTCTACCCACACACATTTGGAACTCTCCTGGGGTACCCTCACACATATTATTCCCTCATTTAGCGGATATTTTTACAAAAAAATGAAATTTTCAAAAATTCTGAAAATTGGCTGAAAACGATTAAATATCAAGGACTCATAGGGCGAATCGCTCTGGAACTGAAATCGGAACGCTCACTGACATTTCCGCTCTCTGAAAGTCTGATAAACTCCGGAAAAATGACTAAGCCCAAAAAAGATTTTTTTTAAACTTTTTTCAATTTTACCCCCGTGGGATATATATTCTATCCACACTCATTTGGAACTCTCCTGGGGTACCCTCACACATATTATTCCCTCATTTAGCGGATATTTTCACAAAAAAGTGAAATTTTCAAAAAATTCAGAAAATTGGCTGAAAACGACTAAATATCAAGAACTCATCGGGCAAATCGCTCTGGAACTGAAATCGGAAAGCTCACTAACATTTCCCCTCTCTGAAAGTCTGATAAACTCCGGAAAAATGACTAAGTCCAAAAAAGATTTTTTTTAAACTTTTTTCAATTTTACCCCCGTGGGATATATATTCTACCCACACACATTTGGAACTCTCCTGGGGTACCCTCACACATATTATTCCCTCATTTAGCGGATATTTTTACAAAAAAGGGAAATTTTCAAAAATTCCGAAAATTGGCTGAAAACGACTAAATATCAAGGACTCATAGGGCGAATCGCTCTGGAACTGAAATCGGAACGCTCACTGACATTTCCGCTCTCTGAAAGTCTGATAAACTCCGGAAAAATGACTAAGTCCAAAAAAGAATTTTTTTAAACTTTTTTCAATTTTACCCCCGTGGGATATGTATTCTACCCACACACATTTGGAACTCTCCTGGGGTACCCTCACACATATTATTCCCTCATTTAGCGGATATTTTCACAAAAAAGTGAAATTTTCAAAAAATTCTGAAAATTGGCTGAAAACGACTAAATATCAAGAACTCATCGGGCAAATCGCTCTGGAACTGAAATCGGAATGCTCACTAACATTTCCCCTCTCTGAAAGTCTGATAAACTCCGGAAAAATGACTAAGTCCAAAAAAGATTTTTTTTAAACTTTTTTCAATTTTACCCCCGTGGGATATATATTCTACCCACACTCATTTGGAACTCTCCTGGGGTACCCTCACACATATTATTCCCTCATTTAGTGAATATTTTCACAAAAAAGTGAAATTTTCAAAAAATTCAGAAAATTGGCTGAAAACTACTAAATATCAAGAACTCATCGGGCAAATCGATCTGGAACTGAAATCGGAATGCTCACTGACATTTCCCCTCTCTGAAAGTCTGATAAACTCCAGAAAAATGACTAAGTCCAAAAAAGAATTTTTTTAAACTTTTTTCAATTTTACCCCCATGGGATATATATTCTACCCACACACATTTGGAACTCTCCTGGGGTACCCTCACACATATTATTCCCTCATTTAGCGGATATTTTCACAAAAAAGTGAAATTTTCAAAAATTCTGAAAATTGGCTGAAAACGACTAAATATCAAGGACTCATCAGGCGAATCGCTCTGGAACTGAAATCGGAACGCTCACTGACATTTCCCCTCTCTGAAAGTCTGATAAACTCCGGAAAAATGACTAAGTCCAAAAAAGAATTTTTTTAAACTTTTTTCAATTTTACCCCCATGGGATATATATTCTACCCACACACATTTGGAACTCTCCTGGGGTACCCTCACACATATTATTCCCTCATTTAGCGGATATTTTTACAAAAAAGGGAAATTTTCAAAAATTCAGAAAATTGTCTGAAAACGACTAAATATCAAGGACTCATAGGGCGAATCGCTCTGGAACTGAAATCGGAACGCTCACTGACATTTCCCCTCTCTGAAAGTTTGATAAACGCCGGAAAAATGACTAAGTCCCAAAAAAGATTTTTTTTAAACTTTTTTCAATTTTACCCCCGTGGGATATATATTCTACCCACACACATTTGGAACTCTCCTGGGGTACCCTCACACACATTATTCCCTCATTTAGCGGATATTTTTACAAAAAAGGGAAATTTTCAAAAATTCAGAAAATTGGCTGAAAACGACTAAATATCAAGGACTCAGGGCGAATCGCTCTGGAACTGAAATCAGAATGCTCACTGACATTTCCCCTCTCTGAAAGACTGATAAACTCGGAAAAATGACTAAGTCCAAAAAAGAATTTTTTTAAACTTTTTTCAATTTTACCCCCGTGGGATATATATTCTACCCACACACATTTGGAACTCTCCTGGGGTACCCTCACACATATTATTCCCTCATTTAGTGGATAGTTTCACAAAAAAGTGACATTTTCAAAAAATTCAGAAAATTGGCTGAAAACGACTAAATATCAAGGACTCATTGGGCAAATCGCTCTGGAACTGAAATCGGAATGCTCACTAACATTTCCCCTCTCTGAAAGTCTGATAAACTCCGGAAAAATGACTAAGTCCACAAAAGAATTTTTTTAAACTTTTTTCAATTTTACCCCCGTGGGATATGTATTCTACCCACACACATTTGGAACTCTCCTGGGGTACCCTCACACATATTATTCCCTCATTTAGCGGATATTTTCACAAAAAAGTGAAATTTTCAAAAAATTCTGAAAATTGGCTGAAAACGAATAAATATCAAGAACTCATCGGGCAAATCGCTCTGGAACTGAAATCGGAATGCTCACTAACATTTCCCCTCTCTGAAAGTCTGATAAACTCCGGAAAAATGACTAAGTCCAAAAAAGATTTTTTTTAAACTTTTTTCAATTTTACCCCCGTGGGATATATATTCTACCCACACTCATTTGGAACTCTCCTGGGGTACCCTCACACATATTATTCCCTCATTTAGTGAATATTTTCACAAAAAAGTGAAATTTTCAAAAAATTCAGAAAATTGGCTGAAAACTACTAAATATCAAGAACTCATCGGGCAAATCGATCTGGAACTGAAATCGGAATGCTCACTGACATTTCCCCTCTCTGAAAGTCTGATAAACTCCAGAAAAATGACTAAGTCCAAAAAAGAATTTTTTTAAACTTTTTTCAATTTTACCCCCATGGGATATATATTCTACCCACACACATTTGGAACTCTCCTGGGGTACCCTCACACATATTATTCCCTCATTTAGCGGATATTTTCACAAAAAAGTGAAATTTTCAAAAATTCTGAAAATTGGCTGAAAACGACTAAATATCAAGGACTCATCAGGCGAATCGCTCTGGAACTGAAATCGGAACGCTCACTGACATTTCCCCTCTCTGAAAGTCTGATAAACTCCGGAAAAATGACTAAGTCCAAAAAAGAATTTTTTTAAACTTTTTTCAATTTTACCCCCATGGGATATATATTCTACCCACACACATTTGGAACTCTCCTGGGGTACCCTCACACATATTATTCCCTCATTTAGCGGATATTTTTACAAAAAAGGGAAATTTTCAAAAATTCAGAAAATTGTCTGAAAACGACTAAATATCAAGGACTCATAGGGCGAATCGCTCTGGAACTGAAATCGGAACGCTCACTGACATTTCCCCTCTCTGAAAGTTTGATAAACGCCGGAAAAATGACTAAGTCCCAAAAAAGATTTTTTTTAAACTTTTTTCAATTTTACCCCCGTGGGATATATATTCTACCCACACACATTTGGAACTCTCCTGGGGTACCCTCACACACATTATTCCCTCATTTAGCGGATATTTTTACAAAAAAGGGAAATTTTCAAAAATTCAGAAAATTGGCTGAAAACGACTAAATATCAAGGACTCAGGGCGAATCGCTCTGGAACTGAAATCAGAATGCTCACTGACATTTCCCCTCTCTGAAAGACTGATAAACTCGGAAAAATGACTAAGTCCAAAAAAGAATTTTTTTAAACTTTTTTCAATTTTACCCCCGTGTTATATATATTCTACCCACACACATTTGGAACTCTCCTGGGGTACCCTCACACATATTATTCCCTCATTTAGTGGATAGTTTCACAAAAAAGTGACATTTTCAAAAAATTCAGAAAATTGGCTGAAAACGACTAAATATCAAGGACTCATTGGGCAAATCGCTCTGGAACTGAAATCGGAATGCTCACTAACATTTCCCCTCTCTGAAAGTCTGATAAACTCCGGAAAAATGACTAAGTCCACAAAAGAATTTTTTTAAACTTTTTTCAATTTTACCCCCGTGGGATATATATTCTACCCACACATATTTGGAACTCTCCTGGGGTACCCTCACACATATTATTCCCTCATTTAGCGGATATTTTTACAAAAAAGGGAAATTTTCAAAAATTCAGAAAATTGGCTGAAAACGACTAAACATCAAGGACTCATAGGGCGAATCGCTCTGGAACTGAAATCGGAACGCTAACTGACATTTCCGCTCTCTGAAAGTCTGATAAACTCCGGAAAAATTACTAAGTCCAAAAAAGATTTTTTTTAAACTTTTTTCAATTTTACCCCCGTGGGATATATATTCTACCCACACAAATTTGGAACTCTCCTGGGGTACCCTCACACATATTATTCCCTCATTTAGCGGAAAATGACTAAATATCAAGGACTCATCAGGCGAATCGCTCTGGAACTGAAATTGGAATGATCACTGACATTTCCCCTCTCTGAAAGTCTGATAAACTCCGGAAAAATGACTAAGTCCAAAAAAAAATTTTTTTCAACTTTTTTCAATTTTACCCCCGTGGGATATGAATTCTACCCACACACATTTGGAACTCTCCTGGGGTACTCTCACACATATTATTCCCTCATTTAGCGGATATTTTCACAAAAAAGTGAAATTTTCAAAAATTCAGAAAATTGGCTGAAAACGACTAAATATCAAGGACTCATAGGGCGAATCACTCTGGAAATGATATCGGAACGCTCACTGACATTTCCGCTCTCTGAAAGTCTGATAAACTCCGGAAAAATGACTAAGTCCAAAAAAGAATTTTTTTAAACTTTTTTCAATTTTACCCCCGTGGGATATATATTCTACCCACACACATTTGGAACTCTCCTGGGGTACCCTCACACATATTATTCCCTCATTTAGTGGATAGTTTCACAAAAAAGTGAAATTTTCAAAAAATTCAGAAAATTGGCTGAAAACGACTAAATATCAAGGACTCATTGGGCAAATCGCTCTGGAACTGAAATCGGAATGCTCACTACCATTTCCCCTCTCTGAAAGTCTGATAAACTCCGGAAAAATGACTAAGTCCAAAAAAGAATTTTTTTAAACTTTTTTCAATTTTACCCCCGTGGGATATATATTCTACCCACACACATTTGGAACTCTCCTGGGGTACCCTCACACATATTATTCCCTCATTTAGCGGATATTTTTACAAAAAAGGGAAATTTTCAAAAATTCAGAAAATTGGCTGAAAACGACTAAACATCAAGGACTCATAGGGCGAATCGCTCTGGAACTGAAATCGGAACGCTAACTGACATTTCCGCTCTCTGAAAGTCTGATAAACTCCGGAAAAATTACTAAGTCCAAAAAAGATTTTTTTTAAACTTTTTTCAATTTTACCCCCGTGGGATATATATTCTACCCACACAAATTTGGAACTCTCCTGGGGTACCCTCACACATATTATTCCCTCATTTAGCGGAAAATGACTAAATATCAAGGACTCATCAGGCGAATCGCTCTGGAACTGAAATTGGAATGATCACTGACATTTCCCCTCTCTGAAAGTCTGATAAACTCCGGAAAAATGACTAAGTCCAAAAAAAAATTTTTTTCAACTTTTTTCAATTTTACCCCCGTGGGATATGAATTCTACCCACACACATTTGGAACTCTCCTGGGGTACTCTCACACATATTATTCCCTCATTTAGCGGATATTTTCACAAAAAAGTGAAATTTTCAAAAATTCAGAAAATTGGCTGAAAACGACTAAATATCAAGGACTCATAGGGCGAATCACTCTGGAAATGAAATCGGAACGCTCACTGACATTTCCGCTCTCTGAAAGTCTGATAAACTCCGGAAAAATGACTAAGTCCAAAAAAGAATTTTTTTAAACTTTTTTCAATTTTACCCCCGTGGGATATGTATTCTACCCACACACATTTGGAACTCTCCTGGGGTACCCTCACACATATTATTCCCTCATTTAGCGGATAGTTTCACAAAAAAGTGAAATTTTCAAAAAATTCAGAAAATTGGCTGAAAACGACTAAATATCAAGGACTCATTGGGCAAATCGCTCTGGAACTGAAATCGGAATGCTCACTAACATTTCCCCTCTCTGAAAGTCTGATAAACTCCGGAAAAATGACTAAGTCCAAAAAAGAATTTTTTTAAACTTTTTTCAATTTTACCCCCATGGGATATATATTCTACCCACACACATTTGGAACTCTCCTGGGGTACCCTCACACATATTATTCCCTCATTTAGTGGATATTTTTACAAAAAAGGGAAATTTTCAAAAATTCAGAAAATTGTCTGAAAACGAATAAATATCAAGGACTCATAGGGCGAATCGCTCTGGAACTGAAATCGGAACGCTCACTGACATTTCCCCTCTCTGAAAGTCTGATAAACGCCGGAAAAATGACTAAGTCCCAAAAAAGATTTTTTTAAAACTTTTTTCAATTTTACCCCCGTGGGATATATATTCTACCCACACACATTTGGAACTCTCCTGGGGTACCCTCACACACATTATTCCCTCATTTAGCGGATATTTTTACAAAAAAGGGAAATTTTCAAAAATTCAGAAAATTGGCTGAAAACGACTAAATATCAAGGACTCATTGGGCAAATCGCTCTGGAACTGAAATCGGAATGCTCACTAACATTTCCCCTCTCTGAAAGTCTGATAAACTCCGGAAAAATGACTAAGTCCAAAAAAGAATTTTTTTAAACTTTTTTCAATTTTACCCCCGTGGGATATATAGTCTACCCACACACATTTGGAACTCTCCTGGGGTACCCTCACACATATTATTCCCTCATTTAGCGGATATTTTTACAAAAAAGGGAAATTTTCAAAAATTCAGAAGATTGGCTGAAAACGACTAAACATCAAGGACTCATAGGGCGAATCGCTCTGGAACTGAAATCGGAACGCTAACTGACATTTCCGCTCTCTGAAAGTCTGATAAACTCCGGAAAAATTACTAAGTCCAAAAAAGATTTTTTTTAAACTTTTTTCAATTTTACCCCCGTGGGATATATATTCTACCCACACAAATTTGGAACTCTCCTGGGGTACCCTCACACATATTATTCCCTCATTTAGCGGAAAATGACTAAATATCAAGGACTCATCAGGCGAATCGCTCTGGAACTGAAATCGGAATGCTCACTGACATTTCCACTCTCTGAAAGTCTGATAAATACCGGAAAAATGACTAAGTCCAAAAAAGAATTTTTTTAAACTTTTTTCAATTTTACCCCCGTGGGATATGTATTCTACCCACACACATTTGGAACTCTCCTGGGGTACCCTCACACATATTATTCCCTCATTTAGCGGATATTTTCACAAAAAAGTGAAATTTTCAAAAAATTCAGAAAATGGGCTGAAAACGACTAAATATCAAGGACTCATCAGGCGAATCGCTCTGGAACTGAAATCGGAATGATATCTGACATTTCCCCTCTCTGAAAGTCTGATAAACTCCGGAAAAATGAGTAAGTCCAAAAAAAAAATTTTTTCAACTTTTTTCAATTTTACCCCCATGGGATATGTATTCTACCCACACACATTTGGAACTCTCCTGGGGTACCCTCACACATATTATTCCCTCATTTAGCGGATATTTTCACAAAAAAGTGAAATTTTCAAAAATTCAGAAAATTGGCTGAAAACGACTAAATATCAAGGACTCATAGGGCGAATCGCTCTGGAACTGAAATCGGAACGCTCAGTGACATTTCCGCTCTCTGAAAGTCTGATAAACTCCGGAAAAATGACTAAGTTCAAAAAAAATTTTTTTTCAACTTTTTTCAATTTTACCCCCGTGGGATATATATTCTACCCAAACACATTTGGAACTCTCCTGGGGTACACTCACACATATTATTCCCTCATTTAGCGGATATTTTTACAAAAAAGGGAAATTTTCAAAAATTCCGAAAATTGGCTGAAAACTACTAAATATCAAGGACTCATAGGGCGAATCGCTCTGGAACTGAAATCGGAATGCTCACTGACATTTCCGCTCTCTGAAAGTCTGATAAACTCCGGAAAAATGACTAAGTCCAAAAAATAATTTTTTTAAACTTTTTTCAATTTTACCCCCGTGGGATATGTATACTACCCACACACATTTGGAACTCTCCTGGGGTACCCTCACACATATTATTCCCTCATTTAGCGGATATTTTCACAAAAAAGTGAAATTTTCAAAAATTCAGAAAATTGGCTGAAAACGACTAAATATCAAGGACTCATAGGGCGAATCGCTCTGGAACTGAAATCGGAACGCTCACTGACATTTCCCCTCTCTGAAAGTCTGATAAACGCCGGAAAAATGACTAAGTCCCAAAAAAGATTTTTTTTAAACTTTTTTCAATTTTACCCCCGTGGGATATATATTCTTCCCACACACATTTGGAACTCTCCTGCGGTACCCTCACACATATTATTCCCTCATTTAGCGGATATTTTCACAAAAAAGTGAAATTTTCAAAAATTCAGAAAATTGGCTGAAAACGACTAAATATTAAGGACTCATCAGGCGAATCGCTCTGGAACTGAAATCGGAATGATCACTGACATTTCCCCTCTCTGAAAGTCTGATAAACTCCGGAAAAATGACTAAGCCCAAGAAAGAATTTTTTTAAACTTTTTTCAATTTTACCCCCGTGGGATATGTATTCTACCCACACACATTTGGAACTCTCCTGGGGTACCCTCACACATATTATTCCCTCATTTAGCAGATATTTTCACAAAAAAGTGAAATTTTCAAAAATTCAGAAAATTGGCTGAAAACGACTAAATATCAAGGACTCATAGGGCGAATCGCTCTGGAACTGAAATCGTAACGCTCACTGACATTTCCGCTCTCTGAAAGTCTGACAAACTCCGGAAAAATGACTAAGTCCAAAAAAGAATTTTTAAAACTTTTTTCAATTTTACCCCCGTGGGATATATATTCTTCCCACACACATTTGGAACTCTCCTGGGGTACCCTCACACATATTATTCCCTCATTTAGCAGATATTTTCACAAAAAAGTGAAATTTTCAAAAATTCTGAAAATTGGCTGAAAACGACTAAATATCAAGGATTCATCAGCCGAATCGCTCTGGAACTGAAATTGGAATGATCACTGACATTTCCCCTTTCTGAAAGTCTGAAAAACTCCGGAAAAATGACTAAGTTCAAAAAAAAATTTTTTTCAACTTTTTTCAATTTTACCCCCGTGGGATATATATTCTACCCACACACATTTGGAACTCTCCTGGGGTACCCTCACACATATTATTCCCTCATTTAGCGGATATTTTCACAAAAAAGTGAAATTTTCAAAAATTCAGAAAATTGGCTGAAAACGACTAAATATCAAGGACTCATCGGGCAAATCGCTCTGGAACTGAAATCGGAATGCTCACTAACATTTCCCCTTTCTGAAAGTCTGATAAACTCCGGAAAAATGACTAAGTCCAAAAAAGAATTTTTTTAAACTTTTTTCAATTTTACCCCCGTGGGATATATATTCTACCCACACACATTTGGAACTCTCCTGGGGTATCCTCCCACATATTATTACCTCATTTAGCGGATATTTTTACAAAAAAGGGAAATTTTCAAAAATTCAGAAAATTGGCTGAAAATGACTAAATATCAAGGACTCATCAGGCGAATTGCTCTGGAACTGAAATCGGAATGATCACTGACATTTCCCCTCTCTGAAAGTCTGATAAACTCCAGAAAAATGACTAAGTCCAAGAAAGAATTTTTTTAAACTTTTTTCAATTTTACCCCCGTGGGATATGTATTCTACCCACACACATTAAGAACTCTCCTGGGGTACCCTCACACATATTATTCCCTCATTTAGCGGATATTTTCACAAAAAAGTGAAATTTTCAAAAATTCAGAAAATTGGCTGAAAACGTCTAAATATCAAGGACTCATCAGGCGAATCGCTCTGGAACTGAAATCGGAACGCTCACTGACATTTCCCCTCTCTGAAAGTCTGATAAACGCCGGAAAAATGACTAAGTCCCAAAAAAGATTTTTTTTAAACTTTTTTCAATTTTACCCCCGTGGGATATATATTCTTCCCACACACATTTGGAACTCTCCTGGGGTACCCTCACACATATTATTCCCTCATTTAGCGGATATTTTCACAAAAAAGTGAAATTTTCAAAAATTCAGAAAATTGGCTGAAAACGACTAAATATCAAGGACTCATCGGGCAAATCGCTCTGGAACTGAAATTGGAATGCTCACTAACATTTCCCCTCTCTGAAGTCTGATAAACTCCGGAAAAATGACTAAGTCCAAAAAAGAATTTTTTTAAACTTTTTTCAATTTTACCCCCGTGGGATATATATTCTACCCACACACATTTGGAACTCTCCTGGGGTACCCTCACACATATTATTACCTCATTTAGCGGATATTTTTACAAAAAAGGGAAATTTTCAAAAATTCAGAAAATTGGCTGAAAACGACTAAATATCAAGGACTCATCGGGCAAATCGCTCTGGAACTGAAATCTGAATGCTCACTAACATTTCCCCTCTCTGAAAGTCTGATAAACTCCGGAAAAATGACAGTCCAAAAAAGATTTTTTTTTAACTTTTTTCAATTCTACCCCCGTGGGATATATATTCTACCCACACACATTTGGAACTCTCCTGGGGTACCCTCCCACATATTATTACCTCATTTAGCGGATATTTTTACAAAAAAGGGAAATTTTCAAAAATTCAGAAAATTGGCTGCAAACGACTAAATATCAAGGACTCATCAGGCGAATCGCTCTGGAACTGAAATCGGAATGATCACTGACATTTCCCCTCTCTGAAAGTCGGATAAACTCCGGAAAAATGACTAAGTCCAAAAAAGAATTTTTTTAAACTTTTTTCAATTTTACCCCCGTGGGATATGTATTCTACTCACACACATTTGGAACTCTCCTGGGGTACCCTCACACATATTATTCCCTCATTTAGCGGATATTTTCACAAAAAAGTGAAATTTTCAAAAATTCAGAAAATTGGCTGAAAACGACTAAATATCAAGGACTCATAGGGCGAATCGCTCTGGAACTGAAATTGGAACTGTCACTGACATTTCCGCTCTCTGAAAGTCTGACAAACTCCGGAAAAATGACTAAGTCCAAAAAAGAATTTTTTTAAACTTTTTTCAATTTTACCCCCGTGGGATATATATTATTCCCACACGCATTTGGAACACTCCTGGGGTACCCTCACACATATTATTCCCTCATTTAGCAGATATTTTCACAAAAAAGTGAAATTTTCAAAAATTCAGAAAATTGGCTGAAAACGACTAAATATCAAGGACTCATAGGGCGAATCGCTCTGGAACTGAAATCGGAACGCTCACTGACATTTCCGCTCTCTGAAAGTCTGATAAACTCCGGAAAAATGACTAAGACCAAAAAAGAATTTTTTAAAACTTTTTTCAATTTTACCCCCGTGGGATATGTATTCTACCCACACACATTTGGAACTCTCCTGGGGTACCCTCACACATATTATTCCCTCATTTAGCGGATATTTTCACAAAAAAGTGAAATTTTCAAAAATTCTGAAAATTGGCTGAAAACGACTAAATATCAAGGACTCATCAGGCGAATCGCTCTGGAACTGAAATCGGAACGCTCACTGACATTTCCCCTCTCTGAAAGTCTGATAAACGCCGGAAAAATGACTAAGTCCCAAAAAAGATTTTTTTTAAACTTTTTTCAATTTTACCCCCGTGGGATATATATTCTTCCCACACACATTTGGAACTCTCCTGGGGTACCCTCACACATATTATTCCCTCATTTAGCGGATATTTTCACAAAAAAGTGAAATTTTCAAAAATTCAGAAAATTGGCTGAAAACGACTAAATATTAAGGACTCATCAGGCGAATCGCTCTGGAACTGAAATCGGAATGATCACTGACATTTCCCCTCTCTGAAAGTCTGATAAACTCCGGAAAAATGACTAAGCCCAAGAAAGAATTTTTTTAAACTTTTTTCAATTTTACCCCCGTGGGATATGTATTCTACCCACACACATTTGGAACTCTCCTGGGGTACCCTCACACATATTATTCCCTCATTTAGCAGATATTTTCACAAAAAAGTGAAATTTTCAAAAATTCAGAAAATTGGCTGAAAACGACTAAATATCAAAGACTCATAGGGCGAATCGCTCTGGAACTGAAATCGTAACGCTCACTGACATTTCCGCTCTCTGAAAGTCTGACAAACTCCGGAAAAATGACTAAGTCCAAAAAAGAATTTTTTAAAACTTTTTTCAATTTTACCCCCGTGGGATATATATTCTTCCCACACACATTTGGAACTCTCCTGGGGTACCCTCACACATATTATTCCCTCATTTAGCAGATATTTTCACAAAAAAGTGAAATTTTCAAAAATTCTGAAAATTGGCTGAAAACGACTAAATATCAAGGATTCATCAGGCGAATCGCTCTGGAACTGAAATTGGAATGATCACTGACATTTCCCCTTTCTGAAAGTCTGAAAAACTCCGGAAAAATGACTAAGTTCAAAAAAATTTTTTTTTCAACTTTTTTCAATTTTACCCCCGTGGGATATATATTCTACCCACACACATTTGGAACTCTCCTGGGGTACCCTCACACATATTATTCCCTCATTTAGCGGATATTTTCACAAAAAAGTGAAATTTTCAAAAATTCAGAAAATTGGCTGAAAACGACTAAATATTAAGGACTCATCAGGCGAATCGCTCTGGAACTGAAATCGGAATGATCACTGACATTTCCCCTCTCTGAAAGTCTGATAAACTCCGGAAAAATGACTAAGCCCAAGAAAGAATTTTTTTAAACTTTTTTCAATTTTACCCCCGTGGGATATGTATTCTACCCACACACATTTGGAACTCTCCTGGGGTACCCTCACACATATTATTCCCTCATTTAGCAGATATTTTCACAAAAAAGTGAAATTTTCAAAAATTCAGAAAATTGGCTGAAAACGACTAAATATCAAGGACTCATAGGGCGAATCGCTCTGGAACTGAAATCGTAACGCTCACTGACATTTCCGCTCTCTGAAAGTCTGACAAACTCCGGAAAAATGACTAAGTCCAAAAAAGAATTTTTAAAACTTTTTTCAATTTTACCCCCGTGGGATATATATTCTTCCCACACACATTTGGAACTCTCCTGGGGTACCCTCACACATATTATTCCCTCATTTAGCAGATATTTTCACAAAAAAGTGAAATTTTCAAAAATTCTGAAAATTGGCTGAAAACGACTAAATATCAAGGATTCATCAGCCGAATCGCTCTGGAACTGAAATTGGAATGATCACTGACATTTCCCCTTTCTGAAAGTCTGAAAAACTCCGGAAAAATGACTAAGTTCAAAAAAAAATTTTTTTCAACTTTTTTCAATTTTACCCCCGTGGGATATATATTCTACCCACACACATTTGGAACTCTCCTGGGGTACCCTCACACATATTATTCCCTCATTTAGCGGATATTTTCACAAAAAAGTGAAATTTTCAAAAATTCAGAAAATTGGCTGAAAACGACTAAATATCAAGGACTCATCGGGCAAATCGCTCTGGAACTGAAATCGGAATGCTCACTAACATTTCCCCTTTCTGAAAGTCTGATAAACTCCGGAAAAATGACTAAGTCCAAAAAAGAATTTTTTTAAACTTTTTTCAATTTTACCCCCGTGGGATATATATTCTACCCACACACATTTGGAACTCTCCTGGGGTATCCTCCCACATATTATTACCTCATTTAGCGGATATTTTTACAAAAAAGGGAAATTTTCAAAAATTCAGAAAATTGGCTGAAAATGACTAAATATCAAGGACTCATCAGGCGAATTGCTCTGGAACTGAAATTGGAATGATCACTGACATTTCCCCTCTCTGAAAGTCTGATAAACTCCAGAAAAATGACTAAGTCCAAGAAAGAATTTTTTTAAACTTTTTTCAATTTTACCCCCGTGGGATATGTATTCTACCCACACACATTAAGAACTCTCCTGGGGTACCCTCACACATATTATTCCCTCATTTAGCGGATATTTTCACAAAAAAGTGAAATTTTCAAAAATTCAGAAAATTGGCTGAAAACGTCTAAATATCAAGGACTCATCAGGCGAATCGCTCTGGAACTGAAATCGGAACGCTCACTGACATTTCCCCTCTCTGAAAGTCTGATAAACGCCGGAAAAATGACTAAGTCCCAAAAAAGATTTTTTTTAAACTTTTTTCAATTTTACCCCCGTGGGATATATATTCTTCTCACACACATTTGGAACTCTCCTGGGGTACCCTCACACATATTATTCCCTCATTTAGCGGATATTTTCACAAAAAAGTGAAATTTTCAAAAATTCAGAAAATTGGCTGAAAACGACTAAATATCAAGGACTCATCGGGCAAATCGCTCTGGAACTGAAATTGGAATGCTCACTAACATTTCCCCTCTCTGAAGTCTGATAAACTCCGGAAAAATGACTAAGTCCAAAAAAGAATTTTTTTAAACTTTTTTCAATTTTACCCCCGTGGGATATATATTCTACCCACACACATTTGGAACTCTCCTGGGGTACCCTCACACATATTATTACCTCATTTAGCGGATATTTTTACAAAAAAGGGAAATTTTCAAAAATTCAGAAAATTGGCTGAAAACGACTAAATATCAAGGACTCATCGGGCAAATCGCTCTGGAACTGAAATCTGAATGCTCACTAACATTTCCCCTCTCTGAAAGTCTGATAAACTCCGGAAAAATGACAGTCCAAAAAAGATTTTTTTTTAACTTTTTTCAATTTTACCCCCGTGGGATATATATTCTACCCACACACATTTGGAACTCTCCTGGGGTACCCTCCCACATATTATTACCTCATTTAGCGGATATTTTTACAAAAAAGGGAAATTTTCAAAAATTCAGAAAATTGGCTGCAAACGACTAAATATCAAGGACTCATCAGGCGAATCGCTCTGGAACTGAAATCGGAATGATCACTGACATTTCCCCTCTCTGAAAGTCGGATAAACTCCGGAAAAATGACTAAGTCCAAAAAAGAATTTTTTTAAACTTTTTTCAATTTTACCCCCGTGGGATATGTATTCTACTCACACACATTTGGAACTCTCCTGGGGTACCCTCACACATATTATTCCCTCATTTAGCGGATATTTTCACAAAAAAGTGAAATTTTCAAAAATTCAGAAAATTGGCTGAAAACGACTAAATATCAAGGACTCATAGGGCGAATCGCTCTGGAACTGAAATTGGAACTGTCACTGACATTTCCGCTCTCTGAAAGTCTGACAAACTCCGGAAAAATGACTAAGTCCAAAAAAGAATTTTTTTAAACTTTTTTCAATTTTACCCCCGTGGGATATATATTATTCCCACACGCATTTGGAACACTCCTGGGGTACCCTCACACATATTATTCCCTCATTTAGCAGATATTTTCACAAAAAAGTGAAATTTTCAAAAATTCAGAAAATTGGCTGAAAACGACTAAATATCAAGGACTCATAGGGCGAATCGCTCTGGAACTGAAATCGGAACGCTCACTGACATTTCCGCTCTCTGAAAGTCTGATAAACTCCGGAAAAATGACTAAGACCAAAAAAGAATTTTTTAAAACTTTTTTCAATTTTACCCCCGTGGGATATGTATTCTACCCACACACATTTGGAACTCTCCTGGGGTACCCTCACACATATTATTCCCTCATTTAGCGGATATTTTCACAAAAAAGTGAAATTTTCAAAAATTCTGAAAATTGGCTGAAAACGACTAAATATCAAGGACTCATCAGGCGAATCGCTCTGGAACTGAAATCGGAACGCTCACTGACATTTCCCCTCTCTGAAAGTCTGATAAACGCCGGAAAAATGACTAAGTCCCAAAAAAGATTTTTTTTAAACTTTTTTCAATTTTACCCCCGTGGGATATATATTCTTCCCACACACATTTGGAACTCTCCTGGGGTACCCTCACACATATTATTCCCTCATTTAGCGGATATTTTCACAAAAAAGTGAAATTTTCAAAAATTCAGAAAATTGGCTGAAAACGACTAAATATTAAGGACTCATCAGGCGAATCGCTCTGGAACTGAAATCGGAATGATCACTGACATTTCCCCTCTCTGAAAGTCTGATAAACTCCGGAAAAATGACTAAGCCCAAGAAAGAATTTTTTTAAACTTTTTTCAATTTTACCCCCGTGGGATATGTATTCTACCCACACACATTTGGAACTCTCCTGGGGTACCCTCACACATATTATTCCCTCATTTAGCAGATATTTTCACAAAAAAGTGAAATTTTCAAAAATTCAGAAAATTGGCTGAAAACGACTAAATATCAAAGACTCATAGGGCGAATCGCTCTGGAACTGAAATCGTAACGCTCACTGACATTTCCGCTCTCTGAAAGTCTGACAAACTCCGGAAAAATGACTAAGTCCAAAAAAGAATTTTTTAAAACTTTTTTCAATTTTACCCCCGTGGGATATATATTCTTCCCACACACATTTGGAACTCTCCTGGGGTACCCTCACACATATTATTCCCTCATTTAGCAGATATTTTCACAAAAAAGTGAAATTTTCAAAAATTCTGAAAATTGGCTGAAAACGACTAAATATCAAGGATTCATCAGGCGAATCGCTCTGGAACTGAAATTGGAATGATCACTGACATTTCCCCTTTCTGAAAGTCTGAAAAACTCCGGAAAAATGACTAAGTTCAAAAAAATTTTTTTTTCAACTTTTTTCAATTTTACCCCCGTGGGATATATATTCTACCCACACACATTTGGAACTCTCCTGGGGTACCCTCACACATATTATTCCCTCATTTAGCGGATATTTTCACAAAAAAGTGAAATTTTCAAAAATTCAGAAAATTGGCTGAAAACGACTAAATATTAAGGACTCATCAGGCGAATCGCTCTGGAACTGAAATCGGAATGATCACTGACATTTCCCCTCTCTGAAAGTCTGATAAACTCCGGAAAAATGACTAAGCCCAAGAAAGAATTTTTTTAAACTTTTTTCAATTTTACCCCCGTGGGATATGTATTCTACCCACACACATTTGGAACTCTCCTGGGGTACCCTCACACATATTATTCCCTCATTTAGCAGATATTTTCACAAAAAAGTGAAATTTTCAAAAATTCAGAAAATTGGCTGAAAACGACTAAATATCAAGGACTCATAGGGCGAATCGCTCTGGAACTGAAATCGTAACGCTCACTGACATTTCCGCTCTCTGAAAGTCTGACAAACTCCGGAAAAATGACTAAGTCCAAAAAAGAATTTTTAAAACTTTTTTCAATTTTACCCCCGTGGGATATATATTCTTCCCACACACATTTGGAACTCTCCTGGGGTACCCTCACACATATTATTCCCTCATTTAGCAGATATTTTCACAAAAAAGTGAAATTTTCAAAAATTCTGAAAATTGGCTGAAAACGACTAAATATCAAGGATTCATCAGCCGAATCGCTCTGGAACTGAAATTGGAATGATCACTGACATTTCCCCTTTCTGAAAGTCTGAAAAACTCCGGAAAAATGACTAAGTTCAAAAAAAAATTTTTTTCAACTTTTTTCAATTTTACCCCCGTGGGATATATATTCTACCCACACACATTTGGAACTCTCCTGGGGTACCCTCACACATATTATTCCCTCATTTAGCGGATATTTTCACAAAAAAGTGAAATTTTCAAAAATTCAGAAAATTGGCTGAAAACGACTAAATATCAAGGACTCATCGGGCAAATCGCTCTGGAACTGAAATCGGAATGCTCACTAACATTTCCCCTTTCTGAAAGTCTGATAAACTCCGGAAAAATGACTAAGTCCAAAAAAGAATTTTTTTAAACTTTTTTCAATTTTACCCCCGTGGGATATATATTCTACCCACACACATTTGGAACTCTCCTGGGGTATCCTCCCACATATTATTACCTCATTTAGCGGATATTTTTACAAAAAAGGGAAATTTTCAAAAATTCAGAAAATTGGCTGAAAATGACTAAATATCAAGGACTCATCAGGCGAATTGCTCTGGAACTGAAATCGGAATGATCACTGACATTTCCCCTCTCTGAAAGTCTGATAAACTCCAGAAAAATGACTAAGTCCAAGAAAGAATTTTTTTAAACTTTTTTCAATTTTACCCCCGTGGGATATGTATTCTACCCACACACATTAAGAACTCTCCTGGGGTACCCTCACACATATTATTCCCTCATTTAGCGGATATTTTCACAAAAAAGTGAAATTTTCAAAAATTCAGAAAATTGGCTGAAAACGTCTAAATATCAAGGACTCATCAGGCGAATCGCTCTGGAACTGAAATCGGAACGCTCACTGACATTTCCCCTCTCTGAAAGTCTGATAAACGCCGGAAAAATGACTAAGTCCCAAAAAAGATTTTTTTTAAACTTTTTTCAATTTTACCCCCGTGGGATATATATTCTTCCCACACACATTTGGAACTCTCCTGGGGTACCCTCACACATATTATTCCCTCATTTAGCGGATATTTTCACAAAAAAGTGAAATTTTCAAAAATTCAGAAAATTGGCTGAAAACGACTAAATATCAAGGACTCATCGGGCAAATCGCTCTGGAACTGAAATTGGAATGCTCACTAACATTTCCCCTCTCTGAAGTCTGATAAACTCCGGAAAAATGACTAAGTCCAAAAAAGAATTTTTTTAAACTTTTTTCAATTTTACCCCCGTGGGATATATATTCTACCCACACACATTTGGAACTCTCCTGGGGTACCCTCACACATATTATTACCTCATTTAGCGGATATTTTTACAAAAAAGGGAAATTTTCAAAAATTCAGAAAATTGGCTGAAAACGACTAAATATCAAGGACTCATCGGGCAAATCGCTCTGGAACTGAAATCTGAATGCTCACTAACATTTCCCCTCTCTGAAAGTCTGATAAACTCCGGAAAAATGACAGTCCAAAAAAGATTTTTTTTTAACTTTTTTCAATTTTACCCCCGTGGGATATATATTCTACCCACACACATTTGGAACTCTCCTGGGGTACCCTCCCACATATTATTACCTCATTTAGCGGATATTTTTACAAAAAAGGGAAATTTTCAAAAATTCAGAAAATTGGCTGCAAACGACTAAATATCAAGGACTCATCAGGCGAATCGCTCTGGAACTGAAATCGGAATGATCACTGACATTTCCCCTCTCTGAAAGTCGGATAAACTCCGGAAAAATGACTAAGTCCAAAAAAGAATTTTTTTAAACTTTTTTCAATTTTACCCCCGTGGGATATGTATTCTACTCACACACATTTGGAACTCTCCTGGGGTACCCTCACACATATTATTCCCTCATTTAGCGGATATTTTCACAAAAAAGTGAAATTTTCAAAAATTCAGAAAATTGGCTGAAAACGACTAAATATCAAGGACTCATAGGGCGAATCGCTCTGGAACTGAAATTGGAACTGTCACTGACATTTCCGCTCTCTGAAAGTCTGACAAACTCCGGAAAAATGACTAAGTCCAAAAAAGAATTTTTTTAAACTTTTTTCAATTTTACCCCCGTGGGATATATATTATTCCCACACGCATTTGGAACACTCCTGGGGTACCCTCACACATATTATTCCCTCATTTAGCAGATATTTTCACAAAAAAGTGAAATTTTCAAAAATTCAGAAAATTGGCTGAAAACGACTAAATATCAAGGACTCATAGGGCGAATCGCTCTGGAACTGAAATCGGAACGCTCACTGACATTTCCGCTCTCTGAAAGTCTGATAAACTCCGGAAAAATGACTAAGACCAAAAAAGAATTTTTTAAAACTTTTTTCAATTTTACCCCCGTGGGATATGTATTCTACCCACACACATTTGGAACTCTCCTGGGGTACCCTCACACATATTATTCCCTCATTTAGCGGATATTTTCACAAAAAAGTGAAATTTTCAAAAATTCTGAAAATTGGCTGAAAACGACTAAATATCAAGGACTCATCAGGCGAATCGCTCTGGAACTGAAATCGGAACGCTCACTGACATTTCCCCTCTCTGAAAGTCTGATAAACGCCGGAAAAATGACTAAGTCCCAAAAAAGATTTTTTTTAAACTTTTTTCAATTTTACCCCCGTGGGATATATATTCTTCCCACACACATTTGGAACTCTCCTGGGGTACCCTCACACATATTATTCCCTCATTTAGCGGATATTTTCACAAAAAAGTGAAATTTTCAAAAATTCAGAAAATTGGCTGAAAACGACTAAATATTAAGGACTCATCAGGCGAATCGCTCTGGAACTGAAATCGGAATGATCACTGACATTTCCCCTCTCTGAAAGTTTGATAAACTCCGGAAAAATGACTAAGTCCAAGAAAGAATTTTTTTAAACTTTTTTCAATTTTACCCCCGTGGGATATGTATTCTACCCACACACATTTGGAACTCTCCTGGGGTACCCTCACACATATTATTCCCTCATTTAGCAGATATTTTCACAAAAAAGTGAAATTTTCAAAAATTCAGAAAATTGGCTGAAAACGACTAAATATCAAAGACTCATAGGGCGAATCGCTCTGGAACTGAAATCGTAACGCTCACTGACATTTCCGCTCTCTGAAAGTCTGACAAACTCCGGAAAAATGACTAAGTCCAAAAAAGAATTTTTTAAAACTTTTTTCAATTTTACCCCCGTGGGATATATATTCTTCCCACACACATTTGGAACTCTCCTGGGGTACCCTCACACATATTATTCCCTCATTTAGCAGATATTTTCACAAAAAAGTGAAATTTTCAAAAATTCTGAAAATTGGCTGAAAACGACTAAATATCAAGGATTCATCAGGCGAATCGCTCTGGAACTGAAATTGGAATGATCACTGACATTTCCCCTTTCTGAAAGTCTGAAAAACTCCGGAAAAATGACTAAGTTCAAAAAAATTTTTTTTTCAACTTTTTTCAATTTTACCCCCGTGGGATATATATTCTACCCACACACATTTGGAACTCTCCTGGGGTACCCTCACACATATTATTCCCTCATTTAGCGGATATTTTCACAAAAAAGTGAAATTTTCAAAAATTCAGAAAATTGGCTGAAAACGACTAAATATCAAGGACTCATCGGGCAAATCGCTCTGGAACTGAAATCGGAATGCTCACTAACATTTCCCCTCTCTGAAAGTCTGATAAACTCCGGAAAAATGACTAAGTCCAAAAAAGAATTTTTTTAAACTTTTTTCAATTTTACCCCCGTGGGATATATATTCTACCCACACACATTTGGAACTCTCCTGGGGTATCCTCCCACATATTATTACCTCATTTAGCGGATATTTTTACAAAAAAGGGAAATTTTCAAAAATTCAGAAAATTGGCTGAAAATGACTAAATATCAAGGACTCATCAGGCGAATTGCTCTGGAACTGAAATCGGAATGATCACTGACATTTCCCCTCTCTGAAAGTCTGATAAACTCCAGAAAAATGACTAAGTCCAAAAAAGAATTTTTTTAAACTTTTTTCAATTTTACCCCCGTGGGATATGTATTCTACCCACACACATTAAGAACTCTCCTGGGGTACCCTCACACATAATTATTCCCTCATTTAGCGGATATTTTCACAAAAAAGTGAAATTTTCAAAAATTCAGAAAATTGGCTGAAAACGTCTAAATATCAAGGACTCATCAGGCGAATCGCTCTGGAACTGAAATCGGAACGCTCACTGACATTTCCCCTCTCTGAAAGTCTGATAAACGCCGGAAAAATGACTAAGTCCCAAAAAAGATTTTTTTTAAACTTTTTTCAATTTTACCCCCGTGGGATATATATTCTTCCCACACACATTTGGAACTCTCCTGGGGTACCCTCACACATATTATTCCCTCATTTAGCGGATATTTTCACAAAAAAGTGAAATTTTCAAAAATTCAGAAAATTGGCTGAAAACGACTAAATATCAAGGACTCATCGGGCAAATCGCTCTGGAACTGAAATCGGAATGCTCACTAACATTTCCCCTCTCTGAAAGTCTGATAAACTCCGGAAAAATGACTAAGTCCAAAAAAGAATTTTTTTAAACTTTTTTCAATTTTACCCCCGTGGGATATATATTCTACCCACACACATTTGGAACTCTCCTGGGGTACCCTCACACATATTATTACCTCATTTAGCGGATATTTTTACAAAAAAGGGAAATTTTCAAAAATTCAGAAAATTGGCTGAAAACGACTAAATATCAAGGACTCATCGGGCGAATCGCTCTGGAACTGAAATCTGAATGCTCACTAACATTTCCCCTCTCTGAAAGTCTGATAAACTCCGGAAAAATGACTAATTCCAAAAAAGAATTTTTTTAAACTTTTTTCAATTTTACCCCCGTGGGATATATATTCTACCCACACACATTTGGAACTCTCCTGGGGTACCCTCCCACATATTATTACCTCATTTAGCGGATATTTTTACAAAAAAGGGAAATTTTCAAAAATTCAGAAAATTGGCTGAAAACGACTAAATATCAAGGACTCATCAGGCGAATCGCTCTGGAACTGAAATCGGAATGATCACTGACATTTCCCCTCTCTGAAAGTCGGATAAACTCCGGAAAAATGACTAAGTCCAAAAAAAAATTTTTTTCAACTTTTTTCAATTTTACCCCCGTGGGATATGTATTCTACCCACACACATTTGGAACTCTCCTGGGGTACCCTCACACATATTATTCCCTCATTTAGCGGATATTTTCACAAAAAAGTGAAATTTTCAAAAATTCAGAAAATTGGCTGAAAACGACTAAATATCAAGGACTCATAGGGCGAATCGCTCTGGAACTGAAATTGGAACTCTCACTGACATTTCCGCTCTCTGAAAGTCTGACAAACTCCGGAAAAATGACTAAGTCCAAAAAAGAATTTTTTTAAACTTTTTTCAATTTTACCCCCGTGGGATATATATTATTCCCACACACATTTGGAACTCTCCTGGGGTACCCTCACACATATTATTCCCTCATTTAGCGGATATTTTCACAAAAAAGTGAAATTTTCAAAAATTCAGAAAATTGGCTGAAAACGACTAAATATCAAGGACTCATAGGGCGAATCGCTCTGGAACTGAAATCGGAACGCTCACTGACATTTCCGCTCTCTGAAAGTCTGATAAACTCCGGAAAAATGACTAAGACCAAAAAAGAATTTTTTAAAACTTTTTTCAATTTTACCCCCGTGGGATATGTATTCTACCCACACACATTTGGAACTCTCCTGGGGTACCCTCACACATATTATTCCCTCATTTAGCGGATATTTTCACAAAAAAGTGAAATTTTCAAAAATTCTGAAAATTGGCTGAAAACGACTAAATATCAAGGACTCATCAGGCGAATCGCTCTGGAACTGAAATCGGAACGCTCACTGACATTTCCCCTCTCTGAAAGTCTGATAAACGCCGGAAAAATGACTAAGTCCCAAAAAAGATTTTTTTTAAACTTTTTTCAATTTTACCCCCGTGGGATATATATTCTTCCCACACACATTTGGAACTCTCCTGGGGTACCCTCACACATATTATTCCCTCATTTAGCGGATATTTTCACAAAAAAGTGAAATTTTCAAAAATTCAGAAAATTGGCTGAAAACGACTAAATATTAAGGACTCATCAGGCGAATCGCTCTGGAACTGAAATCGGAATGATCACTGACATTTCCCCTCTCTGAAAGTCTGATAAACTCCGGAAAAATGACTAAGTCCAAGAAAGAATTTTTTTAAACTTTTTTCAATTTTACCCCCGTGGGATATGTATTCTACCCACACACATTTGGAACTCTCCTGGGGTACCCTCACACATATTATTCCCTCATTTAGCAGATATTTTCACAAAAAAGTGAAATTTTCAAAAATTCAGAAAATTGGCTGAAAACGACTAAATATCAAGGACTCATAGGGCGAATCGCTCTGGAACTGAAATCGTAACGCTCACTGACATTTCCGCTCTCTGAAAGTCTGACAAACTCCGGAAAAATGACTAAGTCCAAAAAAGAATTTTTTAAAACTTTTTTCAATTTTACCCCCGTGGGATATATATTCTTCCCACACACATTTGGAACTCTCCTGGGGTACCCTCACACATATTATTCCCTCATTTAGCAGATATTTTCACAAAAAAGTGAAATTTTCAAAAATTCTGAAAATTGGCTGAAAACGACTAAATATTAAGGACTCATCAGGCGAATCGCTCTGGAACTGAAATCGGAATGATCACTGACATTTCCCCTCTCTGAAAGTCTGATAAACTCCGGAAAAATGACTAAGCCCAAGAAAGAATTTTTTTAAACTTTTTTCAATTTTACCCCCGTGGGATATATATTCTACCCACACACATTTGGAACTCTCCTGGGGTATCCTCCCACATATTATTACCTCATTTAGCGGATATTTTTACAAAAAAGGGAAATTTTCAAAAATTCAGAAAATTGGCTGAAAATGACTAAATATCAAGGACTCATCAGGCGAATTGCTCTGGAACTGAAATCGGAATGATCACTGACATTTCCCCTCTCTGAAAGTCTGATAAACTCCAGAAAAATGACTAAGTCCAAGAAAGAATTTTTTTAAACTTTTTTCAATTTTACCCCCGTGGGATATGTATTCTACCCACACACATTAAGAACTCTCCTGGGGTACCCTCACACATATTATTCCCTCATTTAGCGGATATTTTCACAAAAAAGTGAAATTTTCAAAAATTCAGAAAATTGGCTGAAAACGTCTAAATATCAAGGACTCATCAGGCGAATCGCTCTGGAACTGAAATCGGAACGCTCACTGACATTTCCCCTCTCTGAAAGTCTGATAAACGCCGGAAAAATGACTAAGTCCCAAAAAAGATTTTTTTTAAACTTTTTTCAATTTTACCCCCGTGGGATATATATTCTTCCCACACACATTTGGAACTCTCCTGGGGTACCCTCACACATATTATTCCCTCATTTAGCGGATATTTTCACAAAAAAGTGAAATTTTCAAAAATTCAGAAAATTGGCTGAAAACGACTAAATATCAAGGACTCATCGGGCAAATCGCTCTGGAACTGAAATTGGAATGCTCACTAACATTTCCCCTCTCTGAAGTCTGATAAACTCCGGAAAAATGACTAAGTCCAAAAAAGAATTTTTTTAAACTTTTTTCAATTTTACCCCCGTGGGATATATATTCTACCCACACACATTTGGAACTCTCCTGGGGTACCCTCACACATATTATTACCTCATTTAGCGGATATTTTTACAAAAAAGGGAAATTTTCAAAAATTCAGAAAATTGGCTGAAAACGACTAAATATCAAGGACTCATCGGGCAAATCGCTCTGGAACTGAAATCTGAATGCTCACTAACATTTCCCCTCTCTGAAAGTCTGATAAACTCCGGAAAAATGACAGTCCAAAAAAGAATTTTTTTTAACTTTTTTCAATTTTACCCCCGTGGGATATATATTCTACCCACACACATTTGGAACTCTCCTGGGGTACCCTCCCACATATTATTACCTCATTTAGCGGATATTTTTACAAAAAAGGGAAATTTTCAAAAATTCAGAAAATTGGCTGAAAACGACTAAATATCAAGGACTCATCAGGCGAATCGCTCTGGAACTGAAATCGGAATGATCACTGACATTTCCCCTCTCTGAAAGTCGGATAAACTCCGGAAAAATGACTAAGTCCAAAAAAGAATTTTTTTAAACTTTTTTCAATTTTACCCCCGTGGGATATGTATTCTACTCACACACATTTGGAACTCTCCTGGGGTACCCTCACACATATTATTCCCTCATTTAGCGGATATTTTCACAAAAAAGTGAAATTTTCAAAAATTCAGAAAATTGGCTGAAAACGACTAAATATCAAGGACTCATAGGGCGAATCGCTCTGGAACTGAAATTGGAACTGTCACTGACATTTCCGCTCTCTGAAAGTCTGACAAACTCCGGAAAAATGACTAAGTCCAAAAAAGAATTTTTTTAAACTTTTTTCAATTTTACCCCCGTGGGATATATATTATTCCCACACGCATTTGGAACACTCCTGGGGTACCCATCACACATATTATTCCCTCATTTAGCAGATATTTTCACAAAAAAGTGAAATTTTCAAAAATTCAGAAAATTGGCTGAAAACGACTAAATATCAAGGACTCATAGGGCGAATCGCTCTGGAACTGAAATCGGAACGCTCACTGACATTTCCGCTCTCTGAAAGTCTGATAAACTCCGGAAAAATGACTAAGACCAAAAAAGAATTTTTTAAAACTTTTTTCAATTTTACCCCCGTGGGATATGTATTCTACCCACACACATTTGGAACTCTCCTGGGGTACCCTCACACATATTATTCCCTCATTTAGCGGATATTTTCACAAAAAAGTGAAATTTTCAAAAATTCTGAAAATTGGCTGAAAACGACTAAATATCAAGGACTCATCAGGCGAATAGCTCTGGAACTGAAATCGGAACGCTCACTGACATTTCCCCTCTCTGAAAGTCTGATAAACGCCGGAAAAATGACTAAGTCCCAAAAAAGATTTTTTTTAAACTTTTTTCAATTTTACCCCCGTGGGATATATATTCTTCCCACACACATTTGGAACTCTCCTGGGGTACCCTCACACATATTATTCCCTCATTTAGCGGATATTTTCACAAAAAAGTGAAATTTTCAAAAATTCAGAAAATTGGCTGAAAACGACTAAATATTAAGGACTCATCAGGCGAATCGCTCTGGAACTGAAATCGGAATGATCACTGACATTTCCCCTCTCTGAAAGTTTGATAAACTCCGGAAAAATGACTAAGTCCAAGAAAGAATTTTTTTAAACTTTTTTCAATTTTACCCCCGTGGGATATGTATTCTACCCACACACATTTGGAACTCTCCTGGGGTACCCTCACACATATTATTCCCTCATTTAGCAGATATTTTCACAAAAAAGTGAAATTTTCAAAAATTCAGAAAATTGGCTGAAAACGACTAAATATCAAAGACTCATAGGGCGAATCGCTCTGGAACTGAAATCGTAACGCTCACTGACATTTCCGCTCTCTGAAAGTCTGACAAACTCCGGAAAAATGACTAAGTCCAAAAAAGAATTTTTTAAAACTTTTTTCAATTTTACCCCCGTGGGATATATATTCTTCCCACACACATTTGGAACTCTCCTGGGGTACCCTCACACATATTATTCCCTCATTTAGCAGATATTTTCACAAAAAAGTGAAATTTTCAAAAATTCTGAAAATTGGCTGAAAACGACTAAATATCAAGGATTCATCAGGCGAATCGCTCTGGAACTGAAATTGGAATGATCACTGACATTTCCCCTTTCTGAAAGTCTGAAAAACTCCGGAAAAATGACTAAGTTCAAAAAAATTTTTTTTTCAACTTTTTTCAATTTTACCCCCGTGGGATATATATTCTACCCACACACATTTGGAACTCTCCTGGGGTACCCTCACACATATTATTCCCTCATTTAGCGGATATTTTCACAAAAAAGTGAAATTTTCAAAAATTCAGAAAATTGGCTGAAAACGACTAAATATCAAGGACTCATCGGGCAAATCGCTCTGGAACTGAAATCGGAATGCTCACTAACATTTCCCCTCTCTGAAAGTCTGATAAACTCCGGAAAAATGACTAAGTCCAAAAAAGAATTTTTTTAAACTTTTTTCAATTTTACCCCCGTGGGATATATATTCTACCCACACACATTTGGAACTCTCCTGGGGTATCCTCCCACATATTATTACCTCATTTAGCGGATATTTTTACAAAAAAGGGAAATTTTCAAAAATTCAGAAAATTGGCTGAAAATGACTAAATATCAAGGACTCATCAGGCGAATTGCTCTGGAACTGAAATCGAAATGATCACTGACATTTCCCCTCTCTGAAAGTCTGATAAACTCCAGAAAAATGACTAAGTCCAAAAAAGAATTTTTTTAAACTTTTTTCAATTTTACCCCCGTGGGATATGTATTCTACCCACACACATTAAGAACTCTCCTGGGGTACCCTCACACATATTATTCCCTCATTTAGCGGATATTTTCACAAAAAAGTGAAATTTTCAAAAATTCAGAAAATTGGCTGAAAACGTCTAAATATCAAGGACTCATCAGGCGAATCGCTCTGGAACTGAAATCGGAACGCTCACTGACATTTCCCCTCTCTGAAAGTCTGATAAACGCCGGAAAAATGACTAAGTCCCAAAAAAGATTTTTTTTAAACTTTTTTCAATTTTACCCCCGTGGGATATATATTCTTCCCACACACATTTGGAACTCTCCTGGGGTACCCTCACACATATTATTCCCTCATTTAGCGGATATTTTCACAAAAAAGTGAAATTTTCAAAAATTCAGAAAATTGGCTGAAAACGACTAAATATCAAGGACTCATCGGGCAAATCGCTCTGGAACTGAAATCGGAATGCTCACTAACATTTCCCCTCTCTGAAAGTCTGATAAACTCCGGAAAAATGACTAAGTCCAAAAAAGAATTTTTTTAAACTTTTTTCAATTTTACCCCCGTGGGATATATATTCTACCCACACACATTTGGAACTCTCCTGGGGTACCCTCACACATATTATTACCTCATTTAGCGGATATTTTTACAAAAAAGGGAAATTTTCAAAAATTCAGAAAATTGGCTGAAAACGACTAAATATCAAGGACTCATCGGGCGAATCGCTCTGGAACTGAAATCTGAATGCTCACTAACATTTCCCCTCTCTGAAAGTCTGATAAACTCCGGAAAAATGACTAATTCCAAAAAAGAATTTTTTTAAACTTTTTTCAATTTTACCCCCGTGGGATATATATTCTACCCACACACATTTGGAACTCTCCTGGGGTACCCTCCCACATATTATTACCTCATTTAGCGGATATTTTTACAAAAAAGGGAAATTTTCAAAAATTCAGAAAATTGGCTGAAAACGACTAAATATCAAGGACTCATCAGGCGAATCGCTCTGGAACTGAAATCGGAATGATCACTGACATTTCCCCTCTCTGAAAGTCGGATAAACTCCGGAAAAATGACTAAGTCCAAAAAAAATTTTTTTTCAACTTTTTTCAATTTTACCCCCGTGGGATATGTATTCTACCCACACACATTTGGAACTCTCCTGGGGTACCCTCACACATATTATTCCCTCATTTAGCGGATATTTTCACAAAAAAGTGAAATTTTCAAAAATTCAGAAAATTGGCTGAAAACGACTAAATATCAAGGACTCATAGGGCGAATCGCTCTGGAACTGAAATTGGAACTCTCACTGACATTTCCGCTCTCTGAAAGTCTGACAAACTCCGGAAAAATGACTAAGTCCAAAAAAGAATTTTTTTAAACTTTTTTCAATTTTACCCCCGTGGGATATATATTATTCCCACACACATTTGGAACTCTCCTGGGGTACCCTCACACATATTATTCCCTCATTTAGCGGATATTTTCACAAAAAAGTGAAATTTTCAAAAATTCAGAAAATTGGCTGAAAACGACTAAATATCAAGGACTCATAGGGCGAATCGCTCTGGAACTGAAATCGGAACGCTCACTGACATTTCCGCTCTCTGAAAGTCTGATAAACTCCGGAAAAATGACTAAGACCAAAAAAGAATTTTTTAAAACTTTTTTCAATTTTACCCCCGTGGGATATGTATTCTACCCACACACATTTGGAACTCTCCTGGGGTACCCTCACACATATTATTCCCTCATTTAGCGGATATTTTCACAAAAAAGTGAAATTTTCAAAAATTCTGAAAATTGGCTGAAAACGACTAAATATCAAGGACTCATCAGGCGAATCGCTCTGGAACTGAAATCGGAACGCTCACTGACATGTCCCCTCTCTGAAAGTCTGATAAACGCCGGAAAAATGACTAAGTCCCAAAAAAGATTTTTTTTAAACTTTTTTCAATTTTACCCCCGTGGGATATATATTCTTCCCACACACATTTGGAACTCTCCTGGGGTACCCTCACACATATTATTCCCTCATTTAGCGGATATTTTCACAAAAAAGTGAAATTTTCAAAAATTCAGAAAATTGGCTGAAAACGACTAAATATTAAGGACTCATCAGGCGAATCGCTCTGGAACTGAAATCGGAATGATCACTGACATTTCCCCTCTCTGAAAGTCTGATAAACTCCGGAAAAATGACTAAGTCCAAGAAAGAATTTTTTTAAACTTTTTTCAATTTTACCCCCGTGGGATATGTATTCTACCCACACACATTTGGAACTCTCCTGGGGTACCCTCACACATATTATTCCCTCATTTAGCAGATATTTTCACAAAAAAGTGAAATTTTCAAAAATTCAGAAAATTGGCTGAAAACGACTAAATATCAAGGACTCATAGGGCGAATCGCTCTGGAACTGAAATCGTAACGCTCACTGACATTTCCGCTCTCTGAAAGTCTGACAAACTCCGGAAAAATGACTAAGTCCAAAAAAGAATTTTTTAAAACTTTTTTCAATTTTACCCCCGTGGGATATATATTCTTCCCACACACATTTGGAACTCTCCTGGGGTACCCTCACACATATTATTCCCTCATTTAGCAGATATTTTCACAAAAAAGTGAAATTTTCAAAAATTCTGAAAATTGGCTGAAAACGACTAAATATCAAGGATTCATCAGGCGAATCGCTCTGGAACTGAAATTGGAATGATCACTGACATTTCCCCTTTCTGAAAGTCTGAAAAACTCCGGAAAAATGACTAAGTTCAAAAAAATTTTTTTTTCAACTTTTTTCAATTTTACCTCCGTGGGATATATATTCTACCCACACACATTTGGAACTCTCCTGGGGTACCCTCACACATATTATTCCCTCATTTAGCGGATATTTTCACAAAAAAGTGAAATTTTCAAAAATTCAGAAAATTGGCTGAAAACGACTAAATATCAAGGACTCATCGGGCAAATCGCTCTGGAACTGAAATCGGAATGCTCACTAACATTTCACCTCTCTGAAAGTCTGATAAACTCCGGAA
Organism: Phyllobates terribilis; assembly: GCF_046119375.1. NCBI lineage: Eukaryota > Metazoa > Chordata > Amphibia > Anura > Dendrobatidae > Phyllobates > Phyllobates terribilis. The sequence goes on along the minus strand of NW_027362763.1, from coordinate 594,446,776 downwards.
AAATGACTAAGTCCAAAAAAGAATTTTTTTAAACTTTTTTCAATTTTACCCCCGTGGGATATATATTCTACCCACACACATTTGGAACTCTCCTGGGGTATCCTCCCACATATTATTACCTCATTTAGCGGATATTTTTACAAAAAAGGGAAATTTTCAAAAATTCAGAAAATTGGCTGAAAATGACTAAATATCAAGGACTCATCAGGCGAATTGCTCTGGAACTGAAATCGGAATGATCACTGACATTTCCCCTCTCTGAAAGTCTGATAAACTCCAGAAAAATGACTAAGTCCAAAAAAGAATTTTTTTAAACTTTTTTCAATTTTACCCCCGTGGGATATGTATTCTACCCACACACATTAAGAACTCTCCTGGGGTACCCTCACACATATTATTCCCTCATTTAGCGGATATTTTCACAAAAAAGTGAAATTTTCAAAAATTCAGAAAATTGGCTGAAAACGTCTAAATATCAAGGACTCATCAGGCGAATCGCTCTGGAACTGAAATCGGAACGCTCACTGACATTTCCCCTCTCTGAAAGTCTGATAAACGCCGGAAAAATGACTAAGTCCCAAAAAAGATTTTTTTTAAACTTTTTTCAATTTTACCCCCGTGGGATATATATTCTTCCCACACACATTTGGAAATCTCCTGGGGTACCCTCACACATATTATTCCCTCATTTAGCGGATATTTTCACAAAAAAGGGAAATTTTCAAAAATTCAGAAAATTGGCTGAAAACGACTAAATATCAAGGACTCATCGGGCGAATCGCTCTGGAACTGAAATCTGAATGCTCACTAACATTTCCCCTCTCTGAAAGTCTGATAAACTCCGGAAAAATGACTAAGTCCAAAAAAGAATTTTTTTAAACTTTTTTCAATTTTACCCCCGTGGGATATATATTCTACCCACACACATTTGGAACTCTCCTGGGGTACCCTCCCACATATTATTACCTCATTTAGCGGATATTTTTACAAAAAAGGGAAATTTTCAAAAATTCAGAAAATTGGCTGAAAACGACTAAATATCAAGGACTCATCAGGCGAATCGCTCTGGAACTGAAATCGGAATGATCACTGACATTTCCCCTCTCTGAAAGTCGGATAAACTCCGGAAAAATGACTAAGTCCAAAAAAAATTTTTTTTCAACTTTTTTCAATTTTACCCCCGTGGGATATGTATTCTACCCACACACATTTGGAACTCTCCTGGGGTACCCTCACACATATTATTCCCTCATTTAGCGGATATTTTCACAAAAAAGTGAAATTTTCAAAAATTCAGAAAATTGGCTGAAAACGACTAAATATCAAGGACTCATAGGGCGAATCGCTCTGGAACTGAAATTGGAACTCTCACTGACATTTCCGCTCTCTGAAAGTCTGACAAACTCCGGAAAAATGACTAAGTCCAAAAAAGAATTTTTTTAAACTTTTTTCAATTTTACCCCCGTGGGATATATATTATTCCCACACACATTTGAAACTCTCCTGGGGTACCCTCACACATATTATTCCCTCATTTAGCGGATATTTTCACAAAAAAGTGAAATTTTCAAAAATTCAGAAAATTGGCTGAAAACGACTAAATATCAAGGACTCATAGGGCGAATCGCTCTGGAACTGAAATCGGAACGCTCACTGACATTTCCGCTCTCTGAAAGTCTGATAAACTCCGGAAAAATGACTAAGACCAAAAAAGAATTTTTTAAAACTTTTTTCAATTTTACCCCCGTGGGATATGTATTCTACCCACACACATTTGGAACTCTCCTGGGGTACCCTCACACATATTATTCCCTCATTTAGCGGATATTTTCACAAAAAAGTGAAATTTTCAAAAATTCTGAAAATTGGCTGAAAACGACTAAATATCAAGGACTCATCAGGCGAATCGCTCTGGAACTGAAATCGGAACGCTCACTGACATTTCCCCTCTCTGAAAGTCTGATAAACGCCGGAAAAATGACTAAGTCCCAAAAAAGATTTTTTTTAAACTTTTTTCAATTTTACCCCCGTGGGATATATATTCTTCCCACACACATTTGGAACTCTCCTGGGGTACCCTCACACATATTATTCCCTCATTTAGCGGATATTTTCACAAAAAAGTGAAATTTTCAAAAATTCAGAAAATTAGCTGAAAACGACTAAATATTAAGGACTCATCAGGCGAATCGCTCTGGAACTGAAATCGGAATGATCACTGACATTTCCCCTCTCTGAAAGTCTGATAAACTCCGGAAAAATGACTAAGTCCAAGAAAGAATTTTTTTAAACTTTTTTCAATTTTACCCCCGTGGGATATGTATTCTACCCACACACATTTGGAACTCTCCTGGGGTACCCTCACACATATTATTCCCTCATTTAGCAGATATTTTCACAAAAAAGTGAAATTTTCAAAAATTCAGAAAATTGGCTGAAAACGACTAAATATCAAGGACTCATAGGGCGAATCGCTCTGGAACTGAAATCGTAACGCTCACTGACATTTCCGCTCTCTGAAAGTCTGACAAACTCCGGAAAAATGACTAAGTCCAAAAAAGAATTTTTTAAAACTTTTTTCAATTTTACCCCCGTGGGATATATATTCTTCCCACACACATTTGGAACTCTCCTGGGGTACCCTCACACATATTATTCCCTCATTTAGCAGATATTTTCACAAAAAAGTGAAATTTTCAAAAATTCTGAAAATTGGCTGAAAACGACTAAATATCAAGGATTCATCAGGCGAATCGCTCTGGAACTGAAATTGGAATGATCACTGACATTTCCCCTTTCTGAAAGTCTGAAAAACTCCGGAAAAATGACTAAGTTCAAAAAAATTTTTTTTTCAACTTTTTTCAATTTTACCTCCGTGGGATATATATTCTACCCACACACATTTGGAACTCTCCTGGGGTACCCTCACACATATTATTCCCTCATTTAGCGGATATTTTCACAAAAAAGTGAAATTTTCAAAAATTCAGAAAATTGGCTGAAAACGACTAAATATCAAGGACTCATCGGGCAAATCGCTCTGGAACTGAAATCGGAATGCTCACTAACATTTCACCTCTCTGAAAGTCTGATAAACTCCGGAAAAATGACTAAGTCCAAAAAAGAATTTTTTTAAACTTTTTTCAATTTTACCCCCGTGGGATATATATTCTACCCACACACATTTGGAACTCTCCTGGGGTATCCTCCCACATATTATTACCTCATTTAGCGGATATTTTTACAAAAAAGGGAAATTTTCAAAAATTCAGAAAATTGGCTGAAAATGACTAAATATCAAGGACTCATCAGGCGAATTGCTCTGGAACTGAAATCGGAATGATCACTGACATTTCCCCTCTCTGAAAGTCTGATAAACTCCAGAAAAATGACTAAGTCCAAAAAAGAATTTTTTTAAACTTTTTTCAATTTTACCCCCGTGGGATATGTATTCTACCCACACACATTAAGAACTCTCCTGGGGTACCCTCACACATATTATTCCCTCATTTAGCGGATATTTTCACAAAAAAGTGAAATTTTCAAAAATTCAGAAAATTGGCTGAAAACGTCTAAATATCAAGGACTCGTCAGGCGAATCGCTCTGGAACTGAAATCGGAACGCTCACTGACATTTCCCCTCTCTGAAAGTCTGATAAACGCCGGAAAAATGACTAAGTCCCAAAAAAGATTTTTTTTAAACTTTTTTCAATTTTACCCCCGTGGGATATATATTCTTCCCACACACATTTGGAAATCTCCTGGGGTACCCTCACACATATTATTCCCTCATTTAGCGGATATTTTCACAAAAAAGTGAAATTTTCAAAAATTCAGAAAATTGGCTGAAAACGACTAAATATCAAGGACACATAGGGCGAATCACTCTGGAACTGAAATCGGAACGCTCACTGACATTTCCGCTCTCTGAAAGTCTGATAAACTCCGGAAAAATGACTAAGTCCAAAAAAGAATTTTTTTAAACTTTTTTCAATTTTACCCCCGTGGGATATGTATTCTACTCACACACATTTGGAACTCTCCTGGGGTACCCTCACACATATTATTCCCTCATTTAGCGGATATTTTCACAAAAAAGTTAAATTTTCAAAAATTCAGAAAATTGGCTGAAAACGACTAAATATCAAGAACTCATCGGGCAAATCGCTCTGAAACTGAAATCGGAATGCTCACTAACATTTCCCCTCTCTGAAAGTCTGATAAACTCCAGAAAAATGACTAAGTCCAAAAAAGAATTTTTTTAAACTTTTTTCAATTTTACCCCCGTGGGATATATATTCTACCCACACACATTTGGAAATCTCCTGGGGTACCCTCCCACATATTATTACCTCATTTAGCGGATATTTTTACAAAAAAGGGAAATTTTCAAAAATTCAGAAAATTGGCTGAAAACGACTAAATATCAAGAACTCATCGGGCAAATCGCTCTGGAACTGAAATCGGAATGCTCACTAACATTTCCCCTCTCTGAAAGTCTGATAAACTCCAGAAAAATGACTAAGTCCAAAAAAGAATTTTTTTAAACTTTTTTCAATTTTACCCCCGTGGGATATATATTCTACCCACACACATTTGGAACTCTCCTGGGGTACCCTCCCACATATTATTACCTCATTTAGCGGATATTTTTACAAAAAAGGGAAATTTTCAAAAATTCAGAAAATTGGCTGAAAACGACTAAATATCAAGGACTCATCAGGCGAATCGCTCTGGAACTGAAATCGGAATGATCACTGACATTTCCCCTCTCTGAAAGTCTGATAAACTCCGGAAAAATGACTAAGTCCAAAAAAAATTTTTTTCCAACTTTTTTCAATTTTACCCCCGTGGGATATGTATTCTACCCACACACATTTGGAACTCTCCTGGGGTACCCTCACACATATTATTCCCTCATTTAGCGGATATTTTCACAAAAAAGTGAAATTTTCAAAAATTCAGAAAATTGGCTGAAAACGACTAAATATCAAGGACTCATAGGGCGAATCGCTCTGGAACTGAAATCGGAACGCTCACTGACATTTCCGCTCTCTGAAAGTCTGATAAACTCCGGAAAAATGACTAAGTCCAAAAAAGAATTTTTTTAAACTTTTTTCAATTTTACCCCCGTGGGATATGTATTCTACTCACACACATTTGGAACTCTCCTGGGGTACCCTCACACATATTATTCCCTCATTTAGCGGATATTTTCACAAAAAAGTTAAATTTTCAAAAATTCTGAAAATTGGCTGAAAACGACTAAATATCAAGAACTCATCGGGCAAATCGCTCTGGAACTGAAATCGGAATGCTCACTAACATTTCCCCTCTCTGAAAGTCTGATAAATTCCAGAAAAATGACTAAGTCCAAAAAAGAATTTTTTTAAACTTTTTTCAATTTTACCCCCGTGGGATATATATTCTACCCACACACATTTGGAACTCTCCTGGGGTACCCTCCCACATATTATTACCTCATTTAGCGGATATTTTTACAAAAAAGGGAAATTTTCAAAAATTCAGAAAATTGGCTGAAAACGACTAAATATCAAGGACTCATCGGGCAAATCGCTCTGGAACTGAAATCTGAATGCTCACTAACATTTCCCCTCTCTGAAAGTCTGATAAACTCCGGAAAAATGACTAAGTCCAAAAAAGAATTTTTTTAAACTTTTTTCAATTTTACCCCCGTGGGATATATATTCTACCCACACACATTTGGAACTCTCCTGGGGTACCCTCACACATATTATTCCCTCATTTAGCGGATATTTTCACAAAAAAGTGAAATTTTCAAAAAATTCAGAAAATTGGCTGAAAACAACTAAATATCAAGAACTCATCGGGCAAATCGCTCTGGAACTGAAATTGGAATGCTCACTAACATTTCCCCTCTCTGAAAGTCTGATAAACTCCAGAAAAATGACTAAGTCCAAAAAAGAATTTTTTAAAACTTTTTTCAATTTTACCCCCGTGGGATATGTATTCTACCCACACACATTTGGAACTCTCCTGGGGTACCCTCACACATATTATTCCCTCATTTAGCGGATATTTTCACAAAAAAGTGAAATTTTCAAAAATTCTGAAAATTGGCTGAAAACGACTAAATATCAAGGACTCATCAGGCGAATCGCTCTGGAACTGAAATCGGAATGCTCACTGGCATTTCCCGTCTCTGAAAGTGTGATAAACGCCGGAAAAATGACTAAGTCCAAAAAAGAATTTTTTTAAACTTTTTTCAATTTTACCCCCATGGGGTATATATTCTACCCACACACATTTGGAACTCTCCTGGGGTACAGTCACACATATTATTCCCTCATTTAGCGGATATTTTTACAAAAAAGTGAAATTTTCAAAAATTATGAAAATTGGTTGAAAACTATTAAATATCAAGGACTCATCAGGCGAATCGCTCTGGAACTGAAATCGGAATGCTTACTGACATTTCCCCTCTCTGAAAGTGTGATAAACTCCGGAAAAATGACTAAGTTAAAAAATTTATTTTTTTAACTTTTTTCAATTTTACCCCCATGGGATATATATTCTACCCACACACATTTGGAACTCTCCTGGGGTACAGTCACACATAATATTCCCTCATTTAGCGGATATTTTTACAAAAAAGTGAAATTTTCAAAAATTCAGAAAATTGGCTGAAAACGACTAAATATCAAGGACTCATCGGGCAAATCGCTCTGGAACTGAAATCGGAACATTCACTGACATTTCCCCTCTCTGAAAGTCTGATAAACTCCGGAAAAATGACTAAGTCCAAAAAAAATTTTTTTCAAACTTTTTTCAATTTTACCCCCGTGGGACATATATATTCTACCCACACACATTTGGAACTCTCCTGGGGTACCCTCACACATATTATTCCCTCATTTAGCGGATATTTTTACAAAAAAGGGAAATTTTCAAAAATTCAGAAAATTGGCTGAAAACGACTAAATATCAAGGACTCATAGGGCGAGTCGCTCTGGAACTGAAATCGGAATGCTCACTGACATTTCCGCTCTCTGAAAGTCTGATAAACTCCGGAAAAATGACTAAGTCCAAAAAATAATTTTTTTAAACTTTTTTCAATTTTACCCCCGTGGGATATGTATTCTACCCACACACATTTGGAACTCTCCTGGGGTACCCTCACACATATTATTCCCTCATTTAGCGGATATTTTTACAAAAAAGGGAAATTTTCAAAAATTCAGAAAATTGGCTGAAAACGACTAAATATCAAGGACTCATCAGGCGAATCGCTCTGGAACTGAAATCGGAATGATCACTGACATTTCCCCTCTCTGAAAGTCTGATAAACTCCGGAAAAATGACTAAGTCCAAAAAATAATTTTTTTAAACTTTTTTCAATTTTACCCCCGTGGGATATGTATTCTACCCACACACATTTGGAACTCTCCTGGGGTACCCTCACACATATTATTCCCTCATTTAGCGGATATTTTTACAAAAAAGGGAAATTTTCAAAAATTCAGAAAATTGGCTGAAAACGACTAAATATCAAGGACTCATCAGGCGAATCGCTCTGGAACTGAAATCGGAATGATCACTGACATTTCCCCTCTCTGAAAGTCTGATAAACTCCGGAAAAATGACTAAGTCCAAAAAAAATTTTTTTTCAACTTTTTTCAATTTTACCCCCGTGGGATATGTATTCTACCCACACACATTTGGAACTCTCCTGGGGTACCCTCACACATATTATTCCCTCATTTAGCGGATATTTTCACAAAAAAGTGAAATTTTCAAAAATTCAGAAAATTGGCTGAAAACGACTAAATATCAAGGACTCATAGGGCGAATCGCTCTGGAACTGAAATCGGAACGCTCACTGACATTTCCGCTCTCTGAAAGTCTGATAAACTCCGGAAAAATGACTAAGTCCAAAAAAGAATTTTTTTAAACTTATTTCAATTTTACCCCCGTGGGATATGTATTCTACTCACACACATTTGGAACTCTCCTGGGGTACCCTCACACATATTATTCCCTCATTTAGCGGATATTTTCACAAAAAAGTTAAATTTTCAAAAGTTCAGAAAATTGGCTGAAAACGACTAAATATCAAGAACTCATCGGGCAAATCGCTCTGGAACTGAAATCGGACTGCTCACTAACATTTCCCCTCTCTGAAAGTCTGATAAACTCCAGAAAAATGACTAAGTCCAAAAAAGAATTTTTTTAAACTTTTTTCAATTTTACCCCCGTGGGATATGTATTCTACCCACACACATTTGGAACTCTCCTGGGGTACCCTCACACATATTATTCCCTCATTTAGCGTATATTTTCACAAAAAAGTGAAATTTTCAAAAAATTCAGAAAATTGGCTGAAAATGACTAAATATCAAGAACTCATCGGGCAAATCGCTATGGAACTGTAATCGGAATGCTCACTAACATTTCCCCTCTCTGAAAGTCTGATAAACTCCGGAAAAATGACTAAGTCCAAAAAAGAATTTTTTTAAACTTTTTTCAATTTTACCCCCGTGGGATATGTATTCTACCCACACACATTTGGAACTCTCCTGGGGTACCCTCACACATATTATTCCCTCATTTAGCGGATATTTTCACAAAAAAGTGAAATTTTCAAAAAATTCAGAAAATTGGCTGAAAACGACTAAATATCAAGAACTCATCGGGCAAATCGCTCTGGAACTGAAATTGGAATGCTCACTAACATTTCCCCTCTCTGAAAGTCTGATAAACTCCAGAAAAATGACTAAGTCCAAAAAAGAATTTTTTAAAACTTTTTTCAATTTTACACCCGTGGGATATGTATTCTACCCACACACATTTGGAACTCTCCTGGGGTACCCTCACACATATTATTCCCTCATTTAGCGGATATTTTCACAAAAAAGTGAAATTTTCAAAAATTCTGAAAATTGGCTGAAAACGACTAAATATCAAGGACTCATCAGGCGAATCGCTCTGGAACTGAAATCGGAATGCTCACTGACATTTCCCCTCTCTGAAAGTGTGATAAACGCCGGAAAAATGACTAAGTCCAAAAAAGAATTTTTTTAAACTTTTTTCAATTTTACCCCCATGGGGTATATATTCTACCCACACACATTTGGAACTCTCCTGGGGTACAGTCACACATATTATTCCCTCATTTAGCGGATATTTTTACAAAAAAGTGAAATTTTCAAAAATTATGAAAATTGGCTGAAAACTACTAAATATCAAGGACTCATCAGGCGAATCGCTCTGGAACTGAAATCGGAATGCTCACTGACATTTCCCCTCTCTGAAAGTGTGATAAACGCCGGAAAAATGACTAAGTCCAAAAAAGAATTTTTTTAAACTTTTTTCAATTTTACCCCCATGGGATATATATTCTACCCACACACATTTGGAACTCTCCTGGGGTACAGTCACACATAATATTCCCTCATTTAGCGGACATTTTTACAAAAAAGTGAAATTTTCAAAAATTCAGAAAATTGGCTGAAAACGACTAAATATCAAGGACTCATCGGGCAAATCGCTCTGGAACTGAAATCGGAATGTTCACTGACATTTCCCCTCTCTGAAAGTCTGATAAACTCCGGAAAAATGACTAAGTCCAAAAAAGAATTTTTTTAAACTTTTTTCAATTTTACCCCCGTGGGATATGTATTCTACCCACACACATTTGGAACTCTCCTGGGGTACCCTCACACATATTATTCCCTCATTTAGCGGATATTTTTACAAAAAAGGGAAATTTTCAAAAATTCAGAAAATTCGCTGAAAACGACTAAATATCAAGGACTCATCAGGCGAATCGCTCTGGAACTGAAATCGGAATGATCACTGACATTTCCCCTCTCTGAAAGTCTGATAAACTCCGGAAAAATGACTAAGTCCAAAAAAGAATTTTTTTAAACTTTTTTCAATTTTACCCCCGTGGGATATGTATTCTACCCACACACATTTGGAACTCTCCTGGGGTACCCTCACACATATTATTCCCTCATTTAGCGGATATTTTCACAAAAAAGTGAAATTTTCAAAAAATTCAGAAAATTGGCTGAAAACGACTAAATATCAAGAACTCATCGGGCAAATCGCTCTGGAACTGAAATTGGAATGCTCACTAACATTTCCCCTCTCTGAAAGTCTGATAAACTCCAGAAAAATGACTAAGTCCAAAAAAGAATTTTTTAAAACTTTTTTCAATTTTACACCCGTGGGATATGTATTCTACCCACACACATTTGGAACTCTCCTGGGGTACCCTCACACATATTATTCCCTCATTTAGCGGATATTTTCACAAAAAAGTGAAATTTTCAAAAATTCTGAAAATTGGCTGAAAACGACTAAATATCAAGGACTCATCAGGCGAATCGCTCTGGAACTGAAATCGGAATGCTCACTGACATTTCCCCTCTCTGAAAGTGTGATAAACGCCGGAAAAATGACTAAGTCCAAAAAAGAATTTTTTTAAACTTTTTTCAATTTTACCCCCATGGGGTATATATTCTACCCACACACATTTGGAACTCTCCTGGGGTACAGTCACACATATTATTCCCTCATTTAGCGGATATTTTTACAAAAAAGTGAAATTTTCAAAAATTATGAAAATTGGCTGAAAACTACTAAATATCAAGGACTCATCAGGCGAATCGCTCTGGAACTGAAATCGGAATGCTCACTGACATTTCCCCTCTCTGAAAGTGTGATAAACGCCGGAAAAATGACTAAGTCCAAAAAAGAATTTTTTTAAACTTTTTTCAATTTTACCCCCATGGGATATATATTCTACCCACACACATTTGGAACTCTCCTGGGGTACAGTCACACATAATATTCCCTCATTTAGCGGACATTTTTACAAAAAAGTGAAATTTTCAAAAATTCAGAAAATTGGCTGAAAACGACTAAATATCAAGGACTCATAGGGCAAATCGCTCTGGAACTGAAATCGGAATGTTCACTGACATTTCCCCTCTCTGAAAGTCTGATAAACTCCGGAAAAATGACTAAGTCCAAAAAAGAATTTTTTTAAACTTTTTTCAATTTTACCCCCGTGGGATATGTATTCTACCCACACACATTTGGAACTCTCCTGGGGTACCCTCACACATATTATTCCCTCATTTAGCGGATATTTTTACAAAAAAGGGAAATTTTCAAAAATTCAGAAAATTGGCTGAAAACGACTAAATATCAAGGACTCATCAGGCGAATCGCTCTGGAACTGAAATCGGAATGATCACTGACATTTCCCCTCTCTGAAAGTCTGATAAACTCCGGAAAAATGACTAAGTCCAAAAAAAAATTTTTTTCAACTTTTTTCAATTTTACCCCCGTGGGATATGTATTCTACCCACACACATTTGGAACTCTCCTGGGGTACCCTCACACATATTATTCCCTCATTTAGCGGATATTTTCACAAAAAAGTGAAATTTTCAAAAATTCAGAAAATTGGCTGAAAACGACTAAATATCAAGGACTCATAGGGCGAATCACTCTGGAACTGAAATCGGAACGCTCACTGACATTTCCGCTCTCTGAAAGTCTGATAAACTCCGGAAAAATGACTAAGTCCAAAAAAAAATTTTTTTCAACTTTTTTCAATTTTACCCCCGTGGGATATGTATTCTACCCACACACATTTGGAACTCTCCTGGGGTACCCTCACACATATTATTCCCTCATTTAGCGGATATTTTTACAAAAAAGGGAAATTTTCAAAAATTCAGAAAATTGGCTGAAAACGACTAAATATCAAGGACTCATCAGGCGAATCGCTCTGGAACTGAAATCGGAATGATCACTGACATTTCCCCTCTCTGAAAGTCTGATAAACTCCGGAAAAATGACTAAGTCCAAAAAAAAATTTTTTTCAACTTTTTTCAATTTTACCCCCGTGGGATATGTATTCTACCCACACACATTTGGAACTCTCCTGGGGTACCCTCACACATATTATTCCCTCATTTAGCAGATATTTTCACAAAAAAGTGAAATTTTCAAAAATTCAGAAAATTGGCTGAAAACGACTAAATATCAAGGACTCATAGGGCGAATCGCTCTGGAACTGAAATCGGAACGCTCACTGACATTTCCGCTCTCTGAAAGTCTGATAAACTCCGGAAAAATGACTAAGTCCAAAAAAGAATTTTTTTAAACTTTTTTCAATTTTACCCCCGTGGGATATGTATTCTACTCACACACATTTGGAACTCTCCTGGGGTACCCTCACACATATTATTCCCTCATTTAGCGGATATTTTCACAAAAAAGTTAAATTTTCAAAAGTTCAGAAAATTGGCTGAAAACGACTAAATATCAAGAACTCATCGGGCAAATCGCTCTGGAACTGAAATCGGACTGCTCACTAACATTTCCCCTCTCTGAAAGTCTGATAAACTCCAGAAAAATGACTAAGTCCAAAAAAGAATTTTTTTAAACTTTTTTCAATTTTACCCCCGTGGGATATGTATTCTACCCACACACATTTGGAACTCTCCTGGGGTACCCTCACACATATTATTCCCTCATTTAGCGTATATTTTCAGAAAAAAGTGAAATTTTCAAAAAATTCAGAAAATTGGCTGAAAATGACTAAATATCAAGAACTCATCGGGCAAATCGCTATGGAACTGTAATCGGAATGCTCACTAACATTTCCCCTCTCTGAAAGTCTGATAAACTCCGGAAAAATGACTAAGTCCAAAAAAGAATTTTTTTAAACTTTTTTCAATTTTACCCCCGTGGGATATGTATTCTACCCACACACATTTGGAACTCTCCTGGGGTACCCTCACACATATTATTCCCTCATTTAGCGGATATTTTCACAAAAAAGTGAAATTTTCAAAAAATTCAGAAAATTGGCTGAAAACGACTAAATATCAAGAACTCATCGGGCAAATCGCTCTGGAACTGAAATTGGAATGCTCACTAACATTTCCCCTCTCTGAAAGTCTGATAAACTCCAGAAAAATGACTAAGTCCAAAAAAGAATTTTTTAAAACTTTTTTCAATTTTACCCCCGTGGGATATGTATTCTACCCACACACATTTGGAACTCTCCTGGGGTACCCTCACACATATTATTCCCTCATTTAGCGGATATTTTCACAAAAAAGTGAAATTTTCAAAAATTCTGAAAATTGGCTGAAAACGACTAAATATCAAGGACTCATCAGGCGAATCGCTCTGGAACTGAAATCGGAATGCTCACTGACATTTCCCCTCTCTGAAAGTGTGATAAACGCCGGAAAAATGACTAAGTCCAAAAAAGAATTTTTTTAAACTTTTTTCAATTTTACCCCCATGGGGTATATATTCTACCCACACACATTTGGAACTCTCCTGGGGTACAGTCACACATATTATTCCCTCATTTAGCGGATATTTTTACAAAAAAGTGAAATTTTCAAAAATTATGAAAATTGGCTGAAAACTACTAAATATCAAGGACTCATCAGGCGAATCGCTCTGGAACTGAAATCGGAATGCTCACTGACATTTCCCCTCTCTGAAAGTGTGATAAACGCCGGAAAAATGACTAAGTCCAAAAAAGAATTTTTTTAAACTTTTTTCAATTTTACCCCCATGGGATATATATTCTACCCACACACATTTGGAACTCTCCTGGGGTACAGTCACACATAATATTCCCTCATTTAGCGGACATTTTTACAAAAAAGTGAAATTTTCAAAAATTCAGAAAATTGGCTGAAAACGACTAAATATCAAGGACTCATCGGGCAAATCGCTCTGGAACTGAAATCGGAACGTTCACTGACATTTCCCCTCTCTGAAAGTCTGATAAACTCCGGAAAAATGACTAAGTCCAAAAAAGAATTTTTTTAAACTTTTTTCAATTTTACCCCCGTGGGATATGTATTCTACCCACACACATTTGGAACTCTCCTGGGGTACCCTCACACATATTATTCCCTCATTTAGCGGATATTTTTACAAAAAAAGGAAATTTTCAAAAATTCAGAAAATTGGCTGAAAACGACTAAATATCAAGGACTCATCAGGCGAATCGCTCTGGAACTGAAATCGGAATGATCACTGACATTTCCCCTCTCTGAAAGTCTGATAAACTCCGGAAAAATGACTAAGTCCAAAAAAAAATTTTTTTCAACTTTTTTCAATTTTACCCCCGTGGGATATGTATTCTACCCACACACATTTGGAACTCTCCTGGGGTACCCTCACACATATTATTCCCTCATTTAGCGGATATTTTCACAAAAAAGTGAAATTTTCAAAAATTCAGAAAATTGGCTGAAAACGACTAAATATCAAGGACTCATAGGGCGAATCACTCTGGAACTGAAATCGGAACGCTCACTGACATTTCCGCTCTCTGAAAGTCTGATAAACTCCGGAAAAATGACTAAGTCCAAAAAAAAATTTTTTTCAACTTTTTTCAATTTTACCCCCGTGGGATATGTATTCTACCCACACACATTTGGAACTCTCCTGGGGTACCCTCACACATATTATTCCCTCATTTAGCGGATATTTTTACAAAAAAGGGAAATTTTCAAAAATTCAGAAAATTGGCTGAAAACGACTAAATATCAAGGACTCATCAGGCGAATCGCTCTGGAACTGAAATCGGAATGATCACTGACATTTCCCCTCTCTGAAAGTCTGATAAACTCCGGAAAAATGACTAAGTCCAAAAAAAAATTTTTTTCAACTTTTTTCAATTTTACCCCCGTGGGATATGTATTCTACCCACACACATTTGGAACTCTCCTGGGGTACCCTCACACATATTATTCCCTCATTTAGCAGATATTTTCACAAAAAAGTGAAATTTTCAAAAATTCAGAAAATTGGCTGAAAACGACTAAATATCAAGGACTCATAGGGCGAATCGCTCTGGAACTGAAATCGGAACGCTCACTGACATTTCCGCTCTCTGAAAGTCTGATAAACTCCGGAAAAATGACTAAGTCCAAAAAAGAATTTTTTTAAACTTTTTTCAATTTTACCCCCGTGGGATATGTATTCTACTCACACACATTTGGAACTCTCCTGGGGTACCCTCACACATATTATTCCCTCATTTAGCGGATATTTTCACAAAAAAGTTAAATTTTCAAAAGTTCAGAAAATTGGCTGAAAACGACTAAATATCAAGAACTCATCGGGCAAATCGCTCTGGAACTGAAATCGGACTGCTCACTAACATTTCCCCTCTCTGAAAGTCTGATAAACTCCAGAAAAATGACTAAGTCCAAAAAAGAATTTTTTTAAACTTTTTTCAATTTTACCCCCGTGGGATATGTATTCTACCCACACACATTTGGAACTCTCCTGGGGTACCCTCACACATATTATTCCCTCATTTAGCGTATATTTTCAGAAAAAAGTGAAATTTTCAAAAAATTCAGAAAATTGGCTGAAAATGACTAAATATCAAGAACTCATCGGGCAAATCGCTATGGAACTGTAATCGGAATGCTCACTAACATTTCCCCTCTCTGAAAGTCTGATAAACTCCGGAAAAATGACTAAGTCCAAAAAAGAATTTTTTTAAACTTTTTTCAATTTTACCCCCGTGGGATATGTATTCTACCCACACACATTTGGAACTCTCCTGGGGTACCCTCACACATATTATTCCCTCATTTAGCGGATATTTTCACAAAAAAGTGAAATTTTCAAAAAATTCAGAAAATTGGCTGAAAACGACTAAATATCAAGAACTCATCGGGCAAATCGCTCTGGAACTGAAATTGGAATGCTCACTAACATTTCCCCTCTCTGAAAGTCTGATAAACTCCAGAAAAATGACTAAGTCCAAAAAAGAATTTTTTAAAACTTTTTTCAATTTTACCCCCGTGGGATATGTATTCTACCCACACACATTTGGAACTCTCCTGGGGTACCCTCACACATATTATTCCCTCATTTAGCGGATATTTTCACAAAAAAGTGAAATTTTCAAAAATTCTGAAAATTGGCTGAAAACGACTAAATATCAAGGACTCATCAGGCGAATCGCTCTGGAACTGAAATCGGAATGCTCACTGACATTTCCCCTCTCTGAAAGTGTGATAAACGCCGGAAAAATGACTAAGTCCAAAAAAGAATTTTTTTAAACTTTTTTCAATTTTACCCCCATGGGGTATATATTCTACCCACACACATTTGGAACTCTCCTGGGGTACAGTCACACATATTATTCCCTCATTTAGCGGATATTTTTACAAAAAAGTGAAATTTTCAAAAATTATGAAAATTGGCTGAAAACTACTAAATATCAAGGACTCATCAGGCGAATCGCTCTGGAACTGAAATCGGAATGCTCACTGACATTTCCCCTCTCTGAAAGTGTGATAAACGCCGGAAAAATGACTAAGTCCAAAAAAGAATTTTTTTAAACTTTTTTCAATTTTACCCCCATGGGATATATATTCTACCCACACACATTTGGAACTCTCCTGGGGTACAGTCACACATAATATTCCCTCATTTAGCGGACATTTTTACAAAAAAGTGAAATTTTCAAAAATTCAGAAAATTGGCTGAAAACGACTAAATATCAAGGACTCATCGGGCAAATCGCTCTGGAACTGAAATCGGAACGTTCACTGACATTTCCCCTCTCTGAAAGTCTGATAAACTCCGGAAAAATGACTAAGTCCAAAAAAGAATTTTTTTAAACTTTTTTCAATTTTACCCCCGTGGGATATGTATTCTACCCACACACATTTGGAACTCTCCTGGGGTACCCTCACACATATTATTCCCTCATTTAGCGGATATTTTTACAAAAAAAGGAAATTTTCAAAAATTCAGAAAATTGGCTGAAAACGACTAAATATCAAGGACTCATCAGGCGAATCGCTCTGGAACTGAAATCGGAATGATCACTGACATTTCCCCTCTCTGAAAGTCTGATAAACTCCGGAAAAATGACTAAGTCCAAAAAAAAATTTTTTTCAACTTTTTTCAATTTTACCCCCGTGGGATATGTATTCTACCCACACACATTTGGAACTCTCCTGGGGTACCCTCACACATATTATTCCCTCATTTAGCGGATATTTTCACAAAAAAGTGAAATTTTCAAAAATTCAGAAAATTGGCTGAAAACGACTAAATATCAAGGACTCATAGGGCGAATCACTCTGGAACTGAAATCGGAACGCTCACTGACATTTCCGCTCTCTGAAAGTCTGATAAACTCCGGAAAAATGACTAAGTCCAAAAAAAATTTTTTTTCAACTTTTTTCAATTTTACCCCCGTGGGATATGTATTCTACCCACACACATTTGGAACTCTCCTGGGGTACCCTCACACATATTATTCACTCATTTAGCGGATATTTTTACAAAAAAGGGAAATTTTCAAAAATTCAGAAAATTGGCTGAAAACGACTAAATATCAAGGACTCATCAGGCGAATCGCTCTGGAACTGAAATCGGAATGATCACTGACATTTCCCCTCTCTGAAAGTCTGATAAACTCCGGAAAAATGACTAAGTCCAAAAAAAAATTTTTTTCAACTTTTTTCAATTTTACCCCCGTGGGATATGTATTCTACCCACACACATTTGGAACTCTCCTGGGGTACCCTCACACATATTATTCCCTCATTTAGCGGATATTTTCACAAAAAAGTGAAATTTTCAAAAATTCAGAAAATTGGCTGAAAACGACTAAATATCAAGGACTCATAGGGCGAATCGCTCTGGAACTGAAATCGGAACGCTCACTGACATTTCCGCTCTCTGAAAGTCTGATAAACTCCGGAAAAATGACTAAGTCCAAAAAAAATTTTTTTTCAACTTTTTTCAATTTTACCCCCGTGGGATATGTATTCTACCCACACACATTTGGAACTCTCCTGGGGTACCCTCACACATATTATTCCCTCATTTAGCGGATATTTTCACAAAAAAGTGAAATTTTCAAAAATTCAGAAAATTGGCTGAAAACTACTAAATATCAAGGACTCATAGGGCGAATTGCTCTGGAACTGAAATCGGAACGCTCACTGACATTTCCGCTCTCTGAAAGTCTGATAAACTCCGGAAAAATGACTAAGTCCAAAAAAGAATTTTTTAAAACTTTTTTCAATTTTACCCCCGTGGGATATGTATTCTACCCACACACATTTGGAACTCTCCTGGGGTACCCTCACACATATTATTCCCTCATTTAGCGGGTATTTTCACAAAAAAGTGAAATTTTCAAAAAATTCAGAAAATTGGCTGAAAACGACTAAATATCAAGAACTCATCGGGCAAATCGCTCTGGAACTGAAATTGGAATGCTCACTAACATTTCCCCTCTCTGAAAGTCTGATAAACTCCAGAAAAATGACTAAGTCCAAAAAAGAATTTTTTAAAACTTTTTTCAATTTTACCCCCGTGGGATATGTATTCTACCCACACACATTTGGAACTCTCCTGGGGTACCCTCACACATATTATTCCCTCATTTAGCGGATATTTTCACAAAAAAGTGAAATTTTCAAAAATTCTGAAAATTGGCTGAAAACGACTAAATATCAAGGACTCATCAGGCGAATCGCTCTGGAACTGAAATCGGAATGCTCACTGACATTTCCCCTCTCTGAAAGTGTGATAAACGCCGGAAAAATGACTAAGTCCAAAAAAGAATTTTTTTAAACTTTTTTCAATTTTACCCCCATGGGGTATATATTCTACCCACACACATTTGGAACTCTCCTGGGGTACAGTCACACATATTATTCCCTCATTTAGCGGATATTTTTACAAAAAAGTGAAATTTTCAAAAATTATGAAAATTGGCTGAAAACTACTAAATATCAAGGACTCATCAGGCGAATCGCTCTGGAACTGAAATCGGAATGCTCACTGACATTTCCCCTCTCTGAAAGTGTGATAAACGCCGGAAAAATGACTAAGTCCAAAAAAGAATTTTTTTAAACTTTTTTCAATTTTACCCCCATGGGATATATATTCTACCCACACACATTTGGAACTCTCCTGGGGTACAGTCACACATAATATTCCCTCATTTAGCGGACATTTTTACAAAAAAGTGAAATTTTCAAAAATTCAGAAAATTGGCTGAAAACGACTAAATATCAAGGACTCATCGGGCAAATCGCTCTGGAACTGAAATCGGAACGTTCACTGACATTTCCCCTCTCTGAAAGTCTGATAAACTCCGGAAAAATGACTAAGTCCAAAAAAGAATTTTTTTAAACTTTTTTCAATTTTACCCCCGTGGGATATGTATTCTACCCACACACATTTGGAACTCTCCTGGGGTACCCTCACACATATTATTCCCTCATTTAGCGGATATTTTTACAAAAAAGGGAAATTTTCAAAAATTCAGAAAATTGGCTGAAAACGACTAAATATCAAGGACTCATCAGGCGAATCGCTCTGGAACTGAAATTGGAACGCTCACTGACATTTCCGCTCTCTGAAAGTCTGATAAACTCCGGAAAAATGACTTAGTCCAAAAAAGAATTTTTTTAAACTTTTTTCAATTTTACCCCCGTGGGATATGTATTCTACTCACACACATTTGGAACTCTCCTGGGGTACCCTCACACATATTATTCCCTCATTTAGCGGATATTTTTACAAAAAAGGGAAATTTTCAAAAATTCAGAAAATTGGCTGAAAACGACTAAATATCAAGGACTCATAGGGCGAGTCGCTCTGGAACTGAAATCGGAATGCTCACTGACATTTCCGCTCTCTGAAAGTCTGATAAACTCCGGAAAAATGACTAAGTCCAAAAAAGAATTTTTTTAAACTTTTTTCAATTTTACCCCCGTGGGATATGTATTCTACCCACACACATTTGGAACTCTCCTGGGGTACCCTCACACATATTATTCCCTCATTTAGCGGATATTTTTACAAAAAAGGGAAATTTTCAAAAATTCAGAAAATTGGCTGAAAACGACTAAATATCAAGGACTCATCAGGCGAATCGCTCTGGAACTGAAATCGGAATGATCACTGACATTTCCCCTCTCTGAAAGTCTGATAAACTCCGGAAAAATGACTAAGTCCAAAAAAAATTTTTTTTCAACTTTTTTCAATTTTACCCCCGTGGGATATGTATTCTACCCACACACATTTGGAACTCTCCTGGGGTACCCTCACACATATTATTCCCTCATTTAGCGGATATTTTCACAAAAAAGTGAAATTTTCAAAAATTCAGAAAATTGGCTGAAAACGACTAAATATCAAGGACTCATAGGGCGAATCGCTCTGGAACTGAAATTGGAATGCTCACTAACATTTCCCCTCTCTGAAAGTCTGATAAACTCCAGAAAAATGACTAAGTCCAAAAAAGAATTTTTTAAAACTTTTTTCAATTTTACCCCCGTGGGATATGTATTCTACCCACACACATTTGGAACTCTCCTGGGGTACCCTCACACATATTATTCCCTCATTTAGCGGATATTTTCACAAAAAAGTGAAATTTTCAAAAATTCTGAAAATTGGCTGAAAACGACTAAATATCAAGGACTCATCAGGCGAATCGCTCTGGAACTGAAATCGGAATGCTCACTGGCATTTCCCGTCTCTAAAAGTGTGATAAACGCCGGAAAAATGACTAAGTCCAAAAAAGAATTTTTTTAAACTTTTTTCAATTTTACCCCCATGGGGTATATATTCTACCCACACACATTTGGAACTCTCCTGGGGTACAGTCACACATATTATTCCCTCATTTAGCGGATATTTTTACAAAAAAGTGAAATTTTCAAAAATTATGAAAATTGGTTGAAAACTATTAAATATCAAGGACTCATCGGGCGAATCGCTCTGGAACTGAAATCGGAATGCTTACTGACATTTCCCCTCTCTGAAAGTGTGATAAACTCCGGAAAAATGACTAAGTCCAAAAATTAATTTTTTTAAACTTTTTTCAATTTTACCCCCATGGGATATATATTCTACCCACACACATTTGGAACTCTCCTGGGGTACAGTCACACATAATATTCCCTCATTTAGCGGATATTTTTACAAAAAAGTGAAATTTTCAAAAATTCAGAAAATTGGCTGAAAACGACTAAATATCAAGGACTCATCGGGCAAATCGCTCTGGAACTGAAATCGGAACATTCACTGACATTTCCCCTCTCTGAAAGTCTGATAAACTCCGGAAAAATGACTAAGTCCAAAAAAAATTTTTTTCAAACTTTTTTCAATTTTACCCCCGTGGGACATATATATTCTACCCACACACATTTGGAACTCTCCTGGGGTACCCTCACACATATTATTCCCTCATTTAGCGGATATTTTTACAAAAAAGGGAAATTTTCAAAAATTCAGAAAATTGGCTGAAAACGACTAAATATCAAGGACTGATAGGGCGAGTCGCTCTGGAACTGAAATCGGAATGCTCACTGACATTTCCGCTCTCTGAAAGTCTGATAAACTCCGGAAAAATGACTAAGTCCAAAAAATAATTTTTTTAAACTTTTTCCAATTTTACCCCCGTGGGATATGTATTCTACCCACACACATTTGGAACTCTCCTGGGGTACCCTCACACATATTATTCCCTCATTTAGCGTATATTTTCACAAAAAAGTGAAATTTTCAAAAAATTCAGAAAATTGGCTGAAAACGACTAAATATCAAGAACTCATCGGGCAAATCGCTATGGTACTGTAATCGGAATGCTCACTAACATTTCCCCTCTCTGAAAGTCTGATAAACTCCGGAAAAATGACTAAGTCCAAAAAAAATTTTTTTTCAACTTTTTTCAATTTTACCCCCGTGGGATATGTATTCTACCCACACACATTTGGAACTCTCCTGGGGTACCCTCACACATATTATTCCCTCATTTAGCGGATATTTTCACAAAAAAGTGAAATTTTCAAAAATTCAGAAAATTGGCTGAAAACGACTAAATATCAAGGACTCATAGGGCGAATCGCTCTGGAACTGAAATCGGAACGCTCACTGACATTTCCGCTCTCTGAAAGTCTGATAAACTCCGGAAAAATGACTAAGTCCAAAAAAGAATTTTTTTAAACTTTTTTCAATTTTACCCCCGTGGGATATGTATTCTACTCACACACATTTGGAACTCTCCTGGGGTACCCTCACACATATTATTCCCTCATTTAGCGGATATTTTCACAAAAAAGTTAAATTTTCAAAAATTCAGAAAATTGGCTGAAAACGACTAAATATCAAGAACTCATCGTTCAAATCGCTCTGGAACTGAAATCGGACTGCTCACTAACATTTCCCCTCTCTGAAAGTCTGATAAACTCCAGAAAAATGACTAAGTCCAAAAAAGAATTTTTTTAAACTTTTTTCAATTTTACCCCCGTGGGATATGTATTCTACCCACACACATTTGGAACTCTCCTGGGGTACCCTCACACATATTATTCCCTCATTTAGCGTATATTTTCACAAAAAAGTGAAATTTTCAAAAAATTCAGAAAATTGGCTGAAAATGACTAAATATCAAGAACTCATCGGGCAAATCGCTATGGAACTGTAATCGGAATGTTCACTAACATTTCCCCTCTCTGAAAGTCTGATAAACTCCGGAAAAATGACTAAGTCCAAAAAAGAATTTTTTTAAACTTTTTTCAATTTTACCCCCGTGGGATATGTATTCTACCCACACACATTTGGAACTCTCCTGGGGTACCCTCACACATATTATTCCCTCATTTAGCGGATATTTTCACAAAAAAGTGAAATTTTCAAAAAATTCAGAAAATTGGCTGAAAACGACTAAATATCAAGAACTCATCGGGCAAATCGCTCTGGAACTGAAATTAGAATGCTCACTAACATTTCCCCTCTCTGAAAGTCTGATAAACTCCAGAAAAATGACTAAGTCCAAAAAAGAATTTTTTAAAACTTTTTTCAATTTTACCCCCGTGGGATATGTATTCTACCCACACACATTTGGAACTCTCCTGGGGTACCCTCACACATATTATTCCCTCATTTAGCGGATATTTTCACAAAAAAGTGAAATTTTCAAAAATTCTGAAAATTGGCTGAAAACGACTAAATATCAAGGACTCATCAGGCGAATCGCTCTGGAACTGAAATCGGAATGCTCACTGACATTTCCCCTCTCTGAAAGTGTGATAAACGCCGGAAAAATGACTAAGTCCAAAAAAGAATTTTTTTAAACTTTTTTCAATTTTACCCCATGGGGTATATATTCTACCCACACACATTTGGAACTCTCCTGGGGTACAGTCACACATATTATTCCCTCATTTAGCGGATATTTTTACAAAAAAGTGAAATTTTCAAAAATTATGAAAATTGGCTGAAAACTACTAAATATCAAGGACTCATCAGGCGAATCGCTCTGGAACTGAAATCGGAATGCTCACTGACATTTCCCCTCTCTGAAAGTGTGATAAACGCCGGAAAAATGACTAAGTCCAAACAAGAATTTTTTTAAACTTTTTTCAATTTTACCCCCATGGGATTTATATTCTACCCACACACATTTGGACCTCTCCTGGGGTACAGTCACACATATTATTCCCTCATTTAGCGGATATTTTTACAAAAAAGGGAAATTTTCAAAAATTAAGAAAATTGGCTGAAAACGACTAAATATCAAGGACTCATAGGGCGAGTCGCTCTGGAACTGAAATCGGAATGCTCACTGACATTTCCGCTCTCTGAAAGTCTGATAAACTCCGGAAAAATGACTAAGTCCAAAAAATAATTTTTTTAAACTTTTTTCAATTTTACCCCCGTGGGATATGTATTCTACCCACACACATTTGGAACTCTCCTGGGGTACCCTCACACATATTATTCCCTCATTTAGCGTATATTTTCACAAAAAAGTGAAATTTTCAAAAAATTCAGAAAATTGGCTGAAAACGACTAAATATCAAGGACTCATCAGGCGAATCGCTCTGGAACTGAAATCGGAATGCTCACTGACATTTCCCCTCTCTGAAAGTGTGATAAACGCCGGAAAAATGACTAAGTCCAAACAAGAATTTTTTTAAACTTTTTTCAATTTTACCCCCATTTGATATATATTCTACCCACACACATTTGGACCTCTCCTGGGGTACAGTCACACATATTATTCCCTCATTTAGTGGATATTTTTACAAAAAAGGGAAATTTTCAAAAATTCAGAAAATTGGCTGAAAACGACTAAATATCAAGGACTCATAGGGCGAGTCGCTCTGGAACTGAAATCGGAATGTTCACTGACATTTCCGCTCTCTGAAAGTCTGATAAACTCCGGAAAAATGACTAAGTCCAAAAAAAAATTTTTTTAAACTTTTTTCAATTTTACCCCCGTGGGATATGTATTCTACCCACACACATTTGGAACTCTCCTGGGGTACCCTCACACATATTATTCCCTCATTTAGCGTATATTTTCACAAAAAAGTGAAATTTTCAAAAAATTCAGAAAATTGGCTGAAAACGACTAAATATCAAGAACTCATTGGGCAAATCGCTCTGGAACTGTAATCGGAATGCTCACTAACATTTCCCCTCTCTGAAAGTCTGATAAACTCCGGAAAAATGACTAAGTCCAAAAAAGAATTTTTTTAAACTTTTTTCAATTTTACCCCCGTGGGATATATATTCTACCCACACACATTTGGAACTCTCCTGGGGTACCCTCCCACATATTATTCCCTCATTTAGCGGATATTTTCACAAAAAAGTGAAATTTTAAAAAATTCAGAAAATTGGCTGAAAACGAATAAATATCAAGGACTCATAGGGAGAATGGCTCTGGAACTGAAATCGGAACGCTCACTCACATTTCCCCTCTCTGAAAGTCTGATAAACTCCGGAAAAATGACTAAGTCCAAAAAAGAATTTTTTTAAACTTTTTTCAATTTTACCCCCGTGGGATATGTATTCTACCCACACACATTTGGAACTCTCCTGGGGTACCCTCACACATATTATTCCCTCATTTAGCGGATATTTTCACAAAAAAGTGAAATTTTCAAAAATTCAGAAAATTGGCTGAAAACGAATAAATATCAAGGACTCATAGGGAGAATCGCTCTGGAACTGAAATCGGAACGCTCACTCACATTTCCCCTCTCTGAAAGTCTGATAAACTCCAGAAAAATGACGCGGTCCAAAAATGAATTTTTTTAAACTTTTTTCAATTTTACCCCCGTGGGATATATATTCTACCCACACACATTTGGAACTCTCCTGGGGTACCCTCCCACATATTATTCCCTCATTTAGCGGATATTTTTACAAAAAAGTGAAATTTTCAAAAATTCTGAAAATTGGCTGAAAACGACTAAATGTCAAGAACTCATTGGGCGAATCGCTCTGGAACTGAAATCGGAATGCTCACTGACATTTTCCCTCTCTGAAAGTGTGATAAACGCCGGAAAAATGACTAAGTCCAAAAAATAATTTTTTTAAACTTTTTTAAATTTTACCCCCGTTGGATATATATTCTACCCACACACATTTGGAACTCTCCTGGGGTACCCTCACACATATTATTCCCTTATTTAGCGGATATTTTCACAAAAAAGTGAAAATTTAAAAAATTCAGAAAATTGGCTGAAAACTGCTAAATATCAAAGACTCATCGGGCAAATCGCTCTGGAACTGAAATCGGAACACTCACTGACATTTCCCCTCTCTGAAAGTCTGATAAACGCCGGAAAAATGACTAAGTCCAAAAAAATTATTTACAACTTTTTTCAATTTTACACCCGTGGGATATATATTCTACCCACACACATTTGGAACTCTCCTGGGGTACCCTCCCACATATTATTCCCTCAATTAGCGGATATTTTCACAAAAAAGTGAAATTTTCAAAAATTCAGAAAATTACCTGAAAACTACTAAATATCAAGGACTCATCTGGCAAATTGCTCTGGAACTGAAATCGGAACACTCACTGACATTTCCCCTCTCTGAAAGTGTGATAAACGCCGGAAAAATGACTAAGTCCAAAAAAGAATTTTTTTAAACTTTTTTCAATTTTACCCCCGTGGGATATATATTCTACCCACACACATTTGGAACTCTCCTGGGGTACCCTCACACATATTATTCCCTTATTTAGCGGATATTTTCACAAAAAAGTGAAATTTTCAAATATTCAGAAAATTGGCTGAAAACGACTAAATATCAAGGACTCATCGGGCAAATCGCTCTGGAACTGAAATCGGAATGCTCACTGACATTTCCCCTCTCTGAAAGTCTGATAAACGCCAGAAAAATGACTAAGTCCAAAAAAGATTTTTTTTTTACTTTTTTCAATTTTACCCCCGTGGGATATATATTCTACCCACACACATTTGGAACTCTCCTGGGGTACCCTCACACATATTATTCCCTCATTTAGCGAATATTTTTACAAAAAAGTGAAATTTTCAAAAATTCTGAAAATTGGCTGAAAATGACTAAATATCAAGAACTCATTGGGCGAATCGCTCTGGATCTGAAATCGGAACGCTCACTGACATTTCCCCTCTCTGAAAGTCTGATAAACGCCGGAAAAATGACTAAGTCCAAAAAAGAATTTTTTTAAACTTTTTTCAATTTTACCCCCGTGGGATATATATTCTACCCACACACATTTGGAACTCTCCTGGGGAACTTTCCCACATATTATTCCCTCATTTAGCGGATATTTTTACAAAAAAGTGAAATTTTCAAAAATTCAGAGAATTGGCTGAAAACGACTAAATATCAAGGACTCATCTGGCGAATCGCTCTGGAACTTAAATTGGAACGCTCACTGACATTTCCCCTCTCTGAAAGTCTGATAAACGCCGGAAAAATGACTAAGTCCAAAAAAGAATTTTTTTAAACTTTTTTCAATTTTACCCCCGTGGGATATATATTCTACCCACACACATTTGGAACTCTCCTGGGGTACCCTCCCACATATTATTCCCTCATTTAGCGGATATTTTTACAAAAAAGTGAAATTTTCAAAAATTCTGAAAATTGTCTGAAAACGACTAAATGTCAAGAACTCATTGGGCGAATCGCTCTGGAACTGAAATCGGAATGCTCACTGACATTTTCCCTCTCTGAAAGTGTGATAAACTCCGGAAAAATGACTAAGTCCAAAAAATAATTTTTTTAAACTTTTTTAAATTTTACCCCCGTTGGATATATATTCTACCCACACACATTTGGAACTCTCCTGGGGTACCCTCTCACATATTATTCCCTTATTTAGCGGATATTTTCACAAAAAAGTGAAAATTTAAAAAATTCAGAAAATTGGCTGAAAACTGCTAAATATCAAGGACTCATCGGGCAAATCGCTCTGGAACCGAAATCGGAACACTCACTGACATTTCCTCTCTCTGAAAGTGTGATAAACGCCGGAAAAATGACTAAGTCCAAAAAAATTATTTACAACTTTTTTCAATTTTACACCCGTGGGATATATATTCTACCCACACACATTTGGAACTCTCCTGGGGTACCCTCCCACATATTATTCCCTCATTTAGCGGATATTTTCACAAAAAAGTGAAATTTTCAAATATTCAGAAAATTGGCT
This sequence comes from Phyllobates terribilis, assembly GCF_046119375.1. Classification (NCBI taxonomy): domain Eukaryota; kingdom Metazoa; phylum Chordata; class Amphibia; order Anura; family Dendrobatidae; genus Phyllobates; species Phyllobates terribilis. Next base: position 594,419,229 of record NW_027362763.1, on the reverse strand, counting down.
GAAAACGACTAAATATCAAGGACTCATCGGGCAAATCGCTCTGGAACTGAAATCGGAATGCTCACTGACATTTCCCCTCTCTGAAAGTCTGATAAACGCCAGAAAAATGACTAAGTCCAAAAAAGAATTTTTTTTAACTTTTTTCAATTTTACCCCCGTGGGATATATATTCTATCCACACACATTTGGAACTCTCCTGGGGTACCCTCACACATATTATTCCCTCATTTAGTGGATATTTTCACAAAAAAGTGACATTTTCAAAAATTCTGAAAATTGGCTGAAAACGACTAAATATCAAGAACTCATTGCACGAATCGCTCTGGAACTGAAATCGGAACGCTCACTGACAATTTCCCTCTCTGAAAGTGTGATAAACGCCGGAAAAATGACTAAGTCCAAAAAAATTATTTACAACTTTTTTCAATTTTACCCCCGTGGGATATATATTCTACCCACACACATTTGGAACTCTCCTGGGGTACCCTCACACATATTATTCCCTTATTTAGCGGATATTTTCACAAAAAAGTGAAAATTTAAAAAATTCAGAAAATTGTCTGAAAACTGCTAAATATCAAGGACTCATCGGGCAAATCGCTCTGGAACTGAAATCGGAACACTCACTGACATTTCCCCTCTCTGAAAGTGTGATAAACGCCGGAAAAATGACTAAGTCCAAAAAAGAATTTTTTTAAACTTTTTTCAATTTTACCCCGTGGGATATATATTCTACCCACACACATTTGGAACTCTCCTGGGGTACCCTCACACATATTATTCCCTTATTTAGCGGATATTTTCACAAAAAAGTGAAATTTTCAAATATTCAGAAAATTGGCTGAAAACGACTAAATATCAAGGACTCATCGGGCAAATCGCTCTGGAACTGAAATCGGAATGCTCACTGACATTTCCCCTCTCTGAAAGTCTGATAAACGCCAGAAAAATGACTAAGTCCAAAAAAGATTTTTTTTTTACTTTTTTCAATTTTACCCCCGTGGGATATATATTCTACCCACACACATTTGGAACTCTCCTGGGGTACCCTCACACATATTATTCCCTCATTTAGCGAATATTTTTACAAAAAAGTGAAATTTTCAAAAATTCTGAAAATTGGCTGAAAATGACTAAATATCAAGAACTCATTGGGCGAATCGCTCTGGATCTGAAATCGGAACGCTCACTGACATTTCCCCTCTCTGAAAGTCTGATAAACGCCGGAAAAATGACTAAGTCCAAAAAATAATTTTTTTAAACTTTTTTCAATTTTACCCCCGTGGGATATATATTCTACCCACACACATTTGGAACTCTCCTGGGGTACCCTCACACATATTATTCCCTCATTTAGCGGATATTTTCACAAAAAAGTGAAATTTTCAAAAATTCTGAAAATTGGCTGAAAACGACTAAATATCAAGAACTCATTGCGCGAATCGCTCTGGAACTGAAATCGGAACGCTCACTGACAATTTCCCTCTCTGAAAGTGTGATAAACGCCGGAAAAATGACTAAGTCCAACAAAATTAATTGCAACTTTTTTCAATTTTACACCCGTGGGATATATATTCTACCCACACACATTTGGAACTCTCCTGGGGTACCCTCACACATATTATTCCCTTATTTAGCGGATATTTTCACAAAAAAGTGAAATTTTCAAAAATTCTGAAAATTGGCTGAAAACGACTAAATATCAAGGACTCATCGGGCAAATCGCTCTGGAACTGAAATTGGAACGCTCACTGATATTTCCCCTCTCTGAAAGTCTGATAAACGCCGGAAAAATGAGTAAGTCCAAAAAAGAATTTTTTTAAACTTTTTTCAATTTTACCCCTGTGGGATATATATTCTACCGACACACATTTGGAACTCTCCTGGGGAACTTTCCCACATATTATTCCCTCATTTAGCGGATATTTTTACAAAAAAGTGAAATTTTCAAAAATTCCAAAAATTTGCTGAAAACGACTAAATATCAAGGACTTATCGGGCAAATCGCTCTGGAACTGAAATCGGAACGCTCACTGACATTTCCCCTCTCTGAAAGTGTGATAAACGCCGGAAAAATGACTAAGTCCAAAAAAAAATTTTTTTAACTTTTTTCAATTTTACCCCCGTGGGATATATATTCTATCCACACACATTTGGAACTCTCCTGGGGTACCCTCCCAGATATTATTCCCTCATTTAGCGGATATTTTCACAAAAAAGTGAAATTTTCAAAAATTCTGAAAATTGGCTGAAAACGACTAAATATCAAGGACTCATCGGGCAAATCGCTCTGGAACTGAAATTGGAACGCTCACTGACATTTCCCCTCTCTGAAAGTCTGATAAACGCCGGAAAAATGACTAAGTCCAAAAAAGAATTTTTTTAAACTTTTTTCAATTTTACCCCCGTGGGATATATATTCTACCCACACACATTTGGAACTCTCCTGGGGTACCCTCCCACATATTATTCCCTCATTTAGCGGATATTTTTACAAAAAAGTGAAATTTTCAAAAATTCTGAAAATTGGCTGAAAACGACTAAATGTCAAGAACTCATTGGGCGAATCGCTCTGGAACTGAAATCGGAACGCTCACTGACATTTTCCCTCTCTGAAAGTCTGATAAACGCCGGAAAAATGACTAAGTCCAAAAAATAATTTTTTTAAACTTTTTTAAATTTTACCCCCGTTGGATATATATTCTACCCACACACATTTGGAACTCTCCTGGGGTACCCTCACACACATTATTCCCTCATTTAGCGGATATTTTCACAAAAAAGTGACATTTTCAAAAATTTAGAAAATTGCCTGAAAACGACTAAATATCAAGGACTCATCGGGCGAATCGCTCTGGAACTGAAATCGGAACGCTCACTGACATTTTCAATCTCTGAAAGTCTGATAAACGCCGGAAAAATGACTAAGTCCAAAAAAGAATTTTTTTAAACTTTTTTCAATTTTTCCCCCGTGGGATATATATTCTAACCAGACACATTTGGAACTCTCCTGGGGTACCCTCCCACATATTATTCCCTCATTTAGTGGATATTTTTACAAAAAAGTGAAATTTTCAAAAATTCTGAACATTGTCTGAAAACGACTAAATATCAAGAACTCATTGCGCGAATCGCTCTGGAACTGAAATCGGAACGCTCACTGACAATTTCCCTCTCTGAAAGTGTGATAAACGCCGGAAAAATGACAAAGTCCAAAAAAATTATTTACAACTTTTTTCAATTTTACACCCGTGGGATATATATTCTACCCACACACATTTGGAACTCTTCTGGGGTACCCTCCCACATATTATTCCCTCATTTAGTGGATATTTTCACAAAAAAGTGAAAATTTAAAAAATTCAGAAAATTGGCTGAAAACTGCTAAATATCAAGGACTCATCGGGCGAATCGCTCTGGAACTGAAATCGGAACGCTCACTGACATTTTCCCTCTCTGAAAGTCTGATAAACGCCGTAAAAATGACTAAGTCCAAAAAATAATTTTTTTAAACTTTTTTAAATTTTACCCCCGTTGGATATATATTCTACCCACACACATTTGGAACTCTCCTGGGGTACCCTCACACATATTATTCCCTCATTTAGCGGATATTTTCACAAAAAAGTGAAATTTTCAAAAATTCAGAAAATTGGCTGAAAACTACTAAATATCAAGGATTCATCGGGCAAATCGCTCTGGAACTGAAATTGGAACGCTCACTGACATTTCCCCTCTCTGAAAGTCTGATAAACGCCGGAAAAATGACTAAGTGCAAAAAAGAATTTTTTTAAACTTTTTTCAATTTTACCCCCGTGGGATATATATTCTAACCAGACACATTTGGAACTCTCCTGGGGTACCCTCCCACATATTATTCCCTCATTTAGCGGATATTTTCACAAAAAAGTGAAATTTTCAAAAATTCTGAAAATTGGCTGAAAACGACTAAATATCAAGAACTCATTGGGCGAATCGCTCTGGAACTGAAATCGGAACACTCACTGACATTTCCACTATCTGAAAGTGTGATAAACGCCGGAAAAATGACTAAGTCCAAAAAAGAATTTTTTTAAACTTTTTTCAATTTTACCCCCGTGGCATATATATTCTACCCACACACATTTGGAACTCTCCTGGGTTACCCTCACACATTATTCCCTTATTTAGCGGATATTTTCACAAAAAAGTGAAATTTTCAAAAATTCAGAAAATTGGCTGAAAACTGCTAAATATCAAGGACTCATCGGGCAAATCGCTCTGGAACTGAAATCGGAACACTCACTGGCATTTCCCCTCTCTGAAAGTGTGATAAACGCCGGAAAAATGACTAAGTCCAATAAAGAATTTTTTAAAACTTTTTTCAATTTTACCCCGTGGGATATATATTCTACCTACACACATTTGGAACTCTCCTGGGGTACCCTCACACATATTATTCCCTCATTTAGCGAATATTTTTACAAAAAAGCGAAATTTTCAAAAATTCTGAAAATTGGCTGAAAACGACTAAATATCAAGAACTCATTGGGCGAATCGCTCTGGATCTGAAATCGGAACGCTCACTGACATTTCCCCTCTCTGAAAGTCTGATAAACACCGGAAAAATGACTAAGTCCAAAAAAGAATTTTTTTAAACTTTTTTCAATTTTACCCCCCGTGGGATATATATTCTACCCACACACATTTGGAACTCTCCTGGGGTACCCTCCCACATATTATTCCCTCATTTAGTGGATATTTTTACAAAAAAGTGAAATTTTCAAAAATTCTGAAAATTGGCTGAAAACGACTAAATGTCAAGTACTCATTGGGCGAATCGCTCTAGAACTGAAATCGGAACGCTCACTGACATTTTCCCTCTCTGAAAGTCTGATAAACGGCGGAAAAATTAACTAAGTCCAAAAAATTTTTTTTTAAACTTTTTTCAATTTTACCCCCGTGAGATATATATTCTACCCACACACATTTGGAACTCTCCTGGGGTACCCTCACACATATTATTCCCTTATTTAGCGGATATTTTCACAAAAAAGTGAAATTTTCAAAAATTCTGAAAATTGGCTGAAAATGACTAAATATCAAGAACTCATTGGGCGAATCGCTCTGGAACTGAAATCGGAACGCTCACTGACATTTCCCCTCTCTGAAAGTCTGATAAACGCCGGAAAAATGACTAAGTCCAAAAAAGAATTTTTTTAAACTTTTTTCAATTTTACCCCCGTGGGATATATATTCTAACCAGACACATTTGGAACTCTCCTGGGGTACCCTCCCACATATTATTCCCTCATTTAGCGGATATTTTCACAAAAAAGTGAAATTTTCAAAAATTCTGAAAATTGGCTGAAAACGACTAAATATCAAGAACTCATTGCGCGAATCGCTCTGGAACTGAAATCGGAACGCTCACTGACAATTTCCCTCTCTGAAAGTGTGATAAACGCCGGAAAAATGACTAAGTCCAAAAAAATTATTTGCAACTTTTTTCAATTTTACACCCGTGGGATATATATTCTACCCACACACATTTGGAACTCTCCTGGGGTACCCTCCCACATATTATTCCCTCATTTAGCGGATATTTTCACAAAAAAGTGAAATTTTCAAAAATTCTGAAAATTGGCTGAAAACGACTAAATATCAAGAACTCATTGGGCGAATCGCTCTGGAACTGAAATCGGAACGCTCACTGACAATTTCCCTCTCTGAAAGTGTGATAAACGCCGGAAAAATGACTAAGTCCAAAAAAATTATTTACAACTTTTTTCAATTTTACACCCGTGGGATATATATTCTACCCACACACATTTGGAACGCTCCTGGGGTACCCTCCCACATATTATTCCCTCATTTAGCAGATATTTTCACAAAAAAGTGAAATTTTCAAAAATTCAGAAAATTACCTAAAAACTACTAAATATCAAGGACTCATCGGCAAATCGCTCTGGAACTGAAATCGGAACACTCACTGACATTTCCCCTCTCTGAAAGTCTGATAAACGCCGGAAAAATGACTAAGTCCAAAAAAGATTTTTTTTAAACTTTTTTCAATTTTACCCCCCGTGGGATATATATTCTACCCACACACATTTGGAACTCTCCTGGGGTACCCTCCCACATATTATTCCCTCATTTAGCGGATATTTTCACAAAAAAGTGAAATTTTCAAAAATTCAGAAAATTGGCTGAAAACTACTAAATATCAAGGATTCATCGGGCAAATCGCTCTGGAACTGAAATTGGAACGCTCACTGACATTTCCCCTCTCTGAAAGTGTGAAAAACGCCAGAAAAATGACTAAGTCCAAAAAAGAATTTTTTTAAACTTTTTTCAATTTTACCCCGTGGGATATATATTCTACCCACACACATTTAGAACTCTCTTGGGGTACCCTCACACATATTATTCAATTATTTAGCGGATATTTTCACAAAAAAGTGACATTTTCAAAAATTTAGAAAATTGGCTGAAAACGACTAAATGTCAAGTACTCATTGGGCGAAACGCTCTGGAACTGAAATTGGAATGCTCACAGACATTTTCCCTCTCTGAAAGTCTGATAAACGGCGGAAAAATTAACTAAGTCCAAAAAAAATTTTTTTAAACTTTTTTCAGTTTTACCCCCGTGGGATATATATTCTACCCACACACATTTGGAACTCTCCTGGGGTACCCTCCCACATATTATTCCCTCATTTAGCGGATATTTTTACAAAAAAGTGAAATTTTCAAAAATTCTGAAAATTGGCTGAAAACGACTAAATGTCAAGAACTCATTGGGCGAATCGCTCTGGAACTGAAATCGGAACGCTCACTGACATTTTCCCTCTCTGAAAGTCTGATAAACGCCGGAAAAATGACTAAGTCCAAAAAATAATTTTTTTAAACTTTTTTAAATTTTACCCCCGTTGGATATATATTCTACCCACACACATTTGGAACTCTCCTGGGGTACCCTCACACACATTATTCCCTCATTTAGCGGATATTTTCACAAAAAAGTGACATTTTCAAAAATTTAGAAAATTGCCTGAAAACGACTAAATATCAAGGACTCATCGGGCGAATCGCTCTGGAACTGAAATCGGAACGCTCACTGACATTTTCAATCTCTGAAAGTCTGATAAACGCCGGAAAAATGACTAAGTCCAAAAAAGAATTTTTTTAAACTTTTTTCAATTTTTCCCCCGTGGGATATATATTCTAACCAGACACATTTGGAACTCTCCTGGGGTACCCTCCCACATATTATTCCCTCATTTAGTGGATATTTTTACAAAAAAGTGAAATTTTCAAAAATTCTGAAAATTGGCTGAAAACGACTAAATATCAAGAACTCATTGCGCGAATCGCTCTGGAACTGAAATCGGAACGCTCACTGACAATTTCCCTCTCTGAAAGTGTGATAAACGCCGGAAAAATGACTAAGTCCAAAAAAATTATTTACAACTTTTTTCAATTTTACACCCGTGGGATATATATTCTACCCACACACATTTGGAACTCTTCTGGGGTACCCTCCCACATATTATTCCCTCATTTAGTGGATATTTTCACAAAAAAGTGAAAATTTAAAAAATTCAGAAAATTGGCTGAAAACTGCTAAATATCAAGGACTCATCGGGCGAATCGCTCTGGAACTGAAATCGGAACGCTCACTGACATTTTCCCTCTCTGAAAGTCTGATAAACGCCGGAAAAATGACTAAGTCCAAAAAATAATTTTTTTAAACTTTTTTAAATTTTACCCCCGTTGGATATATATTCTACCCACACACATTTGGAACTCTCCTGGGGTACCCTCACACATATTATTCCCTCATTTAGCGGATATTTTCACAAAAAAGTGAAATTTTCAAAAATTCAGAAAATTGGCTGAAAACTACTAAATATCAAGGATTCATCGGGCAAATCGCTCTGGAACTGAAATTGGAACGCTCACTGACATTTCCCCTCTCTGAAAGTCTGATAAACGCCGGAAAAATGACTAAGTGCAAAAAAGAATTTTTTTAAACTTTTTTCAATTTTACCCCCGTGGGATATATATTCTAACCAGACACATTTGGAACTCTCCTGGGGTACCCTCCCACATATTATTCCCTCATTTAGCGGATATTTTCACAAAAAAGTGAAATTTTCAAAAATTCTGAAAATTGGCTGAAAACGACTAAATATCAAGAACTCATTGGGCGAATCGCTCTGGAACTGAAATCGGAACACTCACTGACATTTCCACTATCTGAAAGTGTGATAAACGCCGGAAAAATGACTAAGTCCAAAAAAGAATTTTTTTAAACTTTTTTCAATTTTACCCCCGTGGGATATATATTCTACCCACACACATTTGGAAATCTCCTGGGTTACCCTCACACATTATTCCCTTATTTAGCGGATATTTTCACAAAAAAGTGAAATTTTCAAAAATTCAGAAAATTGGCTGAAAACTGCTAAATATCAAGGACTCATCGGGCAAATCGCTCTGGAACTGAAATCGGAACACTCACTGACATTTCCCCTCTCTGAAAGTGTGATAAACGCCGGAAAAATGACTAAGTCCAATAAAGAATTTTTTTAAACTTTTTTCAATTTTACCCCGTGGGATATATATTCTACCTACACACATTTGGAACTCTCCTGGGGTACCCTCACACATATTATTCCCTCATTTAGCGAATATTTTTACAAAAAAGCGAAATTTTCAAAAATTCTGAAAATTGGCTGAAAACGACTAAATATCAAGAACTCATTGGGCGAATCGCTCTGGATCTGAAATCGGAACGCTCACTGACATTTCCCCTCTCTGAAAGTCTGATAAACGCCGGAAAAATGACTAAGTCCAAAAAAGAATTTTTTTAAACTTTTTTCAATTTTACCCCCCGTGGGATATATATTCTACCCACACACATTTGGAACTCTCCTGGGGTACCCTCCCACATATTATTCCCTCATTTAGTGGATATTTTTACAAAAAAGTGAAATTTTCAAAAATTCTGAAAATTGGCTGAAAACGACTAAATGTCAAGTACTCATTGGGCGAATCGCTCTAGAACTGAAATCGGAACGCTCACTGACATTTTCCCTCTCTGAAAGTCTGATAAACGGCGGAAAAATTAACTAAGTCCAAAAAATTTTTTTTTAAACTTTTTTCAATTTTACCCCCGTGAGATATATATTCTACCCACACACATTTGGAACTCTCCTGGGGTACCCTCACACATATTATTCCCTTATTTAGCGGATATTTTCACAAAAAAGTGAAATTTTCAAAAATTCTGAAAATTGGCTGAAAATGACTAAATATCAAGAACTCATTGGGCGAATCGCTCTGGAACTGAAATCGGAACGCTCACTGACATTTCCCCTCTCTGAAAGTCTGATAAACGCCGGAAAAATGACTAAGTCCAAAAAATAATTTTTTTAAACTTTTTTAAATTTTACCCCCGTTGGATATATATTCTACCCACACACATTTGGAACTCTCCTGGGGTACCCTCACACATATTATTCCCTCATTTAGCGGATATTTTCACAAAAAAGTGAAATTTTCAAAAATTCAGAAAATTGGCTGAAAACTACTAAATATCAAGGATTCATCAGACAAATCGCTCTGGAACTGAAATTGGAACGCTCGCTGACATTTCCCCTCTCTGAAAGTCTGATAAACGCCGGAAAAATGACTAAGTCCAAAAAAGAATTTTTTTAAACTTTTTTCAATTTTACCCCCGTGGGATATATATTCTAACCAGACACATTTGGAACTCTCCTGGGGTACCCTCCCACATATTATTCCCTCATTTAGCAGATATTTTCACAAAAAAGTGAAATTTTCAAAAATTCTGAAAATTGGCTGAAAACGACTAAATATCAAGAACTCATTGCGCGAATCGCTCTGGAACTGAAATCGGAACGCTCACTGACAATTTCCCTCTCTGAAAGTGTGATAAACGCCGGAAAAATGACTAAGTCCAAAAAAATTATTTGCAACTTTTTTCAATTTTACACCCGTGGGATATATATTCTACCCACACACATTTGGAACTCTCCTGGGGTACCCTCCCACATATTATTCCCTCATTTAGCGGATATTTTTACAAAAAAGTGAAATTTTCAAAAATTCAGAAAATTGGCTGAAAACGACTAAATATCAAGAACTCATTGGGCGAATCGCTCTGGAACTGAAATCGGAACGCTCACTGACAATTTCCCTCTCTGAAAGTGTGATAAACGCCGGAAAAATGACTAAGTCCAAAAAAATTATTTACAACTTTTTTCAATTTTACACCCGTGGGATATATATTCTACCCACACACATTTGGAACGCTCCTGGGGTACCCTCCCACATATTATTCCCTCATTTAGCGGATATTTTCACAAAAAAGTGAAATTTTCAAAAATTCAGAAAATTGGCTGAAAACTACTAAATATCAAGGATTCATCGGGCAAATCGCTCTGGAACTGAAATTGGAACGCTCACTGACATTTCCCCTCTCTGAAAGTGTGATAAACGCCAGAAAAATGACTAAGTCCAAAAAAGAATTTTTTTAAACTTTTTTCAATTTTACCCCGTGGGATATATATTCTACCCACACACATTTAGAACTCTCTTGGGGTACCCTCACACATATTATTCAATTATTTAGCGGATATTTTCACAAAAAAGTGACATTTTCAAAAATTTAGAAAATTGGCTGAAAACGACTAAATGTCAAGTACTCATTGGGCGAAACGCTCTGGAACTGAAATTGGAATGCTCACAGACATTTTCCCTCTCTGAAAGTCTGATAAACGGCGGAAAAATTAACTAAGTCCAAAAAAAATTTTTTTCAACTTTTTTCAATTTTACCCCCGTGAGATATATATTCTACCCACACACATTTGGAACTCTCCTGGGGTACCCTCACACATATTATTCCCTCATTTAGCGAATATTTTTACAAAAAAGTGAAATTTTCAAAAATTCTGAAAATTGGCTGAAAACGACTAAATATCAAGAATTCATTGGGCGAATCGCTCTGGATCTCTAATCGGAACGCTCACTGACATTTCCCCTCTCTGAAAGTGTGATAAACGCTGGAAAAATGACTAAGTCCAAAAAATAATTTTTTTAAACTTTTATCAATTTTGCCCCCGTGGGATATATATTCTAACCAGACACATTTGGAACTCTCCTGGGGTACCCTCCCACATATTATTCCCTCATTTAGCGGATATTTTCACAAAAAAGTGAAATTTTCAAAAATTCTGAAAATTGGCTGAAAACGACTAAATATCAAGAACTCATTGCGCGAATCGCTCTGGAACTGAAATCGGAACACTCACTGACAATTTCCCACTCTGAAAGTGTGATAAACGCCGGAAAAATGACTAAGTCAAAAAAAATTATTTGCAACTTTTTTCAATTTTACACCCGTGGGATATATATTCTACCCACACACATTTGGAACTCTCCTGGGGTACCCTCACACATATTATTCCCTCATTTAGCGAATATTTTTACAAAAAAGTGAAATTTTCAAAAATTCTGAAAATTGGCTGAAAACGACTAAATATCAAGAACTCATTGGGCGAATCGCTCTGGATCTGAAATCGGAACGCTCACTGACATTTCCCATCTCTGAAAGTCTGATAGACGCCGGAAAAATGACTAAGTCCAAAAAAGAATTTTTTTAAACTTTTTTCAATTTTACCCCCGTGGGATATATATTCTACCCACACACATTTGGAACTCTCCTGGGGTAGCCTCACACATATTATTCCCTCATTTAGTGGATATTTTCACAAAAAAGTGACATTTTCAAAAATTCAGAAAATTGGCTGAAAACGACTAAATATCAAGGACTCATCGTGCAAATCGCTCTGGAACTGAAATCGGAATGCTCACTGACATTTCGTCTCTCTGAAAGTCTGATAAACGCCGGAAAAATGACTAAGTCCAAAAAAGAATTTTTTTAAATTTTTTTCAATTTTGCCCCCGTGGAATATATATTCTAACCAGACACATTTGGAACTCTCCTTGGGTACCCTCCCACATATTATTCCCTCATTTAGCAGATAATTTCACAAAAAAGTGAAATTTTCAAAAATTCAGAAAATTGGCTGAAAACGACTAAATATCAAGGACTCATCGGGCAAATCGCTCTGGAATTGAAATCGGAATGCTCACTGACATTTCCCCTCTCTGAAAGTGTGATAAACGCCGGAAAAATGACTAAGTCCAAAAAAGATTTTTTTTAAACTTTTTTCAATTTTACCCCCGTGGGATATATATTCTACCCACACACATTTGGAACTCTCCTGGGGTACCCTCACGCATATTATTCTCTCATTTAGCGGATATTTTTACAAAAAAGGGAAATTTTCAAAAATTCAGAAAATTGTCTTAAAACGACTAAATATCAAGGACTCATCGGGCGAATCGCTCTGGAACTGAAATCGGAACGCTCACTGACATTTTCCCTCTCTGAAATTCTGATAAACACCGGAAAAATGACTAAGTCCAAAAAAAAATTATTTGCAACTTTTTTCAATTTTACACCTGTGGGATATATATTCTACCCACACACATTTGGAACTCTCCTGGGGTACCCTCCCACAGATTATTCCCTCATTTAGCGGATGTTTTCACAAAAAAGTGAAATTTTCAAAAATTCTGAAAATTGGCTGAAAATGAGTAAATATCAAGAACTCATAGGGCGAATCGCTCTGGAACTGAAATCGGAACGCTCACTGACATTTCCCATCTCTGAAAGTCTGATAAACGCCGGAAAAATTAACTAAGTCCAAAAAAAATTTTTTTAAACTTTTTTCAATTTTACCCCCATGAGATATATATTCTACCCACACACATTTGGAACTCTCCTGGGGTACCCTCACACATATTATTCCCTCATTTAGCGAATATTTTTACAAAAAAGTGAAATTTTCAAAAATTCTGAAAATTGGCTGAAAACGACTAAATATCAAGAACTCATTGGGCGAATCGCTCTGGATCTGAAATCGGAACGCTCACTGACATTTCCCATCTCTGAAAGTCAGATAAACGCCGGAAAAATGACTAAGTCCAAAAAAGAATTTTTTTAAACTTTTTTCAATTTTACCCCCGTGGGATATATATTCTACCCACACACATTTGGAACTCTCCTGGGGTACCCTCACACATATTATTCCCTCATTTAGTGGATATTTTCACAAAAAAGTGACATTTTCAAAAATTCTGAAAATTGGCTGAAAACGACTAAATATCAAGGACTCATCATGCAAATCGCTCTGGAACTGAAATCGGAATGCTCACTGACATTTCGTCTCTCTGAAAGTCTGAAAAACGCCGGAAAAATGACTAAGTCCAAAAAAGAATTTTTTTAAATTTTTTTCAATTTTGCCCCCGTGGAATATATATTCTAACCAGACACATTTGGAACTCTCCTGGGGTACCCTCCCACATATTATTCCCTCATTTAGCGGATATTTTCACAAAAAAGTGAAATTTTCAAAAATTCAGAAAATTGGCTGAAAACTACTAAATATCAAGGATTCATCGGGCAAATCGCTCTGGAACTGAAATTGGAACGCTCACAGACATTTCCCCTCTCTGAAAGTGTGATAAACGCCAGAAAAATGACTAAGTCCAAAAAAGAATTTTTTTAAACTTTTTTCAATTTTACCCCGTGGGATATATATTCTACCCACACACATTTAGAACTCTCTTGGGGTACCCTCACACATATTATTCAATTATTTAGCGGATATTTTCACAAAAAAGTGACATTTTCAAAAATTTAGAAAATTGGCTGAAAACGACTAAATGTCAAGTACTCATTGGGCGAAACGCTCTGGAACTGAAATTGGAATGCTCACAGACATTTTCCCTCTCTGAAAGTCTGATAAACGGCGGAAAAATTAACTAAGTCCAAAAAAAATTTTTTTAAACTTTTTTCAATTTTACCCCCGTGAGATATATATTCTACCCACACACATTTGGAACTCTCCTGGGGTACCCTCACACATATTATTCCCTCATTTAGCGAATATTTTTACAAAAAAGTGAAATTTTCAAAAATTCTGAAAATTGGCTGAAAACGACTAAATATCAAGAATTCATTGGGCGAATCGCTCTGGATCTCTAATCGGAACGCTCACTGACATTTCCCCTCTCTGAAAGTCTGATAAACGCCGGAAAAATGACTACGTCCAAAAAAGAATTTTTTTAAACTTTTTTCAATTTTACCCCCGTGGGATATATATTCTACCCACACACATTTGGAACTCTCCTGGGGTACCCTCACACATATTATTCCCTTATTTAGCGGATATTTTCACAAAAAAGTGAAATTTTCAAAAATTCAGAAAATTGGCTGAAAACTGCTAAATATCAAGGACTCATCGGGCAAATCGCTCTGGAACTGAAATCGGAACACTCACTGACATTTCCCCTCTCTGAAAGTGTGATAAACGCTGGAAAAATGACTAAGTCCAAAAAATAATTTTTTTAAACTTTTATCAATTTTGCCCCCGTGGGATATATATTCTAACCAGACACATTTGGAACTCTCCTGGGGTACCCTCCCACATATTATTCCCTCATTTAGCGGATATTTTCACAAAAAAGTGAAATTTTCAAAAATTCTGAAAATTGGCTGAAAACGACTAAATATCAAGAACTCATAGGGCGAATCGCTCTGGAACTGAAATCGGAACGCTCACTGACATTTCCCCTCTCTGAAAGTCTGATAAACGCCGGAAAAATGACTAAGTCCAAAAAATAATTTTTTTAAACTTTTTTAAATTTTACCCCCGTTGGATATATATTCTACCCACACACATTTGGAACTCTCCTGGGGTACCCTCACACATATTATTCCCTCATTTAGCGGATATTTTCACAAAAAAGTGAAATTTTCAAAAATTCAGAAAATTGGCTGAAAACGACTAAATATCAAGGATTCATAGGGCAAATCGCTCTGGAACTGAAATTGGAACGCTCACTGACATTTCCCCTCTCTGAAAGTCTGATAAACGCCGGAAAAATTAACTAAGTCCAAAAAAAATTTTTTTAAACTTTTTTCAATTTTACCCCCATGAGATATATATTCTACCCACACACATTTGGAACTCTCCTGGGGTACCCTCACACATATTATTCCCTCATTTAGCGAATATTTTTACAAAAAAGTGAAATTTTCAAAAATTCTGAAAATTGGCTGAAAACGACTAAATATCAAGAACTCATTGGGCGAATCGCTCTGGATCTGAAATCGGAACGCTCACTGACATTTCCCATCTCTGAAAGTCAGATAAACGCCGGAAAAATGACTAAGTCCAAAAAAGAATTTTTTTAAACTTTTTTCAATTTTACCCCCGTGGGATATATATTCTACCCACACACATTTGGAACTCTCCTGGGGTACCCTCACACATATTATTCCCTCATTTAGTGGATATTTTCACAAAAAAGTGACATTTTCAAAAATTCTGAAAATTGGCTGAAAACGACTAAATATCAAGGACTCATCATGCAAATCGCTCTGGAACTGAAATCGGAATGCTCACTGACATTTCGTCTCTCTGAAAGTCTGAAAAACGCCGGAAAAATGACTAAGTCCAAAAAAGAATTTTTTTAAATTTTTTTCAATTTTGCCCCCGTGGAATATATATTCTAACCAGACACATTTGGAACTCTCCTGGGGTACCCTCCCACATATTATTCCCTCATTTAGCGGATATTTTCACAAAAAAGTGAAATTTTCAAAAATTCAGAAAATTGGCTGAAAACTACTAAATATCAAGGATTCATCGGGCAAATCGCTCTGGAACTGAAATTGGAACGCTCACTGACATTTCCCCTCTCTGAAAGTGTGATAAACGCCAGAAAAATGACTAAGTCCAAAAAAGAATTTTTTTAAACTTTTTTCAATTTTACCCCGTGGGATATATATTCTACCCACACACATTTAGAACTCTCTTGGGGTACCCTCACACATATTATTCAATTATTTAGCGGATATTTTCACAAAAAAGTGACATTTTCAAAAATTTAGAAAATTGGCTGAAAACGACTAAATGTCAAGTACTCATTGGGCGAAACGCTCTGGAACTGAAATTGGAATGCTCACAGACATTTTCCCTCTCTGAAAGTCTGATAAACGGCGGAAAAATTAACTAAGTCCAAAAAAAATTTTTTTAAACTTTTTTCAATTTTACCCCCGTGAGATATATATTCTACCCACACACATTTGGAACTCTCCTGGGGTACCCTCACACATATTATTCCCTCATTTAGCGAATATTTTTACAAAAAAGTGAAATTTTCAAAAATTCTGAAAATTGGCTGAAAACGACTAAATATCAAGAATTCATTGGGCGAATCGCTCTGGATCTCTAATCGGAACGCTCACTGACATTTCCCCTCTCTGAAAGTCTGATAAACGCCGGAAAAATGACTAAGTCCAAAAAAGAATTTTTTTAAACTTTTTTCAATTTTACCCCCGTGGGATATATATTCTACCCACACACATTTGGAACTCTCCTGGGGTACCCTCACACATATTATTCCCTTATTTAGCGGATATTTTCACAAAAAAGTGAAATTTTCAAAAATTCAGAAAATTGGCTGAAAACTGCTAAATATCAAGGACTCATCGGGCAAATCGCTCTGGAACTGAAATCGGAACACTCACTGACATTTCCCCTCTCTGAAAGTGTGATAAACGCTGGAAAAATGACTAAGTCCAAAAAATAATTTTTTTAAACTTTTATCAATTTTGCCCCCGTGGGATATATATTCTAACCAGACACATTTGGAACTCTCCTGGGGTACCCTCCCACATATTATTCCCTCATTTAGCGGATATTTTCACAAAAAAGTGAAATTTTCAAAAATTCTGAAAATTGGCTGAAAACGACTAAATATCAAGAACTCATTGCGCGAATCGCTCTGGAACTGAAATCGGAACACTCACTGACAATTTCCCACTCTGAAAGTGTGATAAACGCCGGAAAAATGACTAAGTCAAAAAAAATTATTTGCAACTTTTTTCAATTTTACACCCGTGGGATATATATTCTACCCACACACATTTGGAACTCTCCTGGGGTACCCTCCCACATATTATTCCCTCATTTAGCGGATATTTTCACAAAAAAGTGAAATTTTCAAAAATTCTGAAAATTGGCTGAAAACGACTAAATATCAAGAACTCATTGGGCGAATCGCTGTGGAACTGAAATCGGAACGCTCACTGACATTTCCCCTCTCTGAAAGTCTGATAAACGCCAGAAAAATTAACTAAGTCCAAAAAAAATTTTTTTAAACTTTTTTCAATTTTACCCCCGTGAGATATATATTCTACCCACACACATTTGGAACTCTCCTGGGGTACCCTCACACATATTATTCCCTCATTTAGCGAATATTTTTACAAAAAAGTGAAATTTTCAAAAATTCTGAAAATTGGCTGAAAACGACTAAATATCAAGAATTCATTGGGCGAATCGCTCTGGATCTCTAATCGGAACGCTCACTGACATTTCCCCTCTCTGAAAGTCTGATAAACGCCGGAAAAATGACTAAGTCCAAAAAAGAATTTTTTTAAACTTTTTTCAATTTTACCCCCGTGGGATATATATTCTACCCACACACATTTGGAACTCTCCTGGGGTACCCTCACACATATTATTCCCTTATTTAGCGGATATTTTCACAAAAAAGTGAAATTTTCAAAAATTCAGAAAATTGGCTGAAAACTGCTAAATATCAAGGACTCATCGGGCAAATCGCTCTGGAACTGAAATCGGAACACTCACTGACATTTCCCCTCTCTGAAAGTGTGATAAACGCTGGAAAAATGACTAAGTCCAAAAAATAATTTTTTTAAACTTTTATCAATTTTGCCCCCGTGGGATATATATTCTAACCAGACACATTTGGAACTCTCCTGGGGTACCCTCCCACATATTATTCCCTCATTTAGCGGATATTTTCACAAAAAAGTGAAATTTTCAAAAATTCTGAAAATTGGCTGAAAACGACTAAATATCAAGAACTCATAGGGCGAATCGCTCTGGAACTGAAATCGGAACGCTCACTGACATTTCCCCTCTCTGAAAGTCTGATAAACGCCGGAAAAATGACTAAGTCCAAAAAATAATTTTTTTAAACTTTTTTAAATTTTACCCCCGTTGGATATATATTCTACCCACACACATTTGGAACTCTCCTGGGGTACCCTCACACATATTATTCCCTCATTTAGCGGATATTTTCACAAAAAAGTGAAATTTTCAAAAATTCAGAAAATTGGCTGAAAACGACTAAATATCAAGGATTCATAGGGCAAATCGCTCTGGAACTGAAATTGGAACGCTCACTGACATTTCCCCTCTCTGAAAGTCTGATAAACGCCGGAAAAATTAACTAAGTCCAAAAAAAATTTTTTTAAACTTTTTTCAATTTTACCCCCATGAGATATATATTCTACCCACACACATTTGGAACTCTCCTGGGGTACCCTCACACATATTATTCCCTCATTTAGCGAATATTTTTACAAAAAAGTGAAATTTTCAAAAATTCTGAAAATTGGCTGAAAACGACTAAATATCAAGAACTCATTGGGCGAATCGCTCTGGATCTGAAATCGGAACGCTCACTGACATTTCCCATCTCTGAAAGTCAGATAAACGCCGGAAAAATGACTAAGTCCAAAAAAGAATTTTTTTAAACTTTTTTCAATTTTACCCCCGTGGGATATATATTCTACCCACACACATTTGGAACTCTCCTGGGGTACCCTCACACATATTATTCCCTCATTTAGTGGATATTTTCACAAAAAAGTGACATTTTCAAAAATTCTGAAAATTGGCTGAAAACGACTAAATATCAAGGACTCATCATGCAAATCGCTCTGGAACTGAAATCGGAATGCTCACTGACATTTCGTCTCTCTGAAAGTCTGAAAAACGCCGGAAAAATGACTAAGTCCAAAAAAGAATTTTTTTAAATTTTTTTCAATTTTGCCCCCGTGGAATATATATTCTAACCAGACACATTTGGAACTCTCCTGGGGTACCCTCCCACATATTATTCCCTCATTTAGCGGATATTTTCACAAAAAAGTGAAATTTTCAAAAATTCAGAAAATTGGCTGAAAACTACTAAATATCAAGGATTCATCGGGCAAATCGCTCTGGAACTGAAATTGGAACGCTCACTGACATTTCCCCTCTCTGAAAGTGTGATAAACGCCAGAAAAATGACTAAGTCCAAAAAAGAATTTTTTTAAACTTTTTTCAATTTTACCCCGTGGGATATATATTCTACCCACACACATTTAGAACTCTCTTGGGGTACCCTCACACATATTATTCAATTATTTAGCGGATATTTTCACAAAAAAGTGACATTTTCAAAAATTTAGAAAATTGGCTGAAAACGACTAAATGTCAAGTACTCATTGGGCGAAACGCTCTGGAACTGAAATTGGAATGCTCACAGACATTTTCCCTCTCTGAAAGTCTGATAAACGGCGGAAAAATTAACTAAGTCCAAAAAAAATTTTTTTAAACTTTTTTCAATTTTACCCCCGTGAGATATATATTCTACCCACACACATTTGGAACTCTCCTGGGGTACCCTCACACATATTATTCCCTCATTTAGCGAATATTTTTACAAAAAAGTGAAATTTTCAAAAATTCTGAAAATTGGCTGAAAACGACTAAATATCAAGAATTCATTGGGCGAATCGCTCTGGATCTCTAATCGGAACGCTCACTGACATTTCCCCTCTCTGAAAGTCTGATAAACGCCGGAAAAATGACTAAGTCCAAAAAAGAATTTTTTTAAACTTTTTTCAATTTTACCCCCGTGGGATATATATTCTACCCACACACATTTGGAACTCTCCTGGGGTACCCTCACACATATTATTCCCTTATTTAGCGGATATTTTCACAAAAAAGTGAAATTTTCAAAAATTCAGAAAATTGGCTGAAAACTGCTAAATATCAAGGACTCATCGGGCAAATCGCTCTGGAACTGAAATCGGAACACTCACTGACATTTCCCCTCTCTGAAAGTGTGATAAACGCTGGAAAAATGACTAAGTCCAAAAAATAATTTTTTTAAACTTTTATCAATTTTGCCCCCGTGGGATATATATTCTAACCAGACACATTTGGAACTCTCCTGGGGTACCCTCCCACATATTATTCCCTCATTTAGCGGATATTTTCACAAAAAAGTGAAATTTTCAAAAATTCTGAAAATTGGCTGAAAACGACTAAATATCAAGAACTCATTGCGCGAATCGCTCTGGAACTGAAATCGGAACACTCACTGACAATTTCCCACTCTGAAAGTGTGATAAACGCCGGAAAAATGACTAAGTCAAAAAAAATTATTTGCAACTTTTTTCAATTTTACACCCGTGGGATATATATTCTACCCACACACATTTGGAACTCTCCTGGGGTACCCTCCCACATATTATTCCCTCATTTAGCGGATATTTTCACAAAAAAGTGAAATTTTCAAAAATTCTGAAAATTGGCTGAAAACGACTAAATATCAAGAACTCATTGGGCGAATCGCTGTGGAACTGAAATCGGAACGCTCACTGACATTTCCCCTCTCTGAAAGTCTGATAAACGCCAGAAAAATTAACTAAGTCCAAAAAAAATTTTTTTAAACTTTTTTCAATTTTACCCCCGTGAGATATATATTCTACCCACACACATTTGGAACTCTCCTGGGGTACCCTCACACATATTATTCCCTCATTTAGCGAATATTTTTACAAAAAAGTGAAATTTTCAAAAATTCTGAAAATTGGCTGAAAACGACTAAATATCAAGAACTCATTGGGCGAATCGCTCTGGATCTGAAATCGGAACGCTCACTGACATTTCCCATCTCTGAAAGTCTGATAGACGCCGGAAAAATGACTAAGTCCAAAAAAGAATTTTTTTAAACTTTTTTCAATTTTACCCCCGTGGGATATATATTCTACCCACACACATTTGGAACTCTCCTGGGGTAGCCTCACACATATTATTCCCTCATTTAGTGGATATTTTCACAAAAAAGTGACATTTTCAAAAATTCAGAAAATTGGCTGAAAACGACTAAATATCAAGGACTCATCGTGCAAATCGCTCTGGAACTGAAATCGGAATGCTCACTGACATTTCGTCTCTCTGAAAGTCTGATAAACGCCGGAAAAATGACAGTCCAAAAAAGATTTTTTTTAAACTTTTTTCAATTTTACCCCCGTGGGATATATATTCTACCCACACACATTTGGAACTCTCCTGGGGTACCCTCACGCATATTATTCTCTCATTTAGCGGATATTTTTACAAAAAAGGGAAATTTTCAAAAATTCAGAAAATTGTCTTAAAACGACTAAATATCAAGGACTCATCGGGCGAATCGCTCTGGAACTGAAATCGGAACGCTCACTGACATTTTCCCTCTCTGAAATTCTGATAAACACCGGAAAAATGACTAAGTCCAAAAAAAAATTATTTGCAACTTTTTTCAATTTTACACCTGTGGGATATATATTCTACCCACACACATTTGGAACTCTCCTGGGGTACCCTCCCACAGATTATTCCCTCATTTAGCGGATGTTTTCACAAAAAAGTGAAATTTTCAAAAATTCTGAAAATTGGCTGAAAATGAGTAAATATCAAGAACTCATAGGGCGAATCGCTCTGGAACTGAAATCGGAACGCTCACTGACATTTCCCCTCTCTGAAAGTCTGATAAACGCCGGAAAAATGACTAAGTCCAAAAAATAATTTTTTTAAACTTTTTTAAATTTTACCCCCGTTGGATATATATTCTACCCACACACATTTGGAACTCTCCTGGGGTACCCTCACACATATTATTCCCTCATTTAGCGGATATTTTCACAAAAAAGTGAAATTTTCAAAAATTCAGAAAATTGGCTGAAAACGACTAAATATCAAGGATTCATCGGGCAAATCGCTCTGGAACTGAAATTGGAACGCTCACTGACATTTCCCCTCTCTGAAAGTCTGATAAACGCCGGAAAAATTAACTAAGTCCAAAAAAAATTTTTTTAAACTTTTTTCAATTTTACCCCCATGAGATATATATTCTACCCACACACATTTGGAACTCTCCTGGGGTACCCTCACACATATTATTCCCTCATTTAGCGAATATTTTTACAAAAAAGTGAAATTTTCAAAAATTCTGAAAATTGGCTGAAAACGACTAAATATCAAGAACTCATTGGGCGAATCGCTCTGGATCTGAAATCGGAACGCTCACTGACATTTCCCATCTCTGAAAGTCAGATAAACGCCGGAAAAATGACTAAGTCCAAAAAAGAATTTTTTTAAACTTTTTTCAATTTTACCCCCGTGGGATATATATTCTACCCACACACATTTGGAACTCTCCTGGGGTACCCTCACACATATTATTCCCTCATTTAGTGGATATTTTCACAAAAAAGTGACATTTTCAAAAATTCTGAAAATTGGCTGAAAACGACTAAATATCAAGGACTCATCATGCAAATCGCTCTGGAACTGAAATCGGAATGCTCACTGACATTTCGTCTCTCTGAAAGTCTGAAAAACGCCGGAAAAATGACTAAGTCCAAAAAAGAATTTTTTTAAATTTTTTTCAATTTTGCCCCCGTGGAATATATATTCTAACCAGACACATTTGGAACTCTCCTGGGGTACCCTCCCACATATTATTCCCTTATTTAGCAGATAATTTCACAAAAAAGTGAAATTTTCAAAAATTCAGAAAATTGGCTGAAAACGACTAAATATCAAGGACTCATCGGGCAAATCGCTCTGGAACTGAAATCGGAATGCTCACTGACATTTCCCCTCTCTGAAAGTGTGATAAACGCCGGAAAAATGACTAAGTCCAAAAAAGATTTTTTTTAAACTTTTTTCAATTTTACCCCCGTGGGATATATATTCTACCCACACACATTTGGAACTCTCCTCAGGTACCCTCACGCATATTCTTCTCTCATTTAGCGGATATTTTTACAAAAAAGGGAAATTTTCAAAAATTCAGAAAATTGTCTTAAAACGACTAAATATCAAGGACTCATCGGGCGAATCGCTCTGGAACTGAAATCGGAACGCTCACTGACATTTTCCCTCTCTGAAATTCTGATAAACACCGGAAAAATGACTAAGTCCAAAAAATAATTTTTTTAAACTTTTTTCAATTTTACCCCCGTGAGATATATATTCTACCCACACACATTTGGAACTCTCCTGGGGTACCCTCACACATATTATTCCCTCATTTAGCGAATATTTTTACAAAAAAGTGAAATTTTCAAAAATTCTGAAAATTGGCTGAAAACGACTAAATATCAAGAACTCATTGGGCGAATCGCTCTGGATCTGAAATCGGAACGCTCACTGACATTTCCCATCTCTGAAAGTCTGATAAACGCCGGAAAAATGACTAAGTCCAAAAAAGAATTTTTTTAAACTTTTTTCAATTTTTCCCCCGTGGGATATATATTCTACCCACACACATTTGGAACTCTCCTGGGGTACCCTCACACATATTATTCCCTCATTTAGTGGATATTTTCACAAAAAAGTGACATTTTCAAAAATTCTGAAAATTGGCTGAAAACGACTAAATATCAAGGACTCATCGTGCAAATCGCTCTGGAACTGAAATCGGAATGCTCACTGACATTTCGTCTCTCTGAAAGTCTGATAAACGCCGGAAAAATGACTAAGTCCAAAAAAGAATTTTTTTAAATTTTTTTCAATTTTGCCCCCGTGGAATATATATTCTAACCAGACACATTTGGAACTCTCCTGGGGTACCCTCCCACATATTATTCCCTCATTTAGCAGATAATTTCACAAAAAAGTGAAATTTTCAAAAATTCTGAAAATTGGCTGAAAACGACTAAATATCAAGAACTCATTGCGCGAATCGCTCTGGAACTGAAATCGGAACGCTCACTGATAATTTCCCTCTCTGAAAGTGTGATAAACGCCGGAAAAATGACTAAGTCCAAAAAAATTATTTACAACTTTTTTCAATTTTACACCCGTGGGATATATATTCTAACCAGACACATTTGGAACTCTCCTGGGGTACCCTCCCACATATTATTCCCTCATTTAGCAGATAATTTCACAAAAAAAGTGAAATTTTAAAAAATTCAGAAAATTGGCTGAAAACTGCTAAATATCAAGGACTCATCGCGCAAATCGCTCTGGAACTGAAATCGGAACACTCACTGACATTTCCCCTCTCTGAAAGTGTGATAAACGCTGGAAAAATGACTAAGTCCAAAAAAGAATTTTTTTAAATTTTTTTCAATTTTGCCCCCGTGGAATATATATTCTAACCAGACACATTTGGAACTCTCCTGGGGTACCCTCACACATATTATTCCCTCATTTAGAAGATAATTTCACAAAAAAGTGAAATTTTAAAAAATTCAGAAAATTGGCTGAAAACTGCTAAATATCAAGGACTCATCGCGCAAATCGCTCTGGAACTGAAATCGGAACACTCACTGACATTTCCCCTCTCTGAAAGTGTGATAAACGCCGGAAAAATGACTAAGTCCAAAAAAGAATTTTTTTAAACTTTTTTCAATTTTACCCCCGTGGGATATATATTCTACCCACACACATTTGGAACTCTCCTGGGGTACCCTCCCACATATTATTTCCTCATTTAGCGGATATTTTCACAAAAAAGTGAAATTTTCAAAAATTCAGAAAATTGGCTGAAAACGACTAAATATCAACGACTCATCGGGCAAATCGCTCTGGAACTGAAATCGGAACGCTCACTGACATTTCCCCTCTCTGAAAGTCTGATAAACGCCGGAAAAATGACTAAGTCCAAAAAAGAATTTTTTTTAACTTTTTTCAATTTTACCCCCGTGGGATATATATTCTACCCACACACATTTGGAACTCTCCTGGGGTACCCTCACACATATTATTCCCTCATTTAGCGGATATTTTCACTTAAAAGTTAAATTTTCAAAAATTCAGAAAATTGGTTGAAAACGACTAAATATCAAGGACTCATAGCGCGAATCGCTCTGGAACTGAATTCGGAATGCTCACTGACATTTCCCCTCTCTGAAAGTCTGATAAACGCCGGAAAAATGACTAAGTCCAAAAAAGAATTTTTTTTAACTTTTTTCAATTTTACCCCCGTGGGATATATATTCTACCCACACACATTTGGAACTCTCCTGGGGTACCCTCACACATATTATTCCCTCATTTAGCGGATATTTTCACAAAAAAGTGAAATTTTCAAAAATTCAAAAAATTGGCTGAAAACGACTAAATATCAAGGACTCATCGGGCGAATCGCTCGGGAACTGAAATCAGAATGCTCACTGACATTTCCCCTCTCTGAAAATGTGATAAACGCCGGAAAAATGACTAAGTCCAAAAAAAAATTTTTTTAAACTTTTTTCAATTTAACCCCCGTGGGATATATATTCTACCCACACACATTTGGAACTCTCCTGGGGTACTCTCACACATATTACTCCCTCATTTAGCGGATATTTTCACAAAAAAGTGAAATTTTCAAAAATTCAGAAAATTGACTGAAAACGACTAAATATCAAGGACTCATCAGACGAATCGCTCTGGAACTGAAATCGGAATGCTCACTGACATTTCCCCTCTCTGAAAGTGTGATAAACGCCGGATAAATGACTAAGTCCAAAAAAGAATTTTTTTTAACTTTTTTCAATTTAACCCCCGTGGGATATATATTCTACCCACACACATTTGGAACTCTCCTGGGGTACCCTCACACATATTATTCCCTCATTTAGCGGATATTTTTACAAAAATTGAAATTTTCAAAAATTCAGAAAATTGGCTGAAAACGACTAAATATCAAGGACTCATCAGGCGAATCGCTCTGGAACTGAAATCGGAATGCTCACTGACATTTCCCCTCTCTGAAAGTGTGATAAACGCCGGAAAAATGACTAAGTCCAAAAAATAAAATTTTTAAACTTTTTTCAATTTTACCCCGTGGGATATATATTATACTCACACACATTTGGAACTCTCCTGGGGTACCCTCACACATATTATTCCCTCATTTAGCGGATATTTTCACAAAAAAGTGAAATTTTCAAAAATTCAGAAAATTGGCTGAAAACGACTAAATATCAAGGACTCATCGGGCAAATCGCTCTGGAACTGAAATCGGAATGATCACTGACATTTCCCCACTAAGAAAGTCTGATAAACGCCGGAAAAATGACAAAGTCCAAAAAAGATTTTTTTTAAACTTTTTTCAATTTAACCCCCGTGGGATATATATTCTACCCACACACATTTGCAACTCTCCTGGGGTACCCTCACACATATTATTCCCTCATTTAGCGGATATTTTCACAAAAAAGTGAAACTTTCAAAAATTCAGAAAATTGTCTGAAAACGACTAAATATCAAGGACTCATCGGGCAAATCGCTCTGGAACTGAAATCGGAACGCTCACTGACATTTCCCCTCTCTGAAAGTCTGATAAACGCCGGAAAAATGACTAAGTCCAAAAAAGAATTTTTTTTAACTTTTTTCAATTTTACCCCCGTGGGATATATATTCTACCCACACACATTTGGAACTCTCCTGGGGTACCCTCACACATATTATTCCCTCATTTAGCGGATATTTTCACAAAAAAGTGAAATTTTCAAAAATTCAAAAAATTGGCTGAAAACGACTAAATATCAAGGACTCATCGGGCGAATCGCTCGGGAACTGAAATCAGAATGCTCACTGACATTTCCCCTCTCTGAAAATGTGATAAACGCCGGAAAAATGACTAAGTCCAAAAAAAAATTTTTTTAAACTTTTTTCAATTTAACCCCCGTGGGATATATATTCTACCCACACACATTTGGAACTCTCCTGGGGTACTCTCACACATATTACTCCCTCATTTAGCGGATATTTTCACAAAAAAGTGAAATTTTCAAAAATTCAGAAAATTGACTGAAAACGACTAAATATCAAGGACTCATCAGACGAATCGCTCTGGAACTGAAATCGGAATGCTCACTGACATTTCCCCTCTCTGAAAGTGTGATAAACGCCGGATAAATGACTAAGTCCAAAAAAGAATTTTTTTAAACTTTTTTCAATTTACCCCCCGTGGGATATATATTCTACTCACACACATTTGGAACTCTCCTGGGGTACCCTCACACATATTATTCCCTCATTTAGCGGATATTTTCACAAAAAAGTGAAATTTTCAAAAATTCAGAAAATTGGCTGAAAACGACTAAATATCAAGGACTCATCAGGCGAATCGCTCTGGAACTGAAATCGGAATGCTCACTGACATTTCCCCTCTCTGAAAGTGTGATAAACGCCGGAAAAATGACTAAGTCCAAAAAATAAAATTTTTAAACTTTTTTCAATTTTAGCCCCGTGGGATATATATTCTACCCACACACATTTGGAACTCTCCTGGGGTACCTTCACACATATTATTCCCTCATTTAGCGGATATTTTCACAAAAAAGTGAAATTTTCAAAAATTCAGAAAATTGGCTGAAAACGACTAAATATCAAGGACTCATCATCCAAATCGCTCTGGAACTGAAATCGGAATGCTCACTGACTGACATTTCCCCTCTCTGAAAGTCTGATAAACTCCAGAAAAATGACTGAGTCCAAATAAAAAAATTTGTCAACTTTTTTCAATTTTACCCCCGTGGGATATATATTATACTCACACACATTTGGAACTCTCCTGGGGTACCCTCACACATATTATTCCCTCATTTAGCGGATATTTTCACAAAAAAGGGAAATTTTCAAAAATTCAGAAAATTGGCTGAAAACGACTAAATATCAAGGACTCATCGGGCAAATCGCTCTGGAACTGAAATCGGAATGCTCACTGACATTTCCCCACTAAGAAAGTCTGATAAACGCCAGAAAAATGACTAAGTCCAAAAAAGAATTTTTTTAAACTTTTTTCAATTTAACCCCCGTGGGATATATATTCTACCCACACACATTTGGAACTCTCCTGGGGTACCCTCACACATATTATTCCCTCATTTAGCGGATATTTTTACAAAAAAGTGAAATTTTCAAAATTCAGAAAATTGACTGAAAATGACTAAATATCAAGGACTCATCAGGCGAATCGCTCTGGAACTGAAATCGGAATGCTCACTGACATTTCCCCTCTCTGAAAGTGTGATAAACGCCGGATAAATGACTAAGTCCAAAAAAGAATTTTTTTTAACTTTTTTCAATTTTACCCCCGTGGGATATATATTCTACCCACACACATTTGGAACTCTCCTGGGGTACCCTCACGCATATTACTCCCTCATTTAGCGGATATTTTCACAAAAAAGTGTAATTTTCAAAAATTCAGAAAATTGGCTGAAAACGACTAAATATCAAGGACTCATCGGGCAAATCGCTCTGGAACTGAAATCGGAATGCTCACTGACATTTCCCCACTAAGAAAGTCTGATAAACGCCGGAAAAATGACTAAGTCCAAAAAAGAATTTTTTTAAACTTTTTTCAATTTAACCCCCGTGGGATATATATTCTACCCACACACATTTGGAACTCTCCTGGGGTACCCTCACACATATTATTCCCTCATTTAGCGGATATTTTTACAAAAAAGTGAAATTTTCAAAATTCAGAAAATTGACTGAAAACGACTAAATATCAAGGACTCATCAGACGAATCGCTCTGGAACTGAAATCGGAATGCTCACTGACATTTCCCCTCTCTGAAAGTGTGATAAACTCCGGATAAATGACTAAGTCCAAAAAAAAAATTTTTTAATCTTTTTTCAATTTTACCCCCGTGGGATATATATTCTACCCACACACATTTGGAACTCTCCTGGGGTACCCTCACACATATTATTCCCTCATTTAGCAGATATTTTCACAAAAAAGTAAAATTTTCAAAAATTCAGAAAATTGTCTGAAAACGACTAAATATCAAGGACTCATCGGGCAAATCGCTCTGGAACTGAAATCGGAATGCTCACTGACATTTCCCCTCTCTGAAAGTCTGATAAACGCCGGAAAAATGACTAAGTCCAAAAAAGAATTTTTTTAAACTTTTTTCAATTTACCCCCCGTGGGATATATATTCTACTCACACACATTTGGAACTCTCCTGGGGTACCCTCACACATATTATTCCCTCATTTAGCGGATATTTTCACAAAAAAGTGAAATTTTCAAAAATTCAGAAAATTGGCTGAAAACGACTAAATATCAAGGACTCATCAGGCGAATCGCTCTGGAACTGAAATCGGAATGCTCACTGACATTTCCCCTCTCTGAAAGTGTGATAAACGGCGGAAAAATGACTAAGTCCAAAAAAGAATTTTTTTAAACTTTTTTCAATTTTACCCCCGTGGGATATATATTCTACCCACACACATTTGGAACTCTCCTGGGGTACCCTCACACATATTATTCCCTCATTTAGCGGATATTTTCACAAAAAAGTGACATTTTCAATAATTCAGAAAATTGGCTGAAAACGACTAAATATCAAGGACTCATCGGGCAAATCGCTCTGGAACTGAAATCGGAATGCTCACTGACATTTCCCCACTAAGAAAGTCTGATAAACGCCGGAAAAATGACTAAGTCCAAAAAAGAATTTTTTTAAACTTTTTTCAATTTAACCCCCGTGGGATATATATTCTACCCACACACATTTGGAACTCTCCTGGGGTACCCTCACACATATTATTCCCTCATTTAGCAGATATTTTTACAAAAAAGTGAAATTTTCAAAATTCAGAAAATTGACTGAAAATGACTAAATATCAAGGACTCATCAGGCGAATCGCTCTGGAACTGAAATCGGAATGCTCACTGACATTTCCCCTCTCTGAAAGTGTGATAAACGCCGGATAAATGACTAAGTCCAAAAAAGAATTTTTTTTAACTTTTTTCAATTTTACCCCCGTGGGATATATATTCTACCCACACACATTTGGAACTCTCCTGGGGTACCCTCACGCATATTACTCCCTCATTTAGCGGATATTTTCACAATAAAGTGTAATTTTCAAAAATTCAGAAAATTGGCTGAAAACGACTAAATATCAAGGACTCATCGGGCAAATCGCTCTGGAACTGAAATCGGAATGCTCACTGACATTTCCCCACTAAGAAAGTCTGATAAACGCCGGAAAAATGACTAAGTCCAAAAAAGAATTTTTTTAAACTTTTTTCAATTTAACCCCCGTGGGATATATATTCTACCCACACACATTTGGAACTCTCCTGGGGTACCCTCACACATATTATTCCCTCATTTAGCGGATATTTTTACAAAAAAGTGAAATTTTCAAAATTCAGAAAATTGACTGAAAACGACTAAATATCAAGGACTCATCAGACGAATCGCTCTGGAACTGAAATCGGAATGCTCACTGACATTTCCCCTCTCTGAAAGTGTGATAAACTCCGGATAAATGACTAAGTCCAAAAAAAAAATTTTTTAATCTTTTTTCAATTTTACCCTCGTGGGATATATATTCTACCCACACACATTTGGAACTCTCCTGGCGTACCCTCACACATATTATTCCCTCATTTAGCAGATATTTTCACAAAAAAGTAAAATTTTCAAAAATTCAGAAAATTGTCTGAAAACGACTAAATATCAAGGACTCATCAGGCGAATCGCTCTGGAACTGAAATTGGAATGCTCAATGACATTTCCCCTCTCTGAAAGTGTGATAAACGCCGGAAAAATGACTAAGTCCAAAAAAAATTTTTTTTAAACTTTTTTCAATTTACCAACCGTGGGATATATATTCTACTCACACACATTTGGAACTCTCCTGGGGTACGCTAACACATATTATTCCCTCATTTAGCGGATATTTTCACAAAAAAGTGAAATTTTCAAAAATTCAGAAAATTGGCTGAAAACGACTAAATATCAAGGACTCATCGGGCAAATCGCTCTGGAACTGAAATCGGAACGCTCACTGACATTTCCCCTCTCTGAAAGTCTGATAAACGCGGGAAAAATGACTAAGTCCAAAAAAGAATTTTTTTTAACTTTTTTCAATTTTATCCCCGTGGGATATATATTCTACCCACACACATTTGGAACTCTCCTGGGGTACGCTAACACATATTATTCCCTCATTTAGCGGATATTTTCACAAAAAAGTGAAATTTTCAAAAATTCAGAAAATTGGCTGAAAACGACTAAATATCAAGGATTCATAGCGCGAATCGCTCTGGAACTGAAATCGGAATGCTCACTGACATTTCCCCTCTCTGAAAGTCTGATAAACGCCGGAAAAATGACTAAGTCCAAAAAAAATTTTTTTTAAACTTTTTTCAATTTACTCCCCTGGGATATATATTCTACTCACACACATTTGGAACTCTCCTGGGGTACCCTCACACATATTATTCCCTCATTTAGCGGATATTTTCACAAAAAAGTGAAATTTTCAAAAATTCTGAAAATTGGCTGAAAACGACTAAATATCAAGGACTCTTCAGGCGAATCGCTCTGGAACTGAAATCGGAATGCTCACTGACATTTCCCCTCTCTGAAAGTGTGATAAACGCCGGAAAAATGACTAAGTCCAAAAAAGAATTTTTTTAAACTTTTTTCAATTTTACCCCCGTGGGATATATATTCTACCCACACACATTTGGAACTCTCCTGGGGTACCCTCACACATATTATTCCCTCATTTAGCGGATATTTTCACAAAAAAGTGAAATTTTCAAAAATTCAGAAAATTGGCTGAAAACGACTAAATATCAAGGACTCATCGGGCGAATCGCTCTGGAACTGAAATCGGAATGCTCACTGACATTTCCCCTCTCTGAAAGTGTGATAAACGCCGGAAAAATGACTAAGTCCAAAAAAAATTTTTTTTAAACTTTTTTCAATTTAACCCCCGTGGGATGTATATTCTACCCACACACATTTGGAACTCTCCTGGGGTACGCTAACACATATTATTCCCTCATTTAGCGGATATTTTCACAAAAAAGTGAAATTTTCAAAAATTCAGAAAATTGGCTGAAAACTACTAAATATCAAGGACTCATCGGGCAAATCGCTCTGGAACTGAAATCGGAACGCTCACTGACATTTCCCCTCTCTGAAAGTCTGATAAACGCGGGATAAATGACTAAGTCCAAAAAAGAATTTTTTTTAACTTTTTTCAATTTTATCCCCGTGGGATATATATTCTACCCACACACATTTGGAACTCTCCTGGGGTACCCTCACACATATTATTCCCTCATTTAGCGGATATTTTCACAAAAAAGTGAAATTTTCAAAAATTCAGAAAATTGGCTGAAAACGACTAAATATCAAGGACTCATAGCGCGAATCGCTCTGGAACTGAAATCGGAATGCTCACTGACATTTCCCCTCTCTGAAAGTCTGATAAACGCCGGAAAAATGACTAAGTCCAAAAAAAATTTTTTTTAAACTTTTTTCAATTTACCCCCCGTGGGATATATATTCTACTCACACACATTTGGAACTCTCCTGGGGTACCCTCACACATATTATTCCCTCATTTAGCGGATATTTTCACAAAAAAGTGAAATTTTCAAAAATTCAGAAAATTGGCTGAAAACTACTAAATATCAAGGACTCATCGGGCAAATCGCTCTGGAACTGAAATCGGAATGCTCACTGACATTTCCCCTCTCTGAAAGTCTGATAAACGCCGGAAAAATGACTAAGTCCAAAAAAGAATTTTTTTAAACTTTTTTCAATTTTACCCCCGTGGGATATATATTCTACCCACACACATTTGGAACTCGCCTGGGGTACCCTCACACATATTATTCTCTCATTTAGCGGATATTTTCACAAAAAAGTGAAATTTTCAAAAATTCAGAAAATTGGCTGAAAACGACTAAATATCAAGGACTCATCAGGCGAATCGCTCTGGAACTGAAATCGGAATGCTCACTGACATTTCCCCTCTCTGAAAGTGTGATAAACGCCGGAAAAATGACTAAGTCCAAAAAAGAATTTTTTTAAACTTTTTTCAATTTTACCCCCGTGGGATATATATTCTACCCACACACATTTGGAACTCTCCTGGGGTACCCTCACGCATATTACTCCCTCATTTAGCGGATATTTTCACAAAAAATTGAAATTTTCAAAAATTCAGAAAATTGGCTGAAAACGACTAAATATCAAGGACTCATCAGGCGAATCGCTCTGGAACTGAAATCGGAATGCTCACTGACATTTCCCCTCTCTGAAAGTGTGATAAACGGCGGAAAAATGACTAAGTCCAAAAAAGAATTTTTATAAACTTTTTTCAATTTTACCCCCGTGGGATATATATTCTACCCACACACATTTGGAACTCTCCTGGGGTACCCTCACACATATTATTCCCTCATTTAGCGGATATTTTCACAAAAAAGTGAAATTTTCAAAAATTCAAAAAATTGGCTGAAAATGACTAAATATCAAGGACTCATCGGGCGAATCGCTCGGGAACTGAAATCAGAATGCTCACTGACATTTCCCCTCTCTGAAAGTGTGATAAACGCCGGAAAAATGACTAAGTTCAAAAAAAAATTTTTTTAAACTTTTTTCAATTTTACCCCCGTGGGATATATATTCTACCCACACACATTTGGAACTCTCCTGGGGTACACTCACACATATTCCCTCATTTAGCGGATATTTTCACAAAAAAGTGAAATTTTCAAAAATTCAGAAAATTGGCTGAAAACGACTAAATATCAAGGACTCATCGGGCAAATCGCTCTGGAACTGAAATCGGAATGCTCACTGACATTTCCCCTCTCTGAAAGTGTGATAAACGCCGGAAAAATGACTAAGTCCAAAAAAGAATTTTTTTTAACTTTTTTCAATTTAACCCCCGTGGGATATATATTCTACCCACACACATTTGGAACTCTCCTGGGGTACCCTCACACATATTATTCCCTCATTTAGCGGATATTTTTACAAAAATTGAAATTTTCAAAAATTCAGAAAATTGGCTGAAAACGACTAAATATCAAGGACTCATCAGGCGAATCGCTCTGGAACTGAAATCGGAATGCTCACTGACATTTCCCCTCTCTGAAAGTGTGATAAACGCCGGAAAAATGACTAAGTCCAAAAAATAAAATTTTTAAACTTTTTTCAATTTTAACCCCGTGGGATATATATTCTACCCACACACATTTGGAACTCTCCTGGGGTACCCTCACACATATTATTCCCTCATTTAGCGGATATTTTCACAAAAAAGTGAAATTTTCAAAAATTCAGAAAATTGGCTGAAAACGACTAAATATCAAGGACTCATCGGGCGAATCGCTCTGGAACTGAAATCGGAATGCTCACTGACATTTCCCCTCTCTGAAAGTGTGATAAACGCCGGAAAAATGACTAAGTCCAAAAAAAATTTTTTTTAAACTTTTTTCAATTTAACCCCCGTGGGATGTATATTCTACCCACACACATTTGGAACTCTCCTGGGGTACCCTAACACATATTATTCCCTCATTTAGCGGATATTTTCACAAAAAAGTGAAATTTTCAAAAATTCAGAAAATTGGCTGAAAACGACTAAATATCAAGGACTCATCGGGCAAATCGCTCTGGAACTGAAATCGGAATGCTCACTGACATTTCGCCTCTCTGAAAGTCTGATAAACGCCGGAAAAATGACTAAGTTCAAAAAAGAATTTTTTTAAACTTTTTTCAATTTTACCCCCGTGGGATATATATTCTACCCACACACATTTGGAACTCTCCTGGGGTACCCTCACACATATTATTCTCTCATTTAACGGATATTTTCACAAAAAAGTGAAATTTTCAAAAATTCAGAAAATTGGCTGAAAACGACTAAATATCAAGGACTCATCAGGCGAATCGCTCTGGAACTGAAATCGGAATGCTCACTGACATTTCCCCTCTCTGAAAGTGTGATAAACGCCGGAAAAATGACTAAGTCCAAAAAAGAATTTTTTTAAACTTTTTTCAATTTTACCCCCGTGGGATATATATTCTACCCACACACATTTGGAACTCTCCTGGGGTACCCTCACGCATATTACTCCCTCATTTAGCGGATATTTTCACAAAAAATTGAAATTTTCAAAAATTCAGAAAATTGGCTGAAAACGACTAAATATCAAGGACTCATCAGGCGAATCGCTCTGGAACTGAAATCGGAATGCTCACTGACATTTCCCCTCTCTGAAAGTGTGATAAACGGCGGAAAAATGACTAAGTCCAAAAAAGAATTTTTATAAACTTTTTTCAATTTTACCCCCGTGGGATATATATTCTACCCACACACATTTGGAACTCTCCTGGGGTACCCTCACACATATTATTCCCTCATTTAGCGGATATTTTCACAAAAAAGTGAAATTTTCAAAAATTCAAAAAATTGGCTGAAAATGACTAAATATCAAGGACTCATCGGGCGAATCGCTCGGGAACTGAAATCAGAATGCTCACTGACATTTCCCCTCTCTGAAAGTGTGATAAACGCCGGAAAAATGACTAAGTTCAAAAAAAAATTTTTTTAAACTTTTTTCAATTTTACCCCCGTGGGATATATATTCTACCCACACACATTTGGAACTCTCCTGGGGTACACTCACACATATTCCCTCATTTAGCGGATATTTTCACAAAAAAGTGAAATTTTCAAAAATTCAGAAAATTGGCTGAAAACGACTAAATATCAAGGACTCATCGGGCAAATCGCTCTGGAACTGAAATCGGAATGCTCACTGACATTTCCCCTCTCTGAAAGTGTGATAAACGCCGGAAAAATGACTAAGTCCAAAAAAGAATTTTTTTTAACTTTTTTCAATTTAACCCCCGTGGGATATATATTCTACCCACACACATTTGGAACTCTCCTGGGGTACCCTCACACATATTATTCCCTCATTTAGCGGATATTTTTACAAAAATTGAAATTTTCAAAAATTCAGAAAATTGGCTGAAAACGACTAAATATCAAGGACTCATCAGGCGAATCGCTCTGGAACTGAAATCGGAATGCTCACTGACATTTCCCCTCTCTGAAAGTGTGATAAACGCCGGAAAAATGACTAAGTCCAAAAAATAAAATTTTTAAACTTTTTTCAATTTTAACCCCGTGGGATATATATTCTACCCACACACATTTGGAACTCTCCTGGGGTACCCTCACACATATTATTCCCTCATTTAGCGGATATTTTCACAAAAAAGTGAAATTTTCAAAAATTCAGAAAATTGGCTGAAAACGACTAAATATCAAGGACTCATCGGGCGAATCGCTCTGGAACTGAAATCGGAATGCTCACTGACATTTCCCCTCTCTGAAAGTGTGATAAACGCCAGAAAAATGACTAAGTCCAAAAAAAATTTTTTTTAAACTTTTTTCAATTTAACCCCCGTGGGATGTATATTCTACCCACACACATTTGGAACTCTCCTGGGGTACCCTAACACATATTATTCCCTCATTTAGCGGATATTTTCACAAAAAAGTGAAATTTTCAAAAATTCAGAAAATTGGCTGAAAACGACTAAATATCAAGGACTCATCGGGCAAATCGCTCTGGAACTGAAATCGGAATGCTCACTGACATTTCGCCTCTCTGAAAGTGTGATAAACGGCGGAAAAATGACTAAGTCCAAAAAAGAATTTTTATAAACTTTTTTCAATTTTACCCCCGTGGGATATATATTCTACCCACACACATTTGGAACTCTCCTGGGGTACCCTCACACATATTATTCCCTCATTTAGCGGATATTTTCACAAAAAAGTGAAATTTTCAAAAATTCAAAAAATTGGCTGAAAATGACTAAATATCAAGGACTCATCGGGCGAATCGCTCGGGAACTGAAATCAGAATGCTCACTGACATTTCCCCTCTCTGAAAGTGTGATAAACGCCGGAAAAATGACTAAGTTCAAAAAAAAATTTTTTTAAACTTTTTTCAATTTTACCCCCGTGGGATATATATTCTACCCACACACATTTGGAACTCTCCTGGGGTACACTCACACATATTCCCTCATTTAGCGGATATTTTCACAAAAAAGTGAAATTTTCAAAAATTCAGAAAATTGGCTGAAAACGACTAAATATCAAGGACTCATCGGGCAAATCGCTCTGGAACTGAAATCGGAATGCTCACTGACATTTCCCCTCTCTGAAAGTGTGATAAACGCCGGAAAAATGACTAAGTCCAAAAAAGAATTTTTTTTAACTTTTTTCAATTTAACCCCCGTGGGATATATATTCTACCCACACACATTTGGAACTCTCCTGGGGTACCCTCACACATATTATTCCCTCATTTAGCGGATATTTTTACAAAAATTGAAATTTTCAAAAATTCAGAAAATTGGCTGAAAACGACTAAATATCAAGGACTCATCAGGCGAATCGCTCTGGAACTGAAATCGGAATGCTCACTGACATTTCCCCTCTCTGAAAGTGTGATAAACGCCGGAAAAATGACTAAGTCCAAAAAATAAAATTTTTAAACTTTTTTCAATTTTAACCCCGTGGGATATATATTCTACCCACACACATTTGGAACTCTCCTGGGGTACCCTCACACATATTATTCCCTCATTTAGCGGATATTTTCACAAAAAAGTGAAATTTTCAAAAATTCAGAAAATTGGCTGAAAACGACTAAATATCAAGGACTCATCGGGCGAATCGCTCTGGAACTGAAATCGGAATGCTCACTGACATTTCCCCTCTCTGAAAGTGTGATAAACGCCAGAAAAATGACTAAGTCCAAAAAAAATTTTTTTTAAACTTTTTTCAATTTAACCCCCGTGGGATGTATATTCTACCCACACACATTTGGAACTCTCCTGGGGTACCCTAACACATATTATTCCCTCATTTAGCGGATATTTTCACAAAAAAGTGAAATTTTCAAAAATTCAGAAAATTGGCTGAAAACGACTAAATATCAAGGACTCATCGGGCAAATCGCTCTGGAACTGAAATCGGAATGCTCACTGACATTTCGCCTCTCTGAAAGTCTGATAAACGCCGGAAAAATGACTAAGTTCAAAAAAGAATTTTTTTAAACTTTTTTCAATTTTACCCCCGTGGGATATATATTCTACCCACACACATTTGGAACTCTCCTGGGGTACCCTCACACATATTATTCTCTCATTTAACGGATATTTTCACAAAAAAGTGAAATTTTCAAAAATTCAGAAAATTGGCTGAAAACGACTAAATATCAAGGACTCATCAGGCGAATCGCTCTGGAACTGAAATCGGAATGCTCACTGACATTTCCCCTCTCTGAAAGTGTGATAAACGCCGGAAAAATGACTAAGTCCAAAAAAGAATTTTTTTAAACTTTTTTCAATTTTACCCCCGTGGGATATATATTCTACCCACACACATTTGGAACTCTCCTGGGGTACCCTCACGCATATTACTCCCTCATTTAGCGGATATTTTCACAAAAAAGTGAAATTTTCAAAAATTCAGAAAATTGGCTGAAAACTACTAAATATCAAGGACTCATCAGGCGAATCGCTCTGGAACTGAAATCGGAATGCTCACTGACATTTCCCCTCTCTGAAAGTGTGATAAACGCCGGAAAAATGACTAAGTCCAAAAAAAATTTTTTTTAAACTTTTTTCAATTTAACCCCCGTGGGATGTATATTCTACCCACACACATTTGGAACTCTCCTGGGGTACCCTAACACATATTATTCCCTCATTTAGCGGATATTTTCACAAAAAAGTGAAATTTTCAAAAATTCAGAAAATTGGCTGAAAACGACTAAATATCAAGGACTCATCGGGCAAATCGCTCTGGAACTGAAATCGGAATGCTCACTGACATTTCGCCTCTCTGAAAGTCTGATAAACGCCGGAAAAATGACTAAGTTCAAAAAAGAATTTTTTTAAACTTTTTTCAATTTTACCCCCGTGGGATATATATTCTACCCACACACATTTGGAACTCTCCTGGGGTACCCTCACACATATTATTCTCTCATTTAACGGATATTTTCACAAAAAAGTGAAATTTTCAAAAATTCAGAAAATTGGCTGAAAACGACTAAATATCAAGGACTCATCAGGCGAATCGCTCTGGAACTGAAATCGGAATGCTCACTGACATTTCCCCTCTCTGAAAGTGTGATAAACGCCGGAAAAATGACTAAGTCCAAAAAAGAATTTTTTTAAACTTTTTTCAATTTTACCCCCGTGGGATATATATTCTACCCACACACATTTGGAACTCTCCTGGGGTACCCTCACGCATATTACTCCCTCATTTAGCGGATATTTTCACAAAAAAGTGAAATTTTCAAAAATTCAGAAAATTGGCTGAAAACGACTAAATATCAAGGACTCATCAGGCGAATCGCTCTGGAACTGAAATCGGAATGCTCACTGACATTTCCCCTCTCTGAAAGTGTGATAAACGGCGGAAAAATGACTAAGTCCAAAAAAGAATTTTTTTAAACTTTTTTCAATTTTACCCCCGTGGGATATATATTCTACCCACACACATTTGGAACTCTCCTGGGGTACCCTCACACATATTATTCTCTCATTTAACGGATATTTTCACAAAAAAGTGAAATTTTCAAAAATTCAGAAAATTGGCTGAAAACGACTAAATATCAAGGACTCATCAGGCGAATCGCTCTGGAACTGAAATCGGAATGCTCACTGACATTTCCCCTCTCTGAAAGTGTGATAAACGCCGGAAAAATGACTAAGTCCAAAAAAGAATTTTTTTAAACTTTTTTCAATTTTACCCCCGTGGGATATATATTCTACCCACACACATTTGGAACTCTCCTGGGGTACCCTCACGCATATTACTCCCTCATTTAGCGGATATTTTCACAAAAAAGTGAAATTTTCAAAAATTCAGAAAATTAGCTGAAAACGACTAAATATCAAGGACTCATCAGGCGAATCGCTCTGGAACTGAAATCGGAATGCTCACTGACATTTCCCCTCTCTGAAAGTGTGATAAACGCCGGAAAAATGACTAAGTCCAAAAAAAATTTTTTTTAAACTTTTTTCAATTTAACCCCCGTGGGATGTATATTCTGCCCACACACATTTGGAACTCTCCTGGGGTACCCTAACACATATTATTCCCTCATTTAGCGGATATTTTCACAAAAAAGTGAAATTTTCAAAAATTGAGAAAATTGGCTGAAAACGACTAAATATCAAGGACTCATCGGGCAAATCGCTCTGGAACTGAAATCGGAATGCTCACTGACATTTCCCCTCTCTGAAAGTCTGATAAACGCCGGAAAAATGACTAAGTCCAAAAAAGAATTTTTTTTAACTTTTTTCAATTTTACCCCCGTGGGATATATATTCTACCCACACACATTTGGAACTCTCCTGGGGTACCCTCACACATATTATTCCCTCATTTAGCGGATATTTTTACAAAAATTGAAATTTTCAAAAATTCTGAAAATTGGCTGAAAACGACTAAATATCAAGGACTCATCAGGCGAATCGCTCTGGAACTGAAATCGGAATGCTCACTGACATTTCCCCTCTCTGAAAGTGTGATAAACGCCGGAAAAATGACTAAGTCCAAAAAAGAATTTTTTTAAACTTTTTTCAATTTTACCCCCGTGGGATATATATTCTACCCACACACATTTGGAACTCTCCTGGGGTACCCTCACGCATATTACTCCCTCATTTAGTGGATATTTTCACAAAAAAGTGAAATTTTCAAAAATTCAGAAAATTGGCTGAAAACGACTAAATATCAAGGACTCATCAGGCGAATCGCTTTGGAACTGAAATCGGAATGCTCACTGACATTTCCCCTCTCTGAAAGTCTGATAAACGGCGGAAAAATGACTAAGTCCAAAAAATAATTTTTTTAAACTTTTTTAAATTTTACCCCCGTGGGATATATATTCTACCCACACACATTTGGAACTCTCCTGGGGTACCCTCACACATATTATTCCCTCATTTAGCGGATATTTTCACAAAAAAGTGAAATTTTCAAAAATTCAAAAAATTGGCTGAAAACGACTAAATATCAAGGACTCATCGGGCGAATCGCTCGGGAACTGAAATCAGAATGCTCACTGACATTTCCCCTCTCTGAAAATGTGATAAACGCCGGAAAAATGACTAAGTCCAAAAAAAATTTTTTTAAACTTTTTTCAAATTAACCCCCGTGGGACATATATTCTACCCACACACATTTGGAACTCTCCTGGGGTACCCTCACACATATTATTCCCTCATTTAGCGGATATTTTCACAAAAAAGTGAAATTTTCAAAAATTCTGAAAATTGGCTGAAAACGACTAAATATCAAGGACTCATCAGGCGAATCGCTCTGGAACTGAAATTGAAATGCTCACTGACATTTCCCCTCTCTGAAAGTGTGATAAACGCCGGAAAAATGACTAAGTTCAAAAAAAATTTTTTTTAAACTTTTTTCAATTTTACCCCCGTGGGATACATATTCTACCCACACACATTTGGAACTCTCCTGGGGTACCCTCACACATATTACTCCCTCATTTAGCGGATATTTTCACAAAAAAGTGAAATTTTCAAAAATTCAGAAAATTGGCTGAAAACGACTAAATATCAAGGACTCATCGGGCGAATCGCTCTGGAACTGAAATCGGAATGCTCACTGACATTTCCCCTCTCTGAAAGTGTGATAAACGCCGGAAAAATGACTAAGTCCAAAAAAGAATTTTTTTTAACTTTTTTCAATTTAACCCCTGTGGGATATATATTCTACCCACACACATTTGGAACTCTCCTGGGGTACCCTCACACATATTATTCC
This sequence comes from Phyllobates terribilis, assembly GCF_046119375.1. Lineage (NCBI taxonomy): Eukaryota > Metazoa > Chordata > Amphibia > Anura > Dendrobatidae > Phyllobates > Phyllobates terribilis. Next base: position 594,377,323 of record NW_027362763.1, on the reverse strand, counting down.
CTCATTTAGCGGATATTTTCACAAAAAAGTGAAATTTTCAAAAATTCAGAAAATTGGCTGAAAACGACTAAATATCAAGGACTCATCAGGCGAATCGCTCTGGAACTGAAATTGAAATGCTCACTGACATTTCCCCTCTCTGAAAGTGTGATAAACGCCGGAAAAATGACTAAGTTCAAAAAAAATTTTTTTTAAACTTTTTTCAATTTTACCCCCGTGGGATATATATTCTACCCACACACATTTGGAACTCTCCTGGGGTACCCTCACACATATTATTCCCTCATTTAGCGGATATTTTCACAAAAAAGTGAAATTTTCAAAAATTCTGAAAATTGGCTGAAAACGACTAAATATCAAGTACTCATCAGGCGAATCGCTCTGGAACTGAAATTGAAATGCTCACTGACATTTCCCCTCTCTGAAAGTGTGATAAACGCCGGAAAAATGACTAAGTTCAAAAAAAATTTTTTTTAAACTTTTTTCAATTTTACCCCCGTGGGATACATATTCTACCCACACACATTTGGAACTCTCCTGGGGTACCCTCACACATATTACTCCCTCATTTAGCGGATATTTTCACAAAAAAGTGAAATTTTCAAAAATTCAGAAAATTGGCTGAAAACGACTAAATATCAAGGACTCATCGGGCGAATCGCTCTGGAACTGAAATCGGAATGCTCACTGACATTTCCCCTCTCTGAAAGTGTGATAAACGCCGGAAAAATGACTAAGTCCAAAAAAGAATTTTTTTAAACTTTTTTCAATTTAACCCCTGTGGGATATATATTCTACCCACACACATTTGGAACTCTCCTGGGGTACCCTCACACATATTATTCCCTCATTTAGCGGATATTTTCACAAAAAAGTGAAATTTTCAAAAATTCAGAAAATTGGCTGAAAACGACTAAATATCAAGGACTCGTCGGGCGAATCGCTCGGGAACTGAAATCGGAATGCTCACTGACATTTCCCCTCTCTGAAAATGTGATAAACGCCAGAAAAATGACTAAGTCCAAAAAAAAATTTTTTTAAACTTTTTTCAATTTAACCCCCGTGGGATATATATTCTACCCACACACATTTGGAACTCTCCTGGGGTACCCTCACACATATTATTCCCTCATTTAGCGGATATTTTCACAAAAAAGCGAAATTTTCAAAAATTCAGAAAATTGCCTGAAAACGACTAAATATCAAGGACTCATCGGGCAAATCGCTCTGTAACTGAAATCGGAATGCTCACTGACATTTCCCCTCTCTGAAAGTCTGATAAACGCCGGAAAAATGACTAAGTCCAAAAAAGAATTTTTTTAAACTTTTTTCAATTTTACCCCCGTGGGATATATATTCTACCCACACACATTTGGAACTCTCCTGGGGTACCCTCACACATATTATTCTCTCATTTAGCGGATATTTTCACAAAAAAGTGAAATTTTCAAAAATTCAGAAAATTGGCTGAAAACGACTAAATATCAAGGACTCATCAGGCGAATTGCTCTGGAACTGAAATCGGAATGCTCACTGACATTTCCCCTCTCTGAAAGTGTGATAAACGCCGGAAAAATGACTAAGTCCAAAAAAGAATTTTTTTAAACTTTTTTCAATTTTACCCCCGTGGGATATATATTCTACCCACACACATTTGGAACTCTCCTGGGGTACCCTCACGCATATTACTCCCTCATTTAGCGGATATTTTCACAAAAAAGTGAAATTTTCAAAAATTCAGAAAATTGGCTGAAAACGACTAAATATCAAGGACTCATCGGGCGAATCGCTCTGGAACTGAAATCGGAATGCTCACTGACATTTCCCCTCTCTGAAAGTGTGATAAACGCCGGAAAAATGACTAAGTCCAAAAAAGAATTTTTTTTAACTTTTTTCAATTTAACCCCTGTGGGATATATATTCTACCCACACACATTTGGAACTCTCCTGGGGTACCCTCACACATATTATTCCCTCATTTAGCGGATATTTTCACAAAAAAGTGAAATTTTCAAAAATTCAGAAAATTGGCTGAAAACGACTAAATATCAAGGACTCATCAGGCGAATCGCTCTGGAACTGAAATTGAAATGCTCACTGACATTTCCCCTCTCTGAAAGTGTGATAAACGCCGGAAAAATGACTAAGTTCAAAAAAAATTTTTTTTAAACTTTTTTCAATTTTACCCACGTGGGATACATATTCTACCCACACACATTTGGAACTCTCCTGGGGTACCCTCACACATATTACTCCCTCATTTAGCGGATGTTTTCACAAAAAAGTGAAATTTTCAAAAATTCAGAAAATTGGCTGAAAACGACTAAATATCAAGGACTCATCGGGCGAATCGCTCGGGAACTGAAATCGGGATGCTCACTGACATTTCCCCTCTCTGAAAATGTGATAAACGCCAGAAAAATGACTAAGTCCAAAAAAAATTTTTTTTAAACTTTTTTCAATTTAACCCCCGTGGGATATATATTCTGCCCACACACATTTGGAACTCTCCTGGGGTACCCTCACACATATTATTCCCTCATTTAGCGGATATTTTCACAAAAAAGTGAAATTTTCAAAAATTCAGAAAATTGCCTGAAAACGACTAAATATCAAGGACTCATCGGGCAAATCGCTCTGGAACTGAAATCGGAATGCTCACTGACATTTCCCCTCTCTGAAAGTCTGATAAACGCCGGGAAAATGACTAAGTCCAAAAAAGAATTTTTTTTAAACTTTTTTCAATTTTACCCCCGTGGGATATATATTCTACCCACACACATTTGGAACTCTCCTGGGGTACCCTCACACATATTATTCTCTCATTTAGCGGATATTTTCACAAAAAAGTGAAATTTTCAAAAATTCAAAAAATTGGCTGAAAACGACTAAATATCAAGGACTCATCAGGCGAATCGCTCGGGAACTGAAATCAGAATGCTCACTGACATTTCCCCTCTCTGAAAATGTGATAAACGCCGGAAAAATGACTAAGTCCAAAAAAAAATTTTTTTAATCTTTTTTCAATTTTACCCCCGTGGGATATATATTCTACCCACACACATTTGGAACTCTCCTGGGGTACCCTCACACATATTATTCCCTCATTTAGCAGATATTTTCACAAAAAAGTGAAATTTTCAAAAATTCAGAAAATTGGCTGAAAACGACTAAATATCAAGGACTCATAGCGCGAATCACTCTGGAACTGAAATCGGAATGCTCACTGACATTTCCCCTCTCTGAAAGTGTGATAAACGCCGGAAAAATGACTAAGTCCAAAAAAGAATTTTTTTAAACTTTTTTCAATTTTACCCCCGTGGGATATATATTCTACCCACACACATTTGGAACTCTCCTGGGGTACCCTCACGCATATTACTCCCTCATTTAGCGGATATTTTCACAAAAAAGTGAAATTTTCAAAAATTCAGAAAATTGGCTGAAAACGACTAAATATCAAGGACTCATCAGGCGAATCGCTCTGGAACTGAAATCGGAATGCTCACTGACATTTCCCCTCTCTGAAAGTGTGATAAACGGCGGAAAAATGACTAAGTCCAAAAAAGAATTTTTTTAAACTTTTTTCAATTTTACCCCCGTGGGATATATATTCTACCCACACACATTTGGAACTCTCCTGGGGTACCCTCACACATATTACTCCCTCATTTAGCGGATATTTTCACAAAAAAGTGAAATTTTCAAAAATTCAGAAAATTGCCTGAAAACGACTAAATATCAAGGACTCATCGGGCGAAACGCTCTGAAACTGAAATCGGAATGCTCACTGACATTTCCCCTCTCTGAAAGTGTGATAAACGCCGGAAAAATGACTAAGTCCAAAAAAGAATTTTTTTAAACTTTTTTCAATTTAACCCCTGTGGGATATATATTCTACCCACACACATTTGGAACTCTCCTGGGGTACCCTCACACATATTATTCCCTCATTTAGCGGATATTTTCACAAAAAAGTGAAATTTTCAAAAATTCAGAAAATTGGCTGAAAACGACTAAATATCAAGGACTCGTCGGGCGAATCGCTCGGGAACTGAAATCGGAATGCTCACTGACATTTCCCCTCTCTGAAAATGTGATAAACGCCAGAAAAATGACTAAGTCCAAAAAAGAATTTTTTTAAACTTTTTTCAATTTTACCCCCGTGGGATATATATTCTACCCACACACATTTGGAACTCTCCTGGGGTACCCTCACGCATATTACTCCCTCATTTAGCGGATATTTTCACAAAAAAGTGAAATTTTCAAAAATTCAGAAAATTGGCTGAAAACGACTAAATATCAAGGACTCATCAGGCGAATCGCTCTGGAACTGAAATCGGAATGCTCACTGACATTTCCCCTCTCTGAAAGTGTGATAAACGCCGGAAAAATGACTAAGTTCAAAAAAAATTTTTTTTAAACTTTTTTCAATTTTACCCCCGTGGGATACATATTCTACCCACACACATTTGGAACTCTCCTGGGGTACCCTCACACATATTACTCCCTCATTTAGCGGATGTTTTCACAAAAAAGTGAAATTTTCAAAAATTCAGAAAATTGGCTGAAAACGACTAAATATCAAGGACTCATCGGGCGAATCGCTCGGGAACTGAAATCGGAATGCTCACTGACATTTCCCCTCTCTGAAAATGTGATAAACGCCAGAAAAATGACTAAGTCCAAAAAAAATTTTTTTTAAACTTTTTTCAATTTAACCCCCGTGGGATATATATTCTGCCCACACACATTTGGAACTCTCCTGGGGTACCCTCACACATATTATTCCCTCATTTAGCGGATATTTTCACAAAAAAGTGAAATTTTCAAAAATTCAGAAAATTGCCTGAAAACGACTAAATATCAAGGACTCATCGGGCAAATCGCTCTGGAACTGAAATCGGAATGCTCACTGACATTTCCCCTCTCTGAAAGTCTGATAAACGCCGGGAAAATGACTAAGTCCAAAAAAGAATTTTTTTTAAACTTTTTTCAATTTTACCCCCGTGGGATATATATTCTACCCACACACATTTGGAACTCTCCTGGGGTACCCTCACACATATTATTCTCTCATTTAGCGGATATTTTCACAAAAAAGTGAAATTTTCAAAAATTCAGAAAATTGGCTGAAAACGACTAAATAACAAGGACTCATCAGGCGAATTGCTCTGGAACTGAAATCGGAATGCTCACTGACATTTCCCCTCTCTGAAAGTGTGATAAACGGCGGAAAAATGACTAAGTCCAAAAAAGAATTTTTTTAAACTTTTTTCAATTTTACCCCCGTGGGATATATATTCTACCCACACACATTTGGAACTCTCCTGGGGTACCCTCACACATATTATTCCCTCATTTAGCGGATATTTTCACAAAAAAGTGAAATTTTCAAAAATTCAAAAAATTGGCTGAAAACGACTAAATATCAAGGACTCATCAGGCGAATCGCTCGGGAACTGAAATCAGAATGCTCACTGACATTTCCCCTCTCTGAAAATGTGATAAACGCCGGAAAAATGACTAAGTCCAAAAAAAAATTTTTTTAATCTTTTTTCAATTTTACCCCCGTGGGATATATATTCTACCCACACACATTTGGAACTCTCCTGGGGTACCCTCACACATATTATTCCCTCATTTAGCAGATATTTTCACAAAAAAGTGAAATTTTCAAAAATTCAGAAAATTGGCTGAAAACGACTAAATATCAAGGACTCATAGCGCGAATCGCTCTGGAACTGAAATCGGAATGCTCACTGACATTTCCCCTCTCTGAAAGTGTGATAAACGCCGGAAAAATGACTAAGTCCAAAAAAGAATTTTTTTTAAACTTTTCTCAATTTTACCCCCGTGGGATATATATTCTACCCACACACATTTGGAACTCTCCTGGGGTACCCTCACACATATTATTCTCTCATTTAGCGGATATTTTCACAAAAAAGTGAAATTTTCAAAAATTCAGAAAATTGGCTGAAAACGACTAAATATCAAGGACTCATCAGGCGAATTGCTCTGGAACTGAAATCGGAATGCTCACTGACATTTCCCCTCTCTGAAAGTGTGATAAACGGCGGAAAAATGACTAAGTCCAAAAAAAAATTTTTTTAAACTTTTTTCAATTTAACCCCCGTGGGATATATATTCTACCCACACACATTTGGAACTCTCCTGGGGTACCCTCACACATATTATTCCCTCATTTAGCGGATATTTTCACAAAAAAGTGAAATTTTCAAAAATTCTGAAAATTGCCTGAAAACGACTAAATATCAAGGACTCATCGGGCAAATCGCTCTGGAACTGAAATCGGAATGCTCACTGACATTTCCCCTCTCTGAAAGTCTGATAAACGCCGGAAAAATGACTAAGTCCCAAAAAAAATTTTTTTAAACTTTTTTCAATTTAACCCCCGTGGGATATATATTCTACCCACACACATTTGGAACTCTCCTGGGGTACCCTCACACATATTATTCCCTCATTTAGCGGATATTTTCACAAAAAAGTGAAATTTTCAAAAATTCTGAAAATTGGCTGAAAACGACTAAATATCAAGGACTCATTGGGCGATTCGCTCTGGAACTGAAATCGGAATGCTCACTGACATTTCCCCTCTCTGAAAGTGTGAGAAACGCCGGAAAAATGACTAAGTCCAAAAAAAAATTTTTTTAATCTTTTTTCAATTTTACCCCCGTGGGATATATATTCTACCCACACACATTTGGAACTCTCCTGGGGTACCCTCACACATATTATTCCCTCATTTAGCAGATATTTTCACAAAAAAGTGAAATTTTCAAAAATTCAGAAAATTGGCTGAAAACGACTAAATATCAAGGACTCATCGGGCGAATCGCTCTGGAACTGAAATCGGAATGCTCACTGACATTTCCCCTCTCTGAAAATGTGATAAACGCCGGAAAAATGACTAAGTCCAAAAAAAAATTTTTTTAAACTTTTTTCAATTTAACCCCCGTGGGATATATATTCTACCCACACACATTTGGAACTCTCCTGGGGTACCCTCACACATATTATTCCCTCATTTAGCGGATATTTTCACAAAAAAGTGAAATTTTCAAAAATTCAGAAAATTGGCTGAAAACGACTAAATATCAAGGACTCGTCGGGCGAATCGCTCGGGAACTGAAATCGGAATGCTCACTGACATTTCCCCTCTCTGAAAATGTGATAAACGCCAGAAAAATGACTAAGTCCAAAAAAAAATTTTTTTAAACTTTTTTCAATTTAACCCCCGTGGGATATATATTCTACCCACACACATTTGGAACTCTCCTGGGGTACCCTCACACATATTATTCCCTCATTTAGCGGATATTTTCACAAAAAAGTGAAATTTTCAAAAATTCAGAAAATTGCCTGAAAACGACTAAATATCAAGGACTCATCGGGCAAATCGCTCTGGAACTGAAATCGGAATGCTCACTGACATTTCCCCTCTCTGAAAGTCTGATAAACGCCGGAAAAATGACTAAGTCCAAAAAAGAATTTTTTTAAACTTTTTTCAATTTTACCCCCGTGGGATATATATTCTACCCACACACATTTGGAACTCTCCTGGGGTACCCTCACACATATTATTCTCTCATTTAGCGGATATTTTCACAAAAAAGTGAAATTTTCAAAAATTCAGAAAATTGGCTGAAAACGACTAAATATCAAGGACTCATAGCGCGAATCGCTCTGGAACTGAAATCGGAATGCTCACTGACATTTCCCCTCTCTGAAAGTGTGATAAACGGCGGAAAAATGACTAAGTCCAAAAAAGAATTTTTTTAAACTTTTTTCAATTTTACCCCCGTGGGATATATATTCTACCCACACACATTTGGAACTCTCCTGGGGTACCCTCACACATATTATTCCCTCATTTAGCGGATATTTTCACAAAAAAGTGAAATTTTCAAAAATTCTGAAAATTGGCTGAAAACGACTAAATATCAAGGACTCATCGGGCGAATCGCTCTGGAACTGAAATCGGAATGCTCACTGACATTTCCCCTCTCTGAAAGTGTGATAAACGCCGGAAAAATGACTAAGTCCAAAAAAGAATTTTTTTTAACTTTTTTCAATTTAACCCCTGTGGGATATATATTCTACCCACACACATTTGGAACTCTCCTGGGGTATACTCACACATATTATTCCCTCATTTAGCGGATATTTTTACAAAAAAGTGAAATTTTCATAAATTCAGAAAATTGGCTGAAAACGACTAAATATCAAGGACTCATCGGGCGATTCGCTCTGGAACTGAAATCGGAATGCTCACTGACATTTCCCCTCTCTGAAAGTGTGATAAACGCCGGAAAAATGACTAAGTCCAAAAAAAAATTTTTTTAATCTTTTTTCAATTTTACCCCCGTGGGATATATATTCTACCCACACACATTTGGAACTCTCCTGGGGTACCCTCACACATATTATTCCCTCATTTAGCAGATATTTTCACAAAAAAGTGAAATTTTCAAAAATTCAGAAAATTGGCTGAAAACGACTAAATATCAAGGACTCATTGGGCAAATCGCTCTGGAACTGAAATCGGAACGCTCACTGACATTTCCCCTCTCTGAAAGTGTGATAAACGCCGGAAAAATGACTAAGTCCAAAAAAGAATTTTTTTTAACTTTTTTCAATTTAACCCCCGTGGGATATATATTCTACCCAAACACATTTGGAACTCTCCTGGGGTACCCTAACACATATTATTCCCTCATTTAGCGGATATTTTCACAAAAAAGTGAAATTTTCAAAAATTCAGAAAATTGGCTGAAAACGACTAAATATCAAGGACTCATCGGGCAAATCGCTCTGGAACTGAAATCGGAATGCTCACTGACATTTCCCCTCTCTGAAAGTCTGATAAACGCCGGAAAAATGACTAAGTCCAAAAAAGAATTTTTTTAAACTTTTTTCAATTTTACCCCCGTGGGATATATATTCTACCCACACACATTTGGAACTCTCCTGGGGTACCCTCACGCATATTACTCCCTCATTTAGCAGATATTTTCACAAAAAAGTGAAATTTTCAAAAATTCAGAAAATTGGCTGAAAACGACTAAATATCAAGGACTCATCAGGCGAATCGCTCTGGAACTGAAATTGAAATGCTCTCTGACATTTCCCCTCTCTGAAAGTGTGATAACGTCGGAAAAATGACTAAGTTCAAAAAAAAAATTTTTTAAACTTTTTTCAATTTTACCCCCGTGGGATATATATTCTACCCACACACATTTGGAACTCTCCTGGGGTACCCTCACACATATTACTCCCTCATTTAGCTTATATTTTCACAAAAAAGTGAAATTTTCAAAAATTCAGAAAATTGGCTGAAAACGACTAAATATCAAGGACTCATCGGGCGAATCGCTCTGGAACTGAAATCGGAATGCTCACTGACATTTCCCCTCTCTGAAAGTGTGATAAACGCCGGAAAAATGACTAAGTCCAAAAAAGAATTTTTTTTTACTTTTTTCAATTTAACCCCTGTGGGATATATATTCTACCCACACACATTTGGAACTCTCCTGGGGTACCCTCACACATATTATTCCCTCATTTAGCGGATATTTTTACAAAAAAGTGAAATTTTCATAAATTCAGGAAATTAGCTGAAAACGACTAAATATCAAGGACTCATCGGGCGATTCGCTCTGGAACTGAAATCGGAATGCTCACTGACATTTCCCTTCTCTGAAAGTGTGATAAACGCCGGAAAAATGACTAAGTCCAAAAAAGAATTTTTTTTAAATTTTTCAATTTAACCCCCGTGGGATATATATTCTACCCACACACATTTGGAACTCTCCTGGGGTACCCTCACACATATTATTCCCTCATTTAGCAGATATTTTCACAAAAAAGTGAAATTTTCAAAAATTCAGAAAATAGGCTGAAAACTACTAAATATCAAGGACTCATCGGGCGAATCGCTCTGGAACTGAAATCGGACTGCTCACTGACATTTCCCCTCTCTGAAAGTGTGATAAACGCCGGAAAAATGACTAAGTCCAAAAAAGAATTTTTTTTAACTTTTTTCAATTTAACCCCCGTGGGATATATATTCTACCCACACACATTTGGAACTCTCCTGGGGTACCCTCACACATATTATTCCCTCATTTAGCGGATATTTTTACAAAAATTGAAATTTTCAAAAATTCTGAAAATTGGCTGAAAACGACTAAATATCAAGGACTCATCAGGCGAATCGCTCTGGAACTGAAATCGGAATGCTCACTGACATTTCCCCTCTCTGAAAGTGTGATAAACGCCGGAAAAATGACTAAGTCTAAAAAACAAAATTTTTAAACTTTTTTCAATTTTCTCCCCGTGGGATATATATTCTACCCACACACATTTGGAACTCTCCTGGGGTACCCTAACACATATTATTCCCTCATTTAGCAGATATTTTCACAAAAAAGTGAAATTTTCAAAAATTCAGAAAATTGGCTGAAAACGACTAAATATCAAGGACTCATCGGGCAAATCGCTCTGGAACTGAAATCGGAATGCTCACTGACATTTCCCCTCTCTGAAAGTCTGATAAACGCCGGAAAAATGACTAAGTCCAAAAAAGAATTTTTTTAAACTTTTTTCAATTTTACCCCCGTGGGATATATATTCTACCCACACACATTTGGAACTCTCCTGGGGTACCCTCACACATATTATTCTCTCATTTAGCGGATATTTTCACAAAAAAGTGAAATTTTCAAAAATTCAGAAAATTGGCTGAAAACGACTAAATATCAAGGACTCATCAGGCGAATCGCTCTGGAACTGAAATCGGAATGCTCACTGACATTTCCCCTCTCTGAAAGTGTGATAAACGCCGGAAAAATGACTAAGTCCAAAAAATAATTTTTTTAAACTTTTTTCAATTTTACCCCCGTGGGATATATATTCTACCCACACACATTTGGAACTCTCCTGGGGTACCCTCACGCATATTACTCCCTCATTTAGCGGATATTTTCACAAAAAAGTGAAATTTTCAAAAATTCAGAAAATTGGCTGAAAACGACTAAATATCAAGGACTCATCAGGCGAATCGCTCTGGAACTGAAATCGGAATGCTCACTGACATTTCCCCTCTCTGAAAGTGTGATAAACGGCGGAAAAATGACTAAGTCCAAAAAAGAATTTTTTTAAACTTTTTTCAATTTTACCCCCGTGGGATATATATTCTGCCCACACACATTTGGAACTCTCCTGGGGTACCCTCACACATATTATTCCCTCATTTAGCGGATATTTTCACAAAAAAGTGAAATTTTCAAAAATTCAAAAAATTGACTGAAAACAACTAAATATCAAGGACTCATCGGGCGTATCGCTCGGGAACTGAAATCAGAATGCTCACTGACATTTCCACTCTCTGAAAATGTGATAAACGCCGGAAAAATGACTAAGTCCAAAAAAAAATTTTTTTAAACTTTTTTCAATTTAACCCCCGTGGGATATATATTCTACCCACACACATTTGGAACTCTCCTGGGGTACCCTCACACATATTATTCCCTCATTTAGCGGATATTTTCACAAAAAAGTGAAATTTTCAAAAATTCAAAAAATTGACTGAAAACAACTAAATATCAAGGACTCATCGGGCGTATCGCTCGGGAACTGAAATCAGAATGCTCACTGACATTTCCACTCTCTGAAAATGTGATAAACGCCGGAAAAATGACTAAGTCCAAAAAAAAATTTTTTTAAACTTTTTTCAATTTAACCCCCGTGGGATATATATTCTACCCACACACATTTGGAACTCTCCTGGGGTACCCTCACACATATTATTCCCTCATTTAGCGGATATTTTCACAAAAAAGTGAAATTTTCAAAAATTCAGAAAATTGGCTGAAAACGACTAAATATGAAGGACTCATCGGGCGAATCGCTCTGGAACTGAAATCGGAATGCTCACTGACATTTCCCCTCTCTGAAAGTCTGATAAACGCCGGAAAAATGACTAAGTCCAAAAAAGAATTTTTTTAAACTTTTTTCAATTTTACCCCCGTGGGATATATATTCTACCCACACACATTTGGAACTCTCCTGGGGTACCCTCACACATATTATTCCCTCATTTAGCGGATATTTTCACAAAAAAGTGAAATTTTCAAAAATTCAGAACATTGGCTGAAAACGACTAAAAATCAAGGACTCATCGGGCGAATCGCTCTGGAACTGAAATCGGAATGCTCACTGACATTTCCCCTCTCTGAAAGTCTGATAAACGCCGGAAAAATTACTAAGTCCAAAAAATAATTTTTTTAAACTTTTTTCAATTTTACCCCCGTGGGATATATATTCTACCCACACACATTTGGAACTCTCCTGGGGTACCCTCACACATATTATTCCCTCATTTAGCGGATATTTTCACAAAAAAGTGAAATTTTCAAAAATTGGCAGAAAACGACTAAATATGCAGGGCTCATTGGGCAAATCGCTCTGGAACGGAAATCGGAACCTTCACTGACATCTCACCTCACTGAAAGTCTGATAAACGCCGGAAAAATGACTAAGTCCAAAAAAGAATTTTTTTAAACTTTTTTCAATTTTACCCCCGTGGGATATATATTCTACCCACACACATTTGGAACTCTCCTGGGGTACCCTCACACATATTATTCCCTCATTTAGCGGATATTTTCACAAAAAAGTGAAATTTTCAAAAATTCAGAACATTGGCTGAAAACGACTAAAAATCAAGGACTAATCGGGCGAATCGCTCTGGAACTGAAATCGGAATGCTCACTGACATTTCCCCTCTCTGAAAGTCTGATAAACGCCGGAAAAATGACTAAGTCCAAAAAAGAATTTTTTTAAACTTTTTTCAATTTTACCCCCGTGGGATATATATTCTACCCACACACATTTGGAACTCTCCTGGGGTACCCTCACACATATTATTCCCTCATTTAGCGGATATTTTCACAAAAAAGTGAAATTTTCGAAAATTGGCAGAAAACGACTAAATATCAAGGACTCATTGGGCAAATCGCTCTGGAACGGAAATCGGAACCTTCACTGACATTTCCCCTCTCTGAAAGTCTGATAAACGCCGGAAAAATGACTAAGTCCAAAAAAGAATTTTTTTAAACTTTTTTCAATTTTACCCCCGTGGGATATATATTCTACCCACACACATTTGGAACTCTCCTGGGGTACCCTCACACATATTATTCACTCATTTAGCGGATATTTTCACAAAAAAGTGAAATTTTCAAAAATTCAGAAAATTGGCTGAATACGACTAAATATCAAGGACTCATCAGGCGAATCGCTCTGGAACTGAAATCGGAATGCTCACTAACATTTCCCCTCTCTGAAAGTGTGATAAACGCCGGAAAAATGACTAAGGCCAAAAAAATTTTTTTTTAAACTTTATTCAATTTTACCCCCGTGGGATATATATTCTACCCACACACATTTGGAACTCTCCTGGGGTACCCTCACACATATTATTCCCTCATTTAGCAGATATTTTCACAAAAAAGTGAAATTTTCAAAAATTCAGAAAATTGGCTGAAAACGACTAAATATCAAGGACTCATCGGGCAAATCACTCTGGAACTGAAATCGGAACGCTCACTGACATTTCCCCTCTCTGAAAGTCTGATAAACGCCGGAAAAATGACTAAGTCCAAAAAAGAATTTTTTTAAACTTTTTTCAATTTTACCCCCGTGGGATATATATTCTACCCACACACATTTGGAACTCTCCTGGGGTACCCTCACACATATTATTCCCTCATTTAGCGGATATTTTCACAAAAAAGTGAAATTTTCAAAAATTCAGAACATTGGCTGAAAACGACTAAAAATCAAGGACTCATCGGGCGAATCGCTCTGGAACTGAAATCGGAATGCTCACTGACATTTCCCCTCTCTGAAAGTCTGATAAACGCCGGAAAAATTACTAAGTCCAAAAAAGAATTTTTTTAAACTTTTTTCAATTTTACCCCCGTGGGATATATATTCTACCCACACACATTTGGAACTCTCCTGGGGTACCCTCACACATATTATTCCCTCATTTAGCGGATATTTTCACAAAAAAGTGAAATTTTCAAAAATTGGCAGAAAACGACTAAATATCCAGGGCTCATTGGGCAAATCGCTCTGGAACGGAAATCGGAACCTTCACTGACATTTCACCTCTCTGAAAGTCTGATAAACGCCGGAAAAATGACTAAGTCCAAAAAAGAATTTTTTTAAACTTTTTTCAATTTTACCCCCGTGGGATATATATTCTACCCACACACATTTGGAACTCTCCTGGGGTACCCTCACACATATTATTCACTCATTTAGCGGATATTTTCACAAAAAAGTGAAATTTTCAAAAATTCAGAAAATTGGCTGAATACGACTAAATATCAAGGACTCATCAGGCGAATCGCTCTGGAACTGAAATCGGAATGCTCACTAACATTTCCCCTCTCTGAAAGTGTGATAAACGCCGGAAAAATGACTAAGGCCAAAAAAATTTTTTTTTAAACTTTATTCAATTTTACCCCCGTGGGATATATATTCTACCCACACACATTTGGAACTCTCCTGGGGTACCCTCACACATATTATTCCCTCATTTAGCGGATATTTTCACAAAAAAGTGAAATTTTCAAAAATTCAGAAAATTGGCTGAAAACGACTAAATATCAAGGACTCATCGGGCAAATCGCTCTGGAACTGAAATCGGAACGCTCACTGACATTTCCCCTCTCTGAAAGTCTGATAAACGCCGGAAAAATGACTAAGTCCAAAAAAGAATTTTTTTAAACTTTTTTCAATTTTACCCCCGTGGGATATATATTCTACCCACACACATTTGGAACTCTCCTGGGGTACCCTCACACATATTATTCCCTCATTTAGCGGATATTTTCACAAAAAAGTGAAATTTTCAAAAATTCAGAACATTGGCTGAAAACGACTAAAAATCAAGGACTCATCGGGCGAATCGCTCTGGAACTGAAATCGGAATGCTCACTGACATTTCCCCTCTCTGAAAGTCTGATAAACGCCGGAAAAATGACTAAGTCCAAAAAAGAATTTTTTTAAACTTTTTTCAATTTTACCCCCGTGGGATATATATTCTACCCACACACATTTGGAACTCTCCTGGGGTACCCTCACACATATTATTCCCTCATTTAGCGGATATTTTCACAAAAAAGTGAAATTTTCAAAAATTCAGAACATTGGCTGAAAACGACTAAAAATCAAGGACTCATCGGGCGAATCGCTCTGGAACTGAAATCGGAATGCTCACTGACATTTCCCCTCTCTGAAAGTCTGATAAACGCCGGAAAAATTACTAAGTCCAAAAAATAATTTTTTTAAACTTTTTTCAATTTTACCCCCGTGGGATATATATTCTACCCACACACATTTGGAACTCTCCTGGGGTACCCTCACACATATTATTCCCTCATTTAGCGGATATTTTCACAAAAAAGTGAAATTTTCAAAAATTGGCAGAAAACGACTAAATATCCAGGGCTCATTGGGCAAATCGCTCTGGAACGGAAATCGGAACCTTCACTGACATCTCACCTCTCTGAAAGTCTGATAAACGCCGGAAAAATGACTAAGTCCAAAAAAGAATTTTTTTAAACTTTTTTCAATTTTACCCCCGTGGGATATATATTCTACCCACACACATTTGGAACTCTCCTGGGGTACCCTCACACATATTATTCCCTCATTTAGCGGATATTTTCACAAAAAAGTGAAATTTTCAAAAATTCAGAACATTGGCTGAAAACGACTAAAAATCAAGGACTAATCGGGCGAATCGCTCTGGAACTGAAATCGGAATGCTCACTGACATTTCCCCTCTCTGAAAGTCTGATAAACGCCGGAAAAATGACTAAGTCCAAAAAAGAATTTTTTTAAACTTTTTTCAATTTTACCCCCGTGGGATATATATTCTACCCACACACATTTGGAACTCTCCTGGGGTACCCTCACACATATTATTCCCTCATTTAGCGGATATTTTCACAAAAAAGTGAAATTTTCGAAAATTGGCAGAAAACGACTAAATATCAAGGACTCATTGGGCAAATCGCTCTGGAACGGAAATCGGAACCTTCACTGACATTTCCCCTCTCTGAAAGTCTGATAAACGCCGGAAAAATGACTAAGTCCAAAAAAGAATTTTTTTAAACTTTTTTCAATTTTACCCCCGTGGGATATATATTCTACCCACACACATTTGGAACTCTCCTGGGGTACCCTCACACATATTATTCACTCATTTAGCGGATATTTTCACAAAAAAGTGAAATTTTCAAAAATTCAGAAAATTGGCTGAATACGACTAAATATCAAGGACTCATCAGGCGAATCGCTCTGGAACTGAAATCGGAATGCTCACTAACATTTCCCCTCTCTGAAAGTGTGATAAACGCCGGAAAAATGACTAAGGCCAAAAAAATTTTTTTTTAAACTTTATTCAATTTTACCCCCGTGGGATATATATTCTACCCACACACATTTGGAACTCTCCTGGGGTACCCTCACACATATTATTCCCTCATTTAGCGGATATTTTCACAAAAAAGTGAAATTTTCAAAAATTCAGAAAATTGGCTGAAAACGACTAAATATCAAGGACTCATCGGGCAAATCACTCTGGAACTGAAATCGGAACGCTCACTGACATTTCCCCTCTCTGAAAGTCTGATAAACGCCGGAAAAATGACTAAGTCCAAAAAAGAATTTTTTTAAACTTTTTTCAATTTTACCCCCGTGGGATATATATTCTACCCACACACATTTGGAACTCTCCTGGGGTACCCTCACACATATTATTCCCTCATTTAGCGGATATTTTCACAAAAAAGTGAAATTTTCAAAAATTGGCAGAAAACGACTAAATATCAAGGACTCATTGGGCAAATCGCTCTGGAACGGAAATCGGAACCTTCACTGACATTTCCCCTCTCTGAAAGTCTGATAAACGCCGGAAAAATGACTAAGTCCAAAAAAGAATTTTTTTAAACTTTTTTCAATTTTACCCCCGTGGGATATATATTCTACCCACACACATTTGGAACTCTCCTGGGGTACCCTCACACATATTATTCCCTCATTTAGCGGATATTTTCACAAAAAAGTGAAATTTTCGAAAATTGGCATAAAACGACTAAATATCAAGGACTCATTGGGCAAATCGCTCTGGAACGGAAATCGGAACCTTCACTGACATTTCCCCTCTCTGAAAGTCTGATAAACGCCGGAAAAATTACTAAATCCAAAAAAGAATTTTTTTAAACTTTTTTCAATTTTACCCCCGTGGGATATATATTCTACCCACACACATTTGGAACTCTCCTGGGGTACCCTCACACATATTATTCCCTCATTTAGCGGATATTTTCACAAAAAAGTGAAATTTTCGAAAATTGGCATAAAACGACTAAATATCAAGGACTCATTGGGCAAATCGCTCTGGAACGGAAATCGGAACCTTCACTGACATTTCCCCTCTCTGAAAGTCTGATAAACGCCGGAAAAATGACTAAGTCCAAAAAAGAATTTTTTTAAACATTTTTCAATTTTACCCCCGTGGGATATATATTCTACCCACACACATTTGGAACTCTCCTGGGGTACCCTCACACATATTATTCCCTCATTTAGCGGATATTTTCACAAAAAAGTGAAATTTTCAAAAATTCAGAACATTGGCTGAAAATGACTAAAAATCAAGGACTCATTGGGCGAATCGCTCTGGAACTGAAATCGGAACGCTCACTGACATTTCCCCTCTCTGAAAGTCTGATAAACGCCGGAAAAATGACTAAGTCCAAAAAAGAATTTTTTTAAACTTTTTTCAATTTTACCCCCGTGGGATATATATTCTACCCACACACATTTGGAACTCTCCTGGGGTACCCTCACACATATTATTCCTTCATTTAGCGGATATTTTCACAAAAAAGTGAAATTTTCAAAAATTCAGAACATTGGCTGAAAACGACTAAAAATCAAGGACTCATTGGGCGAATCGCTCTGGAACTGAAATCGGAACGCTCACTGACATTTCCCCTCTCTGAAAGTCTGATAAACGCCGGAAAAATGACTAAGTCCAAAAAAGAATTTTTTTAAACTTTTTTCAATTTTACCCCCGTGGGATATATATTCTACCCACACACATTTGGAACTCTCCTGGGTACCCTCACACATATTATTCCCTCATTTAGCGGATATTTTCACAAAAAAGTGAAATTTTCAAAAATTGGCAGAAAACGACTAAATATCAAGGACTCATTGGGCAAATCGCTCTGGAACGGAAATCGGAACCTTCACTGACATTTCCCCTCTCTGAAAGTCTGATAAACGCCGGAAAAATGACTAAGTCCAAAAAAGAATTTTTTTAAACTTTTTTCAATTTTACCCCCGTGGGATATATATTCTACCCACACACATTTGGAACTCTCCTGGGGTACCCTCACACATATTATTCCCTCATTTAGCGGATATTTTCACAAAAAAGTGAAATTTTCGAAAATTGGCATAAAACGACTAAATATCAAGGACTCATTGGGCAAATCGCTCTGGAACGGAAATCGGAACCTTCACTGACATTTCCCCTCTCTGAAAGTCTGATAAACCCCGGAAAAATGACTAAGTCCAAAAAAGAATTTTTTTAAACTTTTTTCAATTTTACCCCCGTGGGATATATATTCTACCCACACACATTTGGAACTCTCCTGGGGTACCCTCACACATATTATTCCCTCATTTAGCGGATATTTTCACAAAAAAGTGAAATTTTCAAAAATTCAGAACATTGGCTGAAAACGACTAAAAATCAAGGACTCATCGGGCGAATCGCTCTGGAACTGAAATCGGAATGCTCACTGACATTTCCCCTCTCTGAAAGTCTGATAAACGCCGGAAAAATGACTAAGTCCAAAAAAGAATTTTTTTAAACTTTTTTCAATTTTACCCCCGTGGGATATATATTCTACCCACACACATTTGGAACTCTCCTGGGGTACCCTCACACATATTATTCCCTCATTTAGCGGATATTTTCACAAAAAAGTGAAATTTTCGAAAATTGGCATAAAACGACTAAATATCAAGGACTCATTGGGCAAATCGCTCTGGAACGGAAATCGGAACCTTCACTGACATTTCCCCTCTCTGAAAGTCTGATAAACGCCGGAAAAATTACTAAGTCCAAAAAAGAATTTTTTTAAACTTTTTTCAATTTTACCCCCGTGGGATATATATTCTACCCACACACATTTGGAACTCTCCTGGGGTACCCTCACACATATTATTCCCTCATTTAGCGGATATTTTCACAAAAAAGTGAAATTTTCAAAAATTCAGAACATTGGCTGAAAACGACTAAAAATCAAGGACTCATCGGGCGAATCACTCTGGAACTGAAATCGGAATGCTCACTGACATTTCCCCTCTCTGAAAGTCTGATAAACGCCGGAAAAATGACTAAGTCCAAAAAAGAATTTTTTTAAACTTTTTTCAATTTTACCCCCGTGGGATATATATTCTACCCACACACATTTGGAACTCTCCTGGGGTACCCTCACACATATTATTCCCTCATTTAGCGGATATTTTCACAAAAAAGTGAAATTTTCAAAAATTCAGAACATTGGCTGAAAATGACTAAAAATCAAGGACTCATTGGGCGAATCGCTCTGGAACTGAAATCGGAACGCTCACTGACATTTCCCCTCTCTGAAAGTCTGATAAACGCCGGAAAAATGACTAAGTCCAAAAAAGAATTTTTTTAAACTTTTTTCAATTTTACCCCCGTGGGATATATATTCTACCCACACACATTTGGAACTCTCCTGGGGTACCCTCACACATATTATTCCCTCATTTAGCGGATATTTTCACAAAAAAGTGAAATTTTCAAAAATTCAGAACATTGGCTGAAAACGACTAAAAATCAAGGACTCATTGGGCGAATCGCTCTGGAACTGAAATCGGAACGCTCACTGACATTTCCCCTCTCTGAAAGTCTGATAAACGCCGGAAAAATGACTAAGTCCAAAAAAGAATTTTTTTAAACTTTTTTCAATTTTACCCCCGTGGGATATATATTCTACCCACACACATTTGGAACTCTCCTGGGGTACCCTCACACATATTATTCCCTCATTTAGCGGATATTTTCACAAAAAAGTGAAATTTTCAAAATTTCAGAACATTGGCTGAAAACGACTAAAAATCAAGGACTCATCGCGCGAATCGCTCTGGAACTGAAATCGGAATGCTCACTGACATTTCCCCTCTCTGAAAGTCTGATAAACGCCAGAAAAATGACTAAGTCCAAAAAAGAATTTTTTTAAACTTTTTTCAATTTTACCCCCGTGGGATATATATTCTACCCACACACATTTGGAACTCTCCTGGGTACCCTCACACATATTATTCCCTCATTTAGCGGATATTTTCACAAAAAAGTGAAATTTTCAAAAATTGGCAGAAAACGACTAAATATCAAGGACTCATTGGGCAAATCGCTCTGGAACGGAAATCGGAACCTTCACTGACATATCCCGTCTCTGAAAGTCTGATAAACGCCGGAAAAATGACTAAGTCCAAAAAAGAATTTTTTTAAACTTTTTTCAATTTTACCCCCGTGGGATATATTTTCTACCCACACACATTTGGAACTCTCCTGGGGTACCCTCACACATATTATTCCCTCATTTAGCGGATATTTTCACAAAAAAGTGAAATTTTCGAAAATTGGCATAAAACGACTAAATATCAAGGACTCATTGGGCAAATCGCTCTGGAACGGAAATCGGAACCTTCACTGACATTTCCCCTCTCTGAAAGTCTGATAAACGCCGGAAAAATGACTAAGTCCAAAAAAGAATTTTTTTAAACTTTTTTCAATTTTACCCCCGTGGGATATATATTCTACCCACACACATTTGGAACTCTCCTGGGGTACCCTCACACATATTATTCCCTCATTTAGCGGATATTTTCACAAAAAAGTGAAATTTTCAAAAATTCAGAACATTGGCTGAAAACGACTAAAAATCAAGGACTCATCGGGCGAATCGCTCTGGAACTGAAATCGGAATGCTCACTGACATTTCCCCTCTCTGAAAGTCTGATAAACGCCGGAAAAATGACTAAGTCCAAAAAAGAATTTTTTTAAACTTTTTTCAATTTTACCCCCGTGGGATATATATTCTACCCACACACATTTGGAACTCTCCTGGGGTACCCTCACACATATTATTCCCTCATTTAGCGGATATTTTCACAAAAAAGTGAAATTTTCGAAAATTGGCATAAAACGACTAAATATCAAGGACTCATTGGGCAAATCGCTCTGGAACGGAAATCGGAACCTTCACTGACATTTCCCCTCTCTGAAAGTCTGATAAACGCCGGAAAAATTACTAAGTCCAAAAAAGAATTTTTTTAAACTTTTTTCAATTTTACCCCCGTGGGATATATATTCTACCCACACACATTTGGAACTCTCCTGGGGTACCCTCACACATATTATTCCCTCATTTAGCGGATATTTTCACAAAAAAGTGAAATTTTCAAAAATTCAGAACATTGGCTGAAAACGACTAAAAATCAAGGACTCATCGGGCGAATCACTCTGGAACTGAAATCGGAATGCTCACTGACATTTCCCCTCTCTGAAAGTCTGATAAACGCCGGAAAAATGACTAAGTCCAAAAAAGAATTTTTTTAAACTTTTTTCAATTTTACCCCCGTGGGATATATATTCTACCCACACACATTTGGAACTCTCCTGGGGTACCCTCACACATATTATTCCCTCATTTAGCGGATATTTTCACAAAAAAGTGAAATTTTCAAAAATTCAGAACATTGGCTGAAAATGACTAAAAATCAAGGACTCATTGGGCGAATCGCTCTGGAACTGAAATCGGAACGCTCACTGACATTTCCCCTCTCTGAAAGTCTGATAAACGCCGGAAAAATGACTAAGTCCAAAAAAGAATTTTTTTAAACTTTTTTCAATTTTACCCCCGTGGGATATATATTCTACCCACACACATTTGGAACTCTCCTGGGGTACCCTCACACATATTATTCCCTCATTTAGCGGATATTTTCACAAAAAAGTGAAATTTTCAAAAATTCAGAACATTGGCTGAAAACGACTAAAAATCAAGGACTCATTGGGCGAATCGCTCTGGAACTGAAATCGGAACGCTCACTGACATTTCCCCTCTCTGAAAGTCTGATAAACGCCGGAAAAATGACTAAGTCCAAAAAAGAATTTTTTTAAACTTTTTTCAATTTTACCCCCGTGGGATATATATTCTACCCACACACATTTGGAACTCTCCTGGGGTACCCTCACACATATTATTCCCTCATTTAGCGGATATTTTCACAAAAAAGTGAAATTTTCAAAATTTCAGAACATTGGCTGAAAACGACTAAAAATCAAGGACTCATCGCGCGAATCGCTCTGGAACTGAAATCGGAATGCTCACTGACATTTCCCCTCTCTGAAAGTCTGATAAACGCCAGAAAAATGACTAAGTCCAAAAA
Source organism: Phyllobates terribilis (assembly GCF_046119375.1). Classification (NCBI taxonomy): domain Eukaryota; kingdom Metazoa; phylum Chordata; class Amphibia; order Anura; family Dendrobatidae; genus Phyllobates; species Phyllobates terribilis. The sequence continues at coordinate 594,354,709 of NW_027362763.1, read as the reverse complement.
AGAATTTTTTTAAACTTTTTTCAATTTTACCCCCGTGGGATATATATTCTACCCACACACATTTGGAACTCTCCTGGGTACCCTCACACATATTATTCCCTCATTTAGCGGATATTTTCACAAAAAAGTGAAATTTTCAAAAATTGGCAGAAAACGACTAAATATCAAGGACTCATTGGGCAAATCGCTCTGGAACGGAAATCGGAACCTTCACTGACATTTCCCCTCTCTGAAAGTCTGATAAACGCCGGAAAAATGACTAAGTCCAAAAAATAATTTTTTTAAACTTTTTTCAATTTTACCCCCGTGGGATATATATTCTACCCACACACATTTGGAACTCTCCTGGGGTACCCTCACACATATTATTCCCTCATTTAGCGGATATTTTCACAAAAAAGTGAAATTTTCGAAAATTGGCATAAAACGACTAAATATCAAGGACTCATTGGGCAAATCGCTCTGGAACGGAAATCGGAACCTTCACTGACATTTCCCCTCTCTGAAAGTCTGATAAACGCCGGAAAAATTACTAAATCCAAAAAAGAATTTTTTTAAACTTTTTTCAATTTTACCCCCGTGGGATATATATTCTACCCACACACATTTGGAACTCTCCTGGGGTACCCTCACACATATTATTCCCTCATTTAGCGGATATTTTCACAAAAAAGTGAAATTTTCAAAAATTCAGAACATTGGCTGAAAACGACTAAAAATCAAGGACTCATCGGGCGAATCACTCTGGAACTGAAATCGGAATGCTCACTGACATTTCCCCTCTCTGAAAGTCTGATAAACGCCGGAAAAATGACTAAGTCCAAAAAAGAATTTTTTTAAACTTTTTTCAATTTTACCCCCGTGGGATATATATTCTACCCACACACATTTGGAACTCTCCTGGGGTACCCTCACACATATTATTCCCTCATTTAGCGGATATTTTCACAAAAAAGTGAAATTTTCAAAAATTCAGAACATTGGCTGAAAATGACTAAAAATCAAGGACTCATTGGGCGAATCGCTCTGGAACTGAAATCGGAACGCTCACTGACATTTCCCCTCTCTGAAAGTCTGATAAACGCCGGAAAAATGACTAAGTCCAAAAAAGAATTTTTTTAAACTTTTTTCAATTTTACCCCCGTGGGATATATATTCTACCCACACACATTTGGAACTCTCCTGGGGTACCCTCACACATATTATTCCCTCATTTAGCGGATATTTTCACAAAAAAGTGAAATTTTCAAAAATTCAGAACATTGGCTGAAAACGACTAAAAATCAAGGACTCATTGGGCGAATCGCTCTGGAACTGAAATCGGAACGCTCACTGACATTTCCCCTCTCTGAAAGTCTGATAAACGCCGGAAAAATGACTAAGTCCAAAAAAGAATTTTTTTAAACTTTTTTCAATTTTACCCCCGTGGGATATATATTCTACCCACACACATTTGGAACTCTCCTGGGTACCCTCACACATATTATTCCCTCATTTAGCGGATATTTTCACAAAAAAGTGAAATTTTCAAAAATTGGCAGAAAACGACTAAATATCAAGGACTCATTGGGCAAATCGCTCTGGAACGGAAATCGGAACCTTCACTGACATTTCCCGTCTCTGAAAGTCTGATAAACGCCGGAAAAATGACTAAGTCCAAAAAAGAATTTTTTTAAACTTTTTTCAATTTTACCCCCGTGGGATATATTTTCTACCCACACACATTTGGAACTCTCCTGGGGTACCCTCACACATATTATTCCCTCATTTAGCGGATATTTTCACAAAAAAGTGAAATTTTCGAAAATTGGCATAAAACGACTAAATATCAAGGACTCATTGGGCAAATCGCTCTGGAACGGAAATCGGAACCTTCACTGACATTTCCCCTCTCTGAAAGTCTGATAAACGCCGGAAAAATGACTAAGTCCAAAAAAGAATTTTTTTAAACTTTTTTCAATTTTACCCCCGTGGGATATATATTCTACCCACACACATTTGGAACTCTCCTGGGGTACCCTCACACATATTATTCCCTCATTTAGCGGATATTTTCACAAAAAAGTGAAATTTTCAAAAATTCAGAACATTGGCTGAAAACGACTAAAAATCAAGGACTCATCGGGCGAATCGCTCTGGAACTGAAATCGGAATGCTCACTGACATTTCCCCTCTCTGAAAGTCTGATAAACGCCGGAAAAATGACTAAGTCCAAAAAAGAATTTTTTTAAACTTTTTTCAATTTTACCCCCGTGGGATATATATTCTACCCACACACATTTGGAACTCTCCTGGGGTACCCTCACACATATTATTCCCTCATTTAGCGGATATTTTCACAAAAAAGTGAAATTTTCGAAAATTGGCATAAAACGACTAAATATCAAGGACTCATTGGGCAAATCGCTCTGGAACGGAAATCGGAACCTTCACTGACATTTCCCCTCTCTGAAAGTCTGATAAACGCCGGAAAAATTACTAAGTCCAAAAAAGAATTTTTTTAAACTTTTTTCAATTTTACCCCCGTGGGATATATATTCTACCCACACACATTTGGAACTCTCCTGGGGTACCCTCACACATATTATTCCCTCATTTAGCGGATATTTTCACAAAAAAGTGAAATTTTCAAAAATTCAGAACATTGGCTGAAAACGACTAAAAATCAAGGACTCATCGGGCGAATCACTCTGGAACTGAAATCGGAATGCTCACTGACATTTCCCCTCTCTGAAAGTCTGATAAACGCCGGAAAAATGACTAAGTCCAAAAAAGAATTTTTTTAAACTTTTTTCAATTTTACCCCCGTGGGATATATATTCTACCCACACACATTTGGAACTCTCCTGGGGTACCCTCACACATATTATTCCCTCATTTAGCGGATATTTTCACAAAAAAGTGAAATTTTCAAAAATTCAGAACATTGGCTGAAAACGACTAAAAATCAAGGACTCATCGGGCGAATCACTCTGGAACTGAAATCGGAATGCTCACTGACATTTCCCCTCTCTGAAAGTCTGATAAACGCCGGAAAAATGACTAAGTCCAAAAAAGAATTTTTTTAAACTTTTTTCAATTTTACCCCCGTGGGATATATATTCTACCCACACACATTTGGAACTCTCCTGGGGTACCCTCACACATATTATTCCCTCATTTAGCGGATATTTTCACAAAAAAGTGAAATTTTCAAAAATTCAGAACATTGGCTGAAAATGACTAAAAATCAAGGACTCATTGGGCGAATCGCTCTGGAACTGAAATCGGAACGCTCACTGACATTTCCCCTCTCTGAAAGTCTGATAAACGCCGGAAAAATGACTAAGTCCAAAAAAGAATTTTTTTAAACTTTTTTCAATTTTACCCCCGTGGGATATATATTCTACCCACACACATTTGGAACTCTCCTGGGGTACCCTCACACATATTATTCCCTCATTTAGCGGATATTTTCACAAAAAAGTGAAATTTTCAAAAATTCAGAACATTGGCTGAAAACGACTAAAAATCAAGGACTCATTGGGCGAATCGCTCTGGAACTGAAATCGGAACGCTCACTGACATTTCCCCTCTCTGAAAGTCTGATAAACGCCGGAAAAATGACTAAGTCCAAAAAAGAATTTTTTTAAACTTTTTTCAATTTTACCCCCGTGGGATATATATTCTACCCACACACATTTGGAACTCTCCTGGGGTACCCTCACACATATTATTCCCTCATTTAGCGGATATTTTCACAAAAAAGTGAAATTTTCAAAATTTCAGAACATTGGCTGAAAACGACTAAAAATCAAGGACTCATCGCGCGAATCGCTCTGGAACTGAAATCGGAATGCTCACTGACATTTCCCCTCTCTGAAAGTCTGATAAACGCCAGAAAAATGACTAAGTCCAAAAAAGAATTTTTTTAAACTTTTTTCAATTTTACCCCCGTGGGATATATATTCTACCCACACACATTTGGAACTCTCCTGGGTACCCTCACACATATTATTCCCTCATTTAGCGGATATTTTCACAAAAAAGTGAAATTTTCAAAAATTGGCAGAAAACGACTAAATATCAAGGACTCATTGGGCAAATCGCTCTGGAACGGAAATCGGAACCTTCACTGACATTTCCCCTCTCTGAAAGTCTGATAAACGCCGGAAAAATGACTAAGTCCAAAAAATAATTTTTTTAAACTTTTTTCAATTTTACCCCCGTGGGATATATATTCTACCCACACACATTTGGAACTCTCCTGGGGTACCCTCACACATATTATTCCCTCATTTAGCGGATATTTTCACAAAAAAGTGAAATTTTCGAAAATTGGCATAAAACGACTAAATATCAAGGACTCATTGGGCAAATCGCTCTGGAACGGAAATCGGAACCTTCACTGACATTTCCCCTCTCTGAAAGTCTGATAAACGCCGGAAAAATTACTAAATCCAAAAAAGAATTTTTTTAAACTTTTTTCAATTTTACCCCCGTGGGATATATATTCTACCCACACACATTTGGAACTCTCCTGGGGTACCCTCACACATATTATTCCCTCATTTAGCGGATATTTTCACAAAAAAGTGAAATTTTCAAAAATTCAGAACATTGGCTGAAAACGACTAAAAATCAAGGACTCATCGGGCGAATCACTCTGGAACTGAAATCGGAATGCTCACTGACATTTCCCCTCTCTGAAAGTCTGATAAACGCCGGAAAAATGACTAAGTCCAAAAAAGAATTTTTTTAAACTTTTTTCAATTTTACCCCCGTGGGATATATATTCTACCCACACACATTTGGAACTCTCCTGGGGTACCCTCACACATATTATTCCCTCATTTAGCGGATATTTTCACAAAAAAGTGAAATTTTCAAAAATTCAGAACATTGGCTGAAAATGACTAAAAATCAAGGACTCATTGGGCGAATCGCTCTGGAACTGAAATCGGAACGCTCACTGACATTTCCCCTCTCTGAAAGTCTGATAAACGCCGGAAAAATGACTAAGTCCAAAAAAGAATTTTTTTAAACTTTTTTCAATTTTACCCCCGTGGGATATATATTCTACCCACACACATTTGGAACTCTCCTGGGGTACCCTCACACATATTATTCCCTCATTTAGCGGATATTTTCACAAAAAAGTGAAATTTTCAAAAATTCAGAACATTGGCTGAAAACGACTAAAAATCAAGGACTCATTGGGCGAATCGCTCTGGAACTGAAATCGGAACGCTCACTGACATTTCCCCTCTCTGAAAGTCTGATAAACGCCGGAAAAATGACTAAGTCCAAAAAAGAATTTTTTTAAACTTTTTTCAATTTTACCCCCGTGGGATATATATTCTACCCACACACATTTGGAACTCTCCTGGGTACCCTCACACATATTATTCCCTCATTTAGCGGATATTTTCACAAAAAAGTGAAATTTTCAAAAATTGGCAGAAAACGACTAAATATCAAGGACTCATTGGGCAAATCGCTCTGGAACGGAAATCGGAACCTTCACTGACATTTCCCGTCTCTGAAAGTCTGATAAACGCCGGAAAAATGACTAAGTCCAAAAAAGAATTTTTTTAAACTTTTTTCAATTTTACCCCCGTGGGATATATTTTCTACCCACACACATTTGGAACTCTCCTGGGGTACCCTCACACATATTATTCCCTCATTTAGCGGATATTTTCACAAAAAAGTGAAATTTTCGAAAATTGGCATAAAACGACTAAATATCAAGGACTCATTGGGCAAATCGCTCTGGAACGGAAATCGGAACCTTCACTGACATTTCCCCTCTCTGAAAGTCTGATAAACGCCGGAAAAATGACTAAGTCCAAAAAAGAATTTTTTTAAACTTTTTTCAATTTTACCCCCGTGGGATATATATTCTACCCACACACATTTGGAACTCTCCTGGGGTACCCTCACACATATTATTCCCTCATTTAGCGGATATTTTCACAAAAAAGTGAAATTTTCAAAAATTCAGAACATTGGCTGAAAACGACTAAAAATCAAGGACTCATCGGGCGAATCGCTCTGGAACTGAAATCGGAATGCTCACTGACATTTCCCCTCTCTGAAAGTCTGATAAACGCCGGAAAAATGACTAAGTCCAAAAAAGAATTTTTTTAAACTTTTTTCAATTTTACCCCCGTGGGATATATATTCTACCCACACACATTTGGAACTCTCCTGGGGTACCCTCACACATATTATTCCCTCATTTAGCGGATATTTTCACAAAAAAGTGAAATTTTCGAAAATTGGCATAAAACGACTAAATATCAAGGACTCATTGGGCAAATCGCTCTGGAACGGAAATCGGAACCTTCACTGACATTTCCCCTCTCTGAAAGTCTGATAAACGCCGGAAAAATTACTAAGTCCAAAAAAGAATTTTTTTAAACTTTTTTCAATTTTACCCCCGTGGGATATATATTCTACCCACACACATTTGGAACTCTCCTGGGGTACCCTCACACATATTATTCCCTCATTTAGCGGATATTTTCACAAAAAAGTGAAATTTTCAAAAATTCAGAACATTGGCTGAAAACGACTAAAAATCAAGGACTCATCGGGCGAATCACTCTGGAACTGAAATCGGAATGCTCACTGACATTTCCCCTCTCTGAAAGTCTGATAAACGCCGGAAAAATGACTAAGTCCAAAAAAGAATTTTTTTAAACTTTTTTCAATTTTACCCCCGTGGGATATATATTCTACCCACACACATTTGGAACTCTCCTGGGGTACCCTCACACATATTATTCCCTCATTTAGCGGATATTTTCACAAAAAAGTGAAATTTTCAAAAATTCAGAACATTGGCTGAAAATGACTAAAAATCAAGGACTCATTGGGCGAATCGCTCTGGAACTGAAATCGGAACGCTCACTGACATTTCCCCTCTCTGAAAGTCTGATAAACGCCGGAAAAATGACTAAGTCCAAAAAAGAATTTTTTTAAACTTTTTTCAATTTTACCCCCGTGGGATATATATTCTACCCACACACATTTGGAACTCTCCTGGGGTACCCTCACACATATTATTCCCTCATTTAGCGGATATTTTCACAAAAAAGTGAAATTTTCAAAAATTCAGAACATTGGCTGAAAACGACTAAAAATCAAGGACTCATTGGGCGAATCGCTCTGGAACTGAAATCGGAACGCTCACTGACATTTCCCCTCTCTGAAAGTCTGATAAACGACGGAAAAATGACTAAGTCCAAAAAAGAATTTTTTTAAACTTTTTTCAATTTTACCCCCGTGGGATATATATTCTACCCACACACATTTGGAACTCTCCTGGGTACCCTCACACATATTATTCCCTCATTTAGCGGATATTTTCACAAAAAAGTGTAATTTTCAAAAAATTGGCAGAAAACGACTAAATATCAAGGACTCATTGGGCAAATCGCTCTGGAACGGAAATCGGAACCTTCACTGACATTTCCCCTCTCTGAAAGTCTGATAAACGCCGGAAAAATGACTAAGTCCAAAAAAGAATTTTTTTAAACTTTTTTCAATTTTACCCCCGTGGGATATATATTCTACCCACACACATTTGGAACTCTCCTGGGGTACCCTCACACATATTATTCCCTCATTTAGCGGATATTTTCACAAAAAAGTGAAATTTTCAAAAATTCAGAACATTGGCAGAAAACGACTAAAAATCAAGGACTCATCGGGCGAATCGCTCTGGAACTGAAATCGGAATGCTCACTGACATTTCCCCTCTCTGAAAGTCTGATAAACGCCGGAAAAATGACTAAGTCCAAAAAAGAATTTTTTTAAACTTTTTTCAATTTTACCCCCGTGGGATATATATTCTACCCACAAACATTTGGAACTCTCCTGGGGTACCCTCACACATATTATTCCCTCATTTAGCGGATATTTTCACAAAAAAGTGAAATTTTCAAAAATTCATAACATTGGCTGAAAACGACTAAAAATCAAGGACTCATCGGGCGAATCACTCTGGAACTGAAATCGGAATGCTCACTGACATTTCCCCTCTCTGAAAGTCTGATAAACGCTGGAAAAATGACTAAGTCCAAAAAAGAATTTTTTTAAACTTTTTTCAATTTTACCCCCGTGGGATATATATTCTACCCACACACATTTGGAACTCTCCTGGGGTACCCTCACACATATTATTCCCTCATTTAGCGGATATTTTCACAAAAAAGTGAAATTTTCAAAAATTCAGAACATTGGCTGAAAATGACTAAAAATCAAGGACTCATTGGGCGAATCGCTCTGGAACTGAAATCGGAATGCTCACTGACATTTCCCCTCTCTGAAAGTCTGATAAACGCCGGAAAAATGACTAAGTCCAAAAAAGAATTTTTTTAAACTTTTTTCAATTTTACCCCCGTGGGATATATATTCTACCCACACACATTTGGAACTCTCCTGGGGTACCCTCACACATATTATTCCCTCATTTAGCGGATATTTTCACAAAAAAGTGAAATTTTCAAAAATTCAGAACATTGGCTGAAAACGACTAAAAATCAAGGACTCATCGGGCGAATCGCTCTGGAACTGAATTCGGAATGCTCACTGACATTTCCCCTCTCTGAAAGTCTGATAAACGACGGAAAAATGACTAAATCCAAAAAAGAATTTTTTTAAACTTTTTTCAATTTTACCCAAGTGGGATATATATTCTACCCACACACATTTGGAACTCTCCTGGGGTACCCTCACACATAATATTCCCTCATTTAGCGGATATTTTCACAAAAAAGTGAAATTTTCAAAAATTCAGAACATTGGCTGAAAACGACTAAAAATCAAGGACTCATCGGGCGAATCGCTCTGGAACTGAAATCGGAATGCTCACTGACATTTCCCCTCTCTGAAAGTCTGATAAACGCCGGAAAAATGACTAAGTCCAAAAAAGAATTTTTTTAAACTTTTTTCAATTTTACCCCCGTGGGATATATATTCTACCCACACACATTTGGAACTCTCCTGGGGTACCCTCACACATATTATTCCCTCATTTAGCGGATATTTTCACAAAAAAGTGAAATTTTCGAAAATTGGCAGAAAACTACTAAATATCAAGGACTCATTGGGCAAATCGCTCTGGAACGGAAATCGGAACCTTCACTGACATTTCCCCTCTCTGAAAGTCTGATAAACGCCGGAAAAATGACTAAGTCCAAAAAAGAATTTTTTTAAACTTTTTTCAATTTTACCCCCGTGGGATATATATTCTACCCACACACATTTGGAACTCTCCTGGGGTACCCTCACACATATTATTCCCTCATTTAGCGGATATTTTCACAAAAAAGTGAAATTTTCAAAAATTCAGAACATTGGCTGAAAACGACTAAAAATCAAGGACTCATTGGGCGAATCGCTCTGGAACTGAAATCGGAACGCTCACTGACATTTCCCCTCTCTGAAAGTCTGATAAACGCCGGAAAAATGACTAAGTCCAAAAAAGAATTTTTTTAAACTTTTTTCAATTTTACCCCCGTGGGATATATATTCTACCCACACACATTTGGAACTCTCCTGGGGTACCCTCACACATATTATTCCCTCATTTAGCGGATATTTTCACAAAAAAGTGAAATTTTCAAAAATTCAGAAAATTGGCAGAAAACGACTAAATATCAAGGACTCATTGGGCAAATCGCTCTGGAACGGAAATCGGAGCGCTCACTGACATTTCCCCTCTCTGAAAGTCTGATAAACGCCGGAAAAATGACTAAGTCCAAAAAAGAATTTTTTTAAACTTTTTTCAATTTTACCCCCGTGGGATATATATTCTACCCACACACATTTGGAACTCTCCTGGGGTACCCTCACACATATTATTCCCTCATTTAGCGGATATTTTCACAAAAAAGTGAAATTTTCAAAAATTCAGAACATTGGCTGAAAACGACTAAAAATCAAGGACTCATCGGGCGAATCGCTCTGGAACTGAAATCGGAATGCTCACTGACATTTCCCCTCTCTGAAAGTCTGATAAACGCCGGAAAAATGACTAAGTCCAAAAAAGAATTTTTTTAAACTTTTTTCAATTTTACCCCCGTGGGATATATATTCTACCCACACACATTTGGAACTCTCCTGGGGTACCCTCACACATATTATTCCCTCATTTAGCGGATATTTTCACAAAAAAGTGAAATTTTCAAAAATTCAGAAAATTGGCAGAAAACGACTAAATATCAAGGACTCATTGGGCAAATCGCTCTGGAACGGAAATCGGAACGCTCACTGACATTTCCCCTCTCTGAAAGTCTGATAAACGCCGGAAAAATGACTAAGTCCAAAAAAGAATTTTTTTAAACTTTTTTCAATTTTACCCCCGTGGGATATATATTCTACCCACACACATTTGGAACTCTCCTGGGGTACCCTCACACATATTATTCCCTCATTTAGCGGATATTTTCACAAAAAAGTGACTTTTTCAAAAATTCAGAACATTGGCTGAAAACGACTAAAAATCAAGGACTCATCGGGCGAATCGCTCTGGAACTGAAATCGGAATGCTCACTGACATTTCCCCTCTCTGAAAGTCTGATAAACGCCGGAAAAATGACTAAGTCCAAAAAAGAATTTTTTTAAACTTTTTTCAATTTTACCCCCGTGGGATATATATTCTACCCACACACATTTGGAACTCTCCTGGGGTACCCTCACACATATTATTCCCTCATTTAGCGGATATTTTCACAAAAAAGTGAAATTTTCAAAAATTCAGAACATTGGCTGAAAACGACTAAAAATCAAGGACTCATCGGGCGAATCGCTCTGGAACTGAAATCGGAATGCTCACTGACATTTCCCCTCTCTGAAAGTCTGATAAACGCCGGAAAAATGACTAAGTCCAAAAAAGAATTTTTTTAAACTTTTTTCAATTTTACCCCCGTGGGATATATATTCTACCCACACACATTTGGAACTCTCCTGGGGTACCCTCACACATATTATTCCCTCATTTAGCGGATATTTTCACAAAAAAGTGAAATTTTCAAAAATTCAGAACATTGGCTGAAAACGACTAAAAATCAAGGACTCATCGGGCGAATCGCTCTGGAACTGAAATCGGAATGCTCACTGACATTTCCCCTCTCTGAAAGTCTGATAAACGCCGGAAAAATGACTAAGTCCAAAAAAGAATTTTTTTAAACTTTTTTCAATTTTACCCCCGTGGGATATATATTCTACCCACACACATTTGGAACTCTCCTGGGGTACCCTCACACATATTATTCCCTCATTTAGCGGATATTTTCACAAAAAAGTGAAATTTTCAAAAATTCAGAACATTGGCTGAAAACGACTAAAAATCAAGGACTCATTGGGCGAATCGCTCTGGAACTGAAATCGAAACGCTCACTGACATTTCCCCTCTCTGAAAGTCTGATAAACGCCGGAAAAATGACTAAGTCCAAAAAAGAATTTTTTTAAACTTTTTTCAATTTTACCCCCGTGGGATATATATTCTACCCACACACATTTGGAACTCTCCTGGGGTACCCTCACACATATTATTCCCTCATTTAGCGGATATTTTCACAAAAAAGTGACTTTTTCAAAAATTCAGAACATTGGCTGAAAACGACTAAAAATCAAGGACTCATCGGGCGAATCGCTCTGGAACTGAAATCGGAATGCTCACTGACATTTCCCCTCTCTGAAAGTCTGATAAACGCCGGAAAAATGACTAAGTCCAAAAAAGAATTTTTTTAAACTTTTTTCAATTTTACCCCCGTGGGATATATATTCTACCCACACACATTTGGAACTCTCCTGGGGTACCCTCACACATATTATTCCCTCATTTAGCGGATATTTTCACAAAAAAGTGAAATTTTCAAAAATTCAGAACATTGGCTGAAAACAACTAAAAACAAGGACTCATCGGGCGAATCGCTCTGGAACGGAAATCGGAACCTTCACTGACATTTCCCCTCTCTGAAAGTCTGATAAACGCCGGAAAAATGACTAAGTCCAAAAAAGAATTTTTTTAAACTTTTTTCAATTTTACCCCCGTGGGATATATATTCTACCCACACACATTTGGAACTCTCCTGGGGTACCCTCACACATATTATTCCCTCATTTAGCGGATATTTTCACAAAAAAGTGAAATTTTCAAAAATTCAGAACATTGGCTGAAAACGACTAAAAATCAAGGACTCATTGGGCGAATCGCTCTGGAACTGAAATCGGAACGCTCACTGACATTTCCCCTCTCTGAAAGTCTGATAAACGCCGGAAAAATGACTAAGTCCAAAAAAGAATTTTTTTAAACTTTTTTCAATTTTACCCCCGTGGGATATATATTCTACCCACACACATTTGGAACTCTCCTGGGGTACCCTCACACATATTATTCCCTCATTTAGCGGATATTTTCACAAAAAAGTGAAATTTTCAAAAATTCAGAAAATTGGCAGAAAACGACTAAATATCAAGGACTCATTGGGCAAATCGCTCTGGAACGGAAATCGGAGCGCTCACTGACATTTCCCCTCTCTGAAAGTCTGATAAACGCCGGAAAAATGACTAAGTCCAAAAAAGAATTTTTTTAAACTTTTTTCAATTTTACCCCCGTGGGATATATATTCTACCCACACACATTTGGAACTCTCCTGGGGTACCCTCACACATATTATTCCCTCATTTAGCGGATATTTTCACAAAAAAGTGAAATTTTCAAAAATTCAGAACATTGGCTGAAAACGACTAAAAATCAAGGACTCATCGGGCGAATCGCTCTGGAACTGAAATCGGAATGCTCACTGACATTTCCCCTCTCTGAAAGTCTGATAAACGCCGGAAAAATGACTAAGTCCAAAAAAGAATTTTTTTAAACTTTTTTCAATTTTACCCCCGTGGGATATATATTCTACCCACACACATTTGGAACTCTCCTGGGGTACCCTCACACATATTATTCCCTCATTTAGCGGATATTTTCACAAAAAAGTGAAATTTTCAAAAATTCAGAAAATTGGCAGAAAACGACTAAATATCAAGGACTCATTGGGCAAATCGCTCTGGAACGGAAATCGGAACGCTCACTGACATTTCCCCTCTCTGAAAGTCTGATAAACGCCGGAAAAATGACTAAGTCCAAAAAAGAATTTTTTTAAACTTTTTTCAATTTTACCCCCGTGGGATATATATTCTACCCACACACATTTGGAACTCTCCTGGGGTACCCTCACACATATTATTCCCTCATTTAGCGGATATTTTCACAAAAAAGTGACTTTTTCAAAAATTCAGAACATTGGCTGAAAACGACTAAAAATCAAGGACTCATCGGGCGAATCGCTCTGGAACTGAAATCGGAATGCTCACTGACATTTCCCCTCTCTGAAAGTCTGATAAACGCCGGAAAAATGACTAAGTCCAAAAAAGAATTTTTTTAAACTTTTTTCAATTTTACCCCCGTGGGATATATATTCTACCCACACACATTTGGAACTCTCCTGGGGTACCCTCACACATATTATTCCCTCATTTAGCGGATATTTTCACAAAAAAGTGAAATTTTCAAAAATTCAGAACATTGGCTGAAAACGACTAAAAATCAAGGACTCATTGGGCGAATCGCTCTGGAACTGAAATCGGAACGCTCACTGACATTTCCCCTCTCTGAAAGTCTGATAAACGCCGGAAAAATGACTAAGTCCAAAAAAGAATTTTTTTAAACTTTTTTCAATTTTACCCCCGTGGGATATATATTCTACCCACACACATTTGGAACTCTCCTGGGGTACCCTCACACATATTATTCCCTCATTTAGCGGATATTTTCACAAAAAAGTGAAATTTTCAAAAATTCAGAAAATTGGCAGAAAACGACTAAATATCAAGGACTCATTGGGCAAATCGCTCTGGAACGGAAATCGGAGCGCTCACTGACATTTCCCCTCTCTGAAAGTCTGATAAACGCCGGAAAAATGACTAAGTCCAAAAAAGAATTTTTTTAAACTTTTTTCAATTTTACCCCCGTGGGATATATATTCTACCCACACACATTTGGAACTCTCCTGGGGTACCCTCACACATATTATTCCCTCATTTAGCGGATATTTTCACAAAAAAGTGAAATTTTCAAAAATTCAGAACATTGGCTGAAAACGACTAAAAATCAAGGACTCATCGGGCGAATCGCTCTGGAACTGAAATCGGAATGCTCACTGACATTTCCCCTCTCTGAAAGTCTGATAAACGCCGGAAAAATGACTAAGTCCAAAAAAGAATTTTTTTAAACTTTTTTCAATTTTACCCCCGTGGGATATATATTCTACCCACACACATTTGGAACTCTCCTGGGGTACCCTCACACATATTATTCCCTCATTTAGCGGATATTTTCACAAAAAAGTGAAATTTTCAAAAATTCAGAAAATTGGCAGAAAACGACTAAATATCAAGGACTCATTGGGCAAATCGCTCTGGAACGGAAATCGGAACGCTCACTGACATTTCCCCTCTCTGAAAGTCTGATAAACGCCGGAAAAATGACTAAGTCCAAAAAAGAATTTTTTTAAACTTTTTTCAATTTTACCCCCGTGGGATATATATTCTACCCACACACATTTGGAACTCTCCTGGGGTACCCTCACACATATTATTCCCTCATTTAGCGGATATTTTCACAAAAAAGTGACTTTTTCAAAAATTCAGAACATTGGCTGAAAACGACTAAAAATCAAGGACTCATCGGGCGAATCGCTCTGGAACTGAAATCGGAATGCTCACTGACATTTCCCCTCTCTGAAAGTCTGATAAACGCCGGAAAAATGACTAAGTCCAAAAAAGAATTTTTTTAAACTTTTTTCAATTTTACCCCCGTGGGATATATATTCTACCCACACACATTTGGAACTCTCCTGGGGTACCCTCACACATATTATTCCCTCATTTAGCGGATATTTTCACAAAAAAGTGAAATTTTCAAAAATTCAGAACATTGGCTGAAAACGACTAAAAATCAAGGACTCATCGGGCGAATCGCTCTGGAACTGAAATCGGAATGCTCACTGACATTTCCCCTCTCTGAAAGTCTGATAAACGCCGGAAAAATGACTAAGTCCAAAAAAGAATTTTTTTAAACTTTTTTCAATTTTACCCCCGTGGGATATATATTCTACCCACACACATTTGGAACTCTCCTGGGGTACCCTCACACATATTATTCCCTCATTTAGCGGATATTTTCACAAAAAAGTGAAATTTTCAAAAATTCAGAACATTGGCTGAAAACGACTAAAAATCAAGGACTCATCGGGCGAATCGCTCTGGAACTGAAATCGGAATGCTCACTGACATTTCCCCTCTCTGAAAGTCTGATAAACGCCGGAAAAATGACTAAGTCCAAAAAAGAATTTTTTTAAACTTTTTTCAATTTTACCCCCGTGGGATATATATTCTACCCACACACATTTGGAACTCTCCTGGGGTACCCTCACACATATTATTCCCTCATTTAGCGGATATTTTCACAAAAAAGTGAAATTTTCAAAAATTCAGAACATTGGCTGAAAACGACTAAAAATCAAGGACTCATCGGGCGAATCGCTCTGGAACTGAAATCGGAATGCTCACTGACATTTCCCCTCTCTGAAAGTCTGATAAACGCCGGAAAAATGACTAAGTCCAAAAAAGAATTTTTTTAAACTTTTTTCAATTTTACCCCCGTGGGATATATATTCTACCCACACACATTTGGAACTCTCCTGGGGTACCCTCACACATATTATTCCCTCATTTAGCGGATATTTTCACAAAAAAGTGAAATTTTCAAAAATTCAGAACATTGGCTGAAAACGACTAAAAATCAAGGACTCATTGGGCGAATCGCTCTGGAACTGAAATCGAAACGCTCACTGACATTTCCCCTCTCTGAAAGTCTGATAAACGCCGGAAAAATGACTAAGTCCAAAAAAGAATTTTTTTAAACTTTTTTCAATTTTACCCCCGTGGGATATATATTCTACCCACACACATTTGGAACTCTCCTGGGGTACCCTCACACATATTATTCCCTCATTTAGCGGATATTTTCACAAAAAAGTGACTTTTTCAAAAATTCAGAACATTGGCTGAAAACGACTAAAAATCAAGGACTCATCGGGCGAATCGCTCTGGAACTGAAATCGGAATGCTCACTGACATTTCCCCTCTCTGAAAGTCTGATAAACGCCGGAAAAATGACTAAGTCCAAAAAAGAATTTTTTTAAACTTTTTTCAATTTTACCCCCGTGGGATATATATTCTACCCACACACATTTGGAACTCTCCTGGGGTACCCTCACACATATTATTCCCTCATTTAGCGGATATTTTCACAAAAAAGTGAAATTTTCAAAAATTCAGAACATTGGCTGAAAACAACTAAAAACAAGGACTCATCGGGCGAATCGCTCTGGAACGGAAATCGGAACCTTCACTGACATTTCCCCTCTCTGAAAGTCTGATAAACGCCGGAAAAATGACTAAGTCCAAAAAAGAATTTTTTTAAACTTTTTTCAATTTTACCCCCGTGGGATATATATTCTACCCACACACATTTGGAACTCTCCTGGGGTACCCTCACACATATTATTCCCTCATTTAGCGGATATTTTCACAAAAAAGTGAAATTTTCAAAAATTCAGAACATTGGCTGAAAACGACTAAAAATCAAGGACTCATTGGGCGAATCGCTCTGGAACTGAAATCGGAACGCTCACTGACATTTCCCCTCTCTGAAAGTCTGATAAACGCCGGAAAAATGACTAAGTCCAAAAAAGAATTTTTTTAAACTTTTTTCAATTTTACCCCCGTGGGATATATATTCTACCCACACACATTTGGAACTCTCCTGGGGTACCCTCACACATATTATTCCCTCATTTAGCGGATATTTTCACAAAAAAGTGAAATTTTCAAAAATTCAGAAAATTGGCAGAAAACGACTAAATATCAAGGACTCATTGGGCAAATCGCTCTGGAACGGAAATCGGAACGCTCACTGACATTTCCCCTCTCTGAAAGTCTGATAAACGCCGGAAAAATGACTAAGTCCAAAAAAGAATTTTTTTAAACTTTTTTCAATTTTACCCCCGTGGGATATATATTCTACCCACACACATTTGGAACTCTCCTGGGGTACCCTCACACATATTATTCCCTCATTTAGCGGATATTTTCACAAAAAAGTGACTTTTTCAAAAATTCAGAACATTGGCTGAAAACGACTAAAAATCAAGGACTCATCGGGCGAATCGCTCTGGAACTGAAATCGGAATGCTCACTGACATTTCCCCTCTCTGAAAGTCTGATAAACGCCGGAAAAATGACTAAGTCCAAAAAAGAATTTTTTTAAACTTTTTTCAATTTTACCCCCGTGGGATATATATTCTACCCACACACATTTGGAACTCTCCTGGGGTACCCTCACACATATTATTCCCTCATTTAGCGGATATTTTCACAAAAAAGTGAAATTTTCAAAAATTCAGAACATTGGCTGAAAACGACTAAAAATCAAG
The DNA here is from genome assembly GCF_046119375.1 of Phyllobates terribilis. Taxonomy (NCBI): domain Eukaryota; kingdom Metazoa; phylum Chordata; class Amphibia; order Anura; family Dendrobatidae; genus Phyllobates; species Phyllobates terribilis. The sequence continues at coordinate 594,337,160 of NW_027362763.1, read as the reverse complement.
GACTCATCGGGCGAATCGCTCTGGAACTGAAATCGGAATGCTCACTGACATTTCCCCTCTCTGAAAGTCTGATAAACGCCGGAAAAATGACTAAGTCCAAAAAAGAATTTTTTTAAACTTTTTTCAATTTTACCCCCGTGGGATATATATTCTACCCACACACATTTGGAACTCTCCTGGGGTACCCTCACACATATTATTCCCTCATTTAGCGGATATTTTCACAAAAAAGTGAAATTTTCGAAAATTGGCAGAAAACTACTAAATATCAAGGACTCATTGGGCAAATCGCTCTGGAACGGAAATCGGAACCTTCACTGACATTTCCCCTCTCTGAAAGTCTGATAAACGCCGGAAAAATGACTAAGTCCAAAAAAGAATTTTTTTAAACTTTTTTCAATTTTACCCCCGTGGGATATATATTCTACCCACACACATTTGGAACTCTCCTGGGGTACCCTCACACATATTATTCCCTCATTTAGCGGATATTTTCACAAAAAAGTGAAATTTTCAAAAATTCAGAACATTGGCTGAAAACGACTAAAAATCAAGGACTCATCGGGCGAATCGCTCTGGAACTGAAATCGGAATGCTCACTGACATTTCCCCTCTCTGAAAGTCTGATAAACGCCGGAAAAATGACTAAGTCCAAAAAAGAATTTTTTTAAACTTTTTTCAATTTTACCCCCGTGGGATATATATTCTACCCACACACATTTGGAACTCTCCTGGGGTACCCTCACACATATTATTCCCTCATTTAGCGGATATTTTCACAAAAAAGTGAAATTTTCAAAAATTCTGAACATTGGCTGAAAACGACTGAAAATCAAGGACTCATTGGGCGAATCGCTCTGGAACTGAAATCGAAACGCTCACTGACATTTCCCCTCTCTGAAAGTCTGATAAACGCCGGAAAAATGACTAAGTCCAAAAAAGAATTTTTTTAAACTTTTTTCAATTTTACCCCCGTGGGATATATATTCTACCCACACACATTTGGAACTCTCCTGGGGTACCCTCACACATATTATTCCCTCATTTAGCGGATATTTTCACAAAAAAGTGACTTTTTCAAAAATTCAGAACATTGGCTGAAAACGACTAAAAATCAAGGACTCATCGGGCGAATCGCTCTGGAACTGAAATCGGAATGCTCACTGACATTTCCCCTCTCTGAAAGTCTGATAAACGCCGGAAAAATGACTAAGTCCAAAAAAGAATTTTTTTAAACTTTTTTCAATTTTACCCCCGTGGGATATATATTCTACCCACACACATTTGGAACTCTCCTGGGGTACCCTCACACATATTATTCCCTCATTTAGCGGATATTTTCACAAAAAAGTGAAATTTTCAAAAATTCAGAAAATTGGCAGAAAACGACTAAATATCAAGGACTCATTGGGCAAATCGCTCTGGAACGGAAATCGGAACGCTCACTGACATTTCCCCTCTCTGAAAGTCTGATAAACGCCGGAAAAATGACTAAGTCCAAAAAAGAATTTTTTTAAACTTTTTTCAATTTTACCCCCGTGGGATATATATTCTACCCACACACATTTGGAACTCTCCTGGGGTACCCTCACACATATTATTCCCTCATTTAGCGGATATTTTCACAAAAAAGTGACTTTTTCAAAAATTCAGAACATTGGCTGAAAACGACTAAAAATCAAGGACTCATCGGGCGAATCGCTCTGGAACTGAAATCGGAATGCTCACTGACATTTCCCCTCTCTGAAAGTCTGATAAACGCCGGAAAAATGACTAAGTCCAAAAAAGAATTTTTTTAAACTTTTTTCAATTTTACCCCCGTGGGATATATATTCTACCCACACACATTTGGAACTCTCCTGGGGTACCCTCACACATATTATTCCCTCATTTAGCGGATATTTTCACAAAAAAGTGAAATTTTCAAAAATTCAGAACATTGGCTGAAAACGACTAAAAATCAAGGACTCATCGGGCGAATCGCTCTGGAACTGAAATCGGAATGCTCACTGACATTTCCCCTCTCTGAAAGTCTGATAAACGCCGGAAAAATGACTAAGTCCAAAAAAGAATTTTTTTAAACTTTTTTCAATTTTACCCCCGTGGGATATATATTCTACCCACACACATTTGGAACTCTCCTGGGGTACCCTCACACATATTATTCCCTCATTTAGCGGATATTTTCACAAAAAAGTGAAATTTTCAAAAATTCAGAACATTGGCTGAAAACGACTAAAAATCAAGGACTCATCGGGCGAATCGCTCTGGAACTGAAATCGGAATGCTCACTGACATTTCCCCTCTCTGAAAGTCTGATAAACGCCGGAAAAATGACTAAGTCCAAAAAAGAATTTTTTTAAACTTTTTTCAATTTTACCCCCGTGGGATATATATTCTACCCACACACATTTGGAACTCTCCTGGGGTACCCTCACACATATTATTCCCTCATTTAGCGGATATTTTCACAAAAAAGTGAAATTTTCAAAAATTCAGAACATTGGCTGAAAACGACTAAAAATCAAGGACTCATCGGGCGAATCGCTCTGGAACTGAAATCGGAATGCTCACTGACATTTCCCCTCTCTGAAAGTCTGATAAACGCCGGAAAAATGACTAAGTCCAAAAAAGAATTTTTTTAAACTTTTTTCAATTTTACCCCCGTGGGATATATATTCTACCCACACACATTTGGAACTCTCCTGGGGTACCCTCACACATATTATTCCCTCATTTAGCGGATATTTTCACAAAAAAGTGAAATTTTCAAAAATTCAGAACATTGGCTGAAAACGACTAAAAATCAAGGACTCATTGGGCGAATCGCTCTGGAACTGAAATCGAAACGCTCACTGACATTTCCCCTCTCTGAAAGTCTGATAAACGCCGGAAAAATGACTAAGTCCAAAAAATAATTTTTTTAAACTTTTTTCAATTTTACCCCCGTGGGATATATATTCTACCCACACACATTTGGAACTCTCCTGGGGTACCCTCACACATATTATTCCCTCATTTAGCGGATATTTTCACAAAAAAGTGACTTTTTCAAAAATTCAGAACATTGGCTGAAAACGACTAAAAATCAAGGACTCATCGGGCGAATCGCTCTGGAACTGAAATCGGAATGCTCACTGACATTTCCCCTCTCTGAAAGTCTGATAAACGCCGGAAAAATGACTAAGTCCAAAAAAGAATTTTTTTAAACTTTTTTCAATTTTACCCCCGTGGGATATATATTCTACCCACACACATTTGGAACTCTCCTGGGGTACCCTCACACATATTATTCCCTCATTTAGCGGATATTTTCACAAAAAAGTGAAATTTTCAAAAATTCAGAACATTGGCTGAAAACAACTAAAAACAAGGACTCATCGGGCGAATCGCTCTGGAACGGAAATCGGAACCTTCACTGACATTTCCCCTCTCTGAAAGTCTGATAAACGCCGGAAAAATGACTAAGTCCAAAAAAGAATTTTTTTAAACTTTTTTCAATTTTACCCCCGTGGGATATATATTCTACCCACACACATTTGGAACTCTCCTGGGGTACCCTCACACATATTATTCCCTCATTTAGCGGATATTTTCACAAAAAAGTGAAATTTTCAAAAATTCAGAACATTGGCTGAAAACGACTAAAAATCAAGGACTCATTGGGCGAATCGCTCTGGAACTGAAATCGGAACGCTCACTGACATTTCCCCTCTCTGAAAGTCTGATAAACGCCGGAAAAATGACTAAGTCCAAAAAAGAATTTTTTTAAACTTTTTTCAATTTTACCCCCGTGGGATATATATTCTACCCACACACATTTGGAACTCTCCTGGGGTACCCTCACACATATTATTCCCTCATTTAGCGGATATTTTCACAAAAAAGTGAAATTTTCAAAAATTCAGAAAATTGGCAGAAAACGACTAAATATCAAGGACTCATTGGGCAAATCGCTCTGGAACGGAAATCGGAACGCTCACTGACATTTCCCCTCTCTGAAAGTCTGATAAACGCCGGAAAAATGACTAAGTCCAAAAAAGAATTTTTTTAAACTTTTTTCAATTTTACCCCCGTGGGATATATATTCTACCCACACACATTTGGAACTCTCCTGGGGTACCCTCACACATATTATTCCCTCATTTAGCGGATATTTTCACAAAAAAGTGACTTTTTCAAAAATTCAGAACATTGGCTGAAAACGACTAAAAATCAAGGACTCATCGGGCGAATCGCTCTGGAACTGAAATCGGAATGCTCACTGACATTTCCCCTCTCTGAAAGTCTGATAAACGCCGGAAAAATGACTAAGTCCAAAAAAGAATTTTTTTAAACTTTTTTCAATTTTACCCCCGTGGGATATATATTCTACCCACACACATTTGGAACTCTCCTGGGGTACCCTCACACATATTATTCCCTCATTTAGCGGATATTTTCACAAAAAAGTGAAATTTTCAAAAATTCAGAACATTGGCTGAAAACGACTAAAAATCAAGGACTCATCGGGCGAATCGCTCTGGAACTGAAATCGGAATGCTCACTGACATTTCCCCTCTCTGAAAGTCTGATAAACGCCGGAAAAATGACTAAGTCCAAAAAAGAATTTTTTTAAACTTTTTTCAATTTTACCCCCGTGGGATATATATTCTACCCACACACATTTGGAACTCTCCTGGGGTACCCTCACACATATTATTCCCTCATTTAGCGGATATTTTCACAAAAAAGTGAAATTTTCGAAAATTGGCAGAAAACTACTAAATATCAAGGACTCATTGGGCAAATCGCTCTGGAACGGAAATCGGAACCTTCACTGACATTTCCCCTCTCTGAAAGTCTGATAAACGCCGGAAAAATGACTAAGTCCAAAAAAGAATTTTTTTAAACTTTTTTCAATTTTACCCCCGTGGGATATATATTCTACCCACACACATTTGGAACTCTCCTGGGGTACCCTCACACATATTATTCCCTCATTTAGCGGATATTTTCACAAAAAAGTGAAATTTTCAAAAATTCAGAACATTGGCTGAAAACGACTAAAAATCAAGGACTCATCGGGCGAATCGCTCTGGAACTGAAATCGGAATGCTCACTGACATTTCCCCTCTCTGAAAGTCTGATAAACGCCGGAAAAATGACTAAGTCCAAAAAAGAATTTTTTTAAACTTTTTTCAATTTTACCCCCGTGGGATATATATTCTACCCACACACATTTGGAACTCTCCTGGGGTACCCTCACACATATTATTCCCTCATTTAGCGGATATTTTCACAAAAAAGTGAAATTTTCAAAAATTCAGAACATTGGCTGAAAACGACTGAAAATCAAGGACTCATTGGGCGAATCGCTCTGGAACTGAAATCGAAACGCTCACTGACATTTCCCCTCTCTGAAAGTCTGATAAACGCCGGAAAAATGACTAAGTCCAAAAAAGAATTTTTTTAAACTTTTTTCAATTTTACCCCCGTGGGATATATATTCTACCCACACACATTTGGAACTCTCCTGGGGTACCCTCACACATATTATTCCCTCATTTAGCGGATATTTTCACAAAAAAGTGACTTTTTCAAAAATTCAGAACATTGGCTGAAAACGACTAAAAATCAAGGACTCATCGGGCGAATCGCTCTGGAACTGAAATCGGAATGCTCACTGACATTTCCCCTCTCTGAAAGTCTGATAAACGCCGGAAAAATGACTAAGTCCAAAAAAGAATTTTTTTAAACTTTTTTCAATTTTACCCCCGTGGGATATATATTCTACCCACACACATTTGGAACTCTCCTGGGGTACCCTCACACATATTATTCCCTCATTTAGCGGATATTTTCACAAAAAAGTGAAATTTTCAAAAATTCAGAACATTGGCTGAAAACAACTAAAAACAAGGACTCATCGGGCGAATCGCTCTGGAACGGAAATCGGAACCTTCACTGACATTTCCCCTCTCTGAAAGTCTGATAAACGCCGGAAAAATGACTAAGTCCAAAAAAGAATTTTTTTAAACTTTTTTCAATTTTACCCCCGTGGGATATATATTCTACCCACACACATTTGGAACTCTCCTGGGGTACCCTCACACATATTATTCCCTCATTTAGCGGATATTTTCACAAAAAAGTGAAATTTTCAAAAATTCAGAACATTGGCTGAAAACGACTAAAAATCAAGGACTCATTGGGCGAATCGCTCTGGAACTGAAATCGGAACGCTCACTGACATTTCCCCTCTCTGAAAGTCTGATAAACGCCGGAAAAATGACTAAGTCCAAAAAAGAATTTTTTTAAACTTTTTTCAATTTTACCCCCGTGGGATATATATTCTACCCACACACATTTGGAACTCTCCTGGGGTACCCTCACACATATTATTCCCTCATTTAGCGGATATTTTCACAAAAAAGTGAAATTTTCAAAAATTCAGAAAATTGGCAGAAAACGACTAAATATCAAGGACTCATTGGGCAAATCGCTCTGGAACGGAAATCGGAACGCTCACTGACATTTCCCCTCTCTGAAAGTCTGATAAACGCCGGAAAAATGACTAAGTCCAAAAAAGAATTTTTTTAAACTTTTTTCAATTTTACCCCCGTGGGATATATATTCTACCCACACACATTTGGAACTCTCCTGGGGTACCCTCACACATATTATTCCCTCATTTAGCGGATATTTTCACAAAAAAGTGACTTTTTCAAAAATTCAGAACATTGGCTGAAAACGACTAAAAATCAAGGACTCATCGGGCGAATCGCTCTGGAACTGAAATCGGAATGCTCACTGACATTTCCCCTCTCTGAAAGTCTGATAAACGCCGGAAAAATGACTAAGTCCAAAAAAGAATTTTTTTAAACTTTTTTCAATTTTACCCCCGTGGGATATATATTCTACCCACACACATTTGGAACTCTCCTGGGGTACCCTCACACATATTATTCCCTCATTTAGCGGATATTTTCACAAAAAAGTGAAATTTTCAAAAATTCAGAACATTGGCTGAAAACGACTAAAAATCAAGGACTCATCGGGCGAATCGCTCTGGAACTGAAATCGGAATGCTCACTGACATTTCCCCTCTCTGAAAGTCTGATAAACGCCGGAAAAATGACTAAGTCCAAAAAAGAATTTTTTTAAACTTTTTTCAATTTTACCCCCGAGGGATATATATTCTACCCACACACATTTGGAACTCTCCTGGGGTACCCTCACACATATTATTCCCTCATTTAGCGGATATTTTCACAAAAAAGTGAAATTTTCGAAAATTGGCAGAAAACTACTAAATATCAAGGACTCATTGGGCAAATCGCTCTGGAACGGAAATCGGAACCTTCACTGACATTTCCCCTCTCTGAAAGTCTGATAAACGCCGGAAAAATGACTAAGTCCAAAAAAGAATTTTTTTAAACTTTTTTCAATTTTACCCCCGTGGGATATATATTCTACCCACACACATTTGGAACTCTCCTGGGGTACCCTCACACATATTATTCCCTCATTTAGCGGATATTTTCACAAAAAAGTGAAATTTTCAAAAATTCAGAACATTGGCTGAAAACGACTAAAAATCAAGGACTCATCGGGCGAATCGCTCTGGAACTGAAATCGGAATGCTCACTGACATTTCCCCTCTCTGAAAGTCTGATAAACGCCGGAAAAATGACTAAGTCCAAAAAAGAATTTTTTTAAACTTTTTTCAATTTTACCCCCGTGGGATATATATTCTACCCACACACATTTGGAACTCTCCTGGGGTACCCTCACACATATTATTCCCTCATTTAGCGGATATTTTCACAAAAAAGTGAAATTTTCAAAAATTCAGAACATTGGCTGAAAACGACTAAAAATCAAGGACTCATCGGGCGAATCGCTCTGGAACTGAAATCGGAATGCTCACTGACATTTCCCCTCTCTGAAAGTCTGATAAACGCCGGAAAAATGACTAAGTCCAAAAAAGAATTTTTTTAAACTTTTTTCAATTTTACCCCCGTGGGATATATATTCTACCCACACACATTTGGAACTCTCCTGGGGTACCCTCACACATATTATTCCCTCATTTAGCGGATATTTTCACAAAAAAGTGACTTTTTCAAAAATTCAGAACATTGGCTGAAAACGACTAAAAATCAAGGACTCATCGGGCGAATCGCTCTGGAACTGAAATCGGAATGCTCACTGACATTTCCCCTCTCTGAAAGTCTGATAAACGCCGGAAAAATGACTAAGTCCAAAAAAGAATTTTTTTAAACTTTTTTCAATTTTACCCCCGTGGGATATATATTCTACCCACACACATTTGGAACTCTCCTGGGGTACCCTCACACATATTATTCCCTCATTTAGCGGATATTTTCACAAAAAAGTGAAATTTTCAAAAATTCAGAACATTGGCTGAAAACGACTAAAAATCAAGGACTCATTGGGCGAATCGCTCTGGAACTGAAATCGAAACGCTCACTGACATTTCCCCTCTCTGAAAGTCTGATAAACGCCGGAAAAATGACTAAGTCCAAAAAAGAATTTTTTTAAACTTTTTTCAATTTTACCCCCGTGGGATATATATTCTACCCACACACATTTGGAACTCTCCTGGGGTACCCTCACACATATTATTCCCTCATTTAGCGGATATTTTCACAAAAAAGTGACTTTTTCAAAAATTCAGAACATTGGCTGAAAACGACTAAAAATCAAGGACTCATCGGGCGAATCGCTCTGGAACTGAAATCGGAATGCTCACTGACATTTCCCCTCTCTGAAAGTCTGATAAACGCCGGAAAAATGACTAAGTCCAAAAAAGAATTTTTTTAAACTTTTTTCAATTTTACCCCCGTGGGATATATATTCTACCCACACACATTTGGAACTCTCCTGGGGTACCCTCACACATACTATTCCCTCATTTAGCGGATATTTTCACAAAAAAGTGAAATTTTCAAAAATTAAGAACATTGGCTGAAAACAACTAAAAACAAGGACTCATCGGGCGAATCGCTCTGGAACGGAAATCGGAACCTTCACTGACATTTCCCCTCTCTGAAAGTCTGATAAACGCCGGAAAAATGACTAAGTCCAAAAAAGAATTTTTTTAAACTTTTTTCAATTTTACCCCCGTGGGATATATATTCTACCCACACACATTTGGAACTCTCCTGGGGTACCCTCACACATATTATTCCCTCATTTAGCGGATATTTTCACAAAAAAGTGAAATTTTCAAAAATTCAGAACATTGGCTGAAAACAACTAAAAACAAGGACTCATCGGGCGAATCGCTCTGGAACTGAAATCGGAATGCTCACTGACATTTCCCCTCTCTGAAAGTCTGATAAACGCCGGAAAAATGACTAAGTCCAAAAAAGAATTTTTTTAAACTTTTTTCAATTTTACCCCCGTGGGATATATATTCTACCCACACACATTTGGAACTCTCCTGGGGTACCCTCACACATATTATTCCCTCATTTAGCGGATATTTTCACAAAAAAGTGAAATTTTCAAAAATTCAGAACATTGGCTGAAAACGACTAAAAATCAAGGACTCATCGGGCGAATCGCTCTGGAACTGAAATCGGAATGCTCACTGACATTTCCCCTCTCTGAAAGTCTGATAAACGCCGGAAAAATGACTAAGTCCAAAAAAGAATTTTTTTAAACTTTTTTCAATTTTACCCCCGTGGGATATATATTCTACCCACACACATTTGGAACTCTCCTGGGGTACCCTCACACATACTATTCCCTCATTTAGCGGATATTTTCACAAAAAAGTGAAATTTTCAAAAATTAAGAACATTGGCTGAAAACAACTAAAAACAAGGACTCATCGGGCGAATCGCTCTGGAACGGAAATCGGAACCTTCACTGACATTTCCCCTCTCTGAAAGTCTGATAAACGCCGGAAAAATGACTAAGTCCAAAAAAGAATTTTTTTAAACTTTTTTCAATTTTACCCCCGTGGGATATATATTCTACCCACACACATTTGGAACTCTCCTGGGGTACCCTCACACATATTATTCCCTCATTTAGCGGATATTTTCACAAAAAAGTGAAATTTTCAAAAATTCAGAACATTGGCTGAAAACAACTAAAAACAAGGACTCATCGGGCGAATCGCTCTGGAACTGAAATCGGAATGCTCACTGACATTTCCCCTCTCTGAAAGTCTGATAAACGCCGGAAAAATGACTAAGTCCAAAAAAGAATTTTTTTAAACTTTTTTCAATTTTACCCCCGTGGGATATATATTCTACCCACACACATTTGGAACTCTCCTGGGGTACCCTCACACATATTATTCCCTCATTTAGCGGATATTTTCACAAAAAAGTGAAATTTTCAAAAATTCAGAACATTGGCTGAAAACGACTAAAAATCAAGGACTCATCGGGCGAATCGCTCTGGAACTGAAATCGGAATGCTCACTGACATTTCCCCTCTCTGAAAGTCTGATAAACGCCGGAAAAATGACTAAGTCCAAAAAAGAATTTTTTTAAACTTTTTTCAATTTTACCCCAGTGGGATATATATTCTACCCACACACATTTGGAACTCTCCTGGGGTACCCTCACACATATTATTCCCTCATTTAGCGGATATTTTCACAAAAAAGTGACTTTTTCAAAAATTCAGAACATTGGCTGAAAACGACTAAAAATCAAGGACTCATCGGGCGAATCGCTCTGGAACTGAAATCGGAATGCTCACTGACATTTCCCCTCTCTGAAAGTCTGATAAACGCCGGAAAAATGACTAAGTCCAAAAAAGAATTTTTTTAAACTTTTTTCAATTTTACCCCCGTGGGATATATATTCTACCCACACACATTTGGAACTCTCCTGGGGTACCCTCACACATATTATTCCCTCATTTAGCGGATATTTTCACAAAAAAGTGACTTTTTCAAAAATTCAGAACATTGGCTGAAAACGACTAAAAATCAAGGACTCATCGGGCGAATCGCTCTGGAACTGAAATCGGAATGCTCACTGACATTTCCCCTCTCTGAAAGTCTGATAAACGCCGGAAAAATGACTAAGTCCAAAAAAGAATTTTTTTAAACTTTTTTCAATTTTACCCCCGTGGGATATATATTCTACCCACACACATTTGGAACTCTCCTGGGGTACCCTCACACATACTATTCCCTCATTTAGCGGATATTTTCACAAAAAAGTGAAATTTTCAAAAATTCAGAACATTGGCTGAAAACAACTAAAAACAAGGACTCATCGGGCGAATCGCTCTGGAACGGAAATCGGAACCTTCACTGACATTTCCCCTCTCTGAAAGTCTGATAAACGCCGGAAAAATGACTAAGTCCAAAAAAGAATTTTTTTAAACTTTTTTCAATTTTACCCCCGTGGGATATATATTCTACCCACACACATTTGGAACTCTCCTGGGGTACCCTCACACATATTATTCCCTCATTTAGCGGATATTTTCACAAAAAAGTGAAATTTTCAAAAATTCAGAACATTGGCTGAAAACGACTAAAAATCAAGGACTCATTGGGCGAATCGCTCTGGAACTGAAATCGGAACGCTCACTGACATTTCCCCTCTCTGAAAGTCTGATAAACGCCGGAAAAATGACTAAGTCCAAAAAAGAATTTTTTTAAACTTTTTTCAATTTTACCCCCGTGGGATATATATTCTACCCACACACATTTGGAACTCTCCTGGGGTACCCTCACACATATTATTCCCTCATTTAGCGGATATTTTCACAAAAAAGTGAAATTTTCAAAAATTCAGAACATTGGCTGAAAACAACTAAAAACAAGGACTCATCGGGCGAATCGCTCTGGAACTGAAATCGGAATGCTCACTGACATTTCCCCTCTCTGAAAGTCTGATAAACGCCGGAAAAATGACTAAGTCCAAAAAAGAATTTTTTTAAACTTTTTTCAATTTTACCCCCGTGGGATATATATTCTACCCACACACATTTGGAACTCTCCTGGGGTACCCTCACACATATTATTCCCTCATTTAGCGGATATTTTCACAAAAAAGTGAAATTTTCAAAAATTCAGAACATTGGCTGAAAACGACTAAAAATCAAGGACTCATCGGGCGAATCGCTCTGGAACTGAAATCGGAATGCTCACTGACATTTCCCCTCTCTGAAAGTCTGATAAACGCCGGAAAAATGACTAAGTCCAAAAAAGAATTTTTTTAAACTTTTTTCAATTTTACCCCCGTGGGATATATATTCTACCCACACACATTTGGAACTCTCCTGGGGTACCCTCACACATATTATTCCCTCATTTAGCGGATATTTTCACAAAAAAGTGAAATTTTCAAAAATTCAGAACATTGGCTGAAAACGACTAAAAATCAAGGACTCATTGGGCGAATCGCTCTGGAACTGAAATCGAAATGCTCACTGACATTTCCCCTCTCTGAAAGTCTGATAAACGCCGGAAAAATGACTAAGTCCAAAAAAGAATTTTTTTAAACTTTTTTCAATTTTACCCCCGTGGGATATATATTCTACCCACACACATTTGGAACTCTCCTGGGGTACCCTCACACATATTATTCCCTCATTTAGCGGATATTTTCACAAAAAAGTGACTTTTTCAAAAATTCAGAACATTGGCTGAAAACGACTAAAAATCAAGGACTCATCGGGCGAATCGCTCTGGAACGGAAATCGGAACCTTCACTGACATTTCCCCTCTCTGAAAGTCTGATAAATGCCGGAAAAATGACTAAGTCCAAAAAAGAATTTTTTTAAACTTTTTTCAATTTTACCCCCGTGGGATATATATTCTACCCTCACACATTTGGAACTCTCCTGGGGTACCCTCACACATATTATTCCCTCATTTAGCGGATATTTTCACAAAAAAGTGAAATTTTCAAAAATTCAGAACATTGGCTGAAAACGACTAAAAATCAAGGACTCATTGGGCGAATCGCTCTGGAACTGAAATCGGAACGCTCACTGACATTTCCCCTCTCTGAAAGTCTGATAAACGCCGGAAAAATGACTAAGTCCAAAAAAGAATTTTTTTAAACTTTTTTCAATTTTACCCCCGTGGGATATATATTCTACCCACACACATTTGGAACTCTCCTGGGGTACCCTCACACATATTATTCCCTCATTTAGCGGATATTTTCACAAAAAAGTGAAATTTTCAAAAATTCAGAAAATTGGCAGAAAACGACTAAATATCAAGGACTCATTGGGCAAATCGCTCTGGAACGGAAATCGGAACGCTCACTGACATTTCCCCTCTCTGAAAGTCTGATAAACGCCGGAAAAATGACTAAGTCCAAAAAAGAATTTTTTTAAACTTTTTTCAATTTTACCCCCGTGGGATATATATTCTACCCACACACATTTGGAACTCTCCTGGGGTACCCTCACACATATTATTCCCTCATTTAGCGGATATTTTCACAAAAAAGTGACTTTTTCAAAAATTCAGAACATTGGCTGAAAACGACTAAAAATCAAGGACTCATCGGGCGAATCGCTCTGGAACTGAAATCGGAATGCTCACTGACATTTCCCCTCTCTGAAAGTCTGATAAACGCCGGAAAAATGACTAAGTCCAAAAAAGAATTTTTTTAAACTTTTTTCAATTTTACCCCCGTGGGATATATATTCTACCCACACACATTTGGAACTCTCCTGGGGTACCCTCACACATATTATTCCCTCATTTAGCGGATATTTTCACAAAAAAGTGAAATTTTCAAAAATTCAGAACATTGGCTGAAAACGACTAAAAATCAAGGACTCATCGGGCGAATCGCTCTGGAACTGAAATCGGAATGCTCACTGACATTTCCCCTCTCTGAAAGTCTGATAAACGCCGGAAAAATGACTAAGTCCAAAAAAGAATTTTTTTAAACTTTTTTCAATTTTACCCCCGTGGGATATATATTCTACCCACACACATTTGGAACTCTCCTGGGGTACCCTCACACATATTATTCCCTCATTTAGCGGATATTTTCACAAAAAAGTGAAATTTTCGAAAATTGGCAGAAAACTACTAAATATCAAGGACTCATTGGGCAAATCGCTCTGGAACGGAAATCGGAACCTTCACTGACATTTCCCCTCTCTGAAAGTCTGATAAACGCCGGAAAAATGACTAAGTCCAAAAAAGAATTTTTTTAAACTTTTTTCAATTTTACCCCTGTGGGATATATATTCTACCCACACACATTTGGAACTCTCCTGGGGTACCCTCACACATATTATTCCCTCATTTAGCGGATATTTTCACAAAAAAGTGAAATTTTCAAAAATTCAGAACATTGGCTGAAAACGACTAAAAATCAAGGACTCATCGGGCGAATCGCTCTGGAACTGAAATCGGAATGCTCACTGACATTTCCCCTCTCTGAAAGTCTGATAAACGCCGGAAAAATGACTAAGTCCAAAAAAGAATTTTTTTAAACTTTTTTCAATTTTACCCCCGTGGGATATATATTCTACCCACACACATTTGGAACTCTCCTGGGGTACCCTCACACATATTATTCCCTCATTTAGCGGATATTTTCACAAAAAAGTGAAATTTTCAAAAATTCAGAACATTGGCTGAAAACGACTAAAAATCAAGGACTCATCGGGCGAATCGCTCTGGAACTGAAATCGGAATGCTCACTGACATTTCCCCTCTCTGAAAGTCTGATAAACGCCGGAAAAATGACTAAGTCCAAAAAAGAATTTTTTTAAACTTTTTTCAATTTTACCCCCGTGGGATATATATTCTACCCACACACATTTGGAACTCTCCTGGGGTACCCTCACACATATTATTCCCTCATTTAGCGGATATTTTCACAAAAAAGTGACTTTTTCAAAAATTCAGAACATTGGCTGAAAACGACTAAAAATCAAGGACTCATCGGGCGAATCGCTCTGGAACTGAAATCGGAATGCTCACTGACATTTCCCCTCTCTGAAAGTCTGATAAACGCCGGAAAAATGACTAAGTCCAAAAAAGAATTTTTTTAAACTTTTTTCAATTTTACCCCCGTGGGATATATATTCTACCCACACACATTTGGAACTCTCCTGGGGTACCCTCACACATATTATTCCCTCATTTAGCGGATATTTTCACAAAAAAGTGAAATTTTCAAAAATTCAGAACATTGGCTGAAAACAACTAAAAACAAGGACTCATCGGGCGAATCGCTCTGGAACTGAAATCGGAATGCTCACTGACATTTCCCCTCTCTGAAAGTCTGATAAACGCCGGAAAAACGACTAAGTCCAAAAAAGAATTTTTTTAAACTTTTTTCAATTTTACCCCCGTGGGATATATATTCTACCCACACACATTTGGAACTCTCCTGGGGTACCCTCACACATATTATTCCCTCATTTAGCGGATATTTTCACAAAAAAGTGAAATTTTCAAAAATTCAGAACATTGGCTGAAAACGACTAAAAATCAAGGACTCATCGGGCGAATCGCTCTGGAACTGAAATCGGAATGCTCACTGACATTTCCCCTCTCTGAAAGTCTGATAAACGCCGAAAAAATGACTAAGTCCAAAAAAGAATTTTTTTAAACTTTTTTCAATTTTACCCCCGTGGGATATATATTCTACCCACACACATTTGGAACTCTCCTGGGGTACCCTCACACATATTATTCCCTCATTTAGCGGATATTTTCACAAAAAAGTGACTTTTTCAAAAATTCAGAACATTGGCTGAAAACGACTAAAAATCAAGGACTCATCGGGCGAATCGCTCTGGAACTGAAATCGGAATGCTCACTGACATTTCCCCTCTCTGAAAGTCTGATAAACGCCGGAAAAATGACTAAGTCCAAAAAAGAATTTTTTTAAACTTTTTTCAATTTTACCCCCGTGGGATATATATTCTACCCACACACATTTGGAACTCTCCTGGGGTACCCTCACACATATTATTCCCTCATTTAGCGGATATTTTCACAAAAAAGTGAAATTTTCAAAAATTCAGAACATTGGCTGAAAACAACTAAAAACAAGGACTCATCGGGCGAATCGCTCTGGAACTGAAATCGGAATGCTCACTGACATTTCCCCTCTCTGAAAGTCTGATAAACGCCGGAAAAATGACTAAGTCCAAAAAAGAATTTTTTTAAACTTTTTTCAATTTTACCCCCGTGGGATATATATTCTACCCACACACATTTGGAACTCTCCTGGGGTACCCTCACACATATTATTCCCTCATTTAGCGGATATTTTCACAAAAAAGTGAAATTTTCAAATATTCAGAACATTGGCTGAAAACGACTAAAAATCAAGGACTCATCGGGCAAATCGCTCTGGAACTGAAATCGGAATGCTCACTGACATTTCCCCTCTCTGAAAGTCTGATAAACGCCGGAAAAACGACTAAGTCCAAAAAAGAATTTTTTTAAACTTTTTTCAATTTTACCCCCGTGGGATATATATTCTACCCACACACATTTGGAACTCTCCTGGGGTACCCTCACACATATTATTCCCTCATTTAGCGGATATTTTCACAAAAAAGTGAAATTTTCAAAAATTCAGAACATTGGCTGAAAACGACTAAAAATCAAGGACTCATCGGGCAAATCGCTCTGCAACTGAATTCGGAATGCTCACTGACATTTCCCCTCTCTGAAAGTCTGATAAACGCCGGAAAAATGACTAAGTCCAAAAAAGAATTTTTTTAAACTGTTTTCAATTTTACCCCCGTGGGATATATATTCTACCCACACACATTTGGAACTCTCCTGGGGTACCCTCACACACATTATTCCCTCATTTAGCGGATATTTTCACAAAAAAGTGAAATTTTCAAAAATTCAGAAAATTGGCTGAAAACGAGTAAATATCAAGGACTCATCAGGCGAATCGCTCTGGAACTGAAATCGGAATGCTGACTGACATTTTCCCTCTCTGAAAGTGTGATAAACTGCGGAAAAATGACTAAGTCCAAAAAAGAATTTTTTAAAACTTTTTTCAATTTTACCCCCGTGGGATATATATTCTACCCACACACATTTGGAACTCTCCTGGGGTACCCTCACACATATTATTCCCTCATTTAGCGGATATTTTCACAAAAAAGTGAAATTTTCAAAAATTCAGAACATTGGCTGAAAACAACTAAAAACAAGGACTCATCGGGCGAATCGCTCTGGAACTGAAATCGGAATGCTCACTGACATTTCCCCTCTCTGAAAGTCTGATAAACGCCGGAAAAATGACTAAGTCCAAAAAAGAATTTTTTTAAACTTTTTTCAATTTTACCCCCGTGGGATATATATTCTACCCACACACATTTGGAACTCTCCTGGGGTACCCTCACACATATTATTCCCTCATTTAGCGGATATTTTCACAAAAAAGTGAAATTTTCAAATATTCAGAACATTGGCTGAAAACGACTAAAAATCAAGGACTCATCGGGCAAATCGCTCTGGAACTGAAATCGGAATGCTCACTGACATTTCCCCTCTCTGAAAGTCTGATAAACGCCGGAAAAACGACTAAGTCCAAAAAAGAATTTTTTTAAACTTTTTTCAATTTTACCCCCGTGGGATATATATTCTACCCACACACATTTGGAACTCTCCTGGGGTACCCTCACACATATTATTCCCTCATTTAGCGGATATTTTCACAAAAAAGTGAAATTTTCAAAAATTCAGAACATTGGCTGAAAACGACTAAAAATCAAGGACTCATCGGGCAAATCGCTCTGCAACTGAATTCGGAATGCTCACTGACATTTCCCCTCTCTGAAAGTCTGATAAACGCCGGAAAAATGACTAAGTCCAAAAAAGAATTTTTTTAAACTGTTTTCAATTTTACCCCCGTGGGATATATATTCTACCCACACACATTTGGAACTCTCCTGGGGTACCCTCACACACATTATTCCCTCATTTAGCGGATATTTTCACAAAAAAGTGAAATTTTCAAAAATTCAGAAAATTGGCTGAAAACGAGTAAATATCAAGGACTCATCAGGCGAATCGCTCTGGAACTGAAATCGGAATGCTGACTGACATTTTCCCTCTCTGAAAGTGTGATAAACTGCGGAAAAATGACTAAGTCCAAAAAAGAATTTTTTAAAACTTTTTTCAATTTTACCCCCGTGGGATATATATTCTACCCACACACATTTGGAACTCTCCTGGGGTACCCTCACACATATTATTCCCTCATTTAGCGGATATTTTTACAAAAAAGTGAAATTTTCAAAAATTCAGAAAATTGGCTGAAAACGACTACATATTAAGGACTCATCGGGCGAATCGCTCTGGAACTGAAATCGGAACGCTCACTGACATTTCCCCTCTCTGAAAGTCTGATAAACGCCAGAGAAATGACTAAGTCCAAATAAAAAAATTTGTCAACTTTTTCCAATTTTACCCCCGTGGGATATATATTCTACCCACACATATTTGGAACTCTCCTGGGGTACCCTCACACATATTATTCCCTCATTTAGCGGATATTTTCACAAAAAAGTGAAATTTTCAAAAATTCAGAAAATTGGCAGAAAACGACTAAATATCAAGGACTCATTGGGCAAATCGCTCTGGAACGGAAATCGGAACGCTCACTGACATTTCCCCTCTCTGAAAGTCTGATAAATGCCGGAAAAATGACTAAGTCCAAAAAAGAATTTTTTTAAACTTTTTTCAATTTTACCCCCGTGGGATATATATTCTACCCACACACATTTGGAACTCTCCTGGGGTACCCTCACACATATTATTCCCTCATTTAGCGGATATTTTCACAAAAAAGTGACTTTTCAAAAATTCAGAACATTGGCTGAAAACGACTAAAAATCAAGGACTCATCGGGCGAATCGCTCTGGAACTGAAATCGGAATGCTCACTGACATTTCCCCTCTCTGAAAGTCTGATAAACGCCGGAAAAATGACTAAGTCCAAAAAAGAATTTTTTTAAACTTTTTTCAATTTTACCCCCGTGGGATATATATTCTACCCACACACATTTGGAACTCTCCTGGGGTACCCTCACACATATTATTCCCTCATTTAGCGGATATTTTCACAAAAAAGTGAAATTTTCAAAAATTCAGAACATTGGCTGAAAACGACTAAAAATCAAGGACTCATCGGGCGAATCGCTCTGGAACTGAAATCGGAATGCTCACTGACATTTCCCCTCTCTGAAAGTCTGATAAACGCCGGAAAAATGACTAAGTCCAAAAAAGAATTTTTTTAAATTTTTTTCAATTTTACCCCCGTGGGATATATATTCTACCCACACACATTTGGAACTCTCCTGGGGTACCCTCACACATATTATTCCCTCATTTAGCGGATATTTTCACAAAAAAGTGAAATTTTCAAAAATTCAGAACATTGGCTGAAAACGACTAAAAATCAAGGACTCATGGGGCGAATCGCTCTGGAACTGAAATCGGAATGCTCACTGACATTTCCCCTCTCTGAAAGTCTGATAAACGCCGGAAAAATGACTAAGTCCAAAAAAGAATTTTTTTAAACTTTTTTCAATTTTACCCCCGTGGGATTTATATTCTACCCACACACATTTGGAACTCTCCTGGGGTACCCTCACACATATTATTCCCTCATTTAGCGGATATTTTCACAAAAAAGTGAAATTTTCAAAAATTCAGAAAATTGGCAGAAAACGACTAAATATCAAGGACTCATTGGGCGAATCGCTCTGGAACTGAAATCGGAATGCTCACTGACATTTCCCCTCTCTGAAAGTCTGATAAACGCCGGAAAAATGACTAAGTACAAAAAAGAATTTTTTTAAACTTTTTTCAATTTTACCCCCGTGGGATATATATTCTACCCACACACATTTGGAACTGTCCTGGGGTACCCTCACACATATTATTCCCTCATTTAGCGGATATTTTCACAAAAAAGTGAAATTTTCAAAAATTCAGAACATTGGCTGAAAACGACTAAAAACAAGGACTCATCGGGCGAATCGCTCTGGAACTGAAATCGGAATGCTCACTGACATTTCCCCTCTCTGAAAGTCTGATAAACGCCGGAAAAATGACTAAGTCCAAAAAAGAATTTTTTTAAACTTTTTTCAATTTTACCCCCGTGGGATATATATTCTACCCACACACATTTGGAACTCTCCTGGGGTACCCTCACACATATTATTCCCTCATTTAGCGGATATTTTCACAAAAAAGTGAAATTTTCAAATATTCAGAACATTGGCTGAAAACGACTAAAAATCAAGGACTCATCGGGCAAATCGCTCTGGAACTGAAATCGGAATGCTCACTGACATTTCCCCTCTCTGAAAGTCTGATAAACGCCGGAAAAACGACTAAGTCCAAAAAAGAATTTTTTTAAACTTTTTTCAATTTTACCCCCGTGGGATATATATTCTACCCACACACATTTGGAACTCTCCTGGGGTACCCTCACACATATTATTCCCTCATTTAGCGGATATTTTCACAAAAAAGTGAAACTTTCAAAAATTCAGAAAATTGGCTGAAAACGAGTAAATATCAAGGACTCATCAGGCGAATCGCTCTGGAACTGAAATCGGAATGCTGACTGACATTTTCCCTCTCTGAAAGTGTGATAAACTGCGGAAAAATGACTAAGTCCAAAAAAGAATTTTTTAAAACTTTTTTCAATTTTACCCCCGTGGGATATATATTCTACCCACACACATTTGGAACTCTCCTGGGGTACCCTCACACATATTATTCCCTCATTTAGCGGATATTTTTACAAAAAAGTGAAATTTTCAAAAATTCAGAAAATTGGCTGAAAACGACTACATATTAAGGACTCATCGGGCGAATCGCTCTGGAACTGAAATCGGAACGCTCACTGACATTTCCCCTCTCTGAAAGTCTGATAAACGCCAGAGAAATGACTAAGTCCAAATAAAAAAATTTGTCAACTTTTTCCAGTTTTACCCCCGTGGGATATATATTCTACCCACACATATTTGGAACTCTCCTGGGGTACCCTCACACATATTATTCCCTCATTTAGCGGATATTTTCACAAAAAAGTGAAATTTTCAAAAATTCAGAACATTGGCTGAAAACGACTAAAAATCAAGGACTCATCGGGCAAATCGCTCTGCAACTGAATTCGGAATGCTCACTGACATTTCCCCTCTCTGAAAGTCTGATAAACGCCGGAAAAATGACTAAGTCCAAAAAAGAATTTTTTTAAACTGTTTTCAATTTTACCCCCGTGGGATATATATTCTACCCACACACATTTGGAACTCTCCTGGGGTACCCTCACACATATTATTCCCTCATTTAGCGGATATTTTCACAAAAAAGTGAAATTTTCAAAAATTCAGAAAATTGGCTGAAAACGAGTAAATATCAAGGACTCATCAGGCGAATCGCTCTGGAACTGAAATCGGAATGCTGACTGACATTTTCCCTCTCTGAAAGTGTGATAAACTGAGGAAAAATGACTAAGTCCAAAAAAGAATTTTTTAAAACTTTTTTCAATTTTACCCCCGTGGGATATATATTCTACCCACACACATTTGGAACTCTCCTGGGGTACCCTCACACATATTATTCCCTCATTTAGCGGATATTTTTACAAAAAAGTGAAATTTTCAAAAATTCTGAAAATTGGCTGAAAACGACTACATATTAAGGACTCATCGGGCGAATCGCTCTGGAACTGAAATCGGAACGCTCACTGACATTTCCCCTCTCTGAAAGTCTGATAAACGCCAGAGAAATGACTATGTCCAAATAAAAAAATTTGTCAACTTTTTCCAATTTTACCCCCGTGGGATATATATTCTACCCACACATATTTGGAACTCTCCTGGGGTACCCTCACACATATTATTCCCTCATTTAGCGGATATTTTCACAAAAAAGTGAAATTTTCAAAAATTCAGAACATTGGCTGAAAACGACTTAAAATCAAGGACTCATCGGGCAAATCGCTCTGCAACTGAATTCGGAATGCTCACTGACATTTCCCCTCTCTGAAAGTCTGATAAACGCCGGAAAAATGACTAAGTCCAAAAAAGAATTTTTTTAAACTGTTTTCAATTTTACCCCCGTGGGATATATATTCTACCCACACACATTTGGAACTCTCCTGGGGTACCCTCACACATATTATTCCCTCATTTAGCGGATATTTTCACAAAAAAGTGAAATTTTCAAAAATTCAGAAAATTGGCAGAAAACGACTAAATATCAAGGACTCATCAGGCGAATCACTCTGGAACTGAAATCGGAATGCTGACTGACATTTTCCCTCTCTGAAAGTGTGATAAACTGCGGAAAAATGACTAAGTCCAAAAAAGAATTTTTTAAAACTTTTTTCAATTTTACCCCCGTGGGATATATATTCTACCCACACACATTTGGAACTCTCCTGGGGTACCCTCACACATATTATTCCCTCATTTAGCGGATATTTTTACAAAAAAGTGAAATTTTCAAAAATTCAGAAAATTGGCTGAAAACGACTACATATTAAGGACTCATCGGGCGAATCGCTCTGGAACTGAAATCGGAACGCTCACTGACATTTCCCCTCTCTGAAAGTCTGATAAACGCCAGAGAAATGACTAAGTCCAAATAAAAAAATTTGTCAACTTTTTCCAATTTTACCCCCGTGGGATATATATTCTACCCACACATATTTGGAACTCTCCTGGGGTACCCTCACACATATTATTCCCTCATTTAGCGGATATTTTCACAAAAAAGTGAAATTTTCAAAAATTCTGAACATTGGCTGAAAACGACTAAAAATCAAGGACTCATCGGGCAAATCGCTCTGCAACTGAATTCGGAATGCTCACTGACATTTCCCCTCTCTGAAAGTCTGATAAACGCCGGAAAAATGACTAAGTCCAAAAAAGAATTTTTTTAAACTGTTTTCAATTTTACCCCCGTGGGATATATATTCTACCCACACACATTTGGAACTCTCCTGGGGTACCCTCACACATATTATTCCCTCATTTAGCGGATATTTTCACAAAAAAGTGAAATTTTCAAAAATTCAGAAAATTGGCTGAAAACGAGTAAATATCAAGGACTCATCAGGCGAATCGCTCTGGAACTGAAATCGGAATGCTGACTGACATTTTCCCTCTCTGAAAGTGTGATAAACTGCGGAAAAATGACTAAGTCCAAAAAAGAATTTTTTAAAACTTTTTTCAATTTTACCCCCGTGGGATATATATTCTACCCACACACATTTGGAACTCTCCTGGGGTACCCTCACACATATTATTCCCTCATTTAGCGGATATTTTTACAAAAAAGTGAAATTTTCAAAAACTCAGAAAATTGGCTGAAAACGACTACATATTAAGGACTCATCGGGCGAATCGCTCTGGAACTGAAATCGGAACGCTCACTGACATTTCCCCTCTCTGAAAGTCTGATAAACGCCAGAGAAATGACTAAGTCCAAATAAAAAAATTTGTCAACTTTTTCCAGTTTTACCCCCGTGGGATATATATTCTAGCCACACATATTTGGAACTCTCCTGGGGTACCCTCACACATATTATTCCCTCATTTAGCGGATATTTTCACAAAAAAGTGAAATTTTCAAAAATTCAGAACATTGGCTGAAAACGACTAAAAATCAAGGACTCATCGGGCAAATCGCTCTGCAACTGAATTCGGAATGCTCACTGACATTTCCCCTCTCTGAAAGTCTGATAAACGCCGGAAAAATGACTAAGTCCAAAAAAGAATTTTTTTAAACTGTTTTCAATTTTACCCCCGTGGGATATATATTCTACCCACACACATTTGGAACTCTCCTGGGGTACCCTCACACATATTATTCCCTCATTTAGCGGATATTTTCACAAAAAAGTGAAATTTTCAAAAATTCAGAAAATTGGCTGAAAACGAGTAAATATCAAGGACTCATCAGGCGAATCGCTCTGGAACTGAAATCGGAATGCTGACTGACATTTTCCCTCTCTGAAAGTGTGATAAACTGCGGAAAAATGACTAAGTCCAAAAAAGAATTTTTTAAAACTTTTTTCAATTTTACCCCCGTGGGATATATATTCTACCCACACACATTTGGAACTCTCCTGGGGTACCCTCACACATATTATTCCCTCATTTAGCGGATATTTTTACAAAAAAGTGAAATTTTCAAAAATTCTGAAAATTGGCTGAAAACGACTACATATTAAGGACTCATCGGGCGAATCGCTCTGGAACTGAAATCGGAACGCTCACTGACATTTCCCCTCTCTGAAAGTCTGATAAACGCCAGAGAAATGACTATGTCCAAATAAAAAAATTTGTCAACTTTTTCCAATTTTACCCCCGTGGGATATATATTCTACCCACACATATTTGGAACTCTCCTGGGGTACCCTCACACATATTATTCCCTCATTTAGCGGATATTTTCACAAAAAAGTGAAATTTTCAAAAATTCAGAACATTGGCTGAAAACGACTAAAAATCAAGGACTCATCGGGCAAATCGCTCTGCAACTGAATTCGGAATGCTCACTGACATTTCCCCTCTCTGAAAGTCTGATAAACGCCGGAAAAATGACTAAGTCCAAAAAAGAATTTTTTTAAACTGTTTTCAATTTTACCCCCGTGGGATATATATTCTACCCACACACATTTGGAACTCTCCTGGGGTACCCTCACACATATTATTCCCTCATTTAGCGGATATTTTCACAAAAAAGTGAAATTTTCAAAAATTCAGAAAATTGGCTGAAAACGAGTAAATATCAAGGACTCATCAGGCGAATCGCTCTGGAACTGAAATCGGAATGCTGACTGACATTTTCCCTCTCTGAAAGTGTGATAAACTGCGGAAAAATGACTAAGTACAAAAAAGAATTTTTTAAAACTTTTTTCAATTTTACCCCCGTGGGATATATATTCTACCCACACACATTTGGAACTCTCCTGGGGTACCCTCACACATATTATTCCCTCATTTAGCGGATATTTTTACAAAAAAGTGAAATTTTCAAAAATTCTGAAAATTGGCTGAAAACGACTACATATTAAGGACTCATCGGGCGAATCGCTCTGGAACTGAAATCGGAACGCTCACTGACATTTCCCCTCTCTGAAAGTCTGATAAACGCCAGAGAAATGACTATGTCCAAATAAAAAAATTTGTCAACTTTTTCCAATTTTACCCCCGTGGGATATATATTCTACCCACACATATTTGGAACTCTCCTGGGGTACCCTCACACATATTATTCCCTCATTTAGCGGATATTTTCACAAAAAAGTGAAATTTTCAAAAATTCAGAACATTGGCTGAAAACGACTAAAAATCAAGGACTCATCGGGCAAATCGCTCTGCAACTGAATTCGGAATGCTCACTGACATTTCCCCTCTCTGAAAGTCTGATAAACGCCGGAAAAATGACTAAGTCCAAAAAAGAATTTTTTTAAACTGTTTTCAATTTTACCCCCGTGGGATATATATTCTACCCACACACATTTGGAACTCTCCTGGGGTACCCTCACACATATTATTCCCTCATTTAGCGGATATTTTCACAAAAAAGTGAAATTTTCAAAAATTCAGAAAATTGGCTGAAAACGAGTAAATATCAAGGACTCATCAGGCGAATCGCTCTGGAACTGAAATCGGAATGCTGACTGACATTTTCCCTCTCTGAAAGTGTGATAAACTGCGGAAAAATGACTAAGTCCAAAAAAGAATTTTTTAAAACTTTTTTCAATTTTACCCCCGTGGGATATATATTCTACCCACACACATTTGGAACTCTCCTGGGGTACCCTCACACATATTATTCCCTCATTTAGCGGATATTTTTACAAAAAAGTGAAATTTTCAAAAATTCAGAAAATTGGCTGAAAACGACTACATATTAAGGACTCATCGGGCGAATCGCTCTGGAACTGAAATCGAAACGCTCACTGACATTTCCCCTCTCTGAAAGTCTGATAAACGCCAGAGAAATGACTAAGTCCAAATAAAAAAATTTGTCAACTTTTTTCAATTTTACCCCCGTGGGATATATATTCTACTCACACACATTTGGAACTCTCCTGGGGTACCCTCACACATATTATTCCCTCATTTAGCGGATATTTTTACAAAAAAGTGAAATTTTCAAAAATTCAGAAAATTGGCTGAAAACGACTAAATATCAAGGACTCATCGGGCAAATCGCTCTGGAACTGAAATCGGAATGCTCACTGACATTTCCCCTCTAAGAAAGTCTGATAAATGCCGGAAAAATGACTAAGTCCAAAAAAGAATTTTTTTAAACTTTTTTAAATTTAACCCCCGTGGGATATATATTCTACCCACACACATTTGGAACTCTCCTGGGGTACCCTCACACATATTATTCCCTCATTTAGCGGATATTTTCACAAAAAAGTGAAATTTTCAAAAATTCAGAACATTGGCTGAAAACGACTAAAAATCAAGGACTCATCGGGCAAATCGCTCTGGAACTGAAATCGGAATGCTCACTGACATTTCCCCTCTCTGAAAGTCTGATAAACGCCGGAAAAATGACTAAGTCCAAAAAAGAATTTTTTTAAACTTTTTTCAATTTTACCCCCGTGGGATATATATTCTACCCACACACATTTGGAACTCTCCTGGGGTACCCTCACACATATTATTCCCTCATTTAGCGGATATTTTCACAAAAAAGTGAAATTTTCAAAAATTCAGAACATTGGCTGAAAACGACTAAAAATCAAGGACTCATCGGGCAAATCGCTCTGCAACTGAATTCGGAATGCTCACTGACATTTCCCCTCTCTGAAAGTCTGATAAACGCCGGAAAAATGACTAAGTCCAAAAAAGAATTTTTTAAAACTTTTTTCAATTTTACCCCCGTGGGATATATATTCTACCCACACACATTTGGAACTCTCCTGGGGTACCCTCACACATATTATTCCCTCATTTAGCGGATATTTTTACAAAAAAGTGAAATTTTCAAAAATTCAGAAAATTGGCTGAAAACGACTACATATTAAGGACTCATCGGGCGAATCGCTCTGGAACTGAAATCGGAACGCTCACTGACATTTCCCCTCTCTGAAAGTCTGATAAACGCCAGAGAAATGACTAAGTCCAAATAAAAAAATTTGTCAACTTTTTTCAATTTTACCCCCGTGGGATATATATTCTACTCACACACATTTGGAACTCTCCTGGGGTACCCGCACACATATTATTCCCTCATTTAGCGGATATTTTTACAAAAAAGTGAAATTTTCAAAAATTCTGAAAATTGGCTGAAAACGACTAAATATCAAGGACTCATCGGGCGAATTGCTCTGGAACTGAAATCGGAATGCTCACTGACATTTCCCCTCTCTGAAAGTGTGATAAACGATGGAAAAATGACTAAGTCCAAAAAAAATTTTTTTTTAACTTTTTTCAATTTTACCCCCGTGGGATATATATTCTACGCACACACATTTGGAACTCTCCTGGGGTACCCTCACACATATTATTCCCTCATTTAGCGGATATTTTCACAAAAAAGTGAAATTTTCAAAAATTCAGAAAATTGGCTGAAAACGACTAAATATCAAGGACTCATCAGGCGAATCGCTCTGGAACTGAAATCGGAATGCTCACTGACATTTCCCATCTCTGAAAGTGTGATAAACGCCGGAAAAATGACTAAGTGAAAAAATAATTTTTTAAAACTTTTTTCAATTTAACCCCCGTGGGATATATATTCTACCCACACACATTTGGAACTCTCCTGGGGTACCCTCAAACATATTATTCCCTCATTTAGCGGATATTTTTACAAAAAAGTGAAATTTTCAAAAATTCAGAAAATTGGCTGAAAACGACTAAATATCAAGGACTCATCGGTCGAATGGCTCTGGAACTGAAATCGGAATGCTCACTGACATTTCCCCTCTCTGAAAGTGTGATAAACGCCGGAAAAATGACTAAGGCCAAAAAAAAATTTTTTAAACTTTTTTCAATTTTACCCCCGTGGGATATATATTCTACCCACACACATTTGGAACTCTCCTGGGGTACCCTCACACATATTATTCCCTCATTTAGCGGATATTTTAACAAAAAATTGAAATTTTCAAAAATTCAGAAAATTGGCTGAAAACGACTTAATATCAAGGACTCATCAGGCGAATCGCTCTGGAACTGAAATCGGAATGCTCACTGACATTTCCCCTCTCTGAAAGTGTGATAAACGCCGGAAAAATGACTAAGGCCAAAAAAAAATTTTTTAAACTTTTTTCAATTTTACCCCCGTGGGATATATATTCTACCCACACACATTTGGAACTCTCCTGGGGTACCCTCACACATATTATTCCCTCATTTAGCGGATATTTTCACAAAAAAGTGAAATTTTCAAAAATTCAGAAAATTGGCTGAAAACGACTAAATATCACGGACTCATCTGGCAAATCGCTCTGGAACTGAAATCGGAACGCTCACTGACATTTCCCCTCTCTGAAAGTCATAAACGCCGGAAAAATGACTAAGTCCAAAAAAGAATTTTTTAAAATTTTTTCAATTTTACCCCATGGGATATATATTCTACCCACACACATTTGGAACTCTCCTGCGGTACCCTCCCACATATTATTCCCTCATTTAGCGGATATTTTCACAAAAAAGTGAAATTTTCCAAAATTCTGAAAATTGGCTGAAAACGACTAAAAATCAAGGACTCATCGGGCGAATCGCTCTGGAACTGAAATCGGAATGCTCACTGACATTTCCCCTCTCTGAAAGTCTGATAAACGCCGGAAAAATTACTAAGTCCAAAAAAGAATTTTTTTAAACTTTTTTCAATTTTACCCCCGTGGGATATATATTCTACCCACACACATTTGGAACTCTCCTGGGGTACCCTCACACATATTATTCCCTCATTTAGCGGATATTTTCACAAAAAAGTGAAATTTTCAAAAATTCAGAAAATTGGCTGAAAACGACTAAATATAAAGGACTCATCGGGCAAATCGCTCTGGAACTGAAATCGGAATGCTCACTGACATTTCCCCTCTCTGAAAGTCTGATAAACGCCGGAAAAATGACTAAGTCCAAAAAAGAATTTTTTTAAACTTTTTTCAATTTTACCCCCGTGGCATATATATTCTACCCACACACATTTGGAACTCTCCTGGGGTACCCTCACACATATTATTCCCTCATTTAGCGGATATTTTCACAAAAAAGTGAAATTTTCAAAAATTCAGAACATTGGCTGAAAACGACTAAAAATCAAGGACTCATCGGGCGAATCGCTCTGGAACTGAAATCGGAATGCTCACTGACATTTCCCCTCTCTGAAAGTCTGATAAACGCCGGAAAAATGACTAAGTCCAAAAAAGAATTTTTTTAAACTTTTTTCAATTTTACCCCCGTGGGATATATATTCTACCCACACACATTTGGAACTCTCCTTGGGTACCCTCACACATATTATTCCCTCATTTAGCGGATATTTTCACAAAAAAGTGAAATTTTCAAAAATTCAGAAAATTGGCTGAAAACGACTAAATATCAAGGACACATCGGGCAAATCGCTCTGGAACTGAAATCGGAATGATCACTGACATTTCCCCTCTCTGAAAGTCTGATGAACGCCGGAAAAATGACTAAGTCCAAAAAAGAATTTTTTTAAACTTTTTTCAATTTTACCCCCGTGGGATATATATTCTACCCACACACATTTGGAACTCTCCTGGGGTACCCTCACACATATTATTCCCTCATTTAGCGGATATTTTTACAAAAAAGTGAAATTTTCAAAAATTCAGAAAATTGGCTGAAAACACTAAATATCAAGGACTCATCGGGCAAATCGCTCAGGAACTGAAATCGGAATGCTCACTGACATTTCTCCTCTCTGAAAGTCTGATAAACGCCGGAAAAATGACTAAGTCCAAAAAAGAATTTTTTTAAATTTTTTCAATTTTACCCCATGGGATATATATTCTACCCACACACATTTGGAACTCTCCTGCGGTACCCTCCCACATATTATTCCCTCATTTAGCGGATATTTTCACAAAAAAGTGAAATTTTCCAAAATTCTGAAAATTGGCTGAAAACGACTAAAAATCAAGGACTCATCGGGCGAATCGCTCTGGAACTGAAATCGGAATGCTCACTGACATTTCCCCTCTCTGAAAGTCTGATAAACGCCGGAAAAATTACTAAGTCCAAAAAAGAATTTTTTTAAACTTTTTTCAATTTTACCCCCGTGGGATATATATTCTACCCACACACATTTGGAACTCTCCTGGGGTACCCTCACACATATTATTCCCTCATTTAGCGGATATTTTCACAAAAAAGTGAAATTTTCAAAAATTCAGAAAATTGGCTGAAAACGACTAAATATAAAGGACTCATCGGGCAAATCGCTCTGGAACTGAAATCGGAATGCTCACTGACATTTCCCCTCTCTGAAAGTCTGATAAACGCCGGAAAAATGACTAAGTCCAAAAAAGAATTTTTTTAAACTTTTTTCAATTTTACCCCCGTGGGATATATATTCTACCCACACACATTTGGAACTCTCCTGGGGTACCCTCACACATATTATTCCCTCATTTAGCGGATATTTTCACAAAAAAGTGAAATTTTCAAAAATTCAGAAAATTGGCTGAAAACGACTAAATATCAAGGACACATCGGGCAAATCGCTCTGGAACTGAAATCGGAATGCTCACTGACATTTCCCCTCTCTGAAAGTCTGATGAACGCCGGAAAAATGACTAAGTCCAAAAAAGAATTTTTTTAAACTTTTTTCAATTTTACCCCCGTGGGATATATATTCTACCCACACACATTTGGAACTCTCCTGGGGTACCCTCACACATATTATTCCCTCATTTAGCGGATATTTTTACAAAAAAGTGAAATTTTCAAAAATTCAGAAAATTGGCTGAAAACACTAAATATCAAGGACTCATCGGGCAAATCGCTCAGGAACTGAAATCGGAATGCTCACTGACATTTCTCCTCTCTGAAAGTCTGATAAACGCCGGAAAAATGACTAAGTCCAAAAAAGAATTTTTTTAAATTTTTTCAATTTTACCCCATGGGATATATATTCTACCCACACACATTTGGAACTCTCCTGCGGTACCCTCCCACATATTATTCCCTCATTTAGCGGATATTTTCACAAAAAAGTGAAATTTTCCAAAATTCTGAAAATTGGCTGAAAACGACTAAAAATCAAGGACTCATCGGGCGAATCGCTCTGGAACTGAAATCGGAATGCTCACTGACATTTCCCCTCTCTGAAAGTCTGATAAACGCCGGAAAAATTACTAAGTCCAAAAAAGAATTTTTTTAAACTTTTTTCAATTTTACCCCCGTGGGATATATATTCTACCCACACACATTTGGAACTCTCCTGGGGTACCCTCACACATATTATTCCCTCATTTAGCGGATATTTTCACAAAAAAGTGAAATTTTCAAAAATTCAGAAAATTGGCTGAAAACGACTAAATATAAAGGACTCATCGGGCAAATCGCTCTGGAACTGAAATCGGAATGCTCACTGACATTTCCCCTCTCTGAAAGTCTGATAAACGCCGGAAAAATGACTAAGTCCAAAAAAGAATTTTTTTAAACTTTTTTCAATTTTACCCCCGTGGCATATATATTCTACCCACACACATTTGGAACTCTCCTGGGGTACCCTCACACATATTTTTCCCTCATTTAGCGGATATTTTCACAAAAAAGTGAAATTTTCAAAAATTCAAAACATTGGCTGAAAACGACTAAAAATCAAGGACTCATCGGGCGAATCGCTCTGGAACTGAAATCGGAATGCTCACTGACATTTCCCCTCTCTGAAAGTCTGATAAACGCCGGAAAAATGACTAAGTCCAAAAAAGAATTTTTTTAAACTTTTTTCAATTTTACCCCCGTGGGATATATATTCTACCCACACACATTTGGAACTCTCCTGGGGTACCCTCACACATATTATTCCCTCATTTAGCGGATATTTTCACAAAAAAGTGAAATTTTCCAAAATTCTGAAAATAGGCTGAAAACGACTAAATATCAAGGACTCATCGGGAAAATCGCTCTGGAACTGAAATCGGAATGCTCACTGACATTTCCCCTCTCTGAAAGTCTGATAAACGCCGGAAAAATGACTAAATCCAAAAAAGAATTTTTTTAAACTTTTTTCAATTTTACCCCCGTGGGATATATATTCTACCCACACACATTTGGAACTCTCCTGGGGTACCCTCACACATATTATTCCCTCATTTAGCGGATATTTTCACAAAAAAGTGAAATTTTCAAAAATTCAGAAAATTGGCTGAAAACTACTAAATATCAAGGACTCATCGGGCAAATCGCTCTGGAACTGAAATCGGAATGCTCACTGACATTTCCCCTCTCTGAAAGTCTGATAAACGCCGGAAAAATGACTAAGTCCCAAAAAAAATTTTTTTAAACTTTTTCAATTTTACCCCTGTGGGATATATATTCTACCCACACACATTTGGAACTCTCCTGGGGTACCCTCCCACATATTATTCCCTCATTTAGCGGATAATTTCACAAAAAAGTGAAATTTTCCAAAATTTTGAAAATTGGCTGAAAACGACTAAATATCAAGGACTCATCGGGCAAATCGCTCTGGAACTGAAATCGGAATGCTCACTGACATTTCCCCTCTCTGAAAGTCTGATAAACGCCGGAAAAATGACTAAATCCAAAAAAGAATTTTTTTAAACTTTTTTCAATTTTACCCCCGTGGGATATATATTCTACTCACACACATTTGGAACTCTCCTGGGGTACCCTCACACATATTATTCCCTCATTTAGTGGATATTTTCACAAAAAAGTGAAATTTTCAAAGATTCAGAAAATTGTCTGAAAACGACTAAATATCAAGGACTCATCAGGCGAATCGCTCTGGAACTGAAATCGGAATGCTCACTGACATTTCCCCTCTCTGAAAGTGTGATGAACGCTGGAAAAATGACTAAGTCCAAAAAAAAAATTTTTTAAACTTTTTTCAATTTTACCCCCGTGGGATATATATTCTAACCACACACATTTGGAACTCTCCTGGGGTACCCTCACACATATTATTCCCTCATTTAGCGGATATTTTCACAAAAAAGTGAAATTTTCAAAAATACAGAACATTGGCTGAAAACGACTAAAAATCAAGGACTCATCGGGCGAATCGCTCTGGAACTGAAATCGGAATGCTCACTGACATTTCCCCTCTCTGAAAGTCTGATAAACGCCGGAAAAATGACTAAGTCCAAAAAAGAATTTTTTTAAACTTTTTTCAATTTTACCCCCGTGGGATATATATTCTACCCACACACATTTGGAACTCTCCTGGGGTACCCTCACACATATTATTCCCTCATTTAGCGGATATTTTCACAAAAAAGTGAAATTTTCAAAAATTCAGAAAATTGGCTGAAAATGACTAAATATCAAGGACTCATCGGTCGAATCGCTCTGGAACTGAAATCGGAATGCTCACTGACATTTCCCCTCTCTGAAAGTGTGATAAACGCCGGAAAAATGACTAAGTCCAAAAAAAAAATTTTTTAAACTTTTTTCAATCTTACCCCCGTGGGATATATATTCTACCCACACACATTTGGAACTCTCCTGGGGTACCCTCCCACATATTATTCCCTCATTTAGCGGATATTTTCACAAAAAAGTGAAATTTTCCAAAATTCTGAAAATTGGCTGAAAACGACTAAATATCAAGGACTCATCGGGCAAATCGCTCTGGAACTGAAATCGGAATGCTCACTGACATTTCCCCTCTCTGAAAGTCTGATAAACGCCGGAAAAATGACTAAGTCCAAAAAAGAATTTTTTTAAACTTTTTTCAATTTTACCCCCGTGGGATATATATTCTACCCACACACATTTGGAACTCTCCTGGGGTACCCTCACACATATTATTCCCTCATTTAGCGGATATTTTTACAAAAAAGTGAAATTTTCAAAAATTCAGAAAATTGGCTGAAAACAGCTAAATATCAAGGACTCATCGGGCGAATCGCTCTGGAACTGAAATCGGAACGCTCACTGACATTTCCCCTCTCTGAAAGTCTGATAAACGCCAGAAAAATGACTAAGTCCCAAAAAAAATTTTTTTAAACTTTTTCAATTTTACCCCTGTGGGATATATATTCTACCCACACACATTTGGAACTCTCCTGGGGAACCCTCACACATATTATTCCCTCATTTAGCGGATATTTTCACAAAAAAGTGAAATTTTCAAAAATTCAGAAAATTGGCTGAAAACGACTAAATATCAAGGACTCATCGGGCAAATCGCTCTGGAACTGAAATCGGAATGCTCACTGACATTTCCCCTCTCTGAAAGTCTGATAAACGCCGGAAAAATGACTAAGTCCAAAAAATAATTTTTTTAAATTTTTTCAATTTTACCCCATGGGATATATATTCTACCCACACACATTTGGAACTCTCCTGGGGTACCCTCCCACATATTATTCCCTCATTTAGCGGATATTTTCACAAAAAAGTGAAATTTTCCAAAATTTTGAAAATTGGCTGAAAACGACTAAATATCAAGGACTCATTGGGCAAATCGCTCTGGAACTGAAATCGGAATGCTCACTGACATTTCCCACCTCTGAAAGTCTGATAAACGCCGGAAAAATGACTAAGTCCAAAAAAGAATTTTTTTAAACTTTTTTCAATTTTACCCCCGTGGGATATATATTCTACCCACACACATTTGGAACTCTCCTGGGGTACCCTCACACATATTATTCCCTCATTTAGCGGATATTTTCACAAAAAAGTGAAATTTTCAAAAATTCAGAAAATTGGCTGAAAACGACTAAATATCAAGGACTCATCGGTCGAATCGCTCTGGAACTGAAATCGGAATGCTCACTGACATTTCCCCTCTCTGAAAGTGTGATAAACGCCGGAAAAATGACTAAGTCCAAAAAAAAAATTTTTTAAACTTTTTTCAATCTTACCCCCGTGGGATATATATTCTACCCACACACATTTGGAACTCTCCTGGGGTACCCTCCCACATATTATTCCCTCATTTAGCGGATATTTTCACAAAAAAGTGAAATTTTCCAAAATTCTGAAAATTGGCTGAAAACGACTAAATATCAAGGACTCATCGGGCAAATCGCTCTGGAACTGAAATCGGAATGCTCACTGACATTTCCCCTCTCTGAAAGTCTGATAAACGCCGGAAAAATGACTAAGTCCAAAAAAGAATTTTTTTAAACTTTTTTCAATTTTACCCCCGTGGGATATATATTCTACCCACACACATTTGGAACTCTCCTGGGGTACCCTCACACATATTATTCCCTCATTTAGCGGATATTTTTACAAAAAAGTGAAATTTTCAAAAATTCAGAAAATTGGCTGAAAACAGCTAAATATCAAGGACTCATCGGGCGAATCGCTCTGGAACTGAAATCGGAACGCTCACTGACATTTCCCCTCTCTGAAAGTCTGATAAACGCCAGAAAAATGACTAAGTCCCAAAAAAAATTTTTTTAAACTTTTTAAATTTTACCCCTGTGGGATATATATTCTACCCACACACATTTGGAACTCTCCTGGGGAACCCTCACACATATTATTCCCTCATTTAGCGGATATTTTCACAAAAAAGTGAAATTTTCAAAAATTCAGAAAATTGGCTGAAAACGACTAAATATCAAGGACTCATCGGGCAAATCGCTCTGGAACTGAAATCGGAATGCTCACTGACATTTCCCCTCTCTGAAAGTCTGATAAACGCCGGAAAAATGACTAAGTCCAAAAAATAATTTTTTTAAATTTTTTCAATTTTACCCCATGGGATATATATTCTACCCACACACATTTGGAACTCTCCTGGGGTACCCTCCCACATATTATTCCCTCATTTAGCGGATATTTTCACAAAAAAGTGAAATTTTCCAAAATTTTGAAAATTGGCTGAAAACGACTAAATATCAAGGACTCATTGGGCAAATCGCTCTGGAACTGAAATCGGAATGCTCACTGACATTTCCCACCTCTGAAAGTCTGATAAACGCCGGAAAAATGACTAAATCCAAAAAAGAATTTTTTTAAACTTTTTTCAATTTTACCCCCGTGGGATATATATTCTACTCACACACATTTGGAACTCTCCTGGGGTACCCTCACACATATTATTCCCTCATTTAGTGGATATTTTCACAAAAAAGTGAAATTTTCAAAGATTCAGAAAATTGTCTGAAAACGACTAAATATCAAGGACTCATCAGGCGAATCGCTCTGGAACTGAAATCGGAATGCTCATTGACATTTCCCCTCTCTGAAAGTGTGATTAACGCTGGAAAAATGACTAAGTCCCCAAAAAAATTTTTTTAAACTTTTTTCAATTTTACCCCCGTGGGATATATATTCTACCCACACACATTTGGAACTCTCCTGGGGTACCCTCACACATATTATTCCCTCATTTAGTGGATATTTTTACAAAAAAGTGAAATTTTGAAAAATTCAGAAAATTGGCTGAAAACGACTAAATATCAAGGACTCATCGGTCGAATCGCTCTGGAACTGAAATAGGAATGCTCACTGACATTTCCCCTCTCTGAAAGTGTGATAAACGCCGGAAAAATGACTAAGTCCAAAAAAAAATTTTTTAAACTTTTTTCAATTTTACCCCCGTGGGATATATATTCTACCCACACACATTTGGAACTCTCCTGGGGTACCCTCACACATATTATTCCCTCATTTAGCGGATATTTTCACAAAAAAGTGAAATTTTCAAAAATTCAGAACATTGGCTGAAAACGACTAAAAATCAAGGACTCATCGGGCGAATCGCTCTGGAACTGAAATCGGAATGCTCACTGACATTTCCCCTCTCTGAAAGTCTGATAAACGCCGGAAAAATGACTAAGTCCAAAAAAGAATTTTTTTAAACTTTTTTCAATTTTACCCCCGTGGGATATATATTCTACCCACACACATTTGGAACTCTCCTGGGGTACCCTCACACATATTATTCCCTCATTTAGCGGATATTTTTACAAAAAAGTGAAATTTTCAAAAATTCAGAAAATTGGCTGAAAACGACTACATATTAAGGACTCATCGGGCGAATCGCTCTGGAACTGAAATCGGAACGCTCACTGACATTTCCCCTCTCTGAAAGTCTGATAAACGCCAGAGAAATGACTAAGTCCAAATAAAAAAATTTGTCAACTTTTTCCAATTTTACCCCCGTGGGATATATATTCTACCCACACATATTTGGAACTCTCCTGGGGTACCCTCACACATATTATTCCCTCATTTAGCGGATATTTTCACAAAAAAGTGAAATTTTCAAAAATTCAGAACATTGGCTGAAAACGACTAAAAATCAAGGACTCATCGGGCAAATCGCTCTGCAACTGAATTCGGAATGCTCACTGACATTTCCCCTCTCTGAAAGTCTGATAAACGCCGGAAAAATGACTAAGTCCAAAAAATAATTTTTTTAAATTTTTTCAATTTTACCCCATGGGATATATATTCTACCCACACACATTTGGAACTCTCCTGGGGTACCCTCCCACATATTATTCCCTCATTTAGCGGATATTTTCACAAAAAAGTGAAATTTTCCAAAATTTTGAAAATTGGCTGAAAACGACTAAATATCAAGGACTCATTGGGCAAATCGCTCTGGAACTGAAATCGGAATGCTCACTGTCATTTCCCACCTCTGAAAGTCTGATAAACGCCGGAAAAATGACTAAATCCAAAAAAGAATTTTTTTAAACTTTTTTCAATTTTACCCCCGTGGGATATATATTCTACTCACACACATTTGGAACTCTCCTGGGGTACCCTCACACATATTATTCCCTCATTTAGTGGATATTTTCACAAAAAAGTGAAATTTTCAAAGATTCAGAAAATTGTCTGAAAACGACTAAATATCAAGGACTCATCAGGCGAATCGCTCTGGAACTGAAATCGGAATGCTCATTGACATTTCCCCTCTCTGAAAGTGTGATGAACGCTGGAAAAATGACTAAGTCCCCAAAAAAATTTTTTTAAACTTTTTTCAATTTTACCCCCGTGGGATATATATTCTACCCACACACATTTGGAACTCTCCTGGGGTACCCTCACACATATTATTCCCTCATTTAGTGGATATTTTTACAAAAAAGTGAAATTTTGAAAAATTCAGAAAATTGGCTGAAAACGACTAAATATCAAGGACTCATCGGTCGAATCGCTCTGGAACTGAAATAGGAATGCTCACTGACATTTCCCCTCTCTGAAAGTGTGATAAACGCCGGAAAAATGACTAAGTCCAAAAAAAAATTTTTTAAACTTTTTTCAATTTTACCCCCGTGGGATATATATTCTACCCACACACATTTGGAACTCTCCTGGGGTACCCTCACACATATTATTCCCTCATTTAGCGGATATTTTCACAAAAAAGTGAAATTTTCAAAAATTCAGAACATTGGCTGAAAACGACTAAAAATCAAGGACTCATCGGGCGAATCGCTCTGGAACTGAAATCGGAATGCTCACTGACATTTCCCCTCTCTGAAAGTCTGATAAACGCCGGAAAAATGACTAAGTCCAAAAAAGAATTTTTTTAAACTTTTTTCAATTTTACCCCCGTGGGATATATATTCTACCCACACACATTTGGAACTCTCCTGGGGTACCCTCACACATATTATTCCCTCATTTAGCGGATATTTTTACAAAAAAGTGAAATTTTCAAAAATTCAGAAAATTGGCTGAAAACGACTACATATTAAGGACTCATCGGGCGAATCGCTCTGGAACTGAAATCGGAACGCTCACTGACATTTCCCCTCTCTGAAAGTCTGATAAACGCCAGAGAAATGACTAAGTCCAAATAAAAAAATTTGTCAACTTTTTCCAATTTTACCCCCGTGGGATATATATTCTACCCACACATATTTGGAACTCTCCTGGGGTACCCTCACACATATTATTCCCTCATTTAGCGGATATTTTCACAAAAAAGTGAAATTTTCAAAAATTCAGAACATTGGCTGAAAACGACTAAAAATCAAGGACTCATCGGGCAAATCGCTCTGCAACTGAATTCGGAATGCTCACTGACATTTCCCCTCTCTGAAAGTCTGATAAACGCCGGAAAAATGACTAAGTCCAAAAAAGAATTTTTTTAAACTGTTTTCCATTTTACCCCCGTGGGATATATATTCTACCCACACACATTTGGAACTCTCTTGGGGTACCCTCACACATATTATTCCCTCATTTAGCGGATATTTTCACAAAAAAGTGAAATTTTCAAAAATTCAGAAAATTGGCTGAAAACGAG
Organism: Phyllobates terribilis; assembly: GCF_046119375.1. Lineage (NCBI taxonomy): Eukaryota > Metazoa > Chordata > Amphibia > Anura > Dendrobatidae > Phyllobates > Phyllobates terribilis. The sequence goes on along the minus strand of NW_027362763.1, from coordinate 594,297,764 downwards.
TAAATATCAAGGACTCATCAGGCGAATCGCTCTGGAACTGAAATCGGAATGCTGACTGACATTTTCCCTCTCTGAAAGTGTGATAAACTGTGGAAAAATGACTAAGTCCAAAAAAGAATTTTTTAAAACTTTTTTCAATTTTACCCCCGTGGGATATATATTCTACCCAAACACATTTGGAACTCTCCTGGGGTACCCTCACACATATTATTCCCTCATTTAGCGGATATTTTCACAAAAAAGTGAAATTTTCAAAAATTCAGAAAATTGGCAGAAAACGACTAAATATCAAGGACTCATTGGGCAAATCGCTCTGGAACGGAAATCGGAACGCTCACTGACATTTCCCCTCTCTGAAAGTCTGATAAACGCCGGAAAAATGACTAAGTCCAAAAAAGAATTTTTTTAAACTTTTTTCAATTTTACCCCCGTGGGATATATATTCTACCCACACACATTTGGAACTCTCCTGGGGTACCCTCACACATATTATTCCCTCATTTAGCGGATATTTTCACAAAAAAGTGAAATTTTCAAAAATTCAGAACATTGGCTGAAAACGACTAAATATCAAGGACTCATTGGGCAAATCGCTCTGGAACGGAAATCGGAACGCTCACTGACATTTCCCCTCTCTGAAAGTCTGATAAACGCCGGAAAAATGACTAAGTCCAAAAAAGAATTTTTTTAAACTTTTTTCAATTTTACCCCCGTGGGATATATATTCTACCCACACACATTTGGAACTCTCCTGGGGTACCCTCACACATATTATTCCCTCATTTAGCGGATATTTTCACAAAAAAGTGACTTTTTCAAAAATTCAGAACATTGGCTGAAAACGACTAAAAATCAAGGACTCATCGGGCGAATCGCTCTGGAACTGAAATCGGAATGCTCACTGACATTTCCCCTCTCTGAAAGTCTGATAAACACCGGAAAAATGACTAAGTCCAAAAAAGAATTTTTTTAAACTTTTTTCAATTTTACCCCCGTGGGATATATATTCTACCCACACACATTTGGAACTCTCCTGGGGTACCCTCACACATATTATTCCCTCATTTAGCGGATATTTTCACAAAAAAGTGAAATTTTCAAAAATTCAGAACATTGGCTGAAAACGACTAAAAATCAAGGACTCATCGGGCGAATCGCTCTGGAACTGAAATCGGAATGCTCACTGACATTTCCCCTCTCTGAAAGTCTGATAAACGCCGGAAAAATGACTAAGTCCAAAAAAGAATTTTTTTAAATTTTTTTCAATTTTACCCCCGTGGGATATATATTCTACCCACACACATTTGGAACTCTCCTGGGGTACCCTCACACATATTATTCCCTCATTTAGCGGATATTTTCACAAAAAAGTGAAATTTTCAAAAATTCAGATCATTGGCTGAAAACGACTAAAAATCAAGGACTCATGGGGCGAATCGCTCTGGAACTGAAATCGGAATGCTCACTGACATTTCCCCTCTCTGAAAGTCTGATAAACGCCGGAAAAATGACTAAGTCCAAAAAAGAATTTTTTTAAACTTTTTTCAATTTTACCCCCGTGGGATATATATTCTACCCACACACATTTGGAACTCTCCTGGGGTACCCTCACACATATTATTCCCTCATTTAGCGGATATTTTCACAAAAAAGTGAAATTTTCAAAAATTCAGAACATTGGCTGAAAACGACTAAAAATCAAGGACTCATCGGGCGAATCGCTCTGGAACTGAAATCGGAATGCTCACTGACATTTCCCCTCTCTGAAAGTCTGATAAACGCCGGAAAAATGACTAAGTCCAAAAAAGAATTTTTTTAAATTTTTTTCAATTTTACCCCCGTGGGATATATATTCTACCCACACACATTTGGAACTCTCCTGGGGTACCCTCACACATATTATTCCCTCATTTAGCGGATATTTTCACAAAAAAGTGAAATTTTCAAAAATTCAGAACATTGGCTGAAAACAACTAAAAACAAGGACTCATCGGGCGAATCGCTCTGGAACTGAAATCGGAATGCTCACTGACATTTCCCCTCTCTGAAAGTCTGATAAACGCCGGAAAAATGACTAAGTCCAAAAAAGAATTTTTTTAAACTTTTTTCAATTTTACCCCCGTGGGATATATATTCTACCCACACACATTTGGAACTCACCTGGGGTACCCTCACACATATTATTCCCTCATTTAGCGGATATTTTCACAAAAAAGTGAAATTTTCAAATATTCAGAACATTGGCTGAAAACGATTAAAAATCAAGGACTCATCGGGCAAATCGCTCTGGAACTGAAATCGGAATGCTCACTGACATTTCCCCTCTCTGAAAGTCTGATAAACGCCGGAAAAATGACTAAGTCCAAAAAAGAATTTTTTTAAATTTTTTTCAATTTTACCCCCGTGGGATATATATTCTACCCACACACATTTGGAACTCTCCTGGGGTACCCTCACACATATTATTCCCTCATTTAGCGGATATTTTCACAAAAAAGTGAAATTTTCAAAAATTCAGAAAATTGGCTGAAAACGAGTAAATATCAAGGACTCATCAGGCGAATCGCTCTGGAACTGAAATCGGAATGCTGACTGACATTTTCCCTCTCTGAAAGTGTGATAAACTGCGGAAAAATGACTAAGTCCAAAAAAGAATTTTTTAAAACTTTTTTCAATTTTACCCCAGTGGGATATATATTCTACCCACACACATTTGGAACTCTCCTGGGGTACCCTCACACATATTATTCCCTCATTTAGCGGATATTTTTACAAAAAAGTGAAATTTTCAAAAATTCAGAAAATTGGCTGAAAACGACTACATATTAAGGACTCATCGGGCGAATCGCTCTGGAACTGAATTCGGAACGCTCACTGACATTTCCCCTCTCTGAAAGTCTGATAAACGCCAGAGAAATGACTAAGTCCAAATAAAAAAATTTGTCAACTTTTTCCAATTTTACCCCCGTGGGATATATATTCTACCCACACATATTTGGAACTCTCCTGGGGTACCCTCACACATATTATTCCCTCATTTAGCGGATATTTTCACAAAAAAGTGAAATTTTCAAAAATTCAGAACATTGGCTGAAAACGACTAAAAATCAAGGACTCATCGGGCAAATCGCTCTGCAACTGAATTCGGAATGCTCACTGACATTTCCCCTCTCTGAAAGTCTGATAAACGCCGGAAAAATGACTAAGTCCAAAAAAGAATTTTTTTAAACTGTTTTCAATTTTACCCCCGTGGGATATATATTCTACCCACACACATTTGGAACTCTCCTGGGGTACCCTCACACATATTATTCCCTCATTTAGCGGATATTTTCACAAAAAAGTGAAATTTTAAAAAATTCAGAAAATTGGCTGAAAACTAGTAAATATCAAGGACTCATCAGGCGAATCGCTCTGGAACTGAAATCGGAATGCTGACTGACATTTCCCCTCTCTGAAAGTGTGATAAACTGTGGAAAAATGACTAAGTCCAAAAAAGAATTTTTTAAAACTTTTTTCAATTTTACCCCCGTGGGATATATATTCTACCCACACACATTTGGAACTCTCCTGGGGTACCCTCACACATATTATTCCCTCATTTAGCGGATATTTTCACAAAAAAGTGAAATTTTCAAAAATTCAGAAAATTGGCTGAAAACGACTAAATATCAAGGACTCATTGGGCAAATCGCTCTGGAACGGAAATCGGAACGCTCACTGACATTTCCCCTCTCTGAAAGTCTGATAAACGCCGGAAAAATGACTAAGTCCAAAAAAGAATTTTTTTAAACTTTTTTCAATTTTACCCCCGTGGGATATATATTCTACCCACACACATTTGGAACTCTCCTGGGGTACCCTCACACATATTATTCCCTCATTTAGCGGATATTTTCACAAAAAAGTGACTTTTTCAAAAATTCAGAACATTGGCTGAAAACGACTAAAAATCAAGGACTCATCGGGCGAATCGCTCTGGAACTGAAATCGGAATGCTCACTGACATTTCCCCTCTCTGAAAGTCTGATAAACGCCGGAAAAATGACTAAGTCCAAAAAAGAATTTTTTTAAACTTTTTTCAATTTTACCCCCGTGGGATATATATTCTACCCACACACATTTGGAACTCTCCTGGGGTACCCTCACACATATTATTCCCTCATTTAGCGGATATTTTCACAAAAAAGTGAAATTTTCAAAAATTCAGAAAATTGGCAGAAAACGACTAAATATCAAGGACTCATTGGGCGAATCGCTCTGGAACTGAAATCGGAACGCTCACTGACATTTCCCCTCTCTGAAAGTCTGATAAACGCCGGAAAAATGACTAAGTCCAAAAAAGAATTTTTTTAAACTTTTTTCAATTTTACCCCCGTGGGATATATATTCTACCCACACACATTTGGAACTGTCCTGGGGTACCCTCACACATATTATTCCCTCATTTAGCGGATATTTTCACAAAAAAGTGAAATTTTCAAAAATTCAGATCATTGGCTGAAAACGACTAAAAATCAAGGACTCATGGGGCGAATCGCTCTGGAACTGAAATCGGAATGCTCACTGACATTTCCCCTCTCTGAAAGTCTGATAAACGCCGGAAAAATGACTAAGTCCAAAAAAGAATTTTTTTAAACTTTTTTCAATTTTACCCCCGTGGGATATATATTCTACCCACACACATTTGGAACTCTCCTGGGGTACCCTCACACATATTATTCCCTCATTTAGCGGATATTTTCACAAAAAAGTGAAATTTTCAAAAATTCAGAACATTGGCTGAAAACGACTAAAAATCAAGGACTCATCGGGCGAATCGCTCTGGAACTGAAATCGGAATGCTCACTGACATTTCCCCTCTCTGAAAGTCTGATAAACGCCGGAAAAATGACTAAGTCCAAAAAAGAATTTTTTTAAATTTTTTTCAATTTTACCCCCGTGGGATATATATTCTACCCACACACATTTGGAACTCTCCTGGGGTACCCTCACACATATTATTCCCTCATTTAGCGGATATTTTCACAAAAAAGTGAAATTTTCAAAAATTCAGAACATTGGCTGAAAACAACTAAAAACAAGGACTCATCGGGCGAATCGCTCTGGAACTGAAATCGGAATGCTCACTGACATTTCCCCTCTCTGAAAGTCTGATAAACGCCGGAAAAATGACTAAGTCCAAAAAAGAATTTTTTTAAACTTTTTTCAATTTTACCCCCGTGGGATATATATTCTACCCACACACATTTGGAACTCACCTGGGGTACCCTCACACATATTATTCCCTCATTTAGCGGATATTTTCACAAAAAAGTGAAATTTTCAAATATTCAGAACATTGGCTGAAAACGATTAAAAATCAAGGACTCATCGGGCAAATCGCTCTGGAACTGAAATCGGAATGCTCACTGACATTTCCCCTCTCTGAAAGTGTGATAAACTGCGGAAAAATGACTAAGTCCAAAAAAGAATTTTTTAAAACTTTTTTCAATTTTACCCCAGTGGGATATATATTCTACCCACACACATTTGGAACTCTCCTGGGGTACCCTCACACATATTATTCCCTCATTTAGCGGATATTTTTACAAAAAAGTGAAATTTTCAAAAATTCAGAAAATTGGCTGAAAACGACTACATATTAAGGACTCATCGGGCGAATCGCTCTGGAACTGAATTCGGAACGCTCACTGACATTTCCCCTCTCTGAAAGTCTGATAAACGCCAGAGAAATGACTAAGTCCAAATAAAAAAATTTGTCAACTTTTTCCAATTTTACCCCCGTGGGATATATATTCTACCCACACATATTTGGAACTCTCCTGGGGTACCCTCACACATATTATTCCCTCATTTAGCGGATATTTTCACAAAAAAGTGAAATTTTCAAAAATTCAGAACATTGGCTGAAAACGACTAAAAATCAAGGACTCATCGGGCAAATCGCTCTGCAACTGAATTCGGAATGCTCACTGACATTTCCCCTCTCTGAAAGTCTGATAAACGCCGGAAAAATGACTAAGTCCAAAAAAGAATTTTTTTAAACTGTTTTCAATTTTACCCCCGTGGGATATATATTCTACCCACACACATTTGGAACTCTCCTGGGGTACCCTCACACATATTATTCCCTCATTTAGCGGATATTTTCACAAAAAAGTGAAATTTTAAAAAATTCAGAAAATTGGCTGAAAACTAGTAAATATCAAGGACTCATCAGGCGAATCGCTCTGGAACTGAAATCGGAATGCTGACTGACATTTCCCCTCTCTGAAAGTGTGATAAACTGTGGAAAAATGACTAAGTCCAAAAAAGAATTTTTTAAAACTTTTTTCAATTTTACCCCCGTGGGATATATATTCTACCCACACACATTTGGAACTCTCCTGGGGTACCCTCACACATATTATTCCCTCATTTAGCGGATATTTTCACAAAAAAGTGAAATTTTCAAAAATTCAGAAAATTGGCTGAAAACGACTAAATATCAAGGACTCATTGGGCAAATCGCTCTGGAACGGAAATCGGAACGCTCACTGACATTTCCCCTCTCTGAAAGTCTGATAAACGCCGGAAAAATGACTAAGTCCAAAAAAGAATTTTTTTAAACTTTTTTCAATTTTACCCCCGTGGGATATATATTCTACCCACACACATTTGGAACTCTCCTGGGGTACCCTCACACATATTATTCCCTCATTTAGCGGATATTTTCACAAAAAAGTGACTTTTTCAAAAATTCAGAACATTGGCTGAAAACGACTAAAAATCAAGGACTCATCGGGCGAATCGCTCTGGAACTGAAATCGGAATGCTCACTGACATTTCCCCTCTCTGAAAGTCTGATAAACGCCGGAAAAATGACTAAGTCCAAAAAAGAATTTTTTTAAACTTTTTTCAATTTTACCCCCGTGGGATATATATTCTACCCACACACATTTGGAACTCTCCTGGGGTACCCTCACACATATTATTCCCTCATTTAGCGGATATTTTCACAAAAAAGTGAAATTTTCAAAAATTCAGAAAATTGGCAGAAAACGACTAAATATCAAGGACTCATTGGGCGAATCGCTCTGGAACTGAAATCGGAACGCTCACTGACATTTCCCCTCTCTGAAAGTCTGATAAACGCCGGAAAAATGACTAAGTCCAAAAAAGAATTTTTTTAAACTTTTTTCAATTTTACCCCCGTGGGATATATATTCTACCCACACACATTTGGAACTGTCCTGGGGTACCCTCACACATATTATTCCCTCATTTAGCGGATATTTTCACAAAAAAGTGAAATTTTCAAAAATTCAGAACATTGGCTGAAAACGACTAAAAACAAGGACTCATCGGGCGAATCGCTCTGGAACTGAAATCGGAATGCTCACTGACATTTCCCCTCTCTGAAAGTCTGATAAACGCCGGAAAAATGACTAAGTCCAAAAAAGAATTTTTTTAAACTTTTTTCAATTTTACCCCCGTGGGATATATATTCTACCCACACACATTTGGAACTCTCCTGGGGTACCCTCACACATATTATTCCCTCATTTAGCGGATATTTTCACAAAAAAGTGAAATTTTCAAATAATCAGAACATTGGCTGAAAACGACTAAAAATCAAGGACTCATCGGGCAAATCGCTCTGGAACTGAAATCGGAATGCTCACTGACATTTCCCCTCTCTGAAAGTCTGATAAACGCCGGAAAAACGACTAAGTCCAAAAAAGAATTTTTTTAAACTTTTTTCAATTTTACCCCCGTGGGATATATATTCTACCCACACACATTTGGAACTCTCCTGGGGTACCCTCACACATATTATTCCCTCATTTAGCGGATATTTTCACAAAAAAGTGAAATTTTCAAAAATTCAGAACATTGGCTGAAAACGACTAAAAATCAAGGACTCATCGGGCAAATCGCTCTGCAACTGAATTCGGAATGCTCACTGACATTTCCCCTCTCTGAAAGTCTGATAAACGCCGGAAAAATGACTAAGTCCAAAAAAGAATTTTTTTAAACTGTTTTCAATTTTACCCCCGTGGGATATATATTCTACCCACACACATTTGGAACTCTCCTGGGGTACCCTCACACATATTATTCCCTCATTTAGCGGATATTTTCACAAAAAAGTGAAATTTTCAAAAATTCAGAAAATTGGCTGAAAACGAGTAAATATCAAGGACTCATCAGGCGAATCGCTCTGGAACTGAAATCGGAATGCTGACTGACATTTTCCCTCTCTGAAAGTGTGATAAACTGCGGAAAAATGACTAAGTCCAAAAAAGAATTTTTTAAAACTTTTTTCAATTTTACCCCCGTGGGATATATATTCTACCCACACACATTTGGAACTCTCCTGGGGTACCCTCACACATATTATTCCCTCATTTAGCGGATATTTTTACAAAAAAGTGAAATTTTCAAAAATTCAGAAAATTGGCTGAAAACGACTACATATTAAGGACTCATCGGGCGAATCGCTCTGGAACTGAAATCGGAACGCTCACTGACATTTCCCCTCTCTGAAAGTCTGATAAACGCCAGAGAAATGACTAAGTCCAAATAAAAAAATTTGTCAACTTTTTCCAATTTTACCCCCGTGGGATATATATTCTACCCACACATATTTGGAACTCTCCTGGGGTACCCTCACACATATTATTCCCTCATTTAGCGGATATTTTCACAAAAAAGTGAAATTTTCAAAAATTCAGAACATTGGCTGAAAACGACTAAAAATCAAGGACTCATCGGGCAAATCGCTCTGCAACTGAATTCGGAATGCTCACTGACATTTCCCCTCTCTGAAAGTCTGATAAACGCCGGAAAAATGACTAAGTCCAAAAAAGAATTTTTTTAAACTGTTTTCAATTTTACCCCCGTGGGATATATATTCTACCCACACACATTTGGAACTCTCCTGGGGTACCCTCACACATATTATTCCCTCATTTAGCGGATATTTTCACAAAAAAGTGAAATTTTCAAAAATTCAGAAAATTGGCTGAAAACGAGTAAATATCAAGGACTCATCAGGCGAATCGCTCTGGAACTGAAATCGGAATGCTGACTGACATTTTCCCTCTCTGAAAGTGTGATAAACTGCGGAAAAATGACTAAGTCCAAAAAAGAATTTTTTAAAACTTTTTTCAATTTTACCCCCGTGGGATATATATTCTACCCACACACATTTGGAACTCTCCTGGGGTACCCTCACACATATTATTCCCTCATTTAGCGGATATTTTTACAAAAAAGTGAAATTTTCAAAAATTCAGAAAATTGGCTGAAAACGACTACATATTAAGGACTCATCGGGCGAATCGCTCTGGAACTGAAATCGGAACGCTCACTGACATTTCCCCTCTCTGAAAGTCTGATAAACGCCAGAGAAATGACTATGTCCAAATAAAAAAATTTGTCAACTTTTTCCAATTTTACCCCCGTGGGATATATATTCTACCCACACATATTTGGAACTCTCCTGGGGTACCCTCACACATATTATTCCCTCATTTAGCGGATATTTTCACAAAAAAGTGAAATTTTCAAAAATTCAGAACATTGGCTGAAAACGACTAAAAATCAAGGACTCATCGGGCAAATCGCTCTGCAACTGAATTCGGAATGCTCACTGACATTTCCCCTCTCTGAAAGTCTGATAAACGCCGGAAAAATGACTAAGTCCAAAAAAGAATTTTTTTAAACTGTTTTCAATTTTACCCCCGTGGGATATATATTCTACCCACACACATTTGGAACTCTCCTGGGGTACCCTCACACATATTATTCCCTCATTTAGCGGATATTTTCACAAAAAAGTGAAATTTTCAAAAATTCAGAAAATTGGCAGAAAATGACTAAATATCAAGGACTCATTGGGCGAATCGCTCTGGAACTGAAATCGGAACGCTCACTGACATTTCCCCTCTCTGAAAGTCTGATAAACGCCAGAAAAATGACTAAGTCCAAAAAAGAATTTTTTTAAACTTTTTTCAATTTTACCCCCGTGGGATATATATTCTACCCATACACATTTGGAACTGTCCTGGGGTACCCTCACACATATTATTCCCTCATTTAGCGGATATTTTCACAAAAAAGTGAAATTTTCAAAAATTCAGAACATTGGCTGAAAACGACTAAAAACAAGGACTCATCGGGCGAATCGCTCTGGAACTGAAATCGGAATGCTCACTGACATTTCCCCTCTCTGAAAGTCTGATAAACGCCGGAAAAATGACTAAGTCCAAAAAAGAATTTTTTTAAACTTTTTTCAATTTTACCCCCGTGGGATATATATTCTACCCACACACATTTGGAACTCTCCTGTGGTACCCTCACACATATTATTCCCTCATTTAGCGGATATTTTCACAAAAAAGTGAAATTTTCAAATATTCAGAACATTGGCTGAAAACGACTAAAAATCAAGGACTCATCGGGCAAATCGCTCTGGAACTGAAATCGGAATGCTCACTGACATTTCCCCTCTCTGAAAGTCTGATAAACGCCGGAAAAACGACTAAGTCCAAAAAAGAATTTTTTTAAACTTTTTTCAATTTTACCCCCGTGGGATATATATTCTACCCACACACATTTGGAACTCTCCTGGGGTACCCTCACACATATTATTCCCTCATTTAGCGGATATTTTCACAAAAAAGTGAAATTTTCAAAAATTCAGAACATTGGCTGAAAACGACTAAAAATCAAGGACTCATCGGGCAAATCGCTCTGCAACTGAATTCGGAATGCTCACTGACATTTCCCCTCTCTGAAAGTCTGATAAACGCCGGAAAAATGACTAAGTCCAAAAAAGAATTTTTTTAAACTGTTTTCAATTTTACCCCCGTGGGATATATATTCTACCCACACACATTTGGAACTCTCCTGGGGTACCCTCACACATATTATTCCCTCATTTAGCGGATATTTTCACAAAAAAGTGAAATTTTCAAAAATTCAGAAAATTGGCTGAAAACGAGTAAATATCAAGGACTCATCAGGCGAATCGCTCTGGAACTGAAATCGGAATGCTGACTGACATTTTCCCTCTCTGAAAGTGTGATAAACTGCGGAAAAATGACTAAGTCCAAAAAAGAATTTTTTAAAACTTTTTTCAATTTTACCCCCGTGGGATATATATTCTACCCACACACATTTGGAACTCTCCTGGGGTACCCTCACACATATTATTCCCTCATTTAGCGGATATTTTTACAAAAAAGTGAAATTTTCAAAAATTCAGAAAATTGGCTGAAAACGACTACATATTAAGGACTCATCGGGCGAATCGCTCTGGAACTGAAATCGGAATGCTCACTGACATTTCCCCTCTCTGAAAGTCTGATAAACGCCAGAGAAATGACTAAGTCCAAATAAAAAAATTTGTCAACTTTTTCCAATTTTACCCCCGTGGGATACATATTCTACCCACACATATTTGGAACTCTCCTGGGGTACCCTCACACATATTATTCCCTCATTTAGCGGATATTTTCACAAAAAAGTGAAATTTTCAAAAATTCAGAACATTGGCTGAAAACGACTAAAAATCAAGGACTCATCGGGCAAATCGCTCTGCAACTGAATTCGGAATGTTCACTGACATTTCCCCTCTCTGAAAGTCTGATAAACGCCGGAAAAATGACTAAGTCCAAAAAAGAATTTTTTTAAACTGTTTTCAATTTTACCCCCGTGGGATATATATTCTACCCACACACATTTGTAACTCTCCTGGGGTACCCTCACACATATTATTCCCTCATTTAGCGGATATTTTCACAAAAAAGTGAAATTTTCAAAAATTCAGAAAATTGGCTGAAAACGAGTAAATATCAAGGACTCATCAGGCGAATCGCTCTGGAACTGAAATCGGAATGCTGACTGACATTTTCCCTCTCTGAAAGTGTGATAAACTGCGGAAAAATGACTAAGTCCAAAAAAGAATTTTTTAAAACTTTTTTCAATTTTACCCCCGTGGGATATATATTCTACCCACACACATTTGGAACTCTCCTGGGGTACCCTCACACATATTATTCCCTCATTTAGCGGATATTTTTACAAAAAAGTGAAATTTTCAAAAATTCAGAAAATTGGCTGAAAACGACTACATATTAAGGACTCATCGGGCGAATCGCTCTGGAACTGAAATCGGAACGCTCACTGACATTTCCCCTCTCTGAAAGTCTGATAAACGCCAGAGAAATGACTAAGTCCAAATAAAAAAATTTGTCAACTTTTTCCAATTTTACCCCCGTGGGATATATATTCTACCCACACACATTTGGAACTCTCCTGGGGTACCCTCACACATATTATTCCCTCATTTAGCGGATATTTTCACAAAAAAGTGAAATTTTCAAAAATTCAGAACATTGGCTGAAAACGACTAAAAATCAAGGACTCATCGGGCAAATCGCTCTGCAACTGAATTCGGAATGCTCACTGACATTTCCCCTCTCTGAAAGTCTGATAAACGCCGGAAAAATGACTAAGTCCAAAAAAGAATTTTTTTAAACTGTTTTCAATTTTACCCCCGTGGGATATATATTCTACCCACACACATTTGGAACTCTCCTGGGGTACCCTCACACATATTATTCCCTCATTTAGCGGATATTTTCACAAAAAAGTGAAATTTTCAAAAATTCAGAAAATTGGCTGAAAACGAGTAAATATCAAGGACTCATCAGGCGAATCGCTCTGGAACTGAAATCGGAATGCTGACTGACATTTTCCCTCTCTGAAAGTGTGATAAACTGCGGAAAAATGACTAAGTCCAAAAAAGAATTTTTTAAAACTTTTTTCAATTTTACCCCCGTGGGATATATATTCTACCCACACACATTTGGAACTCTCCTGGGGTACCCTCACACATATTATTCCCTCATTTAGCGGATATTTTTACAAAAAAGTGAAATTTTCAAAAATTCAGAAAATTGGCTGAAAACGACTACATATTAAGGACTCATCGGGCGAATCGCTCTGGAACTGAAATCGGAATGCTCACTGACATTTCCCCTCTCTGAAAGTCTGATAAACGCCAGAGAAATGACTAAGTCCAAATAAAAAAATTTGTCAACTTTTTCCAATTTTACCCCCGTGGGATATATATTCTTCCCACACATATTTGGAACTCTCCTGGGGTACCCTCACACATATTATTCCCTCATTTAGCGGATATTTTCACAAAAAAGTGAAATTTTCAAAAATTCAGAACATTGGCTGAAAACGACTAAAAATCAAGGACTCATCGGGCAAATCGCTCTGCAACTGAATTCGGAATGCTCACTGACATTTCCCCTCTCTGAAAGTCTGATAAACGCCGGAAAAATGACTAAGTCCAAAAAAGAATTTTTTTAAACTGTTTTCAATTTTACCCCCGTGGGATATATATTCTACCCACACACATTTGTAACTCTCCTGGGGTACCCTCACACATATTATTCCCTCATTTAGCGGATATTTTCACAAAAAAGTGAAATTTTCAAAAATTCAGAAAATTGGCTGAAAACGAGTAAATATCAAGGACTCATCAGGCGAATCGCTCTGGAACTGAAATCGGAATGCTGACTGACATTTTCCCTCTCTGAAAGTGTGATAAACTGCGGAAAAATGACTAAGTCCAAAAAAGAATTTTTTAAAACTTTTTTCAATTTTACCCCCGTGGGATATATATTCTACCCACACACATTTGGAACTCTCCTGGGGTACCCTCACACATATTATTCCCTCATTTAGCGGATATTTTTACAAAAAAGTGAAATTTTCAAAAATTCAGAAAATTGGCTGAAAACGACTACATATTAAGGACTCATCGGGCGAATCGCTCTGGAACTGAAATCGGAACGCTCACTGACATTTCCCCTCTCTGAAAGTCTGATAAACGCCAGAGAAATGACTAAGTCCAAATAAAAAAATTTGTCAACTTTTTCCAATTTTACCCCCGTGGGATATATATTCTACCCACACACATTTGGAACTCTCCTGGGGTACCCTCACACATATTATTCCCTCATTTAGCGGATATTTTCACAAAAAAGTGAAATTTTCAAAAATTCAGAACATTGGCTGAAAACGACTAAAAATCAAGGACTCATCGGGCAAATCGCTCTGCAACTGAATTCGGATTGCTCACTGACATTTCCCCTCTCTGAAAGTCTGATAAACGCCGGAAAAATGACTAAGTCCAAAAAAGAATTTTTTTAAACTGTTTTCAATTTTACCCCCGTGGGATATATATTCTACCCACACACATTTGGAACTCTCCTGGGGTACCCTCACACATATTATTCCCTCATTTAGCGGATATTTTCACAAAAAAGTGAAATTTTCAAAAATTCAGAAAATTGGCTGAAAACGAGTAAATATCAAGGACTCATCAGGCGAATCGCTCTGGAACTGAAATCGGAATGCTGACTGACATTTTCCCTCTCTGAAAGTGTGATAAACTGCGGAAAAATGACTAAGTCCAAAAAAGAATTTTTTAAAACTTTTTTCAATTTTACCCCCGTGGGATATATATTCTACCCACACACATTTGGAACTCTCCTGGGGTACCCTCACACATATTATTCCCTCATTTAACGGATATTTTTACAAAAAAGTGAAATTTTCAAAAATTCAGAAAATTGGCTGAAAACGACTACATATTAAGGACTCATCGGGCGAATCGCTCTGGAACTGAAATCGGAATGCTCACTGACATTTCCCCTCTCTGAAAGTCTGATAAACGCCAGAGAAATGACTAAGTCCAAATAAAAAAATTTGTCAACTTTTTCCAATTTTACCCCCGTGGGATATATATTCTACCCACACATATTTGGAACTCTCCTGGGGTACCCTCACACATATTATTCCCTCATTTAGCGGATATTTTCACAAAAAAGTGAAATTTTCAAAAATTCAGAACATTGGCTGAAAACGACTAAAAATCAAGGACTCATCGGGCAAATCGCTCTGCAACTGAATTCGGAATGCTCACTGACATTTCCCCTCTCTGAAAGTCTGATAAACGCCGGAAAAATGACTAAGTCCAAAAAAGAATTTTTTTAAACTGTTTTCAATTTTACCCCCGTGGGATATATATTCTACCCACACACATTTGGAACTCTCCTGGGGTACCCTCACACATATTATTCCCTCATTTAGCGGATATTTTCACAAAAAAGTGAAATTTTCAAAAATTCAGAAAATTGGCTGAAAACGAGTAAATATCAAGGACTCATCAGGCGAATCGCTCTGGAACTGAAATCGGAATGCTGACTGACATTTTCCCTCTCTGAAAGTGTGATAAACTGCGGAAAAATGACTAAGTCCAAAAAATAATTTTTTAAAACTTTTTTCAATTTTACCCCCGTGGGATATATATTCTACCCACACACATTTGGAACTCTCCTGGGGTACCCTCACACATATTATTCCCTCATTTAGCGGATATTTTTACAAAAAAGTGAAATTTTCAAAAATTCAGAAAATTGGCTGAAAACGACTACATATTAAGGACTCATCGGGCGAATCGCTCTGGAACTGAAATCGGAACGCTCACTGACATTTCCCCTCTCTGAAAGTCTGATAAACGCCAGAGAAATGACTAAGTCCAAATAAAAAAATTTGTCAACTTTTTCCAATTTTACCCCCGTGGGATATATATTCTACCCACACATATTTGGAACTCTCCTGGGGTACCCTCACACATATTATTCCCTCATTTAGCGGATATTTTCACAAAAAAGTGAAATTTTCAAAAATTCAGAACATTGGCTGAAAACGACTAAAAATCAAGGACTCATCGGGCAAATCGCTCTGCAACTGAATTCGGAATGCTCACTGACATTTTCCCTCTCTGAAAGTGTGATAAACTGCGGAAAAATGACTAAGTCCAAAAAAAATTTTTTTTTAACTTTTTTCAATTTTACCCCCGTGGGATATATATTCTACGCACACACATTTGGAACTCTCCTGGGGTACCCTCACACATATTATTCCCTCATTTAGCGGATATTTTCACAAAAAAGTGAAATTTTCAAAAATTCAGAAAATTGGCTGAAAACGACTAAATATCAAGGACTCATCAGGCGAATCGCTCTGGAACTGAAATCGGAATGCTCACTGACATTTCCCATCTCTGAAAGTGTGATAAACGCCGGAAAAATGACTAAGTCCAAAAAAGAATTTTTTAAAACTTTTTTCAATTTTACCCCCGTGGGATATATATTCTACCCACACACATTTGGAACTCTCCTGGGGTACCCTCACACATATTATTCCCTCATTTAGCGGATATTTTCACAAAAAAGTGAAATTTTCAAAAATTCAGAACATTGGCTGAAAACGACTAAAAATCAAGGACTCATCGGGCAAATCGCTCTGCAACTGAATTCGGAATGCTCACTGACATTTCCCCTCTCTGAAAGTCTGATAAACGCCGGAAAAATGACTAAGTCCAAAAAAGAATTTTTTAAAACTTTTTTCAATTTTACCCCCGTGGGATATATATTCTACCCACACACATTTGGAACTCTCCTGGCGTACCCTCACACATATTATTCCCTCATTTAGCGGATATTTTTACAAAAAAGTGAAATTTTCAAAAATTCAGAAAATTGGCTGAAAACGACTACATATTAAGGACTCATCGGGCGAATCGCTCTGGAACTGAAATCGGAACGCTCACTGATATTTCCCCTCTCTGAAAGTCTGATAAACGCCAGAGAAATGACTAAGTCCAAATAAAAAAATTTGTCAACTTTTTTCAATTTTACCCCCGTGGGATATATATTCTACTCACACACATTTGGAACTCTCCTGGGGTACCCTCACACATATTATTCCCTCATTTAGCGGATATTTTTACAAAAAAGTGAAATTTTCAAAAATTCTGAAAATTGGCTGAAAACGACTAAATATCAAGGACTCATCGGGCGAATTGCTCTGGAACTGAAATCGGAATGCTCACTGACATTTCCCCTCTCTGAAAGTGTGATAAACGATGGAAAAATGACTAAGTCCAAAAAAAAATTTTTTTTAACTTTTTTCAATTTTACCCCCGTGGGATATATATTCTACGCACACACATTTGGAACTCTCCTGGGGTACCCTCACACATATTATTCCCTCATTTAGCGGATATTTTCACAAAAAAGTGAAATTTTCAAAAATTCAGAAAATTGGCTGAAAACGACTAAATATCAAGGACTCATCAGGCGAATCGCTCTGGAACTGAAATCGGAATGCTCACTGACATTTCCCATCTCTGAAAGTGTGATAAACGCCGGAAAAATGACTAAGTCCAAAAAAAAAATTTTTTAAACTTTTTTCAATTTTACCCCCGTGGGATATATATTCTACCCACACACATTTGGAACTCTCCTGGGGTATCCTCACACATATTATTCCCTCATTTAGCGGATATTTTCACAAAAAAGTGAAATTTTCAAAAATTCAGAAAATTGGCTGAAAACGACTAAATATCAAGGACTCATCAGGCGAATCGCTCTGGAACTGAAATCGGAATGCTCACTGACATTTCCCCTCTCTGAAAGTGTGATAAACGCCGGAAAAATGACTAAGGCCAAAAAAAAATTTTTTTAAACTTTTTTCAATTTTACCCCCGTGGGATATATATTCTACCCACACACATTTGGAACTCTCCTGGAGTACCCTCACACATATTATTCCCTCATTTAGCGGATATTTTAACAAAAAATTGAAATTTTCAAAAATTCAGAAAATTGGCTGAAAACGACTTAATATCAAGGACTCATCAGGCGAATCGCTCTGGAACTGAAATCGGAATGCTGACTGACATTTCCCCTCTCTGAAAGTGTGATAAACGCCGGAAAAATGACTAAGGCCCAAAAAAAATTTTTTAAACTTTTTTCAATTTTACCCCCGTGGGATATATATTCTACCCACACACATTTGGAACTCTCCTGGGGTACCCTCACACATATTATTCCCTCATTTAGCGGATATTTTCACAAAAAAGTGAAATTTTCAAAAATTCAGAAATTTGGCTGAAAACGACTAAATATCACGGACTCATCTGGCAAATCGCTCTGGAACTGAAATCGGAACGCTCACTGACATTTCCCCTCTCTGAAAGTCATAAACGCCGGAAAAATGACTAAGTCCAAAAAAGAATTTTTTTAAATTTTTTCAATTTTACCCCATGGGATATATATTCTACCCACACACATTTGGAACTCTCCTGCGGTACCCTCCCACATATTATTCCCTCATTTAGCGGATATTTTCACAAAAAAGTGAAATTTTCCAAAATTCTGAAAATTGGTTGAAAACGACTAAAAATCAAGGACTCATCGGGCGAATCGCTCTGGAACTGAAATCGGAATGCTCACTGACATTTCCCCTCTCTGAAAGTCTGATAAACGCCAGAAAAATTACTAAGTCCAAAAAAGAATTTTTTTAAACTTTTTTCAATTTTACCCCCGTGGGATATATATTCTACCCACACACATTTGGAACTCTCCTGGGGTACCCTCACACATATTATTCCCTCATTTAGCGGATATTTTCACAAAAAAGTGAAATTTTCAAAAATTCAGAAAATTGGCTGAAAACGACTAAATATAAAGGACTCATCGGGCAAATCGCTCTGGAACTGAAATCGGAATGCTCACTGACATTTCCCCTCTCTGAAAGTCTGATAAACGCCGGAAAAATGACTAAGTCCAAAAAAGAATTTTTTTAAACTTTTTTCAATTTTACCCCCGTGGGATATATATTCTACCCACACACATTTGGAACTCTCCTGGGGTACCCTCACACATATTATTCCCTCATTTAGCGGATATTTTCACAAAAAAGTGAAATTTTCAAAAATTCAGAAAATTGGCTGAAAACGACTAAATATCAAGGACACATCGGGCAAATCGCTCTGGAACTGAAATCGGAATGCTCACTGACATTTCCCCTCTCTGAAAGTCTGATGAACGCCGGAAAAATGACTAAGTCCAAAAAAGAATTTTTTTAAACTTTTTTCAATTTTACCCCCGTGGGATATATATTCTACCCACACACATTTGGAACTCTCCTGGGGTACCCTCACACATATTATTCCCTCATTTAGCGGATATTTTTACAAAAAAGTGAAATTTTCAAAAATTCAGAAAATTGGCTGAAAACACTAAATATCAAGGACTCATCGGGCAAATCGCTCAGGAACTGAAATCGGAATGCTCACTGACATTTCTCCTCTCTGAAAGTCTGATAAACGCCGGAAAAATGACTAAGTCCAAAAAAGAATTTTTTTAAATTTTTTCAATTTTACCCCATGGGATATATATTCTACCCACACACATTTGGAACTCTCCTGGGGTACCCTCCCACATATTATTCCCTCATTTAGCGGATATTTTCACAAAAAAGTGAAATTTTCCAAAATTCTGAAAATTGGCTGAAAACGACTAAATATCAAGGACTCATCGGGCAAATCGCTCTGGAACTGAAAACGGAATGCTCACTGACATTTCCCCTCTCTGAAAGTCTGATAAACGCCGGAAAAATGACTAAATCCAAAAAAGAATTTTTTTAAACTTTTTTCAATTTTACCCCCGTGGGATATATATTCTACTCACACACATTTGAAACTCTCCTGGGGTACCCTCACACATATTATTCCCTCATTTAGTGGGTATTTTCACAAAAAAGTGAAATTTTCAAAGATTCAGAAAATTGTCTGAAAACGACTAAGTATCAAGGACTCATCAGGCGAATCGCTCTGGAACTGAAATCGGAATGCTCACTGACATTTCCCCTCTCTGAAAGTCTGATAAACGCCGGAAAAATGACTAAGTCCCCAAAAAAATTTTTTTAAACTTTTTTCAATTTTACCCCCGTGGGATATATATTCTACCCACACACATTTGGAACTCTCCTGGGGTACCCTCACACATATTATTCCCTCATTTAGTGGATATTTTTACAAAAAAGTGAAATTTTCAAAAATTCAGAAAATTGGCTGAAAACGACTAAATATCAAGGACTCATCGGTCGAATCGCTCTGGAACTGAAATCGGAATGCTCACTGACATTTCCCCTCTCTGAAAGTGTGATAAACGCCGGAAAAATGACTAAGTCCAAAAAAAAAATTTTTTAAACTTTTTTCAATTTTACCCCCGTGGGATATATATTCTACCCACACACATTTGGAACTCTCCTGGGGTACCCTCACACATATTATTCCCTCATTTAGCGGATATTTTCACAAAAAAGTGAAATTTTCCAAAATTCTGAAAATAGGCTGAAAACGACTAAATATCAAGGACTCATCGGGCAAATCGCTCTGGAACTGAAATCGGAATGCTCACTGACATTTCCCCTCTCTGAAAGTCTGATAAACGCCGGAAAAATGACTAAATCCAAAAAAGAATTTTTTTAAACTTTTTTCAATTTTACCCCCGTGGGATATATATTCTACCCACACACATTTGGAACTCTCCTGGGGTACCCTCACACATATTATTCCCTCATTTAGCGGATATTTTCACAAAAAAGTGAAATTTTCAAAAATTCAGAAAATTGGCTGAAAACGACTAAATATCAAGGACTCATCGGTCGAATCGCTCTGGAACTGAAATCGGAATGCTCACTGACATTTCCCCTCTCTGAAAGTGTGATAAACGCCGGAAAAATGACTAAGTCCAAAAAAAAAATTTTTTAAACTTTTTTCAATTTTACCCCCGTGGGATATATATTCTACCCACACACATTTGGAACTCTCCTGGGGTACCCTCACACATATTATTCCCTCATTTAGCGGATATTTTCACAAAAAAGTGAAATTTTCCAAAATTCTGAAAATAGGCTGAAAACGACTAAATATCAAGGACTCATCGGGCAAATCGCTCTGGAACTGAAATCGGAATGCTCACTGACATTTCCCCTCTCTGAAAGTCTGATAAACGCCGGAAAAATGACTAAATCCAAAAAAGAATTTTTTTAAACTTTTTTCAATTTTACCCCCGTGGGATATATATTCTACCCACACACATTTGGAACTCTCCTGGGGTACCCTCACACATATTATTCCCTCATTTAGCGGATATTTTCACAAAAAAGTGAAATTTTCAAAAATTCAGAAAATTGGCTGAAAACTACTAAATATCAAGGACTCATCGGGCAAATCGCTCTGGAACTGAAATCGGAATGCTCACTGACATTTCCCCTCTCTGAAAGTCTGATAAACGCCGGAAAAATGACTAAGTCCAAAAAAGAATTTTTTTAAACTTTTTTCAATTTTACCCCCGTGGGATATATATTCTACCCACACACATTTGGAACTCTCCTGGGGTACCCTCACACATATTATTCCCTCATTTAGCGAATATTTTTACAAAAAAGTGAGATTTTCAAAAATTCAGAAAATTGGCTGAAAACAGCTAAATATCAAGGACTCATCGGGCGAATCGCTCTGGAACTGAAATCGGAACGCTCACTGACATTTCCCCTCTCTGAAAGTCTGATAAACGCCAGAAAAATGACTAAGTCCAAAAAAGAATTTTTTTAAATTTTTTCAATTTTACCCCATGGGATATATATTCTACCCACACACATTTGGAACTCTCCTGGGGTACCCTCCCACATATTATTCCCTCATTTAGCGGATATTTTCACAAAAAAGTGAAATTTTCCAAAATTCTGAAAATTGGCTGAAAACAACTAAATATCAAGGACTCATCGGGCAAATCGCTCTGGAACTGAAAACGGAATGCTCACTGACATTTCCCCTCTCTGAAAGTCTGATAAACGCCGGAAAAATGACTAAATCCAAAAAAGAATTTTTTTAAACTTTTTTCAATTTTACCCCCGTGGGATATATATTCTACTCACACACATTTGAAACTCTCCTGGGGTACCCTCACACATATTATTCCCTCATTTAGTGGGTATTTTCACAAAAAAGTGAAATTTTCAAAGATTCAGAAAATTGTCTGAAAACGACTAAGTATCAAGGACTCATCAGGCGAATCGCTCTGGAACTGAAATCGGAATGCTCACTGACATTTCCCCTCTCTGAAAGTGTGATAAACGCTGGAAAAATGACTAAGTCCCCAAAAAAATTTTTTTAAACTTTTTTCAATTTTACCCCCGTGGGATATATATTCTACCCACACACATTTGGAACTCTCCTGGGGTACCCTCACACATATTATTCCCTCATTTAGTGGATATTTTTACAAAAAAGTGAAATTTTCAAAAATTCAGAAAATTGGCTGAAAACGACTAAATATCAAGGACTCATCGGTCGAATCGCTCTGGAACTGAAATCGGAATGCTCACTGACATTTCCCCTCTCTGAAAGTGTGATAAACGCCGGAAAAATGACTAAGTCCAAAAAAAAAATTTTTTAAACTTTTTTCAATTTTACCCCCGTGGGATATATATTCTACCCACACACATTTGGAACTCTCCTGGGGTACCCTCACACATATTATTCCCTCATTTAGCGGATATTTTCACAAAAAAGTGAAATTTTCCAAAATTCTGAAAATAGGCTGAAAACGACTAAATATCAAGGACTCATCGGGCAAATCGCTCTGGAACTGAAATCGGAATGCTCACTGACATTTCCCCTCTCTGAAAGTCTGATAAACGCCGGAAAAATGACTAAATCCAAAAAATAATTTTTTTAAACTTTTTTCAATTTTACCCCCGTGGGATATATATTCTACCCACACACATTTGGAACTCTCCTGGGGTACCCTCACACATATTATTCCCTCATTTAGCGGATATTTTCACAAAAAAGTGAAATTTTCAAAAATTCAGAAAATTGGCTGAAAACTACTAAATATCAAGGACTCATCGGGCAAATCGCTCTGGAACTGAAATCGGAATGCTCACTGACATTTCCCCTCTCTGAAAGTCTGATGAACGCCGGAAAAATGACTAAATCCAAAAAAGAATTTTTTTAAACTTTTTTCAATTTTACCCCCGTGGGATATATATTCTACTCACACACATTTGGAACTCTCCTGGGGTACCCTCACACATATTATTCCCTCATTTAGCGGATATTTTCACAAAAAAGTGAAATTTTCAAAAATACAGAACATTGGCTGAAAACGACTAAAAATCAAGGACTCATCGGGCGAATCGCTCTGGAACTGAAATCGGAATGCTCACTGACATTTCCCCTCTCTGAAAGTCTGATAAACGCCGGAAAAATGACTAAGTCCAAAAAAGAATTTTTTTAAACTTTTTTCAATTTTACCCCCGTGGCATATATATTCTACCCACACACATTTGGAACTCTCCTGGGGTACCCTCACACATATTATTCCCTCATTTAGCGGATATTTTCACAAAAAAGTGAAATTTTCAAAAATTCAGAACATTGGCTGAAAACGACTAAAAATCAAGGACTCATCGGGCGAATCGCTCTGGAACTGAAATCGGAATGCTCACTGACATTTCCCCTCTCTGAAAGTCTGATAAACGCCGGAAAAATGACTAAGTCCAAAAAAGAATTTTTTTAAACTTTTTTCAATTTTACCCCCGTGGGATATATATTCTACCCACACACATTTGGAACTCTCCTGGGGTACCCTCACACATATTATTCCCTCATTTAGCGGATATTTTCACAAAAAAGTGAAATTTTCAAAAATTCAGAAAATTGGCTGAAAACGACTAAATATCAAGGACACATCGGGCAAATCGCTCTGGAACTGAAATCGGAATGCTCACTGACATTTCCCCTCTCTGAAAGTCTGATGAACGCCGGAAAAATGACTAAGTCCAAAAAAGAATTTTTTTAAACTTTTTTCAATTTTACCCCCGTGGGATATATATTCTACCCACACACATTTGGAACTCTCCTGGGGTACCCTCACACATATTATTCCCTCATTTAGCGGATATTTTCACAAAAAAGTGAAATTTTCCAAAATTCTGAAAATTGGCTGAAAACACTAAATATCAAGGACTCATCGGGCAAATCGCTCTGGAACTGAAAACGGAATGCTCACTGACATTTCCCCTCTCTGAAAGTCTGATAAACGCCGGAAAAATGACTAAATCCAAAAAAGAATTTTTTTAAACTTTTTTCAATTTTACCCCCGTGGGATATATATTCTACTCACACACATTTGAAACTCTCCTGGGGTACCCTCACACATATTATTCCCTCATTTAGTGGGTATTTTCACAAAAAAGTGAAATTTTCAAAGATTCAGAAAATTGTCTGAAAACGACTAAGTATCAAGGACTCATCAGGCGAATCGCTCTGGAACTGAAATCGGAATGCTCACTGACATTTCCCCTCTCTGAAAGTGTGATAAACGCTGGAAAAATGACTAAGTCCCCAAAAAAATTTTTTTAAACTTTTTTCAATTTTACCCCCGTGGGATATATATTCTACCCACACACATTTGGAACTCTCCTGGGGTACCCTCACACATATTATTCCCTCATTTAGTGGATATTTTTACAAAAAAGTGAAATTTTCAAAAATTCAGAAAATTGGCTGAAAACGACTAAATATCAAGGACTCATCGGTCGAATCGCTCTGGAACTGAAATCGGAATGCTCACTGACATTTCCCCTCTCTGAAAGTGTGATAAACGCCGGAAAAATGACTAAGTCCAAAAAAAAAATTTTTTAAACTTTTTTCAATTTTACCCCCGTGGGATATATATTCTACCCACACACATTTGGAACTCTCCTGGGGTACCCTCACACATATTATTCCCTCATTTAGCGGATATTTTCACAAAAAAGTGAAATTTTCCAAAATTCTGAAAATAGGCTGAAAACGACTAAATATCAAGGACTCATCGGGCAAATCGCTCTGGAACTGAAATCGGAATGCTCACTGACATTTCCCCTCTCTGAAAGTCTGATAAACGCCGGAAAAATGACTAAATCCAAAAAAGAATTTTTTTAAACTTTTTTCAATTTTACCCCCGTGGGATATATATTCTACCCACACACATTTGGAACTCTCCTGGGGTACCCTCACACATATTATTCCCTCATTTAGCGGATATTTTCACAAAAAAGTGAAATTTTCAAAAATTCAGAAAATT
Source organism: Phyllobates terribilis (assembly GCF_046119375.1). Lineage (NCBI taxonomy): Eukaryota > Metazoa > Chordata > Amphibia > Anura > Dendrobatidae > Phyllobates > Phyllobates terribilis. The sequence goes on along the minus strand of NW_027362763.1, from coordinate 594,272,694 downwards.
GGCTGAAAACTACTAAATATCAAGGACTCATCGGGCAAATCGCTCTGGAACTGAAATCGGAATGCTCACTGACATTTCCCCTCTCTGAAAGTCTGATAAACGCCGGAAAAATGACTAAGTCCAAAAAAGAATTTTTTTAAACTTTTTTCAATTTTACCCCCGTGGGATATATATTCTACCCACACACATTTGGAACTCTCCTGGGGTACCCTCACACATATTATTCCCTCATTTAGCGAATATTTTTACAAAAAAGTGAGATTTTCAAAAATTCAGAAAATTGGCTGAAAACAGCTAAATATCAAGGACTCATCGGGCGAATCGCTCTGGAACTGAAATCGGAACGCTCACTGACATTTCCCCTCTCTGAAAGTCTGATAAACGCCAGAAAAATGACTAAGTCCAAAAAAGAATTTTTTTAAATTTTTTCAATTTTACCCCATGGGATATATATTCTACCCACACACATTTGGAACTCTCCTGGGGTACCCTCCCACATATTATTCCCTCATTTAGCGGATATTTTCACAAAAAAGTGAAATTTTCCAAAATTCTGAAAATTGGCTGAAAACAACTAAATATCAAGGACTCATCGGGCAAATCGCTCTGGAACTGAAAACGGAATGCTCACTGACATTTCCCCTCTCTGAAAGTCTGATAAACGCCGGAAAAATGACTAAATCCAAAAAAGAATTTTTTTAAACTTTTTTCAATTTTACCCCCGTGGGATATATATTCTACTCACACACATTTGAAACTCTCCTGGGGTACCCTCACACATATTATTCCCTCATTTAGTGGGTATTTTCACAAAAAAGTGAAATTTTCAAAGATTCAGAAAATTGTCTGAAAACGACTAAGTATCAAGGACTCATCAGGCGAATCGCTCTGGAACTGAAATCGGAATGCTCACTGACATTTCCCCTCTCTGAAAGTGTGATAAACGCTGGAAAAATGACTAAGTCCCCAAAAAAATTTTTTTAAACTTTTTTCAATTTTACCCCCGTGGGATATATATTCTACCCACACACATTTGGAACTCTCCTGGGGTACCCTCACACATATTATTCCCTCATTTAGTGGATATTTTTACAAAAAAGTGAAATTTTCAAAAATTCAGAAAATTGGCTGAAAACGACTAAATATCAAGGACTCATCGGTCGAATCGCTCTGGAACTGAAATCGGAATGCTCACTGACATTTCCCCTCTCTGAAAGTGTGATAAACGCCGGAAAAATGACTAAGTCCAAAAAAAAAATTTTTTAAACTTTTTTCAATTTTACCCCCGTGGGATATATATTCTACCCACACACATTTGGAACTCTCCTGGGGTACCCTCACACATATTATTCCCTCATTTAGCGGATATTTTCACAAAAAAGTGAAATTTTCCAAAATTCTGAAAATAGGCTGAAAACGACTAAATATCAAGGACTCATCGGGCAAATCGCTCTGGAACTGAAATCGGAATGCTCACTGACATTTCCCCTCTCTGAAAGTCTGATAAACGCCGGAAAAATGACTAAATCCAAAAAAGAATTTTTTTAAACTTTTTTCAATTTTACCCCCGTGGGATATATATTCTACCCACACACATTTGGAACTCTCCTGGGGTACCCTCACACATATTATTCCCTCATTTAGCGGATATTTTCACAAAAAAGTGAAATTTTCAAAAATTCAGAAAATTGGCTGAAAACTACTAAATATCAAGGACTCATCGGGCAAATCGCTCTGGAACTGAAATCGGAATGCTCACTGACATTTCCCCTCTCTGAAAGTCTGATAAACGCCGGAAAAATGACTAAGTCCCAAAAAAAATTTTTTTAAACTTTTTCAATTTTACCCCTGTGGGATATATATTCTACCCACACACATTTGGAACTCTCCTGGGGTACCCTCCCACATATTATTCCCTCATTTAGCGGATATTTTCACAAAAAAGTGAAATTTTCCAAAATTTTGAAAATTGGCTGAAAACGACTAAATATCAAGGACTCATCGGGCAAATCGCTCTGGAACTGAAATCGGAATGCTCACTGACATTTCCCCTCTCTGAAAGTCTGATAAACGCCGGAAAAATGACTAAATCCAAAAAAGAATTTTTTTAAACTTTTTTCAATTTTACCCCCGTGGGATATATATTCTACTCACACACATTTGGAACTCTCCTGGGGTACCCTCACACATATTATTCCCTCATTTAGCGGATATTTTCACAAAAAAGTGAAATTTTCAAAAATACAGAACATTGGCTGAAAACGACTAAAAATCAAGGACTCATCGGGCGAATCGCTCTGGAACTGAAATCGGAATGCTCACTGACATTTCCCCTCTCTGAAAGTCTGATAAACGCCGGAAAAATGACTAAGTCCAAAAAAGAATTTTTTAAACTTTTTTCAATTTTACCCCCGTGGGATATATATTCTACCCACACACATTTGGAACTCTCCTGGGGTACCCTCACACATATTATTCCCTCATTTAGCGGATATTTTCACAAAAAAGTGAAATTTTCAAAAATTCAGAAAATTGGCTGAAAACGACTAAATATCAAGGACTCATCGGTCGAATCGCTCTGGAACTGAAATCGGAATGCTCACTGACATTTCCCCTCTCTGAAAGTGTGATAAACGCCGGAAAAATGACTAAGTCCAAAAAAAAAATTTTTTAAACTTTTTTCAATCTTACCCCCGTGGGATATATATTCTACCCACACACATTTGGAACTCTCCTGGGGTACCCTCCCACATATTATTCCCTCATTTAGCGGATATTTTCACAAAAAAGTGAAATTTTCCAAAATTCTGAAAATTGGCTGAAAACGACTAAATATCAAGGACTCATCGGGCAAATCGCTCTGGAACTGAAATCGGAATGCTCTCTGACATTTCCCCTCTCTGAAAGTCTGATAAACGCCGGAAAAATGACTAAATCCAAAAAAGAATTTTTTTAAACTTTTTTCAATTTTACCCCCGTGGGATATATATTCTACCCACACACATTTGGAACTCTCCTGGGGTACCCTCACACATATTATTCCCTCATTTAGCGGATATTTTCACAAAAAAGTGAAATTTTCAAAAATTCAAAAAATTGGCTGAAAACGACTAAATATCAAGGACTCATCGGGCAAATCGCTCTGGAACTGAAATCGGAATGCTCACTGACATTTCCCCTCTCTGAAAGTCTGATAAACGCCGGAAAAATGACTAAGTACAAAAAAGAATTTTTTTAAACTTTTTTCAATTTTACCCCCGTGGGATATATATTCTACCCACACACATTTGGAACTCTCCTGGGGTACCCTCACACATATTATTCCCTCATTTAGCGGATATTTTTACAAAAAAGTGAAATTTTCAAAAATTCAGAAAATTGGCTGAAAACGACTAAATATCAAGGACTCATCGGTCGAATCGCTCTGGAACTGAAATCGGAATGCTCACTGACATTTCCCCTCTCTGAAAGTGTGATAAACGCCGGAAAAATGACTAAGTCCAAAAAAAAAATTTTTTAAACTTTTTTCAATTTTACCCCCGTGGGATATATATTCTACCCACACACATTTGGAACTCTCCTGGGGTACCCTCACACATATTATTCCCTCATTTAGCGGATATTTTCACAAAAAAGTGAAATTTTCCAAAATTCTGAAAATAGGCTGAAAACGACTAAATATCAAGGACTCATCGGGCAAATCGCTCTGGAACTGAAATCGGAATGCTCACTGACATTTCCCCTCTCTGAAAGTCTGATAAACGCCGGAAAAATGACTAAATCCAAAAAAGAATTTTTTTAAACTTTTTTCAATTTTACCCCCGTGGGATATATATTCTACCCACACACATTTGGAACTCTCCTGGGGTACCCTCACACATATTATTCCCTCATTTAGCGGATATTTTCACAAAAAAGTGAAATTTTCAAAAATTCAGAAAATTGGCTGAAAACTACTAAATATCAAGGACTCATCGGGCAAATCGCTCTGGAACTGAAATCGGAATGCTCACTGACATTTCCCCTCTCTGAAAGTCTGATAAACGCCGGAAAAATGACTAAGTCCAAAAAAGAATTTTTTTAAACTTTTTTCAATTTTACCCCCGTGGGATATATATTCTACCCACACACATTTGGAACTCTCCTGGGGTACCCTCACACATATTATTCCCTCATTTAGCGAATATTTTTACAAAAAAGTGAGATTTTCAAAAATTCAGAAAATTGGCTGAAAACAGCTAAATATCAAGGACTCATCGGGCGAATCGCTCTGGAACTGAAATCGGAACGCTCACTGACATTTCCCCTCTCTGAAAGTCTTATAAATGCCAGAAAAATGACTAAGTCCCCAAAAAAATTTTTTTAAACTTTTTCAATTTTACCCCATGGGATATATATTATACCCACACACATTTGGAACTCTCCTGGGGTACCCTCCCACATATTATTCCCTCATTTAGCGGATATTTTCACAAAAAAGTGAAATTTTCCAAAATTTTGAAAATTGGCTGAAAACGACTAAATATCAAGGACTCATCGGGCAAATCGCTCTGGAACTGAAATCGGAATGCTCACTGACATTTCCCCTCTCTGAAAGTCTGATAAACGCCGGAAAAATGACTAAATCCAAAAAAGAATTTTTTTAAACTTTTTTCAATTTTACCCCCGTGGGATATATATTCTACTCACACACATTTGGAACTCTCCTGGGGTACCCTCACACATATTATTCCCTCATTTAGTGGATATTTTCACAAAAAAGTGAAATTTTCAAAGATTCAGAAAATTGTCTGAAAACGACTAAATATCAAGGACTCATCAGGCGAATCGCTCTGGAACTGAAATCGGAATGCTCACTGACATTTCCCCTCTCTGAAAGTGTGATGAACGCTGGAAAAATGACTAAGTCCAAAAAAAAAATTTTTTAAACTTTTTTCAATTTTACCCCCGTGGGATATATATTCTACCCACACACATTTGGAACTCTCCTGGGGTACCCTCACACATATTATTCCCTCATTTAGCGGATATTTTCACAAAAAAGTGAAATTTTCAAAAATACAGAACATTGGCTGAAAACGACTAAAAATCAAGGACTCATCGGGCGAATCGCTCTGGAACTGAAATCGGAATGCTCACTGACATTTCCCCTCTCTGAAAGTCTGATAAACGCCGGAAAAATGACTAAGTCCAAAAAAGAATTTTTTTAAACTTTTTTCAATTTTACCCCCGTGGGATATATATTCTACCCACACACATTTGGAACTCTCCTGGGGTACCCTCACACATATTATTCCCTCATTTAGCGGATATTTTCACAAAAAAGTGAAATTTTCAAAAATTCAGAAAATTGGCTGAAAACGACTAAATATCAAGGACTCATCGGTCGAATCGCTCTGGAACTGAAATCGGAATGCTCACTGACATTTCCCCTCTCTGAAAGTGTGATAAACGCCGGAAAAATGACTATGTCCAAAAAAAAAATTTTTTAAACTTTTTTCAATCTTACCCCCGTGGGATATATATTCTACCCACACACATTTGGAACTCTCCTGGGGTACCCTCCCACATATTATTCCCTCATTTAGCGGATATTTTCACAAAAAAGTGAAATTTTCAAAATTCTGAAAATTGGCTGAAAACGACTAAATATCAAGGACTCATCGGGCAAATCGCTCTGGAACTGAAATCGGAATGCTCTCTGACATTTCCCCTCTCTGAAAGTCTGATAAACGCCGGAAAAATGACTAAATCCAAAAAAGAATTTTTTTAAACTTTTTTCAATTTTACCCCCGTGGGATATATATTCTACCCACACACATTTGGAACTCTCCTGGGGTACCCTCACACATATTATTCCCTCATTTAGCGGATATTTTTACAAAAAAGTGAAATTTTCAAAAATTCAGAAAATTGGCTGAAAACAGCTAAATATCAAGGACTCATCGGGCGAATCGCTCTGGAACTGAAATCGGAACGCTCACTGACATTTCCCCTCTCTGAAAGTCTGATAAACGCCAGAAAAATGACTAAGTCCCAAAAAAAATTTTTTTAAACTTTTTCAATTTTACCCCTGTGGGATATATATTCTACCCACACACATTTGGAACTCTCCTGGGGAACCCTCACACATATTATTCCCTCATTTAGCGGATATTTTCACAAAAAAGTGAAATTTTCAAAAATTCAGAAAATTGGCTGAAAACGACTAAATATCAAGGACTCATCGGGCAAATCGCTCTGGAACTGAAATCGGAATGCTCACTGACATTTCCCCTCTCTGAAAGTCTGATAAACGCCGGAAAAATGACTAAGTCCAAAAAATAATTTTTTTAAATTTTTTCAATTTTACCCCATGGGATATATATTCTACCCACACACATTTGGAACTCTCCTGGGGTACCCTCCCACATATTATTCCCTCATTTAGCGGATATTTTCACAAAAAAGTGAAATTTTCCAAAATTTTGAAAATTGGCTGAAAACGACTAAATATCAAGGACTCATTGGGCAAATCGCTCTGGAACTGAAATCGGAATGCTCACTGACATTTCCCACCTCTGAAAGTCTGATAAACGCCGGAAAAATGACTAAATCCAAAAAAGAATTTTTTTAAACTTTTTTCAATTTTACCCCCGTGGGATATATATTCTACTCACACACATTTGGAACTCTCCTGGGGTACCCTCACACATATTATTCCCTCATTTAGTGGATATTTTCACAAAAAAGTGAAATTTTCAAAGATTCAGAAAATTGTCTGAAAACGACTAAATATCAAGAACTCATCAGGCGAATCGCTCTGGAACTGAAATCGGAATGCTCATTGACATTTCCCCTCTCTGAAAGTGTGATAAACGCCGGAAAAATGACTAAGTCCAAAAAAAAATTTTTAAAACTTTTTTCAATTTTACCCCCGTGGGATATATATTCTACCCACACACATTTGGAACTCTCCTGGGGTACCCTCACACATATTATTCCCTCATTTAGCGGATATTTTCACAAAAAAGTGAAATTTTCAAAAATTCAGAACATTGGCTGAAAACGACTAAAAATCAAGGACTCATCGGGCGAAACGCTCTGGAACTGAAATCGGAATGCTCACTGACATTTCCCCTCTCTGAAAGTCTGATAAACGCCGGAAAAATGACTAAGTCCAAAAAAGAATTTTTTTAAACTTTTTTCAATTTTACCCCCGTGGGATATATATTCTACCCACACACATTTGGAACTCTCCTGGGGTACCCTCACACATATTATTCCCTCATTTAGCGGATATTTTCACAAAAAAGTGAAATTTTCAAAAATTCAGAAAATTGGCTGAAAACAACTAAATATCAAGGACTCATCGGTCGAATCGCTCTGGAACTGAAATCGGAATGCTCACTGACATTTCCCCTCTCTGAAAGTGTGATAAACGCCGGAAAAATGACTAAGTCCAAAAAAAAAATTTTTTAAACTTTTTTCAATTTTACCCCCGTGGGATATATATTCTACCCACACACATTTGGAACTCTCCTGGGGTACCCTCCAACATATTATTCCCTCATTTAGCGGATATTTTCACAAAAAAGTGAAATTTTCCAAAATTCTGAAAATTGGCTGAAAACGACTAAAAATCAAGGACTCATCGGGCGAATCGCTCTGGAACTGAAATCGGAATGCTCACTGACATTTCCCCTCTCTGAAAGTCTGATAAACGCCGGAAAAATTACTAAGTCCAAAAAAGAATTTTTTTAAACTTTTTTCAATTTTACCCCCGTGGGATATATATTCTACCCACACACATTTGGAACTCTCCTGGGGTACCCTCACACATATTATTCCCTCATTTAGCGGATATTTTCACAAAAAAGTGAAATTTTCAAAAATTCAGAAAATTGGCTGAAAACGACTAAATATAAAGGACTCATCGGGCAAATCGCTCTGGAACTGAAATCGGAATGCTCACTGACATTTCCCCTCTCTGAAAGTCTGATAAACGCCGGAAAAATGACTAAGTCCAAAAAAGAATTTTTTTAAACTTTTTTCAATTTTACCCCCGTGGGATATATATTCTACCCACACACATTTGGAACTCTCCTGGGGTACCCTCCAACATATTATTCCCTCATTTAGCGGATATTTTCACAAAAAAGTGAAATTTTCCAAAATTCTGAAAATTGGCTGAAAACGACTAAAAATCAAGGACTCATCGGGCGAATCGCTCTGGAACTGAAATCGGAATGCTCACTGACATTTCCCCTCTCTGAAAGTCTGATAAACGCCGGAAAAATTACTAAGTCCAAAAAAGAATTTTTTTAAACTTTTTTCAATTTTACCCCCGTGGGATATATATTCTACCCACACACATTTGGAACTCTCCTGGGGTACCCTCACACATATTATTCCCTCATTTAGCGGATATTTTCACAAAAAAGTGAAATTTTCAAAAATTCAGAAAATTGGCTGAAAACGACTAAATATAAAGGACTCATCGGGCAAATCGCTCTGGAACTGAAATCGGAATGCTCACTGACATTTCCCCTCTCTGAAAGTCTGATAAACGCCGGAAAAATGACTAAGTCCAAAAAAGAATTTTTTTAAACTTTTTTCAATTTTACCCCCGTGGGATATATATTCTACCCACACACATTTGGAACTCTCCTGGTGTACCCTCACACATATTATTCCCTCATTTAGCGGATATTTTCACAAAAAAGTGAAATTTTCAAAAATACAGAACATTGGCTGAAAACGACTAAAAATCAAGGACTCATCGGGCGAATCGCTCTGGAACTGAAATCGGAATGCTCACTGACATTTCCCCTCTCTGAAAGTCTGATAAACGCCGGAAAAATGACTAAGTCCAAAAAAGAATTTTTTTAAACTTTTTTCAATTTTACCCCCGTGGGATATATATTCTACCCACACACATTTGGAACTCTCCTGGGGTACCCTCACACATATTATTCCCTCATTTAGCGGATATTTTCACAAAAAAGTGAAATTTTCAAAAATTCAGAAAATTGGCTGAAAACGACTAAATATCAAGGACTCATCGGTCGAATCGCTCTGGAACTGAAATCGGAATGCTCACTGACATTTCCCCTCTCTGAAAGTGTGATAAACGCCGGAAAAATGACTATGTCCAAAAAAAAAAATTTTTTAAACTTTTTTCAATCTTACCCCCGTGGGATATATATTCTACCCACACACATTTGGAACTCTCCTGGGGTACCCTCCCACATATTATTCCCTCATTTAGCGGATATTTTCACAAAAAAGTGAAATTTTCAAAATTCTGAAAATTGGCTGAAAACGACTAAATATCAAGGACTCATCGGGCAAATCGCTCTGGAACTGAAATCGGAATGCTCTCTGACATTTCCCCTCTCTGAAAGTCTGATAAACGCCGGAAAAATGACTAAATCCAAAAAAGAATTTTTTTAAACTTTTTTCAATTTTACCCCCGTGGGATATATATTCTACCCACACACATTTGGAACTCTCCTGGGGTACCCTCACACATATTATTCCCTCATTTAGCGGATATTTTTACAAAAAAGTGAAATTTTCAAAAATTCAGAAAATTGGCTGAAAACAGCTAAATATCAAGGACTCATCGGGCGAATCGCTCTGGAACTGAAATCGGAACGCTCACTGACATTTCCCCTCTCTGAAAGTCTGATAAACGCCAGAAAAATGACTAAGTCCCAAAAAAAATTTTTTTAAACTTTTTCAATTTTACCCCTGTGGGATATATATTCTACCCACACACATTTGGAACTCTCCTGGGGAACCCTCACACATATTATTCCCTCATTTAGCGGATATTTTCACAAAAAAGTGAAATTTTCAAAAATTCAGAAAATTGGCTGAAAACGACTAAATATAAAGGACTCATCGGGCAAATCGCTCTGGAACTGAAATCGGAATGCTCACTGACATTTCCCCTCTCTGAAAGTCTGATAAACGCCGGAAAAATGACTAAGTCCAAAAAAGAATTTTTTTAAACTTTTTTCAATTTTACCCCCGTGGGATATATATTCTACCCACACACATTTGGAACTCTCCTGGGGTACCCTCACACATATTATTCCCTCATTTAGCGGATATTTTCACAAAAAAGTGAAATTTTCAAAAATACAGAACATTGGCTGAAAACGACTAAAAATCAAGGACTCATCGGGCGAATCGCTCTGGAACTGAAATCGGAATGCTCACTGACATTTCCCCTCTCTGAAAGTCTGATAAACGCCGGAAAAATGACTAAGTCCAAAAAAGAATTTTTTTAAACTTTTTTCAATTTTACCCCCGTGGGATATATATTCTACCCACACACATTTGGAACTCTCCTGGGGTACCCTCACACATATTATTCCCTCATTTAGCGGATATTTTCACAAAAAAGTGAAATTTTCAAAAATTCAGAAAATTGGCTGAAAACGACTAAATATTAAGGACTCATCGGTCGAATCGCTCTGGAACTGAAATCGGAATGCTCACTGACATTTCCCCTCTCTGAAAGTGTGATAAACGCCGGAAAAATGACTATGTCCAAAAAAAAAATTTTTTAAACTTTTTTCAATCTTACCCCCGTGGGATATATATTCTACCCACACACATTTGGAACTCTCCTGGGGTACCCTCCCACATATTATTCCCTCATTTAGCGGATATTTTCACAAAAAAGTGAAATTTTCAAAATTCTGAAAATTGGCTGAAAACGACTAAATATCAAGGACTCATCGGGCAAATCGCTCTGGAACTGAAATCGGAATGCTCTCTGACATTTCCCCTCTCTGAAAGTCTGATAAACGCCGGAAAAATGACTAAATCCAAAAAAGAATTTTTTTAAACTTTTTTCAATTTTACCCCCGTGGGATATATATTCTACCCACACACATTTGGAACTCTCCTGGGGTACCCTCACACATATTATTCCCTCATTTAGCGGATATTTTTACAAAAAAGTGAAATTTTCAAAAATTCAGAAAATTGGCTGAAAACAGCTAAATATCAAGGACTCATCGGGCGAATCGCTCTGGAACTGAAATCGGAACGCTCACTGACATTTCCCCTCTCTGAAAGTCTGATAAACGCCAGAAAAATGACTAAGTCCCAAAAAAAATTTTTTTAAACTTTTTCAATTTTACCCCTGTGGGATATATATTCTACCCACACACATTTGGAACTCTCCTGGGGAACCCTCACACATATTATTCCCTCATTTAGCGAATATTTTCACAAAAAAGTGAAATTTTCAAAAATTCAGAAAATTGGCTGAAAACGACTAAATATCAAGGACTCATCGGGCAAATCGCTCTGGAACTGAAATCGGAATGCTCACTGACATTTCCCCTCTCTGAAAGTCTGATAAACGCCGGAAAAATGACTAAGTCCAAAAAATAATTTTTTTAAATTTTTTCAATTTTACCCCATGGGATATATATTCTACCCACACACATTTGGAACTCTCCTGGGGTACCCTCCCACATATTATTCCCTCATTTAGCGGATATTTTCACAAAAAAGTGAAATTTTCCAAAATTTTGAAAATTGGCTGAAAACGACTAAATATCAAGGACTCATTGGGCAAATCGCTCTGGAACTGAAATCGGAATGCTCACTGACATTTCCCACCTCTGAAAGTCTGATAAACGCCGGAAAAATGACTAAATCCAAAAAAGAATTTTTTTAAACTTTTTTCAATTTTACCCCCGTGGGATATATATTCTACTCACACACATTTGGAACTCTCCTGGGGTACCCTCACACATATTATTCCCTCATTTAGTGGATATTTTCACAAAAAAGTGAAATTTTCAAAGATTCAGAAAATTGTCTGAAAACGACTAAATATCAAGGACTCATCAGGCGAATCGCTCTGGAACTGAAATCGGAATGCTCATTGACATTTCCCCTCTCTGAAAGTGTGATGAACGCTGGAAAAATGACTAAGTCCCCAAAAAAAATTTTTTAAACTTTTTTCAATTTTACCCCCGTGGGATATATATTCTACCCACACACATTTGGAACTCTCCTGGGGTACCCTCACACATATTATTCCCTCATTTAGTGGATATTTTTACAAAAAAGTGAAATTTTGAAAAATTCAGAAAATTGGCTGAAAACGACTAAATATCAAGGACTCATCGGTCGAATCGCTCTGGAACTGAAATAGGAATGCTCACTGACATTTCCCCTCTCTGAAAGTGTGATAAACGCCGGAAAAATGACTAAGTCCAAAAAAAAATTTTTTAAACTTTTTTCAATTTTACCCCCGTGGGATATATATTCTACCCACACACATTTGGAACTCTCCTGGGGTACCCTCACACATATTATTCCCTCATTTAGCGGATATTTTCACAAAAAAGTGAAATTTTCAAAAATTCAGAACATTGTCTGAAAACGACTAAAAATCAAGGACTCATCGGGCGAAACGCTCTGGAACTGAAATCGGAATGCTCACTGACATTTCCCCTCTCTGAAAGTCTGATAAACGCCGGAAAAATGACTAAGTCCAAAAAAGAATTTTTTTAAACTTTTTTCAATTTTACCCCCGTGGGATATATATTCTACCCACACACATTTGGAACTCTCCTGGGGTACCCTCACACATATTATTCCCTCATTTAGCGGATATTTTCACAAAAAAGTGAAATTTTCAAAAATTCAGAAAATTGGCTGAAAACAACTAAATATCAAGGACTCATCGGTCGAATCGCTCTGGAACTGAAATCGGAATGCTCACTGACATTTCCCCTCTCTGAAAGTGTGATAAACGCCGGAAAAATGACTAAGTCCAAAAAAAAAATTTTTTAAACTTTTTTCAATTTTACCCCCGTGGGATATATATTCTACCCACACACATTTGGAACTCTCCTGGGGTACCCTCCAACATATTATTCCCTCATTTAGCGGATATTTTCACAAAAAAGTGAAATTTTCCAAAATTCAGAAAATTGGCTGAAAACGACTAAATATAAAGGACTCATCGGGCAAATCGCTCTGGAACTGAAATCGGAATGCTCACTGACATTTCCCCTCTCTGAAAGTCTGATAAACGCCGGAAAAATGACTAAGTCCAAAAAAGAATTTTTTTAAACTTTTTTCAATTTTACCCCCGTGGCATATATATTCTACCCACACACATTTGGAACTCTCCTGGGGTACCCTCACACATATTATTCCCTCATTTAACGGATATTTTCACAAAAAAGTGAAATTTTCAAAAATTCAGAACATTGGCTGAAAACGACTAAAAATCAAGGACTCATCGGGCGAATCGCTCTGGAACTGAAATCGGAATGCTCACTGACATTTCCCCTCTCTGAAAGTCTGATAAACGCCGGAAAAATGACTAAGTCCAAAAAAGAATTTTTTTAAACTTTTTTCAATTTTACCCCCGTGGGATATATATTCTACCCACACACATTTGGAACTCTCCTGGGGTACCCTCACACATATTATTCCCTCATTTAGCGGATATTTTCACAAAAAAGTGAAATTTTCAAAAATTCAGAAAATTGGCTGAAAACGACTAAATATCAAGGACACATCGGGCAAATCGCTCTGGAACTGAAATCGGAATGCTCACTGACATTTCCCCTCTCTGAAAGTCTGATGAACGCCGGAAAAATGACTAAATCCAAAAAAGAACTTTTTTAAATTTTTTCAATTTTACCCCATGGGATATATATTCTACCCACACACATTTGGAACTCTCCTGGGGTACCCTCCCACATATTATTCCCTCATTTAGCGGATATTTTCACAAAAAAGTGAAATTTTCCAAAATTTTGAAAATTGGCTGAAAACGACTAAATATCAAGGACTCATTGGGCAAATCGCTCTGGAACTGAAATCGGAATGCTCACTGACATTTCCCACCTCTGAAAGTCTGATAAACGCCGGAAAAATGACTAAATCCAAAAAAGAATTTTTTTAAACTTTTTTCAATTTTACCCCCGTGGGATATATATTCTACTCACACACATTTGGAACTCTCCTGGGGTACCCTCACACATATTATTCCCTCATTTAGTGGATATTTTCACAAAAAAGTGAAATTTTCAAAGATTCAGAAAATTGTCTGAAAACGACTAAATATCAAGGACTCATAAGGCGAATCGCTCTGGAACTGAAATCGGAATGCTCATTGACATTTCCCCTCTCTGAAAGTGTGATGAACGCTGGAAAAATGACTAAGTCCCCAAAAAAAATTTTTTAAACTTTTTTCAATTTTACCCCCGTGGGATATATATTCTACCCACACACATTTGGAACTCTCCTGGGGTACCCTCACACATATTATTCCCTCATTTAGCGGATATTTTCACAAAAAAGTGAAATTTTCAAAAATTCAGAAAATTGGCTGAAAACTACTAAATATCAAGGACTCATCGGGCAAATCGCTCTGGAACTGAAATCGGAATGCTCACTGACATTTCCCCTCTCTGAAAGTCTGCTAAACGCCGGAAAAATGACTAAGTCCAAAAAAGAATTTTTTTAAACTTTTTTCAATTTTACCCCCGTGGGATATATATTCTACCCACACACATTTGGAACTCTCCTGGGGTACCCTCACACATATTATTCCCTCATTTAGCGAATATTTTTACAAAAAAGTGAGATTTTCAAAAATTCAGAAAATTGGCTGAAAACAGCTAAATATCAAGGACTCATCGGGCGAATCGCTCTGGAACTGAAATCGGAACGCTCACTGACATTTCCCCTCTCTGAAAGTCTGATAAACGCCAGAAAAATGACTAAGTCCCAAAAAAAATTTTTTTAAACTTTTTCAATTTTACCCCTGTGGGATATATATTCTGCCCACACACATTTGGAACTCTCCTGGGGTACCCTCACACATATTATTCCCTCATTTAGCGGATATTTTCACAAAAAAGTGAAATTTTCAAAAATTCAGAACATTGGCTGAAAACGACTAAAAATCAAGGACTCATCGGGCGAATCGCTCTGGAACTGAAATCGGAATGCTCACTGACATTTCCCCTCTCTGAAAGTCTGATAAACGCCGGAAAAATGACTAAGTCCAAAAAAGAATTTTTTTAAACTTTTTTCAATTTTACCCCCGTGGGATATATATTCTACCCACACACATTTGGAACTCTCCTGGGGTACCCTCACACATATTATTCCCTCATTTAGCGGATATTTTCACAAAAAAGTGACATTTTCAAAAATTCAGAAAATTGGCTGAAAACGACTAAATATCAAGGACACATCGGGCAAATCGCTCTGGAACTGAAATCGGAATGCTCACTGACATTTCCCCTCTCTGAAAGTCTGATGAACGCCGGAAAAATGACTAAGTCCAAAAAATAATTTTTTTAAACTTTTTTCAATTTTACCCCCGTGGGATATATATTCTACCCACACACATTTGGAACTCTCCTGGGGTACCCTCACACATATTATTCCCTCATTTAGCGGATATTTTTACAAAAAAGTGAAATTTTCAAAAATTCAGAAAATTGGCTGAAAACACTAAATATCAAGGACTCATCGGGCAAATCGCTCAGGAACTGAAATCGGAATGCTCACTGACATTTCTCCTCTCTGAAAGTCTGATAAACGCCGGAAAAATGACTAAGTCCAAAAAAGAATTTTTTTAAATTTTTTCAATTTTACCCCATGGGATATATATTCTACCCACACACATTTGGAACTCTCCTGGGGTACCCTCCCACATATTATTCCCTCATTTAGCGGATATTTTCACAAAAAAGTGAAATTTTCCAAAATTCTGAAAATTGGCTGAAAACGACTAAATATCAAGGACTCATCGGGCAAATCGCTCTGGAACTGAAATCGGAATGCTCACTGACATTTCCCCTCTCTGAAAGTCTGATAAACGCCGGAAAAATGACTAAGTCCAAAAAAGAATTTTTTTAAACTTTTTTCAATTTTACCCCCGTGGGATATATATTCTACCCACACACATTTGGAACTCTCCTGGGGTACCCTCACACATATTATTCCCTCATTTAGCGGATATTTTCACAAAAAAGTGAAATTTTCAAAAATTCAGAAAATTGGCTGAAAACGACTAAATATCAAGGACACATCGGGCAAATCGCTCTGGAACTGAAATCGGAATGCTCACTGACATTTCCCCTCTCTGAAAGTCTGATGAACGCCGGAAAAATGACTAAGTCCAAAAAAGAATTTTTTTAAACTTTTTTCAATTTTACCCCCGTGGGATATATATTCTACCCACACACATTTGGAACTCTCCTGGGGTACCCTCACACATATTATTCCCTCATTTAGCGGATATTTTTACAAAAAAGTGAAATTTTCAAAAATTCAGAAAATTGGCTGAAAACACTAAATATCAAGGACTCATCGGGCAAATCGCTCAGGAACTGAAATCGGAATGCTCACTGACATTTCTCCTCTCTGAAAGTCTGATAAACGCCGGAAAAATGACTAAGTCCAAAAAAGAACTTTTTTAAATTTTTTCAATTTTACCCCATGGGATATATATTCTACCCACACACATTTGGAACTCTCCTGGGGTACCCTCCCACATATTATTCCCTCATTTAGCGGATATTTTCACAAAAAAGTGAAATTTTCCAAAATTTTGAAAATTGGCTGAAAACGACTAAATATCAAGGACTCATTGGGCAAATCGCTCTGGAACTGAAATCGGAATGCTCACTGACATTTCCCACCTCTGAAAGTCTGATAAACGCCGGAAAAATGACTAAATCCAAAAAAGAATTTTTTTAAACTTTTTTCAATTTTACCCCCGTGGGATATATATTCTACTCACACACATTTGGAACTCTCCTGGGGTACCCTCACACATATTATTCCCTCATTTAGTGGATATTTTCACAAAAAAGTGAAATTTTCAAAGATTCAGAAAATTGTCTGAAAACGACTAAATATCAAGGACTCATAAGGCGAATCGCTCTGGAACTGAAATCGGAATGCTCATTGACATTTCCCCTCTCTGAAAGTGTGATGAACGCTGGAAAAATGACTAAGTCCCCAAAAAAAATTTTTTAAACTTTTTTCAATTTTACCCCCGTGGGATATATATTCTACCCACACACATTTGGAACTCTCCTGGGGTACCCTCACACATATTATTCCCTCATTTAGTGGATATTTTTACAAAAAAGTGAAATTTTGAAAAATTCAGAAAATTGGCTGAAAACGACTAAATATCAAGGACTCATCGGTCGAATCGCTCTGGAACTGAAATAGGAATGCTCACTGACATTTCCCCTCTCTGAAAGTGTGATAAACGCCGGAAAAATGACTAAGTCCAAAAAAAAATTTTTTAAACTTTTTTCAATTTTACCCCCGTGGGATATATATTCTACCCACACACATTTGGAACTCTCCTGGGGTACCCTCACACATATTATTCCCTCATTTAGCGGATATTTTCACAAAAAAGTGAAATTTTCAAAAATTCAGAAAATTGGCTGAAAACGACTAAATATCAAGGACACATCGGGCAAATCGCTCTGGAACTGAAATCGGAATGCTCACTGACATTTCCCCTCTCTGAAAGTCTGATGAACGCCGGAAAAATGACTAAGTCCAAAAAAGAATTTTTTTAAACTTTTTTCAATTTTACCCCCGTGGGATATATATTCTACCCACACACATTTGGAACTCTCCTGGGGTACCCTCACACATATTATTCCCTCATTTAGCGGATATTTTCACAAAAAAGTGAAATTTTCAAAAATTCAGAAAATTGGCTGAAAACAACTAAATATCAAGGACTCATCGGTCGAATCGCTCTGGAACTGAAATCGGAATGCTCACTGACATTTCCCCTCTCTGAAAGTGTGATAAACGCCGGAAAAATGACTAAGTCCAAAAAAAAAATTTTTTAAACTTTTTTCAATTTTACCCCCGTGGGATATATATTCTACCCACACACATTTGGAACTCTCCTGGGGTACCCTCCAACATATTATTCCCTCATTTAGCGGATATTTTCACAAAAAAGTGAAATTTTCCAAAATTCTGAAAATTGGCTGAAAACGACTAAAAATCAAGGACTCATCGGGCGAATCGCTCTGGAACTGAAATCGGAATGCTCACTGACATTTCCCCTCTCTGAAAGTCTGATAAACGCCGGAAAAATTACTAAGTCCAAAAAAGAATTTTTTTAAACTTTTTTCAATTTTACCCCCGTGGGATATATATTCTACCCACACACATTTGGAACTCTCCTGGGGTACCCTCACACATATTATTCCCTCATTTAGCGGATATTTTCACAAAAAAGTGAAATTTTCCAAAATTCAGAAAATTGGCTGAAAACGACTAAATATAAAGGACTCATCGGGCAAATCGCTCTGGAACTGAAATCGGAATGCTCACTGACATTTCCCCTCTCTGAAAGTCTGATAAACGCCGGAAAAATGACTAAGTCCAAAAAAGAATTTTTTTAAACTTTTTTCAATTTTACCCCCGTGGCATATATATTCTACCCACACACATTTGGAACTCTCCTGGGGTACCCTCACACATATTATTCCCTCATTTAGCGGATATTTTCACAAAAAAGTGAAATTTTCAAAAATTCAGAACATTGGCTGAAAACGACTAAAAATCAAGGACTCATCGGGCGAATCGCTCTGGAACTGAAATCGGAATGCTCACTGACATTTCCCCTCTCTGAAAGTCTGATAAACGCCGGAAAAATGACTAAGTCCAAAAAAGAATTTTTTTAAACTTTTTTCAATTTTACCCCCGTGGGATATATATTCTACCCACACACATTTGGAACTCTCCTGGGGTACCCTCACACATATTATTCCCTCATTTAGCGGATATTTTCACAAAAAAGTGAAATTTTCAAAAATTCAGAAAATTGGCTGAAAACGACTAAATATCAAGGACACATCGGGCAAATCGCTCTGGAACTGAAATCGGAATGCTCACTGACATTTCCCCTCTCTGAAAGTCTGATGAACGCCGGAAAAATGACTAAGTCCAAAAAAGAATTTTTTTAAACTTTTTTCAATTTTACCCCCGTGGGATATATATTCTACCCACACACATTTGGAACTCTCCTGGGGTACCCTCACACATATTATTCCCTCATTTAGCGGATATTTTTACAAAAAAGTGAAATTTTCAAAAATTCAGAAAATTGGCTGAAAACACTAAATATCAAGGACTCATCGGGCAAATCGCTCAGGAACTGAAATCGGAATGCTCACTGACATTTCTCCTCTCTGAAAGTCTGATAAACGCCGGAAAAATGACTAAGTCCAAAAAAGAACTTTTTTAAATTTTTTCAATTTTACCCCATGGGATATATATTCTACCCACACACATTTGGAACTCTCCTCGGGTACCCTCCCACATATTATTCCCTCATTTAGCGGATATTTTCACAAAAAAGTGAAATTTTCCAAAATTCTGAAAATTGGCTGAAAACGACTAAATATCAAGGACTCATCGGGCAAATCGCTCTGGAACTGAAAACGGAATGCTCACTGACATTTCCCCTCTCTGAAAGTCTGATAAACGCCGGAAAAATGACTAAATCCAAAAAAGAATTTTTTTAAACTTTTTTCAATTTTACCCCCGTGGGATATATATTCTACTCAGACACATTTGAAACTCTCCTGGGGTACCCTCACACATATTATTCCCTCATTTAGTGGGTATTTTCACAAAAAAGTGAAATTTTCAAAGATTCAGAAAATTGTCTGAAAACGACTAAGTATCAAGGACTCATCAGGCGAATCGCTCTGGAACTGAAATCGGAATGCTCACTGACATTTCCCCTCTCTGAAAGTGTGATAAACGCTGGAAAAATGACTAAGTCCCCAAAAAAAATTTTTTAAACTTTTTTCAATTTTACCCCCGTGGGATATATATTCTACCCACACACATTTGGAACTCTCCTGGGGTACCCTCACACATATTATTCCCTCATTTAGCGGATATTTTCACAAAAAAGTGAAATTTTCAAAAATTCAGAAAATTGGCTGAAAACTACTAAATATCAAGGACTCATCGGGCAAATCGCTCTGGAACTGAAATCGGAATGCTCACTGACATTTCCCCTCTCTGAAAGTCTGATAAACGCCGGAAAAATGACTAAGTCCAAAAAAGAATTTTTTTAAACTTTTTTCAATTTTACCCCCGTGGGATATATATTCTACCCACACACATTTGGAACTCTCCTGGGGTACCCTCACACATATTATTCCCTCATTTAGCGAATATTTTTACAAAAAAGTGAGATTTTCAAAAATTCAGAAAATTGGCTGAAAACAGCTAAATATCAAGGACTCATCGGGCGAATCGCTCTGGAACTGAAATCGGAACGCTCACTGACATTTCCCCTCTCTGAAAGTCTGATAAACGCCAGAAAAATGACTAAGTCCCAAAAAAAATTTTTTTAAACTTTTTCAATTTTACCCCTGTGGGATATATATTCTACCCACACACATTTGGAACTCTCCTGGGGTACCCTCACACATATTATTCCCTCATTTAGCGGATATTTTCACAAAAAAGTGAAATTTTCAAAAATTCAGAACATTGGCTGAAAACGACTAAAAATCAAGGACTCATCGGGCGAATCGCTCTGGAACTGAAATCGGAATGCTCACTGACATTTCCCCTCTCTGAAAGTCTGATAAACGCCGGAAAAATGACTAAGTCCAAAAAAGAATTTTTTTAAACTTTTTTCAATTTTACCCCCGTGGGATATATATTCTACCCACACACATTTGGAACTCTCCTGGGGTACCCTCACACATATTATTCCCTCATTTAGCGGATATTTTCACAAAAAAGTGAAATTTTCAAAAATTCAGAAAATTGGCTGAAAACGACTAAATATCAAGGACACATCGGGCAAATCGCTCTGGAACTGAAATAGTAATGCTCACTGACATTTCCCCTCTCTGAAAGTCTGATGAACGCCGGAAAAATGACTAAGTCCAAAAAATAATTTTTTTAAACTTTTTTCAATTTTACCCCCGTGGGATATATATTCTACCCACACACATTTGGAACTCTCCTGGGGTACCCTCACACATATTATTCCCTCATTTAGCGGATATTTTTACAAAAAAGTGAAATTTTCAAAAATTCAGAAAATTGGCTGAAAACACTAAATATCAAGGACTCATCGGGCAAATCGCTCAGGAACTGAAATCGGAATGCTCACTGACATTTCTCCTCTCTGAAAGTCTGATAAACGCCGGAAAAATGACTAAGTCCAAAAAAGAATTTTTTTAAATTTTTTCAATTTTACCCCATGGGATATATATTCTACCCACACACATTTGGAACTCTCCTGGGGTACCCTCCCACATATTATTCCCTCATTTAGCGGATATTTTCACAAAAAAGTGAAATTTTCCAAAATTCTGAAAATTGGCTGAAAACGACTAAATATCAAGGACTCATCGGGCAAATCGCTCTGGAACTGAAAACGGAATGCTCACTGACATTTCCCCTCTCTGAAAGTCTGATAAACGCCGGAAAAATGACTAAATCCAAAAAAGAATTTTTTTAAACTTTTTTCAATTTTACCCCCGTGGGATATATATTCTACTCACACACATTTGAAACTCTCCTGGGGTACCCTCACACATATTATTCCCTCATTTAGTGGGTATTTTCACAAAAAAGTGAAATTTTCAAAGATTCAGAAAATTGTCTGAAAACGACTAAGTATCAAGGACTCATCAGGCGAATCGCTCTGGAACTGAAATCGGAATGCTCACTGACATTTCCCCTCTCTGAAAGTGTGATAAACGCTGGAAAAATGACTAAGTCCCCAAAAAAATTTTTTTAAACTTTTTTCAATTTTACCCCCGTGGGATATATATTCTACCCACACACATTTGGAACTCTCCTGGGGTACCCTCACACATATTATTCCCTCATTTAGCGGATATTTTCACAAAAAAGTGAAATTTTCAAAAATTCAGAAAATTGGCTGAAAACTACTAAATATCAAGGACTCATCGGGCAAATCGCTCTGGAACTGAAATCGGAATGCTCACTGACATTTCCCCTCTCTGAAAGTCTGATAAACGCCGGAAAAATGACTAAGTCCAAAAAAGAATTTTTTTAAACTTTTTTCAATTTTACCCCCGTGGGATATATATTCTACCCACACACATTTGGAACTCTCCTGGGGTACCCTCACACATATTATTCCCTCATTTAGCGAATATTTTTACAAAAAAGTGAGATTTTCAAAAATTCAGAAAATTGGCTGAAAACAGCTAAATATCAAGGACTCATCGGGCGAATCGCTCTGGAACTGAAATCGGAACGCTCACTGACATTTCCCCTCTCTGAAAGTCTGATAAACGCCAGAAAAATGACTAAGTCCCAAAAAAATTTTTTTTAAACTTTTTCAATTTTACCCCTGTGGGATATATATTCTACCCACACACATTTGGAACTCTCCTGGGGTACCCTCACACATATTATTCCCTCATTTAGCAGATATTTTCACAAAAAAGTGAAATTTTCAAAAATTCAGAAAATTGGCTGAAAACGACTAAATATCAAGGACTCATCGGGCAAATCGCTCTGGAACTGAAATCGGAATGCTCACTGACATTTTCCCTCTCTGAAAGTCTGATAAACGCCGGAAAAATGACTAAATCCAAAAAAGAATTTTTTTAAACTTTTTTCAATTTTACCCCCGTGGGATATATATTCTACTCACACACATTTGGAACTCTCCTGGGGTACCCTCACACATATTATTCCCTCATTTAGTGGATATTTTCACAAAAAAGTGAAATTTTCAAAAATTCAGAAAATTGGCTGAAAACGACTAAATATCAAGGACTCATCAGGCGAATCGCTCTGGAACTGAAATCGGAATGCTCATTGACATTTCCCCTCTCTGAAAGTGTGATGAACGCTGGAAAAATGACTAAGTCCCCAAAAAAATTTTTTTAAACTTTTTTAAATTTTACCCCCGTGGGATATATATTCTACCCACACACATTTGGAACTCTCCTGGGGTACCCTCACACATATTATTCCCTCATTTAGTGGATATTTTTACAAAAAAGTGAAATTTTGAAAAATTCAGAAAATTCTCTGAAAACGACTAAATATCAAGGACTCATCGGTCGAATCGCTCTGGAACTGAAATAGGAATGCTCACTGACATTTCCCCTCTCTGAAAGTGTGATAAACGCCGGAAAAATGACTAAGTCCAAAAAAAAATTTTTTAAACTTTTTTCAATTTTACCCCCGTGGGATATATATTCTACCCACACACATTTGGAACTCTCCTGGGGTACCCTCACACATATTATTCCCTCATTTAGCGGATATTTTCACAAAAAAGTGAAATTTTCAAAAATTCAGAAAATTGGCTGAAAACGACTAAATATCAAGGACTCATCGTGCAAATCGCTCTGGAACTGAAATCGGAATGCTCACTGACATTTCCCCTCTCTGAAAGTCTGATAAACGCTGGAAAAATGACTAAGTCCAAAAAAGAATTTTTTTTAATTTTTTCAATTTTACCCCATGGGATATATATTCTACCCACACACATTTGGAACTCTCCTGGGGTACCTTCCCACATATTATTCCCTCATTTAGTGGATATTTTCACAAAAAAGTGAAATTTTCAAAGATTCAGAAAATTGTCTGAAAACGACTAAATATCAAGGACTCATCAGGCGAATCGCTCTGGAACTGAAATCGGAATGCTCACTGACATTTCCCCTCTCTGAAAGTGTGATAAACGCTGGAAAAATGACTAAGTCCCCAAAAAAATTTTTTGAAACTTTTTTCAATTTTACCCCCGTGGGATATATATTCTACCCACACACATTTGGAACTCTCCTGGGGTACCCTCACACATATTATTCCCTCATTTAGCGAATATTTTTACAAAAAAGTGAAATTTTCAAAAATTTAGAAAATTAGCTGAAAACAACTAAATATCAAGGACTCATTAGGCGAATCGCTCTGCAACTGAAATCGGAATGCTCTCTGACATTTCCCCTCTCTGAAAGTCTGATAAACGCGGGAAAAATGACTAAGTCCAAAAAAGAATTTTTTTATACTTTTTTCAATTTAACCCCCGTGGGATATATATTCTACCCACACACATTTGGAACTCTCCTGGGGTACCCTCACACATATTATTCCCTCATTTAGCGGATATTTTCTCAAGAAAGTGAAATTTTCAAAAATTCATAAAATTGGCTGAAAACGACTAAATATCAAGGACTCATTAGGCGAATCGCTCTGCAACTGAAATCGGAATGCTCTCTGACATTTCCCCTCTCTAAAAAGTCTGATAAACGCCGGAAAAATGACTAAGTCCAAAAAAGAATTTTTTTATACTTTTTTCAATTTAACCCCCGTGGGATATATATTCTAGCCACACACATTTGGAACTCTCCTGGGGTACCCTCACACATATTATTCCCTCATTTAGCGGATAATTTTACAAAAAAGTGAAATTTTCAAAAATTCAGAAAATTAGCTGAAAACAACTAAATATCAAGGACTCATCGGGCGAATCGGTCTTGAACTGAAATCGGAACGCTCACTGACAATTCCCCTCTCTGAAAGTCTGATAAACGCCAGAAAAATGACTAAGTCCCAAAAAAATTTTTTTTAAACTTTTTCAGTTTTACCCCCGTGGGATATATATTCTAACCACACACATTTGGAACTCTCCTGGGGTACCCTCACACATATTATTCCCTCATTTAGCGGATATTTTCACAAAAAAGTGAAATTTTCAAAAATTCAGAAAATTGGCTGAAAACGACTAAACATCAAGGACTCATTAGGCGAAACGCTCTGCAACTGAAATCGGAATGCTCTCTGACATTTCCCCTCTCTGAAAGTCTGATAAACGCCGGAAAAATGACTAAGTCCAAAAAAGAATTTTTTTATACTTTTTTCAATTTAACCCCCGTGGGATATATATTCTACCCACACACATTTGGAACTCTCCTGGGGTACCCTCACACATATTATTCCCTCATTTAGCGGATATTTTCACAAAAAAGTGAAATTTTCAAAAATTCAGAAAATTGGCTGAAAACGACTAAATATCAAGGACTCATCGGTCGAATCGCTCTGGAACTGAAATCGGAATGCTCACTGACATTTCCCCTCTCTGAAAGTGTGATAAACGCCGGAAAAATGACTAAGTCCAAAAAAAAAATTTTTTAAACTTTTTTCAATTTTACCCCCGTGGGATATATATTCTACCCACACACATTTGGAACTCTCCTGGGGTACCCTCCAACATATTATTCCCTCATTTAGCGGATATTTTCACAAAAAAGTGAAATTTTCCAAAATTCTGAAAATTGGCTGAAAACGACTAAATATCAAGGACTCATCGGGCAAATCGCTCTGGAACTGAAATCGGAATGCTCACTGACATTTCCCCTCTCTGAAAGTCTGATAAACGCCGGAAAAATGACTAAATCCAAAAAAGAATTTTTTTAAACTTTTTTCAATTTTACCCCCGTGGGATATATATTCTACCCACACACATTTGGAACTCTCCTGGGGTACCCTCACACATATTATTCCCTCATTTAGCGGATATTTTCACAAAAAAGTGAAATTTTCAAAAATTCAGAAAATTGGCTGAAAACGACTAAATATCAAGGACTCATCGGGCAAATCGCTCTGGAACTGAAATCGGAATGCTCACTGACATTTCCCCTCTCTGAAAGTCTGATAAACGCCGGAAAAATGACTAAGTCCAAAAAAGAATTTTTTTAAACTTTTTTCAATTTTACCCCCGTGGGATATATATTCTACCCACACACATTTGGAACTCTCCTGGGGTACCCTCACACATATTATTCCCTCATTTAGCGGATATTTTTACAAAAAAGTGAAATTTTCAAAAATTCAGAAAATTGGCTGAAAACAGCTAAATATCAAGGACTCATCGGGCGAATCGCTCTGGAACTGAAATCGGAACGCTCACTGACATTTCCCCTCTCTGAAAGTCTGATAAACGCCAGAAAAATGACTAAGTCCCAAAAAAAATTTTTTTAAACTTTTTCAATTTTACCCCTGTGGGATATATATTCTACCCACACACATTTGGAACTCTCCTGGGGAACCATCACACATATTGTTCCCTCATTTAGCGGATATTTTCACAAAAAAGTGAAATTTTCAAAAATTCAGAAAATTGGCTGAAAACGACTAAATATCATGGACTCATCAGGCAAATCGCTCTGGAACTGAAATCGGAATGCTCACTGACATTTCCCCTCTCTGAAAGTCTGATAAACGCCGGAAAAATGACTAAGTCCAAAAAAGAATTTTTTTAAACTTTTTTCAATTTTACCCCATGGGATATATATTCTACCCACACACATTTGGAACTCTCCTGGGGTACCCTCCCACATATTATTCCCTCATTTAGCGGATATTTTCACAAAAAAGTGAAATTTTCCAAAATTTTGAAAATTGGCTGAAAATGACTAAATATCAAGGACTCATCGGGCAAATCGCTCTGGAACTGAAATCGGAATGCTCACTGACATTTCCCCTCTCTGAAAGTCTGATAAACGCCGGAAAAATGACTAAATCCAAACAAGAATTTTTTTAAACTTTTTTCAATTTTACCCCCGTGGGATATATATTCTACTCACACACATTTGGAACTCTCCTGGGGTACCCTCACACATATTATTCCCTCATTTAGTGGATATTTTCACAAAAAAGTGAAATTTTCAAAGATTCAGAAAATTGTCTGAAAACGACTAAATATCAAGGACTCATCAGGCGAATCGCTCTGGAACTAAAATCGGAATGCTCACTGACATTTCCCCTCTCTGAAAGTGTGATAAACGCTGGAAAAATGACTAAGTCCCCAAAAAAATTTTTTTAAACTTTTTTCAATTTTACCCCCGTGGGATATATATTCTACCCACACACATTTGGAACTCTCCTGGGGTACCCTCACACATATTATACCCTCATTTAGTGGATATTTTTACAAAAAAGTGAAATTTTCAAAAATTCAGAAAATTGGCTGAAAACGACTAAATATCAAGGACTCATCGGGCGAATCGCTCTGGAACTGAAATCGGAATGCTCACTGACATTTCCCCTCTTTGAAAGTCTGATAAACGCCGGAAAAATGACTAAGTCCAAAAAAGAATTTTTTTAAACTTTTTTCAATTTTACCCCCGTGGGATATATATTCTACTCACACACATTTGGAACTCTCCTGGGGTACCCTCACACATATTATTCCCTCATTTAGTGGATATTTTCACAAAAAAGTGAAATTTTCAAAGATTCAGAAAATTGTCTGAAAACGACTAAATATCAAGGACTCATCAGGCGAATCGCTCTGGAACTGAAATCGGAATGCTCACTGACATTTCCCCTCTCTGAAAGTGTGATAAACGCTGGAAAAATGACTAAGTCCCCAAAAAAATTTTTTGAAACTTTTTTCAATTTTACCCCCGTGGGATATATATTCTACCCACACACATTTGGAACTCTCCTGGGGTACCCTCACACATATTATTCCCTCATTTAGCGGATATTTTTACAAAAAAGTGAAATTTTCAAAAATTTAGAAAATTAGCTGAAAACAACTAAATATCAAGGACTCATTAGGCGAATCGCTCTGCAACTGAAATCGGAATGCTCTCTGACATTTCCCCTCTCTGAAAGTCTGATAAACGCGGGAAAAATGACTAAGTCCAAAAAAGAATTTTTTTATACTTTTTTCAATTTAACCCCCGTGGGATATATATTCTACCCACACACATTTGGAACTCTCCTGGGGTACCCTCACACATATTATTCCCTCATTTAGCGGATATTTTCACAAAAAAGTGAAATTTTCAAAAATTCATAAAATTGGCTGAAAACGACTAAATATCAAGGACTCATTAGGCGAATCGCTCTGCAACTGAAATCGGAATGCTCTCTGACATTTCCCCTCTCTAAAAAGTCTGATAAACGCCGGAAAAATGACTAAGTCCAAAAAAGAATTTTTTTATACTTTTTTCAATTTAACCCCCGTGGGATATATATTCTAGCCACACACATTTGGAACTCTCCTGGGGTACCCTCACACATATTATTCCCTCATTTAGCGGATAATTTTACAAAAAAGTGAAATTTTCAAAAATTCAGAAAATTAGCTGAAAACAACTAAATATCAAGGACTCATCGGGCGAATCGGTCTTGAACTGAAATCGGAACGCTCACTGACAATTCCCCTCTCTGAAAGTCTGATAAACGCCAGAAAAATGACTAAGTCCCAAAAAAATTTTTTTTAAACTTTTTCAGTTTTACCCCCGTGGGATATATATTCTAACCACACACATTTGGAACTCTCCTGGGGTACCCTCACACATATTATTCCCTCATTTAGCGGATATTTTCACAAAAAAGTGAAATTTTCAAAAATTCAGAAAATTGGCTGAAAACGACTAAACATCAAGGACTCATTAGGCGAATCGCTCTGCAACTGAAATCGGAATGCTCTCTGACATTTCCCCTCTCTGAAAGTCTGATAAACGCCGGAAAAATGACTAAGTCCAAAAAAGAATTTTTTTATACTTTTTTCAATTTAACCCCCGTGGGATATATATTCTACCCACACACATTTGGAACTCTCCTGGGGTACACTCACACATATTATTCCCTCATTTAGCGGATATTTTCACAAAAAAGTGAAATTTTCAAAAATTCAGAAAATTGGCTGAAAACGACTAAATATCAAGGACTCATCGGGCAAATCGCTCTGGAACTGAAATCGGAATGCTCACTGACATTTCCCCTCTCTGAAAGTCTGATAAACGCCGGAAAAATGACTAAGTCCAAAAAAGAATTTTTTTCAACTTTTTTCAATTTTACCCCCGTGGGATATATATTCTACCCACACACATTTGGAACTCTCCTGGGGTACCCTCACACATATTATTCCCTCATTTAGCGGATATTTTTACAAAAAAGTGAAATTTTCAAAAATTCAGAAAAGTGGCTGAAAACGACTAAATATCAAGGACTCATCGGGCAAATCGCTCTGGAACTGAAATCGGAATGCTCACTGACATTTCCCCTCTCTGAAAGTCTGATAAACGCCGGAAAAATGACTAAGTCCAAAAAAGAATTTTTTTTAATTTTTTCAATTTTACCCCATGGGATATATATTCTACCCACACACATTTGGAACTCTCCTGGGGTACCCTCCCACATATTATTCCCTCATTTAGCGGATATTTTCACAAAAAAGTGAAATTTTCCAAAATTCTGAAAATTGGCTGAAAACGACTAAATATCAAGGACTCACCGGGCAAATCGCTCTGGAACTGAAATCGGAATGCTCACTGACATTTCCCCTCTTTGAAAGTCTGATAAACGCCGGAAAAATGACTAAGTCCAAAAAAGAATTTTTTTAAACTTTTTTCAATTTTACCCCCGTGGGATATATATTCTACTCACACACATTTGGAACTCTCCTGGGGTACCCTCACACATATTATTCCCTCATTTAGTGGATATTTTCACAAAAAAGTGAAATTTTCAAAGATTCAGAAAATTGTCTGAAAACGACTAAATATCAAGGACTCATCAGGCGAATCGCTCTGGAACTGAAATCGGAATGCTCACTGACATTTCCCCTCTCTGAAAGTGTGATAAACGCTGGAAAAATGACTAAGTCCCCAAAAAAATTTTTTGAAACTTTTTTCAATTTTACCCCCGTGGGATATATATTCTACCCACACACATTTGGAACTCTCCTGGGGTACCCTCACACATATTATTCCCTCATTTAGCGGATATTTTTACAAAAAAGTGAAATTTTCAAAAATTTAGAAAATTAGCTGAAAACAACTAAATATCAAGGACTCATCGGGCGAATCGCTCTGGAACTGAAATCGGAACGCTCACTGACATTTCCCCTCTCTGAAAGTCTGATAAACGCTCGAAAAATGACTAAGTCCCAAAAAAAATTTTTTTAAACTTTTTCAATTTTACCCCTGTGGGATATATATTCTACCCACACACATTTGGAACTCTCCTGGGGTACCCTCACACATATTATTCCCTCATTTAGCGGATATTTTCACAAAAAAGTGAAATTTTCAAAAATTCATAAAATTGGCTGAAAACGACTAAATATCAAGGACTCATTAGGCGAATCGCTCTGCAACTGAAATCGGAATCCTCTCTGACATTTCCCCTCTCTAAAAAGTCTGATAAACGCCGGAAAAATGACTAAGTCCAAAAAAGAATTTTTTTATACTTTTTTCAATTTAACCCACGTGGGATATATATTCTAGCCACACACATTTGGAACTCTCCTGGGGTACCCTCACACATATTATTCCCTCATTTAGCTGATATTTTCACAAAAAAGTGAAATTTTCAAAAATTCTGAAAATTGGTTGAAAACGACTAAATATCAAGGACTCATCGGGCAAATCGCACTGGAACTGAAATCGGAATGCTCACTGACATTTCCCCTCTCTGAAAGTCTGATAAACGCCAGAAAAATGACTAAGTCCCAAAAAATTTTTTTAAACTTTTTCAGTTTTACCCCCGTGGGATATATATTCTACCCACACACATTTGGAACTCTCCTGGGGTACCCTCACACATATTATTCCCTCATTTAGCGGATATTTTCACAAAAAAGTGAAATTTTCAAAAATTCAGAAAATTGGCTGAAAACGACTAAATATCAAGGACTCATTAGGCGAATCGCTCTGCAACTGAAATCGGAATGCTCTCTGACATTTCCCCTCTCTGAAAGTCTGATAAACGCCGGAAAAATGACTAAGTCCAAAAAAGAATTTTTTTATACTTTTTTCAATTTAACCCCCGTGGGATATATATTCTACCCACACACATTTGGAACTCTCCTGGGGTACCCTCACACATATTATTCCCTCATTTAGCGGATATTTTACAAAAAAGTGAAATTTTCAAAAATTCTGAAAATTGGCTGAAAACGACTAAATATCAAGGACTCATCGGGCAAATCGCTCTGGAACTGAAATCGGAAGATTCACTGACATTTCCCCTCTCTGAAAGTGTGATAAACGCCGGAAAAATGACTAAGTCCAAAAGAAAATTTTTTTAAACTTTTTTCAATTTTACCCCGTGGGATATATATTCTACCCACACACATTTGGAACATTCCTGGGGTACCCTCACACATATTATTCCCTCATTTAGCGGATATTTTTACAAAAAAGTGAAATTTTCAAAAATTCAGAAAATTGGCTGAAAACAGCTAAATATCAAGGACTCATCGGGCGAATCGCTCTGGAACTGAAATCGGAACGCTCACTGACATTTCCCCTCTCTGAAAGTCTGATAAACGCCAGAAAAATGACTAAGTCCCAAAAAAATTTTTTTTAAACTTTTTCAATTTTACCCCTGTGGGATATATATTCTACCCACACACATTTGGAACTCTCCTGGGGTACCCTCACACATATTATTCCCTCATTTAGCGGATATTTTCACAAAAAAGTGAAATTTTCAAAAATTCAGAAAATTGGCTGAAAACGACTAAATATCAAGGACTCATTAGGCGAATCGCTCTGCAACTGAAATCGGAATGCTCTCTGACATTTCCCCTCTCTGAAAGTCTGATAAACGCCGGAAAAATGACTAAGTCCAAAAAAGAATTTTTTTATACTTTTTTCAATTTAACCCCCGTGGGATATATATTCTACCCACACACATTTGGAACTCTCCTGGGGTACCCTCACACATATTATTCCCTCATTTAGCGGATATTTTACAAAAAAGTGAAATTTTCAAAAATTCTGAAAATTGACTGAAAACGACTAAATATCAAGGACTCATCGGGCAAATCGCTCTGGAACTGAAATCGGAATATTCACTGACATTTCCCCTCTCTGAAAGTGTGATAAACGCCGGAAAAATGACTAAGTCCAAGAAAAATTTTTTTTAAACTTTTTTCAATTTTACCCCGTGGGATATATATTCTACCCACACACATTTGGAACTCTCCTGGGGTACCCTCACACATATTATTCCCTCATTTAGCGGATATATTTACAAAAAAGTGAAATTTTCAAAAATTCAGAAAATTGGCTGAAACAGCTAAATATCAAGGACTCATCGGGCGAATCGCTCTGGAACTGAAATCGGAACGCTCACTGACATTTCCCCTCTCTGAAAGTCTGATAAACGCCAGAAAAATGACTAAGTCCCAAAAAAATTTTTTTTAAACTTTTTCAATTTTACCCCTGTGGGATATATATTCTACCCACTCACATTTGGAACTCTCCTGGGGTACCCTCACACATATTATTCCCTCATTTAGCGGATATTTTCACAAAAAAGTGAAATTTTCAAAAATTCAGAAAATTGGCTGAAAACGACTAAATATCAAGGACTCATTAGGCGAATCGCTCTGCAACTGAAATCGGAATGCTCTCTGACATTTCCCCTCTCTGAAAGTCTGATAAACGCCGGAAAAATGACTAAGTCCAAAAAAGAATTTTTTTATACTTTTTTCAATTTAACCCCCGTGGGATATATATTCTACCCACACACATTTGGAACTCTCCTGGGGTACCCTCACACATATTATTCCCTCATTTAGCGGATATTTTACAAAAAAGTGAAATTTTCAAAAATTCTGAAAATTGGCTGAAAACGACTAAATATCAAGGACTCATCGGGCAAATCGCTCTGGAACTGAAATCGGAATATTCACTGACATTTCCCCTCTCTGAAAGTGTGATAAACGCCGGAAAAATGACTAAGTCCAAAAAAAAATTTTTTTAAACTTTTTTCAATTTTACCCCGTGGGATATATATTCTACCCACACACATTTGGAACTCTCCTGGGGTACCCTCACACACATTATTCCCTCATTTAGCGGATATTTTCACAAAAAAGTGAAATTTTCAAAAATTCAGAAAATTGGCTGAAAACGACTAAATATCAAGGACTCATCAGGCGAATCGCTCTGGAACTGAAATCGGAATGCTCACTGACATTTCCCCTCTCTGAAAGTGTGATAAACGCTGGAAAAATAACTAAGTCCCAAAAAAAATTTTTTGAAACTTTTTTCAATTTTACCCCCGTGGGATATATATTCTATCCACACACATTTGGAACTCTCCTGGGGTACCCTCACACATATTATTCCCTCATTTAGCGGATATTTTCACAAAAAAGTGAAATTTTCAAAAATTCAGAAAATTGGCTGAAAACGACTAAATATCAAGGACTCATTAGGTGAATCGCTCTGGAACTGAAATCGCAATGCTCACTGACATTTCCCCTCTCTGAAAGTGTGATAAACGCCGGAAAAATGACTAAGTCCAAAAAAGAATTTTTTTAAACTTTTTTCAATTTTACCCCCGTGGGATATATATTCTACCCACACACATTTGGAACTCTCCTGGGGTACCCTCACACATATTATTCCCTCATTTAGCGGATATTTTCACAAAAAAGTGAAATTTTCAAAAATTCAGAAAATTGGCTGAAAACAGCTAAATATCAAGGACTCATCGGGCGAATCGCTCTGGAACTGAAATCGGAACGCTCACTGACATTTCCCCTCTCTGAAAGTCTGATAAACGCCAGAAAAATGACTAAGTCCCAAAAAAATTTTTTTTAAACTTTTTCAATTTTACCCCTGTGGGATATATATTCTACCCACACACATTTGGAACTCTCCTGGGGTACCCTCACACATATTATTCCCTCATTTAGCGGATATTTTCACAAAAAAGTGAAATTTTCAAAAATTCAGAAAATTGGCTGAAAACGACTAAATCTCAAGGACTCATCGGGCAAATCGCTCTGGAACTGAAATCGGAATGCGCACTGACATATCCCCTCTCTGAAAGTCTATTAAACGCCGGAAAAATGACTAAGTCCAAAAAAGAATTTTTTTAAACTTTTTTCACTTTTACCCCGTGGGATATATATTCTACCCACACACATTTGGAACTCTCCTGGGGTACCCTCCCACATATTATTCCCTCATTTAGCGGATATTTTACAAAAAAGTGAAGTTTTCAAAAATTCTGAAAATTGGCTGAAAACGACTAAATATCAAGGACTCATCGGGCGAATCGCTCTGGAACTGAAATCGGAACATTCACTGACATTTCCCCTCTCTGAAAGTGTGATAAACGCCGGAAAAATGACTAAGTCCAAAAAAAAATTTTTTAAAACTGTTTTCAATTTTACCCCCGTGGGATATATATTCTACCCACACACATTTGGAACTCTCCTGGGGTACCCTCACACATATTATTCCCTCATTTAGCGGATATTTTCACAAAAAAGTGAAATTTTCAAAAATTCAGAAAATTGGCTGAAAACGACTAAATATCAAGGACTCATTAGGTGAATCGCTCTGGAACTGAAATCGCAATGCTCACTGACATTTCCCCTCTCTGAAAGTGTGATAAACGCCGGAAAAATGACTAAGTCCAAAAAAGAATTTTTTTAAACTTTTTTCAATTTTACCCCCGTGGGATATATATTCTACCCACACACATTTGGAACTCTCCTGGGGTACCCTCACACATATTATTCCCTCATTTAGCGGATATTTTCACAAAAAAGTGAAATTTTCAAAAATTCAGAAAATTGGCTGAAAACGACTAAATATCAAGGACTCATCAGGCAAATCGCTCTGGAACTGAAATCGGAATGCTCACAGACATTTCCCCTCTCTGAAAGTCTGATAAACGCCGGAAAAATGACTAAGTCCAAAAAAGAATTTTTTTAAACTTTTTTCAATTTTACCCCCGTGGCATATATCTTCTACCCACACACAATTGGAACTCTCCTGGGGTACCCTCACACATATTATTCCCTCATTTAGCGGATATTTTTACAAAAAAGTGAAATTTTCAAAAATTCAGAAAATTGGCTGAAAACAGCTAAATATCAAGGACTCATCGGGCGAATCGCTCTGGAACTGAAATCGGAACGCTCACTGACATTTCCCCTCTCTGAAAGTCTGATAAACGCCAGAAAAATGACTAAGTCCCAAAAAAATTTTTTTTAAACTTTTTCAATTTTACCCCTGTGGGATATATATTCTACCCACACACATTTGGAACTCTCCTGGGGTACCCTCACACATATTATTCCCTCATTTAGCGGATATTTTCACAAAAAAGTGAAATTTTCAAAAATTCAGAAAATTGGCTGAAAACGACTAAATCTCAAGGACTCATCGGGCAAATCGCTCTGGAACTGAAATCGGAATGCGCACTGACATATCCCCTCTCTGAAAGTCTGATAAACGCCGGAAAAATGACTAAGTCCAAAAAAGAATTTTTTTAAACTTTTTTCACTTTTACCCCGTGGGATATATATTCTACCCACACACATTTGGAACTCTCCTGGGGTACCCTCCCACATATTATTCCCTCATTTAGCGGATATTTTACAAAAAAGTGAAGTTTTCAAAAATTCTGAAAATTGGCTGAAAACGACTAAATATCAAGGACTCATCGGGCGAATCGCTCTGGAACTGAAATCGGAACATTCACTGACATTTCCCCTCTCTGAAAGTGTGATAAACGCCGGAAAAATGACTAAGTCCAAAAAAAAATTTTTTAAAACTGTTTTCAATTTTACCCCCGTGGGATATATATTCTACCCACACACATTTGGAACTCTCCTGGGGTACCCTCACACATATTATTCCATCATTTAGCGGATATTTTCACAAAAAAGTGAAATTTTCAAAAATTCAGAAAATTGGCTGAAAACGACTAAATATCAAGGACTCATTAGGCGAATCGCTCTGGAACTGAAATCGGAATGCTCACTGACATTTCCCCTCTCTGAAAGTGTGATAAACGCCGGAAAAATGACTAAGTCCAAAAAAGAATTTTTTTAAACTTTTTTCAATTTTACCCCTGTGGGATATATATTCTACCCACACACATTTGGAACTCTCCTGGGGTACCCTCACACATATTATTCCCTCATTTAGCGGATATTTTCACAAAAAAGTGAAATTTTCAAAAATTCAGAAAATTGGCTGAAAACGATTAAATATCAAGGACTCATTAGGCGAATCGCTCTGGAACTGAAATCGGAATGCTCACTGACATTTCCCCTCTCTGAAAGTGTGATAAACGCCGGAAAAATGACTAACTCCAAATAAAAAAAAATTTCAACTTTTTTCAATTTTAACCCCGTGGGATATATATTCTACCCACACACATTTGGAACTCTCCTGGGGTACCCTCACACATATTATTCCCTCATTTAGCGGATATTTTCACAAAAAAGTGAAATTTTCAAAAATTCAGAAAATTGGCTGAAAACGACTAAATATCAAGGACTCATCGGGCAAATCGCTCTGGAACTGAAATCGGAACGCTCACTGACATTTCCCCTCTCTGAAAGTCTGATAAACGCCGGAAAAATGACTAAGTCTAAAAAAGAATTTTTTAAAACTTTTTTCAATTTTACCCCCGTGGGATATATATTCTACCCACACACATTTGGAACTCTCCTGGGGTATCCTCACACATATTATTCCCTCATTTAGTGGATATTTTCACAAAAAAGTGAAATTTTCAAAAATTCAGAAAATTGGCTGAAAACGACTAAATATCAAGGACTCATCGGGCAAATCACTCTGGAACTGAAATCGGAATGCTCACTGACATTTCCCCTCTCTGAAAGTCTGATAAACGCCGGAAAAATGACTAAGTCCAAAAAAGAATTTTATTAAACTTTTTTCAAATTAACCCCCGTGGGATATATATTCTACCCACACACATTTGGAACTCTCCTGGTTTACCCTCACACATATTATTCCCTCATTTAGCGGATATTTTTACAAAAAAGTGAAATTTTCAAAAATTCAGAAAATAGGCTGAAATCAACTAAATATCAAGGACTCATCGGGCAAATCGCTCTGGAACTGAAATCGGAATGCTCACTGACATTTCCCCTCTCTGAAAATCTGAAAAACGCCAGAAAAATGACTAAGTCCCAAAAAAAAATTTTTTTAACTTTTTCAATTTTACCCCTGTGGGATATATATTCTACCCACACACATTTGGAACTCTCCTGGGGTACCCTCACACATATTATTCCCTCATTTAGCGGATATTTTCACAAAAAAGTGAAATTTTCAAAAATTCTGAAAATTGGCTGAAAACGACTAAATATCAAGGACTCATCGGGCAAATCGCTCTGGAACTGAAATCGGAATATTCACTGACATTTCCCCTCTCTGAAAGTCTGATAAACGCCGGAAAAATGACTAAGTCCAAAAAAAAATTTTTTGAAACTTTTTTCAATTTTACCCCCGTGGGATATATATTCTACCCACACACATTTGGAACTCTCCTGGGGTACCCTCACACATATTATTCCCTCATTTAGCGGATATTTTCACAAAAAAGTGAAATTTTCAAAAATTCAGAAAATTGGCTGAAAACGACTAAATATCAAGAACTCATCGGGCAAATCGCTCTGGAACTGAAATCGGAATGCTCACAGACATTTCCCCTCTCTGAAAGTCTGATAAACGCCAGAAAAATGACTACGTCCAAAAAAGAATTTTTTTAAACTTTTTTCAATTTTGCCCCCGTGGGATATATATTCTACCCACACACATTTGGAACTCTCCTGGGGTACCCTCACACATATTATTCCCTCATTTAGCGGATATTTTCACAAAAAAGTGAAATTTTCAAAAATTCAGAAAATTGGCTGAAAACGACTAAATATCAAGGACTCATTAGCTGAATCGCTCTGGAACTGAAATCGCAATGCTCACTGACATTTCCCCTCTCTGAAAGTGTGATAAACGCCGGAAAAATGACTAAGTCCAAAAAAGAATTTTTTTTAACTTTTTTCAATTTTACCCCCGTGGGATATATATTCTACCCACACACATTTGGAACTCTCCTGGTTTACCCTCACACATATTATTCCCTCATTTAGCGGATATTTTTACAAAAAAGTGAAATTTTCAAAAATTCACAAAATAGGCTGAAATCAACTAAATATCAAGGACTCATCGGGCAAATCGCTCTGGAACTGAAATCGGAATGCTCACTGACATTTCCCCTCTCTGAAAATCTGAAAAACGCCAGAAAAATGACTAAGTCCCAAAAAAAAATTTTTTAAACTTTTTCAATTTTACCCCTGTGGGATATATATGCTACCCACACACATTTGGAACTCTCCTGGGGTACCCTCACACATATTATTCCCTCATTTAGCGGATATTTTCACAAAAAAGTGAAATTTTCAAAAATTCTGAAAATTGGCTGAAAACGACTAAATATCAAGGACTCATCGGGCAAATCGCTCTGGAACTGAAATCGGAATATTCACTGACATTTCCCCTCTCTGAAAGTCTGATAAACGCCGGAACAATGACTAAGTCCAAAAAAACATTTTTTTAAACTTTTTTCAATTTTACCCCCGTGGGATATATATTCTACCCACACACATTTGGAACTCTCCTGGGGTACCCTCACACATATTATTCCCTCATTTAGCGGATATTTTCACAAAAAAGTGAAATTTTCAAAAATTCAGAAAATTGGCTGAAAACGACTAAATATCAAGAACTCATCGGGCAAATCGCTCTGGAACTGAAATCGGAATGCTCACAGACATTTCCCCTCTCTGAAAGTCTGATAAACGCCAGAAAAATGACTAAGTCCAAAAAAGAATTTTTTTAAACTTTTTTCAATTTTACCCCCGTGGGATATATATTCTACCCACACACATTTGGAACTCTCCTGGGGTACCCTCACACATATTATTCCCTCATTTAGCGGATATTTTCACAAAAAAGTGAAATTTTAAAAAATTCAGAAAATTGGCTGAAAACGACTAAATATCAAGGACTCATCAGGCGAATCGCTCTGGAACTGAAATCGGAATGCTCACTGACATTTCCCCTCTCTGAAAGTGTGATAAACACCGGAAAAATGACTAACTCCAAATAAAAAAAATTTCAACTTTTTTCAATTTTACCCCCGTGGGATATATATTCTACCCAAACACATTTGGAACTCTCCTGGGGTACCCTCACACATATTATTCCCTCATTTAGCGGATATTTTCACAAAAAAGTGAAATTTTCAAAAATTCAGAAAATTGGCTGAAAACGACTAAATATCAAGGACTCATCAGGCGAATCGCTCTGGAACTGAAATCGGAATGCTCACTGACATTTCCCCTCTCTGAAAGTGTGATAAACGCCGGAAAAATGACTAAGTCCAAAAAAGAATTTTTTTTAACTTTTTTCAATTTTACCCCCGTGGGATATATATTCTACCCACACACATTTGGAACTCTCCTGGTTTACCCTCACACATATTATTCCCTCATTTAGCGGATATTTTTACAAAAAAGTGAAATTTTCAAAAATTCAGAAAATAGGCTGAAATCAACTAAATATCAAGGACTCATCGGGCAAATCGCTCTGGAACTGAAATCGGAATGCTCACTGACATTTCCCCTCTCTGAAAATCTGAAAAACGCCAGAAAAATGACTAAGTCCCAAAAAAAAATTTTTTAAACTTTTTCAATTTTACCCCTGTGGGATATATATGCTACCCACACACATTTGGAACTCTCCTGGGGTACCCTCACACATATTATTCCCTCATTTAGCGGATATTTTCACAAAAAAGTGAAATTTTCAAAAATTCAGAAAATTGGCTGAAAACGACTAAATATCAAGGACTCATCGGGCAAATCTCTCTGGAACTGAAATTGGAATGCTCACTGACATTTCCCCTCTCTGAAAGTCTGATAAACGCCGGAAAAATGACTAAGTCCAAAAAAGAATTTTTTTAAACTTTTTTCAATTTTACCCCCGTGGGATTTATATTCTACCCACACACATTTGGAACTCTCCTGGGGTACCCTCACACATATTATTCCCTCATTTAGCGGATATTTTTACAAAAAAGTGAAATTTTCAAAAATTCAGAAAATTGGCTGAAAACGATTAAATATCAAGGACTCATTAGGCGAATCGCTCTGGAACTGAAATTGGAATGCTCACTGACATTTCCCCTCTCTGAAAGTCTGATAAACGCCAGAAAAATGACTAAGTCCAAAAAAGAATTTTATTAAACTTTTTTCAAATTAACCCCCGTGTGATATATATTCTACCCACACACATTTGGAACTCTCCTGGTTTACCCTCACACATATTATTCCCTCATTTAGCGGATATTTTTACAAAAAAGTGAAATTTTCAAATATTCAGAAAATAGGCTTAAATCAACTAAATATCAAGGACTCATCGGGCAAATCGCTCTGGAACTGAAATCGGAATGCTCACTAACATTTCCCCTCTCTGAAAATCTGAAAAACGCCAGAAAAATGACTAAGTCCCAAAAAAAAATTTTTTAAACTTTTTCAATTTTACCCCTGTGGGATATATATTCTACCCACACACATTTGGAACTCTCCTGGGGTACCCTCACACATATTATTCCCTCATTTAGCGGATATTTTCACAAAAAAGTGAAATTTTCAAAAATTCAGAAAATTGGCTGAAAACCACTAAATATCAAGGACTCATCGGGCAAATCGCTCTGGAACTGAAATCGAAATGCTCACTGACATTTCCCCTCTCTGAAAGTCTGATAAACGCCGGAAAAATGACTAAGTCCAAAAAAGAATTTTTTTAAACTTTTTTCAATTTTACCCCCGTGGGATATATATTCTACCCACACACATTTGGAACTCTCCTGGGGTACCCTCACACATATTATTCCCTCATTTAGCGGATATTTTCACAAAAAAGTGAAATTTTCAAAAATTCAGAAAATTGGCTGAAAACGACTAAATATCAAGAACTCATCGGGCAAATCGCTCTGGAACTGAAATCGGAATGCTCACAGACATTTCCCCTCTCTGAAAGTCTGATAAACGCCGGAAAAATGACTAAGTCCAAAAAAGAATTTTTTTAAACTTTTTTCAATTTTACCCCCGTGGGATATATATTCTACCCACACACATTTGGAACTCTCCTGGGGTACCCTCACACATATTATTCCCTCATTTAGCGGATATTTTCACAAAAAAGTGAAATTTTCAAAAATTCAGAAAATTGGCTGAAAACGACTAAATATCAAGGACTTATCGGGCAAATCTCTCTGGAACTGAAATTGGAATGCTCACTGACATTTCCCCTCTCTGAAAG
The DNA here is from genome assembly GCF_046119375.1 of Phyllobates terribilis. Lineage (NCBI taxonomy): Eukaryota > Metazoa > Chordata > Amphibia > Anura > Dendrobatidae > Phyllobates > Phyllobates terribilis. The sequence goes on along the minus strand of NW_027362763.1, from coordinate 594,231,496 downwards.
TGTGATAAACGCCGGAAAAATGACTAAGTCCAAAAAATAATTTTTTTAAACTTTTTTCAATTTTACCCCCGTGGGATATATATTCTACCCACACACATTTGGAACTCTCCTGGGGTACCCTCACACATATTATTCCCTCATTTAGCGGATATTTTTACAAAAAAGTGAAATTTTCAAAAATTCAGAAAATTGGCTGAAAACGATTAAATATCAAGGACTCATTAGGCGAATCGCTCTGGAACTGAAATCGGAATGCTCACTGACATTTCCCCTCTCTGAAAGTGTGATAAACGCTGGAAAAATGACTAACTCCAAATAAAAAAAAATTTCAACTTTTTTCAATTTTACCCCCGTGGGATATATATTCTACCCACACACATTTGGAACTCTCCTGGGGTACCCTCACACATATTATTCCCTCATTTAGCGGATATTTTCACAAAAAAGTGAAATTTTCAAAAATTCAGAAAATTGGCTGAAAACGACTAAATATCAAGGACTCATTAGCTGAATCGCTCTGGAACTGAAATCGCAATGCTCACTGACATTTCCCCTCTCTGAAAGTGTGATAAACGCCGGAAAAATGACTAAGTCCAAAAAAGAATTTTTTTAAACTTTTTTCAATTTTACCCCCGTGGGATATATATTCTACCCACACACATTTGGAACTCTCCTGGGGTACCCTCACACATATTATTCCCTCATTTAGCGGATATTTTCACAAAAAAGTGAAATTTTCAAAAATTCAGAAAATTGGCTGAAAACGACTAAATATCAAGGACTTATCGGGCAAATCTCTCTGGAACTGAAATTGGAATGCTCACTGACATTTCCCCTCTCTGAAAGTCTGATAAACGCCGGAAAAATGACTAAGTCCAAAAAAGAATTTTTTTAAACTTTTTTCAATTTTACCCCCGTGGGATATATATTCTACCCACACACATTTGGAACTCTCCTGGGGTACCCTCACACATATTATTCCCTCATTTAGCGGATATTTTCACAAAAAAGTGAAATTTTCAAAAATTCTGAAAATTGGCTGAAAACGACTAAATATCAAGGACTCATCAGGCGAATCGCTCTGGAACTGAAATCGAAATGCTCACTGACATTTCCCCTCTCTGAAAGTGTGATAAACGCTGGAAAAATAACTAAGTCCCAAAAAAAATTTTTTGAAACTTTTTTCAATTTTACCCCCGTGGGATATATATTCTACCCACACACATTTGGAACTCTCCTGGGGTACCCTCACACATATTATTCCCTCATTTAGCGGATATTTTCACAAAAAAGTGAAATTTTCAAAAATTCAGAAAATTGGCTGAAAACGACTAAATATCAAGGACTCATTAGGTGAATCGCTCTGGAACTGAAATCGCAATGCTCACTGACATTTCCCCTCTCTGAAAGTGTGATAAACGCCGGAAAAGTGACTAAGTCCAAAAAAGAAGTTTTTTAAACTTTTTTCAATTTTACCCCCGTGGCATATATATATTCTACCCACACACATTTGGAACTCTCCTGGGGTACCCTCACACATATTATTCCCTCATTTAGCGGATATTTTCACAAAAAAGTGAAATTTTCAAAAATTCAGAAAATTGGCTGAAAACGACTAAATATCAAGAACTCATCGGGCAAATCGCTCTGGAACTGAAATCGGAATGCTCACAGACATTTCCCCTCTCTGAAAGTCTGATAAACGCCGGAAAAATGACTAAGTCCAAAAAAGAATTTTTTTAAACTTTTTTCAATTTTACCCCCGTGGGATATATATTCTACCCACACACATTTGGAACTCTCCTGGGGTACCCTCACACATATTATTCCCTCATTTAGCGGATATTTTCACAAAAAAGTGAAATTTTAAAAAATTCAGAAAATTGGCTGAAAATGACTAAATATCAAGGACTCATCAGGCGAATCGCTCTGGAACTGAAATCGGAATGCTCACTGACATTTCCCCTCTCTGAAAGTGTGATAAACGCTGTAAAAATAACTAAGTCCCAAAAAAAATTTTTTGAAACTTTTTTCAATTTTACCCCCGTGGGATATATATTCTACCCACACACATTTGGAACTCTCCTGGGGTACCCTCACACATATTATTCCCTCATTTAGCGGATATTTTCACAAAAAAGTGAAATTTTCAAAAATTCAGAAAATTGGCTGAAAACGACTAAAGATCAAGGACTCATTAGCTGAATCGCTCTGGAACTGAAATCACAATGCTCACTGACATTTCCCCTCTCTGAAAGTGTGATAAACGCCGGAAAAATGACTAAGTCCAAAAAAGAATTTTTTTAAACTTTTTTCAATTTTACCCCCGTGGGATATATATTCTACCCACACACATTTGGAACTCTCCTGGGGTACCCTCACACATATTATTCCCTCATTTAGCGGATATTTTCACAAAAAAGTGAAATTTTCAAAAATTCAGAAAATTGGCTGAAAACGACTAAAGATCAAGGACTCATTAGCTGAATCGCTCTGGAACTGAAATCACAATGCTCACTGACATTTCCCCTCTCTGAAAGTGTGATAAACGCCGGAAAAATGACTAAGTCCAAAAAATAATTTTTTTAAACTTTTTTCAATTTTACCCCCGTGGGATATATATTCTACCCACACACATTTGGAACTCTCCTGGGGTACCCTCACACATATTATTCCCTCATTTAGCGGATATTTTCACAAAAAAGTGAAATTTTCAAAAATTCAGAAAATTGGCTGAAAACGACTAAATATCAAGGACTCATCGGGCAAATCGCTCTGGAACTGAAATCGGAATGCTCACTGACATTTCCCCTCTCTGAAAGTCTGATAAACGCCGGAAAAATGACTAAGTCCAAAAAAGATTTTTTTTAAACTTTTTTCAATTTTACCCCCGTGGGATATATATTCTACCCACACACATTTGGAACTCTCCTGGGGTACCCTCACACATATTATTCCCTCATTTAGCGGATATTTTCACAAAAAAGTGAAATTTTCAAAAATTCAGAAAATTGGCTGAAAACGACTAAATATCAAGAACTCATCGGTCAAATCGCTCTGGAACTGAAATCGGAATGCTCACAGACATTTCCCCTCTCTGAAAGTCTGATAAACGCCGGAAAAATGACTAAGTCCAAAAAAGAATTTTTTTAAACTTTTTTCAATTTAACCCCCGTGGGATATATATTCTACCCACACACATTTGGAACTCTCCTGGGGTACCCTCACACATATTATTCCCTCATTTAGCGGATATTTTCACAAAAAAGTGAAATTTTCAAAAATTCAGAAAATTGGCTGAAAACGACTAAATATCAAGGACTCATCAGGCGAATCGCTCTGGAACTGAAATCGGAATGCTCACTGACATTTCCCCTCTCTGAAAGTGTGATAAACGCTGTAAAAATAACTAAGTCCCAAAAAAAATTTTTTGAAACTTTTTTCAATTTTACCCCCATGGGATATATATTCTACCCACACACATTTGGAACTCTCCTGGGGTACCCTCACACATATTATTCCCTCATTTAGCGGATATTTTCACAAAAAAGTGAAATTTTCAAAAATTCAGAAAATTGGCTGAAAACGACTAAAGATCAAGGACTCATTAGCTGAATCGCTCTGGAACTGAAATCGCAATGCTCAGTGACATTTCCCCTCTCTGAAAGTGTGATAAACGCCGGAAAAATGACTAATCCAAAAAAGAATTTTTTTAAACTTTTTTCAATTTTACCCCCGTGGGATATATATTCTACCCACACACATTTGGAACTCTCCTGGGGTACCCTCACACATATTATTCCCTCATTTAGCGGATATTTTCACAAAAAAGTGAAATTTTCAAAAATTCAGAAAATTGGCTGAAAACGACTAAATATCAAGGACTCATCGGGCAAATCGCTCTGGAACTGAAATCGGAATGCTCACAGACATTTCCCCTCTCTGAAAGTCTGATAAACGCCGGAAAAATGACAAAGTCCAAAAAAGAATTTTTTTAAACTTTTTTCAATTTTAACCCCGTAACATATATATTCTACCCACACACAATTGGAACTCTCCTGGGGTACCCTCACACATATTATTCCCTCATTTAGCGGATATTTTCACAAAAAAGTGAAATTTTCCAAAATTCAGAAAATTGGCTGAAAACGACTAAATATCAAGGACTCATCGGGCAAATCGCTCTGGAACTGAAATTGGAATGCTCACTGACATTTCCCCTCTCTGAAAGTCTGATAAACGCCGGAAAAATGACTAAGTCCAAAAAATAATTTTTTTAAACTTTTTTCAATTTTACCCCCGTGGGATATATATTCTACCCACACACATTTGGAACTCTCCTGGGGTACCCTCACACATATTATTCCCTCATTTAGCGGATATTTTTACAAAAAAGTGAAATTTTCAAAAATTCAGAAAATTGGCTGAAAACGATTAAATATCAAGGACTCATTAGGCGAATCGCTCTGGAACTGAAATCGGAATGCTCACTGACATGTCCCCTCTCTGAAAGTGTGATAAACACCGGAAAAATGACTAACTCCAAATAAAAAAAAATTTCAACTTTTTTCAATTTTACCCCCGTGGGATATATATTCTACCCAAACACATTTGGAACTCTCCTTAGGTACCCTCACACATATTATTCCCTCATTTAGCGGATATTTTCACAAAAAAGTGAAATTTTCAAAAATTCAGAAAATTGGCTGAAAACGACTAAATATCAAGGACTCATCCGGCGAATCGCTCTGGAACTGAAATCGGAATGCTCACTGACATTTCCCCTCTCTGAAAGTGTGATAAACGCTGTAAAAATAACTAAGTCCCAAAAAAAATTTTTTTAAACTTTTTTCAATTTTACCCCCGTGGGATATATATTCTACCCACACACATTGGGAACTCTCCTGGGGTACCCTCACATATATTATTCCCTCATTTAGCGGATATTTTCACAAAAAAGTGAAATTTTCAAAAATTCAGAAAATTGGCTGAAAACGACTAAATATCAAGGACTCATCAGGCAAATCGCTCTGGAACTGAAATCGGAATGCTCACAGACATTTCCCCTCTCTGAAAGTCTGATAAACGCCGGAAAAATTACTAAGTCCAAAAAAGAATTTTTTTAAACTTTTTTCAATTTTACCCCGTGGGATATATATTCTACCCACACACATTTGGAACTCTCCTGGGGTACCCTCCCACATATTATTCCCTCATTTAGCGGATATTTTACAAAAAAGTGAAGTTTTCAAAAATTCTGAAAATTGGCTGAAAACGACTAAATATCAAGGACTCATCGGGCGAATCGCTCTGGAACTGAAATCGGAACGCTCACTGACATTTCCCCTCTCTGAAAGTGTGATAAACGCCAGAAAAATGACTAAGTCCCAAAAAAAATTTTTTTCAACTTTTTCAATTTTACCCCTGTGGGATATATATTCTACCCACACACATTTGGAACTCTCCTGGGGTACCCTCACACATATTATTCCCTCATTTAGCGGATATTTTCACAAAAAAGTGAAATTTTCAAAAATTCAGAAAATTGGCTGAAAACGACTAAATATCAAGGACTCATCGGGCATATCGCTCTGGAACTGAAATCGGAATGCTCACTGACATATCCCCTCTCTGAAAGTCTGATAAACGCCAGAAAAATGACTAAGTCCAAAAAAGAATTTTTTTAAACTTTTTTCAATTTTACCCCCGTGGGATATATATTCTACCCACACACATTTGGAACTCTCCTGGGGTACCCTCACACATATTATTCCCTCATTTAGCGGATATTTTCACAAAAAAGTGAAATTTTCAAAAATTCAGAAAATTGGCTGAAAACGACTAAATATCAAGGACTCATCGGGCGAATCGCTCTGGAACTGAAATCGGAATATTCACTGACATTTCCCCTCTCTGAAAGTCTGATAAACGCCAGAAAAATGACTAAGTCCCAAAAAAATTTTTTTTCAACTTTTTCAATTTTACCCCTGTGGGATATATATTCTACCCACACACATTTGGAACTCTCCTGGGGTACCCTCACACATATTATTCCCTCATTTAGCGGATATTTTCACAAAAAAGTGAAATTTTCAAAAATTCAGAAAATTGGCTGAAAACGACTAAATATCAAGGACTCATCGGGCAAATCGCTCTGGAACTGAAATCGGAACGCTCACTGACATTTCCCCTCTCTGAAAGTCTGATAAACGCCGGAAAAATGACTAAGTCCAAAAAAGAATTTTTTAAACTTTTTTCAATTTTACCCCCGTGGGATATATATTCTACCCACACACATTTGGAACTCTCCAGGGGTACCCTCACACATATTATTCCCTCATTTAGCGGATATTTTCACAAAAAAGTGAAATTTTCAAAAATTCTGAAAATTGGCTGAAAACTACTAAATATCAAGGACTCATTAGGCGAATTGCTCTGGAACTGAAATCGAAATGCTCACTGACATTTCCCCTCTCTGAAAGGTGATAAACGCCGGAAAAATGACTAAGTCCAAAAAAGATTTTTTTTTAACTTTTTTCAATTTTACCCCCGTGGGATATATATTCTACCCACACACATTTGGAACTCTTCTGGGGTACCCTCACACATATTATTCCCTCATTTAGCGGATATTTTCACAAAAAAGTGAAATTTTCAAAAATTCAGAAAATAGGCTGAAATCAACTAAATATCAAGGACTCATCGGGCAAATCGCTCTGGAACTGAAATCGGAATGCTCACTGACATTTCCCCTCTCTGAAAGTCTGATAAACGCCGGAAAAATGACTAAGTCCAAAAAAGAATTTTTTTAAACTTTTTTCAATTTTACCCCCGTGGGATATATATTCTACCCACACACATTTGGAAGTCTCCTGGGGTACCCTCACACATATTATTCCCTCATTTAGCGGATATTTTCACAAAAAAGTGAAATTTTCAAAAATTCAGAAAATTGGCTGAAAACGACTAAATATCAAGGACTCATCGGGCAAATCGCTCTGGAACTGAAATCGGAATGCTCACTGACATTTCCCCTCTCTGAAACTCTGATAAACGCCGGAAAAATGACTAAGTACAAAAAAGAATTTTTTTAAACTTTTTTCAATTTTACCCCCGTGGGATATATATTCTACCCACACACATTTGGAACTCTCCTGGGGTAACCTCACACATATTATTCCCTCATTTAGTGGATATTTTTACAAAAAAGTGAAATTTTCAAAAATTCAGAAAATTGGCTGAAAACAACTAAATATCAAGGACTCATCGGGCGAATCGCTCTGGAACTGAAATCGGAACGCTCACTGATATTTCCCCTCTCTGAAAGTCTGATAAACGCCAGAAAAATGACTAAGTCCCAAAAAAAATTTTTTAAAACTTTTTCAATTTTACCCCTGTGGGATATATATTCTACCCACACACATTTGGAACTCTCCTGGGGTACCCTCACACATATTATTCCCTTATTTAGTGGATATTTTTACAAAAAAGTGAAATTTTCAAAAATTCAGAAAATTGGCTGAAAACGACTAAATATCAAGGACTCATTAGGCGAATCGCTCTGCAACTGAAATCGGAATGCTCACTGACATTTCCCCTCTCTGAAAGTCTGATAAACGCCGGAAAAATGACTAAGTGCAAAAAAGAATTTTTTTAAACTTTTTTCAATTTAACCCCCGTGGGATATATATTCTACCCACACACATTTGGAACTCTCCTGGGGTACCCTCACACATATTATTCTCTCATTTAGCGGATATTTTTACAAAAAAGTAAAATTTTCAAAAATTCAGAAAATTGGCTGAAAACGACTAAATATCAAGGACTCATCGGGCAAATCGCTCTGGAACTGAAATCGGAACGCTCACTGATATTTCCCCTCTCTGAAAGTCTGATAAACGCCAGAAAAATGACTAAGTCCAAAAAAAATTTTTTAAAACTTTTTCAATTTTACCCCTGTGGGATATATATTCTACCCACACACATTTGGAACTCTCCTGGGGTACCCTCACACATATTATTCCCTTATTTAGTGGATATTTTCACAAAAAAGTGAAATTTTCAAAAATTCAGAAAATTGGCTGAAAACGACTAAATATCAAGGACTCATTAGTCGAATCGCTCTGCAACTGAAATCGGAATGCTCACTGACATTTCCCCTCTCTGAAAGTCTGATAAACGCCAGAAAAATGACTAAGTCCCAAAAAAAATTTTTTAAAACTTTTTCAATTTTACCCCTGTGGGATATATATTCTACCCACACACATTTGGAACTCTCCTGGGGTACCCTCACACATATTATTCCCTCATTTAGCGGATATTTTCACAAAAAAGTGAAATTTTCAAAAATTCAGAAAATTGGCTGAAAACGACTAAATATCAAGGACTCATCGGGCAAATCGCTCTGGAACTGAAATCGGAATGCTCACTGACATTTCCCCTCTCTGAAAGTCTGATAAACGTCGGAAAAATGACTAAGTCCAAAAAAGAATTTTTTTAAACTTTTTTCAATTTTACCCCCGTGGGATATATATTCTACCCACACACATTTGGAACTCTCCTGGGGTAACCTCACACATATTATTCCCTCATTTAGCGGATATTTTTACAAAAAAGTGAAATTTTCAAAAATTCAGAAAATTGGCTGAAAACGACTAAATATCAAGGACTCATCGGGCAAATCGCTCCGGAACTGAAATCGGAATGCTCACTGACATTTCCCCTCTCTGAAAGTCTGATAAACGCCAGAAAAATGACTAAGTCCCAAAAAAAAATTTTTTAAACTTTTTTCAATTTAACCCCCGTGGGATATATATTCTACCCACACACATTTGGAACTCTCCTGGGGTACCCTCACACATATTATTCCCTCATTTAGCGGATATTTTACAAAAAAGTGAAATTTTAAAAAATTCAGAAAATTGACTGAAAACGACTAAATATTAAGGACTCATCGGGCGAATCGCTCTGGAACTGAAATCGGAATGTTCACTGAAATTTCCCCTCTCTGAAAGTGTGATAAACGCCGGAAAAATGATTAAGTCCAAAAAAAAATTTTTTTAAACTTTTTTCAATTTTACCCCGTGGGATATATATTCTACCCACACACATTTGGAACTCTCCTGGGGTACCCTCACACATATTATTCCCTCATTTAGCGGATATTTTTACAAAAAAGTGAAATTTTCAAAAATTCAGAAAATTGGTTGAAAACGACTAAATATCAAGGACTCATCGGGCAAATCGCTCTGGAACTGAAATCGGAATGCTCACTGCCATTTCCCCTCTCTGAAAGTCTGATAAACGCCGGAAAAATGACTAAGTCCAAAAAAGAATTTTTTTAAACTTTTTTCAATTTTACCCCCCTGGGATATATATTCTACCCACACACATTTGGAACTCTCCTGGGGTACCCTCACAATATTATTCCCTCATTTAGCGGATATTTTCACAAAAAAAGTGAAATTTTCAAAAATTCAGAAAATTGGCTGAAAACGACTAAATATCAAGGACTCATCGGGCAAATCGCTCTGGAACTGAAATCGGAATGCTCACTGACATTTCCCCTCTCTGAAACTCTGATAAACGCCGGAAAAATGACTAAGTACAAAAAAGAATTTTTTTAAACTTTTTTCAATTTTACCCCCGTGGGATATATATTCTACCCACACACATTTGGAACTCTCCTGGGGTAACCTCACACATATTATTCCCTCATTTAGTGGATATTTTTACAAAAAAGAGAAATTTTCAAAAATTCAGAAAATTGGCTGAAAACAGCTAAATATCAAGGACTCATCGGGCGAATCGCTCTGGAACTGAAATCGGAACGCTCACTGATATTTCCCCTCTCTGAAAGTCTGATAAACGCCAGAAAAATGACTAAGTCCCAAAAAAAAATTTTTTAAACTTTTTCAATTTTACCCCTGTGGGATATATATTCTACCCACACACATTTGGAACTCTCCTGGGGTACCCTCACACATTTTATTCCCTCATTTAGCGGATATTTTCACAAAAAAGTGAAATTTTCAAAAATTCAGAAAATTGGCTGAAAACGACTAAATATCAAGGACTCATCGGGCAAATCGCTCTGGAACTGAAATCGGAATGCTCACTGACATTTCCCCTCTCTGAAAGTCTGATAAACGCCGGAAAAATGACTAAGTCCAAAAAAGAATTTTTTTTTAACTTTTTTCAATTTTACCCCGTGGGATATTTATTCTACCCACACACATTTGGAACTCTCCTGGGGTACCCTCACACATATTATTCCCTCATTTAGCGGATATTTTTACAAAAAAGTGAAATTTTCAAAAATTCAGAAAATTGGCTGAAAACAACTAAATATCAAGGACTCATCGGGCGAATCGCTCTGGAACTGAAATCGGAACGCTCACTGATATTTCCCCTCTCTGAAAGTCTGATAAACGCCAGAAAAATGACTAAGTCCCAAAAAAAATTTTTTAAAACTTTTTCAATTTTACCCCTGTGGGATATATATTCTACCCACACACATTTGGAACTCTCCTGGGGTACCCTCACACATATTATTCCCTCATTTAGCGGATATTTTCACAAAAAAGTGAAATTTTCAAAAATTCAGAAAATTGGCTGAAAACGACTAAATATCAAGGACTCATCGGGCAAATCGCTCTGGAACTGAAATCGGAATGCTCACTGACATTTCCCCTCTCTGAAAGTCTGATAAACGCCGGAAAAATGACTAAGTCCAAAAAAGAATTTTTTTTTAACTTTTTTCAATTTTACACCGTGGGATATATATTCTACCCACACACATTTGGAACTCTCCTGGGGTACCCTCACACATATTATTCCCTCATTTAGCGGATATTTTTACAAAAAAGTGAAATTTTCAAAAATTCAGAAAATTGGCTGAAAACAACTAAATATCAAGGACTCATCGGGCGAATCGCTCTGGAACTGAAATCGGAACGCTCACTGATATTTCCCCTCTCTGAAAGTCTGATAAACGCCAGAAAAATGACTAAGTCCCAAAAAAAATTTTTTAAAACTTTTTCAATTTTACCCCTGTGGGATATATATTCTACCCACACACATTTGGAACTCTCCTGGGGTACCCTCACACATATTATTCCCTTATTTAGTGGATATTTTCACAAAAAAGTGAAATTTTCAAAAATTCAGAAAATTGGCTGAAAACGACTAAATATCAAGGACTCATTAGGCGAATCGCTCTGCAACTGAAATCGGAATGCTCACTGACATTTCCCCTCTCTGAAAGTCTGATAAACGCTGGAAAAATGACTAAGTGCAAAAAAGAATTTTTTTAAACTTTTTTCAATTTAACCCCCGTGGGATATATATTCTACCCACACACATTTGGAACTCTCCTGGGGTACCCTCACACATATTATTCTCTCATTTAGCGGATATTTTTACAAAAAAGTGAAATTTTCAAAAATTCAGAAAATTGGCTGAAAACGACTAAATATCAAGGACTCATCGGGCAAATCGCTCTGGAACTGAAATCGGAATGCTCACTGACATTTCCCCTCTCTGAAACTCTGATAAACGCCGGAAAAATGACTAAGTACAAAAAAGAATTTTTTTAAACTTTTTTCAATTTTACCCCCGTGGGATATATATTCTACCCACACACATTTGGAACTCTCCTGGGGTACCGTCACACATATTATTCCCTCATTTAGCGGATATTTTTACAAAAAAGTGAAATTTTCAAAAATTCAGAAAATTGGCTGAAAACAACTAAATATCAAGGACTCATCGGGCGAATCGCTCTGGAACTGAAATCGGAACGCTCACTGATATTTCCCCTCTCTGAAAGTCTGATAAACGCCAGAAAAATGACTAAGTCCAAAAAAAATTTTTTAAAACTTTTTCAATTTTACCCCTGTGGGATATATATTCTACCCACACACATTTGGAACTCTCCTGGGGTACCCTCACACATATTATTCCCTCATTTAGCGGATATTTTCACAAAAAAGTGAAATTTTCAAAAATTCAGAAAATTGGCTGAAAACGACTAAATATCAAGGACTCATCGGGCAAATCGCTCTGGAACTGAAATCGGAATGCTCACTGACATTTCCCCTCTCTGAAAGTCTGATAAACGCCGTAAAAATGACTAAGTCCAAAAAAGAATTTTTTTTAAACTTTTTTCAATTTTACCCCGTGGGATATATATTCTACCCACACACATTTGGAACTCTCCTGGGGTACCCTCACACATATTATTCCCTCATTTAGCGGATATTTTTACAAAAAAGTGAAATTTTCAAAAATTCAGAAAATTGGCTGAAAACAACTAAATATCAAGTACTCATCGGGCGAATCGCTCTGGAACTGAAATCGGAACGCTCACTGATATTTCCCCTCTCTGAAAGTCTGATAAACGCCAGAAAAATGACTAAGTCCCAAAAAAAATTTTTTAAAACTTTTTCAATTTTACCCCTGTGGGATATATATTCTACCCACACACATTTGGAACTCTCCTGGGGTACCCTCACACATATTATTCCCTTATTTAGTGGATATTTTCACAAAAAAGTGAAATTTTCAAAAATTCAGAAAATTGGCTGAAAACGACTAAATATCAAGGACTCATTAGGCGAATCGCTCTGCAACTGAAATCGGAATGCTCACTGACATTTCCCCTCTCTGAAAGTCTGATAAACGCCGGAAAAATGACTAAGTCCAAAAAAGAATTTTTTTAAACTTTTTTCAATTTAACCCCCGTGGGATATATATTCTACCCACACACATTTGGAACTCTCCTGGGGTACCCTCACACATATTATTCCCTCATTTAGCGGATATTTTTACAAAAAAGTGAAATTTTCAAAAATTCAGAAAATTGGCTGAAAACAACTAAATATCAAGGACTCATCGGGCGAATCGCTCTGGAACTGAAATCGGAACGCTCACTGATATTTCCCCTCTCTGAAAGTCTGATAAACGCCAGAAAAATGACTAAGTCCCAAAAAAAATTTTTTAAAACTTTTTCAATTTTACCCCTGTGGGATATATATTCTACCCACACACATTTGGAACTCTCCTGGGGTACCCTCACACATATTATTCCCTCATTTAGCGGATATTTTCACAAAAAAGTGAAATTTTCAAAAATTCAGAAAATTGGCTGAAAACGACTAAATATCAAGGACTCATCGGGCAAATCGCTCTGGAACTGAAATCGGAATGCTCACTGACATTTCCCCTCTCTGAAAGTCTGATAAACGTCGGAAAAATAACTAAGTCCAAAAAAGAATTTTTTTAAACTTTTTTCAATTTTACCCCCGTGGGATATATATTCTACCCACACACATTTGGAACTCTCCTGGGGTAACCTCACACATATTATTCCCTCATTTAGCGGATATTTTTACAAAAAAGTGAAATTTTCAAAAATTCAGAAAATTGGCTGAAAACGACTAAATATCAAGGACTCATCGGGCAAATCGCTCTGGAACTGAAATCGGAATGCTCACTGACATTTCCCCTCTCTGAAACTCTGATAAACGCCGGAAAAATGACTAAGTACAAAAAAGAATTTTTTAAAACTTTTTCAATTTTACCCCTGTGGGATATATATTCTACCCACACACATTTGGAACTCTCCTGGGGTACCCTCACACATATTATTCCCTCATTTAGCGGATATTTTCACAAAAAAGTGAAATTTTCAAAAATTCAGAAAATTGGCTGAAAACGACTAAATATCAAGGACTCATCGGGCAAATCGCTCTGGAACTGAAATCGGAATGCTCACTGACATTTCCCCTCTCTGAAAGTCTGATAAACGCCGTAAAAATGACTAAGTCCAAAAAAGAATTTTTTTTTAACTTTTTTCAATTTTACCCCGTGGGATATATATTCTACCCACACACATTTGGAACTCTCCTGGGGTACCCTCACACATATTATTCCCTCATTTAGCGGATATTTTTACAAAAAAGTGAAATTTTCAAAAATTCAGAAAATTGGCTGAAAACAACTAAATATCAAGTACTCATCGGGCGAATCGCTCTGGAACTGAAATCGGAACGCTCACTGATATTTCCCCTCTCTGAAAGTCTGATAAACGCCAGAAAAATGACTAAGTCCCAAAAAAAATTTTTTAAAACTTTTTCAATTTTACCCCTGTGGGATATATATTCTACCCACACACATTTGGAACTCTCCTGGGGTACCCTCACACATATTATTCCCTTATTTAGTGGATATTTTCACAAAAAAGTGAAATTTTCAAAAATTCAGAAAATTGGCTGAAAACGACTAAATATCAAGGACTCATTAGGCGAATCGCTCTGCAACTGAAATCGGAATGCTCACTGACATTTCCCCTCTCTGAAAGTCTGATAAACGCCGGAAAAATGACTAAGTCCAAAAAAGAATTTTTTTAAACTTTTTTCAATTTAACCCCCGTGGGATATATATTCTACCCACACACATTTGGAACTCTCCTGGGGTACCCTCACACATATTATTCCCTCATTTAGCGGATATTTTTACAAAAAAGTGAAATTTTCAAAAATTCAGAAAATTGGCTGAAAACAACTAAATATCAAGGACTCATCGGGCGAATCGCTCTGGAACTGAAATCGGAACGCTCACTGATATTTCCCCTCTCTGAAAGTCTGATAAACGCCAGAAAAATGACTAAGTCCCAAAAAAAATTTTTTAAAACTTTTTCAATTTTACCCCTGTGGGATATATATTCTACCCACACACATTTGGAACTCTCCTGGGGTACCCTCACACATATTATTCCCTCATTTAGCGGATATTTTCACAAAAAAGTGAAATTTTCAAAAATTCAGAAAATTGGCTGAAAACGACTAAATATCAAGGACTCATCGGGCAAATCGCTCCGGAACTGAAATCGGAATGCTCACTGACATTTCCCCTCTCTGAAAGTCTGATAAACGCCAGAAAAATGACTAAGTCCCAAAAAAAAATTTTTTAAACTTTTTTCAATTTAACCCCCGTGGGATATATATTCTACCCACACACATTTGGAACTCTCCTGGGGTACCCTCACACATATTATTCCCTCATTTAGCGGATATTTTACAAAAAAGTGAAATTTTAAAAAATTCAGAAAATTGACTGAAAACGACTAAATATTAAGGACTCATCGGGCGAATCGCTCTGGAACTGAAATCGGAATGTTCACTGAAATTTCCCCTCTCTGAAAGTGTGATAAACGCCGGAAAAATGATTAAGTCCAAAAAAAAATTTTTTTAAACTTTTTTCAATTTTACCCCGTGGGATATATATTCTACCCACACACATTTGGAACTCTCCTGGGGTACCCTCACACATATTATTCCCTCATTTAGCGGATATTTTCACAAAAAAGTGAAATTTTCAAAAATTCAGAAAATTGGCTGAAAACGACTAAATATCAAGGACTCATCGGGCAAATCGCTCTGGAACTGAAATCGGAATGCTCACTGACATTTCCCCTCTCTGAAAGTCTGATAAACGCCGGAAAAATGACTAAGCCCAAAAAATAATTTTTTTAAACTTTTTTCAATTTTACCCCCGTGGGATATATATTCTACCCACACACATTTGGAACTCTCCTGGGGTAACCTCACACATATTATTCCCTCATTTAGCGGATATTTTTACAAAAAAGTGAAATTTTCAAAAATTCAGAAAATTGGTTGAAAACGACTAAATATCAAGGACTCATCGGGCAAATCGCTCTGGAACTGAAATCGGAATGCTCACTGACATTTCCCCTCTCTGAAAGTCTGATAAACGCCGGAAAAATGACTAAGTCCAAAAAAGAATTTTTTTAAACTTTTTTCAATTTTACCCCCCTGGGATATATATTCTACCCACACACATTTGGAACTCTCCTGGGGTACCCTCACAATATTATTCCCTCATTTAGCGGATATTTTCACAAAAAAAGTGAAATTTTCAAAAATTCTGAAAATTGGCTGAAAACGACTAAATATCAAGGACTCATCGGGCAAATCGCTCTGGAACTGAAATCGGAATGCTCACTGACATTTCCCCTCTCTGAAACTCTGATAAACGCCGGAAAAATGACTAAGTCCAAAAAAGAATTTTTTTAACTTTTTACAATTTAACCCCCGTGGGATATATATTCTACCCACACACATTTGGAACTCTCCTGGGGTACCCTCACACATATTATTCCCTCATTTAGCGGATATTTTACAAAAAAGTGAAATTTTAAAAAATTCAGAAAATTGGCTGAAAACGACTAAATATCAAGGACTCATCGGGCGAATCGCTCTGGAACTGAAATCGGAATGTTCACTGACATTTCCCCTCTCTGAAAGTGTGATAAACGCCGGAAAAATGACTAAGTCCAAAAAAAAATTTTTTTAAACTTTTTTCAATTTTACCCCCATGGGATATATATTCTACCCACACACATTTGGAACTCTCCTGGGGTACCCTCACACATATTATTCCCTCATTTAGCAGATATTTTTACAAAAAAGTGAAATTTTCAAAAATTCAGAAAATTGGCTGAAAACGACTAAATATCAAGGACTCATCGGGCAAATCGCTCTGGAACTGAAATCGGAATGCTCACTGACATTTCCCCTCTCTGAAACTCTGATAAACGCCGGAAAAATGACTAAGTCCAAAAAAGAATTTTTTTAAACTTTTTTCAATTTAACCCCCGTGGGATATATATTCTACCCACACACATTTGGAACTCTCCTGGGGTACCCTCACACATATTATTCCCTCATTTAGCGGATATTTTACAAAAAAGTGAAATTTTAAAAAATTCAGAAAATTGGCTGAAAACGACTAAATATCAAGGACTCATCGGGCGAATCGCTCTGGAACTGAAATCGGAATGTTCACTGACATTTCCCCTCTCTGAAAGTGTGATAAACGCCGGAAAAATGACTAAGTCCAAAAAAGAATTTTTTTAAACTTTTTTCAATTTTACCCCCCTGGTATATATATTCTACCCACACACATTTGGAACTCTCCTGGGGTAACCTCACACATATTATTCCCTCATTTAGCGGATATTTTTACAAAAAAGTTAAATTTTCAAAAATTCAGAAAATTGGCTGAAAACAGCTAAATATCAAGGACTCATCGGGCGAATCGCTCTGGAACTGAAATCGGAACGCTCACTGACATTTCCCCTCTCTGAAAGTCTGATAAACGCCAGAAAAATGACTAAGTCCCAAAAAAAAATTTTTTAAACTTTTTCAATTTTACTCCTGTGGGATATATATTCTACCCACACACATTTGGAACTCTCCTGGGGTACCCTCACACATATTATTCCCTCATTTAGCGGATATTTTCACAAAAAAGTGAAATTTTCAAAAATTCAGAAAATTGGCTGAAAACGACTAAATATCAAGGACTCATTGGGCAAATCGCTCTGGAACTGAAATCGGAACGCTCACTGATATTTCCCCTCTCTGAAAGTCTGATAAACGCCAGAAAAATGACTAAGTCCCAAAAAAAATTTTTTAAAACTTTTTCAATTTTACCCCTGTGGGATATATATTCTACCCACACACATTTGGAACTCTCCTGGGGTACCCTCACACATATTATTCCCTCATTTAGCGGATATTTTCACAAAAAAGTGAAATTTTCAAAAATTCAGAAAATTGGCTGAAAACGACTAAATATCAAGGACTCATCGGGCAAATCGCTCTGGAACTGAAATCGGAATGCTCACTGACATTTCCCCTCTCTGAAAGTCTGATAAACGTCGGAAAAATGACTAAGTCCAAAAAAGAATTTTTTTAAACTTTTTTCAATTTTACCCCCGTGCGATATATATTCTACCCACACACATTTGGAACTCTCCTGGGGTAACCTTACACATATTATTCCCTCATTTAGCGGATATTTTTACAAAAAAGTGAAATTTTCAAAAATTCAGAAAATTGGCTGAAAACGACTAAATATCAAGGACTCATCGGGCAAATCGCTCCGGAACTGAAATCGGAATGCTCACTGACATTTCCCCTCTCTGAAAGTCTGATAAACGCCAGAAAAATGACTAAGTCCCAAAAAAAAATTTTTTAAACTTTTTTCAATTTAACCCCCGTGGGATATATATTCTACCCACACACATTTGGAACTCTCCTGGGGTACCCTCACACATATTATTCCCTCATTTAGCGGATATTTTACAAAAAAGTGAAATTTTAAAAAATTCAGAAAATTGGCTGAAAACGACTAAATATTAAGGACTCATCGGGCGAATCGCTCTGGAACTGAAATCGGAATGTTCACTGAAATTTCCCCTCTCTGAAAGTGTGATAAACGCCGGAAAAATGATTAAGTCCAAAAAAAAATTTTTTTAAACTTTTTTCAATTTTACCCCGTGGGATATATATTCTACCCACACACATTTGGAACTCTCCTGGGGTACCCTCACACATATTATTCCCTCATTTAGCGGATATTTTCACAAAAAAGTGAAATTTTCAAAAATTCAGAAAATTGGTTGAAAACGACTAAATATCAAGGACTCATCGGGCAAATCGCTCTGGAACTGAAATCGGAATGCTCACTGACATTTCCCCTCTCTGAAAGTCTGATAAACGCCGGAAAAATGACTAAGTCCAAAAAAGAATTTTTTTAAACTTTTTTCAATTTAACCCCCGTGGGATATATATTCTACCCACACACATTTGGAACTCTCCTGGGGTACCCTCACACATATTATTCCCTCATTTAGCGGATATTTTACAAAAAAGTGAAATTTTAAAAAATTCAGAAAATTGGCTGAAAACGACTAAATATCAAGGACTCATCGGGCGAATCGCTCTGGAACTGAAATCGGAATGCTCACTGACATTTCCCCTCTCTGAAAGTCTGATAAACGCCGGAAAAATGACTAAGTCCAAAAAATAATTTTTTTAAACTTTTTTCAATTTTACCCCCGTGGGATATATATTCTACCCACACACATTTGGAACTCTCCTGGGGTAACCTCACACATATTATTCCCTCATTTAGCGGATATTTTTACAAAAAAGTGAAATTTTCAAAAATTCAGAAAATTGGTTGAAAACGACTAAATATCAAGGACTCATCGGGCAAATCGCTCTGGAACTGAAATCGGAATGCTCACTGACATTTCCCCTCTCTGAAAGTCTGATAAACGCCGGAAAAATGACTAAGTCCAAAAAAGAATTTTTTTAAACTTTTTTCAATTTTACCCCCCTGGGATATATATTATACCCACACACATTTGGAACTCTCCTGGGGTACCCTCACAATATTATTCCCTCATTTAGCGGATATTTTCACAAAAAAAGTGAAATTTTCAAAAATTCTGAAAATTGGCTGAAAATGACTAAATATCAAGGACTCATCGGGCAAATCGCTCTGGAACTGAAATCGGAATGCTCACTGACATTTCCCCTCTCTGAAACTCTGATAAACGCCGGAAAAATGACTAAGTCCAAAAAAGAATTTTTTTAAACTTTTTTCAATTTAACCCCCGTGGGATATATATTCTACCCACACACATTTGGAACTCTCCTGGGGTACCCTCACACATATTATTCCCTCATTTAGCGGATATTTTACAAAAAAGTGAAATTTTAAAAAATTCAGAAAATTGGCTGAAAACGACTAAATATCAAGGACTCATCGGGCGAATCGCTCTGGAACTGAAATCGGAATGTTCACTGACATTTCCCCTCTCTGAAAGTGTGATAAACGCCGGAAAAATGACTAAGTCCAAAAAAAAATTTTTTTAAACTTTTTTCAATTTTACCCCCATGGGATATATATTCTACCCACACACATTTGGAACTCTCCTGGGGTACCCTCACACATATTATTCCCTCATTTAGCAGATATTTTTACAAAAAAGTGAAATTTTCAAAAATTCAGAAAATTGGCTGAAAACGACTAAATATCAAGGACTCATCGGGCAAATCGCTCTGGAACTGAAATCGGAATGCTCACTGACATTTCCCCTCTCTGAAACTCTGATTAACGCCGGAAAAATGACTAAGTCCAAAAAAGAATTTTTTTAAACTTTTTTCAATTTTACCCCCGTGGGATATATATTCTACCCACACACATTTGGAACTCTCCTGGGGTACCCTCACACATATTATTCCCTCATTTAGCGGATATTTTCACAAAAAAGTGAAATTTTCAAAAATTCAGAAAATTGGCTGAAAACGACTAAATATCAAGGACTCATTAGGCGAATTGCTCTGGAACTGAAATCGGAATGCTCACTGACATTTCCCCTCTCTGAAAGTGGGATAAACGCCGGAAAAATGACTAAGTCCCAAAAAAAATTTTTTTAAAGTTTTTCAATTTTACCCCTGTGGGATATATATTCTACCCACACACATTTGGAACTCTCCTGGGGTACCCTCACACATATTTTTCCCTCATTTAGCGGATATTTTCACAAAAAAGTGAAATTTTCAAAAATTCAGAAAATTGGCTGAAAACGACTAAATATCAAGGACTCATCGCGCAAATCGCTCTGGAACTGAAATCGGAATGCTCACTGACATTTCCCCTCTCTGAAACTCTGATAAACGCCGGAAAATTGACTAAGTCCAAAAAAGAATTTTTTTTTAACTTTTTTCAATTTTACCCCGTGGGATATATATTCTACCCACACACATTTGGAACTCTCCTGGGGTACCCTCACACATATTATTCCCTCATTTAGCGGATATTTTTACAAAAAAGTGAAATTTTCAAAAATTCAGAAAATTGGCTGAAAACAACTAAATATCAAGGTCTCATCGGGCGAATTGCTCTGCAACTGAAATCGGAATGCTCACTGACATTTCCCCTCTCTGAAAGTGTGATAAACGCCGGAAAAATGACTAAGTCCAAAAAAGAATTTTTTTAAACTTTTTTCAATTTTACCCCCCTGGGATATATATTCTACCCACACACATTTGGAACTCTCCTGGGGTACCCTCACAATATTATTCCCTCATTTAGCGGATATTTTCACAAAAAAAGTGAAATTTTCAAAAATTCTGAAAATTGGCTGAAAACGACTAAATATCAAGGACTCATCGGGCAAATCGCTCTGGAACTGAAATCGGAATGCTCACTGACATTTCCCCTCTCTGAAACTCTGGTAAACGCCGGAAAAATGACTAAGTCCAAAAAAGAATTTTTTTAAACTTTTTTCAATTTAACCCCCGTGGGATATATATTCTACCCACACACATTTGGAACTCTCCTGGGGTACCCTCACACATATTATTCCCTCATTTAGCGGATATTTTACAAAAAAGTGAAATTTTAAAAAATTCAGAAAATTGGCTGAAAACGACTAAATATCAAGGACTCATCGGGCGAATCGCTCTGGAACTGAAATCGGAATGTTCACTGACATTTCCCCTCTCTGAAAGTGTGATAAACGCCGGAAAAATGACTAAGTCCAAAAAAAAATTTTTTTAAACTTTTTTCAATTTTACCCCCATGGGATATATATTCTACCCACACACATTTGGAACTCTCCTGGGGTACCCTCACACATATTATTCCCTCATTTAGCAGATATTTTTACAAAAAAGTGAAATTTTCAAAAATTCAGAAAATTGGCTGAAAACGACTAAATATCAAGGACTCATCGGGCAAATCGCTCTGGAACTGAAATCGGAATGCTCACTGACATTTCCCCTCTCTGAAACTCTGATAAACGCCGGAAAAATGACTAAGTCCAAAAAAGAATTTTTTTAAACTTTTTTCAATTTAACCCCCGTGGGATATATATTCTACCCACACACATTTGGAACTCTCCTGGGGTACCCTCACACATATTATTCCCTCATTTAGCGGATATTTTACAAAAAAGTGAAATTTTAAAAAATTCAGAAAATTGGCTGAAAACGACTAAATATCAAGGACTCATCGGGCGAATCGCTCTGGAACTGAAATCGGAATGTTCACTGACATTTCCCCTCTCTGAAAGTGTGATAAACGCCGGAAAAATGACTAAGTCCAAAAAAAAATTTTTTTAAACTTTTTTCAATTTTACCCCCATGGGATATATATTCTACCCACACACATTTGGAACTCTCCTGGGGTACCCTCACACATATTATTCCCTCATTTAGCAGATATTTTTACAAAAAAGTGAAATTTTCAAAAATTCAGAAAATTGGCTGAAAACGACTAAATATCAAGGACTCATCGGGCAAATCGCTCTGGAACTGAAATCGGAATGCTCACTGACATTTCCCCTCTCTGAAACTCTGATAAACGCCGGAAAAATGACTAAGTCCAAAAACGAATTTTTTTAAACTTTTTTCAATTTAACCCCCGTGGGATATATATTCTACCCACACACATTTGGAACTCTCCTGGGGTACCCTCACACATATTATTCCCTCATTTAGCGGATATTTTACAAAAAAGTGAAATTTTAAAAAATTCAGAAAATTGGCTGAAAACGACTAAATATCAAGGACTCATCGGGCGAATCGCTCTGGAACTGAAATCGGAATGTTCACTGACATTTCCCCTCTCTGAAAGTGTGATAAACGCCGGAAAAATGACTAAGTCCAAAAAAGAATTTTTTTAAACTTTTTTCAATTTTACCCCCCTGGTATATATATTCTACCCACACACATTTGGAACTCTCCTGGGGTAACCTCACACATATTATTCCCTCATTTAGCGGATATTTTTACAAAAAAGTTAAATTTTCAAAAATTCAGAAAATTGGCTGAAAACAGCTAAATATCAAGGACTCATCGGGCGAATCGCTCTGGAACTGAAATCGGAACGCTCACTGACATTTCCCCTCTCTGAAAGTCTGATAAACGCCAGAAAAATGACTAAGTCCCAAAAAAAAATTTTTTAAACTTTTTCAATTTTACTCCTGTGGGATATATATTCTACCCACACACATTTGGAACTCTCCTGGGGTACCCTCACACATATTATTCCCTCATTTAGCGGATATTTTCACAAAAAAGTGAAATTTTCAAAAATTCAGAAAATTGGCTGAAAACGACTAAATATCAAGGACTCATTGGGCAAATCGCTCTGGAACTGAAATCGGAACGCTCACTGATATTTCCCCTCTCTGAAAGTCTGATAAACGCCAGAAAAATGACTAAGTCCCAAAAAAAATTTTTTAAAACTTTTTCAATTTTACCCCTGTGGGATATATATTCTACCCACACACATTTGGAACTCTCCTGGGGTACCCTCACACATATTATTCCCTCATTTAGCGGATATTTTCACAAAAAAGTGAAATTTTCAAAAATTCAGAAAATTGGCTGAAAACGACTAAATATCAAGGACTCATCGGGCAAATCGCTCTGGAACTGAAATCGGAATGCTCACTGACATTTCCCCTCTCTGAAAGTCTGATAAACGTCGGAAAAATGACTAAGTCCAAAAAAGAATTTTTTTAAACTTTTTTCAATTTTACCCCCGTGCGATATATATTCTACCCACACACATTTGGAACTCTCCTGGGGTAACCTTACACATATTATTCCCTCATTTAGCGGATATTTTTACAAAAAAGTGAAATTTTCAAAAATTCAGAAAATTGGCTGAAAACGACTAAATATCAAGGACTCATCGGGCAAATCGCTCCGGAACTGAAATCGGAATGCTCACTGACATTTCCCCTCTCTGAAAGTCTGATAAACGCCAGAAAAATGACTAAGTCCCAAAAAAAAATTTTTTAAACTTTTTTCAATTTAACCCCCGTGGGATATATATTCTACCCACACACATTTGGAACTCTCCTGGGGTACCCTCACACATATTATTCCCTCATTTAGCGGATATTTTACAAAAAAGTGAAATTTTAAAAAATTCAGAAAATTGGCTGAAAACGACTAAATATTAAGGACTCATCGGGCGAATCGCTCTGGAACTGAAATCGGAATGTTCACTGAAATTTCCCCTCTCTGAAAGTGTGATAAACGCCGGAAAAATGATTAAGTCCAAAAAAAAATTTTTTTAAACTTTTTTCAATTTTACCCCGTGGGATATATATTCTACCCACACACATTTGGAACTCTCCTGGGGTACCCTCACACATATTATTCCCTCATTTAGCGGATATTTTCACAAAAAAGTGAAATTTTCAAAAATTCAGAAAATTGGCTGAAAACGACTAAATATCAAGGACTCATCGGGCAAATCGCTCTGGAACTGAAATCGGAATGCTCACTGACATTTCCCCTCTCTGAAACTCTGATAAACGCCGGAAAAATGACTAAGTCCAAAAACGAATTTTTTTAAACTTTTTTCAATTTAACCCCCGTGGGATATATATTCTACCCACACACATTTGGAACTCTCCTGGGGTACCCTCACACATATTATTCCCTCATTTAGCGGATATTTTACAAAAAAGTGAAATTTTAAAAAATTCAGAAAATTGGCTGAAAACGACTAAATATCAAGGACTCATCGGGCGAATCGCTCTGGAACTGAAATCGGAATGTTCACTGACATTTCCCCTCTCTGAAAGTGTGATAAACGCCGGAAAAATGACTAAGTCCAAAAAAGAATTTTTTTAAACTTTTTTCAATTTTACCCCCCTGGTATATATATTCTACCCACACACATTTGGAACTCTCCTGGGGTAACCTCACACATATTATTCCCTCATTTAGCGGATATTTTTACAAAAAAGTTAAATTTTCAAAAATTCAGAAAATTGGCTGAAAACAGCTAAATATCAAGGACTCATCGGGCGAATCGCTCTGGAACTGAAATCGGAACGCTCACTGACATTTCCCCTCTCTGAAAGTCTGATAAACGCCAGAAAAATGACTAAGTCCCAAAAAAAAATTTTTTAAACTTTTTCAATTTTACTCCTGTGGGATATATATTCTACCCACACACATTTGGAACTCTCCTGGGGTACCCTCACACATATTATTCCCTCATTTAGCGGATATTTTCACAAAAAAGTGAAATTTTCAAAAATTCAGAAAATTGGCTGAAAACGACTAAATATCAAGGACTCATTGGGCAAATCGCTCTGGAACTGAAATCGGAACGCTCACTGATATTTCCCCTCTCTGAAAGTCTGATAAACGCCAGAAAAATGACTAAGTCCCAAAAAAAATTTTTTAAAACTTTTTCAATTTTACCCCTGTGGGATATATATTCTACCCACACACATTTGGAACTCTCCTGGGGTACCCTCACACATATTATTCCCTCATTTAGCGGATATTTTCACAAAAAAGTGAAATTTTCAAAAATTCAGAAAATTGGCTGAAAACGACTAAATATCAAGGACTCATCGGGCAAATCGCTCTGGAACTGAAATCGGAATGCTCACTGACATTTCCCCTCTCTGAAAGTCTGATAAACGTCGGAAAAATGACTAAGTCCAAAAAAGAATTTTTTTAAACTTTTTTCAATTTTACCCCCGTGCGATATATATTCTACCCACACACATTTGGAACTCTCCTGGGGTAACCTTACACATATTATTCCCTCATTTAGCGGATATTTTTACAAAAAAGTGAAATTTTCAAAAATTCAGAAAATTGGCTGAAAACGACTAAATATCAAGGACTCATCGGGCAAATCGCTCCGGAACTGAAATCGGAATGCTCACTGACATTTCCCCTCTCTGAAAGTCTGATAAACGCCAGAAAAATGACTAAGTCCCAAAAAAAAATTTTTTAAACTTTTTTCAATTTAACCCCCGTGGGATATATATTCTACCCACACACATTTGGAACTCTCCTGGGGTACCCTCACACATATTATTCCCTCATTTAGCGGATATTTTACAAAAAAGTGAAATTTTAAAAAATTCAGAAAATTGGCTGAAAACGACTAAATATTAAGGACTCATCGGGCGAATCGCTCTGGAACTGAAATCGGAATGTTCACTGAAATTTCCCCTCTCTGAAAGTGTGATAAACGCCGGAAAAATGATTAAGTCCAAAAAAAAATTTTTTTAAACTTTTTTCAATTTTACCCCGTGGGATATATATTCTACCCACACACATTTGGAACTCTCCTGGGGTACCCTCACACATATTATTCCCTCATTTAGCGGATATTTTCACAAAAAAGTGAAATTTTCAAAAATTCAGAAAATTGGTTGAAAACGACTAAATATCAAGGACTCATCGGGCAAATCGCTCTGGAACTGAAATCGGAATGCTCACTGACATTTCCCCTCTCTGAAAGTCTGATAAACGCCGGAAAAATGACTAAGTCCAAAAAAGAATTTTTTTAAACTTTTTTCAATTTAACCCCCGTGGGATATATATTCTACCCACACACATTTGGAACTCTCCTGGGGTACCCTCACACATATTATTCCCTCATTTAGCGGATATTTTACAAAAAAGTGAAATTTTAAAAAATTCAGAAAATTGGCTGAAAACGACTAAATATCAAGGACTCATCGGGCGAATCGCTCTGGAACTGAAATCGGAATGCTCACTGACATTTCCCCTCTCTGAAAGTCTGATAAACGCCGGAAAAATGACTAAGTCCAAAAAATAATTTTTTTAAACTTTTTTCAATTTTACCCCCGTGGGATATATATTCTACCCACACACATTTGGAACTCTCCTGGGGTAACCTCACACATATTATTCCCTCATTTAGCGGATATTTTTACAAAAAAGTGAAATTTTCAAAAATTCAGAAAATTGGTTGAAAACGACTAAATATCAAGGACTCATCGGGCAAATCGCTCTGGAACTGAAATCGGAATGCTCACTGACATTTCCCCTCTCTGAAAGTCTGATAAACGCCGGAAAAATGACTAAGTCCAAAAAAGAATTTTTTTAAACTTTTTTCAATTTTACCCCCCTGGGATATATATTATACCCACACACATTTGGAACTCTCCTGGGGTACCCTCACAATATTATTCCCTCATTTAGCGGATATTTTCACAAAAAAAGTGAAATTTTCAAAAATTCTGAAAATTGGCTGAAAATGACTAAATATCAAGGACTCATCGGGCAAATCGCTCTGGAACTGAAATCGGAATGCTCACTGACATTTCCCCTCTCTGAAACTCTGATAAACGCCGGAAAAATGACTAAGTCCAAAAAAGAATTTTTTTAAACTTTTTTCAATTTAACCCCCGTGGGATATATATTCTACCCACACACATTTGGAACTCTCCTGGGGTACCCTCACACATATTATTCCCTCATTTAGCGGATATTTTACAAAAAAGTGAAATTTTAAAAAATTCAGAAAATTGGCTGAAAACGACTAAATATCAAGGACTCATCGGGCGAATCGCTCTGGAACTGAAATCGGAATGTTCACTGACATTTCCCCTCTCTGAAAGTGTGATAAACGCCGGAAAAATGACTAAGTCCAAAAAAAAATTTTTTTAAACTTTTTTCAATTTTACCCCCATGGGATATATATTCTACCCACACACATTTGGAACTCTCCTGGGGTACCCTCACACATATTATTCCCTCATTTAGCAGATATTTTTACAAAAAAGTGAAATTTTCAAAAATTCAGAAAATTGGCTGAAAACGACTAAATATCAAGGACTCATCGGGCAAATCGCTCTGGAACTGAAATCGGAATGCTCACTGACATTTCCCCTCTCTGAAACTCTGATTAACGCCGGAAAAATGACTAAGTCCAAAAAAGAATTTTTTTAAACTTTTTTCAATTTTACCCCCGTGGGATATATATTCTACCCACACACATTTGGAACTCTCCTGGGGTACCCTCACACATATTATTCCCTCATTTAGCGGATATTTTCACAAAAAAGTGAAATTTTCAAAAATTCAGAAAATTGGCTGAAAACGACTAAATATCAAGGACTCATTAGGCGAATTGCTCTGGAACTGAAATCGGAATGCTCACTGACATTTCCCCTCTCTGAAAGTGGGATAAACGCCGGAAAAATGACTAAGTCCCAAAAAAAATTTTTTTAAAGTTTTTCAATTTTACCCCTGTGGGATATATATTCTACCCACACACATTTGGAACTCTCCTGGGGTACCCTCACACATATTTTTCCCTCATTTAGCGGATATTTTCACAAAAAAGTGAAATTTTCAAAAATTCAGAAAATTGGCTGAAAACGACTAAATATCAAGGACTCATCGCGCAAATCGCTCTGGAACTGAAATCGGAATGCTCACTGACATTTCCCCTCTCTGAAACTCTGATAAACGCCGGAAAATTGACTAAGTCCAAAAAAGAATTTTTTTTTAACTTTTTTCAATTTTACCCCGTGGGATATATATTCTACCCACACACATTTGGAACTCTCCTGGGGTACCCTCACACATATTATTCCCTCATTTAGCGGATATTTTTACAAAAAAGTGAAATTTTCAAAAATTCAGAAAATTGGCTGAAAACAACTAAATATCAAGGTCTCATCGGGCGAATTGCTCTGCAACTGAAATCGGAATGCTCACTGACATTTCCCCTCTCTGAAAGTGTGATAAACGCCGGAAAAATGACTAAGTCCAAAAAAGAATTTTTTTAAACTTTTTTCAATTTTACCCCCCTGGGATATATATTCTACCCACACACATTTGGAACTCTCCTGGGGTACCCTCACAATATTATTCCCTCATTTAGCGGATATTTTCACAAAAAAAGTGAAATTTTCAAAAATTCTGAAAATTGGCTGAAAACGACTAAATATCAAGGACTCATCGGGCAAATCGCTCTGGAACTGAAATCGGAATGCTCACTGACATTTCCCCTCTCTGAAACTCTGGTAAACGCCGGAAAAATGACTAAGTCCAAAAAAGAATTTTTTTAAACTTTTTTCAATTTAACCCCCGTGGGATATATATTCTACCCACACACATTTGGAACTCTCCTGGGGTACCCTCACACATATTATTCCCTCATTTAGCGGATATTTTACAAAAAAGTGAAATTTTAAAAAATTCAGAAAATTGGCTGAAAACGACTAAATATCAAGGACTCATCGGGCGAATCGCTCTGGAACTGAAATCGGAATGTTCACTGACATTTCCCCTCTCTGAAAGTGTGATAAACGCCGGAAAAATGACTAAGTCCAAAAAAAAATTTTTTTAAACTTTTTTCAATTTTACCCCCATGGGATATATATTCTACCCACACACATTTGGAACTCTCCTGGGGTACCCTCACACATATTATTCCCTCATTTAGCAGATATTTTTACAAAAAAGTGAAATTTTCAAAAATTCAGAAAATTGGCTGAAAACGACTAAATATCAAGGACTCATCGGGCAAATCGCTCTGGAACTGAAATCGGAATGCTCACTGACATTTCCCCTCTCTGAAACTCTGATAAACGCCGGAAAAATGACTAAGTCCAAAAAAGAATTTTTTTAAACTTTTTTCAATTTAACCCCCGTGGGATATATATTCTACCCACACACATTTGGAACTCTCCTGGGGTACCCTCACACATATTATTCCCTCATTTAGCGGATATTTTACAAAAAAGTGAAATTTTAAAAAATTCAGAAAATTGGCTGAAAACGACTAAATATCAAGGACTCATCGGGCGAATCGCTCTGGAACTGAAATCGGAATGTTCACTGACATTTCCCCTCTCTGAAAGTGTGATAAACGCCGGAAAAATGACTAAGTCCAAAAAAAAATTTTTTTAAACTTTTTTCAATTTTACCCCCATGGGATATATATTCTACCCACACACATTTGGAACTCTCCTGGGGTACCCTCACACATATTATTCCCTCATTTAGCAGATATTTTTACAAAAAAGTGAAATTTTCAAAAATTCAGAAAATTGGCTGAAAACGACTAAATATCAAGGACTCATCGGGCAAATCGCTCTGGAACTGAAATCGGAATGCTCACTGACATTTCCCCTCTCTGAAACTCTGATAAACGCCGGAAAAATGACTAAGTCCAAAAACGAATTTTTTTAAACTTTTTTCAATTTAACCCCCGTGGGATATATATTCTACCCACACACATTTGGAACTCTCCTGGGGTACCCTCACACATATTATTCCCTCATTTAGCGGATATTTTACAAAAAAGTGAAATTTTAAAAAATTCAGAAAATTGGCTGAAAACGACTAAATATCAAGGACTCATCGGGCGAATCGCTCTGGAACTGAAATCGGAATGTTCACTGACATTTCCCCTCTCTGAAAGTGTGATAAACGCCGGAAAAATGACTAAGTCCAAAAAAGAATTTTTTTAAACTTTTTTCAATTTTACCCCCCTGGTATATATATTCTACCCACACACATTTGGAACTCTCCTGGGGTAACCTCACACATATTATTCCCTCATTTAGCGGATATTTTTACAAAAAAGTTAAATTTTCAAAAATTCAGAAAATTGGCTGAAAACAGCTAAATATCAAGGACTCATCGGGCGAATCGCTCTGGAACTGAAATCGGAACGCTCACTGACATTTCCCCTCTCTGAAAGTCTGATAAACGCCAGAAAAATGACTAAGTCCCAAAAAAAAATTTTTTAAACTTTTTCAATTTTACTCCTGTGGGATATATATTCTACCCACACACATTTGGAACTCTCCTGGGGTACCCTCACACATATTATTCCCTCATTTAGCGGATATTTTCACAAAAAAGTGAAATTTTCAAAAATTCAGAAAATTGGCTGAAAACGACTAAATATCAAGGACTCATTGGGCAAATCGCTCTGGAACTGAAATCGGAACGCTCACTGATATTTCCCCTCTCTGAAAGTCTGATAAACGCCAGAAAAATGACTAAGTCCCAAAAAAAATTTTTTAAAACTTTTTCAATTTTACCCCTGTGGGATATATATTCTACCCACACACATTTGGAACTCTCCTGGGGTACCCTCACACATATTATTCCCTCATTTAGCGGATATTTTTACAAAAAAGTGAAATTTTCAAAAATTCAGAAAATTGGCTGAAAACGACTAAATATCAAGGACTCATCGGGCAAATCGCTCCGGAACTGAAATCGGAATGCTCACTGACATTTCCCCTCTCTGAAAGTCTGATAAACGCCAGAAAAATGACTAAGTCCCAAAAAAAAATTTTTTAAACTTTTTTCAATTTAACCCCCGTGGGATATATATTCTACCCACACACATTTGGAACTCTCCTGGGGTACCCTCACACATATTATTCCCTCATTTAGCGGATATTTTACAAAAAAGTGAAATTTTAAAAAATTCAGAAAATTGGCTGAAAACGACTAAATATTAAGGACTCATCGGGCGAATCGCTCTGGAACTGAAATCGGAATGTTCACTGAAATTTCCCCTCTCTGAAAGTGTGATAAACGCCGGAAAAATGATTAAGTCCAAAAAAAAATTTTTTTAAACTTTTTTCAATTTTACCCCGTGGGATATATATTCTACCCACACACATTTGGAACTCTCCTGGGGTACCCTCACACATATTATTCCCTCATTTAGCGGATATTTTCACAAAAAAGTGAAATTTTCAAAAATTCAGAAAATTGGCTGAAAACGACTAAATATCAAGGACTCATCGGGCAAATCGCTCTGGAACTGAAATCGGAATGCTCACTGACATTTCCCCTCTCTGAAAGTCTGATAAACGCCGGAAAAATGACTAAGTCCAAAAAATAATTTTTTTAAACTTTTTTCAATTTTACCCCCGTGGGATATATATTCTACCCACACACATTTGGAACTCTCCTGGGGTAACCTCACACATATTATTCCCTCATTTAGCGGATATTTTTACAAAAAAGTGAAATTTTCAAAAATTCAGAAAATTGGTTGAAAACGACTAAATATCAAGGACTCATCGGGCAAATCGCTCTGGAACTGAAATCGGAATGCTCACTGACATTTCCCCTCTCTGAAAGTCTGATAAACGCCGGAAAAATGACTAAGTCCAAAAAAGAATTTTTTTAAACTTTTTTCAATTTTACCCCCCTGGGATATATATTCTACCCACACACATTTGGAACTCTCCTGGGGTACCCTCACAATATTATTCCCTCATTTAGCGGATATTTTCACAAAAAAAGTGAAATTTTCAAAAATTCTGAAAATTGGCTGAAAACGACTAAATATCAAGGACTCATCGGGCAAATCGCTCTGGAACTGAGATCGGAATGCTCACTGACATTTCCCCTCTCTGAAACTCTGATAAACGCCGGAAAAATGACTAAGTCCAAAAAAGAATTTTTTTAAACTTTTTTCAATTTAACCCCCGTGGGATATATATTCTACCCACACACATTTGGAACTCTCCTGGGGTACCCTCACACATATTATTCCCTCATTTAGCGGATATTTTACAAAAAAGTGAAATTTTAAAAAATTCAGAAAATTGGCTGAAAACGACTAAATATCAAGGACTCATCGGGCGAATCGCTCTGGAACTGAAATCGGAATGCTCACTGACATTTCCCCTCTCTGAAAGTCTGATAAACGCCGGAAAAATGACTAAGTCCAAAAAATAATTTTTTTAAACTTTTTTCAATTTTACCCCCGTGGGATATATATTCTACCCACACACATTTGGAACTCTCCTGGGGTAACCTCACACATATTATTCCCTCATTTAGCGGATATTTTTACAAAAAAGTGAAATTTTCAAAAATTCAGAAAATTGGTTGAAAACGACTAAATATCAAGGACTCATCGGGCAAATCGCTCTGGAACTGAAATCGGAATGCTCACTGACATTTCCCCTCTCTGAAAGTCTGATAAACGTCGGAAAAATGACTAAGTCCAAAAAAGAATTTTTTTAAACTTTTTTCAATTTTACCCCCCTGGGATATATATTATACCCACACACATTTGGAACTCTCCTGGGGTACCCTCACAATATTATTCCCTCATTTAGCGGATATTTTCACAAAAAAAGTGAAATTTTCAAAAATTCTGAAAATTGGCTGAAAACGACTAAATATCAAGGACTCATCGGGCAAATCGCTCTGGAACTGAAATCGGAATGCTCACTGACATTTCCCCTCTCTGAAACTCTGATAAACGCCGGAAAAATGACTAAGTCCAAAAAAGAATTTTTTTAAACTTTTTTCAATTTAACCCCCGTGGGATATATATTCTACCCACACACATTTGGAACTCTCCTGGGGTACCCTCACACATATTATTCCCTCATTTAGCGGATATTTTACAAAAAAGTGAAATTTTAAAAAATTCAGAAAATTGGCTGAAAACGACTAAATATCAAGGACTCATCGGGCGAATCGCTCTGGAACTGAAATCGGAATGTTCACTGACATTTCCCCTCTCTGAAAGTGTGATAAACGCCGGAAAAATGACTAAGTCCAAAAAAAAATTTTTTTAAACTTTTTTCAATTTTACCCCCATGGGATATATATTCTACCCACACACATTTGGAACTCTCCTGGGGTACCCTCACACATATTATTCCCTCATTTAGCAGATATTTTTACAAAAAAGTGAAATTTTCAAAAATTCAGAAAATTGGCTGAAAACGACTAAATATCAAGGACTCATCGGGCAAATCGCTCTGGAACTGAAATCGGAATGCTCACTGACATTTCCCCTCTCTGAAACTCTGATTAACGCCGGAAAAATGACTAAGTCCAAAAAAGAATTTTTTTAAACTTTTTTCAATTTAACCCCCGTGGGATATATATTCTACCCACACACATTTGGAACTCTCCTGGGGTACCCTCACACATATTATTCCCTCATTTAGCGGATATTTTACAAAAAAGTGAAATTTTAAAAAATTCAGAAAATTGGCTGAAAACGACTAAATATCAAGGACTCATCGGGCGAATCGCTCTGGAACTGAAATCGGAATGTTCACTGACATTTCCCCTCTCTGAAAGTGTGATAAACGCCGGAAAAATGACTAAGTCCAAAAAAAAATTTTTTTAAACTTTTTTCAATTTTACCCCCGTGGGATATATATTCTACCCACACACATTTGGAACTCTCCTGGGGTACCCTCACACATATTATTCCCTCATTTAGCGGATATTTTCACAAAAAAGTGAAATTTTCAAAAATTCTGAAAATTGGCTGAAAACGACTAAATATCAAGGACTCATCGGGCAAATCGCTCTGGAACTGAAATCGGAATGCTCACTGACATTTCCCCTCTCTGAAAGTCTGATAAACGCCGGAAAAATGACTAAGTCCAAAAAAGAATTTTTTTAAACTTTTTTCAATTTTACCCCCGTGGGATATATATTCTACCCACACACATTTGGAACTCTCCTGGGGTACCCTCACACATATTATTCTCTCATTTAGCGGATATTTTCACAAAAAAGTGAAATTTTCAAAAATTCAGAAAATTGGCTGAAAACGACTAAATATTAAGGACTCATCGGGCGAATCGCTCTGGAACTGAAATCGGAATGTTCACTGAAATTTCCCCTCTCTGAAAGTGTGATAAACGCCGGAAAAATGATTAAGTCCAAAAAAAAATTTTTTTAAACTTTTTTCAATTTTACCCCGTGGGATATATATTCTACCCACACACATTTGGAACTCTCCTGGGGTACCCTCACACATATTATTCCCTCATTTAGCGGATATTTTCACAAAAAAGTGAAATTTTCAAAAATTCAGAAAATTGGCTGAAAACGACTAAATATCAAGGACTCATCGGGCAAATCGCTCTGGAACTGAAATCGGAATGCTCACTGACATTTCCCCTCTCTGAAAGTCTGATAAACGCCGGAAAAATGACTAAGTCCAAAAAATAATTTTTTTAAACTTTTTTCAATTTTACCCCCGTGGGATATATATTCTACCCACACACATTTGGAACTCTCCTGGGGTAACCTCACACATATTATTCCCTCATTTAGCGGATATTTTTACAAAAAAGTGAAATTTTCAAAAATTCAGAAAATTGGTTGAAAACGACTAAATATCAAGGACTCATCGGGCAAATCGCTCTGGAACTGAAATCGGAATGCTCACTGACATTTCCCCTCTCTGAAAGTCTGATAAACGCCGGAAAAATGACTAAGTCCAAAAAAGAATTTTTTTAAACTTTTTTCAATTTTACCCCCCTGGGATATATATTCTACCCACACACATTTGGAACTCTCCTGGGGTACCCTCACAATATTATTCCCTCATTTAGCGGATATTTTCACAAAAAAAGTGAAATTTTCAAAAATTCTGAAAATTGGCTGAAAACGACTAAATATCAAGGACTCATCGGGCAAATCGCTCTGGAACTGAGATCGGAATGCTCACTGACATTTCCCCTCTCTGAAACTCTGATAAACGCCAGAAAAATGACTAAGTCCAAAAAAGAATTTTTTTAAACTTTTTTCAATTTAACCCCCGTGGGATATATATTCTACCCACACACATTTGGAACTCTCCTGGGGTACCCTCACACATATTATTCCCTCATTTAGCGGATATTTTACAAAAAAGTGAAATTTTAAAAAATTCAGAAAATTGGCTGAAAACGACTAAATATCAAGGACTCATCGGGCGAATCGCTCTGGAACTGAAATCGGAATGCTCACTGACATTTCCCCTCTCTGAAAGTCTGATAAACGCCGGAAAAATGACTAAGTCCAAAAAATAATTTTTTTAAACTTTTTTCAATTTTACCCCCGTGGGATATATATTCTACCCACACACATTTGGAACTCTCCTGGGGTAACCTCACACATATTATTCCCTCATTTAGCGGATATTTTTACAAAAAAGTGAAATTTTCAAAAATTCAGAAAATTGGTTGAAAACGACTAAATATCAAGGACTCATCGGGCAAATCGCTCTGGAACTGAAATCGGAATGCTCACTGACATTTCCCCTCTCTGAAAGTCTGATAAACGCCGGAAAAATGACTAAGTCCAAAAAAGAATTTTTTTAAACTTTTTTCAATTTTACCCCCCTGGGATATATATTATACCCACACACATTTGGAACTCTCCTGGGGTACCCTCACAATATTATTCCCTCATTTAGCGGATATTTTCACAAAAAAAGTGAAATTTTCAAAAATTCTGAAAATTGGCTGAAAACGACTAAATATCAAGGACTCATCGGGCAAATCGCTCTGGAACTGAAATCGGAATGCTCACTGACATTTCCCCTCTCTGAAACTCTGATAAACGCCGGAAAAATGACTAAGTCCAAAAAAGAATTTTTTTAAACTTTTTTCAATTTAACCCCCGTGGGATATATATTCTACCCACACACATTTGGAACTCTCCTGGGGTACCCTCACACATATTATTCCCTCATTTAGCGGATATTTTACAAAAAAGTGAAATTTTAAAAAATTCAGAAAATTGGCTGAAAACGACTAAATATCAAGGACTCATCGGGCGAATCGCTCTGGAACTGAAATCGGAATGTTCACTGACATTTCCCCTCTCTGAAAGTGTGATAAACGCCGGAAAAATGACTAAGTCCAAAAAAAAATTTTTTTAAACTTTTTTCAATTTTACCCCCATGGGATATATATTCTACCCACACACATTTGGAACTCTCCTGGGGTACCCTCACACATATTATTCCCTCATTTAGCAGATATTTTTACAAAAAAGTGAAATTTTCAAAAATTCAGAAAATTGGCTGAAAACGACTAAATATCAAGGACTCATCGGGCAAATCGCTCTGGAACTGAAATCGGAATGCTCACTGACATTTCCCCTCTCTGAAACTCTGATTAACGCCGGAAAAATGACTAAGTCCAAAAACGAATTTTTTTAAACTTTTTTCAATTTAACCCCCGTGGGATATATATTCTACCCACACACATTTGGAACTCTCCTGGGGTACCCTCACACATATTATTCCCTCATTTAGCGGATATTTTACAAAAAAGTGAAATTTTAAAAAATTCAGAAAATTGGCTGAAAAC
Organism: Phyllobates terribilis; assembly: GCF_046119375.1. Taxonomy (NCBI): domain Eukaryota; kingdom Metazoa; phylum Chordata; class Amphibia; order Anura; family Dendrobatidae; genus Phyllobates; species Phyllobates terribilis. The sequence goes on along the minus strand of NW_027362763.1, from coordinate 594,194,697 downwards.
GACTAAATATCAAGGACTCATCGGGCGAATCGCTCTGGAACTGAAATCGGAATGTTCACTGACATTTCCCCTCTCTGAAAGTGTGATAAACGCCGGAAAAATGACTAAGTCCAAAAAAAAATTTTTTTAAACTTTTTTCAATTTTACCCCCGTGGGATATATATTCTACCCACACACATTTGGAACTCTCCTGGGGTACCCTCACACATATTATTCCCTCATTTAGCGGATATTTTCACAAAAAAGTGAAATTTTCAAAAATTCTGAAAATTGGCTGAAAACGACTAAATATCAAGGACTCATCGGGCAAATCGCTCTGGAACTGAAATCGGAATGCTCACTGACATTTCCCCTCTCTGAAAGTCTGATAAACGCCGGAAAAATGACTAAGTCCAAAAAAGAATTTTTTTAAACTTTTTTCAATTTTACCCCCGTGGGATATATATTCTACCCACACACATTTGGAACTCTCCTGGGGTACCCTCACACATATTATTCTCTCATTTAGCGGATATTTTCACAAAAAAGTGAAATTTTCAAAAATTCAGAAAATTGGCTGAAAACGACTAAATATCAAGGACTCATTAGGCGAATTGCTCTGGAACTGAAATCGGAATGCTCACTGACATTTCCCCTCTCTGAAAGTGTGATAAACGCCGGAAAAATGACTAAGTCCCAAAAAAAATTTTTTTAAAGTTTTTCAATTTTACCCCTGTGGGATATATATTCTACCCACACACATTTGGAACTCTCCTGGGGTACCCTCACACATATTTTTCCCTCATTTAGCGGATATTTTCACAAAAAAGTGAAATTTTCAAAAATTCAGAAAATTGGCTGAAAACGACTAAATATCAAGGACTCATCGCGCAAATCGCTCTGGAACTGAAATCGGAATGCTCACTGACATTTCCCCTCTCTGAAACTCTGATAAACGCCGGAAAATTGACTAAGTCCAAAAAAGAATTTTTTTTTAACTTTTTTCAATTTTACCCCGTGGGATATATATTCTACCCACACACATTTGGAACTCTCCTGGGGTACCCTCACACATATTATTCCCTCATTTAGCGGATATTTTTACAAAAAAGTGAAATTTTCAAAAATTCAGAAAATTGGCTGAAAACAACTAAATATCAAGGTCTCATCGGGCGAATTGCTCTGCAACTGAAATCGGAATGCTCACTGACATTTCCCCTCTCTGAAAGTGTGATAAACGCCGGAAAAATGACTAAGTCCAAAAAAGAATTTTTTTAAACTTTTTTCAATTTTACCCCCCTGGGATATATATTCTACCCACACACATTTGGAACTCTCCTGGGGTACCCTCACAATATTATTCCCTCATTTAGCGGATATTTTCACAAAAAAAGTGAAATTTTCAAAAATTCTGAAAATTGGCTGAAAACGACTAAATATCAAGGACTCATCGGGCAAATCGCTCTGGAACTGAAATCGGAATGCTCACTGACATTTCCCCTCTCTGAAACTCTGGTAAACGCCGGAAAAATGACTAAGTCCAAAAAAGAATTTTTTTAAACTTTTTTCAATTTAACCCCCGTGGGATATATATTCTACCCACACACATTTGGAACTCTCCTGGGGTACCCTCACACATATTATTCCCTCATTTAGCGGATATTTTACAAAAAAGTGAAATTTTAAAAAATTCAGAAAATTGGCTGAAAACGACTAAATATCAAGGACTCATCGGGCGAATCGCTCTGGAACTGAAATCGGAATGTTCACTGACATTTCCCCTCTCTGAAAGTGTGATAAACGCCGGAAAAATGACTAAGTCCAAAAAAAAATTTTTTTAAACTTTTTTCAATTTTACCCCCATGGGATATATATTCTACCCACACACATTTGGAACTCTCCTGGGGTACCCTCACACATATTATTCCCTCATTTAGCAGATATTTTTACAAAAAAGTGAAATTTTCAAAAATTCAGAAAATTGGCTGAAAACGACTAAATATCAAGGACTCATCGGGCAAATCGCTCTGGAACTGAAATCGGAATGCTCACTGACATTTCCCCTCTCTGAAACTCTGATAAACGCCGGAAAAATGACTAAGTCCAAAAAAGAATTTTTTTAAACTTTTTTCAATTTAACCCCCGTGGGATATATATTCTACCCACACACATTTGGAACTCTCCTGGGGTACCCTCACACATATTATTCCCTCATTTAGCGGATATTTTACAAAAAAGTGAAATTTTAAAAAATTCAGAAAATTGGCTGAAAACGACTAAATATCAAGGACTCATCGGGCGAATCGCTCTGGAACTGAAATCGGAATGTTCACTGACATTTCCCCTCTCTGAAAGTGTGATAAACGCCGGAAAAATGACTAAGTCCAAAAAAAAATTTTTTTAAACTTTTTTCAATTTTACCCCCGTGGGATATATATTCTACCCACACACATTTGGAACTCTCCTGGGGTACCCTCACACATATTATTCCCTCATTTAGCGGATATTTTCACAAAAAAGTGAAATTTTCAAAAATTCTGAAAATTGGCTGAAAACGACTAAATATCAAGGACTCATCGGGCAAATCGCTCTGGAACTGAAATCGGAATGCTCACTGACATTTCCCCTCTCTGAAAGTCTGATAAACGCCGGAAAAATGACTAAGTCCAAAAAAGAATTTTTTTAAACTTTTTTCAATTTTACCCCCGTGGGATATATATTCTACCCACACACATTTGGAACTCTCCTGGGGTACCCTCACACATATTATTCCCTCATTTAGCGGATATTTTCACAAAAAAGTGAAATTTTCAAAAATTCAGAAAATTGGCTGAAAACGACTAAATATCAAGGACTCATTAGGCGAATTGCTCTGGAACTGAAATCGGAATGCTCACTGACATTTCCCCTCTCTGAAAGTGTGATAAACGCCGGAAAAATGACTAAGTCCCAAAAAAAATTTTTTTAAAGTTTTTCAATTTTACCCCTGTGGGATATATATTCTACCCACACACATTTGGAACTCTCCTGGGGTACCCTCACACATATTTTTCCCTCATTTAGCGGATATTTTCACAAAAAAGTGAAATTTTCAAAAATTCAGAAAATTGGCTGAAAACGACTAAATATCAAGGACTCATCGCGCAAATCGCTCTGGAACTGAAATCGGAATGCTCACTGACATTTCCCCTCTCTGAAACTCTGATAAACGCCGGAAAATTGACTAAGTCCAAAAAAGAATTTTTTTTTAACTTTTTTCAATTTTACCCCGTGGGATATATATTCTACCCACACACATTTGGAACTCTCCTGGGGTACCCTCACACATATTATTCCCTCATTTAGCGGATATTTTTACAAAAAAGTGAAATTTTCAAAAATTCAGAAAATTGGCTGAAAACAACTAAATATCAAGGTCTCATCGGGCGAATTGCTCTGCAACTGAAATCGGAATGCTCACTGACATTTCCCCTCTCTGAAAGTGTGATAAACGCCGGAAAAATGACTAAGTCCAAAAAAAAATTTTTTTAAACTTTTTTCAATTTTACCCCCGTGGGATATATATTCTACCCACACACATTTGGAACCCTCCTGGGGTACCCTCACACATATTATTCCCTCATTTAGCGGATATTTTTACAAAAAAGTGAAATTTTCAAAAATTCAGAAAATTGGCTGAAAACAGCTAAATATCAAGGACTCATCGGGCGAATCGCTCTGGAACTGAAATCGGAACGCTCACTGACATTTCCCCTCTCTGAAAGTCTGATAAACGCCAGAAAAATGACTAAGTCCCAAAAAAAATTTTTTTTAACTTTTTCAATTTTACCCCTGTGGGATATATATTCTACCCACACACATTTGGAACTCTCCTGGGGTACCCTCACACATATTATTCCCTCATTTAGCGGATATTTTCACAAAAAAGTGAAATTTTCAAAAATTCAGAAAATTGGCTGAAAACGACTAAATATCAAGGACTCATTGGGCAAATCGCTCTGGAACTGAAATCGGAATGCTCACTGACATTTCCCCTCTCTGAAACTCTGATAAACGCCGGAAAAATGACTAAGTCCAAAAAAAAATTTTTTTTTAACTTTTTTCAATTTTACCCCGTGGGATATATATTCTACCCACACACATTTGGAACTCTCCTGGGGTACCCTCACACATATTATTCCCTCATTTAGCGGAAATTTTTACAAAAAAGTGAAATTTTCAAAAATTCAGAAAATTGGCTGAAAACAACTAAATATCAAGGACTCATCGGGCGAATCGCTCTGGAACTGAAATCGGAATGTTCACTGACATTTCCCCTCTCTGAAAGTCTGATAAACGCCGGAAAAATGACTAAGTCCAAAAAAGAATTTTTTTAAACTTTTTTCAATTTTACCCCCGTGGGATATATATTCTACCCACACACATTTGGAACTCTCCTGGGGTACCCTCACACATATTATTCCCTCATTTAGCGGATATTTTCACAAAAAAGTGAAATTTTCAAAAATTCTGAAAATTGGCTGAAAACGACTAAATATCAAGGACTCATTAGGCGAATTGCTCTGGAACTGAAATCGGAATGCTCACTGACATTTCCCCTCTCTGAAAGTTTGATAAACGCCGGAAAAATGACTAAGTCCCAAAAAAAATTTTTTTAAAGTTTTTCAATTTTACCCCTGTGGGATATATATTCTACCCACACACATTTGGAACTCTCCTGGGGTACCCTCACACATATTTTTCCCTCATTTAGCGGATATTTTCACAAAAAAGTGAAATTTTCAAAAATTCAGAAAATTGGCTGAAAACGACTAAATATCAAGGACTCATCGCGCAAATCGCTCTGGAACTGAAATCGGAATGCTCACTGACATTTCCCCTCTCTGAAACTCTGATAAACGCCGGAAAATTGACTAAGTCCAAAAAAGAATTTTTTTTTAACTTTTTTCAATTTTACCCCGTGGGATATATATTCTACCCACACACATTTGGAACTCTCCTGGGGTACCCTCACACATATTATTCCCTCATTTAGCGGATATTTTTACAAAAAAGTGAAATTTTCAAAAATTCAGAAAATTGGCTGAAAACAACTAAATATCAAGGTCTCATCGGGCAAATTGCTCTGCAACTGAAATCGGAATGCTCACTGACATTTCCCCTCTCTGAAAGTGTGATAAACGCCGGAAAAATGACTAAGTCCAAAAAAAAATTTTTTTAAACTTTTTTCAATTTTACCCCCGTGGGATATATATTCTACCCACACACATTTGGAACCCTCCTGGGGTACCCTCACACATATTATTCCCTCATTTAGCGGATATTTTTACAAAAAAGTGAAATTTTCAAAAATTCAGAAAATTGGCTGAAAACAGCTAAATATCAAGGACTCATCGGGCGAATCGCTCTGGAACTGAAATCGGAACGCTCACTGACATTTCCCCTCTCTGAAAGTCTGATAAACGCCAGAAAAATGACTAAGTCCCAAAAAAAAATTTTTTAAACTTTTTCAATTTTACCCCTGTGGGATATATATTCTACCCACACACATTTGGAACTCTCCTGGGGTACCCTCACACATATTATTCCCTCATTTAGCGGATATTTTCACAAAAAAGTGAAATTTTCAAAAATTCAGAAAATTGGCTGAAAACGACTAAATATCAAGGACTCATTGGGCAAATCGCTCTGGAACTGAAATCGGAATGCTCACTGACATTTCCCCTCTCTGAAACTCTGATAAACGCCGGAAAAATGACTAAGTCCAAAAAAAAATTTTTTTTAAACTTTTTTCAATTTTACCCCGTGGGATATATATTCTACCCACACACATTTGGAACTCTCCTGGGGTACCCTCACACATATTATTCCCTCATTTAGCGGAAATTTTTACAAAAAAGTGAAATTTTCAAAAATTCAGAAAATTGGCTGAAAACAACTAAATATCAAGGACTCATCGGGCGAATCGCTCTGGAACTGAAATCGGAACGCTCACTGATATTTCCCCTCTCTGAAAGTCTGATAAACGCCGGAAAAATGACTAAGTCCAAAAAAGAATTTTTTTAAACTTTTTTCAATTTAACCCCCGTGGGATATATATTCTACCCACACACATTTGGAACTCTCCTGGGGTACCCTCACACATATTATTCCCTCATTTAGCGGATATTTTACAAAAAAGTGAAATTTTAAAAAATTCAGAAAATTGGCTGAAAACGACTAAATATCAAGGACTCATCGGGCAAATCTCTCTGGAACTGAAATTGGAATGCTCACTGACATTTCCCCTCTCTGACAGTCTGATAAACGCCGGAAAAATGACTATGTCCAAAAAATAATTTTTTTAAACTTTTTTCAATTTTACCCCCGTGGGATATATATTCTACCCACACACATTTGGAACTCTCCTGGGGTACCCTCACACATTTTATTCCCTCATTTAGCGGATATTTTTACAAAAAAGTGAAATTTTCAAAAATTCAGAAAATTGGCTGAAAACGATTAAATATCAAGGACTCATTAGGCGAATCGCTCTGGAACTGAAATCGGAATGATCACTGACATTTCCGCTCTCTGAAAGTGTGATAAACGCCGGAAAAATGACTAACTCCAAATAAAAAAAAATTTCAACTTTTTTCAATTTTACCCCCGTGGGATATATATTCTACCCACACACATTTGGAACTCTCCTGGGGTACCCTCACACATATTATTCCCTCATTTATCGGATATTTTTACAAAAAAGTGAAATTTTCAAAAATTCAGAAAATTTTCTGAAAACAAATAAATATCAAGGACTCATCGGGCGAATCGCTCTGGAACTGAAATCGGAATGCTCACTGACATTTCCCCTCTCTGAAAGTCTGAGAAACGCCGGAAAAATGACTAAGTCCAAAAAAGAATTTTTTTAAAACTTTTTCAATTTTACCCCTGTGGGATATATATTCTACCCACACACATTTGGAACTCTCCTGGGGTACCCTCACACATATTATTCCCTCATTTAGCGGATATTTTCACAAAAAAGTGAAATTTTCAAAAATTCAGAAAATTGGATGAAAACGACTAAATATCAAGGACTCATTAGGCGAATCGCTCTGCAACTGAAATCGGAATGCTCACTGACATTTCCCCTCTCTGAAAGTCTGATAAACGCCGGAAAAATGACTAAGTCCAAAAAATAATTTTTTTAAACTTTTTTCAATTTAACCCCCGTGGGATATATATTCTACCCACACACATTTGAAACTCTCCTGGGGTACCCTCACACATATTATTCCCTCATTTAGCAGATATTTTCACAAAAAAGTGAAATTTTCAAAAATTCAGAAAATTGACTGAAAACGAATAAATATCAAGGACTCATCGGGCGAATCGCTCTGGAACTGAAATCGGAACGCTCACTGACATTTCCCTTCGATGAAAGTCTGATAAACTCCGGAAAAATGATTAAGTCCGAAAAAAATTTTTTTTAAACTTTTCAATTTTACCCCTGTGGGATATATATTCTACCCACACACATTTGGAACTCTCCTGGGGTACGCTCACACATATTATTCCCTCATTTAGCGGATATTTTCACAAAAAAGTGAAATTTTCAAAAATTCAGAAAATTGGCTGAAAACAACTAAATATAAGGGAATCATTGGGCGAATCGCTCTGGAACTGAAATCGGAACGCTCACTGACATTTCCCCTCTCTGAAAGTCTGATAAACTCCGGAAAAATGACTAAGTCCAAAAAAGAATTTTTTTAAACTTTTTTCAATTTTACCCCCCTGGGATATATATTATACCCACACACATTTGGAACTCTCCTGGGGTACCCTCACAATATTATTCCCTCATTTAGCGGATATTTTCACAAAAAAAGTGAAATTTTCAAAAATTCTGAAAATTGGCTGAAAACGACTAAATATCAAGGACTCATCGGGCAAATCGCTCTGGAACTGAAATCGGAATGCTCACTGACATTTCCCCTCTCTGAAACTCTGATAAACGCCGGAAAAATGACTAAGTCCAAAAAAGAATTTTTTTAAACTTTTTTCAATTTAACCCCCGTGGGATATACATTCTACCCACACACATTTGGAACTCTCCTGGGGTACCCTCACACATATTATTCCCTCATTTAGCGGATATTTTACAAAAAAGTGAAATTTTAAAAAATTCAGAAAATTGGCTGAAAACGACTAAATATCAAGGACTCATCGGGCGAATCGCTCTGGAACTGAAATCGGAATGTTCACTGACATTTCCCCTCTCTGAAAGTGTGATAAACGCCGGAAAAATGACTAAGTCCAAAAAAAAATTTTTTTAAACTTTTTTCAATTTTACCCCCATGGGATATATATTCTACCCACACACATTTGGAACTCTCCTGGGGTACCCTCACACATATTATTCCCTCATTTAGCAGATATTTTTACAAAAAAGTGAAATTTTCAAAAATTCAGAAAATTGGCTGAAAACGACTAAATATCAAGGACTCATCGGGCAAATCGCTCTGGAACTGAAATCGGAATGCTCACTGACATTTCCCCTCTCTGAAACTCTGATTAACGCCGGAAAAATGACTAAGTCCAAAAAAGAATTTTTTTAAACTTTTTTCAATTTAACCCCCGTGGGATATATATTCTACCCACACACATTTGGAACTGTCCTGGGGTACCCTCACACATATTATTCCCTCATTTAGCGGATATTTTACAAAAAAGTGAAATTTTAAAAAATTCAGAAAATTGGCTGAAAACGACTAAATATCAAGGACTCATCGGGCGAATCGCTCTGGAACTGAAATCGGAATGTTCACTGACATTTCCCCTCTCTGAAAGTGTGATAAACGCCGGAAAAATGACTAAGTCCAAAAAAAAATTTTTTTAAACTTTTTTCAATTTTACCCCCGTGGGATATATATTCTACCCACACACATTTGGAACTCTCCTGGGGTACCCTCACACATATTATTCCCTCATTTAGCGGATATTTTCACAAAAAAGTGAAATTTTCAAAAATTCTGAAAATTGGCTGAAAACGACTAAATATCAAGGACTCATCGGGCAAATCGCTCTGGAACTGAAATCGGAATGCTCACTGACATTTCCCCTCTCTGAAAGTCTGATAAACGCCGGAAAAATGACTAAGTCCAAAAAAGAATTTTTTTAAACTTTTTTCAATTTTACCCCCGTGGGATATATATTCTACCCACACACATTTGGAACTCTCCTGGGGTACCCTCACACATATTATTCCCTCATTTAGCGGATATTTTCACAAAAAAGTGAAATTTTCAAAAATTCAGAAAATTGGCTGAAAACGACTAAATATCAAGGACTCATTAGGCGAATTGCTCTGGAACTGAAATCGGAATGCTCACTGACATTTCCCCTCTCTGAAAGTGTGATAAACGCCGGAAAAATGACTAAGTCCCAAAAAAAATTTTTTTAAAGTTTTTCAATTTTACCCCTGTGGGATATATATTCTACCCACACACATTTGGAACTCTCCTGGGGTACCCTCACACATATTTTTCCCTCATTTAGCGGATATTTTCACAAAAAAGTGAAATTTTCAAAAATTCAGAAAATTGGCTGAAAACGACTAAATATCAAGGACTCATCGCGCAAATCGCTCTGGAACTGAAATCGGAATGCTCACTGACATTTCCCCTCTCTGAAACTCTGATAAACGCCGGAAAATTGACTAAGTCCAAAAAAGAATTTTTTTTTAACTTTTTTCAATTTTACCCCGTGGGATATATATTCTACCCACACACATTTGGAACTCTCCTGGGGTACCCTCACACATATTATTCCCTCATTTAGCGGATATTTTTACAAAAAAGTGAAATTTTCAAAAATTCAGAAAATTGGCTGAAAACAACTAAATATCAAGGTCTCATCGGGCGAATTGCTCTGCAACTGAAATCGGAATGCTCACTGACATTTCCCCTCTCTGAAAGTGTGATAAACGCCGGAAAAATGACTAAGTCCAAAAAAGAATTTTTTTAAACTTTTTTCAATTTTACCCCCCTGGGATATATATTCTACCCACACACATTTGGAACTCTCCTGGGGTACCCTCACACATATTATTCCCTCATTTAGCGGATATTTTACAAAAAAGTGAAATTTTAAAAAATTCAGAAAATTGGCTGAAAACGACTAAATATCAAGGACTCATCGGGCGAATCGCTCTGGAACTGAAATCGGAATGTTCACTGACATTTCCCCTCTCTGAAAGTGTGATAAACGCCAGAAAAATGACTAAGTCCAAAAAAAAATTTTTTTAAACTTTTTTCAATTTTACCCCCATGGGATATATATTCTACCCACACACATTTGGAACTCTCCTGGGGTACCCTCACACATATTATTCCCTCATTTAGCAGATATTTTTACAAAAAAGTGAAATTTTCAAAAATTCAGAAAATTGGCTGAAAACGACTAAATATCAAGGACTCATCGGGCAAATCGCTCTGGAACTGAAATCGGAATGCTCACTGACATTTCCCCTCTCTGAAACTCTGATAAACGCCGGAAAAATGACTAAGTCCAAAAAAGAATTTTTTTAAACTTTTTTCAATTTAACCCCCGTGGGATATATATTCTACCCACACACATTTGGAACTCTCCTGGGGTACCCTCACACATATTATTCCCTCATTTAGCGGATATTTTACAAAAAAGTGAAATTTTAAAAAATTCAGAAAATTGGCTGAAAACGACTAAATATCAAGGACTCATCGGGCGAATCGCTCTGGAACTGAAATCGGAATGTTCACTGACATTTCCCCTCTCTGAAAGTGTGATAAACGCCGGAAAAATGACTAAGTCCAAAAAAGAATTTTTTTAAACTTTTTTCAATTTTACCCCCCTGGTATATATATTCTACCCACACACATTTGGAACTCTCCTGGGGTAACCTCACACATATTATTCCCTCATTTAGCGGATATTTTTACAAAAAAGTTAAATTTTCAAAAATTCAGAAAATTGGCTGAAAACAGCTAAATATCAAGGACTCATCGGGCGAATCGCTCTGGAACTGAAATCGGAACGCTCACTGACATTTCCCCTCTCTGAAAGTCTGATAAACGCCAGAAAAATGACTAAGTCCCCAAAAAAAATTTTTTAAACTTTTTCAATTTTACTCCTGTGGGATATATATTCTACCCACACACATTTAGAACTCTCCTGGGGTACCCTCACACATATTATTCCCTCATTTAGCGGATATTTTCACAAAAAAGTGAAATTTTCAAAAATTCAGAAAATTGGCTGAAAACGACTAAATATCAAGGACTCATTGGGCAAATCGCTCTGGAACTGAAATCGGAACGCTCACTGATATTTCCCCTCTCTGAAAGTCTGATAAACGCCAGAAAAATGACTAAGTCCCAAAAAAAATTTTTTAAAACTTTTTCAATTTTACCCCTGTGGGATATATATTCTACCCACACACATTTGGAACTCTCCTGGGGTACCCTCACACATATTATTCCCTCATTTAGCGGATATTTTCACAAAAAAGTGAAATTTTCAAAAATTCAGAAAATTGGCTGAAAACGACTAAATATCAAGGACTCATCGGGCAAATCGCTCTGGAACTGAAATCGGAATGCTCACTGACATTTCCCCTCTCTGAAAGTCTGATAAACGTCGGAAAAATGACTAAGTCCAAAAAAGAATTTTTTTAAACTTTTTTCAATTTTACCCCCGTGCGATATATATTCTACCCACACACATTTGGAACTCTCCTGGGGTAACCTTACACATATTATTCCCTCATTTAGCGGATATTTTTACAAAAAAGTGAAATTTTCAAAAATTCAGAAAATTGGCTGAAAACGACTAAATATCAAGGACTCATCGGGCAAATCGCTCCGGAACTGAAATCGGAATGCTCACTGACATTTCCCCTCTCTGAAAGTCTGATAAACGCCAGAAAAATGACTAAGTCCCAAAAAAAAATTTTTTAAACTTTTTTCAATTTAACCCCCGTGGGATATATATTCTACCCACACACATTTGGAACTCTCCTGGGGTACCCTCACACATATTATTCCCTCATTTAGCGGATATTTTACAAAAAAGTGAAATTTTAAAAAATTCAGAAAATTGGCTGAAAACGACTAAATATTAAGGACTCATCGGGCGAATCGCTCTGGAACTGAAATCGGAATGTTCACTGAAATTTCCCCTCTCTGAAAGTGTGATAAACGCCGGAAAAATGATTAAGTCCAAAAAAAAATTTTTTTAAACTTTTTTCAATTTTACCCCGTGGGATATATATTCTACCCACACACATTTGGAACTCTCCTGGGGTACCCTCACACATATTATTCCCTCATTTAGCGGATATTTTCACAAAAAAGTGAAATTTTCAAAAATTCAGAAAATTGGCTGAAAACGACTAAATATCAAGGACTCATCGGGCAAATCGCTCTGGAACTGAAATCGGAATGCTCACTGACATTTCCCCTCTCTGAAAGTCTGATAAACGCCGGAAAAATGACTAAGTCCAAAAAATAATTTTTTTAAACTTTTTTCAATTTTACCCCCGTGGGATATATATTCTACCCACACACATTTGGAACTCTCCTGGGGTAACCTCACACATATTATTCCCTCATTTAGCGGATATTTTTACAAAAAAGTGAAATTTTCAAAAATTCAGAAAATTGGTTGAAAACGACTAAATATCAAGGACTCATCGGGCAAATCGCTCTGGAACTGAAATCGGAATGCTCACTGACATTTCCCCTCTCTGAAAGTCTGATAAACGCCGGAAAAATGACTAAGTCCAAAAAAGAATTTTTTTAAACTTTTTTCAATTTTACCCCCCTGGGATATATATTCTACCCACACACATTTGGAACTCTCCTGGGGTACCCTCACAATATTATTCCCTCATTTAGCGGATATTTTCACAAAAAAAGTGAAATTTTCAAAAATTCTGAAAATTGGCTGAAAACGACTAAATAATAAGGACTCATCGGGCAAATCGCTCTGGAACTGAGATCGGAATGCTCACTGACATTTCCCCTCTCTGAAACTCTGATAAACGCCGGAAAAATGACTAAGTCCAAAAAAGAATTTTTTTAAACTTTTTTCAATTTAACCCCCGTGGGATATATATTCTACCCACACACATTTGGAACTCTCCTGGGGTACCCTCACACATATTATTCCCTCATTTAGCGGATATTTTACAAAAAAGTGAAATTTTAAAAAATTCAGAAAATTGGCTGAAAACGACTAAATATCAAGGACTCATCGGGCGAATCGCTCTGGAACTGAAATCGGAATGCTCACTGACATTTCCCCTCTCTGAAAGTCTGATAAACGCCGGAAAAATGACTAAGTCCAAAAAATAATTTTTTTAAACTTTTTTCAATTTTACCCCCGTGGGATATATATTCTACCCACACACATTTGGAACTCTCCTGGGGTAACCTCACACATATTATTCCCTCATTTAGCGGATATTTTTACAAAAAAGTGAAATTTTCAAAAATTCAGAAAATTGGTTGAAAACGACTAAATATCAAGGACTCATCGGGCAAATCGCTCTGGAACTGAAATCGGAATGCTCACTGACATTTCCCCTCTCTGAAAGTCTGATAAACGCCGGAAAAATGACTAAGTCCAAAAAAGAATTTTTTTAAACTTTTTTCAATTTTACCCCCCTGGGATATATATTATACCCACACACATTTGGAACTCTCCTGGGGTACCCTCACAATATTATTCCCTCATTTAGCGGATATTTTCACAAAAAAAGTGAAATTTTCAAAAATTCTGAAAATTGGCTGAAAACGACTAAATATCAAGGACTCATCGGGCAAATCGCTCTGGAACTGAAATCGGAATGCTCACTGACATTTCCCCTCTCTGAAACTCTGATAAACGCCGGAAAAATGACTAAGTCCAAAAAAGAATTTTTTTAAACTTTTTTCAATTTAACCCCCGTGGGATATATATTCTACCCACACACATTTGGAACTCTCCTGGGGTACCCTCACACATATTATTCCCTCATTTAGCGGATATTTTACAAAAAAGTGAAATTTTAAAAAATTCAGAAAATTGGCTGAAAACGACTAAATATCAAGGACTCATCGGGCGAATCGCTCTGGAACTGAAATCGGAATGTTCACTGACATTTCCCCTCTCTGAGAGTTTGATAAACGCCGGAAAAATGACTAAGTCCAAAAAAAAATTTTTTTAAACTTTTTTCAATTTTACCCCCATGGGATATATATTCTACCCACACACATTTGGAACTCTCCTGGGGTACCCTCACACATATTATTCCCTCATTTAGCAGATATTTTTACAAAAAAGTGAAATTTTCAAAAATTCAGAAAATTGGCTGAAAACGACTAAATATCAAGGACTCATCGGGCAAATCGCTCTGGAACTGAAATCGGAATGCTCACTGACATTTCCCCTCTCTGAAACTCTGATTAACGCCGGAAAAATGACTAAGTCCAAAAAAGAATTTTTTTAAACTTTTTTCAATTTAACCCCCGTGGGATATATATTCTACCCACACACATTTGGAACTCTCCTGGGGTACCCTCACACATATTATTCCCTCATTTAGCGGATATTTTACAAAAAAGTGAAATTTTAAAAAATTCTGAAAATTGGCTGAAAACGACTAAATATCAAGGACTCATCGGGCGAATCGCTCTGGAACTGAAATCGGAATGTTCACTGACATTTCCCCTCTCTGAAAGTGTGATAAACGCCGGAAAAATGACTAAGTCCAAAAAAAAATTTTTTTAAACTTTTTTCAATTTTACCCCCGTGGGATATATATTCTACCCACACACATTTGGAACTCTCCTGGGGTACCCTCACACATATTATTCCCTCATTTAGCGGATATTTTCACAAAAAAGTGAAATTTTCAAAAATTCTGAAAATTGGCTGAAAACGACTAAATATCAAGGACTCATCGGGCAAATCGCTCTGGAACTGAAATCGGAATGCTCACTGACATTTCCCCTCTCTGAAAGTCTGATAAACGCCGGAAAAATGACTAAGTCCAAAAAAGAATTTTTTTAAACTTTTTTCAATTTTACCCCCGTGGGATATATATTCTACCCACACACATTTGGAACTCTCCTGGGGTACCCTCACACATATTATTCCCTCATTTAGCGGATATTTTCACAAAAAAGTGAAATTTTCAAAAATTCAGAAAATTGGCTGAAAACGACTAAATATCAAGGACTCATTAGGCGAATTGCTCTGGAACTGAAATCGGAATGCTCACTGACATTTCCCCTCTCTGAAAGTGTGATAAACGCCGGAAAAATGACTAAGTCCCAAAAAAAATTTTTTTAAAGTTTTTCAATTTTACCCCCGTGGGATATATATTCTACCCACACACATTTGGAACTCTCCTGGGGTACCCTCACACATATTTTTCCCTCATTTAGCGGATATTTTCACAAAAAAGTGAAATTTTCAAAAATTCAGAAAATTGGCTGAAAACGACTAAATATCAAGGACTCATCGCGCAAATCGCTCTGGAACTGAAATCGGAATGCTCACTGACATTTCCCCTCTCTGAAACTCTGATAAACGCCGGAAAATTGACTAAGTCCAAAAAAGAATTTTTTTTTAACTTTTTTCAATTTTACCCCGTGGGATATATATTCTACCCACACACATTTGGAACTCTCCTGGGGTACCCTCACACATATTATTCCCTCATTTAGCGGATATTTTTACAAAAAAGTGAAATTTTCAAAAATTCAGAAAATTGGCTGAAAACAACTAAATATCAAGGTCTCATCGGGCGAATTGCTCTGCAACTGAAATCGGAATGCTCACTGACATTTCCCCTCTCTGAAAGTGTGATAAACGCCGGAAAAATGACTAAGTCCAAAAAAGAATTTTTTTAAACTTTTTTCAATTTTACCCCCCTGGGATATATATTCTACCCACACACATTTGGAACTCTCCTGGGGTACCCTCACAATATTATTCCCTCATTTAGCGGATATTTTCACAAAAAAAGTGAAATTTTCAAAAATTCTGAAAATTGGCTGAAAACGACTAAATATCAAGGACTCATCGGGCAAATCGCTCTGGAACTGAAATCGGAATGCTCACTGACATTTCCCCTCTCTGAAACTCTGGTAAACGCCGGAAAAATGACTAAGTCCAAAAAAGAATTTTTTTAAACTTTTTTCAATTTAACCCCCGTGGGATATATATTCTACCCACACACATTTGGAACTCTCCTGGGGTACCCTCACACATATTATTCCCTCATTTAGCGGATATTTTACAAAAAAGTGAAATTTTAAAAAATTCAGAAAATTGGCTGAAAACGACTAAATATCAAGGACTCATCAGGCGAATCGCTCTGGAACTGAAATCGGAATGTTCACTGACATTTCCCCTCTCTGAAAGTGTGATAAACGCCGGAAAAATGACTAAGTCCAAAAAAAAATTTTTTTAAACTTTTTTCAATTTTACCCCCGTGGGATATATATTCTACCCACACACATTTGGAACTCTCCTGGGGTACCCTCACACATATTATTCCCTCATTTAGCGGATATTTTCACAAAAAAGTGAAATTTTCAAAAATTCGGAAAATTGGCTGAAAACGACTAAATATCAAGGACTCATCGGGCAAATCGCTCTGGAACTGAAATCGGAATGCTCACTGACATTTCCCCTCTCTGAAAGTCTGATAAACGCCGGAAAAATGACTAAGTCCAAAAAAGAATTTTTTTAAACTTTTTTCAATTTTACCCCCGTGGGATATATATTCTACCCACACACATTTGGAACTCTCCTGGGGTACCCTCACACATATTATTCCCTCATTTAGCGGATATTTTCACAAAAAAGTGAAATTTTCAAAAATTCAGAAAATTGGCTGAAAACGACTAAATATCAAGGACTCATTAGGCGAATTGCTCTGGAACTGAAATCGGAATGCTCACTGACATTTCCCCTCTCTGAAAGTGTGATAAACGCCGGAAAAATGACTAAGTCCCAAAAAAATTTTTTTTAAAGTTTTTCAATTTTACCCCTGTGGGATATATATTCTACCCACACACATTTGGAACTCTCCTGGGGTACCCTCACACATATTTTTCCCTCATTTAGCGGATATTTTCACAAAAAAGTGAAATTTTCAAAAATTCAGAAAATTGGCTGAAAACGACTAAATATCAAGGACTCATCGCGCAAATCGCTCTGGAACTGAAATCGGAATGCTCACTGACATTTCCCCTCTCTGAAACTCTGATAAACGCCGGAAAATTGACTAAGTCCAAAAAAGAATTTTTTTTTAACTTTTTTCAATTTTACCCCGTGGGATATATATTCTACCCACACACATTTGGAACTCTCCTGGGGTACCCTCACACATATTATTCCCTCATTTAGCGGATATTTTTACAAAAAAGTGAAATTTTCAAAAATTCAGAAAATTGGCTGAAAACAACTAAATATCAAGGTCTCATCGGGCGAATTGCTCTGCAACTGAAATCGGAATGCTCACTGACATTTCCCCTCTCTGAAAGTGTGATAAACGCCGGAAAAATGACTAAGTCCAAAAAAAAATTTTTTTAAACTTTTTTCAATTTTACCCCCGTGGGATATATATTCTACCCACACACATTTGGAACCCTCCTGGGGTACCCTCACACATATTATTCCCTCATTTAGCGGATATTTTTACAAAAAAGTGAAATTTTCAAAAATTCAGAAAATTGGCTGAAAACAGCTAAATATCAAGGACTCATCGGGCGAATCGCTCTGGAACTGAAATCGGAACGCTCACTGACATTTCCCCTCTCTGAAAGTCTGATAAACGCCAGAAAAATGACTAAGTCCCAAAAAAAATTTTTTTTAACTTTTTCAATTTTACCCCTGTGGGATATATATTCTACCCACACACATTTGGAACTCTCCTGGGGTACCCTCACACATATTATTCCCTCATTTAGCGGATATTTTCACAAAAAAGTGAAATTTTCAAAAATTCAGAAAATTGGCTGAAAACGACTAAATATCAAGGACTCATTGGGCAAATCGCTCTGGAACTGAAATCGGAATGCTCACTGACATTTCCCCTCTCTGAAACTCTGATAAACGCCGGAAAAATGACTAAGTCCAAAAAAAAATTTTTTTTAAACTTTTTTCAATTTTACCCCGTGGGATATATATTCTACCCACACACATTTGGAACTCTCCTGGGGTACCCTCACACATATTATTCCCTCATTTAGCGGAAATTTTTACAAAAAAGTGAAATTTTCAAAAATTCAGAAAATTGGCTGAAAACAACTAAATATCAAGGACTCATCGGGCGAATCGCTCTGGAACTGAAATCGGAATGTTCACTGACATTTCCCCTCTCTGAAAGTCTGATAAACGTCGGAAAAATGACTAAGTCCAAAAAAGAATTTTTTTAAACTTTTTTCAATTTTACCCCCGTGGGATATATATTCTACCCACACACATTTGGAACTCTCCTGGGGTACCCTCACACATATTATTCCCTCATTTAGCGGATATTTTCACAAAAAAGTGAAATTTTCAAAAATTCAGAAAATTGGCTGAAAACGACTAAATATCAAGGACTCATTAGGCGAATTGCTCTGGAACTGAAATCGGAATGCTCACTGACATTTCCCCTCTCTGAAAGTTTGATAAACGCCGGAAAAATGACTAAGTCCCAAAAAAAATTTTTTTAAAGTTTTTCAATTTTACCCCTGTGGGATATATATTCTACCCACACACATTTGGAACTCTCCTGGGGTACCCTCACACATATTTTTCCCTCATTTAGCGGATATTTTCACAAAAAAGTGAAATTTTCAAAAATTCAGAAAATTGGCTGAAAACGACTAAATATCAAGGACTCATCGCGCAAATCGCTCTGGAACTGAAATCGGAATGCTCACTGACATTTCCCCTCTCTGAAACTCTGATAAACGCCGGAAAATTGACTAAGTCCAAAAAAGAATTTTTTTTTAACTTTTTTCAATTTTACCCCGTGGGATATATATTCTACCCACACACATTTGGAACTCTCCTGGGGTACCCTCACACATATTATTCCCTCATTTAGCGGATATTTTTACAAAAAAGTGAAATTTTCAAAAATTCAGAAAATTGGCTGAAAACAACTAAATATCAAGGTCTCATCGGGCAAATTGCTCTGCAACTGAAATCGGAATGCTCACTGACATTTCCCCTCTCTGAAAGTGTGATAAACGCCGGAAAAATGACTAAGTCCAAAAAAAAAATTTTTTAAACTTTTTCAATTTTACCCCTGTGGGATATATATTCTACCCACACACATTTGGAACTCTCCTGGGGTACCCTCACACATATTATTCCCTCATTTAGCGGATATTTTCACAAAAAAGTGAAATTTTCAAAAATTCAGAAAATTGGCTGAAAACGACTAAATATCAAGGACTCATTGGGCAAATCGCTCTGGAACTGAAATCGGAATGCTCACTGACATTTCCCCTCTCTGAAACTCTGATAAACGCCGGAAAAATGACTAAGTCCAAAAAAAAATTTTTTTTAAACTTTTTTCAATTTTACCCCGTGGGATATATATTCTACCCACACACATTTGGAACTCTCCTGGGGTACCCTCACACATATTATTCCCTCATTTAGCGGAAATTTTTACAAAAAAGTGAAATTTTCAAAAATTCAGAAAATTGGCTGAAAACAACTAAATATCAAGGACTCATCGGGCGAATCGCTCTGGAACTGAAATCGGAACGCTCACTGATATTTCCCCTCTCTGAAAGTCTGATAAACGCCGGAAAAATGACTAAGTCCAAAAAAGAATTTTTTTAAACTTTTTTCAATTTAACCCCCGTGGGATATATATTCTACCCACACACATTTGGAACTCTCCTGGGGTACCCTCACACATATTATTCCCTCATTTAGCGGATATTTTACAAAAAAGTGAAATTTTAAAAAATTCAGAAAATTGGCTGAAAACGACTAAATATCAAGGACTCATCGGGCAAATCTCTCTGGAACTGAAATTGGAATGCTCACTGACATTTCCCCTGTCTGACAGTCTGATAAACGCCGGAAAAATGACTATGTCCAAAAAATAATTTTTTTAAACTTTTTTCAATTTTACCCCCGTGGGATATATATTCTACCCACACACATTTGGAACTCTCCTGGGGTACCCTCACACATTTTATTCCCTCATTTAGCGGATATTTTTACAAAAAAGTGAAATTTTCAAAAATTCAGAAAATTGGCTGAAAACGATTAAATATCAAGGACTCATTAGGCGAATCGCTCTGGAACTGAAATCGGAATGATCACTGACATTTCCGCTCTCTGAAAGTGTGATAAACGCCGGAAAAATGACTAACTCCAAATAAAAAAAAATTTCAACTTTCTTCAATTTTACCCCCGTGGGATATATATTCTACCCACACACATTTGGAACTCTCCTGGGGTACCCTCACACATATTATTCCCTCATTTATCGGATATTTTTACAAAAAAGTGAAATTTTCAAAAATTCAGAAAATTTTCTGAAAACAACTAAATATCAAGGACTCATCGGGCGAATCGCTCTGGAACTGAAATCGGAACGCTCACTGACATTTCCCCTCTCTGAAAGTCTGAGAAACGCCGGAAAAATGACTAAGTCCAAAAAAGAATTTTTTTAAACTTTTTTCAATTTTACCCCCGTGGGATATATATTCTACCCACACACATTTGGAACTCTCCTGGGGTACCCTCACACATATTATTCCCTCATTTAGCGGATATTTTCACAAAAAAGTGAAATTTTCAAAAATTCAGAAAATTGGCTGAAAAGAGCTAAATATCAAGGACTCATCAGGCGAATCGCTCTGGAACTGAAATCGGAACGCTCACTGACATTTCCCCTCTCTGAAAGTCTGATAAACGCCAGAAAAATGACTAAGTCCCAAAAAAATTTTTTTAAAACTTTTTCAATTTTACCCCTGTGGGATATATATTCTACCCACACACATTTGGAACTCTCCTGGGGTACCCTCACACATATTATTCCCTCATTTAGCGGATATTTTCACAAAAAAGTGAAATTTTCAAAAATTCAGAAAATTGGATGAAAACGACTAAATATCAAGGACTCATTAGGCGAATCGCTCTGCAACTGAAATCGGAATGCTCACTGACATTTCCCCTCTCTGAAAGTCTGATAAACGCCGGAAAAATGACTAAGTCCAAAAAATAATTTTTTTAAACTTTTTTCAATTTAACCCCCGTGGGATATATATTCTACCCACACACATTTGGAACTCTCCTGGGGTACCCTCACACATATTATTCCCTCATTTAGCAGATATTTTCACAAAAAAGTGAAATTTTCAAAAATTCAGAAAATTGACTGAAAACGAATAAATATCAAGGACTCATCGGGCGAATCGCTCTGGAACTGAAATCGGAACGCTCACTGACATTTCCCTTCGATGAAAGTCTGATAAACTCCGGAAAAATGATTAAGTCCGAAAAAAATTTTTTTTAAACTTTTCAATTTTACCCCTGTGGGATATATATTCTACCCACACACATTTGGAACTCTCCTGGGGTACGCTCACACATATTATTCCCTCATTTAGCGGATATTTTCACAAAAAAGTGAAATTTTCAAAAATTCAGAAAATTGGCTGAAAACAACTAAATATAAGGGAATCATTGGGCGAGTCGCTCTGGAACTGAAATCGGAACGCTCACTGACATTTCCCCTCTCTGAAAGTCTGATAAACTCCGGAAAAATGACAAAGTCCAAAAAAAAAATTTTTTTCAACTTTTTTCAATTTTACCCCCGTGGGATATATATTCTACCCAACCACATTTGGAACTCTCCTTGGGGTACCATCACACATATTATTCCCTCATTTAGCGGATATTTTCACAAAAAAGTGAAATTTTCAAAAATTCTGAAAATTGGCTGAAAACGACTAAATATCAAGAACTCATCTGGCAAATCGCTCTGGAACTGAAATCGGAATGCTCACTGACATTTTCCCTCTCTGAAAGTCTGATAAACGCCGGAAAAATGACTAAGCCCAAAAAAAATTTTTTTTAAACTTTTTTCAATTTTACCCCCGTGGGATATATATTCTACCCACACACATTTGGAACTCACCTGGGGTACCCTCACACATATTATTCCCTCATTTAGTGGATATTTTTACAAAAAAGTGAAATTTTCAAGAATTCAGAAAATTGGCTGAAAACGACTAAATATCAAGAACTCATCGGGCGAATCGCTCTGGAACTGAAATCGGCACGCTCACTGACATTTTCCCTCTCTGAACGTCTGATAAACGCCGGAAAAATGACTAAGTCCAAATAAAAAATTTTTTTCAACCTTTTTCAATTTTACCCCTGCGGGATATATATTCTACCCAAACACATTTGGAACTCTCCTGGGGTACCCTCCGACATATTATTCCCTCATTTAGCGGATATTTTCACAAAAAAGTGAAATTTTCAAAAATTCAGAAAATTGGCTGAAAATGACTAAATATCAAGGACTCATCAGGTGAATCGCTCTGGAACTGAAATCGGAACGCTCACTGACATTTTCCCTCTCTGAAAGTCTGATAAACGCCGGAAAAATGACTAAGTCCAAAAAAAAATTATTTACAACTTTTTTCAATTTTACCCCTGTGGGATATATATTCTACCCACACACATTTGAAACTCTCCTGGGGTACCCTCCCACATATTATTCCCTCATTTAGCGGATATTTTCACAAAAAAGTGAAATTTTAAAAAATTCAGAAAATTGGCTGAAAACGACTAAATATCAAGGACTCATCGGGCGAATCGCTCTGGAACTGAAATCGAAATGCTCACTGACATTTTCCCTCTCTGAAAGTCTGATAAACGCCAGAAAAATGACTAAGTCCAAAAAAAAATTATTTACAACTTTTTAAAATTTTACCCCTGTGGGATACATATTCTACCCACACACATTTGGAACTCTCCTGGGGTACCCTCCCACATATTATTCCCTCATTTAGCGGATATTTTCACAAAAAAGTGAAATTTTCAAAAATTCAGAAAATTGGCTGAAAACGACTAAATATCAAGGACTCATCGGGCTAATCGCTCTGGAACTGAAATCGGAACGCTCACTGACATTTCCCCTCTCTGAAAGTCTGATAAACTCCGGAAAAATGACTAAGTCCAAAAAAGAATTTTTTTAAACTTTTTTCAATTTTACCCCCGTGGGATATATATTCTACCCACACACATTTGGAACTCACCTGCAGTACCCTCACACATATTATTCCCTCATTTAGCGGATATTTTTACAAAAAAGTAAAATTTTCAAAAATTCTGAAAATTGGCTGAAAACGACTAAATATCAGGGACTCATTGGGCGAATCGCTCTGGAACTGAAATCGGAATGCTCACTGACATTTCCCCTCTTTGAAAGTATGATAAACTCCCGAAAAATGACTAAGTCCAAATAAAAAATTTTTTTCAACCTTTTTCAATTTTACCCCTGTGGGATATATATTCTACCCAAACACATTTGGAACTCTCCTGGGGTACCCTCCGACATATTATTCCCTCATTTAGCAGATATTTTCACAAAAAAGTTAAATTTTCAAAAATTCAGAAAATTGGCTGAAAACGACTAAATATCAAGGACTCATCGGGCGAATCGCTCTGGAACTGAAATCGGAACGCTCACTGACATTTCCCCTTTCTGAAAGTCTGATAAACTCTGGAAAAATGACCAAGTCGAAAAAAAAAATTTTTTAAACTTTTTTCAATTTTACCCCCGTGGGATATACATTCTACCCACACACATTTGGAACTCTCCTGGGGTACCCTCACACATATTATTCCCTCATTTAGCGGATATTTTCACAAAAAAGTGAAATTTTCAAAAATTCAGAAAATTGGCTGAAAATGACTAAATATCAAGGACTCATCAGGTGAATCGCTCTGGAACTGAAATCGGAACGCTCACTGACATTTTCCCTCTCTGAAAGTCTGATAAACGCCGGAAAAATGACTAAGTCCAAAAAAAAATTATTTACAACTTTTTTCAATTTTACCCCTGTGGGATATATATTCTACCCACACACATTTGAAACTCTCCTGGGGTACCCTCCCACATATTATTCCCTCATTTAGCGGATATTTTCACAAAAAAGTGAAATTTTAAAAAATTCAGAAAATTGGCTGAAAACGACTAAATATCAAGGACTCATCGGGCGAGTCGCTCTGGAACTGAAATCGGAACGCTCACTGAAATTTTCCCTCTCTGAAAGTCTGATAAACTCCGGAAAAATGACTAAGTCCAAAAAAGAATTTTTTTAAACTTTTTCAATTTTACCCCTGTGGGATATATATTCTACCCACACACATTTGGAACTCTCCTGGGGTACCCTCACACATATTTTTCCCTCATTTAGCGGATATTTTCACAAAAAAGTGAAATTTTCAAAAATTCAGAAAATTGGCTGAAAACGACTAAATATCAAGGACTCATCGGGCAAATCGCTCTGGAACTGAAATCGGAATGCTCACTGACATTTCCCCTCTCTGAAAGTCTGATAAACGCCAGAAAAATGACTAAGTCCAAAAAAGAATTTTCTTAAACTTTTTTCAATGTTACCCCATGGGATATATATTCTACCCACACACATTTGGAACTCTCCTGGGGTACCCTCACACATATTATTCCCTCATTTATCGGATATTTTTACAAAAAAGTGAAATTTTCAAAAATTCAGAAAATTGGCTGAAAACAACTAAATATCAAGGACTCATCGGGCGAATCGCTCTGGAACTGAAATCGGTACGCTCACTGACATTTCCCCTCTCTGAAAGTCTGAGAAACGCCGGAAAAATGACTAAGTCCAAAAAAGAATTTTTTTAAACTTTTTTCAATTTTACCCCCGTGGGATATATATTCTACCCACACACATTTGGAACTCTCCTGGGGTACCCTCACACATATTATTCCCTCATTTAGCGGATATTTTCACAAAAAAGTGAAATTTTCAAAAATTCAGAAAATTGGCTGAAAAGAGCTAAATATCAAGGACTCATCAGGCGAATCGCTCTGGAACTGAAATCGGAACGCTCACTGACATTTCCCCTCTCTGAAAGTCTGATAAACGCCAGAAAAATGACTAAGTCCCAAAAAAATTTTTTTAAAACTTTTTCAATTTTACCCCTGTGGGATATATATTCTACCCACACACATTTGGAACTCTCCTGGGGTACCCTCACACATATTGTTCCCTCATTTAGCGGATATTTTCACAAAAAAGTGAAATTTTCAAAAATTCAGAAAATTGGATGAAAACGACTAAATATCAAAGACTCATTAGGCGAATCGCTCTGCAACTGAAATCGGAATGCTCACTGACATTTCCCCTCTCTGAACGTCTGATAAACGCCGGAAAAATGACTAAGTCCAAAAAAAAATTATTTACAACTTTTTTCAATTTTACTCCTGTGGGATATATATTCTACCCACACACATTTGAAACTCTCCTGGGGTACCATCCCACATATTATTCCCTCATTTAGTGGATATTTTCACAAAATAGTGAAATTTTAAAAAATTCAGAAAATTGGCTGAAAACGACTAAATATCAAGGACTCATCGGGCGAATCGCTCTGGAACTGAAATCGAAATGCTCACTGACATTTTCCCTCTCTGAAAGTCTGATAAACGCCGGAAAAATGACTAAGTCCAAAAAAAAATTATTTACAACTTTTTAAAATTTTACCCCTGTGGGATACATATTCTACGCACACACATTTGGAACTCTCCTGGGGTACCCTCCCACATATTATTCCCTCATTTAGCGGATATTTTCACAAAAAAGTGAAATTTTCAAAAATTCAGAAAATTGGCTGAAAACGACTAAATATCAAGGACTCATCGGGCTAATCGCTCTGGAACTGAAATCGGAACGCTCACTGACATTTCCCCTCTCTGAAAGTCTGATAAACTCCGGAAAAATGACTAAGTCCAAAAAAGAATTTTTTTAAACTTTTTTCAATTTTACCCCCGTGGGATATATATTCTACCCACACACATTTGGAACTCACCTGCAGTACCCTCACACATATTATTCCCTCATTTAGCGGATATTTTTACAAAAAAGTAAAATTTTCAAAAATTCTGAAAATTGGCTGAAAACGACTAAATATCAGGGACTCATTGGGCGAATCGCTCTGGAACTGAAATCGGAATGCTCACTGACATTTCCCCTCTTTGAAAGTATGATAAACTCCCGAAAAATGACTAAGTCCAAATGAAAATTTTTTTCCAACCTTTTTCAATTTTACCCCCGTGGGATATATATTCTACCCAAACACATTTGGAACTCTCCTGGGGTACCCTCCGACATATTATTCCCTCATTTAGCAGATATTTTCACAAAAAAGTTAAATTTTCAAAAATTCAGAAAATTGGCTGAAAACAACTAAATATCAAGGACTCATCGGGCGAATCGCTCTGGAACTGAAATCGGAACGCTCACTGACATTTCCCCTTTCTGAAAGTCTGATAAACTCTGGAAAAATGACCAAGTCGAAAAAAAAAATTTTTTAAACTTTTTTCAATTTTACCCCCGTGGGATATACATTCTACCCACACACATTTGGAACTCTCCTGGGGTACCCTCACACATATTATTCCCTCATTTAGCGGATATTTTCACAAAAAAGTGAAATTTTCAAAAATTCAGAAAATTGGCTGAAAATGACTAAATATCAAGGACTCATCAGGTGAATCGCTCTGGAACTGAAATCGGAACGCTCACTGACATTTTCCCTCTCTGAAAGTCTGATAAACGCCGGAAATATGACTAAGTCCAAAAAAAAATTATTTACAACTTTTTTCAATTTTACCCCTGTGGGATATATATTCTACCCACACACATTTGGAACTCTCCTGGGGTACCCTCACACATATTTTTCCCTCATTTAGCGGATATTTTCACAAAAAAGTGAAATTTTCAAAAATTCAGAAAATTGGCTGAAAACGACTAAATATCAAGGACTCATCGGGCAAATCGCTCTGGAACTGAAATCGGAATGCTCACTGACATTTCCCCTCTCTGAAAGTCTGATAAACGCCAGAAAAATGACTAAGTCCAAAAAAGAATTTTTTTAAACTTTTTTCAATTTTACCCCATGGGATATATATTCTACCCACACACATTTGGAACTCTCCTGGGGTACCCTCACACATATTATTCCCTCATTTAGCGGATATTTTCACAAAAAAGTGAAATTTTCAAAAATTCAGAAAACTGGCTGAAAAGAGCTAAATATCAAGGACTCATCAGGCGAATCGCTCTGGAACTGAAATCGGAACGCTCACTGACATTTCCCCTCTCTGAAAGTCTGATAAACGCCAGAAAAATGACTAAGTCCCAAAAAAATTTTTTTAAAACTTTTTCAATTTTACCCCTGTGGGATATATATTCTACCCACACACATTTGGAACTCTCCTGGGGTACCCTCACACATATTATTCCCTCATTTAGCGGATATTTTCACAAAAAAGTGAAATTTTCAAAAATTCAGAAAATTGGATGAAAACGACTAAATATCAAGGACTCATTAGGCGAATCGCTCTGCAACTGAAATCGGAATGCTCACTGACATTTCCCCTCTCTGAAAGTCTGATAAACGCCGGAAAAATGACTAAGTCCAAAAAATAATTTTTTTAAACTTTTTTCAATTTAACCCCCGTGGGATATATATTCTACCCACACACATTTGGAACTCTCCTGGGGTACCCTCACACATATTATTCCCTCATTTAGCAGATATTTTCACAAAAAAGTGAAATTTTCAAAAATTCAGAAAATTGACTGAAAACGAATAACTATCAAGGACTCATCGGGCGAATCGCTCTGGAACTGAAATCGGAACGCTCACTGACATTTCCCCTCGATGAAAGTCTGATAAACTCCGGAAAAATGATTAAGTCCGAAAAAAATTTTTTTTAAACTTTTCAATTTTACCCCTGTGGGATATATATTCTACCCACACACATTTGGAACTCTCCTGGGGTACGCTCACACATATTATTCCCTCATTTAGCGGATATTTTCACAAAAAAGTGAAATTTTCAAAAATTCAGAAAATTGGCTGAAAACAACTAAATATAAGGGAATCATTGGGCGAATTGCTCTGGAACTGAAATCGGAACGCTCACTGACATTTCCCCTCTCTGAAAGTCTGATAAACTCCGGAAAAATGACAAAGTCCAGAAAAAAAAATTTTTTCAACTTTTTTCAATTTTACCCCCGTGGGATATATATTCTACCCAACCACATTTGGAACTCTCCTTGGGGTACCATCACACATATTATTCCCTCATTTAGCGGATATTTTCACAAAAAAGTGAAATTTTCAAAAATTCTGAAAATTGGCTGAAAACGACTAAATATCAAGAACTCATCTGGCGAATCGCTCTGGAACTGAAATCGGAATGCTCACTGACATTTTCCCTCGCTGAAAGTCTGATAAACGCCGGAAAAATGACAAAGCCCAAAAAAAATTTTTTTTAAACTTTTTTCAATTTTACCCCCGTGGGATATATATTCTACCCACACACATTTGGAACTCACCTGCAGTACCCTCACACATATTATTCCCTCATTTAGCGGATATTTTTACAAAAAAGTAAAATTTTCAAAAATTCTGAAAATTGGCTGAAAACGACTAAATATCAGGGACTCATTGGGCGAATCGCTCTGGAACTGAAATCGGAATGCTCACTGACATTTCCCCTCTTTGAAAGTATGATAAACTCCCGAAAAATGACTAAGTCCAAATAAAAAATTTTTTCCAACCTTTTTCAATTTTACCCCCGTGGGATATATATTCTACCCAAACACATTTGGAACTCTCCTGGGGTACCCTCCGACATATTATTCCCTCATTTAGCAGATATTTTCACAAAAAAGTTAAATTTTCAAAAATTCAGAAAATTGGCTGAAAACGACTAAATATCAAGGACTCATCGGGCGAATCGCTCTGGAACTGAAATCGGAACGCTCACTGACATTTCCCCTCTCTGAAAGTCTGATAAACTCTGGAAAAATGACCAAGTCGAAAAAAAAAATTTTTTAAACTTTTTTCAATTTTACCCCCGTGGGATATACATTCTACCCACACACATTTGGAACTCTCCTGGGGTACCCTCACACATATTATTCCCTCATTTAGCGGATATTTTCACAAAAAAGTGAAATTTTCAAAAATTCAGAAAATTGGCTGAAAATGACTAAATATCAAGGACTCATCAGGTGAATCGCTCTGGAACTGAAATCGGAACGCTCACTGACATTTTCCCTCTCTGAAAGTCTGATAAACGCCGGAAAAATGACTAAGTCCAAAAAAAAATTATTTACAAATTTTTTCAATTTTACCCCTGTGGGATATATATTCTACCCACACACATTTGGAACTCTCCTTTGGTACCCTCACACATATTATTCCCTCATTTAGCGGATATTTTCACAAAAAAGAGAAATTTTCAAAAATTCAGAAAATTGGCTGAAAAGAGCTAAATATCAAGGACTCATCAGGCGAATCGCTCTGGAACTGAAATCGGAACGCTCACTGACATTTCCCCTCTCTGAAAGTCTGATAAACGCCAGAAAAATGACTAAGTCCCAAAAAAATTTTTTTAAAACTTTTTCAATTTTACCCCTGTGGGATATATATTCTACCCACACACATTTGGAACTCTCCTTTGGTACCCTCACACATATTATTCCCTCATTTAGCGGATATTTTCACAAAAAAGTGAAATTTTCAAAAATTCAGAAAATTGGATGAAAACGACTAAATATCAAGGACTCATTAGGCGAATCGCTCTGCAACTGAAATCGGAATGCTCACTGACATTTCCCCTCTCTGAAAGTCTGATAAACGCCGGAAAAATGACTAAGTCCAAAAAATAATTTTTTTAAACTTTTTTCAATTTAACCCCCGTGGGATATATATTCTACCCACACACATTTGGAACTCTCCTGGGGTACCCTCACACATATTATTCCCTCATTTAGCAGATATTTTCACAAAAAAGTGAAATTTTCAAAAATTCAGAAAATTGACTGAAAACGAATAACTATCAAGGACTCATCGGGCGAATCGCTCTTGAACTGAAATCGGAACGCTCACTGACATTTCCCCTCGATGAAAGTCTGATAAACTCCGGAAAAATGATTAAGTCCGAAAAAAATTTTTTTTAAACTTTTCAATTTTACCCCTGTGGGATATATATTCTACCCACACACATTTGGAACTCTCCTGGGGTACGCTCACACATATTATTCCCTCATTTAGCGGATATTTTCACAAAAAAGTGAAATTTTCAAAAATTCAGAAAATTGGCTGAAAACAACTAAATATAAGGGAATCATTGGGCGAATCGCTCTGGAACTGAAATCGGAACGCTCACTGACATTTCCCCTCTCTGAAAGTCTGATAAACTCCGGAAAAATGACAAAGTCCAGAAAAAAAAAATTTTTCAACTTTTTTCAATTTTACCCCCGTGGGATATATATTCTACCCAACTACATTTGGAACTCTCCTTGGGGTACCATCACACATATTATTCCCTCATTTAGCGGATATTTTCACAAAAAAGTGAAATTTTCAAAAATTCTGAAAATTGGCTGAAAACGACTAAATATCAAGAACTCATCTGGCGAATCGCTCTGGAACTGAAATCGGAATGCTCACTGACATTTTCCCTCTCTGAAAGTCTGATAAACGCCGGAAAAATGACAAAGCCCAAAAAAAATTTTTTTTAAACTTTTTTCAATTTTACCCCCGTGGGATATATATTCTACCCACACACATTTGGAACTCACCTGGGGTACCCTCACACATATTATTCCCTCATTTAGTGGATATTTTTACAAAAAAGTGAAATTTTCAAGAATTCAGAAAATTGGCTGAAAACGACTAAATATCAAGAACTCATTGGGCGAATCGCTCTGGAACTGAAATCGGCACGCTCACTGACATTTTCCCTCTCTGAACGTCTGATAAACGCCGGAAAAATGACTAAGTCCAAAAAAAAATTATTTACAACTTTTTTCAATTTTACTCCTGTGGGATATATATTCTACCCACACACATTTGAAACTCTCCTGGGGTACCATCCCACATATTATTCCCTCATTTAGCGGATATTTTCACAAAATAGTGAAATTTTAAAAAATTCAGAAAATTGGCTGAAAACGACTAAATATCAAGGACTCATCGGGCGAATCGCTCTGGAACTGAAATCGAAATGCTCACTGACATTTTCCCTCTCTGAAAGTCTGATAAACGCCGGAAAAATGACTAAGTCCAAAAAAAAATTATTTACAACTTTTTAAAATTTTACCCCTGTGGGATACATATTCTACCCACACACATTTGGAACTCTCCTGGGGTACCCTCCCACATATTATTCCCTCATTTAGCGGATATTTTCACAAAAAAGTGAAATTTTCAAAAATTCAGAAAATTGGCTGAAAACGACTAAATATCAAGGACTCATCGGGCTAATCGCTCTGGAACTGAAATCGGAACGCTCACTGACATTTCCCCTCTCTGAAAGTCTGATAAACTCCGGAAAAATGACAAAGTCCAGAAAAAAAAAATTTTTCAACTTTTTTCAATTTTACCCCCGTGGGATATATATTCTACCCAACCACATTTGGAACTCTCCTTGGGGTACCATCACACATATTATTCCCTCATTTAGCGGATATTTTCACAAAAAAGTGAAATTTTCAAAAATTCTGAAAATTGGCTGAAAACGACTAAATATCAAGAACTCATCTGGCGAATCGCTCTGGAACTGAAATCGGAATGCTCACTGACATTTTCCCTCTCTGAAAGTCTGATAAACGCCGGAAAAATGACAAAGCCCAAAAAAAATTTTTTTTAAACTTTTTTCAATTTTACCCCCGTGGGATATATATTCTACCCACACACATTTGGAACTCACCTGGGGTACCCTCACACATATTATTCCCTCATTTAGTGGATATTTTTACAAAAAAGTGAAATTTTCAAGAATTCAGAAAATTGGCTGAAAACGACTAAATATCAAGAACTCATCGGGCGAATCGCTCTGGAACTGAAATCGGCACGCTCACTGACATTTTCCCTCTCTGAACGTCTGATAAACGCCGGAAAAATGACTAAGTCCAAAAAAAAATTATTTACAACTTTTTTCAATTTTACTCCTGTGGGATATATATTCTACCCACACACATTTGAAACTCTCCTGGGGTACCATCCCACATATTATTCCCTCATTTAGCGGATATTTTCACAAAATAGTGAAATTTTAAAAAATTCAGAAAATTGGCTGAAAACGACTAAATATCAAGGACTCATCGGGCGAATCGCTCTGGAACTGAAATCGAAGTGCTCACTGACATTTTCCCTCTCTGAAAGTCTGATAAACGCCGGAAAAATGACTAAGTCCAAAAAAAAATTATTTACAACTTTTTAAAATTTTACCCCTGTGGGATACATATTCTACCCACACACATTTGGAACTCTCCTGGGGTACCCTCCCACATATTATTCCCTCATTTAGCGGATATTTTCACAAAAAAGTGAAATTTTCAAAAATTCAGAAAATTGGCTGAAAACGACTAAATATCAAGGACTCATCGGGCTAATCGCTCTGGAACTGAAATCGGAACGCTCACTGACATTTCCCCTCTCTGAAAGTCTGATAAACTCCGGAAAAATGACTAAGTCCAAAAAAGAATTTTTTTAAACTTTTTTCAATTTTACCCCCGTGGGATATATATTCTACCCACACACATTTGGAACTCTCCTGGGGTACCCTCACACATATTATTCCCTCAGTTAGCGGATATTTTTACAAAAAAGTGAAATTTTCAAGAATTCAGAAAATTGGCTGAAAACGACTAAATATCAAGAACTCATCGGGCGAATCGCTCTGGAACTGAAATCGGCACGCTCACTGACATTTTCCCTCTCTGAACGTCTGATAAACGCCGGAAAAATGACTAAGTCCAAAAAAAAATTATTTACAACTTTTTTCAATTTTACTCCTGTGGGATATATATTCTACCCACACACATTTGAAACTCTCCTGGGGTACCATCCCACATATTATTCCCTCATTTAGCGGATATTTTCACAAAATAGTGAAATTTTAAAAAATTCAGAAAATTGGCTGAAAACGACTAAATATCAAGGACTCTTCGGGCGAATCGCTCTGGAACTGAAATCGAAATGCTCACTGACATTTCCCCTCGATGAAAGTCTGATAAACTCCGGAAAAATGATTAAGTCCGAAAAAATTTTTTTTTAAACTTTTCAATTTTACCCCCGTGGGATATACATTCTACCCACACACATTTGGAACTCTCCTGGGGTACCCTCACACATATTATTCCCTCATTTAGCGGATATTTTCACAAAAAAGTGAAATTTTCAAAAATTCAGAAAATTGGCTGAAAACGACTAAATATCAAGGACTCATCGGGCGAATCGCTCTGGAACGGAAATCGGAATGCTCACTGACATTTCCCCTATCTGAAAGTCTGATAAACGCCAGAAAAATGACTAAGTCCCAAAAAAATGTTTTTTAAACTTTTTTCAATTTTACCCCCGTGGGATATATATTCTACCCACACACATTTGGAACTCTCCTGGGGTACCCTCACACATATTATTCCCTCATTTAGCTGATATTTTCACAAAAAAGTGAAATTTTCAAAAATTCAGAAAATTGGCTGAAAACGACTAAATATCAAGGACTCATCGTGCGAATCGCTCTGGAACTGAAATTGGAATGCTCACTGACATTTCCCCTCTCTGAAAGTCTGATAAACGCCGGAAAAATGACTAAGTCCCCAAAAAATTTTTTTCAAACTTTTTTCAATTTTACCCCCGTGGAATATATATTCTACCCACACACATTTGGAACTCTCCTGGGGTACCCTCACACATATTATTCCCTCATTTAGCAGATATTTTTACAAAAAAGTGAAATTTTCAAAAATTCTGAAAATTGGCTGAAAACGACTAAATATCAAGGACTCATCGGGCAAATCGCTCTGGAACAGAAATCGGAATACTCACTGACATTTTCCCTCTCTGAAAGTCTAATAAACTCCGGAAAAATGACTAAGTCCAAAAAAAAAATTTTTTTCAACTTTATTCAATTTTACCCCCGTGGGATATATATTCTACCCACACACATTTGGAACTCTCCTGGGGTACCCTCACACATATTATTCCCTCATTTAGCCGATATTTTCACAAAAAAGTGAAATTTTCAAAAATTCAGAAAATTGGCTGAAAACGACTAAATATCAAGGACTCATCGGGCGAATCGCTCTGGAACTGAAATCGGAACACTCACTGACATTTTCCCTCACTGAGAGTCTGATAAACGCCGGGAAAATGACAAAGTCCAAAAAAAAATTATTTATAACTTTTTTCAATTTTACCCTCGTGGGATATATATTCTACCCACACACATTTGGAACTCTCCTGGGGTACCCTCACACATATTATTCCCTCATTTAGTGGATATTTTCACAAAAAAGTGAAATTTTCAAAAACTCAGAAAATTGGCTGAAAACGACTAAATATCAAGGACTCATCGGGCTAATCGCTCTGGAACTGAAATCGGAACGCTCACTGACATTTCCCCTCTCTGAAAGTCTGATAAACTCCGGAAAAATGACTAAGTCCAAAAAAGAATTTTTTTAAACTTTTTTCAATTTTACCCCCGTGGGATATATATTCTACCCACACACATTTGGAACTCTCCTGGGGTACCCTCACACATATTATTCCCTCAGTTAGCGGATATTTTTACAAAAAAGTGAAATTTTCAAGAATTCAGAAAATTGGCTGAAAACGACTAAATATCAAGAACTCATCGGGCGAATCGCTCTGGAACTGAAATCGGCACGCTCACTGACATTTTCCCTCTCTGAACGTCTGATAAACGCCGGAAAAATGACTAAGTCCAAAAAAAAATTATTTACAACTTTTTTCAATTTTACTCCTGTGGGATATATATTCTACCCACACACATTTGAAACTCTCCTGGGGTACCATCCCACATATTATTCCCTCATTTAGCGGATATTTTCACAAAATAGTGAAATTTTAAAAAATTCAGAAAATTGGCTGAAAACGACTAAATATCAAGGACTCTTCGGGCGAATCGCTCTGGAACTGAAATCGAAATGCTCACTGACATTTCCCCTCGATGAAAGTCTGATAAACTCCTGAAAAATGATTAAGTCCGAAAAAATTTTTTTTTAAACTTTTCAATTTTACCCCCGTGGGATATACATTCTACCCACACACATTTGGAACTCTCCTGGGGTACCCTCACACATATTATTCCCTCATTTAGCGGATATTTTCACAAAAAAGTGAAATTTTCAAAAATTCAGAAAATTGGCTGAAAACGACTAAATATCAAGGACTCATCGGGCGAATCGCTCTGGAACGGAAATCGGAATGCTCACTGACATTTCCCCTATCTGAAAGTCTGATAAACGCCAGAAAAATGACTAAGTCCCAAAAAAATGTTTTTTAAACTTTTTTCAATTTTACCCCCGTGGGATATATATTCTACCCACACACATTTGGAACTCTCCTGGGGTACCCTCACACATATTATTCCCTCATTTAGCTGATATTTTCACAAAAAAGTGAAAT
Organism: Phyllobates terribilis; assembly: GCF_046119375.1. Classification (NCBI taxonomy): domain Eukaryota; kingdom Metazoa; phylum Chordata; class Amphibia; order Anura; family Dendrobatidae; genus Phyllobates; species Phyllobates terribilis. Next base: position 594,158,946 of record NW_027362763.1, on the reverse strand, counting down.
TTTCAAAAATTCAGAAAATTGGCTGAAAACGACTAAATATCAAGGACTCATCGTGCGAATCGCTCTGGAACTGAAATTGGAATGCTCACTGACATTTCCCCTCTCTGAAAGTCTGATAAACGCCGGAAAAATGACTAAGTCCCCAAAAAATTTTTTTCAAACTTTTTTCAATTTTACCCCCGTGGAATATATATTCTACCCACACACATTTGGAACTCTCCTGGGGTACCCTCACACATATTATTCCCTCATTTAGCAGATATTTTTACAAAAAAGTGAAATTTTCAAAAATTCTGAAAATTGGCTGAAAACGACTAAATATCAAGGACTCATCGGGCAAATCGCTCTGGAACAGAAATCGGAATACTCACTGACATTTTCCCTCTCTGAAAGTCTAATAAACTCCGGAAAAATGACTAAGTCCAAAAAAAAAATTTTTTTCAACTTTATTCAATTTTACCCCCGTGGGATATATATTCTACCCACACACATTTGGAACTCTCCTGGGGTACCCTCACACATATTATTCCCTCAGTTAGCGGATATTTTTACAAAAAAGTGAAATTTTCAAGAATTCAGAAAATTGGCTGAAAACGACTAAATATCAAGAACTCATCGGGCGAATCGCTCTGGAACTGAAATCGGCACGCTCACTGACATTTTCCCTCTCTGAACGTCTGATAAACGCCGGAAAAATGACTAAGTCCAAAAAAAAATTATTTACAACTTTTTTCAATTTTACTCCTGTGGGATATATATTCTACCCACACACATTTGAAACTCTCCTGGGGTACCATCCCACATATTATTCCCTCATTTAGCGGATATTTTCACAAAATAGTGAAATTTTAAAAAATTCAGAAAATTGGCTGAAAACGACTAAATATCAAGGACTCTTCGGGCGAATCGCTCTGGAACTGAAATCGAAATGCTCACTGACATTTCCCCTCGATGAAAGTCTGATAAACTCCGGAAAAATGATTAAGTCCGAAAAAATTTTTTTTTAAACTTTTCAATTTTACCCCCGTGGGATATACATTCTACCCACACACATTTGGAACTCTCCTGGGGTACCCTCACACATATTATTCCCTCATTTAGCGGATATTTTCACAAAAAAGTGAAATTTTCAAAAATTCAGAAAATTGGCTGAAAACGACTAAATATCAAGGACTCATCGGGCGAATCGCTCTGGAACTGAAATCGGCACGCTCACTGACATTTTCCCTCTCTGAACGTCTGATAAACGCCGGAAAAATGACTAAGTCCAAAAAAAAATTATTTACAACTTTTTTCAATTTTACTCCTGTGGGATATATATTCTACCCACACACATTTGAAACTCTCCTGGGGTACCATCCCACATATTATTCCCTCATTTAGCGGATATTTTCACAAAATAGTGAAATTTTAAAAAATTCAGAAAATTGGCTGAAAACGACTAAATATCAAGGACTCTTCGGGCGAATCGCTCTGGAACTGAAATCGAAATGCTCACTGACATTTCCCCTCGATGAAAGTCTGATAAACTCCGGAAAAATGATTAAGTCCGAAAAAATTTTTTTTTAAACTTTTCAATTTTACCCCCGTGGGATATACATTCTACCCACACACATTTGGAACTCTCCTGGGGTACCCTCACACATATTATTCCCTCATTTAGCGGATATTTTCACAAAAAAGTGAAATTTTCAAAAATTCAGAAAATTGGCTGAAAACGACTAAATATCAAGGACTCATCGGGCGAATCGCTCTGGAACGGAAATCGGAATGCTCACTGACATTTCCCCTATCTGAAAGTCTGATAAACGCCAGAAAAATGACTAAGTCCCAAAAAAATGTTTTTTAAACTTTTTTCAATTTTACCCCCGTGGGATATATATTCTACCCACACACATTTGGAACTCTCCTGGGGTACCCTCACACATATTATTCCCTCATTTAGCTGATATTTTCACAAAAAAGTGAAATTTTCAAAAATTCAGAAAATTGGCTGAAAACGACTAAATATCAAGGACTCATCGTGCGAATCGCTCTGGAACTGAAATTGGAATGCTCACTGACATTTCCCCTCTCTGAAAGTCTGATAAACGCCGGAAAAATGACTAAGTCCCCAAAAAATTTTTTTCAAACTTTTTTCAATTTTACCCCCGTGGAATATATATTCTACCCACACACATTTGGAACTCTCCTGGGGTACCCTCACACATATTATTCCCTCATTTAGCCGATATTTTCACAAAAAAGTGAAATTTTCAAAAATTCTGAAAATTGGCTGAAAACGACTAAATATCAAGGACTCATCGGGCGAATCGCTCTGGAACTGAAATCGGAACACTCACTGACATTTTCCCTCACTGAGAGTCTGATAAACGCCGGGAAAATGACAAAGTCCAAAAAAAAATTATTTATAACTTTTTTCAATTTTACCCTCGTGGGATATATATTCTACCCACACACATTTGGAACTCTCCTGGGGTACCCTCACACATATTATTCCCTCATTTAGTGGATATTTTCACAAAAAAGTGAAATTTTCAAAAACTCAGAAAATTGGCTGAAAACGACTAAATATCAAGGACTCATCGGGCTAATCGCTCTGGAACTGAAATCGGAACGCTCACTGACATTTCCCCTCTCTGAAAGTCTGATAAACTCCGGAAAAATGACTAAGTCCAAAAAAGAATTTTTTTAAACTTTTTTCAATTTTACCCCCGTGGGATATATATTCTACCCACACACATTTGGAACTCTCCTGGGGTACCCTCACACATATTATTCCCTCAGTTAGCGGATATTTTTACAAAAAAGTGAAATTTTCAAGAATTCAGAAAATTGGCTGAAAACGACTAAATATCAAGAACTCATCGGGCGAATCGCTCTGGAACTGAAATCGGCACGCTCACTGACATTTTCCCTCTCTGAACGTCTGATAAACGCCGGAAAAATGACTAAGTCCAAAAAAAAATTATTTACAACTTTTTTCAATTTTACTCCTGTGGGATATATATTCTACCCACACACATTTGAAACTCTCCTGGGGTACCATCCCACATATTATTCCCTCATTTAGCGGATATTTTCACAAAATAGTGAAATTTTAAAAAATTCAGAAAATTGGCTGAAAACGACTAAATATCAAGGACTCTTCGGGCGAATCGCTCTGGAACTGAAATCGAAATGCTCACTGACATTTCCCCTCGATGAAAGTCTGATAAACTCCTGAAAAATGATTAAGTCCGAAAAAATTTTTTTTTAAACTTTTCAATTTTACCCCCGTGGGATATACATTCTACCCACACACATTTGGAACTCTCCTGGGGTACCCTCACACATATTATTCCCTCATTTAGCGGATATTTTCACAAAAAAGTGAAATTTTCAAAAATTCAGAAAATTGGCTGAAAACGACTAAATATCAAGGACTCATCGGGCGAATCGCTCTGGAACGGAAATCGGAATGCTCACTGACATTTCCCCTATCTGAAAGTCTGATAAACGCCAGAAAAATGACTAAGTCCCAAAAAAATGTTTTTTAAACTTTTTTCAATTTTACCCCCGTGGGATATATATTCTACCCACACACATTTGGAACTCTCCTGGGGTACCCTCACACATATTATTCCCTCATTTAGCTGATATTTTCACAAAAAAGTGAAATTTTCAAAAATTCAGAAAATTGGCTGAAAACGACTAAATATCAAGGACTCATCGTGCGAATCGCTCTGGAACTGAAATTGGAATGCTCACTGACATTTCCCCTCTCTGAAAGTCTGATAAACGCCGGAAAAATGACTAAGTCCCCAAAAAATTTTTTTCAAACTTTTTTCAATTTTACCCCCGTGGAATATATATTCTACCCACACACATTTGGAACTCTCCTGGGGTACCCTCACACATATTATTCCCTCATTTAGCAGATATTTTTACAAAAAAGTGAAATTTTCAAAAATTCTGAAAATTGGCTGAAAACGACTAAATATCAAGGACTCATCGGGCAAATCGCTCTGGAACAGAAATCGGAATACTCACTGACATTTTCCCTCTCTGAAAGTCTAATAAACTCCGGAAAAATGACTAAGTCCAAAAAAAAAATTTTTTTCAACTTTATTCAATTTTACCCCCGTGGGATATATATTCTACCCACACACATTTGGAACTCTCCTGGGGTACCCTCACACATATTATTCCCTCAGTTAGCGGATATTTTTACAAAAAAGTGAAATTTTCAAGAATTCAGAAAATTGGCTGAAAACGACTAAATATCAAGAACTCATCGGGCGAATCGCTCTGGAACTGAAATCGGCACGCTCACTGACATTTTCCCTCTCTGAACGTCTGATAAACGCCGGAAAAATGACTAAGTCCAAAAAAAAATTATTTACAACTTTTTTCAATTTTACTCCTGTGGGATATATATTCTACCCACACACATTTGAAACTCTCCTGGGGTACCATCCCACATATTATTCCCTCATTTAGCGGATATTTTCACAAAATAGTGAAATTTTAAAAAATTCAGAAAATTGGCTGAAAACGACTAAATATCAAGGACTCTTCGGGCGAATCGCTCTGGAACTGAAATCGAAATGCTCACTGACATTTCCCCTCGATGAAAGTCTGATAAACTCCGGAAAAATGATTAAGTCCGAAAAAATTTTTTTTTAAACTTTTCAATTTTACCCCCGTGGGATATACATTCTACCCACACACATTTGGAACTCTCCTGGGGTACCCTCACACATATTATTCCCTCATTTAGCGGATATTTTCACAAAAAAGTGAAATTTTCAAAAATTCAGAAAATTGGCTGAAAACGACTAAATATCAAGGACTCATCGGGCGAATCGCTCTGGAACGGAAATCGGAATGCTCACTGACATTTCCCCTATCTGAAAGTCTGATAAACGCCAGAAAAATGACTAAGTCCCAAAAAAATGTTTTTTAAACTTTTTTCAATTTTACCCCCGTGGGATATATATTCTACCCACACACATTTGGAACTCTCCTGGGGTACCCTCACACATATTATTCCCTCATTTAGCTGATATTTTCACAAAAAAGTGAAATTTTCAAAAATTCAGAAAATTGGCTGAAAACGACTAAATATCAAGGACTCATCGTGCGAATCGCTCTGGAACTGAAATTGGAATGCTCACTGACATTTCCCCTCTCTGAAAGTCTGATAAACGCCGGAAAAATGACTAAGTCCCCAAAAAATTTTTTTCAAACTTTTTTCAATTTTACCCCCGTGGAATATATATTCTACCCACACACATTTGGAACTCTCCTGGGGTACCCTCACACATATTATTCCCTCATTTAGCAGATATTTTTACAAAAAAGTGAAATTTTCAAAAATTCTGAAAATTGGCTGAAAACGACTAAATATCAAGGACTCATCGGGCAAATCGCTCTGGAACAGAAATCGGAATACTCACTGACATTTTCCCTCTCTGAAAGTCTAATAAACTCCGGAAAAATGACTAAGTCCAAAAAAAAAATTTTTTTCAACTTTATTCAATTTTACCCCCGTGGGATATATATTCTACCCACACACATTTGGAACTCTCCTGGGGTACCCTCACACATATTATTCCCTCATTTAGCCGATATTTTCACAAAAAAGTGAAATTTTCAAAAATTCAGAAAATTGGCTGAAAACGACTAAATATCAAGGACTCATCTGGCGAATCGCTCTGGAACTGAAATCGGAATGCTCACTGACATTTTCCCTCTCTGAAAGTCTGATAAACGCCGGAAAAATGACTAAGTCCAAAAAAAAATTATTTACAACTTTTTTCAATTTTACTCCTGTGGGATATATATTCTACCCACACACATTTGAAACTCTCCTGGGGTACCATCCCACATATTATTCCCTCATTTAGCGGATATTTTCACAAAATAGTGAAATTTTAAAAAATTCAGAAAATTGGCTGAAAACGACTAAATATAAAGGACTCTTCGGGCGAATCGCTCTGGAACTGAAATCGAAATGCTCACTGACATTTCCCCTCGATGAAAGTCTGATAAACTCCTGAAAAATGATTAAGTCCGAAAAAATTTTTTTTTAAACTTTTCAATTTTACCCCCGTGGGATATACATTCTACCCACACACATTTGGAACTCTCCTGGGGTACCCTCACACATATTATTCCCTCATTTAGCGGATATTTTCACAAAAAAGTGAAATTTTCAAAAATTCAGAAAATTGGCTGAAAACGACTAAATATCAAGGACTCATCGGGCGAATCGCTCTGGAACGGAAATCGGAATGCTCACTGACATTTCCCCTATCTGAAAGTCTGATAAACGCCAGAAAAATGACTAAGTCCCAAAAAAATGTTTTTTAAACTTTTTTCAATTTTACCCCCGTGGGATATATATTCTACCCACACACATTTGGAACTCTCCTGGGGTACCCTCACACATATTATTCCCTCATTTAGCTGATATTTTCACAAAAAAGTGAAATTTTCAAAAATTCAGAAAATTGGCTGAAAACGACTAAATATCAAGGACTCATCGTGCGAATCGCTCTGGAACTGAAATTGGAATGCTCACTGACACTTCCCCTCTCTGAAAGTCTGATAAACGCCGGAAAAATGACTAAGTCCCCAAAAAATTTTTTTCAAACTTTTTTCAATTTTACCCCCGTGGAATATATATTTTACCCACACACATTTGGAACTCTCCTGGGGTACCCTCACACATATTATTCCCTCATTTAGCAGATATTTTTACAAAAAAGTGAAATTTTCAAAAATTCTGAAAATTGGCTGAAAACGACTAAATATCAAGGACTAATCGGGCAAATCGCTCTGGAACAGAAATCGGAATACTCACTGACATTTTCCCTCTCTGAAAGTCTAATAAACTCCGGAAAAATGACTAAGTCCAAAAAAAAAATTTTTTTCAACTTTATTCAATTTTACCCCCGTGGGATATATATTCTACCCACACACATTTGGAACTCTCCTGGGGTACCCTCACACATATTATTCCCTCATTTAGCCGATATTTTCACAAAAAAGTGAAATTTTCAAAAATTCAGAAAATTGGCTGAAAACGACTAAATATCAAGGACTCATCGGGCGAATCGCTCTGGAACTGAAATCGGAACACTCACTGACATTTTCCCTCACTGAGAGTCTGATAAACGCCGGGAAAATGACAAAGTCCAAAAAAAAATTATTTATAACTTTTTTGAATTTTACCCTCGTGGGATATATATTCTACCCACACACATTTGGAACTCTCCTGGGGTACCCTCACACATATTATTCCCTCATTTAGTGGATATTTTCACAAAAAAGTGAAATTTTCAAAAACTCAGAAAATTGGCTGAAAACGACTAAATATCAAGGACTCATCGGGCTAATCGCTCTGGAACTGAAATCGGAACGCTCACTGACATTTCCCCTCTCTGAAAGTCTGATAAACTCCGGAAAAATGACTAAGTCCAAAAAAAATTTTTTTAAACTTTTTTAAATTTTACCCCGTGAGATATATATTCTACCCCACACACATTTGGAACTCTCCTGGGGTACCATCACACATATTATTCCCTCATTTAGCAGATATTTTCACAAAAAAGTGAAATTTTCAAAAATTCAGAAAATTGGCTGAAAACGACTAAATATCAAGGACTCATTGCGCGAATCGCTCTGGAACTGAAATTGGAATGTTCACTGACATTTCCCCTCTCTGAAAGTCTGATAAACGCCGGAAAAATGACTAAGTCCCCAAAAATATTTTTTTAGACTTTTTTCAATTTTACCCCCGTGGGATATATATTCTACCCACACACATTTGGAACTCTCCTGGGGTACCCTCACACATATTATTCCCTCATTTAGCAGATATTTTCACAAAAAAGTGAAATTTTCAAAAATTCAGAAAATTGGCTGAAAACGACTAAATATCAAGGACTCATCGGGCTAATCGCTCTGGAACTGAAATCGGAACGCTCACTGACATTTCCCCTCTCTGAAAGTCTGATAAACTCCGGAAAAATGACTAAGTCCAAAAAAAATTTTTTTAAACTTTTTTAAATTTTACCCCGTGAGATATATATTCTACCCCACACACATTTGGAACTCTCCTGGGGTACCCTCACACATATTATTCCCTCATTTAGCAGATATTTTCACAAAAAAGTGAAATTTTCAAAAATTCAGAAAATTGGCTGAAAACGACTAAATATCAAGGACTCATTGCGCGAATCGCTCTGGAACTGAAATTGGAATGTTCACTGACATTTCCCCTCTCTGAAAGTCTGATAAACGCCGGAAAAATGACTAAGTCCCCAAAAATATTTTTTTAGACTTTTTTCAATTTTACCCCCGTGGGATATATATTCTACCCACACACATTTGGAACTCTCCTGGGGTACCCTCACACATATTATTCCCTCATTTAGCAGATATTTTCACAAAAAAGTGAAATTTTCAAAAATTCAGAAAATTGGCTGAAAACGACTAAATATCAAGGACTCATCGGGCTAATCGCTCTGGAACTGAAATCGGAACGCTCACTGACATTTCCCCTCTCTGAAAGTCTGATAAACGCCGGAAAAATGACTAAGTCCCCAAAAAATTTTTTTCAAACTTTTTTCAATTTTACCCCCGTGGAATATATATTCTACCCACACACATTTGGAACTCTCCTGGGGTACCCTCACACATATTATTCCCTCATTTAGCAGATATTTTTACAAAAAAGTGAAATTTTCAAAAATTCTGAAAATTGGCTGAAAACGACTAAATATCAAGGACTCATCGGGCAAATCGCTCTGGAACAGAAATCGGAATACTCACTGACATTTTCCCTCTCTGAAAGTCTAATAAACTCCGGAAAAATGGCTAAGTCCAAAAAAAAAATTTTTTTCAACTTTATTCAATTTTACCCCCGTGGGATATATATTCTACCCACACACATTTGGAACTCTCCTGGGGTACCCTCACACATATTATTCCCTCATTTAGCCGATATTTTCACAAAAAAGTGAAATTTTCAAAAATTCAGAAAATTGGCTGAAAACGACTAAATATCAAGGACTCATCGGGCGAATCGCTCTGGAACTGAAATCGGAACACTCACTGACATTTTCCCTCACTGAGAGCCTGATAAACGCCGGGAAAATGACAAAGTCCAAAAAAAAATTATTTATAACTTTTTTCAATTTTACCCTCGTGGGATATATATTCTACCCACACACATTTGGAACTCTCCTGGGGTACCCTCACACATATTATTCCCTCATTTAGTGGATATTTTCACAAAAAAGTGAAATTTTCAAAAACTCAGAAAATTGGCTGAAAACGACTAAATATCAAGGACTCATCGGGCTAATCGCTCTGGAACTGAAATCGGAACGCTCACTGACATTTCCCCTCTCTGAAAGTCTGATAAACTCCGGAAAAATGACTAAGTCCAAAAAAAATTTTTTTAAACTTTTTTAAATTTTACCCCGTGAGATATATATTCTACCCCACACACAATTGGAACTCTCCTGGGGTACCATCACACATATTATTCCCTCATTTAGCAGATATTTTCACAAAAAAGTGAAATTTTCAAAAATTCAGAAAATTGGCTGAAAACGACTAAATATCAAGGACTCATTGCGCGAATCGCTCTGGAACTGAAATTGGAATGTTCACTGACATTTCCCCTCTCTGAAAGTCTGATAAACGCCGGAAAAATGACTAAGTCCCCAAAAATATTTTTTTTTGACTTTTTTCAGTTTTACCCCCGTGGGATATATATTCTACCCACACACATTTGGAACTCTCCTGGGGTACCCTCACACATATTATTCCCTCATTTAGCAGATATTTTCACAAAAAAGTGAAATTTTCAAAAATTCAGAAAATTGGCTGAAAACGACTAAATATCAAGGACTCATCGGGCTAATCGCTCTGGAACTGAAATCGGAACGCTCACTGACATTTCCCCTCTCTGAAAGTCTGATAAACTCCGGAAAAATGACTAAGTCCAAAAAATAATTTTTTTAAACTTTTTTCAATTTTACCCCCGTGGGATATATATTCTACCCACACACATTTGGAACTCACCTGCGGTACCCTCACACATATTATTCCCTCATTTAGCAGATATTTTCACAAAAAAGTGAAATTTTCAAAAATTCAGAAAATTGGCTGAAAACGACAAAATATCAAGGACTCATCGGGCGAATCGCTCTGGAACTGAAATCGGAACGCTCACTGACATTTCCCCTCTCTGAAAGTCTGATAAACTCTGGAAAAATGACCAAGTCCAAAAAAAAATTTTTTTTAACTTTTTCAATTTTACCCCTGTGGGATATACATTCTACCCACACACATTTGGAACTCTCCTGGGGTACCCTCACACATATTATTCCCTCATTTAGCGGATATTTTCACAAAAAAGTGAAATTTTCAAAAATTCAGAAAATTGGCTGAAAATGACTAAATATCAAGGACTCATCAGGCGAATCGCTCTGGAACTGAAATCGGAACGCTCACTGACATTTCCCCTCTCTGAAAGTCTGATAAACTCCGGAAAAATGACAAAGTCCAAAAAAAAAATTTTTTTCAACTTTTTTCAATTTTACCCCCGTGGGATATATATTCTACCCAACCACATTTGGAACTCTCCTGGGGTACCCTCCCACATATTATTCCCTCATTTAGCGGATATTTTCACAAAAAAGTGAAATTTTCAAAAATTCAGAAAATTGGCTGAAAACGACTAAATATCAAGGACTCATCGGGCTAATCGCTCTGGAACTGAAATCGGAACGCTCACTGACATTTCCCCTCTCTGAAAGTCTGATAAACTCCGGAAAAATGACTAAGTCCAAAAAAGAATTTTTTTAAACTTTTTTCAATTTTACCCCCGTGGGATATATATTCTACCCACACACATTTGGAACTCACCTGCAGTACCCTCACACATATTATTCCCTCATTTAGCGGATATTTTTACAAAAAAGTAAAATTTTCAAAAATTTTGAAAATTGGCTGAAAACGACTAAATATCAGGGACTCATTGGGCGAATCGCTCTGGAACTGAAATCGGAATGCTCACTGACATTTCCCCTCTTTGAAAGTATGATAAACTCCCGAAAAATGACTAAGTCCAAATAAAAAATTTTTTCCAACCTTTTTCAATTTTACCCCCGTGGGATATATATTCTACCCAAACACATTTGGAACTCTCCTGGGGTACCCTCCGACATATTATTCCCTCATTTAGCAGATATTTTCACAAAAAAGTTAAATTTTCAAAAATTCAGAAAATTGGCTGAAAACGACTAAATATCAAGGACTCATCGGGCTAATCGCTCTGGAACTGAAATCGGAACGCTCACTGACATTTCCCCTCTCTGAAAGTCTGATAAACTCCGGAAAAATGACTAAGTCCAAAAAAAATTTTTTTAAACTTTTTTAAATTTTACCCCGTGAGATATATATTCTACCCCACACACATTTGGAACTCTCCTGGGGTACCATCACACATATTATTCCCTCATTTAGCAGATATTTTCACAAAAAAGTGAAATTTTCAAAAATTCAGAAAATTGGCTGAAAACGACTAAATATCAAGGACTCATTGCGCGAATCGCTCTGGAACTGAAATTGGAATGTTCACTGACATTTCCCCTCTCTGAAAGTCTGATAAACGCCGGAAAAATGACTAAGTCCCCAAAAATATTTTTTTAGACTTTTTTCAATTTTACCCCCGTGGGATATATATTCTACCCACACACATTTGGAACTCTCCTGGGGTACCCTCACACATATTATTCCCTCATTTAGCAGATATTTTCACAAAAAAGTGAAATTTTCAAAAATTCAGAAAATTGGCTGAAAACGACTAAATATCAAGGACTCATCGGGCTAATCGCTCTGGAACTGAAATCGGAACGCTCACTGACATTTCCCCTCTCTGAAAGTCTGATAAACTCCGGAAAAATGACTAAGTCCAAAAAATAATTTTTTTAAACTTTTTTCAATTTTACCCCCGTGGGATATATATTCTACCCACACACATTTGGAACTCACCTGCGGTACCCTCACACATATTATTCCCTCATTTAGCAGATATTTTCACAAAAAAGTGAAATTTTCAAAAATTCAGAAAATTGGCTGAAAACGACAAAATATCAAGGACTCATCGGGCGAATCGCTCTGGAACTGAAATCGGAACGCTCACTGACATTTCCCCTCTCTGAAAGTCTGATAAACTCTGGAAAAATGACCAAGTCCAAAAAAAAATTTTTTTTAACTTTTTCAATTTTACCCCTGTGGGATATACATTCTACCCACACACATTTGGAACTCTCCTGGGGTACCCTCACACATATTATTCCCTCATTTAGCGGATATTTTCACAAAAAAGTGAAATTTTCAAAAATTCAGAAAATTGGCTGAAAATGACTAAATATCAAGGACTCATCAGGCGAATCGCTCTGGAACTGAAATCGGAACGCTCACTGACATTTCCCCTCTCTGAAAGTCTGATAAACTCCGGAAAAATGACAAAGTCCAAAAAAAAAATTTTTTTCAACTTTTTTCAATTTTACCCCGTGGGATATATATTCTACCCAACCACATTTGGAACTCTCCTGGGGTACCCTCCCACATATTATTCCCTCATTTAGCGGATATTTTCACAAAAAAGTGAAATTTTCAAAAATTCAGAAAATTGGCTGAAAACGACTAAATATCAAGGACTCATCGGGCTAATCGCTCTGGAACTGAAATCGGAACGCTCACTGACATTTCCCCTCTCTGAAAGTCTGATAAACTCCGGAAAAATGACTAAGTCCAAAAAAGAATTTTTTTAAACTTTTTTCAATTTTACCCCCGTGGGATATATATTCTACCCACACACATTTGGAACTCACCTGCAGTACCCTCACACATATTATTCCCTCATTTAGCGGATATTTTTACAAAAAAGTAAAATTTTCAAAAATTTTGAAAATTGGCTGAAAACGACTAAATATCAGGGACTCATTGGGCGAATCGCTCTGGAACTGAAATCGGAATGCTCACTGACATTTCCCCTCTTTGAAAGTATGATAAACTCCCGAAAAATGACTAAGTCCAAATAAAAAATTTTTTCCAACCTTTTTCAATTTTACCCCCGTGGGATATATATTCTACCCAAACACATTTGGAACTCTCCTGGGGTACCCTCCGACATATTATTCCCTCATTTAGCAGATATTTTCACAAAAAAGTTAAATTTTCAAAAATTCAGAAAATTGGCTGAAAACGACTAAATTTCAAGGACTCATCGGGCGAATCGCTCTGGAACTGAAATCGGAACGCTCACTGACATTTCCCCTCTCTGAAAGTCTGATAAACTCTGGAAAAATGACAAAGTCGAAAAAAAAAATTTTTTAAACTTTTTTCAATTTTACCCCCGTGGGATATACATTCTACCCACACACATTTGGAACTCTCCTGGGGTACCCTCACACATATTATTCCCTCATTTAGCGGATATTTTCACAAAAAAGTGAAATTTTCAAAAATTCAGAAAATTGGCTGAAAATGACTAAATATCAAGGACTCATCAGGAGAATCGCTCTGGAACTGAAATCGGAACGCTCACTGACATTTTCCCTCTCTGAAAGTCTGATAAACGCCGGAAAAATGACTAAGTCCAAAAAAAAATTATTTACAACTTTTTTCAATTTTACCCCTGTGGGATATATATTCTACCCACACACATTTGAAACTCTCCTGGGGTAACCTCCCACATATTATTCCCTCATTTAGCGGATATTTTCACAAAAAAGTGAAATTTTAAAAAATTCAGAAAATTGGCTGAAAACGACTAAATATCAAGGACTCATCGGGCGAGTCGCTCTGGAACTGAAATCGGAACGCTCACTGAAATTTTCCCTCTCTGAAAGTCTGATAAACTCCGGAAAAATGACTAAGTCCAAAAAAGAATTTTTTTAAACTTTTTTCAATTTTACCCCCGTGGGATATATATTCTACCCACACACATTTGGAACTCTCCTGGGGTACCCTCACACATATTATTCCCTCAGTTAGCGGATATTTTTACAAAAAAGTGAAATTTTCAAAAATTCTGAAAATTGGCTGAAAACGACTAAATATCAAGAACTCATCGGGCGAATCGCTCTGGAACTGAAATCGGAACGCTCACTGACATTTCTCCTCGATGAAAGTCTGATAAACTCCGGAAAAATGATTAAGTCCGAAAAAAATTTTTTTTAAACTTTTCAATTTTACCCCCGTGGGATATATATTCTACCCACACACATTCGGAACTCTCCTGGGGTACCCTCACACATATTATTCCCTCATTTAGCGGATATTTTCACAAAAAAGTGAAATTTTCAAAAATTCAGAAAATTGGCTGAAAACGACTAAATATCAAGGACTCATCGGGCGAATCGCTCTGGAACGGAAATCGGAATGCTCACTGACATTTCCCCTATCTGAAAGTCTGATAAACGCCAGAAAAATGACTAAGTCCCAAAAAAATGTTTTTTAAACTTTTTTCAATTTTACCCCCGTGGGATATATATTCTACCCACACACATTTGGAACTCTCCTGGGGTACCCTCACACATATTATTCCCTCATTTAGCTGATATTTTCACAAAAAAGTGAAATTTTCAAAAATTCAGAAAATTGGCTGAAAACGACAAAATGTCAAGGACTCATCGGGCGAATCGCTCTGGAACTGAAATCGGAACGCTCACTGACATTTCCCCTCTCTGAAAGTCTGATAAACTCTGGAAAAATGACCAAGTCCAAAAAAAAATTTTTTTTAACTTTTTCAATTTTACCCCTGTGGGATATACATTCTACCCACACACATTTGGAACTCTCCTGGGGTACCCTCACACATATTATTCCCTCATTTAGCGGATATTTTCACAAAAAAGTGAAATTTTCAAAAATTCAGAAAATTGGCTGAAAATGACTAAATATCAAGGACTCATCAGGCGAATCGCTCTGGAACTGAAATCGGAACGCTCACTGACATTTCCCCTCTCTGAAAGTCTGATAAACTCCGGAAAAATGACAAAGTCCAAAAAAAAAATTTTTTTCAACTTTTTTCAATTTTACCCCCGTGGGATATATATTCTACCCAACCACATTTGGAACTCTCCTGGGGTACCCTCCCACATATTATTCCCTCATTTAGCGGATATTTTCACAAAAAAGTGAAATTTTCAAAAATTCAGAAAATTGGCTGAAAACGACTAAATATCAAGGACTCATCGGGCTAATCGCTCTGGAACTGAAATCGGAACGCTCACTGACATTTCCCCTCTCTGAAAGTCTGATAAACTCCGGAAAAATGACTAAGTCCAAAAAAGAATTTTTTTAAACTTTTTTCAATTTTACCCCCGTGGGATATATATTCTACCCACACACATTTGGAACTCACCTGCAGTACCCTCACACATATTATTCCCTCATTTAGCGGATATTTTTACAAAAAAGTAAAATTTTCAAAAATTTTGAAAATTGGCTGAAAACGACTAAATATCAGGGACTCATTGGGCGAATCGCTCTGGAACTGAAATCGGAATGCTCACTGACATTTCCCCTCTTTGAAAGTATGATAAACTCCGGAAAAATGATTAAGTCCGAAAAAATTTTTTTTTAAACTTTTCAATTTTACCCCCGTGGGATATATATTCTACCCACACACATTTGGAACTCTCCTGGGGTACCCTCACACATATTATTCCCTCATATAGCGGATATTTTCACAAAAAAGTGAAATTTTCAAAAATTCAGAAAATTGGCTGAAAACGACTAAATATCAAGGACTCATCGGGCGAATCGCTCTGGAACGGAAATCGGAATGCTCACTGACATTTCCCCTATCTGAAAGTCTGATAGACGCCAGAAAAATGACTAAGTCCCAAAAAAATGTTTTTTAAACTTTTTTCAATTTTACCCCCGTGGGATATATATTCTACCCACACACATTTGGAACTCTCCTGGGGTACCCTCACACATATTATTCCCTCATTTAGCTGATATTTTCACAAAAAAGTGAAATTTTCAAAAATTCAGAAAATTGGCTGAAAACGACTAAATATCAAGGACTCATCAGGCAAATCGCTCTGGAACTGAAATCGGAATGCTCACTGACATTTCCCCACTCTGAAAGTCTGATAAACGCCGGAAAAATGACTAAGTCCAAAAAAGAATTTTTTTAAACTTTTTTCAATTTTACCCCGTGGGATATATATTCTACCCTCACACATTTGGAACTCTCCTGGGGTACCCTCACACATATTATTCCCTCATTTAGCGGATATTTTTACAAAAAAGTGACATTTTCAAAAATTCAGAAAATTGGCTGAAAACGACTAAATATCAAGGACTCATCAGGCGAATCGCTCTGGAACTGAAATCGGAACGCTCACTGACATTTCCCCTCTCTGAAAGTCTGATAAACGCCGGAAAAATGACTATGTCCAAATAAAAATTTTTTTCAACTTTTTTCAATTTTACCCCCGTGGGATATATATTCTACCCACACACATTTAGAACTCTCCTGGGGTACCCTCACACATATTATTCCCTCATTTAGCGGATATTTTCACAAAAAAGTGAAATTTTCAAAAATGCTGAAAATTGTCTGAAAACGACTAAATATCATGAACTCATCGTGCGAATCACTCTGGAACTGAAATCGGAACGCTCACTGACATTTCCCCTCTCTGAAAGTCTGATAAATGCCAGAAAAATGACTAAATACAAAAAAAATTTTTTTTAAACTTTTTTCAATTTTACCCCTGTGGGATTTATATTCTACCCACACACATTTGGAACTCTCCTGGGGTACCCTCACACATATTATTCCCTCATTTAGCGGATATTTTTACAAAAAAGTGACATTTTCAAAAATTCTGAAAATTGGCTGAAAACGACTAAATATCAAGAACTCATCGGGCGAATCGCTCTGGAACTGAAATCGGAAAGCTCACTGAGATTTCCCCTCCCTGAAAGTATGATAAACTCCGGAAAAATGACTAAGTCCAAATAAAAAAAATTTTCAACATTTTTCAATTTTACCCCCGATGGATATATATTCTACCCACACACATTTGGAACTCTCCTGGGGTACCCTCACACATATTATTCCCTCATTTAGCGGATATTTTTACAAAAAAGTGAAATTTTCAAAAATTCAGAAAATTGGCTGAAAACGACTAAATATCAAGGACTCATTAGGCGAATCACTCTGGAACTGAAATCGGAATGCTCACTGACATTTCCCCTCTCTGAAAGTGTGATAAACGCCGGAAAAATGACTAAGTCCAAATAAAAAAAAATTTCAACTTTTTTCAATTTTACCCCCGTGGGATATATATTCTACCCACACACATTTGGAACTCTCCTGGGGTACCCTCACACATATTATTCCCTTATTTAGTGGATATTTTCACAAAAAAGTGAAATTTTCAAAAATTCAGAAAATTGGCTGAAAACGACTAAATATCAAGGACTCATCGGGCAAATCGCTCTGGAACTGAAATCGGAATGCTCACTGACATTTCCCCTCTCTGAAAGTCTGATAAACGCCGGAAAAATGACTAAGTCCAAAAAATAATTTTTTTAAACTTTTTTCAATTTTACCCCCGTGGGATATATATTCTACCCACATACATTTGGAACTCTCCTGGGCTACCCTCACACATATTATTCCCTCATTTAGCGGATACTTGTGCAAAAAAGTGAAATTTTCAAAAATTCAGAAAATTGGCTGAAAACGACTAAATAACAAGGACTCATCGGGCGAATCGCTCTGGAACTTAAATCGGACATGCTCACTAACATTTTCCCTCTCTGAAAGTCTGATAAACGCCAGAAAAATGACTAAGTCCAAAAAAGATTTTTTTTTAAACTTTTTTCAATTTTACCCCCGTGGGATATATATTCTACCCACACACATTTGGAACTCTCCTGGGGTACCCCCCCACATATTATTCCCTCATTTAGCGGATATTTTCACAAAAAAGTGAAATTTTCAAAAATTCTGAAAATTGGCTGAAAACGACTAAATATCAAGGACTCATCGGGCAAATCGCTCTGGAACTGACATCGGAACGCTCACTGACATTTCCCCTCTCTGAAAGTCTGATAAACGCCGGAAAAATGAGTAAGTCCAAAAAAAATTTTTTTTAAACTTTTTTCAATATTACCCCTGTGGGATATATATTCTACCCACACACATTTGGAAATCTCCTGGGGTACCCTCACACATATTATTCCCTCATTTAGCGGATATTTTCACAAAAAAGTGAAATTTTCAAAAATTCAGAAAATTGGCTGAAAACGACTAAATATCAAGGACTCATCAGGCGAATCGCTCTGGAACTGAAACCGGAATGCTCACTGACATTTCCCCTCTCTGAAAGTGTGATAAACGCCGGAAAAATGACTAAGTCCAAATAAAAAAAAATTTCATCTTTTTTCAATTTTACCCCTGTGGGATATATATTTTACCCACACACATTTGGAACTCTCCTGGGGTACCCTCACACATATTATTCCCTCATTTAGCGGATATTTTCACAAAAAAGTGAAATTTTCAGAAATTCAGAAAATTGGCTGAAAACGACTAAATATCAAGGACTCATCGGGCGAATCGCTCTGGAACTGAAATCGGAACGCTCACTGACATTTCCCCTCTCTGAAAGTCTGATAAACTCCGGAAAAACAACTAAGTCCAAAAAGAAATTATTTACAACTTTTTTCAATTTTACCCCCGTGGGATATATATTCTACCCACACACATTTGGAACTCTCCTGGGGTACCCTCAGACATATTATTCTCTCATTTAGCAGATATTTTTACAAAAAAGTGAAATTTTCAAAAATTCAGAAAATTGGCTGAAAACGACTAAATATCAAGGACTCATCGGGCGAATCGCTCTGGAACTGAAATCGGAACGCTCACTGACATTTTCCCTCTCTGAAAGTCTGATAAACGCCGGAAAAATGACAAAGTCCAAAAAAAAATTTTTTTAAACTTTTTTTAATTTTACCCCCGTGGGATATATATTTTACCCACACACATTTGGAACTCTCATGGGGTACCCTCATGTAACGGGTCTGGGAGGCTGAACCTCTGAGCTACTATACAAGGGGGCGGTCCTTGTAAGGAAGCGGGTGGTGACCAGGGAAGACGGGCAGGTAGTCACAGCAGGTGACTGGGACAGTCTCTGGGTAAACGGGCAGGAGGTCACGGCAAGTGACCAGGACAGTCTCTGGGTAAACGGGCAGGAGGTCACAGCAAGTGACCGGGGCAGTATCTGGGTATAGGGTAGGTACGACCTGTGACGGCTGAGCCTCCAGGTAGGCTAGCAGGCGGATGACAGATGAGTGCTCCCAGGTGAGCAGGCGAGAGTCTCTGGATAAGCAGGTGGTCACAGCATGTGACGGCGGAGCCTCCAGGTAGGCCAACAGACAGGCAGCAGATGAGCGCTCCCAGGTGAGCGGGCAAGCTGGTCCATAGACAGACTGACAGGAGTAGGAAGGCAGACCGTCGGACCTCAAGCTAGCAAGCAGGTAGTAGAAATGTCAGGCAGGAAACAGACAGCAAACTGGCAGGTTTCTGGCAGGTAACTGGCAGGTAACTGGCAACGGGACCTGAGGGCTGAAGCAGAGTAGTGAACAGGGCAACAACATTGCTCGGGCACCTCCATTTTGGAGGAGGTGCCTTATATATGGTGAAGTCCTCCGGCCATTGGCCGGGGACTCCTTAGGACGGCGCGTGCGGCCCCTTTAAGAGGGAGGGAGCGCGCGCGCCCTAAGCGCAGTGGCCGGGAAGGAGCGCGCGCTGCCAGCAGAGCGGGAGGAGGACGCCGGGCTCGGAGCAGAGGGGTGAGGGGAACAGCGTCCCTGCCTAGCAGAGGGCAGGGACGCTGGCGCTACAGTACCCCCCCCTTTAGGCCCCCCCTTTTTTAGGCCAGAGAGAAATTTAGCTAGGATGAGAGGGGCATGGATGTTCTCCCGGGGCTCCCACGTTCTCTCTTCAGGACCAAACCCCTTCCAATCTACTAGAAAAAAGGTCTTCCCTCTTACCCTTTTGGTGGCCAGAATGTTCTCTACCTCAAAATTGTTTTCAGCGGAAACCGGAGCAGGAGGCGTACCTGTAGACTTGGAAAAAGAGTTAAGTACCACAGGTTTGAGGAGAGATACATGGAAGGAGTTAGGGATTCGCAAGTTGGCCGGGAGTTTCAATTTATAGGCCACCAGATTGATCTGACTGATGACCTCCAGAGGACCGATGAACCGAGGCCCTAACTTATAGGAAGGAATCTTGAGCCGGACATACTTGGACGAGAGCCAGACCTTATCCCCTGGTTGGAATTGAGGAGGATCCAGACGTTTTTTGTCAGCATGTCTTTTCATACGCTCGGATGACAGAAGGAGTGCGGACCGGGTACTCTCCCATAGGGAGGAAAATTTGTTAACAAGAGATTCTGCAGCCGGATTGTCCACCGAGGTGGAGACGGGAAATGGGATCCGAGGATGCTGACCGAAGACAACAAAAAACGGGGATTTGGAGGAAGATTCGCTCTTGTGATTGTTGTAAGAAAATTCGGCCCATGGCAGGAGATCCACCCAGTCTGAATGGTGGGCATTAACAAAGTGCCGGAGGTAACTGGTCAGGTTCTGATTGATCCACTCCACTTGACCATTAGACTGTGGGTGGTAAGCGGAGGAGAAGTCCAGGGTGACGTCTAGCAGTTTACAAGTGGCTCTCCAGAAGCGTGAGGTGAACTGTACCCCACGATCCGACACTATGTGGAGGGGCAGCCCATGAAGACGGAAGATGTGGCGGATAAAGTCTTTAGCCAGCTCGGGTGCAGACGGGAGGCCTGGCAGGGGAACGAAATGAGTCATCTTGGAAAAGCAGTCAGCGACCACCCAAATGACGGTACAACCGGCAGAGACGGGGAGATCAGTTATAAAGTCCATTGCTATATGCTGCCAGGGGGCAGCAGGTACTGGGAGCGGAAGGAGGCGACCGGCTGGCAGATGTCTCGGAACCTTGTTGCGGGCGCAGGACACACAGGCAGAAACAAAGTCTATTACGTCCTTGTGCAGGGTAGGCCACCAGTAGTGCCGGGTAATAAGCTGGAGGGTCTTTTTCTGACCGGCGTGGCCAGCTAGTTTAGACAAGTGACCCCAGTGTAGGATCTTCTCCCGATCAGGTACTGATACGAACGTCTTACTGGGAGGGAGACGATTTAGACTCACGGGAGCCACCTGCATTACTCTGGCGGGATCGATGATGTGTTTCGGTTCTTCCTCGAGATCAGACACCAGAAAGGATCGGGACAAGGCGTCCGCCTTGATGTTTTTGTCAGCCGAGCGAAAATGAAGAATAAAATCAAAGCGAGCAAAAAACAAGGACCACCGAGCTTGGCGCGGGTTAAGTCTCTGGGCATGCTGGAGGTAAGCCAAGTTCTTGTGGTCAGTGTAGATTATTACCGGGTGAAGAGCCCCTTCGAGCAGGTAACGCCACTCCTCCAATGCCAGCTTGATGGCCAATAACTCTCGATCTCCTATGGAATAGTTGCGCTCAGAAGAGGAGAAGAGTTTGGAGAAGAAGCCACAAGTTACCATCCTCCCGGAAGATGATTTTTGTGTAAGTACCGCTCCGGCTCCAGAGGAGGAGGCGTCAACCTCCAGGAAGAACTGCTTGTTGCATCTGGGCGATGCAGCACCGGGGCGGAAGAGAAGGCCTGTTTTAAGGAAAGAAAGGCCTCCCCTGCTTCGGGCGGCCACTCTCTGGGATTAGTACCCTTACGGGTGAGCGCGGAAATTGGGGCAGTCCGGGAAGAGAAGTGCGGTATGAAGAGGCGGTAGTAGTTGGCGAAGCCCAGGAACCGCTGAATGGCCTTCAACCCCTCCGGTCGGGGCCATTTCTCGATGGCAGACAGTTTCTCTGGATCCATTCGTAGACCAGTCTGAGAAATAATGTAGCCCAAAAACGGAAGCGAGGTCTGCTCAAAGAGGCACTTCTCATATTTAGAGAAGAGGTGATTCTGCCTGAGCCTGAGCAGGACCTGACGAACGTCTCTCCGGTGAGTCTGGAGATCCGGAGAGAAGACCAAGATGTCATCCAGGTACACCACTACGCAGGAGTAGAGAAGGTCCCGGATGATGTCATTGACCAACTCTTGAAAGACGGCAGGAGCGTTACAGAAACCAAAGGGCATTACCAGATATTCATAGTGGCCGTCCCGGGTGTTGAATGCAGTCTTCCATTCATCCCCTTGACGGATACGGACCAGGTTGTACAGGGCATTACCAGATATTCATAGTGGCCGTCCCGGGTGTTGAATGCAGTCTTCCATTCATCCCCTTGACGGATACGGACCAGGTTGTACGCCCCACGGAGGTCCAGTTTGGTGAAGATTCTAGCTCCCCTCAGACGATCAAATACTTCTGGAATGAGCGGAAGGGGGTACTTATTCTTCACCGTGATCTGGTTAAGGCCTCTATAGTCTATACAGGGACGGAGAGAGCCGTCCTTCTTTTTTACGAAAAAGAAGCCTGCTCCCGCCGGGGAGGTAGATTTCCTGATGAATCCCCTGGCCAAATTCTCCTCAATATATTCGGACATCGACCGGGTCTCAGCAGCGGACAATGGGTAAATATGCCCACGGGGAGGCGTAGTACCGGGTAACAGGTCGATAGGACAGTCGTATGGTCTATGAGGGGGTAATGTCTCTGCCTCCTTTTTATTAAATACATCAGCAAATGACCAATAGGGAATCGGAAGTCCAGGTAGATTAGTTGGGGCAGGAGAAGGACGGGCGGGATGAACAGGAACCAAACAAGTCTTATGACAGTCCTGTCCCCAGCGAAGGACTTCTCCGGTCTGCCAGTCAAGCACGGGTGCATGTCTCTGGAGCCAAGGTAGACCTAGTAAGAGGGCGTGAGAGAGTCCAGGCAGAGCATGAAAAGAGATGCTCTCAGAATGCAGCATTCCCACCTGCAGAGTTATGGATTCGGTGATGAATTGGATGGGACGTGGTAAGAGGCCCCCATCCACAGCAGCGACAGATAATGGTATAGCCAGAGGTTTGGTGGGAATGCGGTATTTTTCTACCAGGGCCTGTGAAATAAGATTCCCGGCCGCTCCAGAGTCAAGTTGGGCTAGTTCGAAATAACGATTCTCCCCGCAGATAATTGAGACTGACAGCAGCAGAGATGGAGAGGATTTATTCTTGTCTAGGTCGACCTCTCTGAGAGAACCTAGACACAGGCGTTTCCCGACCTCTCCGGGCAGGTATGGATCCGGTGCTCCTTACTGCCACAGTAGAAGCAGCTCCCCTCGGCACGGCGTAAGTCCTGACGGGTTTTGACCATCTTGGTCTGGTCGACCTGCACAGGCTCAGGAGAGTGTACCTGGGGAGAAACGGAGGGAGTGAATGGTCTCTGAAAAGTAGGAGCTAGACGTGGAAACCTCCTCTCACGGGTGACTTCTTTGGCACGCTCCTGGAACCGTAGGTCAATCCGGGTGGCAAAAGTTATTAGGTCATCGAGAGTGGTAGGAATGTCTCGACCGGCGAGTTCATCTTTAATACGGCCGGACAGACCCTCCCAGAAGACAGATACCAGAGCGTCGTTATCCCAGGCCAGCTCCGAGGCAAAGGTACGGAACCGTATGGCATATTGGCCCACGGTGAGACTTCCCTGACGGAGGCGTAGCAGAGATGATGCGGATGAGGTCTTCCGTCCGGGTTCGTCGAAGACTTTCCGGAAAGCCGTGAGAAAGGCAGGCAAGTCGGACACCAGGGGGTCTCCTCTCTCCCATAGAGGATTTAGCCAGGCCAGGGCCTCCCCGGTGAGATGGGACATGATGAAGGCAATTTTGGCCCGGTCGGAGTAAAACTGGTGGGACAGGAGTTCAAAGTGCAGGGTGCACTGATTTATAAAGCCTCGAGCCTGAGCAGAGTCACCACCGAAGCGAGGAGGTGCAGAAAGCCGGGGTCCGGGGTAGGATACCATAGTATTGGTGGGCAGCGGAGGTGCCCGATTGCGAGTCATGGCACTGGCGGTGGTTGCTGGTGGAGCAGTCAGAGTGTCCAGGCGTGAGTTGATATTCCGCAGGTGACCCAGAATGGACTCCTGTTGGGACCTCTGATGGGACAGTTCATGACATAGGTCCGAGAGCGAGGGAGCTTGGGTACCACCGGGTTCCATGGCCCGAGCAAACTGTAACGGGTCTGGGAGGCGGAACCTCTGAGCTACTATACATGGGAGCGGTCCTTGTAAGGAAGCGGGTGGTGACCAGGGAAGACGGGCAGGTAGTCACAGCAGGTGACCGGGACAGTCTCTGGGTAAACGGGCAGGAGGTCATGGCAAGTGACCGGGACAGTCTCTGGGTAAACGGGCAGGAGGTCACAGCAAGTGACCGGGGCAGTCTCTGGGTGAATGGGCAGGAGGTCACAGCAAGTGACCGGGGCAGTCTCTGGGTGAACTGACAGGAGGTCACAGCAAGTGACCGGGGCAGTCTCTGGGTATAGGGTAGGTACGACCTGTGACGGCTGAGCCTCCAGGTAGGATAGCAGGCGGATGACAGATGAGTGCTCCCAGGTGAGCAGGCGAGAGTCTCTGGATAAGCAGGTGGTCACAGCATGTGACGGCGGAGCCTCCATGTAGGCCAACAGACAGGCAGCAGATCAGCGCTCCTATTTGAGCGGACAGGAGTCTCTGGAATGGCAGGTGGTTACAGCACGTGACGGCGGAGCCTCCAGGTAGGCTAGCAGGCAGGTAGCAGATGTGCGCTCTCAGGTGAGCGGGCAGGAGTCTCTGGAATGGCAGGTGGTCACAGCACGTGACGGCGGAGCATCCAGGTAGGCTAGCAGGCAGGTAGCAGATGTGCGCTCCCAGGTGAGCGGGCAAGCTGGTCCATAGACAGACTGACAGGAGTAGGAAGGCAGACCGTCGGACCTCAGGCTAGCAAGCAGGTAGGAGAAATGTCAGGCAGGAAACAGACAGCAAACTGGCAGGTAACTGGCAGGTAACTGGCAACGGGACCTGAGGGCTGAAGCAGAGTAGAGAACAGTGCAAAAACATTGCTCGGGCACCTCCATTTTGGAGGAGGTGCCTTATATATGGTGAAGTCCTCCGGCCATTGGCCGGGGACTCCTTAGGACGGGCGCGCGCGGCCCCTTTAAGAGGGAGGGAGCGCGCGAGCGCCCTAAGCACAGTGGCCGGGAAGGAGCGCGCGCTGCCAGCAGAGCGGGAGGAGGACGCCGGGCTCGGAGCAGAGGGGTGAGGGGAACAGCGTCCCTGCCTAGCAGAGGGCAGGGACGCCGGCGCAACACCTCACACATATTATTCCCTCATTTAGCGGATATTTTCACAATAAAGTGAAATTTTCAAAAATTCAGAAAATTGGCTGAAAACGACTAAATATCAAGGACTCATCGGGCGAATCGCTCTGGAACTGAAATCGGAACGCTCACTGACATTTCCCCTCTCTGAAAGTCTGATAAACTCTGGAAAAATGACCAAGTCCAAAAAAAAATTTTTTTAAACTTTTTTCAATTTTACCCCCGTGGGATATACATTCTACCCACACACATTTGGAACTCTCCTGGGGTACCCTCACACATATTATTCCCTCATTTAGCGGATATTTTCACAAAAAAGTGAAATTTTAAAAAATTCAACAAATTGGCTGAAAACGACTAAATATCAAGAACTCATCGGGCGAATTGCTGTGGAACTGAAATCGGAACGCTCATTGACATTTCCCCTCTCTGAAAGTCTGATAAATGCCAGAAAAATGACTAAGTCCAAAAAAAAATTTTTTTAAACTTTTTTCAATTTTACCCCCGTGGGATATATATTCTATCCACACACATTTGGAACTCTCCTGGGGTACCCTCCCACATATTATTCCCTCATTTAGCGGATATTTTTACAAAAAAATGAAATTTTCAAAAATTCAGAAAATTGGCTGAAAACGACTAAATATCAAGGACTCATCGGGCGAATCGCTCTGGAACTGAAATCGGAACGCTCACTGACATTTCCACTCTCTGAAAGTGTGATAAACGCCGGAAAAATGACTAAATCCAAAAAAGAATTTTTTTAATCTTTTTTCAATTTTACCCCCGTGGGATATATATTCTACCCACACACATTTGGAACTCTCCTGGGGTACCCTCACACATATTATTCCCTCATTTAGCGGATATTTTCACAAAAAAGTGAAATTTTCAAAAATTCAGAAAATTGGCTGAAAACGACTAAATATCAAGGACTCATCGGGCAAATCGCTCTGGAACTGAAATCGGAACGCTCACTGACATTTCCCCTCTCTGAAAGTGTGATAAACGCCGGAAAAATGACTAAATCCAATAAAGAATTTTTTTAAACTTTTTTCAATTTTACCCCCGTGGGATATATATTCTACCCACACACATTTGGAACTCTCCTGGGGTACCCTCACACATAATATTCCCTCATTAAGCGGATATTTTTACAAAAAAGTGAAATTTTCAAAAATTCAGAAAATTGTCTGAAAACGACTAAATATCAAGAACTCATCAGGCGAATCGCTCTGGAACTGAAATCGGAACGCTCACTGACATTTCCCCTCTCTGAAAGTCTGATAAACTCCGGAAAAATGACTAAGTCAAAAAAAATATTTTTTAAAACTTTTTTCAATTTTACCCCCGTGGGATATATATTCTACCCACAAACATTTGGAACTCTCCTGGGGTACCCTCCCACATATTAATCCCTCATTTAGCTGATATTTTTTCAAAAAAGTGAAATTTTCAAAAATTCAGAAAATTGGCTGAAAACGACTAAATATCAAGAACTCATCGGGCGAATCGCTCTGGAACTGAAATCGGAACGCTCACTGACATTTTCCCTCTCTGAAAGTCTGATAAACTCCGTAAAAATGATTAAGTCCAAAAAAAAATTATTTACAACTTTTTTCAATTTTACCCCTGTGGGAAATATATTCTACCCACACACATTTGGAACTCTCCTGGGGTACCCTCCCACATATTATTCCCTCATTTAGCGGATATTTTCACAAAAAAGTGAAATTTTAAAAAATTCAGAAAATTGGCTGAAAACGACTAAATATCAAGGACTCATCGGGCGAGTCGCTCTGGAACTGAAATCGGAACGCTCACTGAAATTTTCCCTCTCTGAAAGTCTGATAAACTCCGGAAAAATGACTAAGTCCAAAAAAGAATTTTTTTAAACTTTTTTCAATTTTACCCCCGTGGGATATATATTCTACCCACACACATTTGGAACTCTCCTGGGGTACCCTCACACATATTATTCCCTCATTTAGCGGATATTTTCACAAAAAAGTGAAATTTTCAAAAATTCAGAAAATTGGCTGAAAACGACTAAATATCAAGGACTCATCGGGCGAATCGCTCTGGAACGGAAATCGGAATGCTCACTGACATTTCCCCTATCTGAAAGTCTGATAAATGCCAGAAAAATGACTAAGTCCCAAAAAAATGTTTTTTAAACTTTTTTCAATTTTACCCCCGTGGGATATATATTCTACCCACACACATTTGGAACTCTCCTGGGGTACCCTCACACATATTATTCCCTCATTTAGCTGATATTTTCACAAAAAAGTGAAATTTTCAAAAATTCAGAAAATTGGCTGAAAACGACTAAATATCAAGGACTCATCGTGTGAATCGCTCTGGAACTGAAATTGGAATGCTCACTGACATTTCCCCTCTCTGAAAGTCTGATAAACGCCGGAAAAATGACTAAGTCCCCAAAAAATTTTTTTTAAACTTTTTTCAATTTTACCCCCGTGGAATATATATTCTACCCACACACATTTGGAACTCTCCTGGGGTACCCTCACACATATTATTCCCTCATTTAGCAGATATTTTTACAAAAAAGTGAAATTTTCAAAAATTCTGAAAATTGGCTGAAAACGACTAAATATCAAGGACTCATCGGGCGAATCGCTCTGGAACTGAAATCGGAATACTCACTGACATTTTCCCTCTCTGAAAGTCTAATAAACTCCGGAAAAATGACTAAGTCCCAAAAAAAAAAAAATTTTTTTCAACTTTATTCAATTTTACCCCCGTGGGATATATATTCTACCCACACACATTTGGAACTCTCCTGGGGTACCCTCACACATATTATTCCCTCATTTAGCCGATATTTTCACAAAAAAAGTGAAATTTTCAAAAATTCAGAAAATTGGCTGAAAACGACTAAATATCAAGGACTCATCGGGCGAATCGCTCTGGAACTGAAATCGGAACACTCACTGACATTTTCCCTCACTGAGAGTCTGATAAACGCCGGGAAAATGACAAAGTCCAAAAAAAAATTATTTATAACTTTTTTCAATTTTACCCTCGTGGGATATATATTCTACCCACACACATTTGGAACTCTCCTGGGGTACCCTCACACATATTATTCCCTCATTTAGCGGATATTTTCACAAAAAAGTGAAATTTTCAAAAACTCAGAAAATTGGCTGAAAACGACTAAATATCAAGGACTCATCGGGCGAATCGCTTTGGAACTGAAATCGGAACGCTCACTGACATTTCCCCTCTCTGAAAGTCTGATAAACTCCGGAAAAATGACTAACTCCAAAAAAAATTTTTTTAAACTTTTTTAAATTTTACCCCCGTGAGATATATATTCTACCCCACACACATTTGGAACTCTCCTGGGGTACCATCACACATATTATTCCCTCATTTAGCAGATATTTTCACAAAAAAGTGAAATTTTCAAAAATTCAGAAAATTGGCTGAAAACGACTAAATATCAAGGACTCATCGCGCGAATCGCTCTGGAACTGAAATTGGAATGTTCACTGACATTTCCCCTCTCTGAAAGTCTGATAAACGCCGGAAAAATGACTAAGTCCCCCAAAAAATTTTTTTAGACTTTTTTCAATTTTACCCCCGTGGGATATATATTCTACCCACACACATTTGGAACTCTCCTGGGGTACCCTCACACATATTATTCCCTCATTTAGCAGATATTTTCACAAAAAAGTGAAATTTTCAAAAATTCAGAAAATTGGCTGAAAACGACTAAATATCAAGGACTCATCGGGCTAATCGCTCTGGAACTGAAATCGGAACGCTCACTGACATTTCCCTCTCTGAAAGTCTGATAAACTCTGGAAAAATGACCAAGTCCAAAAAAAAATTTTTAAAACTTTTTTCAATTTTACCCCCGTGGGATATACATTCTACCCACACACATTTGGAACTCTCCTGGGGTACCCTCACACATATTATTCCCTCATTTAGCGGATATTTTCACAAAAAAGTGAAATTTTCAAAAATTCAGAAAATTGGCTGAAAATGACTAAATATCAAGGACTCATCAGGCGAATCGCTCTGGAACTGAAATCGGAACGCTCACTGACATTTTCCCTCTCTGAAAGTCTGATAAACGCCGGAAAAATGACTAAGTCCAAAAAAAAATTATTTACAACTTTTTTCAATTTTACCCCCGTGGGATATATATTCTACCCACACACATTTGGAACTCACCTGCGGTACCCTCACACATATTATTCCCTCATTTAGCGGATATTTTTACAAAAAAGTAAAATTTTCAAAAATTCAGAAAATTGGCTGAAAACGACTAAATATCAAGGACTCATTGGTCGAATCGCTCTGGAACTGAAATCGGAATGCTCACTGACATTTCCCCTCTCTGAAAGTGTGATAAACTCTGGAAAAATGACCAAGTCCAAAAAAAAATTTTTTTAAACTTTTTACAATTTTACCCCCGTGGGATATACATTCTACCCACACACATTTGGAACTCTCCTGGGGTACCCACACACATATTATTCCCTCATTTAGCGGATATTTTCACAAAAAAGTGAAATTTTCAAAAATTCAGAAAATTGGCTGAAAATGACTAAATATCAAGGACTCATCTGGCGAATCGCTCTGGAACTGAAATCGGAATGCTCACTGACATTTTCCCTCTCTGAAAGTCTGATAAACGCCGGAAAAATGACTAAGTCCAAAAAAAAATTATTTACAACTTTTTTCAATTTTACCCCTGTGGGATATATATTCTACCCACACACATTTGAAACTCTCCTGGGGTACCATCCCACATATTATTCCCTCATTTAGCGGATATTTTCACAAAAAAGTGAAATTTTAAAAAATTCAGAAAATTGGCTGAAAACGACTAAATATCAAGGACTCATCGGGCGAATCGCTCTGGAACTGAAATCGGAATGCTCACTGACATTTTCCCTCTCTGAAAGTGTGATAAACTCTGGAAAAATGACCAAGTCCAAAAAAAAATTTTTTAAACTTTTTTCAATTTTACCTCCGTGGGATATACATTCTACCCACACACATTTGGAACTCTCCTGGGGTACCCTCACACATATTATTCCCTCATTTAGCGGATATTTTTACAAAAAAGTGAAATTTTCAAAAATTCTGAAAATTGGCTGTAAACGACTAAATATCAAGAACTCATCGGGCGAATCGCTCTGGAACTGAAATCGGAACGCTCACTGACATTTCCCCTCGATGAAACTCTGATAAACTCCGGAAAAATGATTAAGTCCCCCAAAAATTTTTTTTTAACTTTTTTCAATTTTACCCCCGTGGGATATATATTCTACCCACACACATTTGGAACTCTCCTGGGGTACCCTCACACATATTATTCCCTCATTTAGCAGACATTTTTACAAAAAAGTGAAATTTTCAAAAATTCTGAAAATTGGCTGAAAACGACTAAATATCAAGGACTCATCGGGCGAATCGCTCTGGAACTGAAATCGGAATACTCACTGACATTTTCCCTCTCTGAAAGTCTAATAAACTCCGGAAAAATGACTAAGTCCAAAAAAAAAATTTTTTCAACTTTATTCAATTTTACCCCCGTGGGATATATATTCTACCCACACACATTTGGAACTCTCCTGGGGTTCCCTCACACATATTATTCCCTCATTTAGCCGATATTTTCACAAAAAAGTGAAATTTTCAAAAATTCAGAAAATTGGCTGAAAACGACTAAATATCAAGGACTCACCGGGCGAATCGCTCTGGAACTGAAATCGGAACACTCACTGACATTTTCCCTCTCTGAGAGTCTGATAAACGCCGGAAAAATGACAAAGTCCAAAAAAAAATTATTTATAACTTTTTTCAATTTTACCCCCGTGGGATATATATTCTACCCACACACATTTGGAACTCTCCTGGGGTACCCTCACACATATTATTCCCTCATTTAGCGGATATTTTCACAAAAAAGTGAAATTTTCAAAAATTCTGAAAATTGGCTGAAAACGACTAAATATCAAGGACTCACTGGGCGAATCGCTCTGGAACTGAAATCGGAACACTCACTGACATTTTCCCTCTCTGAGAGTCTGATAAACGCCGGAAAAATGACAAAGTCCAAAAAAAAATTATTTATAACTTTTTTCAATTTTACCCCCGTGGGATATATATTCTACCCAATATAAGAAAGAAGAGAAAAGACTCAGGATATACAACCATGCACACCCAATATTAGAAAAATGAAAAATACTTTATTACATAATTACAGACTGACAACACAGAAAAATAAAAACAATTAAAACAGACAAAGCATAGCAATATTCATAGGGGAGGAATAATGTAGTGTTCCAAAGTAATAAATCCCCCTAAAGCCACAGGTATCATTTAATATAATATATTTACCATCTCATAATACAATAAGGCTTATTGACCAAGCTATGTCACCCTAATGAAGGGTGGCACAGTACCACTAGACCAAATATGGATAATAAACCACGTACTCCCAAATAATCGGACCATACATAATAATAAATAGATCAAAGAATAGAGGAATGAGTGGAAGTAGTAGTCTGCTTAAACTAGGGGCCCTTGTAATATCAGCGTATGTCAACACATATCATCCCACCTGGTATACGATATGGGATCATAAATGAAGGCCCTATATATAACCAAGCAGACACTCTAAAGTGGTCAAAGGAAAAGGTCAAAAATAATAAAGTGACATAGTTACCTGTTGGCACCAGAGACCCTACGCGTTACGCTGCTAGACCGCAGCTTCGTCAGGGGTATGTTGTCAGTGGACACATGTGTATATTAAATAGTCTATCCAATTTAGTGTGATTCCCTTCAGGTGAAAATAAATACCCTCACTAAGTCTCTCCAGTATCGTGGCGGATCGAACGATCATTTCCTGTTTCCACAGCGTGCGGCCCACGTGCTATGGTATGACACAACCGGAATTGAATAAGACGTCATATCCGGTCGGCGAAGCGCCGCCCCTTCCTATCACTCATGCGTTCCACCCAGACGCCATGGTGGAACGCAACCGGAACTAGACAGGAAACATCGTATCCGGTTCTAGGAGCCGCCCCCATTGGGATCGCACGGGACATGATCCCACAGCCACACAAAAAAAGAAAACAAAAAACAAGGCGCAAAAAACATATATATATGTAAATAAACACCCCCGGAAGTAGCGCGTCCGCTACAAAAAATGCACCGGTACAGAGACAAGAGGGCTAGCCCTAATCAAGAAAAATGCCTGACTAGGCAAGAACAAGATGAAAGATGTAATTAGGATCAGAAAGTCACCAAATGTGCATAAGAGTGTGACCAATCATGACAATACAAACATAGACATAAGACAAACCAACCACAAATGAACATAAAACAGACAACAATCATATACAGATTGTGGGCCATTACAAGGTGGCTGATAAAGTCTAATGACAATACATATAGTATGCATATAGATGTAAGGGCATGGCATTTGCAATGATGACCAGAGATTAGCTTGTTGTAAAATTAAAATTAAAATTAAAATTAAGGAGATGCACAAGCCAGCCACACGAGAGGAGATAACCGGAAAAATGGAGGAGAAAGAGAAAGGAAAAAGGAGGAAACCAGAGGACCCTCAATCCAAAACGGGACTCTAACACAAAGGATACCATGGGAATTTAAGCCAAGTAACCAGTAAATGAAAAGTCCTCATTTATACCCCTAGGGGCCACTGTATCAAGAACAAAAATCCACCTTGATTCAGATCTCAGTAGATCCTTAGTGTGATCCGAGTTACGTAAATTAGGCCTCATTTTTTGAAGACCCGTAACTCGCATTTTATTAGGGCTACCAGAATGGCATTATTTTTGACCTTTTCCTTTGACCACTTTAGAGTGTCTGCTTGGTTATATATAGGGCCTTCATTTATGATCCCATATCGTATACCAGGTGGGATGATATGTGTTGACATACGCTGATATTACAAGGGCCCCTAGTTTAAGCAGACTACTACTTCCACTCATTCCTCTATTCTTTGATCTATTTATTATTATGTATGGTCCGATTATTTGGGAGTACGTGGTTTATTATCCATATTTGGTCTAGTGGTACTGTGCCACCCTTCATTAGGGTGACATAGCTTGGTCAATAAGCCTTATTGTATTATGAGATGGTAAATATATTATATTAAATGATACCTGTGGCTTTAGGGGGATTTATTACTTTGGAACACTACATTATTCCTCCCCTATGAATATTGCTATGCTTTGTCTGTTTTAATTGTTTTTATTTTTCTGTGTTGTCAGTCTGTAATCATGTAATAAAGATTTTTTCATTTTTCTAATATTGGGTGTGCATGGTTGTATATCCTGAGTCTTTTCTCTTCTTTCTTATATTATGTAACTATATCAGGTTACTATAGCACCCCATAACATTTATTATTTCATAGCAGTGCCCACCTTCTTGTTAAGGATATATATTCTACCCACACACATTTGGAACTCTCCTGGGGTACCCTCACACATATTATTCCCTCATTTAGCGGATATTTTCACAAAAAAGTGAAATTTTCAAAAATTCTGAAAATTGGCTGAAAACGACTAAATATCAAGGACTCATCGGGCGAATCGCTCTGGAACTGAAATCGGAACGCTCACTGACATTTCCCCTCTCTGAAAGTCTGATAAACTCCGCAAAAATGACTAAGTCCAAAAAAAATTTTTTTAAACTTTTTTAAATTTTACCCCCGTGAGATATATATTCTACCCCACACACATTTGGAACTCTCCTGGGGTACCATCACACATATTATTCCCTCATTTAGCAGATATTTTCACAAAAAAGTGAAATTTTCAAAAATTCAGAAAATTGGCTGAAAACGACTAAATATCAAGGACTCTTCGCGCGAATCGCTCTGGAACTGAAATTGGAATGCTCACTGACATTTCCCCTCTCTGAAAGTCTGATAAACGCCGGAAAAATGACTAAGTCCAAAAAAAAAATTTTTTTCAACCTTTTTCAATTTTACCCCCGTGGGATATACATTCTACCCACACACATTTGGAACTCTCCTGGGGTACCCTCACACATATTATTCCCTCATTTAGCGGATATTTTCACAAAAAAGTGAAATTTTCAAAAATTCTGAAAATTGGCTGAAAATGACTAAATTTCAAGGACTCATCAGGCGAATCGCTCTGGAACTGAAATCGGAACGCTCACTGACATTTTCCCTCTCTGAAAGTCTGATAAACGTCAGAAAAATGACTAAGTCCAAAAAAAAATTTTTTTAAACTTTTTTCAATTTTACCCCTGTGGGATATATATTCTACCCACACACATTTGGAACTCTCCTGGGGTACCCTCACACATATTATTCCCTCATTTAGCCGATATTTTCACAAAAAAGTGAAATTTTCAAAATTTCAGAAAATTGTCTGAAAACGACTAAATATCAAGGACTCATCAGGCGAATCGCTCTGGAACTGAAATCGGAACGCTCACTGACATTTCTCCTCTCTGAAAGTGTGATAAACTCCGTAAAAATAGCTAAGTCCAAAAAAAATTTTTTTT
Source organism: Phyllobates terribilis (assembly GCF_046119375.1). Lineage (NCBI taxonomy): Eukaryota > Metazoa > Chordata > Amphibia > Anura > Dendrobatidae > Phyllobates > Phyllobates terribilis. The sequence continues at coordinate 594,124,009 of NW_027362763.1, read as the reverse complement.
CAACTTTTTTCAATTTTATCCCCGTGGGATATACAGTGCTGGCCAAAAGTATTGGCACCCCTGCAATTCTGTCAGATAATACTCAGTTTCTTCCTGAAAATGATTGCAATCAGAAATTCTTTGGTATTATTCTCTTCATTTAATTTGTCTTCGATGAAAAAAACACGAAAAGAAATGTCCTAAAGCCAAATTGGATATAATTCCACACCAAACCTAAAAAATGGTGGACAAAAGTATTGGCACACTTTAAAACATCATGTGATGCTTCTCTAATTCGTGTAATTAACAGCACCTGTAACTTACCTGTGGCACCTAACAGGTGTTGGCAATAACTAAATCACACTTGCAGCCAGTTAACATGGATTAAAATTGACTCAACCTCTGTCCTGTGTCCTTGTGTGTACCACATTGAGCATGGAGAAAAGAAAGAAGATCAAAGAACTGTCTGACGACTTGAGAAACCAAATTGTGAGGAAGCATGAGCAATCTCAAGGCTACAAGTCCATCTCCAAAGACCTGAATGTTCCTGTGTCTTCGTGCGCAGTGTCATCAAGAAGTTTAAAGCCCATGGCACTGTGGCTAACCTCCCTAGATGTGGACGGAAAAGAAAAATTGACAAGAGATTTCAACGCAAGATTGTGCGGATGGTGGATAAAGAACCTCGACAAACATCCAAACAAGTTCAAGCTGCCCTGCAGTCCGAGGGTACAACAGTGTCAACCTGTACTATCCGTCGGCGTCTGAATGAAAAGGGACTGTATGGTAGGATACCCAGGAAGACCCCACTTCTTACCCCAAGACATAAAAAAGCCAGGCTGGAGTTTGCCAAAACTTACCTGAGAAAGCCTAAAACATTTTGGAAGAATGTTCTCTGGTCAGATGAGACAAAAGTAGAGGTTTTTGGCAAAAAGCATCAACCTAGAGTGTACAGGAAAAAAAAGAGGCATTCAAAGAAAAGAACACGGTCCCTACAGTCAAACATGGCAGAGGTTCCCTGATGTTTTGGGGTTGCTTTGCTGCCTCTAGCACTGGACTGCTTGACCGTGTGCATGGCATTATGAAGTCTGAAGACTACCATCAAATTTTGCAGCATAATGTAGGGCCCAGTGTGAGAAAGCTGGGTCTCCCTCAGAGGTCATGTGTCTTCCAGGAGGACAATGACCCAAAACAAACTTCCAAAAGCACTATAAAATGGTTTGAGAGAAAGCACTGGAGACTTCTAAAGTGGCCAGCAATGAGTCCAGACCTGAATCCCATAGAACACCTGTGGAGAGATCTCAAAATGGCAGTTTGGAGAAGGCACCCTTCAAATATCAGGGACCTGGAGCAGTTTGCCAAAGAAGAATGGTCTAAAATTCCAGCAGAGCATTGTAAGAAACTCATTGATGGTTATGGGAAGCGGTTGTTCGCAGTTATTTTGGCTAAAGGTTGTGCAACCAAGTATCAGGCTGAGGGTGCCAATACTTTTGTCCTGCCCTTTTTTGGAGTTTTGTGTGAAATGATCAATGATTTGATTTTTGCTTCATTCTCTTTTGTGTTTTTTCCTTGCAAGCAAATTAAATGAAGAGAATAATACCAAAGAATTTGTGATTGCAATCATTTTCAGGAAGAAACTGAGTATTATCTGACAGAATTGCAGGGGTGCCAATACTTTTGGCCAGCACTGTATATTCTACCCAAACACATTTGGAACTCTCCTGGGGTACCATCACACATATTATTCCCTCATTTAGCCGATATTTTCACAAAAAAGTGAAATTTTCAAAAATTCAGAAAATTGGCTGAAAACGACTAAATATCAAGGACTCATCAGGCGAATCGCTCTGGAACTGAAATCGGAACACTCACTGACAGTTCCCCTCTCTGAAAGTCTGATAAACTCAGGAAAAATGATTAAGTCCAAAAAAAATTTTTTAAACTTTTTTAAATTTTACCCCCGTGAGATATATATTCTACCCCACACACATTTGGAACTCTCCTGGGGTACCATCACACATATTATTCCCTCATTTAACAGATATTTTCACAAAAAAGTGAAATTTTCAAAAATTCAGAAAATTGGCTGAAAACGACTAAATATCAAGGACTCATCGGGCGAATCGCTCTGGAACTGAAATCGGAACGCTCACTGACATTTCCCCTCTCTGAAAGTCAGATAAACGCCGGAAAAATTACTAAGTCCAAAAAAAAATATTTTTCAACAATTTCAATTTTACCCCCATGGGATATACATTCTACCCAAACACATTTGGAACTCTCCTGGCGTACCCTCACACATATTATTCCCTCATTTAGCGGCTATTTTCACAAAAAAGTGAAATTTTCAAAAATTCTGAAAATTGGCTGAAAACGACTAAATATCCAGGACTCATCGGGCGAATCGCTCTGGAACTGAAATAGGAACGCTCACTGACATTTCCCCTCTCTGAAAGTCTGATAAACGCCGGGAAAATGACTAAGTCCAAAAAATTTTTTTTTTTATTTTTTTTCAATTTACCCCCGTGGGATATATATTCTACCCACACACATTTGGAACTCTCCTGGGGTACCCTCACACATATTATTCCTTCATTTAGCGGATATTTTCACAAAAAAGTGAAATTTTAAAAAATTAAGAAAATTGGCTGAAAATGACAAAATATCAAGGACTCATCGGGCGAATCGCTCTGGAAATGAAATCGGAACGCTCACTGACATTTCCCCTCTCTGAAAGTCTGATAAATTCTGGAAAAATGACAGTCCAAAAAAAATTTTTTTCAACTTTTTTGAATTTTACCCCCGTGGGATATATATTCTACCCACACACATTTGGAACTCTCCTGGGGTACCCTCACACATACTATTCCCTCATTTAGTGGATATTTTCACAAAAAAGTGAAATTTTCAAAAATTCTGAAATTTGGCAGAAAACGGCAAAATATCAATTACTCATCGGCCGAATCGCTCTGGAACTGAAATCGGAATGCTCACTGACATTTCCCCTCTCTGAAAGTCAGATAAACACCAGAAAAATGACTAAGTCCAAAAAAAATTTTTTTCAACTTTTTTCAATTTTACCCCCGTGGGATATATATTCTACCCACACACATTTGGAACTCTCCTGGGGTACCCTCACGCATATTATTCCCTCATTTAGCGGATATTTTCACAAAAAAGTGAAATTTTCAAAAATTCAGAAAATTGGCTGAAAACGACTAAATATTAGAGATGAGCGTTGTTCGACTCGAACTGTTCGCCAATCTCAAATTCGAGCTGTTTTGGGCGGTGTTCGAGCCCTACGGCGAACACGAACGATTTGAGAAAAATTCGGCTGTTCGAGGTTATGTTCGATAACTGTTCGTGCACCAAAATCATAACTGGATTTTTTCTCAGTAATGATGAAAATTAATGTTAATACGCAGTTTGAGTGTACAGCGGGGTGGGGGGAGGGGCAGGGGATGGATCTCTGCAGGAATAATGAAGATCTCCATTTTTTTTTCTCTTTCCCGCATTTACAGTGGGGAGGTGCAATCTGTCAGCCTATCAGCAGCGCACACACGGAGCGAAGTGCTTTTTTTCACACAAGCAAGGGCATGTGTCATTGGCAGTGTATGTCACATGTCCTTGCCCTATAAGACCAAGCCATTTTCCCCGTCACCACCATTTTCTCACTGCTGCAGCTGCGTGTTAGACGGCACCGCTGTTGCTGTGTGCGCTATACCTTGTTAATTTCAAGCCAATTTTCGCACAAATACCTTGGGAGTAGGGAATAGTTGTGACTGCAGTCCTTTTAAGGACTAGGTTACAGCATTTCCTACGACTTTTAACAGGCAGGTCTGTGCTCTTAAATAGATAGATTGAGGGAGTAAAGACTAATTGTAATTGCAGTCCTTTTCAGGACTAGGTTACATCAGTTCCTATCAGTTTTTGCCAGGCAGGTCTGTGCCAGTGCTGTGCAAGTTTTTTTCACAGCATTTGGCTGAATCTAGCAAAGCTAATCCTTTTTGGCCTATTGCAGAGTGTGTTAGTCAGTGGAGTAGCCTATCTGTGTTGCAAGATATACCACCTGTGTATAGAATACCAATTTTTTTACTGCACCTAGTGAAGTAAAATCTTTTGGGCATAGCATCATTCTATTAGTCCATCTATACTGACCTCCATCAGGTTGCAAATTGAATATAATTTTTTTCTGCATCTAGCTCTGAAAAAAAATTTGGCCTTCTAGCAGTGTGTGGGACTTGTTCTATTAGTCCATCTATACTGACCTCCATCACGCTGCAAATTCAAAATAATTTTTTGTCTGCATCTAGCTCTGAAAAAATATTTGGCCTTCTAGCAGTGTGTGGGACTTTCTCTATTAGTCCATCTATACTGACCTCCATCAGGTTGCAAATTAAAAATAATTTTTAACTGCATCTAGCTCTGAAAAAATATTTGGCCTTCTAGCAGTGTGTGGGACTTTCTCTATTAGTCCATCTATACTGACCTCCATCAGGTTGCAAATTAAAAATAATTTTTATCTGCATCTAGCTCTGAAAAAATATTTGGCCTTCTAGCAGTGTGTGGGACTTTCTCTATTAGTCCATCTATACTGACCTCCATCAGGTTGCAAATTCAAAATATTTTTTTGTCTGCATCTAGCTCTGAAAAAATATTTGGCCTTCTAGCAGTGTGTGGGACTTTCTCTATTAGTCCATCTATACTGACCTCCATCAGGCTGCAAATTAAAAATAATTTTTATCTGCATCTAGCTCTGAAAAAATATTTGGCCTTCTAGCAGTGTGTGGGACTTTCTCTATTAGTCCATCTATACTGACCTCCATCAGGTTGCAAACTGAATATATTTTTTTTCTGCATCTACCTCTGAAAAAACATTGGGCTTCTAGCTGTGTGTGGGACTTTCTCTATTAGTCCATCTATACTGACCTCCATCAGGTTGCAAATTAAAAATAATTTATATCTGCATCTAGCTCTGAAAAAATATTTGGCCTTCTAGCAGTGTGTGGGACTTTCTCTATTAGTCCATCTATACTGACCTCCATCAGGTTGCAAATTAAAAATAATTTTTTGTCTGCATCTAGCTCTGAAAAAATATTTGGCCTTCTAGCAGTGTGTGGGACTTTCTCTATAAGTCCATCTATACTGACCTCCATCAGGTTGCAAACTGAATATATTTTTTTTCTGCATCTACCTCTGAAAAAATATTGGGCTTCTAGCTGTGTGTGGGACTTGTTCTATTAATCCATCTATACAGACCTCCATCAGGTTGCAAACTGAATATAATTTTTTTCTGCATCTACCTCTGAAAAAATATTTGGGCTTCTAGCTGTGTGTGGGACTTGTTCTATTAATCCATCTATACAGACCTCCATCAGGTTGCAAACTGAATATAATTTTTTTCTGCATCTACCTCTGAAAAAATATTTGGGCTTCTAGCTGTGTGTGGGACTTGTTCTATTAGTCCATCTATACTGACCTCCATCAGGTTGAAAACTGAATATAATTTTTTTCTGCATCTAGCTCTGAAAAAATATTTGGCCTTCTAGCAGTGTGTGGGACTTTCTCTGTTAGTCCATCTATACTGACCTCCATCAGGTTGCAAATTAAAAATAATTTTTATCTGCATCTAGCTCTGAAAAAATATTTGGCCTTCTAGCAGTGTGTGGGACTTTCTCTATTAGTCCATCTATACTGACCTCCATCAGGTTGCAAATTAAAAATAATTTTTTTGTCTGCATCTAGCTCTGAAAAAATATTTGGCCTGCTAGCAGTGTGTGGGACTTTCTCTATTAGTCCATCTATACTGACCTCCATCAGGTTGCAAATTCAAAATAATTTTTTGTCTGCATCTAGCTCTGAAAAAATATTTGGCCTTCTAGCAGTGTGTGGGACTTTCTCTATTAGTCCATCTATACTGACCTCCATCAGGTTGCAAATTAAAAATAATTTTTTTGTCTGCATCTAGCTCTGAAAAAATATTTGGCCTGCTAGCAGTGTGTGGGACTTTCTCTATTAGTCCATCTATACTGACCTCCATCAGGCTGCAAATTAAAAATAATTTTTATCTGCATCTACCTCTGAAAAAATATTTGGCCTTCTAGCTGTGTGTGGGACTTGTTCTATTAGTCCATCTATACTGACCTCCATCAGGTTGCAAACTGAATATAATTTTTTTCTGCATCTAGCTCTGAAAAAATATTTGGCCTTCTAGCAGTGTGTGGGACTTTCTCTATTAGTCCATCTATACTGACCTCCATCAGGTTGCAAATTAAAAATAATTTTTTGTCTGCATCTAGCTCTGAAAAAATATTTGGCCTTCTAGCAGTGTGTGGGACTTTCTCTATTAGTCCATCTATACTGACCTCCATCAGGTTGCAAACTGAATATATTTTTTTTCTGCATCTACCTCTGAAAAAATATTTGGGCTTCTAGCTGTGTGTAGGACTTGTTCTATTAGTCCATCTATACTGACCTCCATCAGGTTGCAAACTGAATACAATTTTTTTCTGCATCTACCTCTGAAAAAATATTTGGGCTTCTAGCTGTGTGTGGGACTTGTTCTATTAGTCCATCTATACTGACCTCCATCAGGTTGCAAATTGAATATAATTTTTTTCTGCATCTAACCCAGCCAATAGTTTTGGCCTAATACCACAGTTTGGCCACTCAGCTCTGCTCGGTTCCCATCCATTGTTTTTTTGTGCAAACAACTCCAGAGTTGTGAATTAGTTAACCACCAAAATGAGTGGAAAAAGGCCTGCTGCTGGTGGAAAGGGGAATAGGCGTGTTGGGAAGGGGAAAAAAGGTTGTGTCCATGGGGTAGGTGTTAAAGCAACAATAACATCTGCAGAAGATAGACCATCTTCCAGCCAAACTAAAATGCCTACTTCTTTTAGCGGACAATGTGATAAGATCCCTTTCTTACGGCCACGCCAATCGCTGCAAATTCCAGATGAGGCACAAAAACAGCCGGTGCTTCAACGGATATCAAGTGCTCCTTTAAGTGGGCTCTCCTCCACATCAACTTCAACATCACAAATACTCCAGTCCTCAAAGGTGTCACCCCAATCGCACTTGCTTCCTCACAGCTCCCAAATCTCCAGCTGCCTGTCTGAGTATGAGGTAGAACAGATGGTTGAGTCTGCAGAGCTGTTTACTCATACTGTAGCCTGGGAATCAGAGGTCGACTCCAGCGCTTCTGTGAATCCAGACGAGGAAATGATCTGCACTGATGCCCAGAATCTTTATGAGTCGGATCCAGGACCAGACGCAGAAGGTTCTGACCATAATGTAGACCCTCATTCCCAAACTGTAACTCCTGTTGGTGGAGACAATGAGGAAGACGATGATGAGACTCAAATACCTGATTGGAGCGACAACTTTAGTTTTTTGTCAGGGCAGGAACAGGTTGGCTCTGAGGACGACGGGTGTGATAACGCACAGGGTGATTATGATGAGGTTGGAGATCCCACTTACTGTCAACCCACAGTCAGCCAAGAGATGAGGTCAGCAGAGGAGGTGGAGGAAGATGCTAGTGACGACGAGGTCAGGTTGCGCCTTCCTGGACAGAGACGTAGTACTGGAAGCACGTCAACAACTGCATCCTCAAACACAACTCTGCCTCTCACCACAAGTCGTGGTGGCTCTTCAGGTCGCATGGGTGCTAAGCCTTGCATAGCCTGGGCATTTTTTCAGATCGATAAAGATGACCCAACTCGTGTTATCTGTAACATTTGTCAGCAAAAGCTAAGTAGAGGCCAAAAAATACATAGTTTGAGTACTTCATGCATGAACCGGCACATGGACATGAAGCATAAGTTGCAGTGGGAAGCTCAGTGTGCTACAATGCGGCCTAGCCGGCCGGGCCAACCACCGTCTGCCATATCTTGTGCATCCGCGGCCTCTTCATCCTCTGTGACTGGGGGGACAGCAGTCACACCTGTTTTGGGGCGCAGACCTGCCACCTCTTTACCCGCAACAGCCAGCGTGATTGGCAGGTCATCATTTTCTTTGGAGATGGTAACACCAGCTGGTGTTGAGCGCTCTCCGACATCGATAGCACCACCTTTGGATCAAGGCAACCTAACATGTCCGCCTGCATCTTCCTCACAGACCGGCAGTTTGCTGGGGACACCCTTATCAACCCCCTCTAAGCACAATAGCCAGCCCTCGGTCCCTCAGATGTGGACAAGTAAAAGACCATTTCCTCCTAGCCATGAGAAAGCTAAGAGGTTGAATTTCACCATCTGCAAGCTCTTGGCTACAGAAATGCTGCCTTTCCGCCTGGTGGACACAGAGGATTTTCGAGACCTTATGTCCGGCGCAGTGCCCCAGTACCAGATGCCCAGTCGGCACTACTTCTCAAAGAAAGGTGTGCCTGCGCTCCACCAGCATGTCGCACACAACATCACCGCTTCTTTGAGAAACTCTGTGTGTGACAGGGTGCATTTCACCACAGACACTTGGACGAGTAGGCATGGACAGGGGCGTTACATGTCGCTGACTGGGCACTGGGTAACTATGGTGACAGCAGGACAAGGGGCTGCTGTCCAAGTCTTGCCGTCCCCACGAGTTGTGCGTCAATCCTCTTTATGTCAAAGTTCCTCCACTGCTTCTGCCTCCTCAACCTCCTCTCGGTCTTCCACCTGCACCCAAAGCCTGTCTGGTCATGCCACAAGCTTTCTAACTGCGCTGAAGGGATCCTGCACACCTCCTTACTATGCTGGCAGTAGGCTCAACGTCATCAGGCGGTTTTTACTTTGAAATGTCTGGGAAATGTGAGTCACACAGCTGAGGAGTTGTGGTCAGCTCTGGAGAACCAATTTCATGAATGGTTGTCTCCACTGGACCTGAAACCAGGGAAGGCCGTGTGCAACAATGCTGCAAACCTGGGTGCGGCCCTTCGCCGGGGCAATGTCACACACGTGCCTTGTATGGCTCATGTGTTGAACCTGGTTGTCCAGCAATTTTTAGCCCACTAACCCAGACTAGATGGCCTTCTGCAGAGGGCACGGTCGCTGTGTGCTCACTACCGCCGTTCGCATCCCGCAGCTCAGCGACTTACATCTCTACAGAAGTCGTTGGGCCTGCCACTTCACCGGCTAAAATGCGATGTGCCTACCCGGTGGAATTCAACTCTGCACATGTTGCAGCGACTGTGGCAGCACCGACAAGCCCTGGTGCAATACGTTCTGACGTATAGCCTGGGCCAACGAGATCCAGAGGTGGGGCAAATCACGCTGGAGGAGTGGTCTCAGATCAGGGACCTATGCACCCTTCTGCACAGTTTTGAAATGGCGACGAAGATGTTTAGTGCTGACGATGCCATTATCAGCATGACTATTCCGGTGATTTACATGCTGGAGCACATGTTAAACAGAATTCGGAGTCAGGTGGTGGCACAAGAGGAGGTGGAGGAAGTAGAGGAGGAGGAGTTGTATGCGGAAGGGCTAACATCTGCAAGGTCCAGACGGTCGGCAGCACCAAGGCAGCAGGCATGTGAGGGTGGGGGAGATGGTTTTACCAGGGCGCATGGTAGCAGCCAAACTAGTGAGGAAGGTGCAGGAGCCCAGGAAGAAGTGGAGGACGAACTGATGGAAGACTCATCAGATGAGGGAGACCTTGATCACATTTCTGTTGTGCGAGGTTGGGGGGAGAGGACAGAGGAAGGAAGCATGATTGTTACCTCGCCACCAACACAACAGGGACTTGGTGCTCCTGGATGCGCAACACACATGAGTGCCTTCTTGCTGCACTACCTGCAACATGACCCTCGAATTGTGAGAATTAGAAATAATCCTGACTACTGGGTTGCCACACTGTTAGATCCCCGGTACAAAAGTAAATTTGCAGAAATTATTCCTGCCATAGAAAGGGATGCACGCATGCAGGAGTATCAGCAGAGACTGTTGCAGAATCTTACATGTGCTTTTCCACAAAACACCAGTGGTGCACGTAGTGAATCTCACAGTTCCAACTTGCCAACCGTGGGACCGTCAAGTGTTCAGCACTCAAACCGTAACAGAACCACAGTATCTGCTGGTAACATCAATTTTGCGGAATCATTTCACCACTTTTTTAGCCCATCCTTTGCAAGGAGACAAGAAGTCTGACACATAGTCAACGCCTAGAGACGATGGTACAGGAGTATCTCCAAGTAAACATTGAAGCCATGACTGTGTCACTGGACCCTTGCTCTTTTTGGGCTTCCAATCTGGATAAATGGCCGGAGCTAGCCACTTACGCCTTGGAGATCTTGTCATGCCCCGCAGCCAGCGTTCTGTCTGAACGTGTGTTCAGCGCTGCTCGTGGTGTGCTGACAGATAAGCGCACGCGGCTCTCCACTGCATTGATTTTAAAATTTGACCATGTAACAAAGTGATCTATTTCAGCCATAACAGCATGGATGGATATATGTGATTGAGTGATATATACTAGGACATCATCAGCAAATAGAGAGCACTTGTACTCGGTGCCTCCCACCTCAATCCACCTAATATTGGGGTTATGGCGAATTGATGAGAGCAGGTGCTCCGTCACTAGGATGTATAAGAGAGGGGACAGAGGACTTCCCTGCCTTGTCCCATTGGTGATTGTGAAAGGTGATGAAAATGTTCTGATGCACCCCCTGGGCCTTGGGACACCCGGAGCCGGACCCTTTTTGGTGGATGCTGGTGGTTGTAGTCTTCGTGGCGGCGACCCGGTTCCGAGGCTCAAGGTGGTCAAACCAGTGGCGGAACTATTTATGTGGTTTTGATGTTTAAATGTCCGACTACGCCACCCGTGGATTGCGGTCAGAGTGAACCGCCGCTGCAGGGCAGACCGCTGAGGCTGGTGTTGTGGGTGCAGCAGAGCGTAGCATAACTCCCCACGGGAGGAGTATAGCCTCAGGGCAGTGTATGCGGAGGATGGGGGTGATGGTGCAGGGCAGCAGCAGTAACGACACGGAGTCAGTGATGCAGTCCAGGGCCTTTACTCACAGTTCTTATTATCCAGGCCACGTCTGCAGGTAACGGCTGCCCACGTCGCACTGTGCTCACCAGGTGAGGGGCTCGGACAACTCCCAGATAACTTTGGAGCGCTTCACAGGACCCCCTTTGTGTGTCCTTTGTCTGGCCTTTCTTACCAACCCTTCTGTCCAGCTGCCTCGGGCCTCCTCTTGGTAAACTTGGCGCCAGTTTCCCTGACCCTATGTGGTGCCTTCCTAGCGGGTGTAGCGAGGGGCTGCGCCACATAAAATGTCACAGCCTCCGGTTTCTAGCTGAGGGTCGTTTCCTGCCTCCACTAGTTTCGGGGACCGGTCTCCCCCTTTGGCCTGACCCCTCCACGCAGGTGGATTCGGGCGTGCGGTGGCGACTCGCCCGTCCGCACCCCTGGGATCCCTTCATTCCTCGTTCCTGGAGCCTTCTCCGCTCCTCTTCCTTCCTTCTCCCTCTTCCAGGCCTGGGCCTCTGTTACTAGGCCCGCCTCCGGAGCAGAGCTCATGCAGAGCCCCTGCTCCCTGCCACTTCTGCTCAGACTTCTCTGCACTGAACTAAGATGTTGCCCACCTTTTATACTCCCTTCTCAATGCACCCAGGAACTGCTTCCTCCCTGCTCCTGCACTACAGGGTTCCCCTTCCTCAGTGTTCCCTCCCCCCACTCCAGCCAGGGACAGGGACTGTCGTGCCCATCTCAGAGGCATATTGGTCGCCCTGCCCCACGGCAATGTGGTGTAATGCTTGCAGGTGTCGGGTCCTGATCCACACTCCATCCTTACCTGAGAGTGAGATATCACACCTTTGGGTGAGGTGCAATACCTATGCAGCAACCGAGCCCTCAGGGTGCTACAGTTCCATTTATCTTCAGCCTAGGTGACGTATTGTGATACAGGGCCGTGATTTTGGCTATAAAAGGGTCCCCTAGACCCCTACCCCAAGCTTTTTAAGAGAATCATATATGGCGTGCCAGGAGACTCTATGGAATGCTTTCTCAGCATCCAACGAGAGTATCTAATTACAAATTTTTAACTGCATCTAGCCCAGGAAATACTTTGTGCCTAGTAGCAGTGTCTGCTAGTCAGCGGATTATCCCGGCTGTTAAGCAAGCTACACCACCTGTAGTTTGGACACTTCATTTTTTTCAAAGGAAATGCTACGGGACCACGGGATACTCAGTGAAGAGCATCAGGAGGCACCCCAAGGCATAGGGGCTGGGACTGGCAGTAGGATGCCTTGCAGTGGACAGCCGAGCTCGATCCTTATAAAAGCTTTTTAACTGCAGCAGCTTTAGTGGAAGCTACTGGAGCTGGAATTACGCGGCTGCTGGCATGAGACTTGCCCTCCAATAGATCCTTGTAAATGGATTTAAAGTGTATTCATTCAAATTAGAGAGACAATTTAAATTAAAAAGCTTAGAGCTGCCTCCACCACAGAGGGGCTCGCTCGACCCACCAGCGAACAGGCACCAGCATTGGGAGAGCGGGGCTGGCCGTCAGGGTTCACCGCGGCTCTGGCACAAACCCGGCGACACGGAGCTGGCACGGGCAGGAGCGGAATGAACGTGTCGGCTTCTCACTTTTTGGATTTTAGAAGGGCATGACATGCCTATATCTGTGTCTCCCCCTCCTTTTGCTCCTCCACCTCTTTTCTTTTCGTATGACTATATGTACTTCTCACTTTTCCAAATGTTAGTTGTGTCTTCTGAGCAGTTTGTCAGCTTTTTGAAGGTGTTTTCTATGTGTTTCTATGTGTTTTTGTTTGCCTCCAATTGGTTTTAACGGTGTTCGAAGGACTCATCGGGCGAATCGCTCTGGAACTGAAATCGGAATGCTCACTGACATTTCCCCTCTCTGAAAGTCTGATAAACGCCGGAAAAATGGCTAAGTCCAAAATAAATTTTTTTTTAACTTTTTTCAATTTTACCCCCGTGGGATATATATTCTACCCACACACATTTGGAACTCTCCTGGGGTACCCTCACACATATTATTACCTCATTTAGCGGATATTTTCACAAAAAAGTGAAATTTTCAAAAATTCAGAAAATTGCCTGAAAACGGCTAAATATCAAGGACTCATCCGGCGAATCACTCCGGAACAGAAATCGTAACACTCACTGAAATTTTCCCTCTCTGAAAGTCTGATAAACGCTGGAAAAATTACTAAGTCCAAAAAAAAAAATTTTTAAACTTTTTTCTATTTTACCCCCGTGGGATATATATTCTACCCAAACACATTTGGAACTCTCCTGGGGTACCCTCACACATATTATTCCCTCATTTAGCGGATATTTTCACAAAAAAGTGAAATTTTCAAAAATTCAGAAAATTGGCTGAAAACGACTAAATATCAAGGACTCATCGGGCAAATCGCTCTGGAACTGAAATCGGAATGCTCACTGACATTTCCCCTCTCTGAAAGTCAGATAAACGCCGGAAAAATGACTAAGTCCAAAAAAAGTTTTTTTCAACTTTTTTCAATTTTACCCCCGTGGGATGTATATTCTACCCACACACATTTGGAACTCTCCTGGGGTAACCTCACACATATTATTCCCTCATTTAGTGGATATTTTCACAAAAAAGTGAAATTTTCAAAAATTCAGAAAATTGGCTGTAAACGACTAAATATCAATTACTCATCGGGCGAATCGCTCTGGAACTGAAATCGGAATGCTCGCTGACATTTCCCCTCTCTGAAAGTCTGATAAACTCCGGAAAAATGACAGTCCAAAAAAAAAATTTTTTCAACTTTTATGAATTTTACCCCCGTGGGATATATATTCTACCCACACACATTTGGAACTCTCCTGGGGTACCCTCACACATATTATTCCCTCATTTAGCGGATATTTTCACAAAAAAGTGAAATTTTCAAAAATTCTGAAAATTGTCTGAAAATGACTAAATATCAAGGACTCATTGGGCGAATCGCTCTGGAACTGAAATAGGAATGCTCACTGACATTTCCCCTCTCTGAAAGTCTGATAAACTCTGGAAAAATGACTAAGTCCAAAAATAATTTTTTTTCAACTTTTTTCAATTTTACCCCCGTGGGATATATATTCTACCCACACACATTTGGAACTCTCCTGGGGTACCCTCACACATATTATTCCCTCATTTAGCGGATATTTTCACAAAAAAGTGAAATTTTCAAAGATTCAGAAAATTGGCTGAAAACAACTAAATATCATGGACTCATTGGGCGAATCGTTCTGGAACTGAAATCGGAATGCTCACTGACATTTCCCCTCTCTGAAAGTCTGATAAACTACGGAAAAATGACTAAGTCCAAAAAAAAATGTTTTTCAACTTTTTTCAATTTTACCCCTGTGGGATATATATTCTACCCACACACATTTGGAACTCTCCTGGGGTACCCTCACACATATTATTCCCTCATTTAGAGGATATTTTCACAAAAAAGTGAAATTTTCAAAAGTTCTGAAAATTGGCTGAAAATGACTAAATATCAAGGACTCATCGGGCGAATCGCTCTGGAACTGAAATCGGAATGCTCACTGACATTTCCCCTCTCTGAAAGTCTGATAAACTCCGGAAAAATGAATAAGTCCAAAAATAATTTTTTTTCAACTTTTTTCAATTTTACCCCCGTGGGATATATATTCTACCCACACACATTTGGAACTCTCCTGGGGTACCCTCACACATATTATTCCCTCATTTAGCGGATATTTTCACAAAAAAGTGATATTTTCAAAAAATCAGAAAATTGGCTGAAAACAACTAAATGTCAAGGACTCATTGGGCGAATCGCTCTGGAGCTGAAATCGGAATGCTCACTGAGATTTCCCCTCTCTGAAAGTCTGATAAACTCCGGAAAAATGACTAAGTCCAAAAAAAAAATGTTTTTCAACTTTTTTCAATTTTACCCCCGTGGGATAGATATTCTACCCACACACATTTGGAACTCTCCTGGGGTACTCTCACACATATTATTCCCTCATTTAGCGGATATTTTCACAAAAAAGTGAAATTTTCAAAAATTCTGAAAATTGTCTGAAAATGACTAAATATCAAGGACTCATCGGACGAATCGCTCTGGAATTGAAATCGGTATGCTCACTGACATTTTCCCTCTCTGAAAGTCTGATAAACTACGGAAAAATGACTAAGTCCAAAAAAAAATGTTTTTCAACTTTTTTCAATTTTACCCCTGTGGGATATATATTCTACCCACACACATTTGGAACTCTCCTGGGGTACCCTCACACATATTATTCCCTCATTTAGCGGATATTTTCACAAAAAAGTGAAATTTTCAAAAATTCTGAAAATTGGCTGAAAATGACTAAATATCAAGGACTCATCGGGTGAATCGCTCTGGAACTGAAATCGGAATGCTCACTGACATTTCCCCTCTCTGAAAGTCTGATAAACTCGGAAAAATGAATAAGTCCAAAAATAATTTTTTTTCAACTTTTTTCAATTTTACCCCTGTGGGATATATATTCTACCCACACACATTTGGAACTCTCCTTGGGTACCCTCACACATATTATTCCCTCATTTAGCGGATATTTTCACAAAAAAGTGAAATTTTCAAAAATTCAGAAAATTGGCTGAAAACGACTAAATATCAAGGACTCATCGGGAGCATCGCTTTGGAACTGAAATCGGAATGCTCACTGACATTTCCCCTATCTGAAAGTCTGATAAACTGCGGAAAAATCACTAAGTCCAAAAATAATTGTTTTTCAACGTTTTTCAATTTTACCCCCGTGGGATATATATTCTACCCACACACATTTGGAACTCTCCTGGGGTACCCTCACACATATTATTCCCTCATTTAGCGGATATTTTCACAAAAAAGTGAAATTTTCAAAAATTCAGAAAATTGGCTGAAAACGACTAAATATCAAGGACTTATTGGGCGAATCGCTCCGGAATTGAAATCGGAATGCTCACTGACATTTCCCCTATCTAAAAGTCTGATAAACGACGGAAAAATGACTATGTCCAAAAAAAAATTCTTTTCAACTTTAATCAATTTTACCCCCGTGGGATATATATTCTATCCACACACATTTGGAACTCTCCTGGGGTACCCTCACACATATTATACCCTCATTTAGCGGATATTTTCACAAAAAAGTGAAATTTTCAAAAATTCTGAAAATTGGCTGAAAATGACTAAATATCAAGGACTCATCGGGCGAATCGCTCTGGAACTGAAATCGGAATGCTCACTGACATTTCCCCTCTCTGAAAGTCTGATAAACTCGGAAAAATGAATAAGTCCAAAAATAATTTTTTTTCAACTTTTTTCAATTTTACCCCCGTGGGATATATATTCTACCCACACACATTTGGAACTCTCCTTGGGTACCCTCACACATATTATTCCCTCATTTAGCGGATATTTTCACAAAAAAGTGAAATTTTCAAAAATTCAGAAAATTGGCTGAAAACGACTAAATATCAAGGACTCATCGGGAGCATGGCTTTGGAACTGAAATCGGAACGCTCACTGACATTTCCCCTATCTGAAAGTCTGATAAACTGCGGAAAAATCACTAAGTCCAAAAAAAAATTTTTTTCAACAATTTCAATTTCACCCCCGTGGGATATATATTCTACCCACACACGTTTGGAACTCTCCTGGGGTACCCTCACACATATTATTCCCTCATTTAGCGGATATTTTCACAAAAAAGTGAAATTTTCAAAAATTCTGAAAATTGTCTGAAAATGACTAAATATCAAGGACTCATCGGGCGAATCGCTCTGGAATTGAAATCGGAATGCTCACTGACATTTCCCCTCTCTGAAAGTCTGATAAACTACGGAAAAATGACTAAGTCCAAAAAAAAATTTTTTTCAACTTTTTTCAATTTTACCCCCGTGGGATATATATTCTACCCACACACATTTGGAACTCTCCTGGGGTACCCTCACACATATTATTCCCTCATTTAGCGGATATTTTCGCAAAAAAATGAAATTTTCAAAAATTCAGAAAATTGGCTGAAAACTACTAAATATCAAGGACTCATCGGGCGAATCGCTTTGGAACTGAAATCGGAATGCTCACTGACATTTCCCCTCTCTGAAAGTCTGATAAACTATGGAAAAATGACTAAGTCCAAAAAAAAAATGTTTTCAACTTTTTTCAATTTTACCCCCGTGGGAAATATATTCTACCCACACACATTTGGAACTCTCCTGGGGTTCCCTCACACATATTATTCCCTCATTTAGCGGATATTTTCACAAAAAAGTGAAATTTTCAAAAATTCTGAAAATTGGCTGTAAATGACTAAATATCAAGGACTCATCGGGCGAATCGCTCTGGAACTGAAATCGGAATGCTCACTGACATTTCCCCTCTCTGAAAGTCTGATAAACTCCGGAAAAATGACTAAGGCCAAAAATATTTTTTTTTCAACTTTTTTCAATTTTACCCCGTGGGATATATTTTCTACCCACACACATTTGGAACTCTCCTGGGGTACCTTCACACATATTATTCCCTCATTTAGCGGATATTTTCACAAAAAAGTGAAATTTTCAAAAATTCTGAAAATTGGCTGAAAATGACTAAATATCAAGGACTCATCGGGCGAATCGCTCTGGAACTGAAATCGGAATGCTCACTGACATTTCCCCTCTCTGAAAGTCTGATAAACTCGGAAAAATGAATAAGTCCAAAAATAATTTTTTTTCAACTTTTTTCAATTTTACCCCCGTGGGATATATATTCTACCCACACACATTTGGAACTCTCCTTGGGTACCCTCACACATATTATTCCCTCATTTAGCGGATATTTTCACAAAAAAGTGAAATTTTCAAAAATTCAGAAAATTGGCTGAAAACGACTAAATATCAAGGACTCATCGGGAGCATGGCTTTGGAACTGAAATCGGAACGCTCACTGACATTTCCCCTATCTGAAAGTCTGATAAACTGCGGAAAAATCACTAAGTCCAAAAAAAAATTTTTTTCAACAATTTCAATTTCACCCCCGTGGGATATATATTCTACCCACACACGTTTGGAACTCTCCTGGGGTACCCTCACACATATTATTCCCTCATTTAGCGGATATTTTCACAAAAAAGTGAAATTTTCAAAAATTCTGAAAATTGTCTGAAAATGACTAAATATCAAGGACTCATCGGGCGAATCGCTCTGGAATTGAAATCGGAATGCTCACTGACATTTCCCCTCTCTGAAAGTCTGATAAACTACGGAAAAATGACTAAGTCCAAAAAAAAATTTTTTTCAACTTTTTTCAATTTTACCCCCGTGGGATATATATTCTACCCACACACATTTGGAACTCTCCTGGGGTACCCTCACACATATTATTCCCTCATTTAGCGGATATTTTCGCAAAAAAATGAAATTTTCAAAAATTCAGAAAATTGGCTGAAAACTACTAAATATCAAGGACTCATCGGGCGAATCGCTTTGGAACTGAAATCGGAATGCTCACTGACATTTCCCCTCTCTGAAAGTCTGATAAACTATGGAAAAATGACTAAGTCCAAAAAAAAAATGTTTTCAACTTTTTTCAATTTTACCCCCGTGGGAAATATATTCTACCCACACACATTTGGAACTCTCCTGGGGTTCCCTCACACATATTATTCCCTCATTTAGCGGATATTTTCACAAAAAAGTGAAATTTTCAAAAATTCTGAAAATTGGCTGTAAATGACTAAATATCAAGGACTCATCGGGCGAATCGCTCTGGAACTGAAATCGGAATGCTCACTGACATTTCCCCTCTCTGAAAGTCTGATAAACTCCGGAAAAATGACTAAGGCCAAAAATAATTTTTTTTCAACTTTTTTCAATTTTACCCCGTGGGATATATTTTCTACCCACACACATTTCGAACTCTCCTGGGGTACCTTCACACATATTATTCCCTCATTTAGTGGATATTTTCACAAAAAATGAAATTTTCAAAAATTCAGAAAATTGGCTGAAAACGACTAAATATCAAGGACTCATCGGGCGAATCGCTCTGGAACTGAAATCGGAATGCTCACTGACATTTCCCCTCTCTGAAAGTCTGATAAACGCCGGAAAAATGACTAAGTCCAAAAAAAAAATTTTTTAAACTTTTTTCAATTTTACCCCCGTGGGATATATATTCTACCCACACACATTTGGAACACTCCTGGGATACCCTCACACATATTATTCCCTCATTTAGAGGATATTTTCACAAAAAAGTGAAATTTTCAAAAATTCAGAAAATTGGCTGAAAACGACTAAATATCAAGGACTCATTGGGCGAATCGCTCTGGAACTGAAATTGGAATGCTCACTGAGATTTCCCCTCTCTGAAAGTCTGATAAACGCCGGAAAAATGACTAAGTGCAAAAAAAAATTTTTAAACTTTTTTCAATTTTACCCCCGTGGGATATATATTCTACCCACACACATTTGGAACTCTCCTGGGGAACCCTCACACATATTATTCCCTCATTTAGCGGATATTTTCACAAAAAAGTGAAATTTTCAAAAATTCAGAAAATTGGCTGAAAACAACTAAATATCATGGACTCATTGGGCGAATCGCTCTGGAACTGAAATCGGAATGCTCACTGACATTTCCCCTCTCTGAAAGTCTGATAAACTACGGAAAAATGACTAAGTCCAAAAAAAAATGTTTTTCAACTTTTTTCAATTTTACCCCTGTGGGATATATATTCTACCCACACACATTAGGAACTCTACTGGGGTACCCTCACACATATTATTCCCTCATTTAGCGGATATTTTCACAAAAAAGTGAAATTTTCAAAAATTCTGAAAATTGTCTGAAAATGACTAAATATCAAGGACTCATCGGGCGAATCGCTCTGGAACTGAAATCGGAATGCTCACTGACATTTCCCCTCTCTGAAAGTCTGATAAACTCCGGAAAAATGACTAAGGCCAAAAATAATTTTTTTTCAACTTTTTTCAATTTTACCCCGTGGGATATATTTTCTACCCACACACATTTCGAACTCTCCTGGGGTACCTTCACACATATTATTCCCTCATTTAGTGGATATTTTCACAAAAAATGAAATTTTCAAAAATTCAGAAAATTGGCTGAAAACGACTAAATATCAAGGACTCATCGGGCGAATCGCTCTGGAACTGAAATCGGAATGCTCACTGACATTTCCCCTCTCTGAAAGTCTGATAAACGCCGGAAAAATGACTAAGTCCAAAAAAAAAATTTTTTAAACTTTTTTCAATTTTACCCCCGTGGGATATATATTCTACCCACACACATTTGGAACACTCCTGGGATACCCTCACACATATTATTCCCTCATTTAGAGGATATTTTCACAAAAAAGTGAAATTTTCAAAAATTCAGAAAATTGGCTGAAAACGACTAAATATCAAGGACTCATTGGGCGAATCGCTCTGGAACTGAAATTGGAATGCTCACTGAGATTTCCCCTCTCTGAAAGTCTGATAAACGCCGGAAAAATGACTAAGTGCAAAAAAAAATTTTTAAACTTTTTTCAATTTTACCCCCGTGGGATATATATTCTACCCACACACATTTGGAACTCTCCTGGGGAACCCTCACACATATTATTCCCTCATTTAGCGGATATTTTCACAAAAAAGTGAAATTTTCAAAAATTCAGAAAATTGGCTGAAAACAACTAAATATCATGGACTCATTGGGCGAATCGCTCTGGAACTGAAATCGGAATGCTCACTGACATTTCCCCTCTCTGAAAGTCTGATAAACTACGGAAAAATGACTAAGTCCAAAAAAAAATGTTTTTCAACTTTTTTCAATTTTACCCCTGTGGGATATATATTCTACCCACACACATTAGGAACTCTACTGGGGTACCCTCACACATATTATTCCCTCATTTAGCGGATATTTTCACAAAAAAGTGAAATTTTCAAAAATTCTGAAAATTGTCTGAAAATGACTAAATATCAAGGACTCATCGGGCGAATCGCTCTGGAACTGAAATCGGAATGCTCACTGACATTTCCCCTCTCTGAAAGTCTGATAAACTCCGGAAAAATGACTAAGTCCAAAAATAATTTTTTTTCAACTTTTTTCAATTTTACCCCCGTGGGATATATATTCTACCCACACACATTTGGAACTCTCCTGGGGTACCCTCACACATATTATTCCCTCATTTAGCGGATATTTTCACAAAAAAGTGAAATTTTCAAAAATTCAGAAAATTGGCTGAAAACAACTAAATATCATGGACTCATTGGGCGAATCGCTCTGGAACTGAAATCGGAATGCTCACTGACATTTCCCCTCTCTGAAAGTCTGATAAACTCCGGAAAAATGAATAAGTCCAAAAATATTTTTTTTTCAACTTTTTTCAATTTTACCCCCGTGGGATATATATTCTACCCACACACATTTAGAACTCTCATGAGGTACCCTCACACATATTATTCCCTCATTTAGTGGATATTTTCACAAAAAAGTGAAATTTTCAAAAATTCAGAAAATTGGCTGAAAACAACTAAATATCATGGACTCATTGGGCGAATCGCTCTGGAACTGAAATCGGAATGCTCACTGACATTTCCCCTCTATGAAAGTCTGATAAACTACGGAAAAATTACTAAGTCCAAAAAAAAATGTTTTTCAACTTTTTTCAATTTTACCCCTGTGGGATATATATTCTACCCACACACATTTGGAACTCTCCTGGGGTACCCTCACACATATTATTCCCTCATTTAGCGGATATTTTCACAAAAAAGTGAAATTTTCAAAAATTCAGAAAATTGGCTGATAATGACTAAATATCAAGGACTCATCGGGCGCACTGCTTTGGAACTGAAATCGGAACGCTCATTGACATTTCCCCTCTCTGAAAGTCTGATAAACTGCGGAAAAATGACTAAGTCCAAAAAAAAATTTTTTCAACAATTTCAATTTTACCCCCGTGGGATAAATATTCTACCCACACACATTTGGAACTCTCCTGGGGTACCCTCACACATATTATTCCCTCATTTAGCGGATATTTTCACAAAAAAGTGAAATTTTCAAAAATTCAGAAAATTGGCTGAAAACAACTAAATATCATGGACTCATTGGGCGAATCGCTCTGGAACTGAAATCGGAATGCTCACTGACATTTCCCCTCTCTGAAAGTCTGATAAACTCTGGAAAAATGAATAAGTCCAAAAATAATTTTATTTCAACTTTTTTCAATTTTACCCCCGTGGGATATATATTCTACCCACACACATTTGGAACTCTCCTGGGGTACCCTCACACATATTATTCCCTCATTTAGCGGATATTTTCGCAAAAAAATGAAATTTTCAAAAATTCAGAAAATTGGCTGAAAACTACTAAATATCAAGGACTCATCGGGCGAATCGCTTTGGAACTGAAATCGGAATGCTCACTGACATTTCCCCTCTCTGAAAGTCTGATAAACTATGGAAAAATGACTAAGTCCAAAAAAAAAATGTTTTCAACTTTTTTCAATTTTACCCCCGTGGGAAATATATTCTACCCACACACATTTGGAACTCTCCTGGGGTACCCTCACACATATTATTCCCTCATTTAGCGGATATTTTCACAAAAAAGTGAAATTTTCAAAAATTCTGAAAATTGGCTGTAAATGACTAAATATCAAGGACTCATCGGGCGAATCGCTCTGGAACTGAAATCGGAATGCTCACTGACATTTCCCCTCTCTGAAAGTCTGATAAACTCCGGAAAAATGACTAAGGCCAAAAATATTTTTTTTTCAACTTTTTTCAATTTTACCCCGTGGGATATATTTTCTACCCACACACATTTGGAACTCTCCTGGGGTACCTTCACACATATTATTCCCTCATTTAGTGGATATTTTCACAAAAAAGTGAAATTTTCAAAAATTCAGAAAATTGGCTGAAAACAACTAAATATCATGGACTCATTGGGCGAATCGCTCTGGAACTGAAATCGGAATGCTCACTGACATTTCCCCTCTCTGAAAGTCTGATAAACTACGGAAAAATGACTAAGTCCAAAAAAAAATTTTTTTCAACTTTTTTCAATTTTACCCCCGTGGGATATATATTCTACCCACACACATTTGGAACTCTCCTGGGGTACCCTCACACATATTATTCCCTCATTTAGCGGATATTTTCGCAAAAAAATGAAATTTTCAAAAATTCAGAAAATTGGCTGAAAACTACTAAATATCAAGGACTCATCGGGCGAATCGCTCTGGAACTGAAATCGGAATGCTCACTGACATTTCCCCTCTCTGAAAGTCTGATAAACTCTGGAAAAATGACTAAGGCCAAAAATAATTTTTTTTCAACTTTTTTCAATTTTACCCCGTGGGATATATTTTCTACCCACACACATTTCGAACTCTCCTGGGGTACCTTCACACATATTATTCCCTCATTTAGTGGATATTTTCACAAAAAATGAAATTTTCAAAAATTCAGAAAATTGGCTGAAAACGACTAAATATCAAGGACTCATCGGGCGAATCGCTCTGGAACTGAAATCGGAATGCTCACTGACATTTCCCCTCTCTGAAAGTCTGATAAACGCCGGAAAAATGACTAAGTCCAAAAAAAAAATTTTTTAAACTTTTTTCAATTTTACCCCCGTGGGATATATATTCTACCCACACACATTTGGAACTCTCCTGGGATACCCTCACACATATTATTCCCTCATTTAGAGGATATTTTCACAAAAAAGTGAAATTTTCAAAAATTCAGAAAATTGGCTGAAAACGACTAAATATCAAGGACTCATTGGGCGAATCGCTCTGGAACTGAAATTGGAATGGTCACTGAGATTTCCCCTCTCTGAAAGTCTGATAAACGCCGGAAAAATGACTAAGTGCAAAAAAAAATTTTTCAACTTTTTTCAATTTTACCCCCGTGGGATATATATTCTACCCACACACATTTGGAACTCTCCTGGGGTACCCTCACACATATTATTCCCTCATTTAGCGGATATTTTCACAAAAAAGTGAAATTTTCAAAAATTCAGAAAATTGGCTGAAAACAACTAAATATCATGCACTCATTGGGCGAATCGCTCTGGAACTGAAATCGGAATGCTCACTGACATTTCCCCTCTCTGAAAGTCTGATAAACTACGGAAAAATGACTAAGTCCAAAAAAAAATGTTTTTCAACTTTTTTCAATTTTACCCCTGTGGGATATATATTCTACCCACACACATTAGGAACTCTACTGGGGTACCCTCACACATATTATTCCCTCATTTAGCGGATATTTTCACAAAAAAGTGAAATTTTCAAAAATTCTGAAAATTTTCTGAAAATGACTAAATATCAAGGACTCATCGGGCGAATCGCTCTGGAACTGAAATCGGAATGCTCACTGACATTTCCCCTCTCTGAAAGTCTGATAAACTCCGGAAAAATGACTAAGTCCAAAAATAATTTTTTTTCAACTTTTTTCAATTTTACCCCCGTGGGATATATATTCTACCCACACACATTTGGAACTCTCCTGGGGTACCCTCACACATATTATTCCCTCATTTAGCGGATATTTTCACAAAAAAGTGAAATTTTCAAAAATTCAGAAAATTGGCTGAAAACAACTAAATATCATGGACTCATTGGGCGAATCGCTCTGGAACTGAAATCGGAATGCTCACTGACATTTCCCCTCTCTGAAAGTCTGATAAACTCCGGAAAAATGAATAAGTCCAAAAATATTTTTTTTTCAACTTTTTTCAATTTTACCCCCGTGGGATATATATTCTACCCACACACATTTAGAACTCTCATGAGGTACCCTCACACATATTATTCCCTCATTTAGTGGATATTTTCACAAAAAAGTGAAATTTTCAAAAATTCAGAAAATTGGCTGAAAACAACTAAATATCATGGATTCATTGGGTGAATCGCTCTGGAACTGAAATTGGAATGCTCACTGAGATTTTACCTCTCTGAAAGTCTGATAAACGCCAGAAAAATGACTAAGTGCAAAAAAAAAATTTTTTTTAACTTTTTTCAATTTTACCCCCGTGGGATATATATTCTACCCACACACATTTGGAACTCTCCTGGGGTAATCTCACACATATTATTCCCTCATTTAGTGGATATTTTCACAAAAAAGTGAAATTTTCAAAAATTGAGAAAATTGGCTGAAAACGACTAAATATCAAGGACTCATTGGGCGAATCGCTCTGGAACTGAAATTGGAATGCTCACTGACATTTCCCCTCTCTGAAAGTCTAATAAACGCTGGAAAAATGACTAAGTCCCAAAAAAAATTTTTTTCAACTTTTTTCAATTTTACCCCCGTGGGATATATATTCTACCCACACACATTTGGAACTCTCCTGGGGTACCCTCACAAATATTATTCCCTCATTTAGCGGATATTTTCACAAAAAAGTGAAATTTTCAAAAATTCAGAAAATTGGCTGAAAACAACTAAATATCATGGACTCATTGGGCGAATCGCTCTGTAACTGAAATCGGAATGCTCATTGACATTTCCCCTCTATGAAAGTCTGATAAACTACGGAAAAATTACTAAGTCCAAAAAAAAATGTTTTTCAACTTTTTTCAATTTTACCCCTGTGGGATATATATTCTACCCACACACATTTGGAACTCTCCTGGGGTACCCTCACACATATTATTCCCTCATTTAGCGGATATTTTCACAAAAAAGTGAAATTTTCAAAAATTCAGAAAATTGGCTGATAATGACTAAATATCAAGGACTCATCGGGCGCACTGCTTTGGAACTGAAATCGGAACGCTCATTGACATTTCCCCTCTCTGAAAGTCTGATAAACTGCGGAAAAATGACTAAGTCCAAAAAAAAATTTTTTCAACAATTTCAATTTTACCCCCGTGGGATAAATATTCTACCCACACACATTTGGAACTCTCCTGGGGTACCCTCACACATATTATTCCCTCATTTAGCGGATATTTTCACAAAAAAGTGAAATTTTCAAAAATTCAGAAAATTGGCTGAAAACAACTAAATATCATGGACTCATTGGGCGAATCGCTCTGGAACTGAAATCGGAATGCTCACTGACATTTCCCCTCTCTGAAAGTCTGATAAACTCTGGAAAAATGAATAAGTCCAAAAATAATTTTATTTCAACTTTTTTCAATTTTACCCCCGTGGGATATATATTCTACCCACACACATTTGGAACTCTCCTGGGGTACCCTCACACATATTATTCCCTCATTTAGCGGATATTTTCACAAAAAAGTGAAATTTTCAAAAATTCAGAAAATTGGCTGAAAACAACTAAATATCATGGACTCATTGGGCGAATCGCTCTGGAACTGAAATCGGAATGCTCACTGACATTTCCCCTCTCTGAAAGTCTGATAAACTATGAAAAAATGACTAAGTCCAAAAAAAAATTTTTTTTAACTTTTTTCAATTTTACCCCCGTGGGATATATATTCTACCCACACACATTTGGAACTCTCCTGGGGTACCCTCACACATATTATTCCCTCATTTAGCGGATATTTTCACAAAAAAGTGAAATTTTCAAAAATTCTGAAAATTGGCTGAAAACGACTAAATATCAAGGACTCATTGGGCGAATCGCTCTGGAACTGAAATTGGAATGCTCACTGAGATTTCCCCTCTCTGAAAGTCTGATAAATGCCGGAAAAATGACTAAGTGCAAAAAAAAAATGTTTTTAAACTTTTTTCAATTTTACCCCCGTGGGATATATATTCTACCCACACACATTTGGAACTCTCCTGGGGTGCCCTCACACATATTATTCCCTCATTTAGCGGATATTTTCACAAAAAAGTGAAATTTTCAAAAATTCAGAAAATTGGCTGAAAACAACTAAATATCATGGACTCATTGGGCGAATCGCTCTGGAACTGAAATCGGAATGCTCACTGACATTTCCCCTCTCTGAAAGTCTGATAAACTGCGGAAAAATGACTAAGTCCAAAAAAAAATTTTTTTCAAAAATTTCAATTTTACCCCCGTGGGATATATATTCTCCCCACACACATTTGGAACTCTCCTGGGGTACCCTCACACATATTATTCCTTCATTTAGCGGATATTTTCACAAAAAAGTGAAATTTTCAAAAAATTCAGAAAATTGGCTGAAAACGACTAAATATCAAGGACTCATCGGGCGCATTGCTTTGGAACTGAAATCGGAATGCTCACTGACATTTCCCCTCTCTGAAAAGTCTGATAAACTCTGGAAAAATGAATAAGTCCAAAAATAATTTTTTTTCAACTTTTTTCAATTTTACCCCCGTGGGATATATATTCTACCCACACACATTTGGAACTCTCCTGGGGTACCCTCACACATATTATTCCCTCATTTAGCGGATATTTTCACAAAAAAGTGAAATTTTCAAAAATTCAAAAAATTGGCTGAAAACAACTAAATATCATGGACTCATTGGGCGAATCGCTCTGGAACTGAAATCGGAATGCTCACTGACATTTCCCCTCTATGAAAGTCTGATAAACTACGGAAAAATGACTAAGTCCAAAAAAAAATGTTTTTCAACTTTTTTCAATTTTACCCCTGTGGGATATATATTCTACCCACACACATTTGGAACTCTCCTGGGGTACCCTCACACATATTATTCCCTCATTTAGCCGATATTTTCACAAAAAAGTGAAATTTTCAAAAATTCTGAAAATTGGCTGAAAATGTCTAAATATCAAGGACTCATTGGGCGAATTGCTCTGGAACTGAAATCGGAATGCTCACTGACATTTCCCCTCTCTGAAAGTCTGATAAACTCCGGAAAAATTACTAAGTCCTAAAATAATTTTCTTTCAACTTTTTTCAATTTTACCCCCGTGGGATATATATTCTACCCACACACATTTGGAACTCTCCTGGGGTACCCTCACACATATTATTCCCTCATTTAGCGGATATTTTCACAAAAAAGTGAAATTTTCAAAAATTCTGAAAATTGGCTGAAAACGACTAAATATCAAGGACTCATCGGGCGAATCGCTATGGAATTGAAATCGGAATGCTCACTGACATTTCCCCTCTCTGAAAGTCTGATAAACTCCAGAAAAATGACTAAGTCCAAAAAAAAATGTTTTTAAACTTTTTTCAATTTTACCCCCGTGGGATATATATTCTACTCACACACATTTGGAACTCTCCTGGGGTACCCTCACACATATTATTCCCTCATTTAGCGGATATTTTCACAAAAAAGTGAAATTTTCAAAAATTCTGAAAATTGGCTGAAAACGACTAAATATCAAGGACTCATTGGGCGACTCGCTCTGGAACTGAAATTGGAATGCTCACTGAGATTTACCCTCTCTGAAAGTCTGATAAACGCCGGAAAAATGACTAAGTGCAAAAAAAAAATTTTTTTCAACCTTTTTCAATTTTACCACCGTGGGATATATATTCTACCCACACACATTTGGAACTCTCGTGGGGTACCCTCACACATATTATTCCCTCATTTAGCAGTTATTTTCACAAAAAAGTGAAATTTTCAAAAATTCAGAAAATTGGCTGAAAATGACTAAATATCAAGGACTCATCGGGCGAATCCCTCTGGAACTGAAATTGGAATGCTCACTGACATTTCCCCTCTCTGAAAGTCTGAAAAACGGCGGAAAATTACTATGTCCAAAAAAAAATTTTTTCAACTTTTTTAAATTTTACCCCCGTGGGATATATATTCTACCCACACATATTTGGAACTCTCCTGGGGTACCCTCACACATATTATTCCCTCATTTAGCGGATATTTTCACAAAACAGTTAAATTTTCAAAAATTCAGAAAATTGGCTGAAAACGACTAAATATCAAGGACTCATCGGGCGCATTGCTTTGGAACTGAAATCGGAACGCTCATTGACATTTCCCCTCTCTGAAAGTCTGATAAACTGCGGAAAAATGACTAAGTCCAAAAAAAAATTTTTTTCAACAATTTCAATTTTACCCCCGTGGGATATATATTCTACCCACACACATTTGGAACTCTCCTGGGGTACCCTCACACATATTATTCCCTCATTTAGCGGATATTTTCACAAAAAAGTGAAATTTTCAAAAATTCAGAAAATTGGCTGAAAACAACTAAATATCATGGACTCATTGGGCGAATCGCTCTGGAACTGAAATGGGAATGCTCACTGACATTTCCCCTCTATGAAAGTCTGATAAACGCCGGAAAAATGACTAAGTGCAAAAAAAAAATTTTTTCAACTTTTTTCAATTTTACCCCGTGGGATATATATTCTACCCACACACATTTGGAACTCTCCTGGGGTACCCTCACACATATTATTCCCTCATTTAGCGGATATTTTCACAAAAAAGTGAAATTTTCAAAAATTCTGAAAATTGGCTGAAAATGTCTAAATATCAAGGACTCATTGGGCGAATTGCTCTGGAACTGAAATCGGAATGCTCACTGACATTTCCCCTCTCTGAAAGTCTGATAAACTCCGGAAAAATTACTAAGTCCAAAAATAATTTTCTTTCAACTTTTTTCAATTTTACCCCCGTGGGATAAATATTCTACCCACACACATTTGGAACTCTCCTGGGGTACCCTCACACATATTATTCCCTCATTTAGCGGATATTTTCACAAAAAAGTGAAATTTTCAAAAATTCTGAAAATTGGCTGAAAACGACTAAATATCAAGGACTCATCGGGCGAATCGCTCTGGAATTGAAATCGGAATGCTCACTGACATTTCCCCTCTCTGAAAGTCTGATAAACTCCAGAAAAATGACTAAGTCCAAAAAAAAATGTTTTTAAACTTTTTTCAATTTTACCCCCGTGGGATATATATTCTACTCACACACATTTGGAACTCTCCTGGGGTACCCTCACACATATTATTCCCTCATTTAGCGGATATTTTCACAAAAAAGTAAAATTTTCAAAAATTCAGAAAATTTGCTGAAAACGACTAAATATCAAGGACTCATCGGGCGAATCGCTTTGGAACTGAAATCGGAATGCTCACTGACATTTCCCCTCTCTGAAAGTCTGATAAACGCGGAAAAATTACTATGTCCAAAAATAATTTTCTTTCAACTTTTTTCAATTTTAGCCCCGTGGGATATATATTCTACCCACACACATTTGGAACTCTCCTGGGGTACCCTCACACATATTATTCCCTCATTTAGCGGATATTTTCACAAAAAAGTGAAATTTTCAAAAATTCTGAAAATTGGCTGAAAACGACTAAATATCAAGGACTCATCGGGCGAATCGCTATGGAATTGAAATCGGAATGCTCACTGACATTTCCCCTCTCTGAAAGTCTGATAAACTCCAGAAAAATGACTAAGTCCAAAAAAAAATGTTTTTAAACTTTTTTCAATTTTACCCCCGTGGGATATATATTCTACTCACAAACATTTGGAACTCTCCTGGGGTACCCTCACACATATTATTCCCTCATTTAGCGGATATTTTCACAAAAAAGTGAAATTTTCAAAAATTCTGAAAATTGGCTGAAAACGACTAAATATCAAGGACTCATTGGGCGAATCGCTCTGGAACTGAAATTGGAATGCTCACTGAGATTTACCCTCTCTGAAAGTCTGATAAACGCCAGAAAAATGACTAAGTGCAAAAAAAAAATTTTTTTCAACCTTTTTCAATTTTACCACCGTGGGATATATATTCTACCCACACACATTTGGAACTCTCGTGGGGTACCCTCACACATATTATTCCCTCATTTAGCAGTTATTTTCACAAAAAAGTGAAATTTTCAAAAATTCAGAAAATTGGCTGAAAATGACTAAATATCAAGGACTCATCGGGCGAATCCCTCTGGAACTGAAATTGGAATGCTCACTGACATTTCCCCTCTCTGAAAGTCTGAAAAACGGCGGAAAATTACTATGTCCAAAAAAAAATTTTTTCAACTTTTTTAAATTTTACCCCCGTGGGATATATATTCTACCCACACATATTTGGAACTCTCCTGGGGTACCCTCACACATATTATTCCCTCATTTAGCGGATATTTTCACAAAACAGTTAAATTTTCAAAAATTCAGAAAATTGGCTGAAAACGACTAAATATCAAGGACTCATCGGGCGCATTGCTTTGGAACTGAAATTGCTTTGGAACTGAAATCGGAATGCTCACTGACATTTCCCCTCTCTGAAAGTCTGATAAACTCTGGAAAAATGAATAAGTCCAAAAATAATTTTTTTTCAACTTTTTTCAATTTTACCCCCGTGGGATATATATTCTACCCACACACATTTGGAACTCTCCTGGGGTACCCTCACACATATTATTCCCTCATTTAGCGGATATTTTCACAAAAAAGTGAAATTTTCAAAAATTCAGAAAATTGGCTGAAAACAACTAAATATCATGGACTCATTGGGCGAATCGCTCTGGAACTGAAATCGGAATGCTCACTGACATTTCCCCTCTATGAAAGTCTGATAAACGCCGGAAAAATGACTAAGTGCAAAAAAAAAATTTTTTCAACTTTTTTCAATTTTACCCCTGTGGGATATATATTCTACCCACACACATTTGGAACTCTCCTGCGGTACCCTCACACATATTATTCCCTCATTTAGCGGATATTTTCACAAAAAAGTGAAATTTTCAAAAATTCTGAAAATTGGCTGAAAACGACTAAATATCAAGGACTCATCGGGCGCATTGCTTTGGAACTGAAATCGGAACGCTCATTGACATTTCCCCTCTCTGAAAGTCTGATAAACTGCGGAAAAATGACTAAGTCCAAAAAAAAATTTTTTCAACAATTTAAATTTTACCCCCGTGGGATAAATATTCTACCCACACACATTTGGAACTCTCCTGGGGTACCCTCA
This sequence comes from Phyllobates terribilis, assembly GCF_046119375.1. NCBI lineage: Eukaryota > Metazoa > Chordata > Amphibia > Anura > Dendrobatidae > Phyllobates > Phyllobates terribilis. Next base: position 594,092,189 of record NW_027362763.1, on the reverse strand, counting down.
CACATATTATTCCCTCATTTAGCGGATATTTTCACAAAAAAGTGAAATTTTCAAAAATTCAGAAAATTGGCTGAAAACAACTAAATATCAAAGACTCATTGGGCGAATCGCTCTGGAACTGAAATCGGAATGCTCACTGACATTTCCCCTCTCTGAAAGTCTGATAAACTCTGGAAAAATGAATAAGTCCAAAAATAATTTTATTTCAACTTTTTTCAATTTTACCCCCGTGGGACATATATTCTACCGACACACATTTGGAACTCTCCTGGGGTACCCTCACACATATTATTCCCTCATTTAGCGGATATTTTCACAAAAAAGTGAAATTTTCAAAAATTCAGAAAATTGGCTGAAAACAACTAAATATCATGGACTCATTGGGCGAATCGCTCTGGAACTGAAATCGGAATGCTCACTGACATTTCCCCTCTCTGAAAGTCTGATAAACTATGAAAAAATGACTAAGTCCAAAAAAAATATTTTTTTAACTTTTTTCAATTTTACCCCCGTGGGATATATATTCTACCCACACACATTTGGAACTCTCCTGGGGTACTCTCACACATATTATTCCCTCATTTAGCGGATATTTTCACAAAAAAGTGAAATTTTCAAAAATTCTGAAAATTGGCTGAAAACGACTAAATATCAAGGACTCATTGGGCGAATCGCTCTGGAACTGAAATTGGAATGCTCACTGAGATTTCCCCTCTCTGAAAGTCTGATAAATGCCGGAAAAATGACTAAGTGCAAAAAATAAATTTTTTCAACTTTTTTCAATTTTACCCCCGTGGGATATATATTCTACCCACACACATTTGGAACTCTCCTGGGGTACCCTCACACATATTATTCCCTCATTTAGTGGATATTTTCACAAAAAAGTGAAATTTTCAAAAATTCTGAAAATTGGCTGAAAACGACTAAATATCAAGGACTCATCGGGCGAATCGCTCTGGAATTGAAATCGGAATGCTCACTGACATTTCCCCTCTCTGAAAGTCTGATAAACTGCGGAAAAATGACTAAGTCCAAAAAAAAATTTTTTTCAACTTTTTTCAATTTTACCCCCGTGGGATATATATTCTACCCACACACATTTGGAACTCTCCTGGGGTACCCTCACACATATTATTCCCTCATTTAGCGGATATTTTCACAAAAAAGTGAAATTTTCAAAAATTCTGAAAATTGGCTGAAAATGTCTAAATATCAAGGACTCATTGGGCGAATTGCTCTGGAACTGAAATCGGAATGCTCACTGACATTTCCCCTCTCTGAAAGTCTGATAAACTCCGGAAAAATTACTAAGTCCAAAAATAATTTTCTTTCAACTTTTTTCAATTTTACCCCCGTGGGATAAATATTCTACCCACACACATTTGGAACTCTCCTGGGGTATCCTCACACATATTATTCCCTCATTTAGCGGATATTTTCACAAAAAAGTGAAATTTTCAAAAATTCTGAAAATTGGCTGAAAACGACTAAATATCAAGGACTCATCGGGCGAATCGCTCTGGAATTGAAATCGGAATGCTCACTGACATTTCCCCTCTCTGAAAGTCTGATAAACTCCAGAAAAATGACTAAGTCCAAAAAAAAATGTTTTTAAACTTTTTTCAATTTTACCCCCGTGGGATATATATTCTACTCACACACATTTGGAACTCTCCTGGGGTACCCTCACACATATTATTCCCTCATTTAGCGGATATTTTCACAAAAAAGTGAAATTTTCAAAAATTCAGAAAATTTGCTGAAAACGACTAAATATCAAGGACTCATCGGGCGAATCGCTTTGGAACTGAAATCGGAATGCTCACTGACATTTCCCCTCTCTGAAAGTCTGATAAACGCGGAAAAATTACTATGTCCAAAAATAATTTTCTTTCAACTTTTTTCAATTTTAGCCCCGTGGGATATATATTCTACCCACACACATTTGGAACTCTCCTGGGGTACCCTCACACATATTATTCCCTCATTTAGCGGATATTTTCACAAAAAAGTGAAATTTTCAAAAATTCTGAAAATTGGCTGAAAACGACTAAATATCAAGGACTCATCGGTCGAATCGCTATGGAATTGAAATCGGAATGCTCACTGACATTTCCCCTCTCTGAAAGTCTGATAAACTCCAGAAAAATGACTAAGTCCAAAAAAAAATGTTTTTAAACTTTTTTCAATTTTACCCCCGTGGGATATATATTCTACTCACAAACATTTGGAACTCTCCTGGGGTACCCTCACACATATTATTCCCTCATTTAGCGGATATTTTCACAAAAAAGTGAAATTTTCAAAAATTCTGAAAATTGGCTGAAAACGACTAAATATCAAGGACTCATTGGGCGAATCGCTCTGGAACTGAAATTGGAATGCTCACTGAGATTTACCCTCTCTGAAAGTCTGATAAACGCCGGAAAAATGACTAAGTGCAAAAAAAAAATTTTTTTCAACCTTTTTCAATTTTACCACCGTGGGATATATATTCTACCCACACACATTTGGAACTCTCGTGGGGTACCCTCACACATATTATTCCCTCATTTAGCAGTTATTTTCACAAAAAAGTGAAATTTTCAAAAATTCAGAAAATTGGCTGAAAATGACTAAATATCAAGGACTCATCGGGCGAATCCCTCTGGAACTGAAATTGGAATGCTCACTGACATTTCCCCTCTCTGAAAGTCTGAAAAACGGCGGAAAATTACTATGTCCAAAAAAAAATTTTTTCAACTTTTTTAAATTTTACCCCCGTGGGATATATATTCTACCCACACATATTTGGAACTCTCCTGGGGTACCCTCACACATATTATTCCCTCATTTAGCGGATATTTTCACAAAACAGTTAAATTTTCAAAAATTCAGAAAATTGGCTGAAAACGACTAAATATCAAGGACTCATCGGGCGCATTGCTTTGGAACTGAAATCGGAATGCTCACTGACATTTCCCCTCTCTGAAAGTCTGATAAACTCTGGAAAAATGAATAAGTCCAAAAATAATTTTTTTTCAACTTTTTTCAATTTTACCCCCGTGGGATATATATTCTACCCACACACATTTGGAACTCTCCTGGGGTACCCTCACACATATTATTCCCTCATTTAGCGGATATTTTCACAAAAAAGTGAAATTTTCAAAAATTCAGAAAATTGGCTGAAAACAACTAAATATCATGGACTCATTGGGCGAATCGCTCTGGAACTGAAATCGGAATGCTCACTGACATTTCCCCTCTATGAAAGTCTGATAAACGCCGGAAAAATGACTAAGTGCAAAAAAAAAATTTTTTCAACTTTTTTCAATTTTACCCCTGTGGGATATATATTCTACCCACACACATTTGGAACTCTCCTGCGGTACCCTCACACATATTATTCCCTCATTTAGCGGATATTTTCACAAAAAAGTGAAATTTTCAAAAATTCTGAAAATTGGCTGAAAACGACTAAATATCAAGGACTCATCGGGCGCATTGCTTTGGAACTGAAATCGGAACGCTCATTGACATTTCCCCTCTCTGAAAGTCTGATAAACTGCGGAAAAATGACTAAGTCCAAAAAAAAATTTTTTCAACAATTTAAATTTTACCCCCGTGGGATAAATATTCTACCCACACACATTTGGAACTCTCCTGGGGTACCCTCACACATATTATTCCCTCATTTAGCGGATATTTTCACAAAAAAGTGAAATTTTCAAAAATTCAGAAAATTGGCTGAAAACAACTAAATATCAAAGACTCATTGGGCGAATCGCTCTGGAACTGAAATCGGAATGCTCACTGACATTTCCCCTCTCTGAAAGTCTGATAAACTCTGGAAAAATGAATAAGTCCAAAAATAATTTTATTTCAACTTTTTTCAATTTTACCCCCGTGGGATATATATTCTACCGACACACATTTGGAACTCTCCTGGGGTACCCTCACACATATTATTCCCTCATTTAGCGGATATTTTCACAAAAAAGTGAAATTTTCAAAAATTCAGAAAATTGGCTGAAAACAACTAAATATCATGGACTCATTGGGCGAATCGCTCTGGAACTGAAATCGGAATGCTCACTGACATTTCCCCTCTCTGAAAGTCTGATAAACTATGAAAAAATGACTAAGTCCAAAAAAAAAATTTTTTTAACTTTTTTCAATTTTACCCCCGTGGGATATATATTCTACCCACACACATTTGGAACTCTCCTGGGGTACTCTCACACATATTATTCCCTCATTTAGCGGATATTTTCACAAAAAAGTGAAATTTTCAAAAATTCTGAAAATTGGCTGAAAACGACTAAATATCAAGGACTCATTGGGCGAATCGCTCTGGAACTGAAATTGGAATGCTCATTAAGATTTCCCCTCTCTGAAAGTCTGATAAATGCCGGAAAAATGACTAAGTGCAAAAAATAAATTTTTTCAACTTTTTTCAATTTTACCCCCGTAGGATATATATTCTACCCACACACATTTGGAACTCTCCTGGGGTACCCTCACACATATTATTCCCTCATTTAGTGGATATTTTCACAAAAAAGTGAAATTTTCAAAAATTCTGAAAATTGGCTGAAAACGACTAAATATCAAGGACTCATCGGGCGAATCGCTCTGGAATTGAAATCGGAATGCTCACTGACATTTCCCCTCTCTGAAAGTCTGATAAACTGCGGAAAAATGACTAAGTCCAAAAAAAAATTTTTTTCAAAAATTTCAATTTTACCCCCGTGGGATATATATTCTACCCACACACATTTGGAACTCTCCTGGGGTACCCTCACACATATTATTCCCTCATTTAGCGGATATTTTCACAAAAAAGTGAAATTTTCAAAAAATTCAGAAAATTGGCTGAAAACGACTAAATATCAAAGACTCATCGGGCGCATTGCTTTGGAACTGAAATCGGAATGCTCACTGACATTTCCCCTCTCTGAAAGTCTGATAAACTCTGGAAAAATGAATAAGTCCAAAAATAATTTTTTTTCAACTTTTTTCAATTTTACCCCCGTGGGATATATATTCTACCCACACACATTTGGAACTCTCCTGGGGTACCCTCACACATATTATTCCCTCATTTAGCGGATATTTTCACAAAAAAGTGAAATTTTCAAAAATTCAGAAAATTGGCTGAAAACAACTAAATATCATGGACTCATTGGGCGAATCGCTCTGGAACTGAAATCGGAATGCTCACTGACATTTCCCTTCTATGAAAGTCTGATAAACGCCGGAAAAATGACTAAGTGCAAAAAAAAAATTTTTTCAACTTTTTTCAATTTTACCCCCGTGGGATATATATTCTACCCACACACATTTGGAACTCTCCTGGGGTACCCTCACACATATTATTCCCTCATTTAGCGGATATTTTCACAAAAAAGTGAAATTTTCAAAAATTCAGAAAATTTGCTGAAAACGACTAAATATCAAGGACTCATCGGGCGAATCGCTTTGGAACTGAAATCGGAATGCTCACTGACATTTCCCCTCTCTGAAAGTCTGATAAACGCGGAAAAATTACTATGTCCAAAAATAATTTTCTTTCAACTTTTTTCAATTTTACCCCCGTGGGATATATATTCTACCCACACACATTTGGAACTCTCCTGGAGTACCCTCACACATATTATTCCCTCATTTAGCGGATATTTTCACAAAAAAGTGAAATTTTCAAAAATTTTGAAAATTGGCTGAAAACGACTAAATATCAAGGACTCATCGGGCGAATCGCTATGGAATTGAAATCGGAATGCTCACTGACATTTCCCCTCTCTGAAAGTCTGATAAACTCCAGAAAAATGACTAAGTCCAAAAAAAAATGTTTTTAAACTTTTTTCAATTTTACCCCCGTGGGATATATATTCTACTCACACACATTTGGAACTCTCCTGGGGTACCCTCACACATATTATTCCCTCATTTAGCGGATATTTTCACAAAAAAGTGAAATTTTCAAAAATTCTGAAAATTGGCTGAAAACGACTAAATATCAAGGACTCATTGGGCGAATCGCTCTGGAACTGAAATTGGAATGCTCACTGAGATTTACCCTCTCTGAAAGTCTGATAAACGCCGGAAAAATGACTAAGTGCAAAAAAAAAATTTTTTTCAACCTTTTTCAATTTTACCACCGTGGGATATATATTCTACCCACACACATTTGGAACTCTCGTGGGGTACCCTCACACATATTATTCCCTCATTTAGCAGTTATTTTCACAAAAAAGTGAAATTTTCAAAAATTCAGAAAATTGGCTGAAAATGACTAAATATCAAGGACTCATCGGGCGAATCCCTCTGGAACTGAAATTGGAATGCTCACTGACATTTCCCCTCTCTGAAAGTCTGAAAAACGGCGGAAAATTACTATGTCCAAAAAAAAATTTTATCAACTTTTTTCAATTTTACCCCTGTGGGATATATATTCTACCCACACACATTTGGAACTCTCCTGGGGTACCCTCACACATATTATTCCCTCATTTAGCGGATATTTTCACAAAAAAGTGAAATTTTCAAAAATTCAGAAAATTGGCTGAAAACAACTAAATATCATGGACTCATTAGGCGAATCGCTCTGGAACTGAAATCGGAATGCTCACTGACATTTCCCCTCTCTGAAAGTCTGATAAACTCTGGAAAAATGAATAAGTCCAAAAATAATTTTTTTTCAACTTTTTTCAATTTTACCCCCGTGGGATATATATTCTACCCACACACATTTGGAACTCTCCTGGGGTACCCTCACAAATATTATTCCCTCATTTAGCGGATATTTTCACAAAAAAGTGAAATTTTCAAAAATTCAGAAAATTGGCTGAAAACAACTAAATATCATGGACTCATTGGGCGAATCGCTCTGGAACTGAAATCGGAATGCTCACTGACATTTCCCCTCTCTGAAAGTCTGATAAACTCTGGAAAAATGAATAAGTCCAAAAATAATTTTATTTCAACTTTTTTCAATTTTACCCCCGTGGGATATATATTCTACCCACACACATTTGGAACTCTCCTGGGGTACCCTCACACATATTATTCCCTCATTTAGCGGATATTTTCACAAAAAAGTGAAATTTTCAAAAATTCAGAAAATTGGCTGAAAACAACTAAATATCATGGACTCATTGGGCGAATCGCTCTGGAACTGAAATCGGAATGCTCACTGACATTTCCCCTCTCTGAAAGTCTGATAAACTATGAAAAAATGACTAAGTCCAAAAAAAAATTTTTTTTAACTTTTTTCAATTTTACCCCCGTGGGATATATATTCTACCCACACACATTTGGAACTCTCCTGGGGTACTCTCACACATATTATTCCCTCATTTAGCGGATATTTTCACAAAAAAGTGAAATTTTCAAAAATTCTGAAAATTGGCTGAAAACGACTAAATATCAAGGACTCATTGGGCGAATCGCTCTGGAACTGAAATTGGAATGCTCACTGAGATTTCCCCTCTCTGAAAGTCTGATAAATGCCGGAAAAATGACTAAGTGCAAAAAATAAATTTTTTCAACTTTTTTCAATTTTACCCCCGTGGGATATATATTCTACCCACACACATTTGGAACTCTCCTGGGGTACCCTCACACATATTATTCCCTCATTTAGCGGATATTTTCACAAAAAAGTGAAATTTTCAAAAAATTCAGAAAATTGGCTGAAAACGACTAAATATCAAAGACTCATCGGGCGCATTGCTTTGGAACTGAAATCGGAATGCTCACTGACATTTCCCCTCTATGAAAGTCTGATAAACTACGGAAAAATGACTAAGTCCAAAAAAAAATGTTTTTCAACTTTTTTCAATTTTACCCCTGTGGGATATATATTCTACCCACACACATTTGGAACTCTCCTGGGGTACCCTCACACATATTATTCCCTCATTTAGCGGATATTTTCACAAAAAAGTGAAATTTTCAAAAATTCTGAAAATTGGCTGAAAACGAATAAATATCAAGGACTCATTGGGCGAATCGCTCTGGAACTGAAATTCGAATGCTCACTGAGATTTCCCCTCTCTGAAAGTCTGATAAACGCCGGAAAAATGACTAAGTGCAAAAAAAATATTTTTTCAACTTTCTTCAATTTTACCCCCGTGGGATATATATTCTACCCACACACATTCGGAACTCTCCTGGGGTACCCTCACACATATTATTCCCTCATTTAGCGGATATTTTCACAAAAAAGTGAAATTTTCAAAAATTCTGAAAATTGGCTGAAAATGTCTAAATATCAAGGACTCATTGGGCGAATTGCTCTGGAACTGAAATCGGAATGCTCACCGACATTTCCCCTCTCTGAAAGTCTGATAAACTCCGGAAAAATTACTAAGTCCAAAAATAATTTTCTTTCAACTTTTTTCAATTTTACCCCCGTGGGATAAATATTCTACCCACACACATTTGGAACTCTCCTGGGGTACCCTCACACATATTATTCCCTCATTTAGCGGATATTTTCACAAAAAAGTGAAATTTTCAAAAATTCTGAAAATTGGCTGAAAACGACTAAATATCAAGGACTCATCGGGCGAATCGCTCTGGAATTGAAATCGGAATGCTCACTGACATTTCCCCTCTCTGAAAGTCTGATAAACTCCAGAAAAATGACTAAGTCCAAAAAAAAATGTTTTTAAACTTTTTTCAATTTTACCCCCGTGGGATATATATTCTACTCACACACATTTGGAACTCTCCTGGGGTACCCTCACACATATTATTCCCTCATTTAGCGGATATTTTCACAAAAAAGTGAAATTTTCAAAAATTCTAAAAATTGGCTGAAAACGACTAAATATCAAGGACTCATTGGGCGAATCGCTCTGGAACTGAAATTGGAATGCTCACTGAGATTTACCCTCTCTGAAAGTCTGATAAACGCCGGAAAAATGACTAAGTGCAAAAAAAAAATTTTTTTCAACTTTTTTCAATTTTACCCCCGTGGGATATATATTCTACCCACACACATTTGCAACTCTCCTGGGGTACCCTCACACATATTATTCCCTCATTTACCGGATATTTTCACAAAAAAGTGATATTTTCAAAAAATCAGAAAATTGTCTGAAAACAACTAAATATCAAGGACTCATTGGGCGAATCGCTCTGGAACTGAAATCGGAATGCTCACTCACATTTCCCCTCTCTGAAAGTCTGATAAACGCTGGAAAAATGACTAAGTCCAAAAAAAATTTTTTTTCAACCTTTTTCAATTTTACCACCGTGGGATATATATTCTACCCACACACATTTGGAACTCTCGTGGGGTACCCTCACACATATTATTCCCTCATTTAGCAGTTATTTTCACAAAAAAGTGAAATTTTCAAAAATTCAGAAAATTGGCTGAAAATGACTAAATATCAAGGACTCATCGGGCGAATCCCTCTGGAACTGAAATTGGAATGCTCACTGACATTTCCCCTCTCTGAAAGTCTGAAAAACGGCGGAAAATTACTATGTCCAAAAAAAAATTTTTTCAACTTTTTTAAATTTTACCCCCGTGGGATATATATTCTACCCACACATATTTGGAACTCTCCTTGGGTACCATCACACATATTATTCCCTCATTTAGCGGATATTTTCACAAAAAAGTGAAATTTTCAAAAATTCTGAAAATTGGCTGAAAACGACTAAATATCAAGGACTCATTGGGCGAATCGCTCTGGAACTGAAATTGGAATGCTCACTGAGATTTACCCTCTCTGAAAGTCTGATAAACGCTGAAAAAATGACTAAGTCCAAAAAAAATGTTTTTTCAACTTTTTTCAATTTTACCCCCTTGGGAAATATATTCTACCCACACATATTTGGAACTCTCCTTGGGTACCATCACACATATTATTCCCTCATTTAGTGGATATTTTCACAAAAAAGTGAAATTTTCAAAAAATCAGAAAATAGGCTGAAAACGACGAAATATCAAGGACTCATCGGGCGAATCACTCTGGAACTGAAATCGGAACGCTCACTGACATTTCCCTCTCTGAAAGTCTGATAAACGCCGGAAAAATGACTAAGTCCAAAAAAAATTTTTTTAAACTTTTTTCAATTTTACCCCCGTGGGATATATATTCTACCCACACACATTTGGAACTCTCCTGGGGTACCCTCACACATATTATTCCCTCATTTAGCGGATATTTTCACAAAAAAGTGAAATTTTCAAAAATTCAGAAAATTGGCTGAAAACGACTAAATATCAAGGACTCATTGTTCGAATTGCTCTGGAACTATAATCGGTATGCTCACTGACATTTCCCCTCTCTGAAAGTCTGATAAACGCTGAAAAAATGACTAAGTCCAAAAAAAATGTTTTTTCAACTTTTTTCAATTTTACCCCCGTGGGATATATATTCTACCCACACACTTTTGGAAATCTCCTGGGGTACCCTCACACATATAATTCCCTCATTTAGCGAATATTTTCACAAAAAAGTGAAATTTTCAAAAATTCAGAAAATTGTCTGAAAACGACTAAATATCAAGGACTTATTGGGCGAATCGCTCCAGAACTGAAATCGGAATGCTCACTGACATTTCCCCTCTCTAAAAGTCTGATAAACGACGGAAAAATGACTATGTCCAAAAAAAAATTCTTTTAAACTTTTTTCAATTTTACCCCCTTGGGATATATATTCTACCCACACACATTTGGAACTCTCCTGGGGTACCCTCACACATATTATTCCCTCATTTAGCGGATATTTTCACAAAAAAGTTAAATTTTCAAAAATTCAGAAAATTGGCTGAAAACGACTAAATATAAAGGACTCATCGGGCGAATCGCTCTGGAACTGAAATCGGAATGCTCACTGACATTTCCCCTCTCTGAAAGTCTGATAAACTCCAGAAAAATGACTAAGTCCAAAAAAAAATGTTTTCCAACTTTTTTCAATTTTACCCCCGTGGGATATATATTCTACCCACACACATTTGGAACTCTCCTGGGGTACCCTCACACATATCATTCCCTCATTTAGCGGATATTTTCACAAAAAAGTTAAATTTTCAAAAATTCAGAAAATTGGCTGAAAACGACTAAATATCAAGGACTCATCGGGCGAATCACTCTGGAACTGAAATCGGAATGCTCACTCACATTTCCCCTCTCATAAAGTCTGATAAACTCCAGAAAAATGACAGTCCAAAAAAAATTTTTTTTCAAATTTTTTGAATTTTACCCCCGTGGGATATATATTCTACCCACACACATTTGGAACTCTCCTGGGGTACCCTCACACATATTATTCCCTCATTTAGCGGATATTTTTTACAAAAAAGTGAAATTTTCAAAAATTCAGAAAATTGGCTGAAAACGACTAAATATCAAGAACTCATCGGGCGAATCGCTCTGGAACTGAAATCGGAACACTCACTGACATTTTCCCTCTGTGAAAGTCTGGTAAACGCCGGAAAAATGAATAAGTAAAAAAAAAATTATTTACAACTTTTTTAAATTTTACCACCGTGGGATATATATTCTACTCACACACATTTGGAACTCTCCTGGGGTACCCTCACACATATTATTCCCTCATTTAGTGGATATTTTCACAAAAAAGTGAAATTTTCAAAAATTCTGAAAATTGGCTGTAAACGGCTAAATATCAAGGACTCATCGGGCGAATCTCTCTGGAACTGAAATCGTAATACTCACTGACATTTTCCCTCTCTGAAAGTCTGATAAACTCCGGAAAAATGACAGTCCAAAAAAAAATTTTTTTAAACTTTTTTGAATTTTACACTTGTGGGATATATATTCTACCCACACACATTTGGAACTCTCCTGGGGTACCATCACACATATTATTCCCTCATTTAGCGGATATTTTCACAAAAAAGTGAAATTTTCAAAAATTCAGAAAATTGGCTGAAAACGACTAAATATCAAGGACTCATTGTTCGAATCGCTCTGGAACTGAAATCGGTATGCTCACTGACATTTCCCCTCTCTGAAAGTCTGATAAACTCCGGAAAAATGACTAAGTCCAAAAAAAAATGTTTTCCAACTTTTTTCAATTTTACCCCCGTGGGATATATATTCTACCCACACACATTTGGAACTCTCCTGGGGTACCCTCACACATATTATTCCCTCATTTAGTGGATATTTTCACAAAAAAGTTAAATTTTCAAAAATTCTGAAAATTGGCTGAAAACGACTAAATATCAAGGACTCATTGGGCGAATCGCTCTGGAACTGAAATCGGAATGCTCATTGACATTTCCCCTCTCTGAAAGTCTGATAAACTCTGGAAAAATGACTAAGTCCAAAAAAAAATGTTTTTCAACTTTTTTCAATTTTACCCCCATGGGATATATATTCTACCCACACACATTTGGAACTCTCCTGGGGTACCCTCACACATATTATTCCCTCATTTAGTGGATATTTTCACAAAAAAGTGAAATTTTCAAAAATTCAGAAAATTGGCTGAAAACGACGAAATATCAAGGACTCATCGGGCGAATCACTCTGGAACTGAAATCGGAACGCTCACTGACATTTCCCTCTCTGAAAGTCTGATAAACGCCGGAAAAATGACTAAGTCCAAAAAAAAATTTTTTAAACTTTTTTCAATTTTACCCCCGTGGGATATATATTCTACCCACACACATTTGGAACTCTCCTGGGGTACCCTCACACATATTATTCCCTCATTTAGCGGATATTTTCACAAAAAAGTGAAATTTTCAAAAATTCAGAAAATTGGCTGAAAACGACTAAATATCAAGGACTCATTGTTCGAATCGCTCTGGAACTATAATCGGTATGCTCACTGACATTTCCCCTCTCTGAAAGTCTGATAAACGCTGAAAAAATGACTAAGTCCAAAAAAAATGTTTTTTCAACTTTTTTCAATTTTACCCCCGTGGGATATATATTCTACCCACACACTTTTGGAAATCTCCTGGGGTACCCTCACACATATAATTCCCTCATTTAGCGAATATTTTCACAAAAAAGTGAAATTTTCAAAAATTCAGAAAATTGTCTGAAAACGACTAAATATCAAGGACTTATTGGGCGAATCGCTCCAGAACTGAAATCGGAATGCTCACTGACATTTCCCCTCTCTAAAAGTCTGATAAACGACGGAAAAATGACTATGTCCAAAAAAAAATTCTTTTAAACTTTTTTCAATTTTACCCCCTTGGGATATATATTCTACCCACACACATTTGGAACTCTCCTGGGGTACCCTCACACATATTATTCCCTCATTTAGCGGATATTTTCACAAAAAAGTTAAATTTTCAAAAATTCAGAAAATTGGCTGAAAACGACTAAATATAAAGGACTCATCGGGCGAATCGCTCTGGAACTGAAATCGGAATGCTCACTGACATTTCCCCTCTCTGAAAGTCTGATAAACTCCAGAAAAATGACTAAGTCCAAAAAAAAATGTTTTCCAACTTTTTTCAATTTTACCCCCGTGGGATATATATTCTACCCACACACATTTGGAACTCTCCTGGGGTACCCTCACACATATCATTCCCTCATTTAGCGGATATTTTCACAAAAAAGTTAAATTTTCAAAAATTCAGAAAATTGGCTGAAAACGACTAAATATCAAGGACTCATTGGGCGTATCGCTCTGGAACTGAAATCGGAACGCTCACTGACATTTTCCCTCTCTGAAAGTCTGATAAACTACGGAAAAATGACTAAGTCCAAAAAAATTTTTTTTTCAACAATTTCAATTTTACCCCGTGGGATATATATTCTACCCACACACATTTGGAACTCTCCTGGGGTACCCTCACACATATTATTCCCTCAATTAGCGGATATTTTCACAAAAAAGTGAAATTTGCAAAAATTCTGAAAATTGGCTGAAAGCGACTAAATATCAAGGACGTATCGGGCGAATCGCTCTGGAACTGAAATCGGAATGCTCACTGACATTTCCCCTCTCTAAAAGTCTGATAAACGACGGAAAAATGACTATGTCCAAAAAAAAATTCTTTTCAACTTTTTTCAATTTTACCGCCTTGGGATATATATTCTACCCACACACATTTGGAACTCTCCTGGGGTACTTTCACACATATTATTCCCTCATTTAGCGGATATTTTCACAAAAAAGTGAAATTTTCAAAAATTCAGAAAATTGGCTGAAAACGACTAAATATCAAGGACTCATCGGGCGAATCGCTCTGGAACTGAAATCGGAATGCTCACTGACATTTCCCCTCTCTGAAAGTCTGATAAACTCCAGAAAAATGACTAAGTCCAAAAAAAAATGTTTTAAACTTTTTACAATTTTTTCCCCGTGGGATATATATTCTACCCACACACATTTGGAACTCTCCTGGGGTACCCTCACACATATTATTCCCTCATTTAGTGGATATTTTCACAAAAAAAGTGAAATTTTCAAAAATTCAGAAAATTGGCTGAAAACGACTACATATCAAGGACTCATCGGGCGAATCACTCTGGAACTGAAATCGGAATGCTCACTCACATTTCCCCTCTCATAAAGTCTGATAAACTCCAGAAAAATGACAGTCCAAAAAAAATTTTTTTTCAACTTTTTTGAATTTTACCCCCGTGGGATATATATTCTACCCACACACATTTGGAACTCTCCTGGGGTACCCTCACACATATTATTCCCTCATTTAGTGGATATTTTCACAAAAAAGTAAAATTTTCAAAAAATCAGAAAATAGGCTGAAAACGACGAAATATCAAGGACTCATCGGGCGAATCACTCTGGAACTGAAATCGGAACGCTCACTGACATTTCCCTCTCTGAAAGTCTGATAAACGCCGGAAAAATGACTAAGTCCAAAAAAAATTTTTTTAAACTTTTTTCAATTTTACCCCCGTGGGATATATATTCTACCCACACACATTTGGAACTCTCCTGGGGTACCCTCACACATATTATTCCCTCATTTAGCGGATATTTTCACAAAAAAGTGAAATTTTCAAAAATTCAGAAAATTGGCTGAAAACGACTAAATATCAAGGACTCATTGTTCGAATCGCTCTGGAACTATAATCGGTATGCTCACTGACATTTCCCCTCTCTGAAAGTCTGATAAACGCTGAAAAAATGACTAAGTCCAAAAAAAATGTTTTTTCAACTTTTTTCAATTTTACCCCCGTGGGATATATATTCTACCCACACACTTTTGGAAATCTCCTGGGGTACCCTCACACATATAATTCCCTCATTTAGCGAATATTTTCACAAAAAAGTGACATTTTCAAAAATTCAGAAAATTGTCTGAAAACGACTAAATATCAAGGACTTATTGGGCGAATCGCTCCAGAACTGAAATCGGAATGCTCACTGACATTTCCCCTCTCTAAAAGTCTGATAAACGACGGAAAAATGACTATGTCCAAAAAAAAATTCTTTTAAACTTTTTTCAATTTTACCCCCTTGGGATATATATTCTACCCACACACATTTGGAACTCTCCTGGGGTACCCTCACACATATTATTCCCTCATTTAGCGGATATTTTCACAAAAAGTTAAATTTTCAAAAATTCAGAAAATTGGCTGAAAACGACTAAATATAAAGGACTCATCGGGCGAATCGCTCTGGAACTGAAATCGGAATGCTCACTGACATTTCCCCTCTCTGAAAGTCTGATAAACTCCAGAAAAATGACTAAGTCCAAAAAAAAATGTTTTCCAACTTTTTTCAATTTTACCCCCGTGGGATATATATTCTACCCACACACATTTGGAACTCTCCTGGGGTACCCTCACACATATTATTCCCTCATTTAGCGGATATTTTCACAAAAAAGTGAAATTTGCAAAAATTCTGAAAATTGTCTGAAAGCGACTAAATATCAAGGACGTATCGGGCGAATCGCTCTGGAACTGAAATCGGAATGCTCACTGACATTTCCCCTCTCTAAAAGTCTGATAAACGACGGAAAAATGACTATGTCCAAAAAAAAATTCTTTTCAACTTTTTTCAATTTTACCGCCTTGGGATATATATTCTACCCACACACATTTGGAACTCTCCTGGGGTACTTTCACACATATTATTCCCTCATTTAGCGGATATTTTCACAAAAAAGTGAAATTTTCAAAAATTCAGAAAATTGGCTGAAAACGACTAAATATCAAGGACTCATCGGGCGAATCGCTCTGGAACTGAAATTGGAATGCTCACTGACATTTCCCCTCTCTGAAAGTCTGATAAACTCCAGAAAAATGACTAAGTCCAAAAAAAAATGTTTTAAACTTTTTACAATTTTTTCCCCGTGGGATATATATTCTACCCACACACATTTGGAACTCTCCTGGGGTACCCTCACACATATTATTCCCTCATTTAGTGGATATTTTCACAAAAAAGTGAAATTTTCAAAAATTCAGAAAATTGGCTGAAAACGACTAAATATCAAGGACTCATTGGGCGTATCGCTCTGGAACTGAAATCGGAACGCTCACTGACATTTTCCCTCTCTGAAAGTCTGATAAACTACGGAAAAATGACTAAGTCCAAAAAAAATTTTTTTTCAACAATTTCAATTTTACCCCGTGGGATATATATTCTACCCACACACATTTGGAACTCTCCTGGGATATCCTCACACATATTATTCCCTCATTTAGTGGATATTTTCACAAAAAAGTGAAATTTTCAAAAATTCAGAAAATTGGCTGAAAACGACTAAATATCAAGGACTCATTGGGCAAATCGCTCTGGAACTGAAATCGGAATGCTCACTGACATTTCCCCTCTCTGAAAGTCAGATAAACGCCAGAAAAATGACAGTCCAAAAAAAATTTTTTTTCAACAATTTCAATTTTACCCCCGTGGGATATATATTCTGCCCACACACATTTGGAACTCTCCTGGTGTACCCTTACACATATTATTCCCTCATTTAACGGATATTTTCACAAAAAAGTGAAATTTTCAAAAATTCAGAAAATTGGCTGAAAACGACTAAATATCAAGGACTCATCTGCCGAATCACTCTGGAACTGAAATAGTAACACTCACTGACATTTTGCCTCTCTGAAAGTCTGATAAACGCCGGAAAAATGACTAAGTCCAAAAAAATTTTTTTTAAAACTTTTTTCAATTTACCCCCGAGGGATATGTATTCTACCCACACACATTTGGAACTCTCCTGGGGTACCCTCACACATATTATTCCCTCATTTAGCGGATATTTTCACAAAAAAGTGAAATTTTCAAAAATTCTGAAAATTGGCTGTAAACGACTAAATATCAATGACTCATCGGGCGAATCGCACTGGAACTGAAATCGGAACGCTCACTGACATTTCCCCTCTCTGAAAGTCTGATAAACTCCGTAAAAAAGACTAAGTCCAAAAAAAATTTTTTTTAAACTTTTTTGAATTTACCCCCTTGGGATATATATTCTACCCACACACATTTGGAACTATCCTGGGGTACCCTCACACACATTATTCCCTCATTTAGCGGATATTTTCACAAAAAAAGTGAAATTTTCAAAAATTCAGAAAATTGGCTGAAAACGACTAAATATCAAGGACTGATCGGGCAAATCGCTCTGGAACTGAAATCGGACTGCTCACTGACATTTCCCCTCTCTGAAAGTCTGATAAACGCCAGAAAAATGACTAAGTCCAAAAAAAATTTTTTTTCAACAATTTCAATTTTACCCCCGTGGGATATATATTCTACCCACACACATTTGGAACTCTCCTGGGGTACCCTCACACATATTATTCCCTCATTTAGCTGATATTTTCAGAAAAAAAGTGAAATTTTCAAAAATTCAGAAAATTGGCTGAAAATGACTAAATATCAAGGACTCATCGGCCGAATCACTATGGAACTGAAATCGTAACACTCACTGACATTTTCCCTCTCTGAAAGTCTGATAAACGCCGGAAAAATGAATAAGTCCAAAAAAAAATTATTTACAACTTTTTTAAATTTTATCACCGTGGGATATATATTCTACCCACACACATTTGGAACTCTCCTGGGGTACCCTCACACATATTATTCCCTCATTTAGTGGATATTTTCACAAAAAAGTGATATTTTCAAAAATTCTGAAAATTGTCTAAAATCGACTAAATATCCAGGACTCATCGGGCGAATCGCTCTGGAACTGAAATCGGAATGCTCACTGACATTTCCCCTCTCTGAAAGTCTGATAAACGCCGGAAAAATGACTAAGTCCAAAAAAAAAAATTTTTTTAATTTTTTCAATTTTACCCCCGTGGGATATATATTCTACCCACACACATTTGGAACTCTCCTGGGGTACCCTCACACATATTATTCCCTCATTTAGCGGATATTTTTACAAAAAAGTGAAATTTTCAAAAATTCAGAAAATTGGCTGAAAACGAATAAATATCAAGAACTCATCGGGCGAATCGCTCTGGAACTGAAATCGGAACGCTCACTTATATTTTCCCTCTCTGAAAGTCTGGTAAATGCCGGAAAAATGAATAATTCCCAAAAAAAAATTATTTACAACTTTTTTAAATTTTACCCCCGTGGGATATATATTCTACCCACACACATTTGGAACTCTCCTGGGGTACCCTCACACATATTATTCCCTGATTTAGCGGATATTTTCACAAAAAAGTGAAACTTTCAAAAATTCTGAAAATTGGCTGTAAACGGCTAAATGTCACGGACTCATTGGGCGAATCGCTCTGGAACTGAAATCGGAACGCTCACTGACATTTCCCCTCTCTGAAAGTCTGATAAACTCCGAAAAATGACTAAGTCCAAAAAAATTTTTATTTAAACTTTTTTCATTTTACCCCTGTGGGATATATATTCTACCCACACACATTTGGAACTCTCCTGGGGTACCCTCACACATATTATTCCCTCATTTAGCGGATATTTTCACAAAAAAGTGAAATTTTCAAAAATTCAGAAAATTGGCTGAAAACGACTAAATATCAAGGACTCATCGGGCAAATCGCTCTGGAACTGAAATCGGAATGCTCACTGACATTTCCCCTCTCTGAAAGTCAGATAAACGCCAGAAAAATGACTAAGTCTAAAAAAAATTTTTGTTCAGCTTTTTTCAATTTTACCCCCGTGGGATATATATTCTACCCACACACATTTGGATCTCTCCTGGGGTACCCTCACACATATTATTCCCTCATTTAGCGGATATTTTCACAAAAAAAGTGAAATTTTCAAAAACTCAGAAAATTGGCTGAAAACTACTAAATATCAAGGACTCATCGGGCTTATCGTTCTGGAACTGAAATCGGTATGTTCATTGATATTTCCACTCTCTGAAAATCAGATAAACGTCAGAAAAATGACTAAGTCCAAAAAAATTTTTTTCAACTTTTTTCAATTTTACCCCCCGTGAGATATATAATCTACCCACACACATTTGGAACTCTCCTGGGGTACCCTCACACATATTATTCCCTCATTTAGCAGATATTTTCACAAAAAAGTGAAATTTTCAAAAATTCTGAAAATTGGCTGAAAACGACTAAATATTAATGACTCATTGGGCGAATCGCTCTGGAACTGAAATCGGAATGCTCACTGACATTTCCCCTCTCTGAAAGTCTGATAAACTCCGGAAAAATGACAGTCCAAAAAAAATTTTTTTTCAATTTTTTTGAATTTTACCCCCGTGGGATATAAATTCTACCCAAACACATTTGGAACTCTCCTGGGGTACCTTCACACATATTATTCCCTCAGTTAGCGGATGTTTTCACAAAAAAGTGTATTTTCAAAGATTTAGAGATTTGGCTGAAAACTACTAAATATCAAGGACTCATTGGGCGAATCGCTCTGGAACTGAAATCGCAATGCTCACTGAGATTTCCCCTCTCTGAAAGTCTGATAAACGCCGGAAAAATGACTAAGTCCAAAAAAAATTTTTTTTCAACTTTTTTCAATTTTACCCCCGTGGGATATATATTCTACCCACACACATTTGGAACTCTCCTGGGGTACCCTCACACATAGTATTCCCTCATTTAGTGGATATTTTCACAAAAAAGTGAAATTTTCAAAAATTCAGAAAATTGCCTGAAAACTACTAAATATCAAGGACTCATCGGGCGAATCGCTCTGGAAGTGAAATCGGAATGATAACTGACATTTCCCCTCTCTGAAAGTCTGATAAACTCCGGAAAAATGACAGTCCAAAAAAAAAATTTTTTCAACTTTTTTCAATTTTTCCTCCGTGGGATATATATTCTACCCACACACATTTGGAACTCTCCTGGGGTACCCTCACACATATTATTCCCCCATTTAGTGGATATTTTCACAACAAAGTGAAATTTTCAAAAATTCAGAAAATTGGCTGAAAACGGCTAAATATCAATGACTCATCGGGGGCATCGCTTTGGAACTGAAATCGGAATGCTCACTGACATTTCCCCTCTCTGAAAGTCTGATAAACTACGGAAAAATGACTACCGCATATTCCGGCGTATAAGACGACCTGGTGTATAAAATATAGAGTTTAGGATATATTCGCCGTATAAGACTACCCCTTTTCCAACGCATACCAAACACCGGTAAAAATAAAAAAAAAACAGATTTGAATTTAACATGGTCCTTTTTTAATTTAAATTCTTATGACATGCAGGTATATAGCAGGAAAACTGTCACTCATAAACATAAGGCATACAACAACAACATTACTATCATCCATTTTCATCAGCGGCATACACCGGTACCCGACAATTTACAACAGAAAGAATAGAGCTTCACACATAGATTAGATAGATAGAAATATGTCAGTCACATATATATGAAGTACAGTGACATTGTTGCTTACTGTACTTGTCATTTAGTGTAAAGGATTTATTTAAAAAAATAATAGTGTTTTCATGCACCGTCTCTTTAAAAAAGCCGGCCGGCAATTCAGCATCTGTACCCGACAATTTAGAATAGAAGGAATAGAGAATCATACATAGATTAGATAGATAGAAACATGTCAGTCACATATATATGAAGTACAGTGACAGTGTTGATTACTGTACTTGTCATTTAGTGTTAAAATAAAGGATTTATTTAAAAAAAAATTGGCGTGGGGTTCCCCTTAATTTTAGTCTCTAGCGGAGGTTAAGCAGACAGCTGGGGCAGATGTTTGAAGCCTGGGAAGGGGGTAATATCCACGGAGCTTCCCAGACTACTAATATCAGCCCCCAGCTGAATACCTAGTCTTTACTAGCTATTAAAATGGGGGACCCCCCCAAAAAATGACGTGGGGTCCCCCCTATTTTAATAGCTAGCAAAGGCTAGGCAGACAGCTGGGGGCTGATATTAATAGCCCAGGAAGGGTGCCATGAATATTGGCCCCCTCCCAGGCTAGAAACACCAGCCGTCAGCCGCTCCAGAAATGGCGCATCCATAGGATGCGCCAATTCTGATACTTAGCCTCGCTCTTCCACGCTGCCCTGGTGCGGTGGCAGGGGGTAATAGGGCTGGGGTTCATGTCAGCGCCAGCTGCCATGAAGCCCAGGTTAGTAATGATGGGAGTCTATAAGACACCCCCATTACTAACCTTCAAAGTGTTAAAAAGAAAAAACACACACTACACCAAGAAAAAAATAATTTATTTGAAATAAACCACACCATTTTATTTAATTCTTAGTTTACTAAAAAAAAAATAGTTACCTGTCCACGTTCCTGCGCTGATCTCCCATGCATAGCTGTCACATCTGGAGATGGTGACAGCTGTGCATGGCTGCTGTAAGCTCACGCTGCCGGGAACACGTCCGCTCCCGGCAGCGGGAGCCACTGACTGAGGTCACCGGAGTGCATTCAGTTAGCGCAGCTCTAGAGACCTCCTTTACGGCACTGCTGTACCGTGGGAATTTCTCACGATACAGCAGGGCCATAAAGCAGCTAACCGGAGAAGCGCTGCCTGAACTCCGGCGAACCCGCTTATGCAATGACGATGCTGCTTTACGGCCCCGTCATTCTAGCGGCGGCAGCGGTTCAGAGCGGTCACATTCTATGTGGCTGCTCTGAACTGGAGATCTTCGTGGGACAATCGTGGACTACTACGGAGGGGTAAGGATAAGGTTGTGGTTTATTATTTTATATTTTATTACAGGAGATCGATGGCTTCGGGGAATTAGGTGTCTAGGTGAGTATAGGTGTAGTTTTTTATTTTTTACTTTATTTTAGGTGGCGATCGGCGGGGACAGGTAATGTATGAACTAATTTATTGTAGGTAACCACTGGCCACCAATGACATGTATTTAACATTTATTGGGGACACAGTAGGACAATTTATATAGCAGGATCAGGCTGATGGGAACTACTGCTCCCATCGAGCTGATCCTGCTGGCAGGAGTGGACGGGGGACAGACATAGGCCGATGGGAGTAGTAGTGTCACATCGGCC